>NC_090930.1:923038727-924308727 GCF_040938575.1 Ambystoma mexicanum
GCTGGTGAGATGCTGATACAGGTTTGCTTGCTATGCAGGGGCCGGTGGTCGCCTCACAGCGCCTCGAGAAGATGTCCCGTTTGTGTCCCAGTGCAAATATCGTATCAACCATGACCTGTAGATTACACTTTTCCCCCTCGTTTTTTCCAGTCTGTTGGGGCCAGAGAGACAAGCTTTTGTATGGGTGTTAGCAAGGCCAGAGTGCAGAAAACAAAGGCACAACTGTTAGTAGGAATGCAGGTATTGAAGGGGCATTCATTTTTGGCTGATCGCGCCGGGCAATGCATACCCATTTTCAATAAAAAAACATTTTAAAAAAAAATACATGCCCAGGAGATTCCAGACATTGGATTAGAACTCAGGCCCCCAGCATTCCAAGACCAAGCACTTACCAATTGAGCCACTGGTGGCTGTGCTTCTGAGAGTAGCTTTCGGGCGTATATATCATTCTTCTGCATTTCCCTGTGAGCATACCCATTTGCATTGTGAAACATGTTCACTGAAGAAACTGAGGATAGAACATCTGGCCCCCCGCTCCACCAAATACCAGCTAACTGAAGTGGCCTAGAGGTTAAGTGCTTGTGTTACAGCGCTGGGGGTCTGGGTTCGAATCCTGCTTTCGGCACATAGATGGAATAGTGGGTTCCTGCACTCCTTCTAAAAGGTTCAGTGGGTATGAAAAGAGTTCACTGGTAAAGGGAGGGTGGAAGAAAGCAGAGAAGTGGCACTGAGGAAGTGTGAAGGAGGAGGCGGGGCAGGATAGAGGGGAGGTAGGGCTGGATGAACGGGTACAGTGGGGGTAGATAGGCCTAGGGATGTAGGATAAAGGGGGCCCTGGGGTTAGTGTGATGGGAGAGGAGGGCCCTGAATTGTGGAGGGTGGGGTGTATAAAAGAGGGTCCTAGTGCGGGCAAAGGGTGCATGGAGAAGGGAGGGTGGGGTGTGTAAAAGAGGGCCCTGAATTGTGGAGGGTGCGGTGTGTAAAAGAGGGTCCTAATGTGGGCAAAGGGTGCATGGAGAAGGGAAAAAGGGACCAGAGCATGGGCTGACATTTTTTTTCCATCCAGTTCTACCTCCCCCTTCTACCTCCCCCTTTAGCCTGCCCCACCTTCTCCTTTGTTTACCCTGCACTTCCTCTCCTCCACAGTCCCACCTTTCTGCCCCCCACCCTAGAACTACCCCTACTCACCCAGCCCCACCTCCTCTCCACAGGGACCCATCCATCCAGCCCTTCCTCCCCCGCCTCCTCCTCCTCCTTCACCTTGCACTTCCTCAGTCCCACCTCTCTGCTTTCTTCCACCCTCCCTTTAGCAGGGAACTCTTTTCATACCCACTGAACCTTTTAGGAGGAGTGTGGGCACCCACTATTGCGTTTATGTGCCGAAAGCAGGACTCAAACCCAGGCCCACAGCGCTGTAAGGCAAGCACTTAACCGCTAGGCCACTGCAGTTAGCTGGTATTTAGTGGAGCGGGGGGGGGGGGGGGGGGGGTTGGGGCCAGATGTTCTATCCTCATTTTCTTCAGTGAACATATTTCACAATGTAAATGTGTGTGCTCACAGGGGTCTGCTTAAGAATGATATATACGCCCAAAAGCTACTCTCAGAAGCACAGCCACCAGTGGCTCAATTGGTAAGTGCTTGATCTTGGAATGCTGGGGGCCAATGTCTGGAATCTCCTGGGCATGTATTTTCTTTTAAATGTTTTTTTATTGAAAATGGGTATGCATTGCCCTGCGCGATCAGCCAACAGTTAATGTCCCTTCAATACCTGCATTCCTACTAACAGTTGTGCCTTTGTTTTTTATGCATTCTGGCCTTGGTAACAACCATACAAAAGCTTGTCTCTCTGGTCCCAACTGACTGGAAAATACGAGGGGAAAAAGTGTAATCTACGGGTCATGGTTGATACAATATTTGCACTCGGACTCAAACAGGACACCTTCTTGAGTCGCTGTGGGGTGACCACCGGCACCTGCATAGCAAGCCAACCTGTATCAGCTTCTCACCAGCAACTGAATGTGTCGCCTGCAGGCTGCACATTGGAGGCTGCAGTAGGTGCATTAACCCATTGGGCTGTCGACCCTCCTTCCTCAGAGAGCAGGAAACTGAATTTCCATGTTGCCTTCCTTTGGCACATTAGATCTGTCTTTCACCCCACTTCAGAGGATGTTTTGCTTCACGGAGAGATGATAATCGTTGAGAGGTGTGAGCCACTAATAGCTCAGCAGCTCAGTTAAATCTTTGCCTTTGTCGTTAGGGTGTATTGCTATGCGCAGGGCAGTCTGCCACTGTATGCTTTCTAATTGCTGCTTGTTCATGATTTTTAAATGTAAACACTCTGCTCCCAAAAGTGAAAGATTTGAAAGACTCTTGCTGCAGCGAGCCTTTACCACACTTTGCCCTGGGGTGAGAGCAGAGGCAGGGTAGGGCTTGAGGGGCAAGGCCCACCCAAATTCTGTAAGTGCCCAATCAGCAGCACTGTGTGGGCATTTACAGATATTTTTGTCAGTGCAGTGGGCCCAACTACATTAACTTCGGCCCCCATTTGCTAGACAATCCTGGCTACGCCTCTGGTGCCTCCCAACTCAACAACCCAATCACCCCTTCGGCCCTTCTTACTCGTCTCACAGCACAACCCATAAGTGAGGAATGCATCTTTTGTTGGCAGATTTCCTTCATGAGGCTTAGCTAGGCCTGCATTCCTTTGCAAAGGGCCATAGAAGAGGGCAAAAAAGGAGAAGGCATAATAGAGCGGGAAGTTGGTCGAAGACGAGGGGTCAGGGGGGTTGACAGTAAAAGAAACAGGGCCTGGCCTGGCAGAGAGTTAAAAGTTAGGGAACACAACAATGAGCGAGGGACAAGGAAAGATGTCTCAGGCATGCAGCTCTCTGAGTCTTCCCCACTGTGCCTGCAGCAAGAGACGTCCTATTCCTAGCTCTCTCCCGGATGGATACATTTGCCTGGAGAGCCCAGAACTAATGTCACTTAGGAAGAGGTCAAAGAGAGGGCAGCTGAGCAGGCACACCCCTTCATTTTAATATGCTCCCGGGGTGGCTTCTGGGAGGAAAAAGGCATCAGTATTCCACCAAGATCATCTTCACCTAGGCCACCATCACTAAGGTTTAAAAAAAACAGGCTGTGACACTTTCTGGGGCCTAGGTGGCCAGGTCTACGTGGAAGAGCACAGATCCAAACCCTAAGTTGTGTGGGTGGCTGCACCAGAGGGGCTGCAAAGGACATAGGGCTGTGCCCGTAAGGGCTGTGGTCGCGTTTGGGAGCGTTAGGGACGCGTGGAGGACGCAGGGCGCAGACCTCTGCCCGTTTCCCTCCAGGATTTACCCCTGGTTGTCAGTGGTGGAGCCAGACACTCCAACATTGAGGAGGTAGGAGAAAGGCAGAAAGCAGCCCTCTCACCCCCAGGGCAAAGAGTGGGAAAGGCTCGTTACATCAAGAGTCTTTCAAAGCTTTCACTTTTGAGAGCAGAGTGTTTACATTTAAGAATCATGACCAAGCAGCAATAAGAAAGCAAAAAGTAGCAGGGGACAGGCGACTGACCTGCGCATACCAATACACCCCAATGGCAAAGGCAAAGATTTAACTGACCTGCTTAGATATTAGTGGCTCACACCTCACGATGATTATCAGCTCTCCGTGAAGCAAAACGTCCTCTGAATTGGGGTGAAAGACAGATCTAATGTGCCAAAGGAAGGCAACATGGACATTCAGTTTCCTGCTCTCTGAGGAAGGAGGGTGGACATCCCAATGGGTTAATGCACCTACTGCAGCCTCCTATGTGTAGCCTGCAGGCGACACATTCAGCTGCTGGTGAGATGCTGATACAGGTTTGCTTGCTATGCAGGGGCCGGTGGTCGCCTCACAGCGCCTCGAGAAGATGTCCCGTTTGTGTCCCAGTGCAAATATCGTATCAACCATGACCTGTAGATTACACTTTTCCCCCTCGTTTTTTCCAGTCTGTTGGGGCCAGAGAGACAAGCTTTTGTATGGGTGTTACCAAGGCCAGAGTGCAGAAAACAAAGGCACAACTGTTAGTAGGAATGCAGGTATTGAAGGGGCATTCATTTTTGGCTGATCGCGCCGGGCAATGCATACCCATTTTCAATAAAAAAACATTTTAAAAAAAAATACATGCCCAGGAGATTCCAGACATTGGATTAGAACTCAGGCCCCCAGCATTCCAAGACCAAGCACTTACCAATTGAGCCACTGGTGGCTGTGCTTCTGAGAGTAGCTTTCGGGCGTATATATCATTCTTCTGCATTTCCCTGTGAGCATACCCATTTGCATTGTGAAACATGTTCACTGAAGAAACTGAGGATAGAACATCTGGCCCCCCGCTCCACCAAATACCAGCTAACTGAAGTGGCCTAGAGGTTAAGTGCTTGTGTTACAGCGCTGGGGGTCTGGGTTCGAATCCTGCTTTCGGCACATAGATGGAATAGTGGGTTCCTGCACTCCTTCTAAAAGGTTCAGTGGGTATGAAAAGAGTTCACTGGTAAAGGGAGGGTGGAAGAAAGCAGAGAAGTGGCACTGAGGAAGTGTGAAGGAGGAGGCGGGGCAGGATAGAGGGGAGGTAGGGCTGGATGAACGGGTACAGTGGGGGTAGATAGGCCTAGGGATGTAGGATAAAGGGGGCCCTGGGGTTAGTGTGATGGGAGAGGAGGGCCCTGAATTGTGGAGGGTGGGGTGTGTAAAGAGGGTCCTAGTGTGGGCAAAGGGTGCATGGAGAAGGGAGGGTGGGGTGTGTAAAAGAGGGCCCTGAGAGGGTGCGGTGTGTAAAAGAGGGTGCATGGAGAAGGGAAAAAGGGACCAGAGCATGGGCTGACATTTTTTTTCCATCCAGTTCTACCTCCCCCTTTAGCCTGCCCCACCTTCTCCTTTGTTTACCCTGCACTTCCTCTCCTCCACAGTCCCACCTTTCTGCCCCCCTCCCTAGAACTACCCCCACTCACCCAGCCCCACCTCCTCTCCACAGGGACCCATTCATCCAGCCCTTCCTCCCCCGTCTCCTCCTCCTCCTTCACCTTGCACTTCCTCAGTCCCACCTCTCTGCTTTCTTCCACCCTCCCTTTAGCAGGGAACTCTTTTCATACCCACTGAACCTTTTAGGAGGAGTGTGGGCACCCACTATTGCGTTTATGTGCCGAAAGCAGGACTCAAACCCAGGCCCACAGCGCTGTAAGGCAAGCACTTAACCGCTAGGCCACTGCAGTTAGCTGGTATTCAGTGGAGCGGGGGGGGGGGGGGGGGGGGGGGGGTTGGGGCCAGATGTTCTATCCTCATTTTCTTCAGTGAACATATTTCACAATGTATATGTGTGTGCTCACAGGGGTCTGCTTAAGAATGATATATACGCCCAAAAGCTACTCTCAGAAGCACAGCCACCAGTGGCTCAATTGGTAAGTGCTTGGTCTTGGAATGCTGGGGGCCAATGTCTGGAATCTGCTGGGCATGTATTTTCTTTTAAATGTTTTTTTATTGAAAATGGGTATGCATTGCCCTGCGCGATCAGCCAACAGTTAATGTCCCTTCAATACCTGCATTCCTACTAACAGTTGTGCCTTTGTTTTTTATGCATTCTGGCCTTGGTAACAACCATACAAAAGCTTGTCTCTCTGGTCCCAACTGACTGGAAAATACGAGGGGAAAAAGTGTAATCTACGGGTCATGGTTGATACAATATTTGCACTCGGACTCAAACAGGACACCTTCTTGAGTCGCTGTGGGGTGACCACCGGCACCTGCATAGCAAGCCAACCTGTATCAGCATCTCACCAGCAACTGAATGTGTCGCCTGCAGGCTGCACATTGGAGGCTGCAGTAGGTGCATTAACCCATTGGGCTGTCGACCCTCCTTCCTCAGAGAGCAGGAAACTGAATTTCCATGTTGCCTTCCTTTGGCACATTAGATCTGTCTTTCACCCCACTTCAGAGGAGGTTTTGCTTCACGGAGAGATGATAATCGTTGAGAGGTGTGAGCCACTAATAGCTCAGCAGCTCAGTTAAATCTTTGCCTTTGTCATTAGGGTGTATTGCTATGCGCAGGGCAGTCTGCCACTGTATGCTTTCTAATTGCTGCTTGTTCATGATTTTTAAATGTAAACACTCTGCTCTCAAAAGTGAAAGATTTGAAAGACTCTTGCTGCAGCGAGCCTTTACCACACTTTGCCCTGGGGGTGAGAGCAGAGGCAGGGTAGGGCTTGAGGGGCAAGGCCCACCCAAATTCTGTAAGTGCCCAATCAGCAGCACTGTGTGGGCATTTACAGATATTTTTGTCAGTGCAGTGGGCCCAACTACATTAACTTCGGCCCCCATTTGCTAGACAATCCTGGCTACGCCTCTGGTGCCTCCCAACTCAACAACCCAATCACCCCTTCGGCCCTTCTTACTCGTCTCACAGCACAACCCATAAGTGAGGAATGCATCTTTTGTTGGCAGATTTCCTTCATGAGGCTTAGCTAGGCCTGCATTCCTTTGCAAAGGGCCATAGAAGAGGGCAAAAAAGGAGAAGGCATAATAGAGCGGGAAGTTGGTCGAAGACGAGGGGTCAGGGGGGGTTGACAGTAAAAGAAACAGGGCCTGGCCTGGCAGAGAGTTAAAAGTTAGGGAACACAACAATGAGCGAGGGACAAGGAAAGATGTCTCAGGCATGCAGCTCTCTGAGTCTTCCCCACTGTGCCTGCAGCAAGAGACGTCCTATTCCTAGCTCTCTCCCGGATGGATACATTTGCCTGGAGAGCCCAGAACTAATGTCACTTAGGAAGAGGTCAAAGAGAGGGCAGCTGAGCAGGCACACCCCTTCATTTTAATATGCTCCCGGGGTGGCTTCTGGGAGGAAAAAGGCATCAGTATTCCACCAAGATCATCTTCACCTAGGCCACCATCACTAAGGTTTAAAAAAAACAGGCTGTGACACTTTCTGGGGCCTAGGTGGCCAGGTCTACGTGGAAGAGCACAGATCCAAACTCTAAGTTGTGTGGGTGGCTGCACCAGAGGGGCTGCAAAGGACATAGGGCTGTGTCCGTAAGGGCTGTGGTCGCGTTTGGGAGCGTTAGGGACGCGTGGAGGACGCAGGGCGCAGACCTCTGCCCGTTTCCCTCCAGGATTTACCCCTGGTTGTCAGTGGTGGAGCCAGACACTCCAACATTGAGGAGGTTAAAGGCAGAAAGCAGCCCTCTCACCCCCAGGGCAAAGAGTGGGAAAGGCTCGTTACATCAAGAGTCTTTCAAAGCTTTCACTTTTGAGAGCAGAGTGTTTACATTTAAGAAACATGACCAAGCAGCAATAAGAAAGCAAAAAGTAGCAGGGGACAGGCGACTGACCTGCGCATACCAATACACCCCAATGGCAAAGGCAAAGATTTAACTGACCTGCTTAGATATTAGTGGCTCACACCTCACGATGATTATCAGCTCTCCGTGAAGCAAAACGTCCTCTGAATTGGGGTGACAGACAGATCTAATGTGCCAAAGGAAGGCAACATGGACATTCAGTTTCCTGCTCTCTGAGGAAGGAGGGTAGACATCCCAATGGGTTAATGCACCTACTGCAGCCTCCTATGTGTAGCCTGCAGGCGACACATTCAGCTGCTGGTGAGATGCTGATACAGGTTTGCTTGCTATGCAGGGGCCGGTGGTCGCCTCACAGCGCCTCGAGAAGATGTCCCGTTTGTGTCCCAGTGCAAATATCGTATCAACCATGACCTGTAGATTAGACTTTTTCCCCTCGTTTTTTCCAGTCTGTTGGGGCCAGAGAGACAAGCTTTTGTATGGGTGTTACCAAGGCCAGAGTGCAGAAAACAAAGGCACAACTGTTAGTAGGAATGCAGGTATTGAAGGGGCATTGATTTTTGGCTGATCGCGCCGGGCAATGCATACCCATTTTCAATAAAAAAACATTTTAAAAAAAAATACATGCCCAGGAGATTCCAGACATTGGATTAGAACTCAGGCCCCCAGCATTCCAAGACCAAGCACTTACCAATTGAGCCACTGGTGGCTGTGCTTCTGAGAGTAGCTTTTGGGCGTATATATCATTCTTCTGCATTTCCCTGTGAGCATACCCATTTGCATTGTGAAACATGTTCACTGAAGAAACTGAGGATAGAACATCTGGCCCCCCGCTCCACCAAATAGCAGCTAACTGAAGTGGCCTAGAGGTTAAGTGCTTGTGTTACAGCGCTGGGGGTCTGGGTTCGAATCCTGCTTTCGGCACATAGATGGAATAGTGGGTTCCTGCACTCCTTCTAAAAGGTTCAGTGGGTATGAAAAGAGTTCACTGGTAAAGGGAGGGTGGAAGAAAGCAGAGAGGTGGCACTGAGGAAGTGTGAAGGAGGAGGCGGGGCAGGATAGAGGGGAGGTAGGGCTGGATGAACGGGTACTTGTGGAGAGGAGGCAGAGCTCGGTGAGTGGGGGTAGATAGGCCTAGGGATGTAGGATAAAGGGGGCCCTGGGGTTAGTGTGATGGGAGAGGAGGGCCCTGAATTGTGGAGGGTGGGGTGTGTAAAGAGGGTCCTAGTGTGGGCAAAGGGTGCATGGAGAAGGGAGGGTGGGGTGTGTAAAAGAGGGCCCTGAGAGGGTGCGGTGTGTAAAAGAGGGTGCATGGAGAAGGGAAAAAGGGACCAGAGCATGGGCTGACATTTTTTTTCCATCCAGTTCTACCTCCCCCTTTAGCCTGCCCCACCTTCTCCTTTGTTTACCCTGCACTTCCTCTCCTCCACAGTCCCACCTTTCTGCCCCCCTCCCTAGAACTACCCCCACTCACCCAGCCCCACCTCCTCTCCACAGGGACCCATTCATCCAGCCCTTCCTCCCCCGTCTCCTCCTCCTCCTTCACCTTGCACTTCCTCAGTCCCACCTCTCTGCTTTCTTCCACCCTCCCTTTAGCAGGGAACTCTTTTCATACCCACTGAACCTTTTAGGAGGAGTGTGGGCACCCACTATTGCGTTTATGTGCCGAAAGCAGGACTCAAACCCAGGCCCACAGCGCTGTAAGGCAAGCACTTAACCGCTAGGCCACTGCAGTTAGCTGGTATTCAGTGGAGCGGGGGGGGGGGGGGGGGGGGGGGTTGGGGCCAGATGTTCTATCCTCATTTTCTTCAGTGAACATATTTCACAATGTATATGTGTGTGCTCACAGGGGTCTGCTTAAGAATGATATATACGCCCAAAAGCTACTCTCAGAAGCACAGCCACCAGTGGCTCAATTGGTAAGTGCTTGGTCTTGGAATGCTGGGGGCCAATGTCTGGAATCTGCTGGGCATGTATTTTCTTTTAAATGTTTTTTTATTGAAAATGGGTATGCATTGCCCTGCGCGATCAGCCAACAGTTAATGTCCCTTCAATACCTGCATTCCTACTAACAGTTGTGCCTTTGTTTTTTATGCATTCTGGCCTTGGTAACAACCATACAAAAGCTTGTCTCTCTGGTCCCAACTGACTGGAAAATACGAGGGGAAAAAGTGTAATCTACGGGTCATGGTTGATACAATATTTGCACTCGGACTCAAACAGGACACCTTCTTGAGTCGCTGTGGGGTGACCACCGGCACCTGCATAGCAAGCCAACCTGTATCAGCATCTCACCAGCAACTGAATGTGTCGCCTGCAGGCTGCACATTGGAGGCTGCAGTAGGTGCATTAACCCATTGGGCTGTCGACCCTCCTTCCTCAGAGAGCAGGAAACTGAATTTCCATGTTGCCTTCCTTTGGCACATTAGATCTGTCTTTCACCCCACTTCAGAGGAGGTTTTGCTTCACGGAGAGATGATAATCGTTGAGAGGTGTGAGCCACTAATAGCTCAGCAGCTCAGTTAAATCTTTGCCTTTGTCATTAGGGTGTATTGCTATGCGCAGGGCAGTCTGCCACTGTATGCTTTCTAATTGCTGCTTGTTCATGATTTTTAAATGTAAACACTCTGCTCTCAAAAGTGAAAGATTTGAAAGACTCTTGCTGCAGCGAGCCTTTACCACACTTTGCCCTGGGGGTGAGAGCAGAGGCAGGGTAGGGCTTGAGGGGCAAGGCCCACCCAAATTCTGTAAGTGCCCAATCAGCAGCACTGTGTGGGCATTTACAGATATTTTTGTCAGTGCAGTGGGCCCAACTACATTAACTTCGGCCCCCATTTGCTAGACAATCCTGGCTACGCCTCTGGTGCCTCCCAACTCAACAACCCAATCACCCCTTCGGCCCTTCTTACTCGTCTCACAGCACAACCCATAAGTGAGGAATGCATCTTTTGTTGGCAGATTTCCTTCATGAGGCTTAGCTAGGCCTGCATTCCTTTGCAAAGGGCCATAGAAGAGGGCAAAAAAGGAGAAGGCATAATAGAGCGGGAAGTTGGTCGAAGACGAGGGGTCAGGGGGGGTTGACAGTAAAAGAAACAGGGCCTGGCCTGGCAGAGAGTTAAAAGTTAGGGAACACAACAATGAGCGAGGGACAAGGAAAGATGTCTCAGGCATGCAGCTCTCTGAGTCTTCCCCACTGTGCCTGCAGCAAGAGACGTCCTATTCCTAGCTCTCTCCCGGATGGATACATTTGCCTGGAGAGCCCAGAACTAATGTCACTTAGGAAGAGGTCAAAGAGAGGGCAGCTGAGCAGGCACACCCCTTCATTTTAATATGCTCCCGGGGTGGCTTCTGGGAGGAAAAAGGCATCAGTATTCCACCAAGATCATCTTCACCTAGGCCACCATCACTAAGGTTTAAAAAAAACAGGCTGTGACACTTTCTGGGGCCTAGGTGGCCAGGTCTACGTGGAAGAGCACAGATCCAAACCCTAAGTTGTGTGGGTGGCTGCACCAGAGGGGCTGCAAAGGACATAGGGCTGTGCCCGTAAGGGCTGTGGTCGCGTTTGGGAGCGTTAGGGACGCGTGGAGGACGCAGGGCGCAGACCTCTGCCCGTTTCCCTCCAGGATTTACCCCTGGTTGTCAGTGGTGGAGCCAGACACTCCAACATTGAGGAGGTAGGAGAAAGGCAGAAAGCAGCCCTCTCACCCCCAGGGCAAAGAGTGGGAAAGGCTCGTTACATCAAGAGTCTTTCAAAGCTTTCACTTTTGAGAGCAGAGTGTTTACATTTAAGAATCATGACCAAGCAGCAATAAGAAAGCAAAAAGTAGCAGGGGACAGGCGACTGACCTGCGCATACCAATACACCCCAATGGCAAAGGCAAAGATTTAACTGACCTGCTTAGATATTAGTGGCTCACACCTCACGATGATTATCAGCTCTCCGTGAAGCAAAACGTCCTCTGAATTGGGGTGAAAGACAGATCTAATGTGCCAAAGGAAGGCAACATGGACATTCAGTTTCCTGCTCTCTGAGGAAGGAGGGTGGACATCCCAATGGGTTAATGCACCTACTGCAGCCTCCTATGTGTAGCCTGCAGGCGACACATTCAGCTGCTGGTGAGATGCTGATACAGGTTTGCTTGCTATGCAGGGGCCGGTGGTCGCCTCACAGCGCCTCGAGAAGATGTCCCGTTTGTGTCCCAGTGCAAATATCGTATCAACCATGACCTGTAGATTACACTTTTCCCCCTCGTTTTTTCCAGTCTGTTGGGGCCAGAGAGACAAGCTTTTGTATGGGTGTTACCAAGGCCAGAGTGCAGAAAACAAAGGCACAACTGTTAGTAGGAATGCAGGTATTGAAGGGGCATTCATTTTTGGCTGATCGCGCCGGGCAATGCATACCCATTTTCAATAAAAAACATTTTAAAAAAAAATACATGCCCAGGAGATTCCAGACATTGGATTAGAACTCAGGCCCCCAGCATTCCAAGACCAAGCACTTACCAATTGAGCCACTGGTGGCTGTGCTTCTGAGAGTAGCTTTCGGGCGTATATATCATTCTTCTGCATTTCCCTGTGAGCATACCCATTTGCATTGTGAAACATGTTCACTGAAGAAACTGAGGATAGAACATCTGGCCCCCCGCTCCACCAAATACCAGCTAACTGAAGTGGCCTAGAGGTTAAGTGCTTGTGTTACAGCGCTGGGGGTCTGGGTTCGAATCCTGCTTTCGGCACATAGATGGAATAGTGGGTTCCTGCACTCCTTCTAAAAGGTTCAGTGGGTATGAAAAGAGTTCACTGGTAAAGGGAGGGTGGAAGAAAGCAGAGAAGTGGCACTGAGGAAGTGTGAAGGAGGAGGCGGGGCAGGATAGAGGGGAGGTAGGGCTGGATGAACGGGTACAGTGGGGGTAGATAGGCCTAGGGATGTAGGATAAAGGGGGCCCTGGGGTTAGTGTGATGGGAGAGGAGGGCCCTGAATTGTGGAGGGTGGGGTGTATAAAAGAGGGTCCTAGTGTGGGCAAAGGGTGCATGGAGAAGGGAGGGTGGGGTGTGTAAAAGAGGGCCCTGAATTGTGGAGGGTGCGGTGTGTAAAAGAGGGTCCTAATGTGGGCAAAGGGTGCATGGAGAAGGGAAAAAGGGACCAGAGCATGGGCTGACATTTTTTTTCCATCCAGTTCTACCTCCCCCTTCTACCTCCCCCTTTAGCCTGCCCCACCTTCTCCTTTGTTTACCCTGCACTTCCTCTCCTCCACAGTCCCACCTTTCTGCCCCCCTCCCTAGAACTACCCCTACTCACCCAGCCCCACCTCCTCTCCACAGGGACCCATCCATCCAGCCCTTCCTCCCCCGCCTCCTCCTCCTCCTTCACCTTGCACTTCCTCAGTCCCACCTCTCTGCTTTCTTCCACCCTCCCTTTAGCAGGGAACTCTTTTCATACCCACTGAACCTTTTAGGAGGAGTGTGGGCACCCACTATTGCGTTTATGTGCCGAAAGCAGGACTCAAACCCAGGCCCACAGCGCTGTAAGGCAAGCACTTAACCGCTAGGCCACTGCAGTTAGCTGGTATTTAGTGGAGGGGGGGGGGGGGTTGGGGCCAGATGTTCTATCCTCATTTTCTTCAGTGAACATATTTCACAATGTAAATGTGTGTGCTCACAGGGGTCTGCTTAAGAATGATATATACGCCCAAAAGCTACTCTCAGAAGCACAGCCACCAGTGGCTCAATTGGTAAGTGCTTGGTCTTGGAATGCTGGGGGCCAATGTCTGGAATCTCCTGGGCATGTATTTTCTTTTAAATGTTTTTTTATTGAAAATGGGTATGCATTGCCCTGCGCGATCAGCCAACAGTTAATGTCCCTTCAATACCTGCATTCCTACTAACAGTTGTGCCTTTGTTTTTTATGCATTCTGGCCTTGGTAACAACCATACAAAAGCTTGTCTCTCTGGTCCCAACTGACTGGAAAATACGAGGGGAAAAAGTGTAATCTACGGGTCATGGTTGATACAATATTTGCACTCGGACTCAAACAGGACACCTTCTTGAGTCGCTGTGGGGTGACCACCGGCACCTGCATAGCAAGCCAACCTGTATCAGCATCTCACCAGCAACTGAATGTGTCGCCTGCAGGCTGCACATTGGAGGCTGCAGTAGGTGCATTAACCCATTGGGCTGTCGACTCTCCTTCCTCAGAGAGCAGGAAACTGAATTTCCATGTTGCCTTCCTTTGGCACATTAGATCTGTCTTTCACCCCACTTCAGAGGATGTTTTGCTTCACGGAGAGATGATAATCGTTGAGAGGTGTGAGCCACTAATAGCTCAGCAGCTCAGTTAAATCTTTGCCTTTGTCGTTAGGGTGTATTGCTATGCGCAGGGCAGTCTGCCACTGTATGCTTTCTAATTGCTGCTTGTTCATGATTTTTAAATGTAAACACTCTGCTCCCAAAAGTGAAAGATTTGAAAGACTCTTGCTGCAGCGAGCCTTTACCACACTTTGCCCTGGGGTGAGAGCAGAGGCAGGGTAGGGCTTGAGGGGCAAGGCCCACCCAAATTCTGTAAGTGCCCAATCAGCAGCACTGTGTGGGCATTTACAGATATTTTTGTCAGTGCAGTGGGCCCAACTACATTAACTTCGGCCCCCATTTGCTAGACAATCCTGGCTACGCCTCTGGTGCCTCCCAACTCAACAACCCAATCACCCCTTCGGCCCTTCTTACTCGTCTCACAGCACAACCCATAAGTGAGGAATGCATCTTTTGTTGGCAGATTTCGTTCATGAGGCTTAGCTAGGCCTGCATTCCTTTGCAAAGGGCCATAGAAGAGGGCAAAAAAGGAGAAGGCATAATAGAGCGGGAAGTTGGTCGAAGACGAGGGGTCGGGGGGGTTGACAGTAAAAGAAACAGGGCCTGGCCTGGCAGAGAGTTAAAAGTTAGGGAACACAACAATGAGCGAGGGACAAGAAAAGATGTCTCAGGCATGCAGCTCTCTGAGTCTTCCCCACTGTGCCTGCAGCAAGAGACGTCCTATTCCTAGCTCTCTCCCGGATGGATACATTTGCCTGGAGAGCCCAGAACTAATGTCACTTAGGAAGAGGTCAAAGAGAGGGCAGCTGAGCAGGCACACCCCTTCATTTTAATATGCTCCCGGGGTGGCTTCTGGGAGGAAAAAGGCATCAGTATTCCACCAAGATCATCTTCACCTAGGCCACCATCACTAAGGTTTAAAAAAAACAGGCTGTGACACTTTCTGGGGCCTAGGTGGCCAGGTCTACGTGGAAGAGCACAGATCCAAACCCTAAGTTGTGTGGGTGGCTGCACCAGAGGGGCTGCAAAGGACATAGGGCTGTGTCCGTAAGGGCTGTGGTCGCGTTTGGGAGCGTTAGGGACGCGTGGAGGACGCAGGGCGCAGACCTCTGCCCGTTTCCCTCCAGGATTTACCCCTGGTTGTCAGTGGTGGAGCCAGACACTCCAACATTGAGGAGGTTAAAGGCAGAAAGCAGCCCTCTCACCCCCAGGGCAAAGAGTGGGAAAGGCTCGTTACATCAAGAGTCTTTCAAAGCTTTCACTTTTGAGAGCAGAGTGTTTACATTTAAGAAACATGACCAAGCAGCAATAAGAAAGCAAAAAGTAGCAGGGGACAGGCGACTGAC
Organism: Ambystoma mexicanum; assembly: GCF_040938575.1. NCBI lineage: Eukaryota > Metazoa > Chordata > Amphibia > Caudata > Ambystomatidae > Ambystoma > Ambystoma mexicanum. The sequence continues at coordinate 923,053,688 of NC_090930.1, forward strand.
CTGCGCATACCAATACACCCCAATGGCAAAGGCAAAGATTTAACTGACCTGCTTAGATATTAGTGGCTCACACCTCACGATGATTATCAGCTCTCCGTGAAGCAAAACGTCCTCTGAATTGGGGTGACAGACAGATCTAATGTGCCAAAGGAAGGCAACATGGACATTCAGTTTCCTGCTCTCTGAGGAAGGAGGGTAGACATCCCAATGGGTTAATGCACCTACTGCAGCCTCCTATGTGTAGCCTGCAGGCGACACATTCAGCTGCTGGTGAGATGCTGATACAGGTTTGCTTGCTATGCAGGGGCCGGTGGTCGCCTCACAGCGCCTCGAGAAGATGTCCCGTTTGTGTCCCAGTGCAAATATCGTATCAACCATGACCTGTAGATTAGACTTTTTCCCCTCGTTTTTTCCAGTCTGTTGGGGCCAGAGAGACAAGCTTTTGTATGGGTGTTACCAAGGCCAGAGTGCAGAAAACAAAGGCACAACTGTTAGTAGGAATGCAGGTATTGAAGGGGCATTGATTTTTGGCTGATCGCGCCGGGCAATGCATACCCATTTTCAATAAAAAAACATTTTAAAAAAAAATACATGCCCAGGAGATTCCAGACATTGGATTAGAACTCAGGCCCCCAGCATTCCAAGACCAAGCACTTACCAATTGAGCCACTGGTGGCTGTGCTTCTGAGAGTAGCTTTTGGGCGTATATATCATTCTTCTGCATTTCCCTGTGAGCATACCCATTTGCATTGTGAAACATGTTCACTGAAGAAACTGAGGATAGAACATCTGGCCCCCCGCTCCACCAAATAGCAGCTAACTGAAGTGGCCTAGAGGTTAAGTGCTTGTGTTACAGCGCTGGGGGTCTGGGTTCGAATCCTGCTTTCGGCACATAGATGGAATAGTGGGTTCCTGCACTCCTTCTAAAAGGTTCAGTGGGTATGAAAAGAGTTCACTGGTAAAGGGAGGGTGGAAGAAAGCAGAGAGGTGGCACTGAGGAAGTGTGAAGGAGGAGGCGGGGCAGGATAGAGGGGAGGTAGGGCTGGATGAACGGGTACTTGTGGAGAGGAGGCAGAGCTCGGTGAGTGGGGGTAGATAGGCCTAGGGATGTAGGATAAAGGGGGCCCTGGGGTTAGTGTGATGGGAGAGGAGGGCCCTGAATTGTGGAGGGTGGGGTGTGTAAAGAGGGTCCTAGTGTGGGCAAAGGGTGCATGGAGAAGGGAGGGTGGGGTGTGTAAAAGAGGGCCCTGAGAGGGTGCGGTGTGTAAAAGAGGGTGCATGGAGAAGGGAAAAAGGGACCAGAGCATGGGCTGACATTTTTTTTCCATCCAGTTCTACCTCCCCCTTTAGCCTGCCCCACCTTCTCCTTTGTTTACCCTGCACTTCCTCTCCTCCACAGTCCCACCTTTCTGCCCCCCTCCCTAGAACTACCCCCACTCACCCAGCCCCACCTCCTCTCCACAGGGACCCATTCATCCAGCCCTTCCTCCCCCGTCTCCTCCTCCTCCTTCACCTTGCACTTCCTCAGTCCCACCTCTCTGCTTTCTTCCACCCTCCCTTTAGCAGGGAACTCTTTTCATACCCACTGAACCTTTTAGGAGGAGTGTGGGCACCCACTATTGCGTTTATGTGCCGAAAGCAGGACTCAAACCCAGGCCCACAGCGCTGTAAGGCAAGCACTTAACCGCTAGGCCACTGCAGTTAGCTGGTATTCAGTGGAGCGGGGGGGGGGGGGGGGTTGGGGCCAGATGTTCTATCCTCATTTTCTTCAGTGAACATATTTCACAATGTATATGTGTGTGCTCACAGGGGTCTGCTTAAGAATGATATATACGCCCAAAAGCTACTCTCAGAAGCACAGCCACCAGTGGCTCAATTGGTAAGTGCTTGGTCTTGGAATGCTGGGGGCCAATGTCTGGAATCTGCTGGGCATGTATTTACTTTTAAATGTTTTTTTATTGAAAATGGGTATGCATTGCCCTGCGCGATCAGCCAACAGTTAATGTCCCTTCAATACCTGCATTCCTACTAACAGTTGTGCCTTTGTTTTTTATGCATTCTGGCCTTGGTAACAACCATACAAAAGCTTGTCTCTCTGGTCCCAACTGACTGGAAAATACGAGGGGAAAAAGTGTAATCTACGGGTCATGGTTGATACAATATTTGCACTCGGACTCAAACAGGACACCTTCTTGAGTCGCTGTGGGGTGACCACCGGCACCTGCATAGCAAGCCAACCTGTATCAGCATCTCACCAGCAACTGAATGTGTCGCCTGCAGGCTGCACATTGGAGGCTGCAGTAGGTGCATTAACCCATTGGGCTGTCGACCCTCCTTCCTCAGAGAGCAGGAAACTGAATTTCCATGTTGCCTTCCTTTGGCACATTAGATCTGTCTTTCACCCCACTTCAGAGGAGGTTTTGCTTCACGGAGAGATGATAATCGTTGAGAGGTGTGAGCCACTAATAGCTCAGCAGCTCAGTTAAATCTTTGCCTTTGTCATTAGGGTGTATTGCTATGCGCAGGGCAGTCTGCCACTGTATGCTTTCTAATTGCTGCTTGTTCATGATTTTTAAATGTAAACACTCTGCTCTCAAAAGTGAAAGATTTGAAAGACTCTTGCTGCAGCGAGCCTTTACCACACTTTGCCCTGGGGGTGAGAGCAGAGGCAGGGTAGGGCTTGAGGGGCAAGGCCCACCCAAATTCTGTAAGTGCCCAATCAGCAGCACTGTGTGGGCATTTACAGATATTTTTGTCAGTGCAGTGGGCCCAACTACATTAACTTCGGCCCCCATTTGCTAGACAATCCTGGCTACGCCTCTGGTGCCTCCCAACTCAACAACCCAATCACCCCTTCGGCCCTTCTTACTCGTCTCACAGCACAACCCATAAGTGAGGAATGCATCTTTTGTTGGCAGATTTCCTTCACGAGGCTTAGCTAGGCCTGCATTCCTTTGCAAAGGGCCATAGAAGAGGGCAAAAAAGGAGAAGGCATAATAGAGCGGGAAGTCGGTCGAAGACGAGGGGTCAGGGGGGTTGACAGTAAAAGAAACAGGGCCTGGCCTGGCAGAGAGTTAAAAGTTAGGGAACACAACAATGAACCAGGGACAAGGAAAGATGTCTCAGGCATGCAGCTCTCTGAGTCTTCCACACTGTGCCTGCAGCAAGAGACGTCCTATTCCTAGCTCTCTCCCGGATGGATACATTTGCCTGGAGAGCCCAGAACTAATGTCACTTAGGAAGAGGTCAAAGAGAGGGCAGCTGAGCAGGCACACCCCTTCATTTTAATATGCTCCCGGGGTGGCTTCTGGGAGGAAAAAGGCATCAGTATTCCACCAAGATCATCTTCACCTAGGCCACCATCACTAAGGTTTAACAAAAACAGGCTGTGACACTTTCTGGGGCCTAGGTGGCCAGGTCTACGTGGAAGAGCACAGATCCAAACCCTAAGTTGTGTGGGTGGCTGCACCAGAGGGGCTGCAAAGGACATAGGGCTGTGCCCGTAAGGGCTGTGGTCGCGTTTGGGAGCGTTAGGGACGCGTGGAGGACGCAGGGCGCAGACCTCTGCCCGTTTCCCTCCAGGATTTACCCCTGGTTGTCAGTGGTGGAGCCAGACACTCCAACATTGAGGAGGTAGAAGAAAGGCAGAAAGCAGCCCTCTCACCCCCAGGGCAAAGAGTGGGAAAGGCTCGTTACATCAAGAGTCTTTCAAAGCTTTCACTTTTGAGAGCAGAGTGTTTACATTTAAGAATCATGACCAAGCAGCAATAAGAAAGCAAAAAGTAGCAGGGGACAGGCGACTGACCTGCGCATACCAATACACCCCAATGGCAAAGGCAAAGATTTAACTGACCTGCTTAGATATTAGTGGCTCACACCTCACGATGATTATCAGCTCTCTGTGAAGCAAAACGTCCTCTGAATTGGGGTGAAAGACAGATCTAATGTGCCAAAGGAAGGCAACATGGACATTCAGTTTCCTGCTCTCTGAGGAAGGAGGGTGGACATCCCAATGGGTTAATGCACCTACTGCAGCCTCCTATGTGTAGCCTGCAGGCGACACATTCAGCTGCTGGTGAGATGCTGATACAGGTTTGCTTGCTATGCAGGGGCCGGTGGTCGCCTCACAGCGCCTCGAGAAGATGTCCCGTTTGTGTCCCAGTGCAAATATCGTATCAACCATGACCTGTAGATTACACTTTTCCCCCTCGTTTTTTCCAGTCTGTTGGGGCCAGAGAGACAAGCTTTTGTATGGGTGTTACCAAGGCCAGAGTGCAGAAAACAAAGGCACAACTGTTAGTAGGAATGCAGGTATTGAAGGGGCATTCATTTTTGGCTGATCGCGCCGGGCAATGCATACCCATTTTCAATAAAAAAACATTTTAAAAAAAAATACATGCCCAGGAGATTCCAGACATTGGATTAGAACTCAGGCCCCCAGCATTCCAAGACCAAGCACTTACCAATTGAGCCACTGGTGGCTGTGCTTCTGAGAGTAGCTTTCGGGCGTATATATCATTCTTCTGCATTTCCCTGTGAGCATACCCATTTGCATTGTGAAACATGTTCACTGAAGAAACTGAGGATAGAACATCTGGCCCCCCGCTCCACCAAATACCAGCTAACTGAAGTGGCCTAGAGGTTAAGTGCTTGTGTTACAGCGCTGGGGGTCTGGGTTCGAATCCTGCTTTCGGCACATAGATGGAATAGTGGGTTCCTGCACTCCTTCTAAAAGGTTCAGTGGGTATGAAAAGAGTTCACTGGTAAAGGGAGGGTGGAAGAAAGCAGAGAAGTGGCACTGAGGAAGTGTGAAGGAGGAGGCGGGGCAGGATAGAGGGGAGGTAGGGCTGGATGAACGGGTACAGTGGGGGTAGATAGGCCTAGGGATGTAGGATAAAGGGGGCCCTGGGGTTAGTGTGATGGGAGAGGAGGGCCCTGAATTGTGGAGGGTGGGGTGTATAAAAGAGGGTCCTAGTGTGGGCAAAGGGTGCATGGAGAAGGGAGGGTGGGGTGTGTAAAAGAGGGCCCTGAATTGTGGAGGGTGCGGTGTGTAAAAGAGGGTCCTAATGTGGGCAAAGGGTGCATGGAGAAGGGAAAAAGGGACCAGAGCATGGGCTGACATTTTTTTTCCATCCAGTTCTACCTCCCCCTTCTACCTCCCCCTTTAGCCTGCCCCACCTTCTCCTTTGTTTACCCTGCACTTCCTCTCCTCCACAGTCCCACCTTTCTGCCCCCCTCCCTAGAACTACCCCTACTCACCCAGCCCCACCTCCTCTCCACAGGGACCCATCCATCCAGCCCTTCCTCCCCCGCCTCCTCCTCCTCCTTCACCTTGCACTTCCTCAGTCCCACCTCTCTGCTTTCTTCCACCCTCCCTTTAGCAGGGAACTCTTTTCATACCCACTGAACCTTTTAGGAGGAGTGTGGGCACCCACTATTGCGTTTATGTGCCGAAAGCAGGACTCAAACCCAGGCCCACAGCGCTGTAAGGCAAGCACTTAACCGCTAGGCCACTGCAGTTAGCTGGTATTTAGTGGAGCGGGGGGGGGGGGGGGGGGGGTTGGGGCCAGATGTTCTATCCTCATTTTCTTCAGTGAACATATTTCACAATGTAAATGTGTGTGCTCACAGGGGTCTGCTTAAGAATGATATATACGCCCAAAAGCTACTCTCAGAAGCACAGCCACCAGTGGCTCAATTGGTAAGTGCTTGGTCTTGGAATGCTGGGGGCCAATGTCTGGAATCTCCTGGGCATGTATTTTCTTTTAAATGTTTTTTTATTGAAAATGGGTATGCATTGCCCTGCGCGATCAGCCAACAGTTAATGTCCCTTCAATACCTGCATTCCTACTAACAGTTGTGCCTTTGTTTTTTATGCATTCTGGCCTTGGTAACAACCATACAAAAGCTTGTCTCTCTGGTCCCAACTGACTGGAAAATACGAGGGGAAAAAGTGTAATCTACGGGTCATGGTTGATACAATATTTGCACTCGGACTCAAACAGGACACCTTCTTGAGTCGCTGTGGGGTGACCACCGGCACCTGCATAGCAAGCCAACCTGTATCAGCATCTCACCAGCAACTGAATGTGTCGCCTGCAGGCTGCACATTGGAGGCTGCAGTAGGTGCATTAACCCATTGGGCTGTCGACCCTCCTTCCTCAGAGAGCAGGAAACTGAATTTCCATGTTGCCTTCCTTTGGCACATTAGATCTGTCTTTCACCCCACTTCAGAGGATGTTTTGCTTCACGGAGAGATGATAATCGTTGAGAGGTGTGAGCCACTAATAGCTCAGCAGCTCAGTTAAATCTTTGCCTTTGTCGTTAGGGTGTATTGCTATGCGCAGGGCAGTCTGCCACTGTATGCTTTCTAATTGCTGCTTGTTCATGATTTTTAAATGTAAACACTCTGCTCCCAAAAGTGAAAGATTTGAAAGACTCTTGCTGCAGCGAGCCTTTACCACACTTTGCCCTGGGGTGAGAGCAGAGGCAGGGTAGGGCTTGAGGGGCAAGGCCCACCCAAATTCTGTAAGTGCCCAATCAGCAGCACTGTGTGGGCATTTACAGATATTTTTGTCAGTGCAGTGGGCCCAACTACATTAACTTCGGCCCCCATTTGCTAGACAATCCTGGCTACGCCTCTGGTGCCTCCCAACTCAACAACCCAATCACCCCTTCGGCCCTTCTTACTCGTCTCACAGCACAACCCATAAGTGAGGAATGCATCTTTTGTTGGCAGATTTCCTTCATGAGGCTTAGCTAGGCCTGCATTCCTTTGCAAAGGGCCATAGAAGAGGGCAAAAAAGGAGAAGGCATAATAGAGCGGGAAGTTGGTCGAAGACGAGGGGTCAGGGGGGGTTGACAGTAAAAGAAACAGGGCCTGGCCTGGCAGAGAGTTAAAAGTTAGGGAACACAACAATGAGCGAGGGACAAGGAAAGATGTCTCAGGCATGCAGCTCTCTGAGTCTTCCCCACTGTGCCTGCAGCAAGAGACGTCCTATTCCTAGCTCTCTCCCGGATGGATACATTTGCCTGGAGAGCCCAGAACTAATGTCACTTAGGAAGAGGTCAAAGAGAGGGCAGCTGAGCAGGCACACCCCTTCATTTTAATATGCTCCCGGGGTGGCTTCTGGGAGGAAAAAGGCATCAGTATTCCACCAAGATCATCTTCACCTAGGCCACCATCACTAAGGTTTAAAAAAAACAGGCTGTGACACTTTCTGGGGCCTAGGTGGCCAGGTCTACGTGGAAGAGCACAGATCCAAACCCTAAGTTGTGTGGGTGGCTGCACCAGAGGGGCTGCAAAGGACATAGGGCTGTGTCCGTAAGGGCTGTGGTCGCGTTTGGGAGCGTTAGGGACGCGTGGAGGACGCAGGGCGCAGACCTCTGCCCGTTTCCCTCCAGGATTTACCCCTGGTTGTCAGTGGTGGAGCCAGACACTCCAACATTGAGGAGGTTAAAGGCAGAAAGCAGCCCTCTCACCCCCAGGGCAAAGAGTGGGAAAGGCTCGTTACATCAAGAGTCTTTCAAAGCTTTCACTTTTGAGAGCAGAGTGTTTACATTTAAGAAACATGACCAAGCAGCAATAAGAAAGCAAAAAGTAGCAGGGGACAGGCGACTGACCTGCGCATACCAATACACCCCAATGGCAAAGGCAAAGATTTAACTGACCTGCTTAGATATTAGTGGCTCACACCTCACGATGATTATCAGCTCTCCGTGAAGCAAAACGTCCTCTGAATTGGGGTGACAGACAGATCTAATGTGCCAAAGGAAGGCAACATGGACATTCAGTTTCCTGCTCTCTGAGGAAGGAGGGTAGACATCCCAATGGGTTAATGCACCTACTGCAGCCTCCTATGTGTAGCCTGCAGGCGACACATTCAGCTGCTGGTGAGATGCTGATACAGGTTTGCTTGCTATGCAGGGGCCGGTGGTCGCCTCACAGCGCCTCGAGAAGATGTCCCGTTTGTGTCCCAGTGCAAATATCGTATCAACCATGACCTCTAGATTAGACTTTTTCCCCTCGTTTTTTCCAGTCTGTTGGGGCCAGAGAGACAAGCTTTTGTATGGGTGTTACCAAGGCCAGAGTGCAGAAAACAAAGGCACAACTGTTAGTAGGAATGCAGGTATTGAAGGGGCATTGATTTTTGGCTGATCGCGCCGGGCAATGCATACCCATTTTCAATAAAAAAACATTTTAAAAAAAAATACATGCCCAGGAGATTCCAGACATTGGATTAGAACTCAGGCCCCCAGCATTCCAAGACCAAGCACTTACCAATTGAGCCACTGGTGGCTGTGCTTCTGAGAGTAGCTTTTGGGCGTATATATCATTCTTCTGCATTTCCCTGTGAGCATACCCATTTGCATTGTGAAACATGTTCACTGAAGAAACTGAGGATAGAACATCTGGCCCCCCGCTCCACCAAATAGCAGCTAACTGAAGTGGCCTAGAGGTTAAGTGCTTGTGTTACAGCGCTGGGGGTCTGGGTTCGAATCCTGCTTTCGGCACATAGATGGAATAGTGGGTTCCTGCACTCCTTCTAAAAGGTTCAGTGGGTATGAAAAGAGTTCACTGGTAAAGGGAGGGTGGAAGAAAGCAGAGAGGTGGCACTGAGGAAGTGTGAAGGAGGAGGCGGGGCAGGATAGAGGGGAGGTAGGGCTGGATGAACGGGTACTTGTGGAGAGGAGGCAGAGCTCGGTGAGTGGGGGTAGATAGGCCTAGGGATGTAGGATAAAGGGGGCCCTGGGGTTAGTGTGATGGGAGAGGAGGGCCCTGAATTGTGGAGGGTGGGGTGTGTAAAGAGGGTCCTAGTGTGGGCAAAGGGTGCATGGAGAAGGGAGGGTGGGGTGTGTAAAAGAGGGTGCATGGAGAAGGGAAAAAGGGACCAGAGCATGGGCTGACATTTTTTTTCCATCCAGTTCTACCTCCCCCTTTAGCCTGCCCCACCTTCTCCTTTGTTTACCCTGCACTTCCTCTCCTCCACAGTCCCACCTTTCTGCCCCCCTCCCTAGAACTACCCCCACTCACCCAGCCCCACCTCCTCTCCACAGGGACCCATTCATCCAGCCCTTCCTCCCCCGTCTCCTCCTCCTCCTTCACCTTGCACTTCCTCAGTCCCACCTCTCTGCTTTCTTCCACCCTCCCTTTAGCAGGGAACTCTTTTCATACCCACTGAACCTTTTAGGAGGAGTGTGGGCACCCACTATTGCGTTTATGTGCCGAAAGCAGGACTCAAACCCAGGCCCACAGCGCTGTAAGGCAAGCACTTAACCGCTAGGCCACTGCAGTTAGCTGGTATTCAGTGGAGCGGGGGGGGGGGGGGGGGGGGTTGGGGCCAGATGTTCTATCCTCATTTTCTTCAGTGAACATATTTCACAATGTATATGTGTGTGCTCACAGGGGTCTGCTTAAGAATGATATATACGCCCAAAAGCTACTCTCAGAAGCACAGCCACCAGTGGCTCAATTGGTAAGTGCTTGGTCTTGGAATGCTGGGGGCCAATGTCTGGAATCTGCTGGGCATGTATTTTCTTTTAAATGTTTTTTTATTGAAAATGGGTATGCATTGCCCTGCGCGATCAGCCAACAGTTAATGTCCCTTCAATACCTGCATTCCTACTAACAGTTGTGCCTTTGTTTTTTATGCATTCTGGCCTTGGTAACAACCATACAAAAGCTTGTCTCTCTGGTCCCAACTGACTGGAAAATACGAGGGGAAAAAGTGTAATCTACGGGTCATGGTTGATACAATATTTGCACTCGGACTCAAACAGGACACCTTCTTGAGTCGCTGTGGGGTGACCACCGGCACCTGCATAGCAAGCCAACCTGTATCAGCATCTCACCAGCAACTGAATGTGTCGCCTGCAGGCTGCACATTGGAGGCTGCAGTAGGTGCATTAACCCATTGGGCTGTCGACCCTCCTTCCTCAGAGAGCAGGAAACTGAATTTCCATGTTGCCTTCCTTTGGCACATTAGATCTGTCTTTCACCCCACTTCAGAGGAGGTTTTGCTTCACGGAGAGATGATAATCGTTGAGAGGTGTGAGCCACTAATAGCTCAGCAGCTCAGTTAAATCTTTGCCTTTGTCATTAGGGTGTATTGCTATGCGCAGGGCAGTCTGCCACTGTATGCTTTCTAATTGCTGCTTGTTCATGATTTTTAAATGTAAACACTCTGCTCCCAAAAGTGAAAGATTTGAAAGACTCTTGCTGCAGCGAGCCTTTACCACACTTTGCCCTGGGGGTGAGAGCAGAGGCAGGGTAGGGCTTGAGGGGCAAGGCCCACCCAAATTCTGTAAGTGCCCAATCAGCAGCACTGTGTGGGCATTTACAGATATTTTTGTCAGTGCAGTGGGCCCAACTACATTAACTTCGGCCCCCATTTGCTAGACAATCCTGGCTACGCCTCTGGTGCCTCCCAACTCAACAACCCAATCACCCCTTCGGCCCTTCTTACTCGTCTCACAGCACAACCCATAAGTGAGGAATGCATCTTTTGTTGGCAGATTTCCTTCACGAGGCTTAGCTAGGCCTGCATTCCTTTGCAAAGGGCCATAGAAGAGGGCAAAAAAGGAGAAGGCATAATAGAGCGGGAAGTCGGTCGAAGACGAGGGGTCAGGGGGGTTGACAGTAAAAGAAACAGGGCCTGGCCTGGCAGAGAGTTAAAAGTTAGGGAACACAACAATGAACCAGGGACAAGGAAAGATGTCTCAGGCATGCAGCTCTCTGAGTCTTCCACACTGTGCCTGCAGCAAGAGACGTCCTATTCCTAGCTCTCTCCCGGATGGATACATTTGCCTGGAGAGCCCAGAACTAATGTCACTTAGGAAGAGGTCAAAGAGAGGGCAGCTGAGCAGGCACACCCCTTCATTTTAATATGCTCCCGGGGTGGCTTCTGGGAGGAAAAAGGCATCAGTATTCCACCAAGATCATCTTCACCTAGGCCACCATCACTAAGGTTTAACAAAAACAGGATGTGACACTTTCTGGGGCCTAGGTGGCCAGGTCTACGTGGAAGAGCACAGATCCAAACCCTAAGTTGTGTGGGTGGCTGCACCAGAGGGGCTGCAAAGGACATAGGGCTGTGCCCGTAAGGGCTGTGGTCGCGTTTGGGAGCGTTAGGGACGCGTGGAGGACGCAGGGCGCAGACCTCTGCCCGTTTCCCTCCAGGATTTACCCCTGGTTGTCAGTGGTGGAGCCAGACACTCCAACATTGAGGAGGTAGAAGAAAGGCAGAAAGCAGCCCTCTCACCCCCAGGGCAAAGAGTGGGAAAGGCTCGTTACATCAAGAGTCTTTCAAAGCTTTCACTTTTGAGAGCAGAGTGTTTACATTTAAGAATCATGACCAAGCAGCAATAAGAAAGCAAAAAGTAGCAGGGGACAGGCGACTGACCTGCGCATACCAATACACCCCAATGGCAAAGGCAAAGATTTAACTGACCTGCTTAGATATTAGTGGCTCACACCTCACGATGATTATCAGCTCTCTGTGAAGCAAAACGTCCTCTGAATTGGGGTGAAAGACAGATCTAATGTGCCAAAGGAAGGCAACATGGACATTCAGTTTCCTGCTCTCTGAGGAAGGAGGGTGGACATCCCAATGGGTTAATGCACCTACTGCAGCCTCCTATGTGTAGCCTGCAGGCGACACATTCAGCTGCTGGTGAGATGCTGATACAGGTTTGCTTGCTATGCAGGGGCCGGTGGTCGCCTCACAGCGCCTCGAGAAGATGTCCCGTTTGTGTCCCAGTGCAAATATCGTATCAACCATGACCTGTAGATTACACTTTTCCCCATCGTTTTTTCCAGTCTGTTGGGGCCAGAGAGACAAGCTTTTGTATGGGTGTTACCAAGGCCAGAGTGCAGAAAACAAAGGCACAACTGTTAGTAGGAATGCAGGTATTGAAGGGGCATTCATTTTTGGCTGATCGCGCCGGGCAATGCATACCCATTTTCAATAAAAAAACATTTTAAAAAAAAATACATGCCCAGGAGATTCCAGACATTGGATTAGAACTCAGGCCCCCAGCATTCCAAGACCAAGCACTTACCAATTGAGCCACTGGTGGCTGTGCTTCTGAGAGTAGCTTTCGGGCGTATATATCATTCTTCTGCATTTCCCTGTGAGCATACCCATTTGCATTGTGAAACATGTTCACTGAAGAAACTGAGGATAGAACATCTGGCCCCCGCTCCACCAAATACCAGCTAACTGAAGTGGCCTAGAGGTTAAGTGCTTGTGTTACAGCGCTGGGGGTCTGGGTTCGAATCCTGCTTTCGGCACATAGATGGAATAGTGGGTTCCTGCACTCCTTCTAAAAGGTTCAGTGGGTATGAAAAGAGTTCACTGGTAAAGGGAGGGTAAAGGGAGGGTGGAAGAAAGCAGAGAAGTGGCACTGAGGAAGTGTGAAGGAGGAGGCGGGGCAGGATAGAGGGGAGGTAGGGCTGGATGAACGGGTACAGTGGGGGTAGGTAGGCCTAGGGATGTAGGATAAAGGGGGCCCTGGGGTTAGTGTGATGGGAGAGGAGGGCCCTGAATTGTGGAGGGTGGGGTGTATAAAAGAGGGTCCTAGTGTGGGCAAAGGGTGCATGGAGAAGGGAGGGTGGGGTGTGTAAAAGAGGGCCCTGAATTGTGGAGGGTGCGGTGTGTAAAAGAGGGTCCTAATGTGGGCAAAGGGTGCATGGAGAAGGGAAAAAGGGACCAGAGCATGGGCTGACATTTTTTTTCCATCCAGTTCTACCTCCCCCTTCTACCTCCCCCTTTAGACTGCCCCACCTTCTCCTTTGTTTACCCTGCACTTCCTCTCCTCCACAGTCCCACCTTTCTGCCCCCCTCCCTAGAACTACCCCTACTCACCCAGCCCCACCTCCTCTCCACAGGGACCCATCCATCCAGCCCTTCCTCCCCCGCCTCCTCCTCCTCCTTCACCTTGCACTTCCTCAGTCCCACCTCTCTGCTTTCTTCCACCCTCCCTTTAGCAGGGAACTCTTTTCATACCCACTGAACCTTTTAGGAGGAGTGTGGGCACCCACTATTGCGTTTATGTGCCGAAAGCAGGACTCAAACCCAGGCCCACAGCGCTGTAAGGCAAGCACTTAACCGCTAGGCCACTGCAGTTAGCTGGTATTTAGTGGAGCGGGGGGGGGGGGGGGGGGGGGGGGGGTTGGGGCCAGATGTTCTATCCTCATTTTCTTCAGTGAACATATTTCACAATGTAAATGTGTGTGCTCACAGGGGTCTGCTTAAGAATGATATATACGCCCAAAAGCTACTCTCAGAAGCACAGCCACCAGTGGCTCAATTGGTAAGTGCTTGGTCTTGGAATGCTGGGGGCCAATGTCTGGAATCTCCTGGGCATGTATTTTCTTTTAAATGTTTTTTTATTGAAAATGGGTATGCATTGCCCTGCGCGATCAGCCAACAGTTAATGTCCCTTCAATACCTGCATTCCTACTAACAGTTGTGCCTTTGTTTTTTATGCATTCTGGCCTTGGTAACAACCATACAAAAGCTTGTCTCTCTGGTCCCAACTGACTGGAAAATACGAGGGGAAAAAGTGTAATCTACGGGTCATGGTTGATACAATATTTGCACTCGGACTCAAACAGGACACCTTCTTGAGTCGCTGTGGGGTGACCACCGGCACCTGCATAGCAAGCCAACCTGTATCAGCATCTCACCAGCAACTGAATGTGTCGCCTGCAGGCTGCACATTGGAGGCTGCAGTAGGTGCATTAACCCATTGGGCTGTCGACCCTCCTTCCTCAGAGAGCAGGAAACTGAATTTCCATGTTGCCTTCCTTTGGCACATTAGATCTGTCTTTCACCCCACTTCAGAGGATGTTTTGCTTCACGGAGAGATGATAATCGTTGAGAGGTGTGAGCCACTAATAGCTCAGCAGCTCAGTTAAATCTTTGCCTTTGTCGTTAGGGTGTATTGCTATGCGCAGGGCAGTCTGCCACTGTATGCTTTCTAATTGCTGCTTGTTCATGATTTTTAAATGTAAACACTCTGCTCCCAAAAGTGAAAGATTTGAAAGACTCTTGCTGCAGCGAGCCTTTACCACACTTTGCCCTGGGGTGAGAGCAGAGGCAGGGTAGGGCTTGAGGGGCAAGGCCCACCCAAATTCTGTAAGTGCCCAATCAGCAGCACTGTGTGGGCATTTACAGATATTTTTGTCAGTGCAGTGGGCCCAACTACATTAACTTCGGCCCCCATTTGCTAGACAATCCTGGCTACGCCTCTGGTGCCTCCCAACTCAACAACCCAATCACCCCTTCGGCCCTTCTTACTCGTCTCACAGCACAACCCATAAGTGAGGAATGCATCTTTTGTTGGCAGATTTCCTTCATGAGGCTTAGCTAGGCCTGCATTCCTTTGCAAAGGGCCATAGAAGAGGGCAAAAAAGGAGAAGGCATAATAGAGCGGGAAGTTGGTCGAAGACGAGGGGTCAGGGGGGGTTGACAGTAAAAGAAACAGGGCCTGGCCTGGCAGAGAGTTAAAAGTTAGGGAACACAACAATGAGCGAGGGACAAGGAAAGATGTCTCAGGCATGCAGCTCTCTGAGTCTTCCCCACTGTGCCTGCAGCAAGAGACGTCCTATTCCTAGCTCTCTCCCGGATGGATACATTTGCCTGGAGAGCCCAGAACTAATGTCACTTAGGAAGAGGTCAAAGAGAGGGCAGCTGAGCAGGCACACCCCTTCATTTTAATATGCTCCCGGGGTGGCTTCTGGGAGGAAAAAGGCATCAGTATTCCACCAAGATCATCTTCACCTAGGCCACCATCACTAAGGTTTAAAAAAAACAGGCTGTGACACTTTCTGGGGCCTAGGTGGCCAGGTCTACGTGGAAGAGCACAGATCCAAACCCTAAGTTGTGTGGGTGGCTGCACCAGAGGGGCTGCAAAGGACATAGGGCTGTGTCCGTAAGGGCTGTGGTCGCGTTTGGATGCGTTAGGGACGCGTGGAGGACGCAGGGCGCAGACCTCTGCCCGTTTCCCTCCAGGATTTACCCCTGGTTGTCAGTGGTGGAGCCAGACACTCCAACATTGAGGAGGTTAAAGGCAGAAAGCAGCCCTCTCACCCCCAGGGCAAAGAGTGGGAAAGGCTCGTTACATCAAGAGTCTTTCAAAGCTTTCACTTTTGAGAGCAGAGTGTTTACATTTAAGAAACATGACCAAGCAGCAATAAGAAAGCAAAAAGTAGCAGGGGACAGGCGACTGACCTGCGCATACCAATACACCCCAATGGCAAAGGCAAAGATTTAACTGACCTGCTTAGATATTAGTGGCTCACACCTCACGATGATTATCAGCTCTCCGTGAAGCAAAACGTCCTCTGAATTGGGGTGAAAGACAGATCTAATGTGCCAAAGGAAGGCAACATGGACATTCAGTTTCCTGCTCTCTGAGGAAGGAGGGTAGACATCCCAATGGGTTAATGCACCTACTGCAGCCTCCTATGTGTAGCCTGCAGGCGACACATTCAGCTGCTGGTGAGATGCTGATACAGGTTTGCTTGCTATGCAGGGGCCGGTGGTCGCCTCACAGCGCCTCGAGAAGATGTCCCGTTTGTGTCCCAGTGCAAATATCGTATCAACCATGACCTCTAGATTAGACTTTTTCCCCTCGTTTTTTCCAGTCTGTTGGGGCCAGAGAGACAAGCTTTTGTATGGGTGTTACCAAGGCCAGAGTGCAGAAAACAAAGGCACAACTGTTAGTAGGAATGCAGGTATTGAAGGGGCATTGATTTTTGGCTGATCGCGCCGGGCAATGCATACCCATTTTCAATAAAAAAACATTTTAAAAAAAAATACATGCCCAGGAGATTCCAGACATTGGATTAGAACTCAGGCCCCCAGCATTCCAAGACCAAGCACTTACCAATTGAGCCACTGGTGGCTGTGCTTCTGAGAGTAGCTTTTGGGCGTATATATCATTCTTCTGCATTTCCCTGTGAGCATACCCATTTGCATTGTGAAACATGTTCACTGAAGAAACTGAGGATAGAACATCTGGCCCCCCGCTCCACCAAATAGCAGCTAACTGAAGTGGCCTAGAGGTTAAGTGCTTGTGTTACAGCGCTGGGGGTCTGGGTTCGAATCCTGCTTTCGGCACATAGATGGAATAGTGGGTTCCTGCACTCCTTCTAAAAGGTTCAGTGGGTATGAAAAGAGTTCACTGATAAAGGGGGGTGGAAGAAAGCAGAGAGGTGGCACTGAGGAAGTGTGAAGGAGGAGGGCAGGATAGAGGGGAGGTAGGGCTGGATGAACGGGTACTTGTGGAGAGGAGGCAGAGCTCGGTGAGTGGGGGTAGATAGGCCTAGGGATGTAGGATAAAGGGGGCCCTGGGGTTAGTGTGATGGGAGAGGAGGGCCCTGAATTGTGGAGGGTGGGGTGTGTAAAGAGGGTCCTAGTGTGGGCAAAGGGTGCATGGAGAAGGGAGGGTGGGGTGTGTAAAAGAGGGCCCTGAGAGGGTGCGGTGTGTAAAAGAGGGTGCATGGAGAAGGGAAAAAGGGACCAGAGCATGGGCTGACATTTTTTTTCCATCCAGTTCTACCTCCCCCTTTAGCCTGCCCCACCTTCTCCTTTGTTTACCCTGCACTTCCTCTCCTCCACAGTCCCACCTTTCTGCCCCCCTCCCTAGAACTACCCCCACTCACCCAGCCCCACCTCCTCTCCACAGGGACCCATTCATCCAGCCCTTCCTCCCCCGTCTCCTCCTCCTCCTTCACCTTGCACTTCCTCAGTCCCACCTCTCTGCTTTCTTCCACCCTCCCTTTAGCAGGGAACTCTTTTCATACCCACTGAACCTTTTAGGAGGAGTGTGGGCACCCACTATTGCGTTTATGTGCCGAAAGCAGGACTCAAACCCAGGCCCACAGCGCTGTAAGGCAAGCACTTAACCGCTAGGCCACTGCAGTTAGCTGGTATTTAGTGGAGCGGGGGGGGGGGGGGGGGGGGGTTGGGGCCAGATGTTCTATCCTCATTTTCTTCAGTGAACATATTTCACAATGTAAATGTGTGTGCTCACAGGGGTCTGCTTAAGAATGATATATACGCCCAAAAGCTACTCTCAGAAGCACAGCCACCAGTGGCTCAATTGGTAAGGGCTTGGTCTTGGAATGCTGGGGGCCAATGTCTGGAATCTGCTGGGCATGTATTTTCTTTTAAATGTTTTTTTATTGAAAATGGGTATGCATTGCCCTGCGCGATCAGCCAACAGTTAATGTCCCTTCAATACCTGCATTCCTACTAACAGTTGTGCCTTTGTTTTTTATGCATTCTGGCCTTGGTAACAACCATACAAAAGCTTGTCTCTCTGGTCCCAACTGACTGGAAAATACGAGGGGAAAAAGTGTAATCTACGGGTCATGGTTGATACAATATTTGCACTCGGACTCAAACAGGACACCTTCTTGAGTCGCTGTGGGGTGACCACCGGCACCTGCATAGCAAGCCAACCTGTATCAGCATCTCACCAGCAACTGAATGTGTCGCCTGCAGGCTGCACATTGGAGGCTGCAGTAGGTGCATTAACCCATTGGGCTGTCGACCCTCCTTCCTCAGAGAGCAGGAAACTGAATTTCCATGTTGCCTTCCTTTGGCACATTAGATCTGTCTTTCACCCCACTTCAGAGGAGGTTTTGCTTCACGGAGAGATGATAATCGTTGAGAGGTGTGAGCCACTAATAGCTCAGCAGCTCAGTTAAATCTTTGCCTTTGTCATTAGGGTGTATTGCTATGCGCAGGGCAGTCTGCCACTGTATGCTTTCTAATTGCTGCTTGTTCATGATTTTTAAATGTAAACACTCTGCTCTCAAAAGTGAAAGATTTGAAAGACTCTTGCTGCCGCGAGCCTTTACCACACTTTGCCCTGGGGGTGAGAGCAGAGGCAGGGTAGGGCTTGAGGGGCAAGGCCCACCCAAATTCTGTAAGTGCCCAATCAGCAGCACTGTGTGGGCATTTACAGATATTTTTGTCAGTGCAGTGGGCCCAACTACATTAACTTCGGCCCCCATTTGCTAGACAATCCTGGCTACGCCTCTGGTGCCTCCCAACTCAACAACCCAATCACCCCTTCGGCCCTTCTTACTCGTCTCACAGCACAACCCATAAGTGAGGAATGCATCTTTTGTTGGCAGATTTCCTTCACGAGGCTTAGCTAGGCCTGCATTCCTTTGCAAAGGGCCATAGAAGAGGGCAAAAAAGGAGAAGGCATAATAGAGCGGGAAGTCGGTCGAAGACGAGGGGTCAGGGGGGTTGACAGTAAAAGAAACAGGGCCTGGCCTGGCAGAGAGTTAAAAGTTAGGGAACACAACAATGAACCAGGGACAAGGAAAGATGTCTCAGGCATGCAGCTCTCTGAGTCTTCCACACTGTGCCTGCAGCAAGAGACGTCCTATTCCTAGCTCTCTCCCGGATGGATACATTTGCCTGGAGAGCCCAGAACTAATGTCACTTAGGAAGAGGTCAAAGAGAGGGCAGCTGAGCAGGCACACCCCTTCATTTTAATATGCTCCCGGGGTGGCTTCTGGGAGGAAAAAGGCATCAGTATTCCACCAAGATCATCTTCACCTAGGCCACCATCACTAAGGTTTAACAAAAACAGGCTGTGACACTTTCTGGGGCCTAGGTGGCCAGGTCTACGTGGAAGAGCACAGATCCAAACCCTAAGTTGTGTGGGTGGCTGCACCAGAGGGGCTGCAAAGGACATAGGGCTGTGCCCGTAAGGGCTGTGGTCGCGTTTGGGAGCGTTAGGGACGCGTGGAGGACGCAGGGCGCAGACCTCTGCCCGTTTCCCTCCAGGATTTACCCCTGGTTGTCAGTGGTGGAGCCAGACACTCCAACATTGAGGAGGTAGAAGAAAGGCAGAAAGCAGCCCTCTCACCCCCAGGGCAAAGAGTGGGAAAGGCTCGTTACATCAAGAGTCTTTCAAAGCTTTCACTTTTGAGAGCAGAGTGTTTACATTTAAGAATCATGACCAAGCAGCAATAAGAAAGCAAAAAGTAGCAGGGGACAGGCGACTGACCTGCGCATACCAATACACCCCAATGGCAAAGGCAAAGATTTAACTGACCTGCTTAGATATTAGTGGCTCACACCTCACGATGATTATCAGCTCTCTGTGAAGCAAAACGTCCTCTGAATTGGGGTGAAAGACAGATCTAATGTGCCAAAGGAAGGCAACATGGACATTCAGTTTCCTGCTCTCTGAGGAAGGAGGGTGGACATCCCAATGGGTTAATGCACCTACTGCAGCCTCCTATGTGTAGCCTGCAGGCGACACATTCAGCTGCTGGTGAGATGCTGATACAGGTTTGCTTGCTATGCAGGGGCCGGTGGTCGCCTCACAGCGCCTCGAGAAGATGTCCCGTTTGTGTCCCAGTGCAAATATCGTATCAACCATGACCTGTAGATTACACTTTTCCCCCTCGTTTTTTCCAGTCTGTTGGGGCCAGAGAGACAAGCTTTTGTATGGGTGTTACCAAGGCCAGAGTGCAGAAAACAAAGGCACAACTGTTAGTAGGAATGCAGGTATTGAAGGGGCATTGATTTTTGGCTGATCGCGCCGGGCAATGCATACCCATTTTCAATAAAAAAACATTTTAAAAAAAAATACATGCCCAGGAGATTCCAGACATTGGATTAGAACTCAGGCCCCCAGCATTCCAAGACCAAGCACTTACCAATTGAGCCACTGGTGGCTGTGCTTCTGAGAGTAGCTTTCGGGCGTATATATCATTCTTCTGCATTTCCCTGTGAGCATACCCATTTGCATTGTGAAACATGTTCACTGAAGAAACTGAGGATAGAACATCTGGCCCCCGCTCCACCAAATACCAGCTAACTGAAGTGGCCTAGAGGTTAAGTGCTTGTGTTACAGCGCTGGGGGTCTGGGTTCGAATCCTGCTTTCGGCACATAGATGGAATAGTGGGTTCCTGCACTCCTTCTAAAAGGTTCAGTGGGTATGAAAAGAGTTCACTGGTAAAGGGAGGGTGGAAGAAAGCAGAGAAGTGGCACTGAGGAAGTGTGAAGGAGGAGGCGGGGCAGGATAGAGGGGAGGTAGGGCTGGATGAACGGGTACAGTGGGGGTAGGTAGGCCTAGGGATGTAGGATAAAGGGGGCCCTGGGGTTAGTGTGATGGGAGAGGAGGGCCCTGAATTGTGGAGGGTGGGGTGTATAAAAGAGGGTCCTAGTGTGGGCAAAGGGTGCATGGAGAAGGGAGGGTGGGGTGTGTAAAAGAGGGTCCTAATGTGGGCAAAGGGTGCATGGAGAAGGGAAAAAGGGACCAGAGCATGGGCTGACATTTTTTTTCCATCCAGTTCTACCTCCCCCTTCTACCTCCCCCTTTAGACTGCCCCACCTTCTCCTTTGTTTACCCTGCACTTCCTCTCCTCCACAGTCCCACCTTTCTGCCCCCCTCCCTAGAACTACCCCTACTCACCCAGCCCCACCTCCTCTCCACAGGGACCCATCCATCCAGCCCTTCCTCCCCCGCCTCCTCCTCCTCCTTCACCTTGCACTTCCTCAGTCCCACCTCTCTGCTTTCTTCCACCCTCCCTTTAGCAGGGAACTCTTTTCATACCCACTGAACCTTTTAGGAGGAGTGTGGGCACCCACTATTGCGTTTATGTGCCGAAAGCAGGACTCAAACCCAGGCCCACAGCGCTGTAAGGCAAGCACTTAACCGCTAGGCCACTGCAGTTAGCTGGTATTTAGTGGAGCGGGGGGGGGGGGGTTGGGGCCAGATGTTCTATCCTCATTTTCTTCAGTGAACATATTTCACAATGTAAATGTGTGTGCTCACAGGGGTCTGCTTAAGAATGATATATACGCCCAAAAGCTACTCTCAGAAGCACAGCCACCAGTGGCTCAATTGGTAAGTGCTTGGTCTTGGAATGCTGGGGGCCAATGTCTGGAATCTCCTGGGCATGTATTTTCTTTTAAATGTTTTTTTATTGAAAATGGGTATGCATTGCCCTGCGCGATCAGCCAACAGTTAATGTCCCTTCAATACCTGCATTCCTACTAACAGTTGTGCCTTTGTTTTTTATGCATTCTGGCCTTGGTAACAACCATACAAAAGCTTGTCTCTCTGGTCCCAACTGACTGGAAAATACGAGGGGAAAAAGTGTAATCTACGGGTCATGGTTGATACAATATTTGCACTCGGACTCAAACAGGACACCTTCTTGAGTCGCTGTGGGGTGACCACCGGCACCTGCATAGCAAGCCAACCTGTATCAGCATCTCACCAGCAACTGAATGTGTCGCCTGCAGGCTGCACATTGGAGGCTGCAGTAGGTGCATTAACCCATTGGGCTGTCGACCCTCCTTCCTCAGAGAGCAGGAAACTGAATTTCCATGTTGCCTTCCTTTGGCACATTAGATCTGTCTTTCACCCCACTTCAGAGGATGTTTTGCTTCACGGAGAGATGATAATCGTTGAGAGGTGTGAGCCACTAATAGCTCAGCAGCTCAGTTAAATCTTTGCCTTTGTCGTTAGGGTGTATTGCTATGCGCAGGGCAGTCTGCCACTGTATGCTTTCTAATTGCTGCTTGTTCATGATTTTTAAATGTAAACACTCTGCTCCCAAAAGTGAAAGATTTGAAAGACTCTTGCTGCAGCGAGCCTTTACCACACTTTGCCCTGGGGTGAGAGCAGAGGCAGGGTAGGGCTTGAGGGGCAAGGCCCACCCAAATTCTGTAAGTGCCCAATCAGCAGCACTGTGTGGGCATTTACAGATATTTTTGTCAGTGCAGTGGGCCCAACTACATTAACTTCGGCCCCCATTTGCTAGACAATCCTGGCTACGCCTCTGGTGCCTCCCAACTCAACAACCCAATCACCCCTTCGGCCCTTCTTACTCGTCTCACAGCACAACCCATAAGTGAGGAATGCATCTTTTGTTGGCAGATTTCCTTCATGAGGCTTAGCTAGGCCTGCATTCCTTTGCAAAGGGCCATAGAAGAGGGCAAAAAAGGAGAAGGCATAATAGAGCGGGAAGTTGGTCGAAGACGAGGGGTCAGGGGGGGTTGACAGTAAAAGAAACAGGGCCTGGCCTGGCAGAGAGTTAAAAGTTAGGGAACACAACAATGAGCGAGGGACAAGGAAAGATGTCTCAGGCATGCAGCTCTCTGAGTCTTCCCCACTGTGCCTGCAGCAAGAGACGTCCTATTCCTAGCTCTCTCCCGGATGGATACATTTGCCTGGAGAGCCCAGAACTAATGTCACTTAGGAAGAGGTCAAAGAGAGGGCAGCTGAGCAGGCACACCCCTTCATTTTAATATGCTCCCGGGTGGCTTCTGGGAGGAAAAAGGCATCAGTATTCCACCAAGATCATCTTCACCTAGGCCACCATCACTAAGGTTTAAAAAAAACAGGCTGTGACACTTTCTGGGGCCTAGGTGGCCAGGTCTACGTGGAAGAGCACAGATCCAAACCCTAAGTTGTGTGGGTGGCTGCACCAGAGGGGCTGCAAAGGACATAGGGCTGTGTCCGTAAGGGCTGTGGTCGCGTTTGGATGCGTTAGGGACGCGTGGAGGACGCAGGGCGCAGACCTCTGCCCGTTTCCCTCCAGGATTTACCCCTGGTTGTCAGTGGTGGAGCCAGACACTCCAACATTGAGGAGGTTAAAGGCAGAAAGCAGCCCTCTCACCCCCAGGGCAAAGAGTGGGAAAGGCTCGTTACATCAAGAGTCTTTCAAAGCTTTCACTTTTGAGAGCAGAGTGTTTACATTTAAGAAACATGACCAAGCAGCAATAAGAAAGCAAAAAGTAGCAGGGGACAGGCGACTGACCTGCGCATACCAATACACCCCAATGGCAAAGGCAAAGATTTAACTGACCTGCTTAGATATTAGTGGCTCACACCTCACGATGATTATCAGCTCTCCGTGAAGCAAAACGTCCTCTGAATTGGGGTGAAAGACAGATCTAATGTGCCAAAGGAAGGCAACATGGACATTCAGTTTCCTGCTCTCTGAGGAAGGAGGGTAGACATCCCAATGGGTTAATGCACCTACTGCAGCCTCCTATGTGTAGCCTGCAGGCGACACATTCAGCTGCTGGTGAGATGCTGATACAGGTTTGCTTGCTATGCAGGGGCCGGTGGTCGCCTCACAGCGCCTCGAGAAGATGTCCCGTTTGTGTCCCAGTGCAAATATCGTATCAACCATGACCTGTAGATTAGACTTTTTCCCCTCGTTTTTTCCAGTCTGTTGGGGCCAGAGAGACAAGCTTTTGTATGGGTGTTACCAAGGCCAGAGTGCAGAAAACAAAGGCACAACTGTTAGTAGGAATGCAGGTATTGAAGGGGCATTGATTTTTGGCTGATCGCGCCGGGCAATGCATACCCATTTTCAATAAAAAAACATTTTAAAAAAAAATACATGCCCAGGAGATTCCAGACATTGGATTAGAACTCAGGCCCCCAGCATTCCAAGACCAAGCACTTACCAATTGAGCCACTGGTGGCTGTGCTTCTGAGAGTAGCTTTTGGGCGTATATATCATTCTTCTGCATTTCCCTGTGAGCATACCCATTTGCATTGTGAAACATGTTCACTGAAGAAACTGAGGATAGAACATCTGGCCCCCCGCTCCACCAAATAGCAGCTAACTGAAGTGGCCTAGAGGTTAAGTGCTTGTGTTACAGCGCTGGGGGTCTGGGTTCGAATCCTGCTTTCGGCACATAGATGGAATAGTGGGTTCCTGCACTCCTTCTAAAAGGTTCAGTGGGTATGAAAAGAGTTCACTGATAAAGGGGGGTGGAAGAAAGCAGAGAGGTGGCACTGAGGAAGTGTGAAGGAGGAGGCGGGGCAGGATAGAGGGGAGGTAGGGCTGGATGAACGGGTACTTGTGGAGAGGAGGCAGAGCTCGGTGAGTGGGGGTAGATAGGCCTAGGGATGTAGGATAAAGGGGGCCCTGGGGTTAGTGTGATGGGAGAGGAGGGCCCTGAATTGTGGAGGGTGGGGTGTGTAAAGAGGGTCCTAGTGTGGGCAAAGGGTGCATGGAGAAGGGAGGGTGGGGTGTGTAAAAGAGGGCCCTGAGAGGGTGCGGTGTGTAAAAGAGGGTGCATGGAGAAGGGAAAAAGGGACCAGAGCATGGGCTGACATTTTTTTTCCATCCAGTTCTACCTCCCCCTTTAGCCTGCCCCACCTTCTCCTTTGTTTACCCTGCACTTCCTCTCCTCCACAGTCCCACCTTTCTGCCCCCCTCCCTAGAACTACCCCCACTCACCCAGCCCCACCTCCTCTCCACAGGGACCCATTCATCCAGCCCTTCCTCCCCCGTCTCCTCCTCCTCCTTCACCTTGCACTTCCTCAGTCCCACCTCTCTGCTTTCTTCCACCCTCCCTTTAGCAGGGAACTCTTTTCATACCCACTGAACCTTTTAGGAGGAGTGTGGGCACCCACTATTGCGTTTATGTGCCGAAAGCAGGACTCAAACCCAGGCCCACAGCGCTGTAAGGCAAGCACTTAACCGCTAGGCCACTGCAGTTAGCTGGTATTTAGTGGAGCGGGGGGGGGGGGGGGGGGTTGGGGCCAGATGTTCTATCCTCATTTTCTTCAGTGAACATATTTCACAATGTAAATGTGTGTGCTCACAGGGGTCTGCTTAAGAATGATATATACGCCCAAAAGCTACTCTCAGAAGCACAGCCACCAGTGGCTCAATTGGTAAGGGCTTGGTCTTGGAATGCTGGGGGCCAATGTCTGGAATCTGCTGGGCATGTATTTTCTTTTAAATGTTTTTTTATTGAAAATGGGTATGCATTGCCCTGCGCGATCAGCCAACAGTTAATGTCCCTTCAATACCTGCATTCCTACTAACAGTTGTGCCTTTGTTTTTTATGCATTCTGGCCTTGGTAACAACCATACAAAAGCTTGTCTCTCTGGTCCCAACTGACTGGAAAATACGAGGGGAAAAAGTGTAATCTACGGGTCATGGTTGATACAATATTTGCACTCGGACTCAAACAGGACACCTTCTTGAGTCGCTGTGGGGTGACCACCGGCACCTGCATAGCAAGCCAACCTGTATCAGCATCTCACCAGCAACTGAATGTGTCGCCTGCAGGCTGCACATTGGAGGCTGCAGTAGGTGCATTAACCCATTGGGCTGTCGACCCTCCTTCCTCAGAGAGCAGGAAACTGAATTTCCATGTTGCCTTCCTTTGGCACATTAGATCTGTCTTTCACCCCACTTCAGAGGAGGTTTTGCTTCACGGAGAGATGATAATCGTTGAGAGGTGTGAGCCACTAATAGCTCAGCAGCTCAGTTAAATCTTTGCCTTTGTCATTAGGGTGTATTGCTATGCGCAGGGCAGTCTGCCACTGTATGCTTTCTAATTGCTGCTTGTTCATGATTTTTAAATGTAAACACTCTGCTCTCAAAAGTGAAAGATTTGAAAGACTCTTGCTGCAGCGAGCCTTTACCACACTTTGCCCTGGGGGTGAGAGCAGAGGCAGGGTAGGGCTTGAGGGGCAAGGCCCACCCAAATTCTGTAAGTGCCCAATCAGCAGCACTGTGTGGGCATTTACAGATATTTTTGTCAGTGCAGTGGGCCCAACTACATTAACTTCGGCCCCCATTTGCTAGACAATCCTGGCTACGCCTCTGGTGCCTCCCAACTCAACAACCCAATCACCCCTTCGGCCCTTCTTACTCGTCTCACAGCACAACCCATAAGTGAGGAATGCATCTTTTGTTGGCAGATTTCCTTCACGAGGCTTAGCTAGGCCTGCATTCCTTTGCAAAGGGCCATAGAAGAGGGCAAAAAAGGAGAAGGCATAATAGAGCGGGAAGTCGGTCGAAGACGAGGGGTCAGGGGGGTTGACAGTAAAAGAAACAGGGCCTGGCCTGGCAGAGAGTTAAAAGTTAGGGAACACAACAATGAACCAGGGACAAGGAAAGATGTCTCAGGCATGCAGCTCTCTGAGTCTTCCACACTGTGCCTGCAGCAAGAGACGTCCTATTCCTAGCTCTCTCCCGGATGGATACATTTGCCTGGAGAGCCCAGAACTAATGTCACTTAGGAAGAGGTCAAAGAGAGGGCAGCTGAGCAGGCACACCCCTTCATTTTAATATGCTCCCGGGGTGGCTTCTGGGAGGAAAAAGGCATCAGTATTCCACCAAGATCATCTTCACCTAGGCCACCATCACTAAGGTTTAAAAAAAACAGGCTGTGACACTTTCTGGGGCCTAGGTGGCCAGGTCTACGTGGAAGAGCACAGATCCAAACCCTAAGTTGTGTGGGTGGCTGCACCAGAGGGGCTGCAAAGGACATAGGGCTGTGTCCGTAAGGGCTGTGGTCGCGTTTGGGAGCGTTAGGGACGCGTGGAGGACGCAGGGCGCAGACCTCTGCCCGTTTCCCTCCAGGATTTACCCCTGGTTGTCAGTGGTGGAGCCAGACACTCCAACATTGAGGAGGTTAAAGGCAGAAAGCAGCCCTCTCACCCCCAGGGCAAAGAGTGGGAAAGGCTTGTTACATCAAGAGTCTTTCAAAGCTTTCACTTTTGAGAGCAGAGTGTTTACATTTAAGAATCATGACCAAGCAGCAATAAGAAAGCAAAAAGTAGCAGGGGACAGGCGACTGACCTGCGCATACCAATACACCCCAATGGCAAAGGCAAAGATTTAACTGACCTGCTTAGATATTAGAGGCTCACACCTCACGATGATTATCAGCTCTCCGTGAAGCAAAACGTCCTCTGAATTGGGGTGAAAGACAGATCTAATGTGCCAAAGGAAGGCAACATGGACATTCAGTTTCCTGCTCTCTGAGGAAGGAGGGTGGACATCCCAATGGGTTAATGCACCTACTGCAGCCTCCTATGTGTAGCCTGCAGGCGACACATTCAGCTGCTGGTGAGATGCTGATACAGGTTTGCTTGCTATGCAGGGGCCGGTGGTCGCCTCACAGCGCCTCGAGAAGATGTCCCGTTTGTGTCCCAGTGCAAATATCGTATCAACCATGACCTGTAGATTACACTTTTCCCCCTCGTTTTTTCCAGTCTGTTGGGGCCAGAGAGACAAGCTTTTGTATGGGTGTTACCAAGGCCAGAGTGCAGAAAACAAAGGCACAACTGTTAGTAGGAATGCAGGTATTGAAGGGGCATTGATTTTTGGCTGATCGCGCCGGGCAATGCATACCCATTTTCAATAAAAAAACATTTTAAAAAAAAATACATGCCCAGGAGATTCCAGACATTGGATTAGAACTCAGGCCCCCAGCATTCCAAGACCAAGCACTTACCAATTGAGCCACTGGTGGCTGTGCTTCTGAGAGTAGCTTTCGGGCGTATATATCATTCTTCTGCATTTCCCTGTGAGCATACCCATTTGCATTATGAAACATGTTCACTGAAGAAACTGAGGATAGAACATCTGGCCCCCCGCTCCACCAAATACCAGCTAACTGAAGTGGCCTAGAGGTTAAGTGCTTGTGTTACAGCGCTGGGGGTCTGGGTTCGAATCCTGCTTTCGGCACATAGATGGAATAGTGGGTTCCTGCACTCCTTCTAAAAGGTTCAGTGGGTATGAAAAGAGTTCACTGGTAAAGGGAGGGTGGAAGAAAGCAGAGAAGTGGCACTGAGGAAGTGTGAAGGAGGAGGCGGGGCAGGATAGAGGGGAGGTAGGGCTGGATGAACGGGTACAGTGGGGGTAGATAGGCCTAGGGATGTAGGATAAAGGGGGCCCTGGGGTTAGTGTGATGGGAGAGGAGGGCCCTGAATTGTGGAGGGTGGGGTGTATAAAAGAGGGTCCTAGTGTGGGCAAAGGGTGCATGGAGAAGGGAGGGTGGGGTGTGTAAAAGAGGGCCCTGAATTGTGGAGGGTGCGGTGTGTAAAAGAGGGTGCATGGAGAAGGGAAAAAGGGACCAGAGCATGGGCTGACATTTTTTTTCCATCCAGTTCTACCTCCCCCTTTAGCCTGCCCCACCTTCTCCTTTGTTTACCCTGCACTTCCTCTCCTCCACAGTCCCACCTTTCTGCCCCCCTCCCTAGAACTACCCCCACTCACCCAGCCCCACCTCCTCTCCACAGGGACCCATTCATCCAGCCCTTCCGCACCCGTCTCCTCCTCCTCCTTCACCTTGCACTTCCTCAGTCCCACCTCTCTGCTTTCTTCCACCCTCCCTTTAGCAGGGAACTCTTTTCATACCCACTGAACCTTTTAGGAGGAGTGTGGGCACCCACTATTGCGTTTATGTGCCGAAAGCAGGACTCAAACCCAGGCCCACAGCGCTGTAAGGCAAGCACCTAACCGCTAGGCCACTGCAGTTAGCTGGTATTTAGTGGAGCGGGGGGGGGGGGGGGGGGGGTGGGGGGGGGGGGTTGGGGCCAGATGTTCTATCCTCATTTTCTTCAGTGAACATATTTCACAATGTAAATGTGTGTGCTCACAGGGGTCTGCTTAAGAATGATATATACGCCCAAAAGCTACTCTCAGAAGCACAGCCACCAGTGGCTCAATTGGTAAGTGCTTGGTCTTGGAATGCTGGGGGCCAATGTCTGGAATCTCCTGGGCATGTATTTTCTTTTAAATGTTTTTTTATTGAAAATGGGTATGCATTGCCCTGCGCGATCAGCCAACAGTTAATGTCCTTTCAATACCTGCATTCCTACTAACAGTTGTGCCTTTGTTTTTATGCATTCTGGCCTTGGTAACAACCATACAAAAGCTTGTCTCTCTGGTCCCAACTGACTGGAAAATACGAGGGGAAAAAGTGTAATCTACGGGTCATGGTTGATACAATATTTGCACTCGGACTCAAACAGGACACCTTCTTGAGTCGCTGTGGGGTGACCACCGGCACCTGCATAGCAAGCCAACCTGTATCAGCATCTCACCAGCAACTGAATGTGTCGCCTGCAGGCTGCACATTGGAGGCTGCAGTAGGTGCATTAACCCATTGGGCTGTCGACCCTCCTTCCTCAGAGAGCAGGAAACTGAATTTCCATGTTGCCTTCCTTTGGCACATTAGATCTGTCTTTCACCCCACTTCAGAGGATGTTTTGCTTCACGGAGAGATGATAATCGTTGAGAGGTGTGAGCCACTAATAGCTCAGCAGCTCAGTTAAATCTTTGCCTTTGTCGTTAGGGTGTATTGCTATGCGCAGGGCAGTCTGCCACTGTATGCTTTCTAATTGCTGCTTGTTCATGATTTTTAAATGTAAACACTCTGCTCCCAAAAGTGAAAGATTTGAAAGACTCTTGCTGCAGCGAGCCTTTACCACACTTTGCCCTGGGGTGAGAGCAGAGGCAGGGTAGGGCTTGAGGGGCAAGGCCCACCCAAATTCTGTAAGTGCCCAATCAGCAGCACTGTGTGGGCATTTACAGATATTTTTGTCAGTGCAGTGGGCCCAACTACATTAACTTCGGCCCCCATTTGCTAGACAATCCTGGCTACGCCTCTGGTGCCTCCCAACTCAACAACCCAATCACCCCTTCGGCCCTTCTTACTCGTCTCACAGCACAACCCATAAGTGAGGAATGCATCTTTTGTTGGCAGATTTCCTTCATGAGGCTTAGCTAGGCCTGCATTCCTTTGCAAAGGGCCATAGAAGAGGGCAAAAAAGGAGAAGGCATAATAGAGCGGGAAGTTGGTCGAAGACGAGGGGTCAGGGGGGTTGACAGTAAAAGAAACAGGGCCTGGCCTGGCAGAGAGTTAAAAGTTAGGGAACACAACAATGAGCGAGGGACAAGGAAAGATGTCTCAGGCATGCAGCTCTCTGAGTCTTCCCCACTGTGCCTGCAGCAAGAGACGTCCTATTCCTAGCTCTCTCCCGGATGGATACATTTGCCTGGAGAGCCCAGAACTAATGTCACTTAGGAAGAGGTCAAAGAGAGGGCAGCTGAGCAGGCACACCCCTTCATTTTAATATGCTCCCGGGGTGGCTTCTGGGAGGAAAAAGGCATCAGTATTCCACCAAGATCATCTTCACCTAGGCCACCATCACTAAGGTTAAAAAAAAACAGGCTGTGACACTTTCTGGGGCCTAGGTGGCCAGGTCTACGTGGAAGAGCACAGATCCAAACCCTAAGTTGTGTGGGTGGCTGCACCAGAGGGGCTGCAAAGGACATAGGGCTGTGTCCGTAAGGGCTGTGGTCGCGTTTGGGAGCGTTAGGGACGCGTGGAGGACGCAGGGCGCAGACCTCTGCCCGTTTCCCTCCAGGATTTACCCCTGGTTGTCAGTGGTGGAGCCAGACACTCCAACATTGAGGAGGTTAAAGGCAGAAAGCAGCCCTCTCACCCCCAGGGCAAAGAGTGGGAAAGGCTCGTTACATCAAGAGTCTTTCAAAGCTTTCACTTTTGAGAGCAGAGTGTTTACATTTAAGAAACATGACCAAGCAGCAATAAGAAAGCAAAAAGTAGCAGGGGACAGGCGACTGACCTGCGCATACCAATACACCCCAATGGCAAAGGCAAAGATTTAACTGACCTGCTTAGATATTAGTGGCTCACACCTCACGATGATTATCAGCTCTCCGTGAAGCAAAACGTCCTCTGAATTGGGGTGAAAGACAGATCTAATGTGCCAAAGGAAGGCAACATGGACATTCAGTTTCCTGCTCTCTGAGGAAGGAGGGTAGACATCCCAATGGGTTAATGCACCTACTGCAGCCTCCTATGTGTAGCCTGCAGGCGACACATTCAGCTGCTGGTGAGATGCTGATACAGGTTTGCTTGCTATGCAGGGGCCGGTGGTCGCCTCACAGCGCCTCGAGAAGATGTCCCGTTTGTGTCCCAGTGCAAATATCGTATCAACCATGACCTGTAGATTACACTTTTTCCCCTCGTTTTTTCCAGTCTGTTGGGGCCAGAGAGACAAGCTTTTGTATGGGTGTTACCAAGGCCAGAGTGCAGAAAACAAAGGCACAACTGTTAGTAGGAATGCAGGTATTGAAGGGGCATTGATTTTTGGCTGATCGCGCCGGGCAATGCATACCCATTTTCAATAAAAAAACATTTTAAAAAAAAATACATGCCCAGGAGATTCCAGACATTTGATTAGAACTCAGGCCCCCAGCATTCCAAGACCAAGCACTTACCAATTGAGCCACTGGTGGCTGTGCTTCTGAGAGTAGCTTTCGGGCGTATATATCATTCTTCTGCATTTCCCTGTGAGCATACCCATTTGCATTGTGAAACATGTTCACTGAAGAAACTGAGGATAGAACATCTGGCCCCCCGCTCCACCAAATACCAGCTAACTGAAGTGGCCTAGAGGTTAAGTGCTTGTGTTACAGCGCTGGGGGTCTGGGTTCGAATCCTGATTTCGGCACATAGATGGAATAGTGGGTTCCTGCACTCCTTCTAAAAGGTTCAGTGGGTATGAAAAGAGTTCACTGGTAAAGGGAGGGTGGAAGAAAGCAGAGAGGTGGCACTGAGGAAGTGTGAAGGAGGAGGCGGGGCAGGATAGAGGGGAGGTAGGGCTGGATGAACGGATACTTGTGGAGAGGAGGCAGAGCTCGGTGAGTGGGGGTAGATAGGCCTAGGGATGTAGGATAAAGGGGGCCCTGGGGTTAGTGTGATGGGAGAGGAGGGCCCTGAATTGTGGAGGGTGGGGTGTGTAAAGAGGGTCCTAGTGTGGGCAAAGGGTGCATGGAGAAGGGAGGGTGGGGTGTGTAAAAGAGGGCCCTGAATTGTGGAGGGTGCGGTGTGTAAAAGAGGGTGCATGGAGAAGGGAAAAAGGGACCAGAGCATGGGCTGACATTTTTTTTCCATCCATTTCTACCTCCCCCTTTAGCCTGCCCCACCTTCTCCTTTGTTTACCCTGCACTTCCTCTCCTCCACAGTCCCACCTTTCTGCCCCCCTCCCTAGAACTACCCCCACTCACCCAGCCCCACCTCCTCTCCACAGGGACCCATTCATCCAGCCCTTCCTCCCCCGTCTCCTCCTCCTCCTTCACCTTGCACTTCCTCAGTCCCACCTCTCTGCTTTCTTCCACCCTCCCTTTAGCAGGGAACTCTTTTCATACCCACTGAACCTTTTAGGAGGAGTGTGGGCACCCACTATTGCGTTTATGTGCCGAAAGCAGGACTCAAACCCAGGCCCACAGCGCTGTAAGGCAAGCACTTAACCGCTAGGCCACTGCAGTTAGCTGGTATTTAGTGGAGCGGGGGGGGGGGCGGGGGGGGGGGTTGGGGCCAGATGTTCTATCCTCATTTTCTTCAGTGAACATATTTCACAATGTAAATGTGTGTGCTCACAGGGGTCTGCTTAAGAATGATATATACGCCCAAAAGCTACTCTCAGAAGCACAGCCACCAGTGGCTCAATTGGTAAGTGCTTGGTCTTGGAATGCTGGGGGCCAATGTCTGGAATCTCCTGGGCATGTATTTTCTTTTAAATGTTTTTTTATTGAAAATGGGTATGCATTGCCCTGCGCGATCAGCCAACAGTTAATGTCCTTTCAATACCTGCATTCCTACTAACAGTTGTGCCTTTGTTTTTATGCATTCTGGCCTTGGTAACAACCATACAAAAGCTTGTCTCTCTGGTCCCAACTGACTGGAAAATACGAGGGGAAAAAGTGTAATCTACGGGTCATGGTTGATACAATATTTGCACTCGGACTCAAACAGGACACCTTCTTGAGTCGCTGTGGGGTGACCACCGGCACCTGCATAGCAAGCCAACCTGTATCAGCATCTCACCAGCAACTGAATGTGTCGCCTGCAGGCTGCACATTGGAGGCTGCAGTAGGTGCATTAACCCATTGGGCTGTCGACCCTCCTTCCTCAGAGAGCAGGAAACTGAATTTCCATGTTGCCTTCCTTTGGCACATTAGATCTGTCTTTCACCCCACTTCAGAGGATGTTTTGCTTCACGGAGAGATGATAATCGTTGAGAGGTGTGAGCCACTAATAGCTCAGCAGCTCAGTTAAATCTTTGCCTTTGTCGTTAGGGTGTATTGCTATGCGCAGGGCAGTCTGCCACTGTATGCTTTCTAATTGCTGCTTGTTCATGATTTTTAAATGTAAACACTCTGCTCCCAAAAGTGAAAGATTTGAAAGACTCTTGCTGCAGCGAGCCTTTACCACACTTTGCCCTGGGGTGAGAGCAGAGGCAGGGTAGGGCTTGAGGGGCAAGGCCCACCCAAATTCTGTAAGTGCCCAATCAGCAGCACTGTGTGGGCATTTACAGATATTTTTGTCAGTGCAGTGGGCCCAACTACATTAACTTCGGCCCCCATTTGCTAGACAATCCTGGCTACGCCTCTGGTGCCTCCCAACTCAACAACCCATTCACCCCTTCGGCCCTTCTTACTCGTCTCACAGCACAACCCATAAGTGAGGAATGCATCTTTTGTTGGCAGATTTCCTTCATGAGGCTTAGCTAGGCCTGCATTCCTTTGCAAAGGGCCATAGAAGAGGGCAAAAAAGGAGAAGGCATAATAGAGCGGGAAGTCGGTCGAAGACGAGGGGTCAGGGGGGTTGACAGTAAAAGAAACAGGGCCTGGACTGGCAGAGAGTTAAAAGTTAGGGAACACAACAATGAGCGAGGGACAAGGAAAGATGTCTCAGGCATGCAGCTCTCTGAGTCTTCCCCACTGTGCCTGCAGCAAGAGACGTCCTATTCCTAGCTCTCTCCCGGATGGATACATTTGCCTGGAGAGCCCAGAACTAATGTCACTTAGGAAGAGGTCAAAGAGAGGGCAGCTGAGCAGGCACACCCCTTCATTTTAATATGCTCCCGGGGTGGCTTCTGGGAGGAAAAAGGCATCAGTATTCCACCAAGATCATCTTCACCTAGGCCACCATCACTAAGGTTTAAAAAAAACAGGCTGTGACACTTTCTGGGGCCTAGGTGGCCAGGTCTACGTGGAAGAGCACAGATCCAAACCCTAAGTTGTGTGGGTGGCTGCACCAGAGGGGCTGCAAAGGACATAGGGCTGTGCCCGTAAGGGCTGTGGTCGCGTTTGACGCGTGGAGGACGCAGGGCGCAGACCTCTGCCCGTTTCCCTCCAGGATTTACCCCTGGTTGTCAGTGGTGGAGCCAGACACTCCAACATTGAGGAGGTTAAAGGCAGAAAGCAGCCCTCTCACCCCCAGGGCAAAGAGTGGGAAAGGCTCGTTACATCAAGAGTCTTTCAAAGCTTTCACTTTTGAGAGCAGAGTGTTTACATTTAAGAATCATGACCAAGCAGCAATAAGAAAGCAAAAAGTAGCAGGGGACAGGCGACTGACCTGCGCATACCAATACACCCCAATGGCAAAGGCAAAGATTTAACTGACCTGCTTAGATATTAGTGGCTCACACCTCACGATGATTATCAGCTCTCCGTGAAGCAAAACGTCCTCTGAATTGGGGTGAAAGACAGATCTAATGTGCCAAAGGAAGGCAACATGGACATTCAGTTTCCTGCTCTCTGAGGAAGGAGGGTAGACATCCCAATGGGTTAATGCACCTACTGCAGCCTCCTATGTGTAGCCTGCAGGCGACACATTCAGCTGCTGGTGAGATGCTGATACAGGTTTGCTTGCTATGCAGGGGCCGGTGGTCGCCTCACAGCGCCTCGAGAAGATGTCCCGTTTGTGTCCCAGTGCAAATATCGTATCAACCATGACCTGTAGATTACCCTTTTCCCCCTCGTTTTTTCCAGTCTGTTGGGGCCAGAGAGACAAGCTTTTGTATGGGTGTTACCAAGGCCAGAGTGCAGAAAACAAAGGCACAACTGTTAGTAGGAATGCAGGTATTGAAGGGGCATTAATTTTTGGCTGATCGCGCCGGGCAATGCATACCCATTTTCAATAAAAAAACATTTAAAAAAAAAATACATGCTCAGGAGATTCCAGACATTGGATTAGAACTCAGGCCCCCAGCATTCCAAGACCAAGCACTTACCAATTGAGCCACTGGTGGCTGTGCGTCTGAGAGTAGCTTTTGGGCGTATATATCATTCTTCTGCATTTCCCTGTGAGCATACCCATTTGCATTGTGAAACATGTTCACTGAAGAAACTGAGGATAGAACATCTGGCCCCCCCGCTCCACCAAATACCAGCTAACTGAAGTGGCCTAGAGGTTAAGTGCTTGTGTTACAGCGCTGGGGGTCTGGGTTCGAATCCTGCTTTCGGCACATAGATGGAATAGTGGGTTCCTGCACTCCTTCTAAAAGGTTCAGTGGGTATGAAAAGAGTTCACTGGTAAAGGGAGGGTGGAAGAAAGCAGAGAGGTGGCACTGAGGAAGTGTGAAGGAGGAGGCGGGGCAGGATAGAGGGGAGGTAGGGCTGGATGAACGGGTACTTGTGGAGAGGAGGCAGAGCTCGGTGAGTGGGGGTAGATAGGCCTAGGGATGTAGGATAAAGGGGGCCCTGGGGTTAGTGTGATGGGAGAGGAGGGCCCTGAATTGTGGAGGGTGGGGTGTGTAAAGAGGGTCCTAGTGTGGGCAAAGGGTGCATGGAGAAGGGAGGGTGGGGTGTGTAAAAGAGGGCCCTGAATTGTGGAGGGTGCGGTGTGTAAAAGAGGGTGCATGGAGAAGGGAAAAAGGGACCAGAGCATGGGCTGACATTTTTTTTCCATCCAGTTCTACCTCCCCCTTCTACCTCCCCCTTTAGCCTGCCCCACCTTCTCCTTTGTTTACCCTGCACTTCCTCTCCTCCACAGTCCCACCTTTCTGCCCCCCTCCCTAGAACTACCCCCACTCACCCAGCCCCACCTCCTCTCCACAGGGACCCATTCATCCAGCCCTTCCTCCCCCGCCTCCTCCTCCTCCTTCACCTTGCACTTCCTCAGTCCCACCTCTCTGCTTTCTTCCACCCTCCCTTTAGCAGGGAACTCTTTTCATACCCACTGAACCTTTTGGGAGGAGTGTGGGCACCCACTATTGCGTTTATGTGCCGAAAGCAGGACTCAAACACAGGCCCACAGCGCTGTAAGGCAAGCACTTAACCCCGCTAGGCCACTGCAGTTAGCTGGTATTTAGTGGAGCGGGGGGGGGGGGGGTGGGGGCCAGATGTTCTATCCTCATTTTCTTCAGTGAACATATTTCACAATGTAAATGTGTGTGCTCACAGGGGTCTGCTTAAGAATGATATATACGCCCAAAAGCTACTCTCAGAAGCACAGCCACCAGTGGCTCAATTGGTAAGTGCTTGGTCTTGGAATGCTGGGGGCCAATGTCTGGAATCTCCTGGGCATGTATTTTCTTTTAAATGTTTTTTTATTGAAAATGGGTATGCATTGCCCTGCGCGATCAGCCAACAGTTAATGTCCCTTCAATACCTGCATTCCTACTAACAGTTGTGCCTTTGTTTTTTATGCATTCTGGCCTTGGTAACAACCATACAAAAGCTTGTCTCTCTGGTCCCAACTGACTGGAAAATACGAGGGGAAAAAGTGTAATCTACGGGTCATGGTTGATACAATATTTGCACTCGGACTCAAACAGGACACCTTCTTGAGTCGCTGTGGGGTGACCACCGGCACCTGCATAGCAAGCCAACCTGTATCAGCATCTCACCAGCAACTGAATGTGTCGCCTGCAGGCTGCACATTGGAGGCTGCAGTAGGTGCATTAACCCATTGGGCTGTCGACCCTCCTTCCTCAGAGAGCAGGAAACTGAATTTCCATGTTGCCTTCCTTTGGCACATTAGATCTGTCTTTCACCCCACTTCAGAGGATGTTTTGCTTCACGGAGAGCTGATAATCGTTGAGAGGTGTGAGCCACTAATAGCTCAGCAGCTCAGTTAAATCTTTGCCTTTGTCGTTAGGGTGTATTGCTATGCGCAGGGCAGTCTGCCACTGTATGCTTTCTAATTGCTGCTTGTTCATGATTTTTAAATGTAAACACTCTGCTCTCAAAAGTGAAAGATTTGAAAGACTCTTGCTGCAGCAAGCCTTTACCACACTTTGCCCTGGGGGTGAGAGCAGAGGCAGGGTAGGGCTTGAGGGGCAAGGCCCACCCAAATTCTGTAAGTGCCCAATCAGCAGCACTGTGTGGGCATTTACAGATATTTTTGTCAGTGCAGTGGGCCCAACTACATTAACTTCGGCCCCCATTTGCTAGACAATCCTGGCTACGCCTCTGGTGCCTCCCAACTCAACAACCCAATCACCCCTTCGGCCCTTCTTACTCGTCTCACAGCACAACCCATAAGTGAGGAATGCATCTTTTGTTGGCAGATTTCCTTCATGAGGCTTAGCTAGGCCTGCATTCCTTTGCAAAGGGCCATAGAAGAGGGCAAAAAAGGAGAAGGCATAATAGAGCGGGAAGTCGGTCGAAGACGAGGGGTCAGGGGGGTTGACAGTAAAAGAAACAGGGCCTGGCCTGGCAGAGAGTTGAAAGTTAGGGAACACAACAATGAGCGAGGGACAAGGAAAGATGTCTCAGGCATGCAGCTCTCTGAGTCTTCCCCACTGTGCCTGCAGCAAGAGACGTCCTATTCCTAGCTCTCTCCCGGATGGATACATTTGCCTGGAGAGCCCAGAACTAATGTCACTTAGGAAGAGGTCAAAGAGAGGGCAGCTGAGCAGGCACACCCCTTCATTTTAATATGCTCCCGGGGTGGCTTCTGGGAGGAAAAAGGCATCAGTATTCCACCAAGATCATCTTCACCTAGGCCACCATCACTAAGGTTTAAAAAAACAGGCTGTGACACTTTCTGGGGCCTCGGTGGCCAGGTCTACGTGGAAGAGCACAGATCCAAACCCTAAGTTGTGTGGGTGGCTGCACCAGAGGGGCTGCAAAGGACATAGGGCTGTGCCCGTAAGGGCTGTGGTCGCGTTTGGGAGCGTTAGGGACGCGTGGAGGACGCAGGGCGCAGACCTCTGCCCGTTTCCCTCCAGGATTTACCCCTGGTTGTCAGTGGTGGAGCCAGACACTCCAACATTGAGGAGGTTAAAGGCAGAAAGCAGCCCTCTCACCCGCAGGGCAAAGAGTGGGAAAGGCTCGTTACATCAAGAGTCTTTCAAAGCTTTCACTTTTGAGAGCAGAGTGTTTACATTTAAGAATCATGACCAAGCAGCAATAAGAAAGCAAACAGTAGCAGGGGACAGGCGACTGACCTGTGCATATCAATACACCCCAATGGCAAAGGCAAAGATTTAACTGACCTGCTTAGATATTAGTGGCTCACACCTCACGATGATTATCAGCTCTCTGTGAAGCAAAACATCCTCTGAAGTGGGGTGAAAGACAGATCTAATGTGCCAAAGGAAGGCAACATGGAAATTCAGTTTCCTGCTCTCTGAGGAAGGAGGGTCGACAGCCCAATGGGTTAATGCACCTACTGCAGCCTCCAATGTGCAGCCTGCAGGCGACACATTCAGTTGCTGGTGAGATGCTGAAACAGGTTGGCTTGCTATGCAGGTGCCGGTGGTCACCCCACAGGGACTAAAGAAGGTGTCCTGTTTGAGTCCGAGTGCAAATATCGTATCAACCATGACCCGTAGATTACACTTTTTCCCCTCGTATTTTCCAGTCAGTTGGGACCAGAGAGACAAGCTTTTGTATGGTTGTTACCAAGGCCAGAATGCATAAAAAACAAAGGCACAACTGTTAGTAGGAATGCAGGTATTGAAGGGGAATTAACTGTTGGCTGATCGCGCAGGGCAATGCATACCCATTTTCAATAAAAAACATTTTAAAAAAAATACATGCCCAGGAGATTCCAGAAATTGGATTAGAACTCAGGCCCCCAGCATTCCAAGACCAAGCACTTACCGATTGAGCCACTGGTGGCTGTGCTTCTGAGAGTAGCTTTTGGGCGTATATATCATTCTTCTGCAGACCCCTGTGAGCACACACATTTACATTGTGAAATATGTTCACTGAAGAAAATGAGGATAGAACATCTGGCCCCAACCACCCCCCCCCCACCCCGCTCCACTAAATACCAGCTAACTGCAGTGGCCTAGCGGTTAAGTGCTTGCCTTACAGCGCTGGGGGCCTGGGTTTGAGTCCTGCTTTCGGCACATAAACGCAATAGTGGGTGCCCACACTCCTCCTAAAAGGTTCAGTGGGTATGCAAAGAGTTCCCTGCTAAAGGGAGGGTGGAAGAAAGCAGAGAGGTGGGACTGAGGAAGTGCAAGGTGAAGGAGGAGGAGGAGGCGGGGGAGGAAGGGCTGGATGAATGGGTCCCTGTGGAGAGGAGGTGGGGCTGGGTGAGTGGGGGTAGTTCTAGGGAGGGGGGCAGAAAGGTGGGACTGTGGAGGAGAGGAAGTGCAGGGTAAACAAAGGAGAAGGTGGGGCAGGCTAAAGGGGGAGGTAGAACTGGATGGAAAAACATGTCAGCCCATGCTCTGGTCCCTTTTTCCCTTCTCCATGCATCCTTTGCCCACATTAGGACCCTCTTTTACACCCTCCACAATTCACAATTCAGGGCCCTCTTTTACACACCCCACCCTCCCTTCACCCTTTGCCCACATTAGGACCCTCTTTTACACACCCCACCCTCCACAATTCAGGGCCCTCCTCTCCCATCACACCAACCCCAGGGCCCCCTTTATCCTACATCCCTACGCCTATCTACCCCCACTCACCGAGCTCCGCCTCCTCTCCACAAGTACCTGTTTATCCAGCCCTACCTCCCCTCTATCCTGCCCCGCCTCCTCCTTCACACTTCCTCAGTGCCACCTCTCTGCTTTCTTCCACCCTCCCTTTACCAGTGAACTCTTTTCATATCCACTGAGCCTTTTAGAAGGAGTGCAGGAACCCACTATTCCGTTTATGTGCCGAAAGCAGGATTGGAACCCAGACCCCCAGCGATGTAACACAAGCACTTAACCTCTAGGCCACTTCAGATAGCTGGTATTTGGTGGAGCGGGTGGTGGGGGGGGGCCCAGATGTTCTTTCCTCGGTTTCTTCAGTGAACATGTTTCACAATGCAAATGGGTATGCTCACAGGGACATGCAGAAGAATGATATATACGCCCAAAAGCAATTCTCAGCAGCACAGCCACCAGTGGCCCAAGTGGTATGTGCTTGGTCTTGGAATGCTAGGGGCCTGAGTTCTAATCCAATGTCTGGAATCTCCTGGGCATGTATATTTTTTATTGAAAATGGGTATGCATTGCCCGGCGCAATCAGCCAAAAATTAATGCCCCTTCAATACCTGTATTCCTACTAACAGTTGTGCCTTTGTTTTCTGCACTCTGGCCTTGGTAACACCCATACAAAAGCTTGTCTCTCTGGCCCCAACAGACTGGAAAAAACAAGGGGAAAAAGTGTAATCTACAGGTCATGGTTCATACGATATTTGCACTGGGACACAAATAGGACACCTTCTCGAGGCGCTGTGAGGCGACCACCAGCCCCTGCATAGCAAGCAAACCTGTATCAGCATCTCACCAGCAGCTGAATGTGTCGCCTGCACACAGGAGGCTGCAGTAGGTGCCTTAACCCATTGGGATGTCGACCCTCCTTCCGCAGAGAGCAGGATACTGAATGTCCATGTTCCTTCCTTTCGCACATTAGATCTGTCTTTCACCCCAATTCAGAGGATGTTTTGCTTCACAGAGAGCTGATAATCATTGTGAGGTGTGAGCCACTAATAGCTAAGCAGGTCAGTTAAATCTTTGCCTTTGTCATTGGGGTGTATTCATATGCGCAGGGTCAGTCGCCTGTCCTCTGCTACTGTTTGCTTTCTTATTGCTGCTTGGTCATGATTCTTAAATGTAAACACTCTGCTCTCAAAAGTGAAAGCTTTGAAAGACTCTTGATGTGACAAGCCTTTCCCACTCTTTGCCCTGGGGGTGAGAGGGCTGCTTTCTGTCTTTAACTTCCTCAATGTTGGAGTGTCTGGCTCCACCACTGACAACCAGGGCTAAATCCTGGAGGGAAACGGGCAGAGGTCTGCACCCTGCGTCCTCCACGTGTCCCTAACACTCCCAAACGCGACCACAGCCCTATGTCCTATGCAGCCCCTCTGGTGCAGCCACCCACACAACTTAGGGTTAGGATCTGTGCTCTTCCACGTTGACCTGGCCACCTAGGCCCCAGAAAGTGTCACAGCCTGTTATTTTTAAAACCTTAGTGATGGTGGCCTAGGTGAAGATGATCTTGGTGGAATACTGATGCCTTTTTCCTCCCAGAAGCCACCCCTGGAGCATATTAAAATGAAGGGGTGTGCCTGCTCAGCTGCCCTCTCTTTAACCTCTGCCTAAGTGACCTTAGTTCTGGGCTCTCCAGGCAAATGTATCCATCCGGGAGAGTGCTAGGAATAGGACGTCTCTTTCTGCAGGCAGTGGGGAAGACTCAGAGAGCTGCATGCCTGAGACATCTTTCCTTGTTCCTCGCTCGTTGTTGTGTTCCCTAACTTCTAACTCTCTGCCAGGCCAGGCCCTGTTTCTTTTACTATCAACCCCCCCCCCCACCCCTCGTCTCCCACCTACTTCCTGCTCTATTATGCCTTCTCATTTTTTGCTCTCTTCTATGGCCCTTTGAAAAGGAATGCAGGCCTCACTTATGGGAGGTGCTTTGAGACGAGCAAGAAGGTCTGTAGGGGTGATTGGGTTGTTGAGTTGGGAAGCAGGATCAAACAATGCACATTTTGTGGACTGGTGAAATCGTCCTCTGCCCAGCAACTCCTAGTGCCTACAGTATATCTGTTTATGGCTTGGTCTGTAAATATGTACCAGCTCATGTTTGGAAAGAATGCAGAACTGGTGTAGTCACAAGCTGAGGTTCAAGAGTTATTTTCATTTTAACCTCAAAACGAATTTCGCCCATCTGTAGGTGTAATGTGCTTCACTATTGATCGGTTTAGACTTTGCATTTTTGAATCCCTCCTCCCCCTGGTGCCTTTGGGTTGGGCCCCGGGGAGAGGGTGCCTCAGAGGCTGCCCGTACCACCACTGGAGACAGTGCACAACAGAAGAGGTAAATAAAACGTTACCTTTGGGTGGAGAGAGATCTCGGGCTGCCAGTGGCTCCCAGGCAGTCGCTGATCTTAAGCCCTGTACAGGATGCCAGCCTTTCCCTTCACCAAACATCAGTT
The DNA here is from genome assembly GCF_040938575.1 of Ambystoma mexicanum. Lineage (NCBI taxonomy): Eukaryota > Metazoa > Chordata > Amphibia > Caudata > Ambystomatidae > Ambystoma > Ambystoma mexicanum. Next base: position 923,095,652 of record NC_090930.1, read on the forward strand.
GAGCAAATGAAGTGAGGGCACCTTATTGCCAGTCACAAGGATCTCTATGGAATTTCTTCGTCTCAGATTTGTTGCCTCTAGATGCAACGCCTGACCAGAATGGGGCCATCCTTGAAATCACCCTAGAACTGCAGCAGGCTACTTATCTGTTGAAATTGGGAGTGCATAAAAAAGTGAGCCCCCCTCACCCAAGTACAAAGCACTCTTAAAAATTGGATCTTTCTTGTCTTGTGTTTATGGCTGGATCTGCTTGAAGTCTTGAAAGCAAGATCCGTAATCTCAACCCTGTGCACACAGAGCATGGACATGGGTTGTCAACAGAACAGGTTGCAAAGTGGGGGCTGACAAAACTATTGTACTTGCTAGGCTATGATAACTGTAACATACGTTTCATGGAGATCCTGGGGGTCCCTGCTGAAGCAGAGTATACAATTGCATGTTTTGGATGAGGATGTAATGATTGTACAATCACCTAATGTGTATATATACAGAAGCCTAGCCACACATGCAAGTTCTGCCACCTTTCCCTAGTTGCTGGGCTTATGGGTGGCTTCACAATGCTGCTAAAACGTCTCCTAACTAACCCACAGCTTCTGTGCTAGACTGCAAGTTTACATGCTTCCAAAAGCTGCAAAGTTAGCACCTTCGCTAGACTTAGTTATTGTGCCAGAAACCTGCATTTTGTTATGCCACAAAATATGTATGGCGCAATATCCTGGAGGCTTACAAACCAGTGTTGTAGCACTCTTACTATGTTTTTTCTTTTCCTAAACTAGGTACTTGGTTCCAGGATGAACACTGCGTCTACTCCAAACAGATTGCAAGCACAACTTGTCACAAACCGTAAACGCTGTGTGTACTGTGAGAAACCTTAAGGTGTCTCCCTAGCTAGTCCCTGGGGATCTGTCATCCAGGTGGCCAGGACACGGCCATCGCTATTGGATCTAGGTCCTGGGGCTGGAACAGTGAGGGAGGATCACCAGGATGGGGGGTCCTTCAGGAGTAGAAATAGGACACTGAACCGTTAAACACGGTATCCCCCTTCTTTCAGCACCTTTTCCCCATCCTACCACTAAAAACATTCAAAAGCACTGCCCCCCCTTTTCCAACATGAACACTTTGCACGACACACCAGAGAACGGACTAACGTGTCAACGCTGATAAGCGGGAATGAGGGAAACTCTTGCTACCATGGTACCGGCCTTGACTCCAGTTATGTGGAAAGCCAAGCGGTTCAGCACAGCCGGTGAGTCGAGGGGAGAGACGATAAAAGCCGGGCTGTGGTGAATGAAAGACACAAAATGGCAAAGATTATCTAAGTTCAAAGAACTGTAAAAGTGTTAAGGAGAGACCAGCTGCACAGGGAACAGGCACCACATGGGTGCTAACTCGAGAGACTCTGGTCGATCCCCATCTGAGTGAAACTACAGAAACCAGAGGCCGTGGGAGAGCCGCCAAGTTAGGTCAAAGTGGTCATACAGGTGGTCAAGCAAAACCCCCATACAGTCAAAAGCCTTTAACCCAAGGACTGTGAGAAAGCAAGGGAAGTGAATCCCGCAAACATTTCCGAATGTGAATGTGGAGTTGGCAAGAGTGAACCTGACCGAGAGATGCTGATGAGAAGGGGCAAGTCTAAAGTCCCAAGAAACAGGGTGTCACCATATCTAGGATGTATTTGTATTTTTATTTGTTTATTTGTATTGCGCACCTTGCCCTGGGGCATTTGGGTGCATGTTTAAGAGGCAGTTACAGGTTACAGCAAATAGATACATTATACATTTTACACATATTTACATAAAGTTCAGAGCATCGAATAACGAGGAAAGGAACGCAACTAAGTATACAGTATAAACAGTCTATGTACAAAGAGCAATCAGTAATGAGATTAACAGATTTAAGGATTATAGGTAGGAGGCTATGGCATCCCGTTCATGTAACCACAATTTGGTTTTAGCTTTGAAGGAATGGATGCAAGGAACGTTTCTGAGGGCATTAGGTATGGTGTTCCAGAGCTTAGCCACGAGGACTGGGAATCTCGAGCCTCTGGTTGTCTGTAACTTGAAACTAGGAATAGTCAGAGTTGAGCCTGAGAAGATCTTAGTGGTCTAGTTGCTGTGTGTTGTATGAAGAGCGTGGAAAGGTAAGCCAGGGTTGCATTGTTCTGGGCTTTGTGTGTTAGAACAAGTGCTTTGAGGGATATGCAGTGAGTAATGGGTAGCCAGTGCAAGTTGCGTCTAGTGTTGGATATGTGGGAGCGTCTGGGAATGTTGAGAGCTGCCCTTATGGCGTTGTTCTGCGTGACCTGGAGTTTATCCATGTTTCTTTGACTAGTCCCTAGGTAGAGGGCGTTGCAGTAATCAATTTTGGACATGATGAGGGTTCTGGCGAGAATCAGACAGTTCTCCGTCGTCAAAAAGGGGCGACATGCTGTAATCAATTTACAAGTATAGGATGACGCTGGAACAACTGCGTTGGTTTGTCGGTTGAGTGACAGAGTAGAGTCTAGATATATTCCAAGTGTTTTTGTGACGTTGGAGACTTTGATATCGTTCCCATCAATAATTAATGAATTGTATTTGGGGTTAAGTTTAGTGAGTTTGTATTGAGAGCCAAGAATGATTAATTCTGTCTTTTCATCATTAAGGCAGAGCCCATGATGAGCCATCCAGGCCTGGATGACAGTGTAGACTGTATTTAGTGCTTTAGCATCAGTTACATAATCACCAGTGATAGGGATGAGTATCTGGGTGTCATCCGCATAATTAGTGTAGGAGACACCCAGATAGTCAAGTATATCAAAGAGCGTTATAAAGTGTGGGAGATTCACAAGATCCTTGTGGAACTCCGCACGGGACGTGGGCTGGATCAGCTGCGGCTGGTGGAGAGAAGACCCTCATGGTTCTGTTAGACAGAAAAGAGCTGATCCAAGATGTGGCTGCGTTAGAGAAGTGGGCAGCAATTTTGAGGTGGTGGCAGAGGATTTGGTGGTCGACCAAATCAAAGGCTGCTGAAAGATCAAGGAGGAGCAGGAGCGCCAGTTTGCCCTTGTCTTTCAGCTCCTCGATTTGGGTTTTCAAATCAATTAAGGCTGTCTCTGTACCGTGTCTGGGATGGAAGCCAGATTGTCTAAGCCCTAGTAGATTGTTGGTTTCAAGATAGTCCTGGATTTGGAGATAGGCCGTGCAATCCAGAATTTTGAGAAGGTATAGCACTGTGGTGATAGGCCTGTAGTTAGAGGGATTCCTGGGATTGAGATTAGGTTTTTTGATTAAGGTGATGACCCACGCATCCTTAAGGTTGTCAGGTACAGTGCCTGATTTGAAGGAGGCATTAATGAATGAAGTAATGAATGGGGCAAGATCATGTGCAGCTTCCTTTATGACTGGTACAGGGCAGGCGTCACCTTGGCAATTGGAAGGCTTAAACTTCGTTATGATCTTTTCGACTTCCTTGATGGTGAGGCGTGAGAAGCTGAAAGGTTTGAAGGAATGTTTAGGAGAAGGGGTTTTGTAAGCCGGGGGGTTACCCGTTGAGTCAGAGAGGTGGCTTTTTTTTAGTATTAATTTTGACTTGGAGCATGGTGATTTTGTCAAGCAGTGCCTTTTGAATATTGGAGCACCATTCAGTGTCAGGGGTGCATGTATCAATCGGGGTGACAGGGGACTCCAGTTCCTTGTTTGTTTGTTTGTTTGTTTGTTTGTTTATTTGGTATAGCGCAGAACCAAACCCGAAGGGGTAGCTGGGCGCAAACAGTACAAGATTACTTAAGAACTTAGTTACAGGAGAAATACAATTTATGCAGTTCGCAGTTAAATCAAGAAAAGTGCAGTTTATACAGTTCACGATAGATCAAAGGTAAGTATAGAAGGAAAGCAGAAGGAAAAGAAGAAAAAATGCGGAACTACGGTTCAGTCTAGTTGATCGGATGTCATTCAGCTGGTTGCAGACGTCTAGTGTCTATGTGGGAGGGGAAGGTCAAGCTAAGTGTCATTGGCATGGATCCAAGTGAGGACTTTTCGCCTGAAACTAGAGTAAGGTTGGTCCATTCTGAGATCCAAAGGGAGTTTGTTCCAAGTTTGCGCAGCTATGATTGGGAAACTAGAGCCGCCGGCTGTACTCTTTTTGTATCTAGGCGTCACTAAGGTGAAGGCGTTGGTCAGTCTAGTGGGACGGTTTGAGGTTCTCCTGTGGATTCTATTGGCCAGATAAGGGGGGGCAATGTTGTTAAGACATTTGGAGGTGAGGGAGAGTATTTTGAGGGTGATCCTGTCTTTGATTTTTAGCCAATGGATATTTTTCCTAAAGGTGGAGATGTGGGCTCTGTTAGGAATATTTAAAGCTACTCTGATAGCGTTATTTTGGAGAGTTTGTAGTTTGTCAAGGATATACTTGTTAGAGCCTGCATAGAGGGCATTGCAGTAATCCAGCTTGGATATGATGAGAGCATTGGCTAATGTGATGCAGCTAGTCTCAGTTAGAAAAGGTCTACATGCTCGGATCAATTTGCAAGTATATGCCGTGGAGGAAGCTAGAGAGTTTGTTTGTTTTTTGAAGGTGAGCGTTGAGTCAAGATAAACCCCGAGGGTTTTGACTGCAGGCATCACTTTGATGACGTTATTGTCGATGTTAAATGAGGCATAGTTAGGGTCAAGTTTTTTGATAGCCAACGCTGAGCCAATGATAAGTAGCTCAGTCTTGTCGTCGTTCAGGCAGAGGCCATGGGATGCCATCCAAGCCTGAATGAGGAGATATATCTTATTTACTAAGTCCGTGTCTTCCAAGAAGTTACCCGAAAGGGGGATTAGAATCTGAGTGTCATCTGCGTAATTAGTGTAGACAACTCCCAGTCTGTCCAGCTTATCAAACAGGGGCTTAGTAAAGATGTTATACATCGTCGGAGAAACACATGATCCTTGGGGGACACCGCATGAAACTTGTATGGGGTCAGCGGCTGCTGAGGGGGAGAAGACTCTCATTGTCCGGTTTGCAAGGAAGGATTGTACCCAGGTTATGGCATCACTTGAGAAATGAGCGGCTGAGCTTAGGTGATTGCATAAGACTGCATGATCTACCAAGTCGAAGGCCGCAGATAGGTCAAGGAGGAGTAGCATCGCTGTTTTACCATTGTCCTTCAACTCGTCAATTTGGGTCTTGAGGTCAATCAAGGCTGTTTCAGTGCCATGAAGGGGACGGAAGCCAGATTGCCGTGATCCTAGTAAATTGTTAGTTTCTAAGTAGTCCTGGATTTGCAGGTATGCTACTCTGTCTATAATTTTAAGTAAGAAAGGGACAGTAGTGATGGGTCTGTAGTTAGTTGGTATAGCAGGGTCAAGTGTTTGTTTTTTTAGCAAGGGAAGCACCCAGGATTGTTTGAGGTTGTTAGGTACTAGATTAGACTTAAAGGATGCATTAATGAGTTTCGAAATGAAGGGTGCTAGGTCTCGAGCTGCATCTTTTATAATTTGGGCCGGACAGTTGTCACCTTTACAGTTGGAGGGTTTTAGAGATAGTATGATTTTTTCTTGAGGATCTTAAAGAGTTCCTTGGTATTTGATTGGGCTTGAATGATCCTTTTGTTATATACTTCCTTTTTTGCAGCTAGGATGGCTTCTTTGTAGGTAAGAGAGGCTGCGGTAAGGTTATTTTTGTTGACTAGAGAAGGTGAGCTTTTCCAATGAGCCTCAGCTTTTCTTTTTTCTTTACACAGATCGCGTATTTGCGGGGTAAACCAGGAATTAAGGTGGAGCCGCAGTTTTTGTTTGCGCAATTTGAGAGGGGCAATGGTGTTGAGGGATTTTAGCATGGCACGGTTGTAGGTGTCTACTAGCACTGTGGGGTCCGAGCACATGGTGGACGCCGAGTTCAAAAGAGGAAGGATATGAGGGAGTAATTTCTCAACCGTAATATCCTTTTTGTTGCGTGTGGAAGTGGGAGGGGCAAGGTTGGGTTTATCTGTAGGTGGACTGGAGTTAATGGAGAATGATATTTTGTGGTGATCAGACCATGAGCATGGCGACACAGAGGTGACGTTAAGCGCACAGTTCATGTCAGGAACCCAGCCAAGAGTGCGGCCCTTGATGTGGGTAGGCTCATTGACGTGTTGGGTGAGACTGAAGTCGGCCAGGACTCTTTCTAGGTCAATGGCTTTGGCGTCATTTGTATCTTGGTAGCCTAGATTGAAGTCTCCCAATATAATGATTTGAGAGTTGGGCTTAGTGCTGGTATCTAGGATAGATGAAATGTCTTCAGGGAATGAGGAGGTAGGGCCAGGGGGCCTGTAAATGAAATGTACGGTGGCCGTGTGATTGGGTGAAATCGGCAATTTAATAGATAGTAATTCCGCTGATGGCAAGCGCAGGCTGTTGGCAGCTCTGAGTTTAAGCGAGCTCTTAAATATGAAGGCTAAACCACCCCCCTTAGTTTGATTGGTGTCCCTGTCACACCTGATAATGGAGTAGTTGTCAGGGATGGCCGGTTGTACGCCCGTTAGTACAGAAATTGGTGCAACCGCACACTGAGAAGGTGCCACTAACAGTCAATTGCAGACTCAACAAGACACAGGGATGACCATAGACGCTGATGCTAGACCGGGCTCACAAGCACCGTCATAATTTCCAGGATGTAGTGCTAGAATCAATAGAAATTAACCAGATGCAGAGGTACTCCAATAAGCAACTGCAGTAGCAACAAGACAAATGGGATATCTACAGACTATTATCCCCAAACCCCAAAGGGAGATACTGTCACCTTGACAGGCACTGGAAGGTCATCAGGACTTGGTCTCCCTCCAATCTACAGAGACACTCAAACACACCAATATGCTAACTCTCTCCTCTGCACCAACAACCAATTGAATGCAGCTATACCCCTTGATTAACTCAGCCTACCTATACACCTCCATGATCACCTCAACAGTCTTTGGAAAGCAGCTAGGCCCCACCAAAATTGACCTAGCTGCACACATAATCCCACTGCTGAAAGAATGCAGCTACCCAAGTCCAAATGTCCTTGTTGCACACACTCTACTGATCTCACACAACCACCGCACCATGCCTAGCACTAGAATGCAGCTACACACCACTTAGTCCTGGGAGGATAGTTCAGCGGCATCGTGTTCGCCTTGGAAGCAAGACGACACAAACCAACACAGGTTTGATCCCCAGGTCCGCGCTTAGAAACCTCTGGGTATTTAAGCGCGTTATAAATATGCAACTAAGAAAAAAAAAACTATGTGACTGAAAAATCAATTCCTGTAACAGTGCCTCGATGCCCGTGGGCTGTGTGAGCACTTTAAAAAATGTAAATAAATACATAAATAAATAATCCCCACTGGCTGAAAACATACTGAGCGCACCCAAGCACTACTTACTACACTCCCCTCTCCACTGACGTGGACTATGGTCCCTGAGGGCATTCAACCCACAAGGCTTTGAAATCATACCAAAGTTAATGTTAATGTTAAAGGACATTTGTACCATGCACTATAATCAAGCCCCCTGGTGGATCTGAAAAGAAAGGGGATGGGCTGATTTAGTGGGATCGAGTGGGAAAAGTGCAAGAGCATGTTGGCAGCTTCAGTTCGGTTAGCACTGTTCACTGAGTTTAGCTGTGCTTTTCGGTTGGTAGCCGTTGTGTTTGGTTGTGCAAAGCTATGTGTGATTTGTTTTGTTGTTGCGGTGCAGTGAAGTTTGTGCGGTTTGCTGTGCTTTAGGGTTTGGTTGTGTCTGGTCAGAGTTTCAGAGTTGTATGCAGAGGGATTAGATTGTTAGTGGGTTGGTTAGTGTTCTCGCTGTCTAGATGTGATACATGCTAATTTTCAAATTCTTTCTAGATGAGGCACCTGAATATCTCCTCATTTCTATGCAGATGTGCCACCGGCCAGCATCAACAATCCCGTCCAGACGCGATGCAAGCCAATGTTCATAACCATGTCCAAATGCGGTACTGGCCAACATTCACAATCCCGCCTGGAAGCGACAAGCAGCCAACATCCACAATCCTGCCTGGATGTGACGCAAGCAAACATTCACAATTCTATCTAAATGTGGCACTGGCAATATTCACAATCCTGTCTAGATGCAACGTAGGCCAATACTCACAATTATAACTTGGTGTGGCACTGGCCGACATCCACAATCCTGTCGTAGATGTGATGCAGGCTACTTTTCACAATTACATCTAAGTGTGCATTGGCAATATTCACAATCCTGTCCAAATGTGACGCAAGCCAATATCCACAGTTCTATGTAAATGTGGCACTGGCAGTGTTCACAATTCTATCTTAATGTGGTTCTGGCCATATTCACCCCTCTGTCAGTTCTAGGTGTTGTTTGTACCATTAAGGGTTCTCTCAGCCTGTTCTTTTGCATTTCCTGTTTTATTATTTCAGTTGCTTCCGTTTGGTTCTGAGGTGATAAAGAGGCAGGTTTTTAGTAGTTTTCTGAATTTTAGGTGGTCTTTGGTGTTTCTTATTCTTTTCGGGAGGTTGTTCCAGGTTTTTGCTGCCAGGTGGGAGAAAGAGTCTTGTTGGCTTGTAGATGGTTATTTTCTTCTGTAGGAATTCTGCTCCCTGTCGGCTGATTGCCCTGTGTGTTATGCACATTGTTGTGAAAGTGATACGTTTTTTGATTGGAAGCCAATGTAGCATTTTTAGTGCTGGTGTGATGTGATCTCGTCTAGATAGTTTGAGGAGGAGTCTAGCCGCTGCATTGTAATTCAGGAGGTGTTCCGGCATCCCGCGGTAGAGAGTGTTGGCATAGTCGATTCTTGACATAATGAGGGCGACGATTGTCAGTGTTTTGTGTGTGAAGGACAGGAATGGTAGGAATCTTTTTGTCGAGTGAAGGAGGAAGAAGCAAATCTTAATTATTGTGTTTACTTGTGGTTCTAAGGTTAGTGCTTTGTCCATTAGGACTCCTAGGTTTTTGACTGCTTTTGATGGTGTGGGCGCGGTTCCTAGTTCTATCGGCCAAGGTATGTAGGTGTTGTTCTCTTGGTTTTTGGATATAATCATGATTTCCATCTTTCCTGGGTTGATTTTCAGGTTGTTGGCGTTCACCCAGTCATAGATTTCTTTCAGACATTCTCCTAGAGTTGAGTGTTCTGTTTGTGCGTCTTCGATTTTGTAGATGATTTGAGTGTTGTCTGCATAGTTGTAGCACACAAGGTTGTATTTTTTGAAGATCTTGATTAGTGGAGTCTGGTAGATGTTGAAGTATAGTGGTGACAGTGAGGATCCTTGTGGTACTCCACAGTCGTTAAATTGTGGAGTGGATTTGAAGGGCTTTATCAATACAGTTTCTGTTCTGTTAGCTAGGAATGATTTGATCCAGACTAGTGCTAAGTCCATTATATCTATATCTTCTAGTCTCTTGATGAGGTTGTCAAGGCTTATTGTGTCGAATGCTGCTGAGAGGTTGAGCAGAATCAGGGCTGCGGATGTGTTGGAGTCAGCATTTATTTTTAGGTCATCCCAGATCGATAGGAGTGCCAATTCTGTTCATCTTGCGAGTCTGAAGCCAACTTGTGTTTGTTCCATCTGGTGTTTTTCTACATGTTCTTGGGTTCGTTTGTATAGGTAGGTTTCTAGGAGTTTTGCCGGGTAGGGGATGTTTGAAATTGGTCTTTAGTTGGAGAGGTCTTCCATGTCGCCAGTTGTGTTCTTAAGAAGAGGTTTAAAAAAATGCTGATTTGATGGATCGTGGTACTGTCCCTGTCACGAGTGACAGATTCAAGAGATTTCTGTAATATACGGATGGTGTTCCTTGTGTGAGGATTGATTTGTAGATGTCTGGGGGACAGGGGTCCATGGGCGAGCCTGCTTTCTTGCTTTGTTTTACCAGCTTCATGAATGTCTCCACGGATATTTGCGGGAAGTTTTGGAGTTTGTGCTCTGGCTCCTTGTTGGATCTGGTTGGTTGTGTGTTAGGATTGGTCGGTCTGTTTTCTATGATTTGTTGGATGTTGTTGATTTTATTTTTTAATGGTCTGCTAGGTTGTTGCATAGTTTCTGTGAAGGTATTGGAGTATTGTCGCAACCTGGGGGGTTTCTCATTTCGTTTATGATGTTGAACATTTATTTTTGTGTGTTGGTGGCTTTGGTGATTCTGTCGTCATAATACCTTTTCTTTGCCTTTTGTACTTCCTTCTTGTACGATCAGATTTGTCTCTGGAACTGAATTGTCTTCCCGTGGTCAAATTCTTTCCTCCATTATAGTTGAAGCTTCTTGTTGTTCTTTTTCATGGTACTTAGTAGTGGGGTAAACCATTTTGGCATTTCTCTTTTTCTTGAGGGGGTGAATGGTTTTTCCAGGGGGAAGTTATCAATTGTGTCTGCAATCCATTTATGTAGTAGGTGGGTTTTTACATCTAGGTCTGCCTTCTCCAGTTCGGCCGTGGATGGTTTTGTCAGCTACAGTTGTTCTATTAGGTTACCTTCTTTGACGGTTTTCCAGTTTCTTTTTGTGGTGTTTGGGCGTTTGAGGGGCTGGCAGGTAGCTTTAGTTGGTAGTGTGATCACGAATGGAATGATGAGATGTCGCTTCAAAGTATCTGTATCAGTGGTGCAGTTGTGATAAGTTTTTTCCTGGCGAAGATTGCAAGTGTGTGGCCTGCCGAGTGTGTTGCTCCTTTGACCAGTTGTTGTAGTTTCATGGTTGTTAGCTGCCCGATTAGTGAGCTTTGTGAGTTGGCGTGTTTTTCTTCAAAGCATATGTTGAACTCCACCAGGATTATTAGATGCTCATGTTGGATGGCTATGTTGGTGAAGGCTTCAATGAAGTTGTCCACGAAGGTTGCATCGGGGTCTGTAAACCAGTATGAATTTGATGTTTGTTTTTGGATTCGCAATTAGGTGTATGATCATAGATTTGCAGTTCATGATGTTAAGAGGTTTGTCTGTTTTTATTAGCAGGTGTTTTTGAATGCTATTGCCAGATCTCCTACTTTTATTCCTTTCCTCTTTAACTGTAGGCATTTGAAGTTGGTCGGGAGGCAGATGTGGAGTGTGGTTTTGTAGTTGTCATCCAGCCATGTTTCTGTGATGAATAGGATGCCGATACCATTGTCGCACAGCAGGTCGAAAATCTCTTGAGTTTTTGACATTGATCTTGCCTTCATTAGGTTGCAGTGGATTTTTATGGTATCATTTGTTTTGTGCTTCATTATCAGTGTTGTCTTTTGACTGGTGTTTCAGCTTTCTTCCATGTAGATCTCTGGTTGTGCCGTTGGTACAGTTCTGTTTGTGTCATCGTCGAATAGCTCTTCTAGGTTAAGTCTTAGGTTTTTGTATTCCTCAGATTCTTCTTCTAAATGTTGTGGCTGCTGGAGGGGGGGTCCACTTGTTTTGCTGAAATATGGGGTTATGGCGTCGATTGTGTTCCTGTTGTTGTCGGTCTTTCTTGACTCGTTTGTTGGGTTAGTTTGTTCTGATGAGTTGCTGTTTGCGAGGTATGGTTTTAGGTATAGGGATTTTTCTCTTCTGCCAGCGCTAGTTCTGTTTCCGTTCTTGTCGATGGGTGTGCATTGTGCCGTTATGGATCTGTGGTGGCGTTCAGTTGGGTTTGTTCTCCATACCCTTTGTCTTTCTCTTGGTCTTATTCGTTTTTGTGGCATTTTGTGTCATTTGGCGGTCAGTTGTGGGATTGATGTCAGAGTGTTTCTCCTTTTCCTTCGAGTTCCCTTCAGGGTTGAGGTTGTGGTTGCTGGGGTGGTAGCCCACGTACAGTTCTTTGTTGGTTGACTCGGTTTTGTTATGATTGTACGTGTTTTTTTTAATTGGTTTTGTTCCTTCTTGGTTCCTGGCGTGCATGATTGTGGGCCTGGTTTTGTCGTCGCACAGAGTCAGTCTTTCATGCTTAGTCTGGCTGTCTCGCTGGGTTAGTCTTGGTGAGGTGGGTTTGTCAAATACAGGCTTGGGGTGTCTGGTGGTGTGATTACTAGATAACGTGTGTCTGGTTCAATATGTGGCTACGGTGAGGTATACTATGTGCAGTCGGTGGCCGTGGGGATGGTCTATTGGGGTTAATGCTAAGGAACTCTCCCAAAGTGGCACAGGCTAATATTCACACTACTCTCCCCCGTGGCACTCTCTAGATGTGACTCAATGTAACATTAAGCTATTCTCTAATGGTGCGTTGCGGGCCAATATTTACAGTACTATCTCACAGTGGCACTCTCTAGCTGCGACTCAAGGCAGTGTTACTAATTCTAGGTCCGACACAGGATGATATTCACAATACTATCTCAAAGTAGCACTCTCTGGATGTGACTCAAGGCAGTATTAACCATACTGAGGTGCGACGCGATGCAGGCTAATATTCACAGTACTATCTCAAAGTGGCACTCTCTAAATGCGACTTAAGGCAATGTTAACAATTCTAAGGTGTGACGCAGGCTGATATTCACAGTACTATCTCAAGGTGGCACAGGCTAATATTCACAGTACTACCCCAATGTGACACAGGCTAATATTCACAGTGCTTTCCCAATGTGGCACAGGCTAATATTCACAGTGCTATCTCAAAGTGGCACAGGCTATATTCACAGTACTATCCCAATGTGACACCGGCTAATATTCACAGTACTATTTCAGGTGGCACAGACTAATGTTAACAGTGCTATCCCAATGTGGCACAGGCTAATATTCACAGTGCTATCCCAATGTGGCACAGGCTAATATTCACAGTACTATCCTAATGTGACACAGGCTAATATTCACAGTGCTTTCTCAATGTGGCACAGGCTAATATTCACAGTGCTATCTCAAAGTGGCACAGGCTAATATTCACAGTACTATCCTAATGTGGTACAGACTGACATTCACAGTACTATCTCAAAGTGGCACTCTCTAGATGTGACTTAAGGCAATGTTATCAATTCTAAGGTGGGATGCAGGTTAATATTTGCAGTACTATCCCAATGTGATACAGGCTAATATTCACAGTACTATCTCAAAGTGGTACTCTCTGGATGTGACTCAAGGCAGTGTTAACAATTCTAAGGTGTGACGCAGGCTAATATTCACAGTACTATCCCAGTGTGGCACAGGCTAATATTCACAGAACTGTCCCAATGTGGCACAGGCTAATATTCACTGTAGGAGAGGGTGGGCAAAGAGGCCACAGAGAGTCACAACGCTTGCACCGTAAAATAAGTTGTTGGGACGCGGCAGCGGTTAATTGTTAGGGAGTGAGTGCATTGCCCTGCACCCAGCAGTAGAAACCATGCTAGATCGGTTGTAAACAATTACACTGTGCCACACCAGGTAATCCAAGAAGTACAGTTGTACTATATTTTAGTTCATATTCAGTAAAACCTGACACGTGTTTCGAGCTTGGCTCTTCCTCTGAGGCTGTTACAATTAAAATCATGGTAATTGAACAATTATTCAAAATACGTGAAAGTAATTGCACATCCTATGTAGAAGCTTGCTTGCAAAGAATTGTGGTCTGCAAATATCCCAGTGAGTGTTTACTGCTACACTCCCTCAATTTTTGCAGTGCTCTATCAACTAGTATTGGAGGCAAGCACAGGGGCCGGGAAGGGTATGGGTGGAAGCATCACTCCTTGCGGGTGAGCAACAAAGCAGCAAATTTCAAGGAAGTCAGACGTTTCGGCAGTACATTGAAGGAAATGTGCTGCATGTTTGCCAATGGATAGGAAATTCTAGTACCAAACTAGACAACAGCAGCTTTTTTTTCTTTCTATGCTCAACTGTTGAGGGCGTTTCAATATAACCATGTGTTCCGTGTATGCAGTCTGTAGCATCTCCCTGCATCTTATTTAACTGATCAGAAAGAATTACAGAAGCGGGATCCATAGTTACAGAAGAAGGCACTCAATAGGTTGTATCTCTGATGAATTGATGCAATTAACTTAAAAGGCATATATGTGTGGTTTTCTTCAACAGGGCTCCCTAATAAACATTAGTAAGGCTCTTTTTTAATTTTATCTAGGCTGTGGTATGGAAGGGTGGGCAAAACGATACACTTTTTTATGTGCCCTGTCATTTCACTCCCTATGTCAGGGGTACAAGCACGGCTCTAACCAGATTTTGCTCCCTACTTGGAGTCAAATGATTTTTCAGGGAGTAAAAAAGTAATTAGCTTTGCCAATATGGATACTTTCTGCTTATTACAAGGTGTTCTTTCCCCAAAACATTCCTTTTGAGATCGGACAATAATATTGAACTGGATAACCCAGCCCTTTAAGATGAGTAGCAATTACCCTGGAGATGGATGGGGATGCAGATTTGTATTCATAGATCAATAATCAAAATGACTCAGGTAGTTGGCAAAAGGAAAACTGTTTTAATATCAATTATCTAAAACAGGAAGCATAACGAACATCAACGATTTGCTCGATCCTCTTACTCAAGGCATTCTAGTAAAAACAGAGATTTTATACACAAAACTCGTCATCAATGTACTTAACCTACGTGTTTACTAACATCATTCTACGTGGCAAACTACAAAAACCTAAGAGTATGGGGGATTGGCTCTGAGTGAACATTATTATTATTATTATTATTAATTTGTTATGCGCAACCAAAAGAGGGCCGGAGGCATATTGGTGCAGATCAATTAGAGGAGATGAGTCAAGAAAAAACCTGGAAAGGAGACAACATCTGAACAGGTGGGTTTTGAGTTTTTTTTTAATTCTTTAACTGAAGCACTGTTTTTCATAGCAGAAGGTAGAGCGTTCCATGTAGTAGGGGCACTTGACCAAAAAGCGCCCTTTCTTACAAGTTCCAAAGAAGTTTTTGGGACCTCAAGGTTTCGATCTCCATTTGAAGTTTTATTGGTTTAAGTTTTAGCCTGTTGATAAGATAAGTCGGTGCATCACCTGCCCAAGTGTTAAATGTAATCGTTAGGAGTCTGAATTTCACCCTTTGCTTGATGGGCAGCCAGTGTAGGTTCCTTCTTAACTCGGAAAGATGGGTATATTTTCTTAGGCCCAAAATAGCTCTAATAAAGGTATTCTGGACAACCTGAAGTTTGTTCAATTCAGCTTTGTTTATTCCAATAAGCAAAGCGCTACAATAATCCAGTTTTGCTGATATAATAGCTCTTGCAATGGTTTCGCATCCTGTCTGTGACAGAAAAGGTCTTATATGAGCCAGGAGTCGAATGTAGTATGCAGATGATGAAACTAGATTATTTACATGCGCTGACATACTTAATGATTGCTCGAAGGTAACTCGGAGGATTTTTATTTTATCCTTCACTTGAATGGTATGGTTATCGATGCTGAAAGTTTGATAGTCTAGAGTCAATTTATCAAGCCTTTGTTTAGACCCGATCAGCATCAGCTCTATTTTCCCTGGGTTCAGGGCCATGCCATTAGCATCCATTCATTTACGGATACAATCTACTATCCTGGCATCCTGGTCATAGTTCCCCGACAGAGTGATAAGGCACTGCGAATCATCAGCGTAATTTGAAAAACATATGTCCTTATTTTACAAATCATCAAAGAAAGAGACTGTAAAATGATTATAAAGAATCGGTGATAAGGCTACCCTCTGAGGTATCCCATAGTTCATGGTTACTGGATCTGCCTATCCTTTTTTACTGCAAACCCGGATTGTTCTTGAGCCTAGGAACGATAACATCCAATTCTTGGCATTAACACTGAAATTTGCTTTTTCCTCCAACCTTTCCAGAAGGAGTTGGTGATCCACCAAATCAAATGCTTCTGAGCGGTCCAATGACATCAAAAGCATTGTGGACCCTTTGTTGATTTTTGTCATCATGTTGGATTTAAGTTCCAAGAGGGCTGACTTCATGCTATATCCTGGATGAAAACCTGACTGTCCATTATTAAGTATAGTATGTTCGTTGGTAAAAAAAGCCAATTGATCATATGACACTCTATCCATGATTTTTAGAATGAAAGGGGAGTTAGTAATAGGCTGGTAGTTCTTTGCCTCTCCTGGGTCTAGGTCTGCTTTCTTCTAGAGTCTAAGTATACGATCCATACTAGTCTAAAAAAAGTGTGAATATGTGGTGGGTTACTTAACATCAGGTGGGGCAACTATAAAACTAGCCTCACTATTACTTTGTATGCTTGCGTTTCTTTTGCATCTGTACACATGTAATATAGCTTAATGTCTTCATCTGTTCTGTGGCATAAGCTTCTTCACCTTGATCCCAAGATGTCACTTATCCTTGATACTTTCTTGATGCCTTATAGAATATCTGAATTCTCTGGGCACTGCATCTCTTCTAGGTACATCAGTCCAGCTCTGTGTGACGTCACCATTTGTCTTGACCATTCATTTGCTCTGCTTCTTCAGGAATCTTGATTAAATAACCATCATATTACCTCGTATATAGGTATGGTTTCCTCAATGGGTATCTTGCCTCTAGGATTCCATTTGGCTTTTGTCGTTTCAACTGCTCTGTGTATGTCACATACTCTGGTTTCCAACATACAGGCAATAGGGGCGGAGCGGTTGAGGTGGAGGTACTTGGCTCCTCCTCTATACTCCCCCCCCCCTCTGGCCGATTCAACGACCACTCTCACATCATCCTTCACATCCAGGCATTCAGGTCTGAAGAAAAACTTCTTTGGGACCCATATCTTTCTGACACTCTTCAGGCATCCTGCTGTTTTCACATGCTCATCCTTGTTCCACGTCATGAGCATGCATTGTCCATTTGGACTGCAATAGATCCATCTTCCTACATGCTTCTTATGATTCTTTGGATACAGGAACTTTGTCCCCTCAGGTGCATGAATACCATGAATACAGGCTTTCACAAAGTCTCTGATTTCTTCATCCGTCAGGTCTTTGGCTTTCCATCCTGGTTCGACATTGATCATGATCTTCATGCCTATGGCTTTCTTTGCTGTCTTCTTGCATTGTGAAACTATCAACTTGATCACACAAAATCCAAGTAAAATCATCACTATCAGGGCTCCAAGAAACTTGAAAATATCAGCCATCCATTGTGGAACTGTTACGCAGCTGTTGGTCGTGCAGAGTATGGGCTATCCCTCTGTTCCCAAGTATCAGACTGACAATCACGGAATTTCCGCCAGAGTGATGTTTGGGGCCAAAGAAGGTAGTCCGTAGAGCCAGGACCCAGGAACAACCGGAAGAACCCCTGGAGCGCTGCAAAAGAAGGGATATGGTTATGTAACTGTACAGTATGTAGTATTCTTAGTGAAAACAACCATGGCACTAAATACCTGTGAGGACTGGAGCGTTATCTCAGAGAATCGAAGATAGGCGTTAGCCAGTTGTTCAGAACGGGGCAGCGGGTCCGAGCAGGCGTGGCAACAGAGATGGGAAAGTAACCACCTAAGACAGGACCGGAGTCCTGACGTGACACCTGAAACGTGGAGAGTACCAAAGCAGTCCGAGGGGCTAAACACAAGGCAGTCCGTAGGACAGAACGTAGTTCGGCATCAGTGGATCCAAATTCCAAGGTAGCAAAGGGGCAAGACAGAAGCAATCCGTTGGGCAAAAATAGTTCGTCAACCAAGAGTCCAAAGTTCCAAAGCAGACAAGAGTTAGGTACTGAGCAATCCGTATAACAAAGCCGAGGTCCGATGAAGTGAGGAGTCTTGAAACGAAGAGTAAGCAACACGTGATCCAGATAGAACAGCTGTGAAGCAACGCTTTCCGTGTCCGGACTCCTTTTATCGACGGAGAGGAAACACGTGGCCACTATCACGTGACACGTATACCCAAGCATTGGGAATTGCTAGGCAACGAGTCACGTGTTCTGAGCCGCGCTAGGTCGCGCAGTCCTCCGTGCGTTTTTGTGATGAAGCCTCCAGTTCGCTTGCCACAAACATGAAGGGCGATAGACTCCAGCCCTGCCGAGCATGCCACGCCTTGCCCCATAGCGTGACACCTGATGAGGTGATAAGGTACCCCTGTCGGGACGTGTGTGTTTTGGTGTTGGTTGTGAAGAGGCTGTGGACGTGGAGGGGCGTGCCTTAGTAGGAGGAGTTGTAGCTCGTGCGGGGAGCGGTGTGACAGGAACCCACAAAAAGAGCGATCCAAACCAACTATCATCAGCAATGTCTTCAACTTCGTCTATCATCTGACCATGGAGCTTCGTCAGAATGTCTATGGCCTCTGCCAATGTTTCATTCTCGTCACCATGAGAAGGTATAAATGTGCAACATGATTCTCCAATTTTTGCATAAACTCCTCCGTCCATAGATGTACTAATATCCAAGACATATCTGTTCTGGAGAGTCATCAGTTTTATGGCTCTCAGCTCTTCTCTGATAGCATTGAATCCCTTTATGGTAGTGTTGATCGTCCGTAGCAATTCCCATCTGGTAATCTGCAGCCATTTGGTATTTGCTCCAACCTGGATTCTCGGCATGAAAATCGTCATCAACACCCATGAGGTCTGGCTGAACAGCCTGTGCTCAAATGGAATAGCATCAAAAGCCTCTATGGATTTTGCTGAAAAATAGTTCTCTCCCTTCATCTTCTTCATCAGCTTCCTTAGGTGAGCATCTGCCTTTGGAAAACTGTCATGGTGTAGGTCCCTTTTTGTAATCACCAGTGCTGGAAGATGAACATTCACTAATGAACATCGTCCTCCCCAATCCTTGGGTAGCTTCATGTACACCCTGGATCCACAAGCCCATTAATGATCCATGATTACTGCTGTTCCATGTATCATTCCTGGTACATTAAAGATTCGACCACAGTTTTGATTTTGTCCAACTTTTCTTGTGCCATTATTTCTGAAGCACAGTTTTGAACTTTCCAAAGGCACTATCAGCAAGGGTCCTCTCCTGTCTTCGACCCAAGTCTGTAGCTTAGCAGGTCTTGGCCATAATGGCTTACAGCCATTCTGTACAATGTCAATGCAGGTTTGTAACAACCAATGACCACTCAGGCTCTGCAGATTACCACTTCTTCCTATCCATCTGGTGATAACACTGATCCTCAGATCTGCATTTGGCCTCTGTTTTTCCATCTATGAATTTCCTCTGCAGATTTTCCTGTACTCTCCAGTCTTTTGTTTACCTCCCATCTAATTCCAGCTCCTTTTACTCCAGGCTTCTGGTATCTGATCACATGATTCTTAGTATGGGCTCTGTTTCTTGTCTTTGTATCTTGGATATAGTCATCTTCGTTCGGATCTGTCCATTGAATTGCCCATTTGAGGTAGGCATCTCGGCTCATGAACTGGTCTCTTGTTTTGCAAAGTGCTATATGCGAAAGACAATGAGCTGTCTGGACATCTATTTCGATAGCTATGAAGATCTTGGATTTTCACAAACTGCAAGGTAGGTGTGCACACACAAAGCATTCCTTCTTCAAAGTTCTTCTTCCCTCTTCCTTCATGTGTTGATATGTTGATACCATATGAACATACACCACTGTAAAAAAAAAAAAAAAAAATGCCCCCTGAGAGGAGGGCCAGACTGAGGCTCAGAAATCCCCCAAAAGTGACCCTATTAAGAGATAAAGAAGTCCCCCCCCGTCGCTGGGGTCGCCGACTAAGGCTAAGATGCGCCAGTCCCTCACCACTCCACCGAAAAAATAGAGTGGAGCGCCAAACTGTGAAAAAAAAGGCCAGAACCCTAATGGTGCCCAGAGACAGTGACCAGAAAGCTACTGTCACAACATCTCCACGCTCCAAGTGACACAGCACCCACACAACCACGCCACCTGCCCTGGCGTCAAGGGAAGTGAAAAACAATGAGACACAATTTCAGCCACAGAAAAGGCACAAACGTGGCTGGGGGCACATGCAGAGAGAATTAGACCCCGCAACACTCTCAAAACTACAACAGTTCCAAAAAGGAAGCATCAAGAGGGAGCACGAGAGGGAGCACCCGCTTATACTATAATCTACAGACAATACAGGACCATGGGGAGAAGGGGGGAAGACCTTGATGTCAAGTGCAACTCCCCAGGACACTGAGCACTGATTGGGATGCGCACAGCAATGGTCACTGACCCTCATCGACAGGAGAACTAAAGTATGACCCCCAAATAGGGAAGTATAACCCCAGAAACAATGGCATGAACCAGAAAAGGCCCCCTCCAACCCCTGAATCAGCACATACCCTATACTGTTAGGGTCATGCACAGCAATGGTCATTAAACCCTCATCACCAGGAGAACTAAAGTGTGACCCGGAATAGGGGAAGTATAACCCCAGAAACAGACTAAACCCCCTTGCCCCCAGAATCAGCAGCCCCATAGACCACAACAAGAAAAGGGAGCCCTTAAACTATAACAGAAGCGTGGCAGCAGGGGGACACTCTTGAAACAACACTTTCAGCGCCTCTGAAAATGGCAAAGAATCAAGGAATATCCTACTGGCCAGAAATAGCACCCCCCAGCACCAAACACATTAAGGGGGCCAGCCCCACAGATTTCCAGCCAGTCCACGCCATCCATCAGTGTCCTCAGTGAGACACTGCTCTTTTTCACCGGGATACCTAAAAATACTGCAATTAATGACAAAGATGGAACAATTACACCACCTGACCACGGTGCAACACTTCTTAGACACCAGTAGGCCTTCTGAACACTAGATCCATGAACAATCATGCCCAAAGCATCCATTACATCATATAAGATGATCTAGACATACTATGTCTAACTGAGACTTGGCTGCAAGAACCCATCAGTCCTACCATCGCCATCGCGGTTCCCCAAGGATACACCATTCACTATAAAAACAGAGAAATAGGAAAGGGTGGTGGAGTGTCCATAATAGCCAAACAAGACCTTAATCTATTCCCTTCACCTATCCTTTGCAATAGATGTGAAACTTTTCTTCTCAAAATGACGCCAACTAAAAATAGTTGTACTAACATCATTGCAATCTACAGACCTCCACACTACACTACTGACTGCAATGATGAATTGACACAGCTGCTAAATAACCTAAAAGATCCACTGGGGTGACCACTTCTCCATACCCCAACATATAAATCATGGCGTACCCCAAGGGGCCAGCCTATCGCCCCTTCCGTTCAATCTCTATCTGCGGTGTCTATGTACCCTATTAATCAACTTAGGGGTCTTCTTTACAAATTCAGCCGACGATACACAACTTGTCATTGAACTGTCCGGCTGTCATACCACTGACAATAATAAGCTTGCTTGCATCTACAGCACTGTGAAGCTTGGAGGATGACAAATTGGCTTTGCCTCAATGGAAGCAAGACTGAGCTCATGATCTTTGGATCACACCAGGCAAGAGCTAAGCTAGACACAGAATACACCAACTTTAAGATCAAATATACAAATGTAAGGGTCTTTGATAAGGTCAAGACACTAGGTGGCTACCTGCAAGCATCCTTGGGAGCGGAAGCCCACGTAACATATCTGAAAAATAATTGCTGATACCACCAAAAACTGCCCAGCTGCATTAGGCCATTACTGAGTAAACAAAACAGCACCATTATCGCTAGAGCCACAATCTTATCCAGACTGGACTACCGGAATGCACTACTTATGGGGGCCAATAAAAAAGACATCAAACAATGTCAGGTCATACAGAACAATGCAGTAAGGACAATTACCAAGAAAAAAAGGGAGGAACATATTACAGAAAACAGAAAGTACCTTCATTGGTTAGCCCTGGAAGACCGGATCACCTTTAAAGCAATGTCCATCACTGTATATATGGATCCGCACCCATATACCTAAAAAACCAAATAACCACATACGAACCTTGCCACACCGTAAGAACCGAGGTGCAAGGGTTTTTGAAAGTAACTCACTTAAAAGAAAAACAATGGACTTGGACGAGCATTCCCTACCAAAGCGGAATCTAAGTGGAACGAACTCTGAAACAGCCTAAGGCAGGGGTGCACAACTGATTTTGACAGAGGGCCGAAAGTACCTTACATGAGGGCTATAGTGGGCTGAAAAGTAAATGTGGGCGGGGAGGTAGGCGGGGCGTGGTAGGAGGCTTTTTAAACCCTCAATTTGTACTAAACACATGGAAAACGAATGTTTTTGAGGGGTAACTATTTTTATTTGCATTTCAAACTTACATTTTTTACTACACATTTTCCATTGTTATAGTTTATTTCTATTTAGTTATTGTATCTCGCCTGTTTAATTAACTTATATATATTTTATTGACCCTAGATTGGACATGCCGTTATTTTGGACTGCTACAGTTTGCTATTTGGGTTGCCCAAGAGGAGTATGGCATTCGTTGAGTCAGGTTTCCTCAAAAAGCCAAAGATGAACATTTCCTAAGTGTGCCTGTTTTAGCTTTAGTATTGGCTTCACTCTTGGAGTGCAACACTATGCCCCATGTCCCTCATCCCCAACCAAACACTATGCCCCATGGCCCCCTCACACCCAACCAAACATTATGCCCCATGGCACCCTCACCCCCAACCAAACACTATGCCCCATGGCCCCCTCACCCCCAACCAAACACTATGCCCCATAGCTCCCTCACCCCCAACCAAACACTATGCCCCAGGGCCTCCTTACCCCCAACCAGACACTATGCCCCAGGGCCCCCTTACCCCCAACCAAACACAATGCCCCATGGCCCCCTCACCCCCAACCAAACACTATGCCCCATGGCCCCCTCACCCCCAACCAATCACTATGCCCCATGGCCCCCTCACCCCCAACCAAACATTATGCCCCATGTCCCTCACCCCCAACCAAACATTATGCCCCAGGGCGCCCTTACCCCCAACCAAACACTATGCCCCATGGCCCCCTCACCCCCAAGCAAACACTATGCCCCATGGCCCCCTCACCCCAACCAAACATTATGCCCCAGGGCCCCCTTCTCCCTAACCAAACACTATGCCCCATGGCCCCCTCACCCCCAACCAAACACTATGCCCCATGCCCCCTCACCCCTAACCAAACACTATGCCCCATGTCCCTCACCCCCAACCAAACACTATGCCCCATGGCCCCCTCACACCCAAACAAACACTATGCCCCATGGCCCCCTCACCCTCAACCCAACACTATGCCCCATTGCCCCCTCACCCCCAACCAAACACTATGCCCCATGGCCCCCTCACTCCCAACCAAACACTATGCCCCAGGGCCCCCTCATCCCCAACCAAACACTATGGCAGTTGGAAAAAACACCTTTTTGGAGGTGTACCGTTTTATTTGTATTTAAAACTTACATTTTGTACTATACATTTACCCAAATCATACAGGATGAAACAGTGAACCAGACATAGTTGATTAGTGAGAAACATTGCAGCGTTTCTCAGCTGTCAGTTTCTGGATCTCGGGCTCCAGTGAGGTTGTTCCTACTCTCAGGATAGCATGTAGATGTTGGTCAGTTAGTCGTGTCCTTAGGCTGGATTTATGTAGTTTCATTTGTGAAAAAACTTGCTCACAAATGTAAGTACTGCCAAACATAGATACCATCTTTAATGCTTCCCGTGACAGATTGGGGAATTGAGCAGTGTCCAGCGACTGATAGAAGACTAATAGAGGCATCTCTCTGTACTTATTTTTGAGGGCACTACAGCACTGAAGTTCAATCAGTTCCAGTTGCAGTTCAGGTTGCACACTGTCAACATCAGCTGAGAAAGGATCTGCAAAAAGTTTAAAAGAGGCTCGCTGGGATTTGAATTGTGAGAAACGATTCTCAAAAACATTTTGCAGTTCCTTCAGGACCTTCACATGCCGATACCACCCTACGTACTTGTCATGGGGGAAAACCTCTGCAAATGCGGGGTAGTGTGCCAGCATCCCTTTCTCCAGTTGGGCTGTCAGAAGCCTTAACTTTATTTCAAAGGCACAAACTGCCTCAAACAGATCCGATATGAGATTTTGGCTTCCTTGCAACTTTAAATTTAAATCATTGAAATGGCCTGTCAGGTCAGTCAGAAAAGCAAAGTCAGCTACCCAGTCAATATCTAGCATGACAGAAGTGTCCATTCCCTTTTCATCAAGGAATGCTTTTATTTTGTGCCGTAAAGCAAAGAATCGCTTCAGCACATTGCCACGACTAAGCCATCGAACATCGCTGTGATATAGGACATCACCATAATCCGCCTTTACCTCTTCTAGAAACGCCTGAAACAATCGGTGATTTGAAGAGTGTGCACGGACAAAATTAACCGTTTTCACAACAAAGTCCATCACTTGAGTGAATTTCAAATGTTTTGCACATAATGCCTCCTGGTGGATGATGCAGTGATAATTTTTTTAATGGACAGCCTTCTCGCCTAGGTGCCTTTTCAAGCAGCCAATAAACCCATTTTGCTCCCCAGCCATGGCTGGCGCCCCATCAGTCGTCACGCCTACCAACGCATCCCATGGCAAATTTAAATCATCAATGACTTTTTGAAAGGCATTAAAAATGTCAGCACCAGTAGTCCTGCCATGCAAAGATACCAGGGAAGCCAGTTCCTGAAATACTTTGCATTGATTATCGACCCCCGAATGAAAATTAAGAGTTGGGCTGTGTCACTTGCATCTGTGCTCTCATCAAGGGCAGCTGAAAAGAACTTGACATCCTTACACCGCATTTTCAGTTGGCTGTAACAATTGTCAGCCATATCTACAATACGCCGCTGGATACTCATACGTGAAAGGGGAACATTTGTAAAAGCATCTTTTTTTTCTTTGCACACTGCCTCGCAAATCTCCATCAGACAGTCTTTAACGAAATCCCCATCTGTGAAAGGACATGCTGACCTTGCAATAAGCTGTGCAACCTTATAACTCGCAAAGGTGGCACATTCAGATTCTTTTTTTTTCTGGGCAAAAACACCCTGTTGCTTAGCCAGCTGTGTTTTTAGCTCCCCAGCTTCTTAATTCTCGCTTCCCCCTGCAAATCCTTATATTGTGAATGTTTTGATTCACAATGGCGAAGGATATTATATTCCTTGGGGACTGCTATGCGTTCGAGACAAATGAGACACGAGTACACATCAGGAAAAAACTTCTCAGTCCACTCATCCTTAAATTGACGATGCCCCTGGTCAATCTTTCTTTTTTTTACTGCACTAAACATTGGCAGGGACATCTTTGGATAAAGATATGAAATCCACTGTTATGCTCCCACTACGACGGTCCAAGTCTAGAGTATATACAAATTATATACTTTTTGGAGATTCCTAGAAGCGACAAAAGAACAAGATCAGATAAAGAACATAGCCTTGCCAGCATACCTTTTCATGCACTTATTGATGGATACTTTCAGGAATAGCGGGCTGCATAGAATATCAACCTGCTATGTTTGAGATTAAGGTGGAAATTGAGGACATACTTAAAAAAAAAATAACATTTCAAAGCACAAGCTGTTGCAAAATTATGAGCTTTTGAAAGGAATTGTCACAGGATGACCAATTACTTTAGTGAACATACAAAGAAACTGATCTCAGTTTCTTCCTGGGCAGGGCAAAACTGACAGGAGCTCCACCATATCGCGCCAGAGAAATAGTTTCTGCTTGTGCTTCTATCCCCCTGAAAAATGCTTGATGGGGTTGTAGAAAGGTAACAATTACCCACACTCAATGGGTCTCAAACGCTTGATCGAGGTTTAGTTGCAAAATTACAGGAGCAGACATCATCCAGGACTATACTAGAAAAGGCTGCAGCCGATTTTGAAAGCTTTAGGAATGTACAAATAAACCACACCCACTGCTGACCCTTGACACTCTGGCCCAACATCTCTAATGATATGCTATGATAATTTATTTCTGGTAGAGCCGGAGAATTACACAAGGTGAGGGAGAGGGGAGGAGAAAGGAGGGAGAGGAACAAAACAAGCTTTTATCGTACTAGGCCTGACGACATTTCAGATAGTGCTGGAGAGGGAGAGGGGATAGTAAGTGGGGGTGGGGGGCAAACATTTGTTACTATCATACTATGTCCAGAGACAATTCTGGACCTAGCAGTATGATCTTTAGGGGACTGCAGCAAATGCCAAAGAGCACCACTAAATGGGAACAGATCTACGTGGTGATGCCGATTTGGGTTTGGCCCGGGATTTACACACTGGGTGCAGTTGCTATACATCAGGCCAGTGGCCAGGGTTCGCACTGGCAAACACATTTCACCTGCCTGGGTGATCCTAAGGGTCACCAGGCAAGGCTGCCCGTTGTCTCTGATGTTATTCACCCTGGCCCACCTCACCCCCCAACTCAGCACACACACACTCTCAAACAAGCACCCATACAGACCCGAACCCCCACCTCACCAACTCCAAACCCCCAAATCAGCACACACACAAACCAGCACCCATACAGACCCGAACCCCCACCCCCCAACTCAGCACACACACAAACATGCACCCATACAGACCCGAACCCCCCACCCCCCACCAAACTCCAAACCCCCCACCCCCCAAATCAGCACACACAAACCAGCACCCATACAGACCCGAACCCCCACCCCCCGACTCAGCACACACACAAACATGCACCCATACAGACCCAAACCCCCCACCCCCCAAATCAGCACACTCTCAAACAAGCACCCATACAGACCCGAACCCCCCACCTCCCCAACTCCAAACCCCCACCCCCCAAATCAGCACACACACAAACCAGCACCCATACAGACCCGAACCCCCATCCCCCAACTCAGCACACACACAAACATGCACCCATACAGACCCGAACCCCCACCCCCCAACTCAGCACACACACAAACATGCACCCATAAAGACCCCAACCCCCCAACCCCCCAACTCCAAACCCCCCACCCCCAACTCAGCACACACACTCTCAAGCATGCACCCATACAGACCCAAACCCCCGCCCCCCGACTAAGCACACACACACAAACATGCACCCATACAGACCCGAACCCCCCACACCCCCAAATCAGCACACTCTCAAACAAGCACCCATACAGACCCGAACCCCCCACCTCCCCAACTCCAAACCCCCCACCCCCCAAATCAGCACAAACACAAACCAGCACCCATACAGACCCGAAAGCCCCACCCCCCCAACTCCAAACCCCCACCCCCCAAATCAGCACACACACAAACCAGCACCCATACAGACCCGAACCCCCACCCCCCAACTCAGCACACACACAAACATGCACCCATACAGACCCGAACCCCCACCCAACTCCAAACCCCCCACCCCCCAAATCAGCACACACAAACCAGCACCCATACAGACCCGAACCCCCACCGCCCAACTCAGCACACACACAAACATGCACCCATAAAGACCCGAACCCCCCACCACCCCTGAACCCCAAGCCCCCCACCCCCCAACTCAGCACACACACTCTCAAGCATGCACCCATACAGACCCGAACCCCCCACCCCCCGACTCAGCACACACACAAACATGCACCCATACAGACCCGAACCCCCCACACTCCCCAAATCAGCACACTCTCAAACAAGCACCCATACAGACCCGAACCCCCCACCTCCCAACTCCAAACCCCCCACCCCCAAATCAGCACACACACAAACCAGCACCCATACAGACCCGAACCCCCACCCCCCAACCAGCACACACACAAACATGCACCCATATAGACCCGAACCCCCACCCCCCAAATCAGCACACACAAACCAGCACCCATACAGACCCGAACCCCCACCCCCAACTCAGCACACACACAAGCATGCACCCATAAAGACCCAAACCCCCCACACCCCCCAACTCCAAACCCCCACCCCCCACCCCCCAACTCAGCACACACACTCTCAAGCATGCACCCATACAGACCCGAATCCCCCACCCCCCAACTCAGCACACACACAAACATGCACCCATACAGACCCAAACCCCCAACCCCCCCAACTCCAAACCCCCACCCCCCGAATCAGCACACACACACAAGCACCCAACCAGACCCGAACCCCCGCCCCCCAATTCAGCACACTCTCAAACATGCAAACATAAAGACCCAAACCCCCACCCCCCAACTCAGCACACACACTCTCAAGCATGCACCCATACAGACCCGAACCCCCACCCCCAAATCAGCACACACACAGACCCGAACCCCCCACCCCCAACTCAGCACACACACAAACATGCACCCATACAGACCCGAACCCCCCACCACCCAACTCAGCACACAAAAAACATTCAAATCAAAACATTCATACACATCCGACAAACCCCCCACCCCCGCATCTCAACATACACACAAAAAACATTAAAATCCAAACATTCGTACACATCTGACACCCCCCCACCCCCGCATCTCAACATACACACAAAAAATATTAAAATCCAAACATTCATACACATCCGACACACATCCGACACCCCTCCCAGCCCCGCATCTCAACATACACACAAAATACATTCAAATCCAAACATTCATACACATCCGACATCCCCCCACCTCTGCATCTCAACATACACACAAAATACATTCAAATCCAAACATTCATACACATTCCGACACCCCCCCACCCCCGCATCTCAACATACACACAAAAAACATTAAAATCCAAACATTCATACACATCCGACACACATCCGACACCCTCCCACCCCTGCATCTCAACATACACACAAAATATATTCAAATCCAAAGATTCATACACATCCGACACCCCCCCACCCCTGCATCTCAACATACACACAAAAAACATTAAAATCCAAACATTCATACACATCCGACACCCCCCCAGCCCCGCATCTCAACATACACACAAAAAACATTAAAATCTAAACATTCATACACATCCGACACACATCCGACACCCCCCCACCCCCGCATCTCAACATACACACAAAATACATTCAAATCCAAACATCCGACACACATCCGACACCCCCCCATCCCCGCATCTCAACATACACACAAAAAACATTAAAATCCAAACATTCCGACACACATCTGACAACCCCCCCAACCCCGCATCTCAACATACACACAAAAAACATTAAAATCCAAACATTCATACACATCCGACACCCCCCCACCCCCGCATCTCAACATACACACAAAAAACATTAAAATCTAAACATTCATACACATCCGACACACATCCGACACACATCCGACACCCCCCCACCCCCGCATCTCAACATACACACAAAATACATTCAAATCCAAACATCCGACACACATCCGACACCCCCCCATCACCGCATCTCAACATACACACAAAAAACATTAAAATCCAAACATTCCGACACACATCTGACAACCCCTCCACCCCCGCATCTCAACATACACACAAAAAACATTAAAATCCAAACATTCATACACATCTGACCCCCCCTCGCAACATACACACACAAACATAAAGCAAAACAGACCCGACACACAAACACAAACAGACCACTTACCGGAGACGTGCTGGAAGGCAGGCAGGTAAGCGGCAGGTAAGCTGGAACGCTGGAATCGTACTACGGCTGGCGTGGTCCAAGGCTGAAATGCCTTCCGGCATCAAGCCTTATTGACCACGCCAGCCGTAGTGCTGGCCCTCCATTGGTGCAGCACACATGCATTACGTGGCTCGTAGGAGCGACGTGGTGCGTGTGTGTGCTGAGCCAATGAGGGCCAGTGTTTTGTCCGGCCCGGAAGACAACAAAGACTTTCCTAATTAGGAAAGTCTTTGTGCCTCGCAGGCCGGACAAAAGAGCATGGCGGGCCGCAACTGGCCCGCGGGCCATATGTTCTGCACCCATGGCCTAAGGCTAGAATCTAACTACCTATCCTTTAGGAAGAAACTGAAGAAACTGTTGGTGAAATAAAGGACCTGCATAAATACTAATGCCAATGTCATCAAATCATACCAGTAATCTTACTATACTGTCCCGTCACTTTTCTGTTGTCCTTGTCTTCATGTAATGCGCCCTGATGCCTGCGGGCTTCGGCTCTATAGAAATAAATCAATAAATAAAATAAATATGTTATTTCCCAGATGAGCTGTACTGTCCAGGTAATCACTTAGTTTGAAATCATCCTCTTTGGTGTTTCTTTTAGGCCTCATTCTTCTCATGTGACCTTCCATAATCATTTCATGAAGTGTGTTAGCATAACTTTGTCTAGCTGGATCAATTATAGGAACACCTATTAGTGCTCCCTGAGTAGGAGAAAGTTCAGAAAGTTTCATCCTCTCAACATACCATTTAGGCATAAAAATGTCTTGCAGATTCTCCATGTGTGACTTTCTTTGATGAATCACCCTTTGATCATTTACCACAGGACCAGATGCAACCATTTCTCCTGTCTTTCTTGCCATGCCTGTCTCTTGCGTCCAAAAAGAGTCTCTAAGACACTTCTTGCATGTGAATGATTGTTAGTGACATCTATCACAAATTCAGGCAATTTGTCATCTTTCTTTGGAAAAGGAATAACTACATGGGGTCTTGGCTGCCTAGTAGTTGCCACGATTGTACCTTCCTTCTGCTCAGGAATATTCACAGGAGTCTTAGCTCCATGTACATCAATGTAGTACGATGTGCGTACTGTGAGTGAAAGCAATATTATTATGAACAAAATGCAACCGTAAATAATACACAGATAGGATATTTTGCAGCATCGACTATGCGGACAATGTGGACGTCTCTCTGCATCTGGCATAATGAGGTTACTATTAACACTTCCCATCTTTATTGCCTAATGAAGGAAAAAGTAACTTTAATACATCACCATTATGTACTGCTTCTGGAAGCTGCTATCCTGGCTTGGCAACTTGTCCTCGATCAGCTGTCTGCTTACTGAATACCAAAACCAAACTCTCAATGTATCCCTGGAACCAGTCTTTTACCAAACGAAATGTGGATGCCCCTCCAGCAAGAAAAAAAACGACTTTAGTAAGTCTAGATAAGTTCAACGACATACACTAGTTCCCAGTCGATTTCTCAAATCAGTCTTAGACCAGATGACATGTTGAATTTCTTTCAGCATGAAACAAAAGTTCTGTCTGACCAGCAACCTCTCGATCTGTCCCTCGAAGGAAAGTTTCACTCTGATCTCAGAATTCTCTCAAAATAGGTCTTCACTTGTGATATGATACCTCTCAAGATTTTGTTTAGTGCTGCATTGTTTCTCGGATCCCTTAGGAATGCATGCACATCAGTGTGCCTTCTAACAAGATGTGAGTATTCTCCAATCAGATAATAGAAGACCACACTGACCAGTCTGTGTGCGTCATCAGCTGATATGGGCATTTGTCCTTTCCCTACTATACTCTGGTAGCTGAAGAATTTGCTCGATGATTGCTGTGAGTAACCTCCTTACGATTAGACCATTCTTAGGATCTTG
Organism: Ambystoma mexicanum; assembly: GCF_040938575.1. Taxonomy (NCBI): domain Eukaryota; kingdom Metazoa; phylum Chordata; class Amphibia; order Caudata; family Ambystomatidae; genus Ambystoma; species Ambystoma mexicanum. Next base: position 923,126,817 of record NC_090930.1, read on the forward strand.
CAGAAAAACATAAACACTAGTAGTTCTCCCCACAATTGCAGGGTATGTGCGCAATATATAGAGAAAAACTTCAAATATAACCCGTGAAACGTTGTCATTGGGAGTCACCATGGGCAAATCCAAACAGGAACTCAGTGAGAAATGAATCAGGGTAATGCACCCTCTTCCAATTGTCAAAAACGAGCCCATGACTTGGCATTTTTTTTTCTTCTTATCAAGGCTTAAGCATACCTCAGTCCAAAGTCAACAAACTCCTGTGGCTTTAAGAACAAAAGATCTTCCCTTAACCCTGAAATGACTGTACAGAGTGTTCGAATCAGCTTCCCATAACTCTTTTATAAGTGGCTAAAAGAGTGTCTCGAACTAAGCCACAGTCCAATGAAATCTTTTCTTTTACTTGACAGCCTCTGTGTCCTTCTTCTTCGTCACAGATCTTGTCTGCATTTGCTGAGGTTCTTCCCCAATGATTGCTTCCGAAGTGGATGGGAGAAGAGGGGTTTCTCCAGCATAGAGTTTTACGTCACCTAAAAAAGTCCAAGCGCGTTTGCCTTGCACTCTGACTGCAGACGGTGTGACGTCTTCCACAATGAAAGGGCCGTTAAATCTGGGCTTGTGCCACTTCCTTGTAAAATTGCGGATTAGGACCGCATCCCCGGGGAATAGTTTGGGAAGACATAATTCTTGAATGCCACTTTTTGAAGCATCTCCTTCTGTACTGCCCCACACCCTTTTGCCATAGCTGACCTGAAATGACAGAGATACTTGAAGTCATACACAGAAGATAATCACGTAGCTCCATTCCTAATAGTTCTGCTGTAGGCTGAGCATCACTTATAACTCTGGATGGAGGCGTGAGGGGTGTCCTCATCCGTCTCCCTGTCACTATGTCATGGGGGGAGAGATGGTGGTCCGTACCTGATTGGTTCCTCAATGCATATAATGCCAGTGGTAGGCAATGCAACCACCCTTTCTTCAAGGTAAGCTTCAACTTGGCTATCCTTTCTTTAAGCAAGCCGTTGAGCCGTTCACAGATCCCGTTTCCTTGTGGATGATAGGCCGAAGCAAACTTGTGCTTTATACCAAGCAACAAGCTGATCTGCTCAAATGTTTGATTCACAAAATGTGGGCCATTGTCTGACCTCATTACGTCATATACCCCCCATCTGGGAAACACTTCTTGCTGCACAGGTAGAGTCTGGGTGTGTACACGGACCAGCCTCAATCCATTGTGAAAAGGGACAAACTACTACAATCATGTATCTATTTCCATTACATACTTGCAGCATGTCGACATAGTCGATATGCAAATGCTGAAAAGGGCCAGTGGGTCTCGGAATAACTCTCCTAACTGTGCGCAGTGTATGCCCAGCCATGAAATTCTGACACACAATGCAGTTCACTAATAGAACACAACATGTTCTAACACATATGGTACGAACCAATCCTCTGCAATAGTTGCAGCGAGGTTCTCTTTAGTTGTGTGCGCAAGGTAGTGTAGCTGTTCCAGCGCCACCCTTAATAAGCTACAGGCATCACAGGTTTACCAGTGCTGTCTTGTTGTCACAATGCTTCAGAGCGGTTTAAAGAACACCCTCTTCGCATCCACAAATCCTTCTCATCTTGAGGTGCTTTCCCCTGGACCTCTATTAATTGTGTCTTTGACAAATTACTATATCCTTCAGACACGTTCATCATTACAACCATTTTCTCATTTACATCAGGCGCATCTAATGACATTACATTTTCTGAACATGCAGCAAGTTTGGCTTCATCGTCTGCTGCTTGGTTTCCGCGTGAGATAAAGTCTGCCCTTTTAGTATCTGCTGCGCATTTAATGAATGCAATAGCTAGTGGAAGTTGCAGTAGCTTAATAAGCCTGTCCAATAAGGCAGCATGCTGTACTGGCGTGCCATCCGCTCGGAGATAGCCCCTCCTTTTCCAGCGTGTTAACCCTGAGTGCACAGTTGACGTCACATAGGCAGAGTCGCTGTACACTGTTACTTCCTTATCTGCATGATTCTGGTGCTCGACAATCAGTGCCACTATCTCTGCAGCCTGTGCTGAATAATGAGATGGTAGTCGAGCACTTACCATCTTCTGAAACTCCCCATTGGCTGTGTGCTTTAGTACAGCGGCACATGTGTATCTCTGTCCATCATTCTGATCGATTCTTGAAGAACCGTCAATGAAAACAATTTCTCATCCTGCTAAAGCATTTTCTTTTACCCTGGGGATTTCATCATCGAACTCTTCATAGTTCGAACAGTCATGCACATGCTCCTCCTCTGCCAGTGGTTCCGCTACAAACATGGCAGGACTCACTATTCTGCATCAAATTATTTTGATCGCTGATTCGGTATGACTACTTCATAGGCAGAAGCCCTTTGAGCAGTCAACGTACCTTTTGGTTTCTCTAAAATAGCAAACAGTGCATGTTCAACACATAACGCCATAGAGCATCCCATCACTATGCTTGCAGCTTTCTCTATGGCGAACGCGGCGGCTGCCAAAGATTGTTGGCATGGAAAATTACCTCTCAACACTCGGTCTAAAATTCCACTGTAGTATGCAAGGGGCTTGTACCCCAATGTGGTTCTCTGCGTAAGGAATGCTGTCATAACAGTGCCATCCATTTGCGAAAACAAAAGAATTCCTCAGCATAATTGGGAATCCCTAAAACTGGAGCTGTGCAAATTGCCTTTTTCAACTCATCAAACCCTTCTTTCATCTCCTCAGTCCACACAATTTTTCCCTGTGTTACCTGTGCTTTCTTTAAAGCCTGCAATAAAGGCCTTATATATGACCTGTAGTCAAAGATCCATGCTCTGACATAATTACATAGTCTCAGAAATCTCTGCATGTGTTTTATTGTTTGTGTCTTTGTGGTTTTCAAAATAGCCTCAGCTCTCTCAGGAGTGACCTTCTTCCTTCATGTGAAATCAATTGGCCTATGTACAACACCTCTTGTTAACAATACTGTAACTTCTCTTTGTCAACCTTATATGCTTTGTCAATAAGTATAATCATCAGCTGAACTGACTCACATCTTCACTCTTCCTCTGAAGTGCTGCAAATTAAAATGTCATCTACGTATTGCAACACAACACTTTCTAAATCAATATTGCTTAAGTCCATCTGGAGGACTCTATTGAAAATTGATGGAGACTCACAATACCCATGAGGTAACTTTGTGCTTTTTTAACTTAGTCTGTCTGAACGTAAATGACATCAGATCCTGTGAGTCTTTGTGCAATGGGATTGAGAAAAACGCATTTTTCAAATCAATCACAGTGAAATATCATGCTTCAACATGTATATTACATAAGATTGTAGCAGGACTATGAACTAGAGGGAACTCGGCCTCTACAATTTGGTTTTATCGGTCTCAAATCTTGAATTAGTCTCCACGAACCCCTTTTCCCCTTTTTCACAGGATTAATTGCCTTATTACAGGGTGACTTTGGCGTCACTAAGAAAACCCTGATCCATCATGGTGGAAATTGTCTTAAAAATACCTTCATCTGCCTCTCGAGACATGGGATCCTGTTGTGCTCGAGGTAAAATTGCTCCTGGTTTCAATATACTCTTTACTTCTCCAACACCATTCAACAGGCCTATGTCATAGGGGCCTGTGGTCCATAATGAAGTTGGAGCTTTCGCCATATCTTCATCAAAATACTCAGGACGTTTTTGTGCTAACATAATTTTCTGAGGAACTTCTCGTTTGATTGCTCTCAACCAATAAGTAATGATCATGTCAAATATCACTTCATCATCAGATGGATGATCTCCAAATAGATCCTCATCAGTGACGTCAGTCAATCTGTAACCTTCTCCGATGGCAATTACTGCAAACCATCATTCCCATCAAGCAAAGTCATTTCACCTCGCAATATGGCTGCTTGCAGCTCTAAAGGAAAAACTTGTCCCTCTTTTTCAAGCATAGGTATTTTTGGTCTAAACAAAAATTCATCAGGTATTCTCATAGTTCTGACTACTAGGCCTGGTATCCATGTCAACAGAATACTTACTCCATAATGAAAAACCTCTGGTTCTAAAGGCGTTGCCCGCATGGCCATTTGTCCTGCAAATGCCATAATAAATGTGCTCACGTTTAAATAATGCATTCCTGGTATTGAACACACTATGCCTTCAACAGTAAACAAAATTGTCATATTCAACTTTGTCATTATGTCTCTACCTAATATGTCCACAGGTGTCTGCCTTGAATATAGCAATGGCACCAAGCTATCACAATCTCCTATAGAGACTGGTAATTCTTCAGTAAAACGAAATCTACTTGTAGCTCCTGTAAAACCTTGAGTATTCATGGTTTTTCCAGACATCAAAAATGTTCCCTCTCGTATACATGAGCCCGTTGCACCCGTGTCTACTAAAAACGAAAAAGATTTTCCTCCTATACTAACGTCTACCCTCGGTTCTTTGTGAGGATTCGGCATCACGGATAGTATTGAACACATCAGGTCTCCCAGTGAGCTGTCCTATTGCGGGTACAGCTTCATTCTGTTACCTGTAAAAGGATTTCCTCCATCGACAGTGATACCCCCTACTTTAGGAGTCATTAGCTGTCCTGTGCTTGTACTCAGCTGAATCTGCATAGGCAAATGTTGCGACTGCCCTTGTGGCGGATTGACTGCTACCTGCTGTAATTGCAACCGTTGCTGCATTCCCAGCGCTTGTTGCTGCTGCATCGTTTGATTCTGAGCAAACCCGTCTCCACTCTGCTGTGAATACGCAGGCAGGTTTGAAGTCCCACCTCTTAAAAACTGGCCGTTTTGCACGAACCCTTGACTTCTACACATGCGAGCAAAGTACCCTGTCATACCACATATCCAACATGTAGGAGGTCTCCTAATCTGCCCATCCTGCATATTTTGAAACCCATCTTGATCATTCTGAAAGCTTCCCTGATTATTCTGCCGATTCCCTTGATTATTCTGAAAACCTCTTCCTCGAAATCCTCCGCTTCCTCGCAGAGCAAATCCATTATTGTCCTGATCAAACTGCCTTTGGTAATTCACCTGCGGCATATTCGCGGTCTGCTGTGAATTCGATCCATCTACACGAGTCAACATTGCCCCTTCAATGGCATATTTGGACAATTTCTTCTGTACTTAGTTTGCCTCTTCGCTTTTCCTAGCATCATCTTTCTTGCAATTCTTTTTATGCAAGAGTCTACAATAATGCACAATGGTTACCTGAATCTCCGACCACGGTTTGGCATATTCTATTATTGTGGCCTCTCTCACGATACCTCTATTGCTTGGCCACACTCAAGTCAATATCTACTCACTATATATTTAACACTCTAATTCTCAACTTATGTTTATCCCACCTCCCTCCGTTACTAATTAATTTCTCTTCACTCATCACCCATACGTTTTGCCAACTCTCTCAGTTTTACTCACCACTCGCATTTTAGTCTTCCGACTCTCAGGATCGTATGCCTCTTTTACCGCCTCTTCAATCTTCTGTTCGATCAGCTTCGCGTAGACGTGGGAGGGGATTCTGTGGAAACCAGGGGACCCGTCACACCACGCTTGCAAGCTTTTTCAAATTACACTAACCACTATCTACGGGGAGCTTCATGTCCTTTCAGCCGAATGGCAAAGGTCATTCGATATTGCCGGGACTCTAAAGTTTACTTGTGTTGATGGATCTGAACCATCCTCTCTGCTAACAAGTGAACTGGATAACCCAGCCCTTTAAAATGAGTAGCAATTACCCTGGATATGGAGGGGGATGCAGATTTGTATTCATACATCAATAATCAAAATGACTCAGGTAGTTGGCAAAAGGAAAACTGTTTTAATATCAATTATCTAAAACAGGGAGCATAACGAACATCGACGAATTCGCTTGATCCTCTTACTCAATGGATTCTAGTAGAAATTGAGATTTTATACACAAAACTCATCATCAATGACATTCATCTACATGTTTACTAATGTCATCTGTAGGGATCTATTCATACTAAAAAGGAGGGTACAGATCAGTCACCTGAAGAGTTCTTTCAGCCACATATTTTTGAAGAAATTAAAAATGCTGATACTGCGCCAAATACCAATCGGCGCTCAGAATTAAAAAAGTGACAACTTTCTATGTGACATTTATGAGCAGGTTCAGTTTGAGAATTACATTGTGAATGCTGATGATCCCCGGACAGAGGGGCGAACAGTGGCCACACTCCAAATGACCTCTGAACATGGGGAGATGGGCAAGGTTTATCAAAAGCAAATGGAAAAACAGGAGGGAAAAAGGTCCTTTCATTTACCGATGTGCTTAATCAAGGGTGAGAAGAGCCTAAGAAAAGTGAGTCCTGAAATCAGTATACATTTGCACTTTCTATGTGTATTGGAGGAAGTAGAGGACAGATATTATGCTCCCATCACTGTGGAAGAGAGGTGCAATACATTTGCAACGATTGACACAGGTGCAGAGGCCACAATTATGTGCAAAGTATTGATAAAATGTATCAATTAAGGGAGATCCCCACAGAATCAGATCAAAGTGAGACAAAATGAAGGCCCAGTACATAACTTTAACGGTGAGGAGGTACCTATTGAAGGTGTCACTGAAGTTGACATAAAGATAGGAAAACACGGAATGAGCCAGGAAGTATTGATCACATCTATCTGTGAAATTCCATTTTTGATGGGAACAGATTGCCTGAAAAGATTGTCACCTCTCATTGGTGGGGTACATGGGGTTCTGTGGTCTTTAACCAAAAAATCATTAAGGCCTAAGAAAATAAAGTCACAAAACAGCAGTGTAAATGAATGCCATACTGTTGCTAAATCAAATGATGCAGTGTCACTGTTATTTTAATGTGTCAGGACAAAATGCAAAGTGAAAACGAAAAACAATCTGTGCAGATTTGTTTGGATCCTAGGAAAAAATGGCACAGTGAAATAGATGAACACACATTGCGCTTCTATTTAAAAGAAGAGAAGTGCAAACAAAACACCATCCCTAAAGCAGACAGAGAAAAACATATCACAACCCTTGCTGAGATACATTTGGAAGATGAGCAGCCATGGATTCATGTTGGTGTAAATCGCCACTCTGAAGTGATAAAAGCCACTTTGGCACTTGAACAGGAAAGGAGTTTTATTAATGAGAAATTACTTCAGAGAATAATGTAAAGGGAGGAGATCCCGAAGTTTAGAAATAATAACTAATACAATTCTAGATTGGACAATCCAGATTTTGAAAATCGAATTGCTGGAAGGTGCATGCTAAAGATTACTGTTGGACAAAAAACCATCTAGCACAATGTGTGGATAGTGAGTGGAAAACAAAATGATTTTTACCTGGGCAATGATATAATGCATAGGGTGTGTATGGTGTTAGATTTTCATAACCAAAAGTATGGTCCGAGTAAGGCGGGCCGGCGCCCGAATTTGAAGACAAAAGAAAGGCTTATCATTGTGCACAATTGGTGCCATATGCAATTGAACTACAGGTGAAGAAGGATATTACTATTCCTGCATTCACCAGGCAGGTTGCTATAACACTAAAGCGAAAAAATTGACAGCAAATGAAGGATTCTGATGCATTTGTATGCTTGAATGAGTACATGAAACAGCAAGGGCTGGACTATGAATATACCCCATTGGTAGATATTGGGGAGGGGTCAGTCAAAATCATGGTGGATAATAAAGGGTGTCAAGATATTTATTTAGAAGAGAATTCTCTGCTAGGAATGGCAATACAAAAATCACATTATACTGCAGATTTCAACAATATGGTGATTGGGAATATCCCTGAGAGATATGTAGATGCACAGGGTGTGGATTCTCAACCCAAAGGGATGTTCAAAATTCAGTCTGTGTACCCTTATGATTCCAATGAGACAGTGTGCTTCCACCAAGAGAATTGCATATTATTTGGTTTAAATGAAAATGAAACAGGAAATCAGCACATTGAAATGGAGGGTGATATGCCAAAATATTTAAAAGTGGCAACTCTTCAGAGAGATACAGTCACACAGTAAGTAGAAAGCAGAGAGGTTCCTCCATTGGAGGAGTTCCCAGAATTTTCAAAAATGGTAGAGGAGCAAATTCTGTTAGCAGATGCCTGTGATAGCGAAGACGATAAGGACGTTTTTGTCAAAGACGCATATCATTGCGGCCTAACTGATTTACATGTTGCCACATTACCAGAGGGGTGTGTTAGAAATTCAGTATTTGTGTGCCAAAATCAATTGCCACTGGCATGCTTGGGGTCATTGGCAGAGATAATTAAAAACTTAAGGGGTAATTCATAGAATTCAGCGCACAAGTGGCGCACGCGGCAGCCGCGTGCGCCAAAATCCATTTCCGTGCACATCGTTTTCTGGATTTTAACATCTAAAACCAGCCGTGGGGCAGAGTGGCGCAGCGACCCTGCAGCAGCGCCAGTTACGCCCCCAACACCTCCCCGTGCGCCATGCAGGGCGCACAAATCCCGTACATGGCGCACAGGCCAGTGAACCAGCATACAGCCCCCCAACCACAAAAACGCCTGTAAAACTCCCTGCGCACCCCTCCGAATACATGTACACCTCTGCGCGGGGAGAATCACACGCGATTGGGCCTGTGCGAGCGGGGTACGTGTATTACTGGGGTTCGCGGGGAGTTTCACACGTGATTGGGCCTGTGCGAGCGGGGTACGTGTATCACTGGGGCTCGTGGGGAGTTTCACACGCGATTGGGCCTTTGCGAGCGGGGTACGTGTATCACTGGGGTTCGCCGGGAGTTTCACATGCGATTGGGACTGTGAGAGCGGGGTACGTGTATTACTGGGGTTCGCAGGGAGTTTCACACGCGATTGGACCTGTGCGAGCGGGGTACGTGTATCACTGGGGTTCACGGGGAGGTTCACATGCGATTGGGCCTGTGCGAGCGGGGTACGTGTATTACTGGGGTTCGTGGGTAGTTTCACACAAGATTTGGCCTGTGCGAGCGGGGTACGTGTATTATAAAGCAACCCCACCCCCCAGCAGTGAGGGTCAGGCCCCAACTCATGTCCCCCAGCACCCCCACTCACCCAGCAGTGAGCCTGAGGCCCTGACTCATGTCCCCCAGCACCCCCACCCACCCAGCATTGCCGGGCACCTGCCAGCAGGCCCCGACTCATGTCCCCCAGCACCCCCACCCACCCAGCATTGACGGGCACCTGCCAGCAGGCCCCGACTCATGTCCCCCAGCACCCCCACCCACCAGCAGTGAGGCTCAGGCCCTGACTCATGTCCCTAGCACCCCCACCTACCCAGCAGTGAGCCCCAGGCCCTGACTCATGTCCCTCAGCACCCCCACCCCCCAGCAGTGAGGCTCAGGCCCGACTCATGTCCCCCAGCACCCCCACCCACCCAGCAGGGAGCCTCAGGCCCTGACTCATGTCCCCCAGCACCACCACCCACCCAGGATTGACGGACACCTGCCAGCAGGCCCCAACTCATGTCCCCCAGAACCTCCACCCCCAGCAGTGAGGCTCAGGCCCCGACTCATGTCCCCCAGCACCCCCACCGACCCAGCAGTGAGCCTCAGGCCCTGACTCATGTCCCCCAGAACCCCCACCCCCCAGCAGTGAGGCTCAGGTCCCGACTCATGTCCCCCAGCATCTCCACCCACCAGCAGTGAGGCTCAGGCCCTGACTCATGTCCCCCAGCTCCCCCACCCACCCAGCAGTGAGCCTCAGGCCCTGACTCATGTCCCCCAGCACCCCCACCCCCCAGCAGTGAGGCTCAGGCCCCGACTCATGTCCATCAGCACCCCCACCCAACCAGAATTTTCAAAAATGGTAGAGGAGCAAATTCTGTTAGCAGATGCCTGTGATAGCGAAGAAGATAAGGACGTTTTTGTCAAAGACGCATATAATTGCGGCCTAACTGATTTACATCTTGCCACATTACCAGAGGTGTGTGTTAGAAATTCAGTATTTGTGTGCCAAAATCAATTGCCACTGGCATGCTTGGAGTCATTGGCAGAGATAATTAAAAACTTAGGGGGTAATTCATAGAATTCAGCGCACAAGTGGCGCACGTGGCAGCTGTGTGCGCCAAAATCCATTTCCGTGCACAGCGTATTCATGGATTTTAACATCCAAAACCAGCCGTGGCGCAGAGTGGCACAGCGACCCTGCAGCAGTGCCAGTTACGCCCCCAACCTCTCCCCGTGCACCATGCACAGCGCACAAATCCCGTACATGGCGCACAGGCTAGTGAACCAGCATACAGCCCCCCCAACCACGAAAACGCCTGTAAAACTCCCTGTGCACTCCTCCGAATACATGTACACCCCTGCGCGGGGAGAATCACAAGCAATTGGGCCTGTGCAAGCGGGGTACGTGTATTACTGGGGTTCGCGGGGAGTTTCACACGTGATTGGGCCTGTGCGAGCGGGGTACGTGTATCACTGGGGTTCGCGGGGAGTTTCACACGCGATTGGGCCTGTGCGAGCGGGGTACGTGTATCACTGGGGTTCGCTGGGAGTTTCACACGTGATTGGGTCTGTGCGAGCGGGGTACGTGTATCACTGGGGTTCGCGGGGAGTTTCACACGCGATTGGGCCTGTGCGAGCGGGGTACGTGTATCACTGGGGTTCGCTGGGAGTTTCACACGTGATTGGGCCTGTGCGAGCGGGGTACGTGTATCACTGGGGTTCGCGGGGAGTTTCACACGCGATTGGGCCTGTGCGAGCGGGGTACGTGTATCACTGGGGTTCGCTGGGAGTTTCACACGTGATTGGGTCTGTGCGAGCGGGGTACGTGTATTACTGGGGTTCGCGGGGAGGTTCACACGAGATTGGGCCTGTGCGAGCGGGGTACGTGTATTATACAGCACCCCCACGCCCCAGCAGTGAGGGTCAGGCCCCAACTCATGTCCCCCAGCACCCCCACCCACCCAGCAGTGAGCCTCAGGCCCTGACTCATGTCCCCAGCACCCCCACCCCCCAGCAGTGAGGGTCAGGCCCCAATTCATGTCCCCCAGCACCCCCACCCACCCAGCAGTGAGCCTCAGGCCCTGACTCATGTCCCCCTGCAGCCCCACCCCCCAGCAGTGAGGATCAGGCCCCAACTCATGTCCCCCAGTACCCTCACCCACCCAGCAGTGAGGCTCAGGCCCTGACTCATGTCCCCCAGCACCCCCACCCAGCCAGCAATGAGCCCCAGGCCCTGACTCATGTCCCCCAGCACCCCCACCCATCAGCAGTGAGGCTCAGGCCCGACTCATGTCCGCCAGCACCCCCACCCACCCAGCAGTGAGCCTCAGGCCCTGACTCATGTCCCCCAGCACCCCCACCCCCCAGCAGTGAGGCTCAGGCCCTGACTCATGTCCCCCAGCACCCCCACCCACCCAGCAGTGAGCCTCAGGCCCTGACTCATGTCCCCCTGCACCCCCACCCCCCAGCAGTGAGGCTCAGGCCCGACTCATGTCCCCCAGCTCCCCCACCCACCCAGCAGTGAGCCTCAGGCCCTGACTCATGTCCCCCAGCACCCCCATCCCCCAGCAGTGAGGCTCAGGCCCTGACTCATGTCCCCCAGCACCCCCACCCACCCAGCAGTGAGCCTCATCCCCGACTCATGTCCCCCAGCACCCCCACCCACCCAGCAGTGAGCCTCAGGCCCTGACCATGTCCCCCAGCACCCCCACCCCCCAGCAATGAGGCTCAGGCCCCGACTCATGTCCCCCAGCACCACCACCCACCCAGGATTGACGAGCACCTGCCAGCAGGCCCCGACTCATGTCCGCCAGCACCCACACCACCCAGCAGTGAGGCTCGGGCCCCGACTCATGTCCCCCAGCACCCCCACCCACCCAGCAGTGAGCCTCAGGCCCTGACTCATATCCCCCAGCACCCCCACCCCCCAGCAGTGAGGCTCAGGCCCCGACTCATGTCCCCCAGCACCCCCACCCACCCAGCATTGACGGGCACCTGCCAGCAGACCCTGACTCATGTCCCCCAGCACCCCCACCCACCCAGCAGTGAGCCTCAGGCCCGACTCATGCCCCCCAGCACCCCCACCCCCCAGCAATGAGGCTCAGGCCCCGACTCATGTCCCCCAGCACCACCACCCACCCAGGATTGACAAGCACCTGCCAGCAGGCCCCGACTCATGTCCCCCAGCACCCCCACCACCCAGCAGTGAGGCTCAGGCCCCAACTCATGTCCCCCAGCACCCCCACCCACCCAGCAGTGAGCCTCAGGCCCTGACTCATGTCCACCAGCACCCCCACCCCCCAGCAGTGAGCCTCAGGCCCTGACTCATGTCCACCAGCACCCCCACCCCCCAGCAGTGAGCCTCAGGCCCTGACTCATGTCCCCCAGCACCCCCACCCCCCAGCAGTGAGGCTCAGGCCCTGACTCATGTCCCCCAGCACCCCCACCCACCCAGCAGTGAGCCTCAGGCCCTGACTCATGTCCCCCTGCACCCCCACCCCTCAGCAGTGAGGCTCAGGCCCGACTCATGTCCCCCAGCTCCCCCACCCACCCAGCAGTGAGCCTCAGGCCCTGACTCATGTCCCCCAGCACCCCCATCCCCCAGCAGTGAGGCTCAGGCCCTGACTCATGTCCCCCAGCACCCCCACCCACCCAGCAGTGAGCCTCATCCCCGACTCATGTCCCCCAGCACCCCCACCCACCCAGCAGTGAGCCTCAGGCCATGACCATGTCCCCCAGCACCCCCACCCCCCAGCAATGAGGCTCAGGCCCCGACTCATGTCCCCCAGCACCACCACCCACCCAGGATTGACGAGCACCTGCCAGCAGGCCCCGACTCATGTCCCCCAGCACCCACACCACCCAGCAGTGAGGCTCGGGCCCCGACTCATGTCCCCCAGCACCCCCACCCACCCAGCAGTGAGCCTCAGGCCCTGACTCATATCCCCCAGCACCCCCACCCCCCAGCAGTGAGGCTCAGGCCCCGACTCATGTCCCCCAGCACCCCCACCCACCCAGCATTGACGGGCACCTGCCAGCAGACCCTGACTCATGTCCCCCAGCACCCCCACCCACCCAGCAGTGAGCCTCAGGCCCGACTCATGCCCCCCAGCACCCCCACCCCCCAGCAATGAGGCTCAGGCCCCGACTCATGTCCCCCAGCACCACCACCCACCCAGGATTGACGAGCACCTGCCAGCAGGCCCCGACTCATGTCCCCCAGCACCCCCACCACCCAGCAGTGAGGCTCAGGCCCCAACTCATGTCCCCCAGCACCCCCACCCACCCAGCAGTGAGCCTCAGGCCCTGACTCATGTCCACCAGCACCCCCACCCCCCAGCAGTGAGCCTCAGGCCCTGACTCATGTCCCCCAGCACCCCCACCCCCCAGCAGTGAGGCTCAGGCCCCGACTCATGTCCCCCAGCGGCCCCACCCACCCAGCAGTGAGCCTCAGGCCCTGACTCATGTCCCCCAGCACCCCCACCCCCCAGCAATGAGGCTCAGGCCCCGACTCATGTCCCCCAGCACCCCCACCCACCCAGCATTGACGGGCACCTGCCAGCAGACCCCGACTCATGTCCCCCAGCACCCCCACCCACCCAGCATTGACGGGCACCTGCCAGCAGGCCCCGACTCATGTCCCCCAGTAGCCCCACCCGCCCAGCATTGACGGGCACCTGCCAGCAGGCCCCGACTCATGTCCCCCAGCACCCATACCCACGCAGCATTGATGGGCACCTGCCAGCAGGCCCCAACTCATGTCCCCCCAACTTGTCATCACGATCAACAATCATGGGCCTCATGGCCTCCCAAATCCCACCGCACGCCACCCCTGTGCAAAGACCCAACCAAGTATCCCATCCACCCCACATTGAACTGCCCATTACATGATACAACCCAAATGGCAACAATGTACATCAACACATGTCTGTCACACACACAATGGGTGCTGGTGATTGTGAAAACCTACAACGTGACATGCATGAAACCAATCAGAGAATACCACACATCAAAGTAATAAACCAAAATGTATTGAACACAAAAAGAATGGAATGTAATCAAATGAAAACATGAAAAAAATGTCTGAAAAAAAGATGAAATGCAGCATGTCCAAAACACAAAAAGAAAAACATGAAGTCTGAATCCAAATAAATCGAAATGAAAATGTGTCCGAATCTCCGGCCACCAAATCAAATCCAAAGGAAACAGAAACAGTAAAATCCATTGCTCCATGGTGAGAAAAATAATAGATAAATCCACTGTTCAACTATGTACAAAGAAATAATCCAGGGCCCATGAGCCCAACGAATGAAATGAAACCTAGCAAAAAAATGACCTAATAAAGAACTATATACAAAAAGGAAGGGCATAGTCCAAGCGCCCCAAATTAATGAAAAAGATAAAGGAAACCTAAAACTACAAACTATATACAATGGCGGCAGGCTAGTCCGACGGCTCACTTCCCGATTTCCCGGGCCAGGGCATCATCGAACTCCTGCTCGATGTCCTGGAGGCGGTCCTCTTCCATGGCCCGAGGGTTCGCAGGGACGATGCCATGTTGACCTCCAACTTCCTGCGAATTGCCTCGAGGCACTCGGCCCGCCTCAGTGCCCTCCGCACGGAGTTCTCCGCCCTGACCATTGTGAGCCGTGCCTCTTCCGCCCGCCGCCACTCCGCACCTATGGCCTGGCCCAACCGCTGCCACACGGAAGACACTTGTAATCCTGGGTCCTCCTGCCCTCTGGCGATGCCTGCCCCTCGGATGTTGAAGGCCCTGAGCGATCATGGCTCCCACCTTGTTGCTGCTACTGCTGTGCTCTGGCTCTTGCTGCCTGCACGTCCTCCTTCGGCTGGGGTGCAGTTGTTGAGGTGGCCACCCCTGCTGGATGTCCGACTCCCGACTGTGGCAGGGATGTGTCCTCCACCAGTCTGGCTGCAGGGTCAGAGGCAGCTCCACAGTGTACCCAGGTGATAAATGGGTGGGAAGATGGCATGGAGGACGACTGGCACATAGGGGGTTCAGGTGAGGAAGGGGTCAGAACAAGGTCCAGCATACGGAGGAATCCAGCCCTCGTGACTCGTCCCAGTAGGTCAACGCGGTCAACGAGGCATCCGAGATGACGTGCAGTGTCTTCACGAAAACACTGCAGGTCACCTTGCATGACCCGTTGACGCAACGCCATCCCAGACAGGACAGGACAGGACAGGACAGGCTCAACCCGGTCCGGAGTTGTGCGCTCATCCCCTCCCTGAAAACGGGTCTGGACGTAGGCATCCCTGCTGGTGCACGATGATGCAGTCACAGGATCGGGGACAGGATTACACACAGGCACCTCTGCGGCGGCCTGTGCTGCCTCCTGTCCCTGCCCCTGCACTGCACCACTAGCACCAGTGGAATCCCCACCTCCAGACCCCGTGTGTGTCCCTTCCACAGCCTCCTCCTCCACCAAACCCCCCACCAACCTGGATGACTCCATGCCATCTTCCTCCATCGGACCCTGTGGGGTCTCAGCTGCCCCTTCTGCTGCCGAGGAATCCACCTCGACCTCCGCCTCTTGGACATATGCTCGGCAGCTGCGGCCTGGGACGTGGCACCAGACTCCTCACTCCCCGACGAGATGACAACCTGGAAGGGGAGCCGGGCCTTGCGTCTCCGGCTGGTGGTGTGATCCCTGCCACTTTGCTCGACAGCACCCTCTCTGCCCTCTTCATCAGTTGATGCTGCAGCCAGGAAGAGATAGAACACAGGCATCAGGGCACTGTACAATGGACTGATACACACATGACAGTTGCACATGAGTGGCGGTGTAAAACTACAGACATGGAATCACACTCCACAACACACATGTCATTTCAACTCACACACATGAGCAAAACAACAGGAATCCTGCACAAGGCAGCACCGTCCATACACAAACAACAACACGAGCAGCCGAAGGTGAGCCTGTCACATGAAACACGGGAGTGCACAACACATGCACACACGCCACCAGACTTACATGCATGTGTACATCTCCACCAAATGTCGCAGTGATGAGATCGCCATCCATGTCACATCTGGCAATCAGCCTCCTACATGTCAGTGTCACATGCATCCATGTAGCATCACAGTTGCACACTTGTCAAATACACACATGCACATGTACACAGTGCAGATACATGCAGCAGGAACCACCATCCATGTGTGACACCACAACCATGCCAACGTACATACACAGAATTTCAAACATGTGTGCTCCCACACCTGCATTTGGCCGGCATGCTTAGCAACAAATATACCATTGATGTGTCTCACACATGAGAGGACTCACATGCCTCACGCCCCTGTACATACACATCCATACATGGCCGTACAAAAACACATGTGCAACCTGCACACTACTGGCACACCACAACACGCACAGCGTCCAATGAGCATGCATGTACTCTTACTGCTCGACTCCAGACGGATCTGCCTCTCAAGGACCTGGACGTGGAGCGCTGGGCGTATGCGTTCCAGGACCCTCATTTGGTGGTCGCCCCTCTGCATCCACTGCCTTCAAGAGGCGCCGCGCCTTGTCGAGGGTCCTGGACTTGAAGTCCTCCCAGCGCTTCCGGACATGTTTGATGTCACGGACTGCCACCCCCTCCCCGTTGATGGCAGTCACGATGTCCATCCAGATCCTGGTCCGTCCTTCATTGTCGGCGCGCAAAATTCCAAAGAGGGCATCATACTGCCCCAGGACTTGCTCCACCAGGACACCAACTTCCCTGGCACTGAAGCTGGTGGCCCTCTGCCTCTCTGGCTGGGGGTTGCCAGTGGTGCCAGATGGTGTTGTGCCCGACATGGCAACCCCAGAGGCAGGTGTGGGTGGGCAATTGGGTCCTGGGGCTGGGCTGTGGAGCGATGGTATCCCATTCGGGAGTCTTCAGTTCCAGCAGGGGTGGTCACAGCAACTGCACCCCTGGCTGACGTGCAGGCACCAAATAGCAGGGCACGTGGGCAGCAAGCAGACAGGCAGCAGCAGATGGCAGGTGGGAACGTGCTCGGGGCTCTGGGGGGCAGTAATTCGGCCTTCTGGGCAGGAGCATGATCTTCCATGTGTTGTTGCGTGGCCAGCTTCATACGGAGTGATTTGGTACGTGAAAAAATTGCACGTCAGCGTGTAATTCGAGGAAAGGCCCTTAGCGCATAAGCGCATCTGTGACGCGATGCGCGCAGGCGTTTCCCTCGTAACGTGGGCATAGTGGTTCAATGCGCAAAAAACTGCACGTCCGCGTTTGAATGCGTGTAATCTGAGGAAAGGGCCTACTCGCATAAGTGACGTGACACGCGCGCCCGTTTCCCTCAGCACGGGTTAAAGGTGAGCAGGGCCAGCAGTTCGCTGTACGTGGCTTTCGTGGAGATCGATGTGTGTTGCTACTTCGTGTTGTTTCGCGCGCCATCACAACTTCACAGCGGATCAAGGACGTATCTCTTCTTTTGGCAGGGGTATTGGCTACACGTGTTTTTCATTATCACGATAGTCAGACGGTGAGTCACGCATGCTATTTTTCCCACTGCGGGTGCCCCTGTGTATCGCACCCGTTTTCGAGGTCATAGTAGCCTGCGTGTCCCACGCGTATGCGTTTTTCGTGTTACTGGGTACCACCGCGTACTGCGGAAGTTTAATTCCATGCACATAGGCTGCAGGGTTGCATGCACGGTTTTACTGCAGTTTTGGGGTGCCTGAGCGTTGAGCGACCCGTCACTACATCACCGGGCTCACATACAGCCTTGCGGCTGCAGGGGGGCTGTTATGATCTTGCATCCCATCCCCTCCACCCGAATTGCCCAGGACAATTGTGGTGTACACCTCCCATTGGCACTCCTCCATCTGGGCCGGCACTACTCCATCTGTGCCATGGTTGGGAGGCCACCAAAGGTGAGGGGTGCCTCAGCTGGGCGTCCTCCTCATGGCGGGCGTGGTCAGGGACGTGGCCGGGGTGACCAGGGAGTAGGGGGACTCCAGGGTGTCCAGGGTGGCTGAAGAGGGGGCAGGGGTGCACCACTTGAGCACGATGTTGTGCCATGTGTCGGTGCAGTCATGCCACCACCTCCTGTGGTTCCAGGAGATGCAGCTTCTGCATCTGGCACTGGCGCCCGTGTGACACGGCAGTCCGTTTCATCGACTGCCACGGGCCTAAGGGTAGTGGTAGCTGCAGGTGCAGCTGTGGACACCACCACCCAGGCTCAGGGTCTACCACCGCAGGCTGCGTTGGCACTTGAAGAGTCCTTGGAAGATTTCCAACAGGCCAGGAGGGAAACCGTAGGTGCACGCAGGGCTGCCCTGACCAAGACACGTGTCCCTGGGGCAGTAATGTCATCTGCTGCCCCGAACAGCTGGGTGTTGGCAAGTGCAGGGGCAGATGCAGCCAACAACACCCCAGTTGTGAGTCTTCCAACCAGGACAGTCGTGGTCAATGACCCTGCCACAGCGGATGTTGCTGCGCAGGGTCCATTAGAGGGCACCCAGCTGCCACTGATGCAAGTCAGGGCTTTGGTCGTCCCTCCACCTGCCACTCCCTTGGCTCAATCCACCGGTGCCATTGGCCATACTGATCAGGGCGGCATTTGCCAGCCAGGGTCTGCGCCACAATCCAAGAGGAGGAAGGTTGCACCTGCAGCACAGGCTGGGACCCCACACACAGCCACGACCTCCTGCATGTCGAGGAAGAAGCCTTTCTGCAACCAGGAACTGGACTTCCTCGTGGACTACGTGCGGGACCACAGCCGTGACATGCTAGTGGGTCCTAATTGTCAGACTATGGCTGCCCACCGTGATACCCACTGGAAGCAAGTTGCAGAACATGTGAGTGCATTCGGCCATGAGTTGCGCACAGCGCAAGAGTGCAAAAAGTGTTGGAATGAACTCAAATGCAGCGCTAAGGCTAAGCGTGCCTCAAATTACAACTTGACTCTGGTGACTGGCAGCGGGCCTGCACCTGAGGAGGAAGACCTCACTCCGCATGAGTTACTCGTTGCAGAGTTCATACCATCTGAATCGGTCGAAGGAGTGGGAGAGATGCCGGACTTTGATGCCCAGTCCAGTGAGTGTTGCTGCGTGTTTGTTGAGGACATGTGTGTTTTACTTGTGTGATGTGTTGTGCATGACTGCCATTACATGTCACGTGCACATGTTCTGATGTGCAAGTGATGCAATGCTTCCCTGATGCATGGCTGCTCTGCTGGATGGTGGACATGTGGAGCGGATGGGGACTGTCCGCATCACCACTATTGCACCCTTCTCACATGCTGGTCACCAGGATGCCCCTCCAGTCCATGTTCCAGCTCACTGGCCCTTCTGCATGTAGCGTGGGGTGACCTTCCTCTCAGCCCAGGGATTATGTCATAGCATGACTGACCTGCATGTGTCCTCTGCCTGCATGCGGGTACTCCATGTAGGCATGCTCCCTTGCCCCTCCACCCCCCGCTCTGCACCCCAATTCCACCTTTGCACTGGTCTGCTTCAGTTTTGCCGTTGAGTACTTCCCTGTTCATGCGTCCTGTGTGCATGCTAACTTCCAGCGGGCAATCTGCCAGACATATGCTGTGTGGTACATCCTTTGTACTTGATGCAGGGTGTCTCACCTGGACTGTGCAGAGGTCAGATGCCCCACAGGGACATGAATGCCCATTCATGCTCCATGTGTATTGCACGCATACCCCTATGTGTCCTTGACTGGATGATCATTGGAGTACGAGTCCAGGGTGACCTACATTGCATGGCATTTCATCAGCCTTCCCATGTCCACTGTGGCTCAGTCCTGCGTCGCACACATGTTTAGGGTGTGACAGTCTGTGTGGGTCACAGGCCTCAGCCTGTTTAATGGCCAATGACTCTGTCCAACTGGTGTAGTGTCTCCTTCACACGTGGGTGTACTCCAGAGGTTTCATCATGTGTCCTGCTTACTGTCCCATCATCATTTGCTGTGTTGTCACTTGACTCACATGATGCAGTTGATGCTAGTCAACACTGTCTGTCAATACACAGGTCTATGGTCAGCCTTTTGATACCATGCTAGGCATCCCTGCATTTGCACTTGGGGGGAGGGGTGGTTTGCTTGTAGCCATGCTACCCATTGAATGCACATTGCACGTGATGCCTGAAGTTGACCTTGCACTGCCTTCACATTTTCTGACACACATCATGAAGTACTTGTACATGTAAATAGTGAGTAATGTACAAATTTGCTGCACTGCATCGACCCACTTCTTTGCAAACTGACACCATTCTACATGCCTAATCACAGAAGCAATGTCATGTTGACCCAGCATGCATGGCAGGTTCTATTATGTGTGTGACATGTATGCTTGATGTGTTTGGTGTCTGTGTGATGTCTGTGTGTGTGTGAGGTGTGCTTCTAACATGTGTAGTGACATTTTGTCTCTCTACTTTTCAGATGATGATGCAATGGAGCCAGAGGATGGTGTTGTCATGCCAGCCACAGGGTTGTTATCACTACAGCAACCCGGCACAAGTGGGGGTCGTGGGGTGGTAGGCCACGAAAACCCACATCTGCTACAGTCCATCTTGTCTCTGGCTGGCAATGAGTCCAGCCCGGATGACCACTCTGACGTCCATGTCGAGTTGGATGAGCATCAGGTCCATGTGTCAGGGGTGAGTGATTCTGATGTGGGCAATCCTCTGTCTGCGACACCTGCACTGAGGGGTCAGAAGTCTTGGAACCTCTGCCTGTGGTGGATCGGGACGCAGGGTCACCCTCCACACCAGTCACTGATGTGCCTGGGCCATCACGTCGACGGGGGCATGTAGTCGTGCAGCCACGGGCGGTGCCAGCACAACGAGGACACCCAGTCCTTGGGTCCCGCAGGGGTCAAGCCCAGCAACGCGGTCGCCGTGCGCAACCGCTGTATACTGAGTGGGAGCAAGACATGACTTTCCGAACGCCAGGGGGCAGCAATGGAGAACATTGCTGTGAGCATGGAGCGTGTGGCCCAATCCGTGCTCCCCCCTGCTAGGCAGGTGCTTCTCCAGCAGCAGGCTGCACGGTCCACAGCCCGCTTGCTCAGGCTGGGCATGGCAGCCTCAGACAGGGCACGCCAGGCTGAGATGGTGTCTTTGCATCGAGCAATCGCTGCTCACGCAGAGGCACACATGGAGGCCCTGAGGGAGGAGTATGCTTTCCTCAGATCCACTCTGGTTGTCCTTATGATGTCCCAGAGGGAGCCGGCAGAGGAGAGGTTTGCGCAGCTTGAGCGTACCATCTCGGCTGAGCTACATGCTTGCCTGGAGGTGCAACAGTTGTCCAGCCAGGCCTTGCAGGAGGAACTCCGTGTTACACGTGTTACCTTGCAAGAGGAAGCACGAGTATCACGTGAGGTCCTGCATGCAGACCTACGTGTGATCGCCGCACAGAACCAGGCTCACCCGTCCGGCAGACTTGCTGCCGACGAGGGGTAAGCTGCGGCTAGGCGTGGTCAAGCTCCTGTACCACATCCTCCTTTCCAGGAAGAGCCAGACTCGGACGACAATCTATCTCCCACATAGGTCGGGCTGTGCAGGCGTTGAGCCCATGGAGGTTTTTTTTTCCTCAACATCATCGCATGTGGGTGTTGGTCAGCACCCTGTACCTCCCCCCTCCTGGGCGCCTCCCCCCCCCCGGGTCGTATGTGGCCATTTTCTATTTTTCTTGTAGTTTAGTTAGTTAAATTTCTATTGGATAGTTAGTTTAATTAGGTAATGTAGGTTTTTCATAGTTAGTGCAATTAGTTAATATAGTTTAAAATTGCTTGTCTATTGTGCTTTCATGTGACGGTGTGGTGCTTTGTGGCTTTTGAAAGCATCCACTGTCTGTTCCAGCTGGACCCTTCAAGCTTGTCTTGTGTATGTGTTTGCAGCTTGGGGTCCTTGACTCACATATGCCACTCCTGCTTCCCTTATCCATGGGCTCGCAAGGATGGTTCGGTGTAACAGAATATTACACAAGGGCTTTGGACTGTCATATCTGTGACATGTCTGCTGCTGTCCAACTTGTGTTAACACCCCTAGTGGGAATGATAGGGGTGTTATTGACCACTGTTCTTCTTTTGCTAGATGGGGGGTTTCATTATTCATGTGTACATTCATTGCTATGCATTGTGTAGTATGTTTCTTATCTTTACTGTACATGTGCTTGTTGCAATTCATGCCGTAGATAGTGTGTTGCACACTTTGCCTGTGAAAGACGGACTGATGGTGTGATTTCTGATGTACGTCTCTGACATGGTCCAGTCATGAAATGCCTGAAGAGACACACACAGATGAATTTAAAGCATTAATGATGTGTTTCATGCCCTTTCTGCAGGGGGATGAGCCTCCAGACCACCTTTGCCAGAAGACATGGGCCATTGGACGTCTGGAAACTGGACACGTTTGGTGGTGCCGCCGACATGCGCATGTGTGCACAAGCAGAGGCACAGGGATTGCGGTCATACATCCATAAACAGCTGACGTGTTTCAAGGGACTCCAGGCAAGGTGAACAGCACAGGGGGGCCACAACACAGCAAACCTTCCACCAGGCCAGTTGCACATGCATGCTTAGTAGCAGCACTGATGGTGAGCTTGGACAAAAATTGGTGTTGAAGCGCACAATACAGCTGAGATGTGTTGGTGGACTAATGGCTAGTTGATGGGAAAGTTGTCTGGGGCACCTCCAGGGGCAGTGGCACATACCCTCTGGTCCACCATGGTCCATTGAGGCACTTGTATTAGCCATGTAGCGTTCCGAGACATGGAAATAAGCAGATCACAGGGACAGACAGCAAGGGACAGACTTGTGTACAGTGCATTTCATTTCCATGTAGAATTTGACACATGCACTACCTACTTTATTTCGGTCATGGTGGAACATGACTTGTTCTGAAGTCATACCTTACTATATGCGTCTGGCTGCTTACCTAGGGAACATTGCATGTTGTGTGAATCGTGACACATTGGTCTTCCATTTGCCATGCACCCACCGGCGCCTGACTTACTGCATTGACTGTGTATGAACCATCACAGGGGTAATGTTATGTATGGGTACGAAGCGCCACACCAGATTGTTTGTTTGTAGAGTAGTTTGTTAGTTTGGGGCATATATGGTGGTGTGTTTGTGTGTTATGGGCACGCACAGATTAGTAACTGTGGCTCTCTTTGCAGCATTGAACTGCTCCTGTTACCGGACCTGAGAGTGCGCAGGCAGGAGGCCAGCACTCACCCCAGAGATACGTTTCTCTTTGTCTTCCATTTGAGTAATTTGTTACTATGTGCATGATGATCAAGTTTGGTGTACTTGTGTATGTGTTAATGTGAGTAGTACAGTTTTGTGCATTTCCTACTTTCCTGTGTCAATCCTACTCCCCTCTCTTGCCCCGTATTCCGGTTATCAAGTATAGCAATGCCTGTCCCGACTGCATATCCCTGACCCTCCTTCCCCACCAGGGTCTCAGAGGCCTGTATGAGTTTGACCTTGCAGGCACCCAGACCACGGTGGGGGTGGTTGGTTCGTGCCACTCCTGCGCCTGTACAAGGGAGCTGTGACAGTACACATCAGTTCGTGGTGCATCATTCTGTGTTATGTACCACACATGGTACACATCCTGTTGTGACATTGTTTTACTGTGCTACCTTGGTTGTTACGTCATTGTGGAAGTACTTGGGCTTTGTGATGTACTGCTACTTCAAGTCATGTACTGGAGGCTCTTCTGGTTTGTTTTACTGCCTGCAGGCTTTTTGCTTGGCTTCTGTGTTGGCCTGCTTTGAGTTCTCTTTGATGTGGTGTTTTTGCAAGTCAAGGTGGCCTCTGAGGGTGCTGGATGCTTTTTGCACACAAGGTGGGAGATGGTGACAAAGGGGAAGGGTGATCCTGTGGCCAGGTGAAATTCAAGGATGAAGGCTACATAACCCAGGTGCAGTTGTTCAGTGGGTCATGGTGATTTGTGAGGGAGGGGGGAGTTTTGTTGTTGACAGTTGCCTTGCCCTACAGTGTGATGCGCACCCTGACATTGTAATTGCGGTATACTATGTACATGATGTATTCTGCTGATCAATGCCTGTTCATGTGTTGTGTTTACCTTTCAGGTGTGAGGGAATAGTTGTGGCTTTACATGCTGGGGTGTACACATGGTGAATGTTCACATGTGATGTGTAGAGGAAACTGATGGTCACTTTGAAAGGGGCCCCTTGGGGTACCTCACATCTATGGAAACAAAGCAAGTCACCACACACGATAGATACGCCAGACACGAGGTTGTATTCCCAAAGCTAGGGTTTATTGTGAAGCAAATAGTCTCAGTTGGCCAACTCGGTCTCACGCCCCGCGACGTGTATCTCTAGACCTCGAGGAACGCAAGAGAGTGAATTACGTACATCAGTTACATATATACAAAATGCATATCATAAAATCAGCTGTGACATGTTTAACACCCCCCTTTATTGGGTTTCTTTGAACTCGGTGTGATGATGGACACTTTCGACAAACATGACACCTTCAAATATCTATTCTAGTAACAATATGTAATTTTGCAAGTGCGAAGACATCCTTCACTTGTTGAACAGAACACAGTGCTTCTGTTCTTGGAAGCAAGCTGCATACAGGGGAAGAGTCACATTCCAGACCTTGCTATCTATGAGGTGCTATTCGTGTCCTGGGAGCCGACACGCTCTACAGGGCTCGGTAAAGGAGGGCCGTAGGAAGAGCATAATTCAAGCCTTTAGCTGCTTTATTCTAACATATTCTACCATATAACGAGACTGGCTAACAGCTGCGAAATGATTAAATGCCCTGTGGCTCTGCTTCAAGGCTACATTCGGGAGGGAGCCGGGCATTCCTTCCCGGTACTGCCTATGTTGTGTTTCAACAAACTCTTATTAGCCTAGCGGCCCTGCGGCCTTGTCCTTTCACGTTCAGACAACAATGTTAACAATCAAGCAGTATAAGCAGAAAATGTGCTGCGAAGCAATTTGAACAGAAAGCAATGAGCAATTGTTAGAAAACAAAATGGCGATCCTTGTTACATCAAAATGGCCGTTCATTGGTAAACTCGGAAACCTGTATTTCTATCATATAGTGCATGAGACGGTTGGCGCATGGCCCCCAAAATACATTTGCCGTCAATCATGAGAGGTATCCATTTTTCTAGACTGACAAACCCTCCTTTGGCCGTATACCAAACATCTCATTCATCTATTGTATCCTCCTCTGATGACGATAAGTCAGAAGCACTTATGTCGCAATCTAGCATGCTATTATAAGCATCATCATCTTCATTAATATCTATAGCCATTAATTCTTTCACTGTTTTCATTTCATTTGTGTCTCTGTCGTCCCGGCCATAAGTTTGTTTTCTTCTTGTTATCATATGCATACATCCCTTGGTACATCCCTCAGTTACCTCAGTGCAAACTAACGGTAGGCAGTGTATGCAACAACAGCACGTTATGAATATTCCAAACACCACTACTAATATCGAGATCTACTTCCATCCCCAAGAACGCATAATCCCTAAAAACCAGGACTTTATTCCCCAGCCCCCTTCTCCAGTAGGGAGTTCGGAGTTTATAGGACATGCATTTTCTTTATTGCTTCAAAAATCGTAGGGGAATAGTCATCCACAAATACACAGCACGCTGATCCCACAATCTTGCAAATTCCCCCACGATCAACCAGGATTACATCGAGAGCCATTCTATTTTTCAGCGTCATTAAACCTATTCCTTTTTCTTCCAACGTCAAGTTAAATAGTATATCTGTCGTATTTATGATATCTTTTAGTATTCTGGACAGCTGCCTTATGTTGTAGGAGTTCACTATCTGGGACAGGAATGGAATGAATGATTTTGCTACGTCCGTCGCTATCAAAGCACCTTCGCTACTCCTTTTGGTTCTAGATCTGGATAGTCTGGCCATGTCTGCTGTTTCTAAGAGGAACACTCCTGGGAACAGTAGACCTAGGTAACATGTACCTCCCCAGTTTATGGGCAACCAAGGATATGCTTTCTCTCTACATATAAAATAGACTGGATCTCCCACATATACTGGTTCTATTTCCCATTTTAATACCACTGTATTTATGCATCCAGTAAATGTTCCTACTGAATAGGAGCCTTTCTTTTGTAGACAAAAAAGAGACAGTTCTCGGGTTATAATTCACCATGTAAGAAGGGGGAACTGCATCTTTGTTCCCGTCTGTTCTTACATGAAACGTCATTACAGATGTTTTAACTGGTGGGGACAATCTATCTTGTCTATTTTGTCGTGTTATTTTTCGCGTCCTTTTAGCCGTTGGCTCTGGGATCATCACTTGCGCTTTATGGAATATGGAACAACCCACAGGCCTCATAATTATTTCCTCAAACTCATTCATGTTTGTTCTGTCTAATTGACCCGTACCACTCTTATTCCATTTCCCATAGAACATTGCACTTAAATATGCACTACATGCAGAACTTAATGGTAATGGCTGTACATACCAACCTATTCCTTTCCCAGCATGCTGCGGTAAATGGGCACATACCCAGCAATTTGTTTTCTTTAGAATAGCATGTGTCCTATTCATAATCATTAACAGCGTATTGTTCCCATACCCTTCTCTGTGTCTTTCTTCCATTGGGGACAAGGTATAAGTAATCCCCTGAACCGGGCTTTCAGTAGTGGATATATTAACTATTGGTAAAAACATTCCCAATGGGTGTATAGATTCTACATACCATAATACAAAGGCTGTCGTTATTGGTGCTACCACACTCATGAAGCACATGATTATAGTCTGTGCCAGCATACCATTTTTTTTACCAGGCGTTTTCCTTAAGCTTACAGTCTTTACAATTAACTCATTCTCAGCAGCGGTGCAGGAGGAGGCTGAAACCAGTCCCGACTTGTTTCTCATCGTCCTTCTTCTTCCTTATTAAAGTTCGTCGTGGATATCTCTCTTCGTTGCACTTGTTCTGATGTCAATAAGTTCAACAGAATTGTCACAGTTCAGTCTGCCAGTCCTTTATAGCCTGGATTTGCTCATTTGTTTTTAGGCAAGATCACTTGTCCTTTCTCATACTGCTCAGAGGACTTTTGATCAGTTATCTATTGCCTTAGTACCATGTGCGCCCAGCTTGTCCGCTCTGGTTCCGGACACATGTACTTTTTATGATCGCACCGAGGAGCCGCGAGTTTTGAATTGTCCGATTTGCACAATTCTCACGCTTCTCTCCTCTACACCTCTAGTCCCTTCTCCGTCCATGAGCGGAACCAAAGGTTAACATAAGCACCAAAGAACTGTGGATCACTTTGTCTTTCGAGGCCGTAAATCATATCGCCTCACTCCTGATATTGTGTTAACCCGTGAACAGTGCCAGTGCACTTCCAGATCTAGGCTCAAAGTCAGTCAGTGGCGCTATTGCAGGTGCTGGTGTGCGCCGCGCCAGTGATGCAGATTCGGTATTTGGCGTGCTGACAAGTGCTGGTGGGCGCCAAAGGGGTACACGTTTAGTGTCTGCCGGTATTTGCAATGCATATTTTGTGTCGGCCAACAGTGATGTAGATTCTGCTGGGCAATGTTGGGGCACTCTTTGCCCTTCCCCCTTTTTGGCAATCTTTTCAGGCTTCGTTTCGAGTTTCACTTCTCGCTCGGGCACATTTGGTGGCAGCTTACTGGCAACAGTTTCTTTCGTTTCTGGGACCGCTGTCTCTTTCCGGTCGTCTGGGTCAGGCAAGTCTTTCAGCGAAGTTGGGATCTTTTTGGCATGGGTGGCATGGATCCACGACTTCCGTCCATCCACCCGTATCGCCGTCTGCGTTGCCAAGAGTACTTGATAGGGGCCGCGCCACCTGGGTGCTAACAATGATTTTCTTTCAACATTTTTTAAGCCAGCGCCTGGCTCCGGCGCGTGCCCCAGACCGGTGTATCTCACTGGTAGAGCCTCCTGCACCTGCTGATGAATCAAACGCAATTTCTGCATTAAAAGGCCACAATAAGTACTAAGCACAGGATGTTCTACCTCGCTAAGTCGTTTTGGCTGAGGTGCGCACCAAACATTTGCCGGCCTCCCCATTACGATTTCGTACGGGGAGAGCCCAGTTCTAGCCTGTGCAGACGTACGCATGCATAATAGTGCTATTGGTAATGCATCCACCCAACTCAACTTGCTTGCTGCACATATCTTGCTTATTTTTGACTTGAGGATCCCGTAGTGCCTTTTCACGAGACCGGCTGAACTCGGATGTCTTGAACTATGAAATCTCTTATTGATCTGGAGACCTGCACATATCTGTAATATCACTGCACCCACAAAGTGTGGACCGTTGTCTGACCATAGGACACGGGCCAAGCCAAAATGGGAAAAATATTCTTTAAGCATTATTTTTGCCGTACTCATCGCTGTGCAGTCTTTTAAGGGATATGCCTCCACCCACTTGCTCAATGCACAGATCACCACTAAGACATATTTCAAGTTTTGGCATCTCTCCATCTCTATGAAATCAAAATGGATTGCCTCAAAAGGCATAGAGGGCGGGCCAAAACGGCCCATTGGGGTCACTGTTCCCTTACCTACATTGTGTTGTAAACACGTGATACAGTTCCGCACCAACCTCTCTGCATTCTTCTTCATGTATTATCTTTTTCGCAGAGATGTGAGTAGGGCTGTGAGCCATTGTGACCATTGCAGTCACATAAGAATTTGACAACATCCAGTTTCTAGTTCTCTTGTCCAGCCAACAACCCTCCAGATCTAACTCAGCAGAGCCCTCTGCCCACCCTTGTATTTCATCGGCCGTGGCTTCGGCCTGCATTTCTTTGACAGTGGCAATTCCATCTTCTATCATACAGGGTACTTCCTCTCTCTGGACTGTCATCATCTTAGTATTTAAATCAGTGGCAGTTTGTTTCGCAATTCTGTCTGCAAACGCATTTCCCTCTCCTACTTTGTATGTTACCTTTTTTATGTGCCTCGCATTTCACTATTGCTAGGCGCTTTGGAAACATGAGTGCAGACAGCAATCGTACAATCAAAGGGCCATGTTGAATTCTGGCACCATGTGATGTCAAGAAACCTCTCTCAGCCCAGAGTCAACCAAAGTTATGAACCACCCCAAAAGCATACTGACTATCAGTATATATATTCACATTCAAATTTTGAGAAATCTCGCAGGCTCTGGTCAATGCTATTATTTCTGCGGCTTGTGCCGAGTTGTAGGGGATTCTTTTGCTTTCTACAATGCTCTCTAGGGTAGTGACAGCATAGGCGGCAGTTGTCGTGCCATCAGATAATTTGAAACAAGAGCCGTCACAAAATAACTCTCCATCTGGCTCTTTCTGTGGGGTGTCAATTAAACCAACTCTCCCCTTTGTTTCTTCCTCAGTGACCATTAAGCAATCATGGGGGGGTGATTCATTGTCACCAATTTCTTTTATGGGCAGTGGCATTAATTCTGCAGGATTCAAAGCGCTACACCTCATAATTTGGATATGCGGCGCGAACAAGATAATCTCGTATCTTGTCAATCTAGCAGAGGTGAGGTGTTGCGTCTATGTCCTATTTAATAGAACGTCTATGGCATATGGCACCATCAGAATTAAAGTATGCCCCAATACCATCTCTTCCGTTTGTTTCCCCGACGCAGCAGCCACCCCGACAGATCGCAAACATCGTGGTAGTGCGCGTGCTACAGGGTCCAGCGCGGAAGAGATATAGCCGCACGGCCTATTTCTTCCACCTTGTTCCTGTGTCAAAACCGCCAATGCACATCCTTCACTTTCACGCACAAACAGTCTAAAAACCTTTTCATAATTTGGTGTTCCCAAAACTGGAGCAGAACATAATGCAGTTTTCAATTGATCAAACGCTCTCTGACATTCCTCATCCCACTGTAAAGGCATAACCGCATCCTTTCTAGTCAAATTCACCATCGGTTTCACAATTAACACAAAATTAGTGATCCATTGTCGGCAATACGAAGCCATGCCTATTATGGCTCTGACTCCTTTCTGTGTCTTTGGAATAGGCATACAAGAAATAGTTTCTTATGCGTTCTGGCATTAGCCTTCTCCCCTCGTTCGAAAGTAGGTAGCCCAAATAAGCTACCTCCTTTCGATTATATTGAAACTTCTTCAATCTAGCTTTATGGCCATGTGCCGCTAGGTGTGACAGTATTAATACAGTGCTTTCTTTACAAATCTCCTCTGTGTCAGCAGCTAACAACAGATCATCTATGTATTGCAAGAGTACGCAACCCACTGGTAATTCTAGCATGTCTAGCAGCTCTTTCAATGCTCTACTGTAAATACTCGAACTTTCCGTGTATCCTTGCGGAATCCGCGTAAATGTAAATGATCGTCCTCCTAATGTGAACGCAAACAAATATCTGCTGTCCTTGTCCACCGGAATGCTAAAGAATGCATTTGTTAGATCAACTACACTAAAGTATTCTGCTGAGACAGGTATCATTGTCAATATTGTAGTGACATCTGGGACTAAAGGAAATTGTGGATCTACTACTTTGTTTAGCGCGCGCAAATCAATTATGAAACGGTATGGTACTTCATTGCCTCCTTTTTTATAAACTGGAAGAATCGGGCTGTTGCATGTACTGCCTGTAATTTCATCCAACGTGTAATCACTACTATTACTGTAATACGTATTTTGCTGTGTATCGAAAACGTTCCCACTCTTCCCTCTATTTCCCCCACTCTGGTTTCCATACTGTTGGTTTTGCTGACCTGACTCTGGTTAGGAGCACTTTGGCTTTGGGCTTGGTTTTGATTACTTCCATTATTGTGGTGCTGCTGCATACTATTCCTATTATGTCCATTCGCTCCTTGGTGCCCTCTGTGCTGTCTTCTCTGACCAGACCCATTTCTATTCTGCAGATGTGGAAATTGCGCTCGCCAGTGTCCTTCCTCCTTACAGTACGCACACTGATTTGGTCCCAATGGCCCCCCAAGCATATTCAAATTACTCCTTCCTTGTGTATTCCCTCTCAACCTATTATGTCCTGCTACTTGCTGCAGTAACACCCATGTCTTCAGTATGCATGCTTTCAAGTCTTTCCCCACCTGTTTTAACAACAATAATTCATCCACCATCGCCTTCTGTCCCGGCGATGGTAACTGCTGCCGTTGATTATGTGACCCTTGCATTCCCTTCCTATCTTTCCCGATATCCTTACCCCTGTACCCAGGTGCAGTAAACATTTCAGCATTATCATTATCTAATTCATTTTTAAGTTCAAAAAGTCCATATACATGTTCTCTCACTTCTTCATCTCTCTCTCTACAGCGTGCTAATGCATTCAAATCTAACAATTGCTGCGGTGGTAATTTCACAATTAACTGTTTCCATCTCTCCACCAAATATTCACCCATACATTCCAACACTACCTGTCTTTCGTTGCTTCTTCGGAAGTCACACACCGAAGCCAACGCTGTCGTCCCATCATTTCCGTCTATATACATTTCTGCCTGTTGCTGTAATTCCACCTTCCTTTCTTTGCTGATCGCGCTGCGAGTTACCCTCGTGCATCTACTTTGTTCAGTCCAGCCTCTCGCCCCCGTGGTTTCAATTTCAACCCCAGGAGGGACGGACGATACCGAGTCTGTATCTAAGGCGGGAGGTGCGGATGGGACAACAAGAGCGGGGAGTGTCTGCTGTGGGCCTGGTTGGCTAATAGGAAGTGTTACGTGCGCGGTCTGTGGCTGTGGGAGGGCTTGAGCTATGGGAGGGAGAGTATGAACTTCGGGAGGGGCTTGAGCAATAGTTACTGACGTGTTTGGCCTCGCTTCTGATCTTGGGCCTTGTTTTGTATGGATCAATATGTTTTCTATCAATTCATCTGCTATGGGCAATTCTCGTTGTGGGTATATTTTTTCTATATTCAACTGGTCATGTCTACCTGACCTCCTTAGACTCTCAGTCCACTCCTCCTCCTCCTTTTCTTCCGCTACTTCACCTTTCGATTTATGCCTGCGCGCATGCTTCCCTCTACTTCCAGTCCTTAACAATATCAAATGCTGCAGGACGCGCTTTCTTGATTATCAACACCCTTTCCAGGTTATCTATTCTCGCTATCTCAAAACTACCATTAATCGGCCACTGATGGTCT
Source organism: Ambystoma mexicanum (assembly GCF_040938575.1). Lineage (NCBI taxonomy): Eukaryota > Metazoa > Chordata > Amphibia > Caudata > Ambystomatidae > Ambystoma > Ambystoma mexicanum. The sequence goes on from NC_090930.1 coordinate 923,158,860, forward strand.
TGTTGCTTTCTGGTTTGCCTATGCCAAGTCTCACAGAATATTATTGCTCCCACTCCATACTTCACATACATCTCATACGCCGGCGTTCCCCCAGGTGGTACAATTTGGCCATCTTCCAAACATTGTCTATCACAGCAGAAAAACCCTGCTAGGGTGGACAATACCCCAGGCATGTTTCAACCTTCCCCCTGGTTAATCAACCTTACCTAGGGCGTTTGATTTTGCAAAGTCATCTCTCAACCAATATCAGGATTACTTTGAATCGGGGAATGACTCACCTGATAAATCAATTTGTCCTTCAGGACACAAGTCGCCTGTATACTGACGCAATCAATGACGTCGTGTCTGCGTTTCTTGGCTTCCACCTCATTTTGGTACCCTCGCCTCCTTGTTCTCTAGCCGGGTACGTCGATCAGGGATCAGATGTGTGCAGATCTGCAAAGGAATCTCTCATCACTCCTACAGGGTGCCCCAAACACCTCTTGATCCCGGCTCGATCGTCCCGTCCTCGCCGTTCTCCGCCTTTACTCAATTACAATGTATACGAAGGAACAAGTGGGGGAGGGTCCCTATTCGGGCGCCATCTTGAAAGGGGCCCTTAGGGGTCCCTCACGTCTATGGAAACAAGGCAAGTCACCACACACGATAGATACGCCAGACACGAGGTTGTATTCCCAAAGCTAGGGTTTATTGTGAAGCAAATAGTCTCAGTTGGCCAACTCGGTCTCACGCCCCGCGACGTGTATCTCTAGACCTCGAGGGACGCAAGAGAGTGAATTACGTACATGAGTTACATATATCCAAAATGCATATCATACAATCAGCTGTGACGTGTTTAACACCCCCCTTTATTGGGTTTCTTTGAACTCGGTGTGATGATGGACACTTTCGACAAACATGACACCTTCAAATATCTATTCTAGTAACAATATGCAATTTTGCAAGTGTAGAGACATCTTTCACTTGTTGAACAGAACACAGTGCTTCTGTTCTTGGAAGCAAGCTGCATACGGGGGAAGAGTCACATTCTAGACCTTGCTATCTATGAGGTGCTATTCGTGTCCTGGGAGCCGACACGCTCTACAGGGCTCAGTAAACCGGGGCCGTAAGAAGAGCATAATTCAAGCCTTTAGTTGCTTTATTCTAACATATTCAACCATATAACGAGACTGGCTGGCAGCTGTGAAATGATTAAATGCCCTGCGGCTCTGCTTCAAGGCTACATTCGGGAGGGAGCCGGGCATTCCTTCCCGTTACTGCCTACGTTGTGTTTCAACAAACTCTTATTAGCCTCGTGGCCCTGCAGCCTTGTCCTTTCACGTTCAGACAACAATGTTAACAGTCAAGCAGTATAAGCAGAAAATGTGCTGCGAAGCAATTTGAACAGAAAGCAATGAGCAATTGTTAGAAAACAAAATGGCGATCCTTGTTACATCAAAATGGCCGTTCATTGGTAAACTCGAAAACCTGTATTTCTATCATATCGTGCATGAGACGGTTGGCCCACGGCCACCAAAATACGTTTGCCGTCAATCATGAGAGGTATCCATTTTTCTAGACTGACAACTTGATTGCACATGCATATATTGAGTGCATGTCCCTACTGACCCACACACTCGCACTATGATCCACTACATGTCCAACCACCCTTCCATGTCCACATGTACACTCTGCCTTCTCGTGGCCACTGTGTCCCTGCAGCACATGACCAATTGTGGATCCTGTACATGCGTAATTTGCTTTTTGATGTAGTTTGTCACTTCGATGTGATGCTCATGGTGTGCGTCACACACAAGGGCTGTTCACTATGCACGGCAGACAGAATCTGCAGTGTTGATTTTGCAATGCACAATGTGCATGTAGACAGGCATTCATTGTTATGTTACAACTACAACTGTTGGAATGCATTTGGGTATGACTTCTTTTGGGTGGGAGGTTGTTGGTCAGTCATTTCATCTGATTCCATGTCAGGCATCATTGTCTGATGTCACTTTACATTTTTCACATGTCAATGTGTACCTTATTGGTACTGTGTTGGTGTATAGCTATTGCATGCCATGTCATGTTGTGGTTTGGGAGGGTTTGGGTGACATACCAGTGATAGTCATGGCCTGTTTTGCAGGTCTGTGTGATTCACACCTTGCATGTGTGCCTTTTGGTCACACAGGATTGCTTATGTTTAAGTAGCTAGGGATGCACACAATGTGGCACTTCCATGGCAACATTCTCAGGGTGGTAAGGTTGTGACAGTTGACTGTCTCTTTGTCATCATCGAATGTCACCTGGTATGTGCCAGGCCTGTGTGCACTCCGCAGGGGGGGAGTTTAGGTGAAAAATGTGGCCACAAACTGGGTCTGGGCTTCCTCGCCACCTGCCCTGTCCCCTCCCATGGGCAGCGCCTGTGCCTGTGGTTGGGGATGTGGGGGCACCACCATGTCCACCGGTACGCCCTGCCATGTCGCAACATTGTGCAGGACACATGCTGCCACATGATCCTGCACACTACTGGGGGTGCATAGAGTAGCTGCCCGCCAGAGCGGTCAAGGGAGCGGAAGCGTGACTTGAGCACTCCGAATGTGCGCTCCACTATGGCCCTGGTTGCAATATGGGTAGCGTTGTATCTTACCTGGGGTGGTGTGGTGGGGTTCCGGATTGGCGTCATCATGTGGTTGCTCAGAGGGTAGGCACTGCCCCCTGGAGAGGTGATCATGGTTGTGATTATTGGGGTTTGTGTATTTGTGTGTGTGTGTGACATGCATGCATGTGCACAGGCATTTGTACTCACCTAGGAGCCATGCGTCACCATGCTGCCCAGCTTCCAGGGCCCGGCTCAGGGTGGACATTCTGTATATGAAACTGTCATGGGTGGAGCCAGGGTAGTTTGCATAGACAGAGGTGATGATTCCCTTTGCATCGCATACCACCTGCACGTTGATGGAATGCCAGTGCTTGCGGTTTCTGTAGATGTGCTCCGTGGCCCTAGGTGGACGTAGGGCCACATGGGTGCAATCTATGGCACTGATCACTTTGTGGAAGTGTGCTACCCTGTAAAAGTCCTGGACAATGGCCTGCCTTTCTGCAGGTGTTCTGGGCATGTATATGTGCCTGCGGACTGAGGGGCGCGCTGTCATGATTGCCAAGACCTGGTGTAGGCAGCGTGACTGTGTGGCCTGTGAGACCCCCCCACTATGGCAGAAGTCAGCTGAAATGACCCAGTGGCCAAATAATGCAGGACATTGAGCACCTTCTCCAAGGGGCTCAATGCTTGGGAGCAGAGGGTGGGGGATGTAAGGTCATCTTCCCACTCCCCGACCAGGTCTAGGATGATACGAGGTGGAAACCTATACCTGCCATAGACCTGGTCATCAGGCATCCCAAAAAGACTTGTCCGGGGTGAAAAAATGCATGTTCTGGCTATTCTCCTCCTCCTGCGGTGTCCCACGATCAGTGCTGCAACAAATGGGACATTCATCATAGCTGTATATAAGTGTTTGTTGTTTGCGCGCACTTTTATACTGTGTGCGGGACGCTTCCGCCTGCCTTTGTGTGGCGGACGCGTTGACGCCTTTGCGCGTCTTTTTCCGTGCACGGGTTTCCTGTATTCGAATCCATGAATACGGGTTGTTCGCGTGGGCGTTCCGTGTAGTTCCCTGCAGTTCCCTGCAGTACTTCCCCAGTTACGCCTTCTTTTTCACGCGTTGTTCCCCATTCCGCGTGTTACGCCCACTGTTCTGCCTAGTTTTGTTGTGTGCGCTGCGCTATGTGCGCTTTCGCTGTGCACTTAGCGCACGCTGTTTGATGACGTGTGCGCCCACGTGCGCCACGCAGGATTTTAGCGCACATCCCAGGATTTACACACACACGGACATCCATGAATCGATTTTCGCGCTTGCGCTGCGATTCGCACGCTTTCGCACACTTGCGCTGAGATTTTCGGCGCACATTTATTGCATGAATCGGCCTGTTAGAGTCTAGGGGAATTATCAGGCCCATTCATAGTACCTCCAACACTCCCATTTTGGGTGTATTAAAGCCAAATGGTCAATGGCATCTGTGTGCAGACCTGAGGGAATTAAATAAAAGAGTGCCAGTGTCTAGATGGCCACTGCCATTCATTGATCAAGTCCTTGCTCAGATGCATGGGTCAAAGGTGTTCACCACGTTAGATCTTACATATGGGTACTGGTGTGTGCCATTGGCAGAAGATATTCAGAATTTGTTTGCATTTTCATTAGATAAAACGCAATACGCTTGGTCCAGACCACCATTTGGGTATGTCAATAGGGGGAGCGAATTAGGCATATTTTTGAGAAAAGCTATGCCAGATGTGCAGAAAGAGGGACCATAGTTTATGTAGATGATGTACTGATAAAAATGAAAGTCTGAGAAGTAATTTTGATGAATAGAGATATGTACTTGCCAATTGCAGAAGGCGGGTGCCAAAGTATCTCTACAGAAAGCCCAATGGTGCAAGAAAAAAGTGAATTTCTTAGGCCATGAAGTAACTGAACATGGGCTAGATCCACAGAAGAAAAAGGTGGAGGCCATACAGAAATTAAAAAATCCTAAAGACATGAAAGGTTTAAAAAGTCTATTATGAATGACAGGATATAACAGGAAATGTATTGAAAATTATTCTGAAATCACTCAACCATTGACTAAATTATTAAAGCTGAATGCGCCCTGGACATGGGAAAAAGAGCAGTCTGAGGCAGTTACTAAATTGAGGGACTGTCTTATAAAGGCGCCATGCTTGGCCTATCCCATAAAGAATAAAGATTTATTTGTAGAAATAGGATTCACTGAGCAGTGTATGTCAGCTGTGTTATCTCAAAAACATGATTTGAATCATGAAACTATCGCATATGCAAGCAAGGCATTTTCTCAGGTTGAAACTAAATTCAGTGAATGTGAAAAGGCCCTTCTGACCACTGTATGGGCATTGCAACATTTTCGTCCCATTGGTCAAGGGGAAAAGGTGATAATTGAAACGAATCATCCATTGCAGTTTTTACAAAGTAAAAGGATTAGATCAAGCAATCTAGTGCAGTCCCAGATTACTTCCTGGATATTAGCATTGCAGGGGTTCCCTGTAGAAGTAAGATATGGACAGAATAAAAATAGCCCAATTGCTCAATGGTTAGCAGATCTACATGACTGTGCAGCTGAGTGTGACTCAGATGAGATTGTTGAAACTCCTACAAACTGGGCTCTACTTCAATCACCATACAAAGCTTTTGAAGAAAATACGTGCAAGGACTTGCCAATTGTGTATGTCGATGGGTGTGCTTTTCATGTTGAAAATGACAGCAATAGACAGCTGGTATCAGGGATGAGATTTGGGGCCAGGAGTAGCCAGATAGAAGAGTTAGCTGCCATTTATAAAGCAATTACTACTGCAGTTAATAACAAATTTAGTGAAATTGTGCTGGTGATTGATTCTGATTATGCACGAAATAGCTTTGTAAAATATTTTCCTGGTTGGAAAGCAAGAGGCATGCACACATATAACAAAAAGCCCCTTAAACATGGGAAAATGATTCAAGCTATAGACTAATTAGTGTCAGAGAATGGTCTAACAATACACTTGAGGAAAATTTGTGTACATTTGAAAACACCAGAAGAGGATAAGGAAGGAAATGATAGAGCAGATCAATTGGCCAAGATTGGGGCTGTTATGGGAGAATTGTTGCCCATTGCACACCTAATTGGTGAAATATAAGTGGATGCATTAACACGCTGCAAAGCTCCAAAAGAAGTTGAACAACCTGTAGTGCAACAGAGTTATGATACGCCAGATCAGGATTTGATTAAGGCACAAAAAGAAGACCCAGTACTGGGGGTTTATTATATTCATTTGATAGACTGTGAACAAAATACCTAAACTGAAAATGATTACACAGGAAAAGAAGAATTGAGAGTGTTATTAAAGAACAAAAAATAAATTAAACTACAGGATGGTCTGATGATCAGGGAATCCATAACAGGGCAGATACAGTGGGTGGTACCTCTTTCATTCAGGGGCTAATGTTACACCATGCACATGATGCGATTACTGCAGGACACAGAGGTTGACAAAAAACCTTAGAAATACCGAAAGACTATGCTTACTGACCGCATATGTCCCAAGATGTGGAATTATACATTAGGGGGTGTCTGGTATGTCCACAATTTAAACCTGCCTAACCAATGCATAGAGCTCCATTAATGAAAAGAGGTTTAACCCTTGCATGGTCCGATTTACAAATCGACTATGTAGGGCCTGTAAAGAGATCAGGTAGGAGAAACCGATATTTTTTGACGGTGGTATGTTTAATGTTGAAATGGGTGGAATGCATTCCTGCGTCAGATTGTAGTGCACAAATAGCAGCTACATTCCTGGTAAATCACATATTTTCAGGATTTGGGTTTCCCCAAAGAACAGAGTCACACAGAGGACGTCATTTCACCAGCACCTTCATGAGGAAGGTGTGGCAGATATTGGGGGTAAAAAGAATATTGCATATCGCATATCGGCCCGCCTCTTCGCGGAACGTAGAGAGAAGCAATAGATCTGTTGTGGAGATACTAAAGAATTTTGTGGCAGAGGCAGGTTCCAGTTGGGATTTACGGTTACCTTTAGTGTTAATGGCAATTAGGTCGACTCCTGATAAAGCAAAAGGTATCAGTCCTCATGAAGGTGTGACAGGAAGAAAAATGGTACTGCCACAACATTTATTGTACCAGACACATGAGCAAACACTTGTGAGTGCATTTACAGTTCACGAGTATGTGGAAGAATTGAGGAAGCATTTACAACATGCATTTGCGTTTGCACAGTGAAATTTGAAAAGGGCGGCTGAAAGCGCAAAGTCCTATTATGATAAAAAGACATCTGTGAGAGAATATAAGATAGGTGATTGGGTATACAAGTTCCATTTTGGTAAAAACAAGCATTAAAATTCAAAATTCCTCGTAGCATGGCAAGGACCATTTGAAATTGTAGATAAAATATCTGCTGTAGCGTATAAAATATTAAAGACAGAGGGTGAAATGGTGACAGAGCAATTTGTCCATTTGAACCAAATTAAGCCTTGTCATCCAAAGCATGAAATCAAGAGACTGGAACAGGTGGAGACGGGTTAAGTGTACTGATTACAAGGAAAAGAAAGCTGCAGTTGACTATTTCATAATGCATGTAACCTAATGACAAAGTGGTATATGTCTCACTCCACGAGAAACCAAAGATATAGTTTAGTGTAGAAGTAAATACAAATGAAAATGTCACATTTTATTTTAAAAAAAGATGTGTGGTACAGTGTGGTAAAATTATTCTGCATGAAAATTGTTGTGATGTATAATAATGTGAGGTGTAAATATTGCTTTTTTTCTCTAATGTGTGTTTAATTGCAGGTATCCAAAAGTGATAAGTCATGATAGCTGAACACAACATTTTATTTTTGGTTGAGTGGTGAAAGGGTTGGACATTTATTTTGTGCTGTACTTAATCTGTTCTTTTCTATTCAATTTAGATATGAATAACCAATTGTTCCGACAGGGACTGGAGACCACTGGAACGGAGACCGCAGGACCAGGACCCAGGAAAGCCTCCGGACCGAAGTATGGAGGTGAAGATAAACAGTAAACAGTTTGAGATGCCAAAAGAGATGATTTATATGGAGAAAAGCCCATGAGCGCCAGGCCGGTGGAATTCCACTGAAAAGGATGCGAGTATGGAAGTCTGGTGATCAGGCACATCTCGAGGGTGTGGTCATGGAGATGGTGAATGCCATCAATGGAACAGTGTTTAGTTGAACTTAATTGCACAGCGTTGTAGGTGGGGCATAGTATTGTGCTGTGCTTTACCAATTGGGACTCAAACTGGGAACAATGGAGATTGTTTATTTTAATTTTAACCCATAATTTTGTTATTTTATTTAATCGTTTTAGTTAATTATGTTAGCCACTTATTTTATTTATTCATTTTATTGTTTTACTGTCATGCATACACACTGGTGAGAAATGTTCATTTCATACATATACAGAGACTATAATTGAAAAAGATATTATAAAATATGGACATATATGGACGCATGCAAATGTGTACTTCGGTTGGAAGTGTGCATACGATGTCTCATCACACATGCACATGCATGTGAGGTCTGATAAGCCATATTGGGTTCTGCTTCACTTTTGCTTTATGATTAAGCAATTTTTGTTGTGAAATGCTTAAATGTTCATTTTTTTAAAGATGGTATTATTTCAACCGTGGTTCATCTGGCAACAATGGGGAAGGAGAGATATCCAGTGATACATATATACATACATTTTAGAGTTTGATGCGTGTTTCCTCCAACTATGGATTTATTAGCCAGAATTGTCGGAAAAAGGAGGGTATGTAGGGATATATTAATGAATTACATATTTGTGCAAATAACTGTACATGTGTGCAGAGTGAAAGGGAAGCAAAAGTGGGGGTTTCACTGTTTAGTATGCAAATACAGTTAGTTTGAAATGGGTGCTAGTGGCAGCTTTTTAGCAACAGGACAGTAAGCATTATTCTGGTAATTATTTTTAAAAGGATTTAGTGAAACGTTTTTCTTTTTTAGCAACAAGCCAGCAAGCATTAATTTTTGGAAAAGCATTTAGCCAAACCAACAAAATGGGTTTAGTTTCAGAAGCATTTAGCAGAGTGTGCTGTCATTTTAAAATGCAGAAATGTGCATATGTACAAAGGGGGTGATTTTCTCTGTGTGGAACTGCATTGGAAATATATAATTAACTAATCCTATACTAATGTGTCCCACTAACCCATTAACTGTTCCTCTAACATATATTGTAGTTGGTTAAACACAGTGAGATTAATTCCATTCTAGTGTTCTTCCATGCAGAGGAGAAATATGTGCAACGGGAAGGTAAATGGAAACAATTGCCTTGCTTGACTGAAGTCTCCATTGTCCTAACAGGCAGGGAGTTGTTGCAGGACATTCTTGTAATTTGATTGGCAAAATGAGGGGGTGGCTGGGCCACATCATGGGAGGCTGATCTGAGTTTGACAAACAGCCAGAGTTTTTTTAATCAGCTGAGCTGGGGAGAGAGGGAAAGTCCTTCCAGAGATTTGAAAGCTGTCTGTGTTTTCTTGGACGAGGCTGCAGGAATGCAGTCTTGAAAACAGCTGGCAGGCCATGTAGAAGAATTGTCGGGCTGCTGACATTGAAGTGGAAGGAATTCCGAAAGCTGCACGTGGGGCTGTGTGAAGGAGATTGGCATAGATAAAGCTCTGGCAGCAAAAAGATTCAGACTTCGCACATTTTGGTGAGTCAGGTCTCAAAGATGAGTAGCGTGAGGATGTATGAAATGCATTACACTTATTGAAGGACAGTGTAGTGAGATAGGTTTAAAAGAAAAATGTCATGTTTATCTCTGTATTTCTGCACTGGGTAAGAAAGTGATGGACACTGAGTTCATTTTGCGATGTTTTTTATGTTGATATCTTTTTGCTGCATTTATTTCAGAAAAATTACATACACGGTTTTTATTTCTTCCATGTTGCCATGTACTTGTTCTCTTCACTGTGTTTATTTTCTAGAAGACTAGGTTATGTTCGCTGTTGGTAAGCATGGGTGTAATTGTAATAATCTGGATTGTGTATAACAAAGACCAATATTATAACAAAAAGCCAAGCTGGTGCAACTTTATTGGTTTTATTTTATGTCTCCCATGATTACTATCTTAGGGGGAAAAGTCAGTGGGTAATCCTAGTGTCATACCAATGTGGTAAAGAATTTTGCTACCTCATTTACCACATGGGACAAATTTAGGACAAGAGTAAATATATACAAATAAGCAAGACAGAAGGTTGTGTGTGTGGGTGGTGCGCTTTTCTCTGCATGCTATGAAGAGAAGGTGGTGCCCCAGAGCACATATGTTACTGAATGTAAATAAGTCAGTAACACAAGTTACATGCAATAAGTGGCATTCTGAATAAACTCACTGGGTTCCCTAAAGGTGTACTAGGTCCATAGAGAACCTGAAGTCAGCCAAAGGTGGGTCCGGTTGTAATGAGGGAGAGTTTGTTCTATGATGGGGCAGTAGTATAAAAGACATGCTCACCAATATACCACAGAAATAAGATACCACTAAAAATTACCACCAATATAAGATAACACTATATTATCACCAAAATAGGGTAATACTGAACTACCTCTGATAGTAAGGCCAAAATACGGCCGAAATACTGCAGTAAGAAAATACAACCAAATCCAGAATTTGCCCCAAAAGATAAAACCTCCTACACATCCTACGTGGCAAACTCCAAAAACCTATGAGTATGGGTGATTTGCTCTGAGTGAACATCTAAGTATACGATCCATACTAGTCTAAAAAAGTGTGAATATGTGATTGGTTACTTAACAACAGGTGGGGCAACTAAGCCCTCCCCTAAAAATGACCACTATGAACGTCACTAAATACACGACATCCCATTGGTTTATACAACTAAAGGACCCCTAATTACCTAGTCCTCTACAATTGGTTGGCACTCTAACCTCCATCAGTACTTTTCCACCTACCTCTAGCAGCATGCAGGCTGGTCATCCAGGTGCTGGTGAGTTCGCTTTAACCATTGCTTTGCACCAATTAGCATATCAATATATCATCACCTCAGGGGTCTACTGTCGATTAGGCTTTGAAGCTCAGCCTTGAGAGTGTTCTTAGCTCTGAGAAATTCAGGGAGTGAAAGCACGCTCTGCCCTCGTGCGTAGCTGTGACCATCTCGTTCGTACAACTTCATCCTTCCATGTGACTAGAGACCACGGAATCGGGCTTCTAGTGCTTTTTAATACTATTCTTTTTTAATAGACCTCTGACTTCTTCCTTGTTTTGTTCATGCCTTCTGAACAGGAGTTCTGTTCTTTCACACAATTTGTATCCAATGTCAGTTTACTCCAGTTTGATAAGAACTTGGCTTCTTTGGCTCATCCAGCCTTGTCTGCTGAGATTCACTTTGTAATTCAATTTGCTTTTTAACTGCGACACTCTGAAAATGAGGCTTTCTCTGCCTTTTTGCTAAAGTCCAGCACTGCTATAATGCATAGTGGAAACATCCATCCTTTACTTGTCAATATATATATATATATATATATATATATATATATATATATATATATATATATTCAATGAAAAAACGTTGTTAAAGGGACGTTATGGTTAAGTTGCACTAATAAAAACCTATGAAATTCAATGAAAAAACTTTGTTAAGGGGACGTTATGGTTAAGTTGCACTAATAAAAACCTATGAATTTCAATGAAAAACTTTGTTAAAGAGACGTTATGGTTACAAATAAAACCGAAAAACCACAGAAATTCACCAGTTATGGTAAGCTAAGCAACCATAATTCACGCCACCACCGTGCACTGCTAAGACTAACACCCAGGACATCAAAGATGACATCACAAATGTCATTGATAACATCACTGATGACATCACATATTTGGGCCACTTGTTTTTGTTCACTGACATATATAGGCCAGGTGGTTTTGTTCACTGACAGTCAGAATATTAAAATGGAAAAAGATGCTATATATCTAGACGTTAACCTTGTCACATGTTCTTTAAGTACTTTCCTTAGGGTTTGGTGTCAGCTCATGGTGCACATACATGTGGAAATGAGCAGGCTTCAAAAACACAATTCATTTGTATACATGAAGATAAACTTTAATGTCATTAACATTTTTTGATGATGCTGTTTCTTTCTTCCTTACTTTAACTTCCCTGTATGTGCCTCTGATTTATATGCATTGTGGTTCTTCATATGTATTGTTTGTACCAGCACAAGTGTTCTAAGTCTTGAATTGTTAGCTAGTTATTACACGTTTAACATTACTCAAAACTCTGATAAGGTAACATTGATTATTGTACTATCCAAAATTACAAGATTATTAATAGTGTACTTCTATGGGTAGGTTTCTGTATTAACAACAACACTCCAATACAAGGATTTTAGATGAGTACATTCTTTAATAGATTAATTAGTTCATGATAGGTCTCCGATCACCCCTGACATCTTGTTACCACCAATATAAACACAACTCATTGCAGGGACTTTTCATAAAAATGTATTTCACATCTGATGTCATCTTTGATGTCCTGGGTGTTAGTCCTAGCAGTGCACGGTGGTGGCGCTAGTTATGGTTGCTTAGCTTACCATAACTGGTGAATTTCTGGGGGTTTTCGGTTTTACTTATAACCATAACGTCCCTTTAACAAAGGTTTTCCATTGAATTTCATAGCTTTTTATTAGTGCAACTTAACCATAACGTCCCTTTAACAAAGTTTTTTCAATGAATTTCATGGGTTTTTATCAGTGCATGCTATTTTCCTACAACTTACTAATATCATACTCACCCAATATAGCAATATTTGTGTCCAATTTACAAAGTGTCACCTTAAAACTCTGCCATTTCCAAACTTCTAGAATCATTTTTACACCTCTATACACGTATTGCAACTATTCCAACTAGTTTTGCATCCGTAGACGTCTACGAACATCTGACTTCATTGCCGACCTTCCGGACAGTGCCATATGACCATACGCTGGCGCGTGGCATGATGACGAGTCCGAGAACCCGTCCGCACTTCACGATAAGGTCTGTGCTTTGCGGACCGTTCAGAACTGCATTTTCTTCTGATCTAGGAACTTTCAACTTCAAACACCTATTCCTACTCATTATCCATTAACAATCTAGTACACAGTACATACTTTTAGCAACACAGCTATTTATCTTAAAATGGCATCAGCTAATGCCATCCCTCCTCCCCAAGAGCCACCACGACTGCTGTATTCAAGGAGCATGAGAAACACTGCCCCCTACCTTAGAAATAACACATGTTCAACATTTACCCCTGTCCACCTACCCCTCCATATTAGTGTTTGGTGGCTCTTCCCTCATTTCCCTCCCCACCTTTCGTTTTAGTGCTCCTGCCAAAAATAAAATACACCCAAAAACAACAAAAGAAATGTTCCTTTGGGAACCACCTTTCACAGTTAAAAAATAGACCAAAAAAAAAACGTATAGACTCCATCTAATTTATATTTCTCAGTAAACTACATAGACTCAATAAGATTTTCCAACATTTCCATTTGCATTTTGTGTTATGCTAATGGGAATATTGTGGCGTTCAACCTCCATTCCAGTGACTGGAACGGTGAATACCGGCCAAGCAGCCCAAGTTATCAGCCCAAGCAAAGCAAGGGTGGATAACGAGGTCTCTGGACCATTATCCCCCCATTCCAGCCCCTGTAATGGGGGATGAAGGCCATTAGTACTCTAAGTTCCCAAAGCAGGTACCCTGGGTGCTAAAAAAAAGGATTTTTCTTCCTACACCGGGACGCCGGCGTCCCGGTGTAGGAAGGAAAATCATTTTCCAAGATGGCCACCATGCAAAGGGAAGGCAGGGTTCCCTACAGGGCCCCTCTTCACTTTCCATGGCAGCCTGCAGAAGGCAAAAAAAGAGATCTCTATGACCATATTACCACAAGCACATTTTTGTTCCTTTTCAAATCTATCCCAATTTCGAATAACTTTACCACAAAGCCAGTCCCAGGATGACATGGCCACTTTAACCCCATGTTTTGTCCCTCGTGGTCATGGCCAGTAGCCAAATTGTCTGCATCATTACCTTATTCCATGACCCAGACAAATCTGGCCACTGCCCATGGCCACAGGCTACACCTCAGTCACCAAAGGTTTATCACTATTTTTTGTACCTACATTATGACACAAAAAATAAAACACGGGCACATTTGCAAAACCATGCTTTCAGGTCCTTCTCAATGCTCCTTACACAAGTTTGCTGGAAATCCATCCATGTTTTATTTTTTCAAAAGTGTCAAATGTATGCACATACAATCGTCATATAACCTAGCCCCCACTTGACAAAATACATTCAGACTTTACGAAAACATTTATATCTAGATCTATAATCTTTTTGCAAACCTTTGTGTAGATTTGTCAAATGGCACCACATTTATAAGCCTTTACAATATTTTGGGACATTCTGCCCCCTCTTGACAAAATCCCACGAAACTTTGGAAAACATTTATATCTATATGTATTATCAGTTTTCAAAAATTAAGTGTAAATTCGTCAAATGGCACCTCATTTATAAGCCATTACATTATTTTGGGACCCTCCTCTAATTTTACCCCTCTTGACAGAATCCCACCAAACTTTGCAAGCTCATCCGGGACGAGGTCAGGAATATAATTGCAAAATTACATGCAGTCTCACTAAGTGGCGCCAAAGTTATAAGCCATCCAAGAACTGCTTTTCACCAACCCTATAGCAGAGGTGTCCACGAACTTCACAAGACTGTTTGCGAACATCCGACTGTGCGCGGACTTTCGCAGCAAAAAACACCCATTTCTTTGCTTCTTGCAGCCCTATTCCATCCCATCCTCATCACCCGTCACCTCCCCAGAGATTATTTGATGAGTTTGACAAGTGCAATGTTGTGTTTTTATATGTTTTTACTGCGATGTCCGCTGGCATGGCCGCTGTCCACGAATCCAAGATGGTGGATGCTTCCAAAAGTATGATGCACCTCATGCTTCACTCCAACCAATCAGAGAACACGTTGTGTGTCCACGGACGTGACGCAAGTCTATTAGCCAATCAGTGTCCTGTCCGCGGAGCGAACAGGGATGTGTGTCCGCGGAGCGGATATAGATATCACTAATTTTTTTAGACCTACTTTTTGGTTGTTTTAAAAAGTAATACTGGACGATTTACACCAAATTTACAAAAGCACGCTTTCGAGACCAAGCCGCCGCTCCCGCCGCAAATTTTGTAAAAATCCATCCAGCGGTTTTGGCTGTGGGCATGAGCCATTCAGTCTATGGGAAAAAAAGAAATTTTGGGACCCCCCCTATAACTTTGCCTCCCTTAGACCAAACTTCAGCAAACTTTGCAAATAAATTCAGAGTGGGCCATATACTTTTTTTGCAAGGTTTTGTGAGGATTCGTCCGGGGGAGCGGAGTTATAAACCGCCCAAAAAGTGCTTCTCCTATGGCTTTAGCAACGTAACCATAACTACATGGCTGCTACCGCAGGCCATGTAATTACAAAGCCACGATAGTGGCTGTGAAGTTATGGTTAAGTTGCTAATCCCATAGGAAGAAAATCCTATTTTTTAGCACCCCGAGTTCCCGCTTTGGAAACCTAGGGTGCTAATGGCCTTCATCCCCCATTTCAGGGCTTGGTTCATGTACCTGTACCTCTTCTCCATGTCCCAGCCAACCATCCCCCAAAAATACCCATCAAGAAAAACATTATGATGAGACTTCACTCCCTTCCTCCCCTACCAACCAACATGTACAAACCCCTTATTCCCCTGTATTTGTGTGCTGTTACTATATTTCTCTGTGTCTTGTTTTAAAAAAAAAGGCAGTTAGGGTGTCCACAGACGGCGTGACTATCTGGATGTCCGCAGTTAACCAAAATGGGGCTGTCCTAAGGACACTATACCTGTTCGCACTGTCCGCAATCAAAATGGAGGTGTCCTTAGGACACATAAGATGTCCGCCTGTCTGCAATTAACCAAAATGGGGGTGTCATAAGGACACTACGCCTGTTGTTCGCAATGTCCGCAATCAAAATGGGGGTGTCCGTAGGACACTAAATCCATCTGCATGTCTACAACTATTCAAAATAAAGCGTCCTAAGAACATACCCCCTGTTCGCATTGTCCGCAACCAGAATGAACATGTCCGTAGAACACATAGCCGTCTGCCTGTCTGCAAAGTTCTGACGCACATTTAATTTGTTCGGGGACCTGAACACTTTCCGTAGAACACCCGCACGCATGCGTATTACTCCCTTGGGTCCTAGGAACATCGCTCCAGTCCGTAACTGTCTACCGCACGTGTGTCGCACTTTTAATTAGTTCGGGGACATGAACACTGTCCATAGAACACCCGCACGCATGCGTACAACTGACCCCACACATCCAGTGTCCTACGGACACCCGTCCCCTTCGTGAACGTGTACCCGATGTCATCATGTGACCACATCCACGCTAAGCGTGGGTCCTTGTTCGCAAACACAGTCCGGGCCCCCGGACATCAAAAAAGTGCTTTCTTGAGTATTTTCCTGTGAAGGTTCACCCTTGCACATGTCCCAGACCATGTCCCTAGCAATCTACATACTTTTTGGAACTTTTTGAGCCCTTTTTTGGTGTTCGAAGTGTTCGTGGAGAGCGCTGGTTTCTAGGAAGCGCGCCCCAACACCCCTATAAAAGGCCACACCCCAGAAGTGATCCTCATTCTGCTTTTGGATTTCCAAGCAAGACAGAGCATTGCTGGATCTTGATCCTTGGTGGACCTGCTTTTGCTACTGCATTAATTCCTTTTGAAAAATTCCAGACAGCTGTGCTGATGGCATTCATGGCTGCTGCTGGTGTTACTTCTGTCTCAGCACCACTCCCAACCCCTCCACCACCACCACCTCCCCAAGGGCCTGCAGAGGGGAACAGGCGTGAGGATGCAAAGGAGGATGAAGAGGATATTGAGGATGAGGTAGTGCAAGTCCCTACTACTAGTACTCACCGTGAATCTTGGGTGTGGAGGTTATTTGCCACTTTTGATGGAGTACCGAAAGCTCATGCAAACAAGGTGTGCTGCACTCAATGCCAGTTGGTGCTGAGTCGTGGCAAACCGGGTTTGTACAGCTACGGTACTACCTTAATGAAGCGACACCTAAGGTCGTTCCACGGTGGGGCTATTCATAAGGTTGTACCTTGCGATAAACATAGTAGGTTGAGTTCCTCTGCAGCATCCTCCGTTTCTGCTCCCGTCACCACAAGAGGCACTCCTGTGGGGCAGTGCATCCCTCCAGCTGCTTCGCAGGTCATATGTGATGCTGTAAACCATTACCTTTCAAAGGTGACAGTGTTGCGTATGTACTGTGATGCAGTACTCTGCAGGGGGAGACCCTTCGAAGTGCTTTCGAGGGTGCGGTCCAGGAGCATGAGAAGGACTGCCACCTTCCTGATTAAGGCCCACCCTGCATCTTCCTCTCTTCAACTGCCCTTTCTTATTCCAGTGGTTGGTGCCCCCTCCTTAGCTTCACTTCCCTTCCTTTCCTTATGTGTCATGTCTGAAAAATAAAAGAAAAATAGAAAAAATACAAAATAAAAAGTCTCTTTTCAGAGCCGCCTTTTTACAGTTCAAAAATAGAAGTGGTAATGAAATGCTGCAAGGCCCTGTGCATTTTTAGAAGTCTGCGGACAGTCCGCGGACATTTACATTTTTGGGGTGCTGCCCTATCAAAATCATTGCACTCTTCTCCAGGAGGAAGTGGTGGCTCTGTGTTTCAAAAATGTCAAATAGTCAACACCTAGTGGAAAAAGGATTGCTATAATTCCAAAAAGGGTTGCAATGCATTTTGTATATTTTGCAGAAAAGTCTGATTGCCAGCATAAGTAAGATGTACTCCATCTCTGCGAAAAATGTGTGTACTATGAAACATCATATTTTCATTGTGAAAGAAAGACATGCCAACATCTCTCAAAAAGGCACAAACAGCCTTGTGGACATTGCGCCTCGCTTTATCCATTTGTGGACCAAATGAAGAAGAACGCAGCCACATTTGTCTCTGTGCAATACGAGAAAAAATTACTCAGGAGTTTGCAAACATGTCCATGACTTTCCCAAGTCCTTCTTTCATTGCAAATTGCAAAGAGATTCCAGAGACATGTCCTAAACTGTTCCCTCCACAATGAATAATAATAATGTCTGTGCCGCTGTGTCACCAAAGTAGCACAAAGAGGTAATAAATCCAGCCACTTCATTCCACGCACTCCATGCCAGTGCACTTCCACATGAGGGAATCCAAGATGTGCAGCCACTCCACAGCGATCTGCATGCACCTCCAACCAATTTATCCATGAGTCTCCCGAAATCCAGACAATTAGCCTTCTGAAAGACACTCCTCTCAGGAAAAAGACTTTCTGACAAAGTCTCTTCTTCCACATCACACCCAGTAAACCTTATTGATCAATCCCTTGCCCTGCTAAGTCTCATTTGCATGACTCTCAGCCTCAAAATCCCTGTATGTAATACGCGGTGTCCGCGGACAACCACAGTGTCAGTGAACAAATGGTAAAATCTGAGAGTGGGAATGAAAGTTTAAATTGTGTGCCCCACTTCCCCTTTGAGGTTGGCTCTGAAAGGTTTTTTTTGCAGATTTTGTCAGGCTTTTTTAGGTTTTTTCAGATTTTATCTGTTACATGACTTCATAACAACTTCCTGATTGAGGTCTGCATATTATCAAGAAATATTGCATGACCAAAATCTGTGAAAGTCATTCCATTACAAGAAAAAATTGCACCATCTTCCAAAAAGGTTCTCATTTTGGAATGGTGACATGCCCACGGACTACATAAAACAAGATATTCCTTTATTAACAAGACATCTTGCTATGTCTTGTTGAGGATTAAATACATGACAAAGCATCCATGCAGTCCTAGGTGGTGTATGTGAAAAAATTATCTTAGCAGATCGAAACAGGTGCATCAGTACCTTTAGAAACTGCTTCAATGCACCCAGCAAACTTGTTGCACTCACATAGCCCACATACATTGCTCCCCAACTTACCACCAGAATAGCAGGAGTGTTAAAATAATCCATATTTCTACAAAGTGTATAAACACCTTGCAAATGTTTCCCTGGCACATCACACCAGGTAGACTCCACTCCCTGCATTCCAACATTGTCTTAAATGCCACACATGTTTGCATACCACTGCAGATTAATAATATAATGATCTCCCACTATCCACACTCTAACTCTGTCCATTTTAGCAACCACAGCCATCTTCACAGCATACAGCAATGGAAAAAATGATTACCATCTCTCCCTATGAATGACACCCTCAGCACCTCATTGGCTGATTCCCCTGGTCCTATTTCCATGGCAGATATGCTGAGAAGCCCTGGATGTGGCATGCCCTGTCCATGAACATCCACGGTGTCCGCGCAGCACGTAACACTGGGGCAGCCCTTCTACCCTTTCTCTGCATCATTCCCTCATTGGCTATTGTTAAGCAGTCACACAACCATCCACCAATCACATCCAAGAACTCTACCTCTAACTCTACCATCACAGTTCAGCACTTTAGAAGTACTGCTGATCACTCTGAGTACAATTGTGCTGTGATTGCAAAGCCCCTACAGCAACAACTGATATAACACTCTCCAAGATTACTGCTTGCAGATTCATGCACATCCACATGCATGAACACAAACTACAGGTATGAATATTTTCTGCACAGTACATGTACAACTCTTGTATAAATGCATACAAACAGGATAACTGCCACTTATCCTGTATAACCTGTAAAAAAAACGTACTGTCATTTCTCCGATCTGCTATGATCAAGTGCCACTTGCAAAGCTGTCTGCTCTCCAAATTTGTATTTACCCATATTACTAACTGTAATGTGCAAACTGTTATTCTCTTCATTCATTCTGTCATTTGTGTAACCACTGCCACCTATTTATCCACATTTCAACCATAATAGCATGTAATGCATTATAGTGCATAGGATGTACATACAATTTCCTTTCTATACATTCTGGATATTTAACAATCTATCATTTGAACTTCCTTTAGGAATGATTATAATAGTAATCAGACACAACACACACAGCTGCCTAACAAAGTGTCATTTTATGTTAAAAGATGGGTAAATAACAGTATATTTGGGGGAGAAGGCATGCAGCCAGGATGAGTACATGCATCTTTATTTGTGCACACAGATAGCAAATATCATTTGAAAGGCTCTCAGCTGAAAAAACACCACTGCCTCTACAACTGTTCTTTCAATCTAGACAGCTCTCCCATTCCAGTTGGTTGCCCAATCCATTCTAGAATTTACAACAGCATTCAACTATACACAGGTGCAGTCATGTCTAACACATTATGTACAACTATGTACAAACAGTGTAGTAAACCAACACATATAATATCTCCCCCTTCCCTTCAGTCTGCAACACAAGCACCAGACCCTTCATTGCAACCCTTACTTTATTTCAGACTCTCCCATCTTCAAGCACCACAGGATCACCCAGTAGTTTGCTAATCACCTGCAGTCTGGTAAACTTGCTTTGTCCCTTTGCCACTTTGACAGGTTTCATTATTTGAACCTTCTCCCCTAAAACTATCCTGGCGAGTAATAAGATGCTGAACCCATCAAATCATTCTGCTGCTTTATTTCCCACACCTTCACAAATGCATACATTGCATGCTTTTCCCAACAGTTCCTGCCATTTACCTTGTATAAATAGCAAGAAAAGCATATGGTTATTTCTCCTAACATCCAAAAACACTGCATTAAAAAGTCAAGTGTGCTCTCTGTGCTTACTATTGTAATCATTTCTAAGGCAAGTTCCACTGACAGATTCTAAGTAAAATATACAGAATGCACATAGACAAAGAAAACTGCATCTACATGCTGTGCACAGTTATCAGAAAGCACTACTACTGCAAAAATAAACCGATTAAAGTCTACATTAACAACAGTGCTATTAACACACATATTTACTTACTTCTTTCTTTCACAATTGCAGTGAAAACCACTCTCCTGAAAACCAGCAGCGTCTAAAGTACGAACCAGAACTGAGAAGAAACCTACTCTTTCCATCAAAAAAGTAAGTGCAATATTGCAATAATGTTCTAACTGTTACTCATACGCTGTAGAATTCCAGTATTGTAGAATCAACAATTGTATTACCCCTACAGCATTAGATTCAGTGTTACTGATTGCCCCTCAGCAGGTGAATACTTTGTATTGTCATCTGAACACCAGTATAGTAACACAAATACGCATGGAAGATTTGCACGATTTCCTACGCATAACAAACAAAAACAAAACAAATATAGATAGGAAAACACCAGGAGAACTCTGCTCTCTAGATCCTGTAAATGTATCAAGATATTTCCATCATCGCTTCATTACTATGCTACACTTCTTTTGTAATAAAATTGTTCTTCCCCCTCGGAGAAGTGCAACACTTCTTTCGGAGAAAAGAATACCAAGCCAGAGTAGCACCACATATCCACATGGTTTTGGGTATTAAAGATGTTCCTAAATGTAGTCAGGACAGTGATTCCACTGTTTTGCAGATCATCCAAAAATATGTCACTTGTGAAATCCCCTCACAAACGACACATAGTGACCTTCATGCACAAATTTTACATTTTCAAAGACACAAATGTGGGAAGTATTGTAGTCGCAAATATAAAAACAAAGGGAAATACTACACCAAATGCTGCTTTGGTTTCCCTAGACCAGTTTCAACAACAGGTCAAGTAAACAACTTCATGTCTTCAGTTAGACATAGTGTGAAAGGTAAATCACATAAGAACACATATTACATAAAAAAAACAGAAGGATCAAAATACATCAATGATTACAATGCAATCATTGCCCTCCTATGGAATGCAAATATAGATGTGCAGTACATTGCAGACAATTCCACTGCAGATGCACGATATGTCACAGCCTACTTAATAAAAGCAGAAAAAGCAGAGCTCCAAGACCTCTGGGATGACATATCATCTGACAAAACACTTTCACAGAAATTGCACATCGTAGGCATATAAATGCTCTCCCATAGTGAATGTGGCTGCTATGAAGCTGCAGGCCATTTAACCGGTACTGCCTTGTATGGAAAATCTGAAAATATAATATGGCTAAGCCTTGGTCCTGCTAAATCTAGAAAAAGAGTTGTGAAATCATATGAAGACATAGAAACAATAGCAAAAAATGATCCCAACAGCCAAGACATTTTGAAAAACAACTTACTAGACACATACTACCCAAACAGAAGGAGCACTTTGGAAACCATGTGTCTATACCACAATGCCCAAAACTTCCCATACAAAAATAATATTAAACCAGATGAGAAAAAAGGTAGATACATAGTGGAAAATTGTAAAGGCAGCTTAGTGAAACTTATCAAACAAAGCTTAATTAATCATATCAAATTGTCATTAAAAACCCAACATAAAGAACTGTATTAAAGGTCCCTGCTACAACTTTTTAAACCATGGAGAAAAGAAGAAGATTTACTAGATACCTATGACTCCTATGAAGACGCTTTCAAATCAAATGAAAGCACTATAACAGACGTAAACTTTACACAGTACAAAACAATGTTGCACAATGAACAGCAACAAGAAGAAGAACTCCAGGCACAACTAGATGTGGGCACTCCTGACAGTAGTCAATCTTCTGTAACAGGAAGCCAAGTACCACTTGGACAGCCACTAATAGAAAATGAGGCAGAATTAGCCACGTCTGAAGTAGAAAACACCATGTGTCAGTATGAGCAATCTACAGAAGACTTTGCTCTACTAAAATCACAACTAAACAATGATTAGCGTAGCATTTTCCATGAAATAACAAAACAAATTCATCATGGTGTGCAGCATGAAAGTAAGAATTGTATCTGCCAAGACTACAAACCTATACTGCTATACGTGAGTGGTCAAGCTGGTTCAGGCAAAACATTCTTAAACAAAATCATCAGGCAGTTCCTCCAACAAATGACAAACAACAAACTGTCAGCTGTTGTAACTGCCCCCACAGATTTAGCTGCCTACAACATAGGCAGTGTCACTTTACACCGATTACTACACCTTCCAGTAGAACACCAAAACCAATTAGACTATTACAAACTCCAGAAGCTGCAATGGAACTATGCAGAGTTTTCAAACAAATGAAAATGCTGCTAATAGTTGAGGTAAGCATGGTTTCCAATCTAATGTTAGCCTTCATTCACCTCAGATTACAAGAGGTCCTGAAAACAGACTATGAAGAACTCTTTGGAGGAAACACTTTATAGTTTTCGGAGATCTTCTTCAATTAACACCAGTTAAAGGTGAACTTATCTTTAAAACCTTAGGGGACTAACTATGCAGTAAAACCCTTGGCAGCATAGGAAATGTCAACCTTTGACAACATTTCCAATACAAAGAATTAACTGAAAACATGCGTCAGTCTGCAAACCTCACATACGCCAACCTTTTCAAAAGTATTAGAGTTGGTGTACCTCAAGAAGCACACTCTATATTAAAAACCAGGCACATCCATCCATGCACTGTATGGCCATAACTCATGTGCTACTGATGTCATGGAACAATTAGCACACAAAAATGTAAACTGTATATAACCAAGTGACAACAACATTCAGTTTGTCAATATTCTCTTTGACAAACTATCAGAAGTTAAAAGGATAGGATGCACGCTCAACAGCACAATTCCTTCTTTTCAAAGACATGTATGTATGCAGAAAACTGTTTTCTCTAACTCTAGCATACACAGTCACCATTAACAAATCACAAGGTCTTACCCTAGATAAAGCATTGATAGATATTGGTAGCACAGTGTTTAAAGAAGGAATGAGCTATGTAGCACTATCACGCTTATGTACACTTACGGACTATTTCTAATCAACTTTGATGCAAGTAAATGCTGATATTCCTCGCCTTCTAGGATACAATAGACTGTGTTCACTCTACACGGCCCATCTAAAAACCTATCCTGTTCCGCAAAAAGCAAAACATTGTAAAAAAAAACTACTTCAGACTCCAAAAAAATGCAAGATCTCACAGCAATTCATCCAAAGAAATTAATCGAAGCTAATACTTTTTCTTTTTTTAAATTTTTTTTATCAATTTCATAACATACAATGCACCTTCACATGGTGCATAAACCACACATACCCCAACCTCCCCGGCCCCCCTCCCCTCCACCCTCTCAAAATTACTCAAAACAGCAAGCACGGTCTACTAATCCACAACTGTCTCTTCTTCTCCATAGTCCAGGGAGCTATCCGTAGCCACTTCTCCAGGCTCCAAGCCTGTCAGAGATGCAATCAGATGCTGCCACACTGTCGGTGTCTCTGCTTCCTCCTCACCCCCTCTACACACTGCCTCCCTCCAAACCACCGTTTCAGCCTCAGCCCATTGTAGGAGGTCCCTCCACCAGGTTTCTACATTAGGTCTCACCCAAGCTTTCCAGCTGTTACGCTCACCTGGTATCCACGGGGACGCCACCCAGCCCTTGTTGGATGATTTGCACTCTTGAACCCTCTCCCGGCCCCTTGGTAAGGCCTCTGGTTAAATATGGGTCCTAATATTGTGAAAGGTGGATTCTCCGTCCTGCTCCTCGTGGCAGGGGCGCGTAGATGTGGGGGTGAGCAGCGACCAAGTTACTTTACTGGTGCAAGCCCCCACTGTGGGAATCCAGGCCTGCTGCGACTCCGTAGGTTTGCTACTTTACAGTCTTTATATGCAGTTCTTATGTTCTGCTTAGTTTGAATAATAATGCCTTGCTTCTTTCCTTTTAGGTATGGAAAGGTATTTTGGTGTTGTCATGCAGTTTGAAGATGAGCATGGGCCGGTAGGCGAAAGCGCGGTGTGCGCGATGCTGTCCGGTGAGTAATGCACGATGCGCGGCGCTGTTTCGCCTTTTATATTGCTAACCTGTGTCTTTTCTCTCCTTGCAGGTTGCAATGTTCCTCGCCGAGCGCCGTAATGTTCCAGCAATGATACTGACCAGGAGAGGATTACCCAGGTAAGAATTGTTTGGCTTTCTTCATTTGGGAGTAAACGTGAGTAAACACTTACTAATGCTGTCTTTCTTTCTCCTCTTTCCAGGTCCTGGTATTCCAGGATGCATGCGATGCCGGATGATGGAGTTCGTACCTTCAGGTGAGTGGAACTGAAGTCGGCGATGGATTGAAGACAGGATACTGTCCCAGGTAAGTTTCGTAGTGTTCTTTCTCTCTCTTCAGGTCCTTGGTTTCAGGTAAACTGGCATCAAAGAACTGGACACAGTGAGCGTTACGCTGCCCACAGCAGAATAACGCAAAGCATGTTCTGCTGTTTGGGTGCGGTTTAAATAGTCTCATGTAAAGAAGTCCAGGTAAAATAGTTCCAGACCTGCCACACCCAAAGCAGCCAGGTAAAGTAGTCCCAGGCCTGCCACACCCAAAAGACTAGACCGCATAGCTCAGTTCCTCGTAACTGAGCTATGTGTGTGCCATCATGTTGGCTGAACCCCCCCAAGTTAAATAGTCCCAAGTAAATAGTCCCATTCTAATGTTGGTCTTCATGATTGTTATGAGCCTGGCGCCAAAGGCGCCAGGACTGACTCCAAGAGAGTCTTGGATGAGGTTTTAAGGCCTTTGACCAGGCCCTAACTGGAAGGCTGACTTGCCAGTGATGGCCAGGGGCAAGGGTCATGAAAGCACTCCCCCCACCAAGGCCCCTCTCACGGTGGCACTTCTGCCTGGTCCTGGTTTGGCTGGGTAATTCTGATGGAACTTTTTAATTAAGCGAGGTGCATGGATGTATTCACTAGGTTCCCATGATCTGTCTTGAGGGCCGTATCCCTTCCAATAAAATAAGTAGTTTAGTTTGGATCTGGTATATTTTGAGTCTAGGATAGCCTTTACTTCAAACTCTGGTTCTCCGTCAACTAATACTGGCTTTGGTGGTGTTGTAACCCGAGTACCGGGTTGTACCGGTTTCAGGAGTGATACATGAAACACAGGATGAATCTGCATAGTGGGTGGTAGAGCTAATTTAACTGCCACTGGATTTATTATAGATTCAATAGAATAAGGTCCCAGATATCGGGGACGAAAGGTCTGAGTCCCTTTTATGGGCACATATTTTGATGCTAACCAGACTGTGTCTCCAATTTGATAGTCAGGGGCTTTACTACGATGTTGGTCAGTGAATTTTCTTTTGTCTGTACTTGGCTTGGAGTAAATGTTCTGCTGCTTCTTTGAAGGCCTGGGAAATAGTCCTATGTAGGGTTTTAACCGCTGGCATTTCCAAAGGGGTTGGGAGATCCAATTCTAAAGTACGTGGATGTCTACTATATATAGTGTAGAAAGGGGTTTGTCCAGTGCAGGTGTGTAATGAATTATTATAGGCATGTTCAGCCATAACAAATCCTTCTAATTTATTTACACTTGATGTAACATGCAACTTAAGTATTGCTTGAGGGTTTGGTTTGTTCTTTCTGTTTGGCCATCTGTTTGCGGATGGTGACTTGTGGATAGTCGAATGTCAATTTGGACCATTGAACAGCATTTCCTCCAGAAGTTGGATACGAACTGACTACCTCGATCTGAGATCAAGACCGATGGAAAGCCATGTAGCTGTACGATTTCCTCCAGGAATTATTTTGCTAAATTGGATGCATTTGGAAGACCCTTAAAAGGAATAAAGTGTGCCGTTTTAGAGAACAAGTCTACAACTACTAAGATGGTGTTCAATCATTGACTGGGAGGTAGATCTGTAATGAAATCAAGGGACAGTGTGTGCCATGGTGTGGGAGGAATTTCCAATGGTTGGAGAAGACCATTTGGTTTCTGCTTTTGGGACTTGTTTTGTGCACACACACCGCAAGATTGGATAAATTGTATGATGTCTTTACGCCATGTGGGCCCCCAATAGTTTCGTTTTACTTTAGCTAGAGTTTTGGCAATTCCAGGATGACCTTCAATCACGGAGTCGTGATAACCCAAAATAACCTGCTCCTGTAAATCTTTACTTGGCAAGTATAGACGGTTCCTAAAATATGGTAACTGGTCTTTAATGGTGTAATGTTCTCCTTGAGTACACCACTCTTGTGAGAAAATGGGATCCATTAAGAGTTAGATCTTGTTTTGGAGTTCAGCCTGTGTCAATGTTGTCGTAAGACCCAGGAGTTTGTCTTCTGGAATGATGGCTACTGGATCTTGAGTTATGTATACCTTTTCATCAACACCCATGCGGGACAAGGCGTCAGCCTTTCCGTTTCAGACTCCTGGCTGGTAGGTTATCACATAGTCATATTCAGCGAAGAAAAGAGCCCACCACAGTTGATGGGATGATTGAGCCTTTGCTGTTTTTAGGTATTGCAGGTTTCGATGATCAGTTACGACCGTGACAGTATGTCTAGCACCAAGGAGATAGTGTTGCCATGCCTTGAAAGCTGATTTTATAGCCAAGAGTTCTTTGTCTGTGATAACATAGTTGAGCTTGGGAGGTGAGACGTTTCGTGATCAGAAGGCCACAGGGTATAACTGTCCAGTTCATGTGTCCCTTTGTGAGAGAACAGCTCCCATAGCCATGCTAGAGGCATCTGTTTCAACTATATAAGGGAGGACTGGGCGAGGATGCCATATAACTGGAGCAGAAGTGAATTTTTTCTTAAGTTCTTGAAAGGCCTTCTCTGCTTCTTCGGTCCAATGGAACTTTTTATTGTTTTTTTCTCAATAGTGATGTAATTGGATGCACTATTTGGGAAATATCTGGGATGAATTGGTGGTAAAAGTTTGCAAAGCCCAACATACTCTGGATTCCTTTAAATGAAGTTGGTGACGACCAGTTAACAATGGCATCTACCTTGTGCCTATCCATTCTGATACCTTTTGGTGTGAGGATAAAACCGAGAAACTCCTCTTTGGTTACATGAAAAGAGCATTTTTCAAGTTTAGCAAACAGTTTATGTTGGCAGAGTTTAG
Source organism: Ambystoma mexicanum (assembly GCF_040938575.1). NCBI lineage: Eukaryota > Metazoa > Chordata > Amphibia > Caudata > Ambystomatidae > Ambystoma > Ambystoma mexicanum. Next base: position 923,186,429 of record NC_090930.1, read on the forward strand.
TAAGGACAGAGCGGACATGCCTGACATGGTCTTCTTTTGTAGCAGAATACACTAAGATGTCATCAATGTAAACCAGGGCGCAAACATCGATTAACTCCTGCAAAACATCATTCATACAGTACTCGAATGCAGCAGGAGCGTTGCAAAGTCCAAAAGGCATTACCTGGTATTCATACAAGCCGTATTTGGTACGAAAGGTGGTTTGCCATTCCTCTCCTTTCTTCACTCGAACAAGATGGTACGCCCCCCAAAGGTCCAGTTTGGTATAGATTTGGGAGTCTTTGACTTGATCCAATAATTCAGGAATAAGGGGCAGTGGATAACAGTTTTTTACTGTGATCTGGTTTAATGTGCGATAGTCGATGCAAGTCATCAAATCTCCTTCCTTCTTTGGTACGAAGAATAAGGGACTGGCTGCCGGTGATTTAGATGGGCGGATAAATCCATTTGCCAGGTACTGATCAAGATAAGATTTCAAATGGAGGTTTTCTGGTTCAGTAAGTGCATAGATTCGACCACAAGGAATTTGCGCACCAGGTATGAGGTTGATCTGACAATCGTAGGGCCTGTGTGGTGGTAGAGTATTGGCTTGTTCTTTCTGGAACAGGTCTTGAAAATCTTGGTATTCATTTGGTAGAGTACTAGTCAAACCTAGTACAATCGCTGCCATACTGGGAGTAGCAGATGTACATAAGTCTCTTTTACCCTTTTCTTGGTAATAACAGGTGCAAGCACAATCATCGGAAAAGGCCAACTTCTTGGCACACCAATCTATTAGAGGGTTGTGAGCTACCAACCATGGCATCCCTAAGATTAGTCCAAACTGAGGAGCTTTGATGAGATTGAATGCAATAGATTCTGGTGTCCATCCTGGCACAGTAGGGTTAGTGCTGCCGTGCATTGGGTTACTGGTCTGGAAGCTATTTCTGTCCCATCAACAGTAGTAACTTTTTGAGTAGTTGACTTCGAGCATGAGGGAAGCCCCATCTCTGCTGCCAGATCTTGGTCTACATAATTCCCAACTGCTCTGCTGTCTATATATGCTTCGACAGCATGCATCCGAGACGGTTGTCGGTGATTGATCAAAATTACTGGTAATGCAAAGTGTGAGGTCTGTGGCTCATCCTTCTCGGTCGACAAGCGGACCTCTACGCTTGCCAGGCTTGGTAGTTTTCCGACTCCTTGTTATTATCTTCCTTCTCTGTGGCTCCAACAGTTCTCCTTGGTGGTTTCACTGACATTCTTTGAGGAAGTGGCCTGATTTTCCGTAATATAAGCATAATTGCTGTTGCCTTCTCTTGTCTCTTTCAGTTTTAGTTAAAGGGGGCCGTACACTCAGATTTACATGGGTTCTACTGTGTTTTCCAATGTACGTAGAACATTATCCTTTGACCGGAGATACACAGCTCGAGTGTCTAACATTATCCGGTCCTCTTTTCGGTCTTGTAATCTGTGATCTAATTGCACCACAAGGTTGATGAATTCTCCACAATCTTTAGGTGGGTTAACCACTTGAGCAAGGACATCCTTTAGTTCCCCTCGTAGACCCCGATGAAATAGTGTGGTCATTTTTTCCTCAGGCCACCCAGCTTCAACGACTAGTCTGTTAAATGTTGCTATATATGTAAGCAAGTCTTGACTTCCTTGACGGAGTGACAAAAGTTCGTTGTCTAATGCTTGGCCTTGGGTATGATGAGCAAAGAGTTTTTCCATTTCCATCTGGAAACCCCCAAAGTCATGTAACAACGGGTTATCCTGACTTACCAATGGTACCGACCAATCCGCAGCACTGCCACTCAGATATGACAAGACAAAAGCAACCCGCGCTTGGTCGTTAGGAAAAGCCCCAGGTCTGCAAAGGAAATGAAGACGACACTGGTTCATGAACATTGCGTACTTCCTGGGGTCCCCTGTAAATCGTTCAGGTGGAGCTAAAGGAACTGCCCCAGGAAGGGTTATTTGTGCTGGGTTGGTGGAAGAAGTTGGTACAGGTGCTGGCGGAATGTTACCAGGCAATGGGGTCTGTCCTGCCTGTGACTGGAGAAATTGCCTACTTATTTTGTCGGTACAATCCTTAGTAACAATCAAATCCCTCCTAAGAGCATTGGTTTCTTGCCTGGCTGAATGTACTTCAGCACGTAATTGTCCAAACAACTGAACTAACTGGTCAGTCTCTGAAGTCTCCATGACGCCCAGGTGGATAATATTATTGAGTCCTTGCGTTCTGTTACGTTCAACTGGTATCCACAGGGACGCCACCCAGCCCTGGTTGGATGATTTGCACTCTCAAACCCTCTCCCGGTCCCTTGGTAAGGCCTCTGGTTAAAGATGGGTCTTAATATTGAGAAAGGTGGATTCTCAGTCCTGCTCCTCGTGGCAGGGGCGCATAGATGTGGGGGGCGAGCAGCGACCAAATTACTTCACTGGTGCAAGCCCCCCCAGTGGGAATCCAGGCCTGCTGCGACTCAGTAGGTTTGCTGCTTTACAGTCTTTATATGCAGTTCTTGTTCTTATGTTCCTCTTAGTTCGAATAATAATGTCTTGCTTCTTTCCTTTTAGGTATGGAAAGGTATTTTGGTGTTGTCATGCAGTTTGAAGATGAGCATGGGCCGGTAGGCGAAAGCGCGGTGTGCGCGATGCTGTACGGTGAGTAATGTGCGATGCGCGGCGCTGTTTCGCCTTTTATATTGCTAACCTGTGTCTTTTCTCTCCTTGCAGGTTGTGATGTTCCTCGCCGAGCGCCGTAATGTTCCAGCAATGATACTGACCAGGAGAGGACTACCCAGGTAAGAATTGTGTGGCTTTCTTCATTCGGGATGAAACTGTCTTTCTTTCTCCTCTTTCCAGGTTATGGTATTCCAGGATGCATGCGGTGCCGGATGATGGAGTTCGTACCTTCAGGTGAGTGGAACTGAAGTCGGCAATGGACTGAAGACAGGATACTGTTCCAGGTACGTTTCGTAGTGTTCTTTCTCTCTCTGCAGGTCCTTGGTTTCAGGTAAACTGGCATCAAAGAACTGGACACGGTGAGCGTTACGCTGCCCACAGCAGAATAACGCAAAGCATGTTCTGCTGTTTGGGTGCGGTTTAAATAGTCTCAGGTAAAGAAGCCCAAAGAAGTCCAGGTAAAATAGTCCCAGGCCTGCCATACCCAAAAGACTAGACCGCATAGCTCAGTTCCTTGTAACTGAGCTATGTGTGTGCCTCCATGTTGGCTGAACCCCCCCCCCCAAGTTAAATAATCGCAAGTAAATAGTCCCATTCTAATGTTGGTCTTCATGATGGTTATGAGCCTGGCGCCAAAGGCGCCAGGACTAACTCCAAGAGAGTCTTGGGTGAGGTTTTAAGGCCTTTGACCTGGCCCTAACTGTAAGGCTGACTTGCCAGTGAGGGCCAGGGGCAAGGGTCATGACACCAGCCTATGGCTATCCTACGTTTTGACAAAATATAAGCCAGGTCTTTGAGCTTGCACACAACCTCGAGTTTACGCGGTCTAGGAAAGCCCCCAACCATATATTGCCACAAGGAGTCTACCACCAATCCGATCCCTTTGTTAGCCGATCGGTCAGCTATTTCCTCCCAATATCTCTTAATTTCGGGACAAGGCCAGAACATGTGTACTATCCCAGCATTTTCTTCTCCGCATTTTGGGCAGCATTGTATAGCCGCGTTCGTGAACTTGCCAATTTTCTTTGGTGTCATATGCCCTGTGAGCAATATATAGCTGAATCTGCTGCAATCGGGCGTTCCTCAACACTTCTTTTATAGTATCCTTGCATCCTCCCCCATAATCCATCACTTATAGTCTCCCCACTTTCCTCTTCCAAGTCACGCCTCGTCTGAACCACCTCTTTACCCACCTTGGACATCAATATTTCATAAATTCTGGAGACCTCATGGCCGCCTTAGGACACTGCTTGAAACATTTCTATGGCACCGTCTAGCTGCTGGCCCAGTTCTATTTCCGACCATGCCTTCTTTAATAGCGTCATCAGCCTAACATATGTGATGTACTGCCCGCTTTGTAAGCCGGTGTCTTTTCTTAAGCTATCAAACTCTTTTCTTCCCCCCTCTCGCCACACATCCCCCACTGTTGTCACTCCCACCGGCTCCCAGAGTTCCCTGATGGTTCGCCTCAATTGTTCATCTATACCTCTCAATGTCACTAGGGGGACCTGCGGGGAGCACAGCGACCGGCTTCCCATTATTGCACAAGTCTTATGCCAGATCTTCTTTCCCAGGATCAGCAATGCTGATCTCCTGCCTTTCGGGGAATCAGTTACCCACATCCACTCATTCAGGAAATATGGTGCACATTCCGCCCCAGTAGTCTGGACTCCGATGTGATGTCCTTGAACAGCCATCTAACTACATATTGCAGTTGACCCGCTAGGTAATTCACCTCAAAATTGGGTAATCTGATCCCTGCACTATCGTGTGGGTTTTGTAATTTCCATAGGGCTATCCGATTCCTGGTATTATGCCAAATGAACCCTCTGCATATACTATGGAGACTGGAGAAAAAACGTTTAGGTATTAAATACGGGACATTTACAAAATTGTGTAGCAACCTGTGTAATGCTATAATTTTAAGCAATGCCATCCTCCTCATCATGGTCAGAGGCAACCTTGTTCAAAATGCCATGCTCCGTTGAATTCCCTCCACTGCCTTCACCGTATTATTCTTATGTTTATCCTCGACCTTATGATATACATTAATCCCCAAATATCTAAAGGTGTCTAGCGCCCACTCAATCTGTAACAGTGGTAACGCACATTGAGGTGCTCCCATATATCTACCCAGCGGAAATATAATGGATTTCCGTGGGTTTACCGTTATACCCAGTAGTAGCGCATATCGTTCTAGTACTTCTAGTATATACTGCAGGTTTTCCTCGGAGTAATGCAGATACAACAGCATGTAATCTGCGTACAGTAATATCAAATGCTGCTCTCCCTTCGTTTTAATGCCCACTTCCTCATAATGGTATCTAAGGTATGCTGCTAGTGGTTCCAGCGCCAAAATAAATAGCATCAGGGATCAGGGGCAACCCTGTCTAGTTCCTTTGCTCAGCGTCCACCGTTCTGAGGACACTGACCCTGTCCGAACTCTAGCGATCGGTTCACTATTAAATAATTTCACCCACTGCAGGTACACAGGTCCTATCCCATATTTTTCCAGGACCATGGCCACTTAACCAAGTGAAAAGCCTTGACTACGTCCAGTGAAACTATCACCAATTCCTGGGAGCTCCCCGCAGTCTGGTCTATAACATGATGTAATCTTCTGAGATTGTCAGAAATGCACCGCTGGGGGACTTATCCCATCTGGTCATGGTGTATCAGGGCACTGATCAAAGGTTTCAGTCTGTTTGCCATCACCGCGGTGAGGATCTTACTGTCCTTATTCAACATTGACAACGGTCTGTAAGATCTGCAGTCGGTGTCTATTTTACCCGGTTTAAGGAGCGGGATGATGACCGCTTCCCTCAGAGTCTCTGTCAGCCTACCCCTTTCAAACGCCTCATTCAGCATAGCCAACAATGGTGGGAGCAGATCTGTTATGTATATTTTATAAAATTCACTTGGGAGGCATTCGGCCCCAGGAGCCTTATTGGTGGGTAGGATGCGGATTACATATCCAATTCCTCCAACTCCAGTGGTGCCTCTAACCTTTCCCTATCGGCTACCTCAAGCCTGGGCAAGATGATTTCTTAGAATGTTTCACTTATGTTAATACCCTCCTCCTCTGTCTTACAGTATACAATGTACGATAGTATCTATGGAAGCACTCACCCACCCCCTCTTGGGTGTCCTCAAGTATGCCATCTTCTCGGTGCATCTCTTGAATCACCTGTCTCGGGGTCTCACTCTTACACAACCAGGCCAGCAGTCTGTCTGGTTTATCCCCTTCAGCATGCTGTCTTTCTATGTATTATCTGTAGTTTAAGTTACACAATCTCTCCCAGTGGGATTTACATTTTTCGGTTAGGTGTCGTATAGCCTCAGTCTTCTCTGGGGAATCCAACCTCTCCTATATTTTATGTTCAATCTCCCTTTCTGTGGTTTGCAGGTCCGCCAATATGCCCCCTAGTAGACCAGTTGACTTTGAGATCGCTGCCCCCCTCACCACTATCTTAAATGCTACCCAAAGCGTGCCAGCTGACTCGACACTTCCCACATTTAATTCAAAGTATTCCCATATTGCCTTTCTTAAGTCTTCCATGAATATAGTATCCTTAAGAGCCTCCGCTCGAAGCTTCCACGGCGGTATTCTCGGCCTAGGTGGGGAAATCTGCCATATCACGACCAGAGGCGCGTGGTCCGATAGGACTGCTGCCTTGTACTCCGCGTACTTAATCTGCTCCGCATGGAACAAGAAACTAGTATGTAGTCTAACCTGCTGTGTAAATCATGCCGGCCGAATAATGTGAGTACCCCCTGCGCTTTGAGTGAAGCCTTCTTCATGTCTCAGTAAGCTGGAAATCACGTATGAATGTAGCTAGGGCCTTTGCCGCTGGGTTTGCCACTTCCAAATAAAAAAACATATACCTATTCAATTCCTCCTATTGAAATCAATGAAAGAAATATATTGTACCACAACATAGAAAGTTTTTTAAAAATCCAGCATGGATTTTTGTTCCCACAGACCCAATGATTTAATGAACAAACAAAGGAACTGAGCAAATTGCACAGTACACTGGTTTGAACTATAGTACTTCTAAAGTACTAATTATGAGGGCCGACAAAATACAGAAATGTCTACTATGCAATGCAATACTCATTATAAACTACCTACACTAACGTGTGACTTTTCACAGTGATTGAAAAAATAATTCTTCTCCAACTACCCATATCATGAAAAAACTGCATACAACCACAAAAAGTCAAACAGTAAGTATATAATGATTGGACTCACAAACACCACAGCATAACACACCCATTGAAGCAAACACCTGACCATAGACCACAATCCAAAATGTTTGCTTCCATGGGTATCTTATGCTGCAGTGCTTGTTGCCAAACACTACAATCTTGACTGCATGGCCTGGCCAAAACTCTACATACAGCCTCACAAAGAAAACAGCAAGTATATGATAATTAGATAATTAGACTCACAAACACCGCAACATAACACAGCCATGCAGACAAACACTTCACCAATAAATACAACCCATAATGCCTAGTCTTCAATACCAACATTCTAAGCACAATCCAACAAACAAACTAACACACATCATCTCATTGCCAATCAGTACTCATATTTTTGAAAACATATCCCCTAAGCAGCCCACATATCACAGGCAAAATATTTGGTAGCATTGGTGTGTTATGCTGCGGTGGTTGTGGCCAGGGCCTAGAGTCTTGGGTGAATGGTTTAAGGCCATGCACCCAAGACTCTAGGCCCTGGCCACAACCACTGCAGCATAACACACCCATAGAAGCAAACACCTATCGAATGACCACAACCCAAAAACATAACACATCCACCTCAAAACCTATCCACTTCAATTAACATTCTAAAATAACAATTACAACCAACGCACAAACTCTTCAATACATACCCTCTTCACCCAATGCTCTACTAACGACCCAAAACCAACATCATAGTAAAGTAAAATAGCCAGTAGTGCGCCCAGTGTTTAGTATGACCGCGGTGACCGCAAACACATCACAGCCTTCTCCCACCTAACCCAATACAGCATTTGACCCATCTCTTACTCCCCCACCCTCTCCAAGCACTCCTACACACCAACATACTCCCCAAAATTGAATGTATGCTTACTTACACGCTGCACTGTCCGCGGATCCAATATGGCAGGCGCATCAAAAGAATGTGATGACCCACACGCTTTACCCCAACCAATCAGCGAACACGTCATGTGTCTGCGGACACGGCGCAAGACGATTATCCAATCGGTGTCCTGTCCGCGGAGCGAACAGGGAAGTGTGTCCGCGGTGCGGACATAGATATCACACATTTTTTGAGACCTACTTTTTGGTCGTTTTAAAAAAAACTACTGGACAGATTTCACCAAAATTACAAAAGCACGCTTTCGGGCCTAAACCGCCGCTCCTGCTGCAAATTTGGTGAAAGTCCGTCCAGTGGTTTGGGCTGTAGGCATGAGCAAAATTGTTTCTCCATTCAGTCTATGGGGAAAAAAAGAAATTTTGGGACCCCCCTATAACTTTGCCCCCCCTTGACCAAACTGTTGCAATTGAAATAATATTATTCCTCCTGTCGCAGTAATTGAATGTGTATTGGCCTACTCCAAGTTGTCTAAAATATCATGTGAAGAGACTCCGCGGCAAGGTCTTGACCTTAACAAAAAGTAATGTAAGTCGCCATCTTGTATTTAGCCGCCATTTTAGGTTCTCTTGTAAATGTGGAAGTCACCCTGAACATCAAAATGGAGGCTGAATGACATTCTGAGTGAGATTCTGGCCGTTGTGACCTCCACACACACAAATAATTAATATGCCTGCAGGCCACTTGTCGGGGTCGCGAACTGAGACCTTGTCCTATTGCTGACCTATGTGTAAATGAACAACTATATCAGCGAAACTGATCAAAATGCATACATTATAGGATTGACCTGGCAAGGAACCCTAGGCCTGATCCCAAGAATGGTTAACCCGTGAGAGGGTTGGCCAAGGGCTGGACAAACCATATAAAAGACCCAAATATTCCAATGTACGGTCTCTCTACTAATGCATCGAACCTTTGTTGAAGTTCGTTACGTTACTCTGAGAGCCGAATAGCTATCCGTTTGTCAATTGACTTTGGTAACTGTTGTAGCTTTTAAATAAAGCACTTGTATGTCCTTTGTAACCTGTGTTGGTGTGCTTCTTTGGGCTTCCCAGCCTCATATCAATTTTATGTTTTCACAGTTGGTGCCCGAATAGGGACCCTCAAGATTGATGCCGGATCATTGAAGGTTGACGCAGACTATCGAACCAGGATTGGACGGTGTGATACTGCGGGCCCGACCAAACGAGACGCAATACCTCGGCAGCGCTGCACGATCCGATCCTTGGACGATAGTCGTGTGGTCTGACACGGCATCTTGACGAGGGTCCATATTTGAGGCGGGCAGATTTGTCGAAACCACCAAACACAAGGTAAAATTCGTTAGCTAAGTTCTTTGGTAAACCGTACGGTCCTCCTTTGGTTTGGTCAGGTGCAGTCGTGACCCGGCTCTTAATTTAACCCTGACAATTTGAATTTGGCGTATTGTATCTGCAGACACAATTATTGACCAGGTAACACCAATTTTTGGGGAAATGCCTGGGAAATTGTCTAGCTGCTTTAGGGCTCTGTTCCGCAGCGATCGACAATCTTTGGAATTTAGCCGTCCGGCAACACAGGAGGGGTCGCTGGCATGTACTATGTACTGTAAGAATGGCATTGGTAGTATAGTATTTAATGATATTTGGCACAGACAGACCAGACATGACTCCGAATTTCAGTGGCCAATCAATGGCAGTTTTGAGATCCCCCGTATTGAATACCTAGAATCGGTCTTGCTAAAAAAGAAGGCTAGACCTGCAGCCTTTGATGTTTTACAGAATTGGAAAAAAGAAGCATTACAGCAGCTTAAAAGTAGGGATAAACATGCACGCCGTCATAAAACAAATGCCGAAAAAGCGTTGTTATATGATAAGGAAAAACATTCAGAATCAGTTAAAAATATGGATAGGGCTTTTTCACTCGGAATCCAGAAAATGTACCCCTCTAAAGATTTCCATGTTTCTGAAGAATTTATTGAAAAATTGTTAAACGAACGGTTATTCCTGTTCCCCCTGCACAACCTATTATTCCTATTCCTCTAGTTGTTGTCCCTCCACCTATCGCACCGCCCCTTCCGCCTGCGCCGATAGTTGCACCCTTATTAAATTTACCTGCACCTCCGCTCCCGAGTGGTCCCGTATTGACTGAAGTTGATCAAGGTGCAGGGTCAAAGATTGTCACTCGTAATACTGTTTCTGTAGATAAGAAACAGGAATTGTTTGCATGGGCTAAGCACTGTATGGAGAAAGGTGATCAAGTTGATGTTTTTTCCACATTATCTAATTTGAACAGTTTTCCCGAGAAAAATGTTTTTATCGAGGGTTTGGGGACTCATTTATGTGTGATGTGGGGTAGATTACAAAATTCGGATCTTCCACAAGGGGTAAGAGATCTAAATGCTTTGGCACTTTCGAGGGACACAGAGCAGAAAGTACATGGTCATGTTAAAAGATTGTTTGAGTATAGGAAGGACTTTGAAAAGTCACGAGATGAGGATGATGAAGACGATAGTATGTATATACAGAAACGGTTCCTTCCGTGTCGTAGATCGGCACCTGAGGAAGTACGAATTTGTACCAAAGATGCGATTCGATGGATCTCGGATTCATCGATTCTGCCAGATGAAGTATATGACACGTATAGTCAGTATACAGTAGAAATGCAAAGAAAGGTAATTCATGTAATGGTACAGTACCTGCAAGAAGAATGTGTAAGAAAGAAGGTTAGTTGCCCCATAGAGTTGTTGGGGATTTGTAAAAGGGCTTTTTCGCCGACACTTCTTCGGCTGCCTTAGCACATTATGTATCACAATTTGTTCACGTCCCGTTTTCACGACAGGAAGTGAACACTATTAAACAATCAGTTCCCGATATCAGGAAAAACCTGACAGTGTTTTACAAAGAGATAGAGTCCGTCTTGCAGTCCTCTGTGTTCACCTTAAGTGATATTGACTTGCTATTCCCTGTACTGCTACCCGTAGATGTATGGAAGCAGGTTCAGAAATAGACGATGTGCCAGGGTTGGGAGATACGTGGGCTAATATGATTAGGGTTGATGGGGAAAGACCAGCAGGTGAGAAACCACCTCAGGTAATACTTACTTTGCCTGATAGAATTGTCGCAAAATTAAAAACTATAATCCCAGAGAAAATAATTATTTGGGACAAGCCTACGGCCTGTGTTCAAGGGAAAACTGAAGGCGGCACCGAATTCTTTAACAGATTCGAGCAGGTATTTTCTGACTTCAGTGGGCAGGACTTGGGTACAGAGTCTGGGAAAAGGTTGTTTGTGGACAAATTTGTACATGGATTGTTGCCCGACATCCAATCACAGATTATGTCCTCTGAGAGCGCTTGGCAGGCAAAATCTCAATCTGAAGTTTTGCACATGGCTCAGTATTATGAGAACCGTGTTAATAATGAGAAGGAGAAAATAGAAAAGAGGAAAGGAGATTTGAAAACCAAAGTATTATTACAACAAATTGTTAGAAACCCCAGAGGAGGCACGACACAGACCAGAGGTCAGTATCTCCCAAAAGGAAATACTCCTTTGGGTTCTGTGAATATTAATCAATGTGCTGATTGCCGCCAGGAAGGTCATTGGCGAGCACAGTGCCCCGTCCTTCGACAAAGGTCAAACAGTGCGTTTGGGAGTATGGGTAGACGACCTAGGGGCCGCCCTGGAGCAGGGGGCCCTGATAGAGGACAATTTTTGCAAGATCCTCAGCAACCTTTTTCACGGGAAAATCAGACCTCGAGTGTGGACTCGAGGAACATATTTGATCACCCTTCTGCTGCCTACCTTTCTGAAGAGCTTCCTTCCGACGATACTCTATTTCATTAGGACTGCCCGAAGCAGGGTTTGGAACCTTCACCTATTCCCGTTAATCAGAGAGGCTCCTACGTTGAATTATTAGTAGGGAATAGAAAACACCAGTTTTTGATAGACACTGGAGCACAGAAGTGCTCCATTGATTATTCTCGGGTTCCAAACATTCAACTGTCAGGGCAAACGAATGTTTCCGTAGGGTTTTCTGGTATACCAATTGTCTGTCCGGTTTCTTCACCGGTGTCTGTTTCTTTGGGTCCCTTTACGGACCTTAGCCCTTTTCTTTTGACTTCGAACTGTGGAGAGAATTTGCTGGGGTTAAATTTGTTAAAGAAATTGAATGCAGTAATTCATTGTTCCTCTGATGGAGTACGGCTGACGGTTTCACCACAGCAACTTCCTAATTCTCAGTTTCTGATTCGACCTTTGCCTCCTGAGTTTAGCATTGTCCCGGAATGTTTATGGGCGGTTGACGACAATGATGTCGGGGTACTACAGATTGAGCCCGTTAAAATAGTTTTGAAACATGGAATTAAACTACCACGCATTCCGCAGTATAAAATATCAGTTGAGGGTGAGCGTGCTTTGAAATGTATTCTCTCCGATTTTGTGCATTGTGGGGTGATCGAGGAGATTGCAGGTAGTTTATGTAACAGTCCGATTTTGCCTGTACATAAGAAAGGCGACAATGCAATCCCATACCGGTTCATAATTGATCTTCGTGCTATTAACAGAGTCGTCGCCCCACAATTTCCAATCGTGCCTGATGTAACGACGATATTGACAATGATCCCTGCTACGGCTACGCACTTCAGCGTTGTGGATTTAAAAAATGCTTTCTTTAGCATTCCTATACATAAGGAAAGTAGATATTTGTTTGCGTTCACCTTGGGGGGACGTTCATTTACATTTACTAGGGCAACTCAAGGGTATACTGAAAGTCCAAGCATTTATAGTAGAGGTTTGAAAGAGCAGCTCGACACCCTTGAATTGCCACCTACTTGTACACTGCTTCAATATGTCGATGATTTGCTTTTGGCTGCAGACTCTGAAAGTGCTTGTAAAGAAGGCACTGTACTGTTGCTTGTTCATCTAGCTAAAAATGGTCATAAAGCTTCGCTCAAAAAATTTCAATATTGTTGTCAGGAGGTCGCCTATTTAGGCTACCTCCTGTCAAAGGAGGGGAGAAGATTGACACCTGAAAGAATAAAACACATTTCTGGCATGTCTGTTCCAAATACACAGAAGGAAGTCAGAGCCTTAATAGGTATGGCTTCTTACTGTAGGTTGTGGATCCCGAACTTTTCACTAGTGATAAAACCGATGTTGGCTTTGACGAAGAAGGGCATTTCTCTGCCACTGCCATGGAAATCGGAACATCAACGATCATTTGAGCTACTCAAAACCGCGTTATGCTCTGCACCGGTTCTGGGTACTCCAAATTATGACAAGGCCTTTGTGTTGTTTGTGCATGAATGCGATTGATGTGCTTTGGCTGTGTTAACACAGGAACACGGAGGGAAGAATAGGCCGTGCGGCTACTACTCCTCCACCCTTGATCCTGTCGCATGCGCTTTGCCAAGATGTTTGCGAGCTGTCGCTGCTGCTGCCGCGTCTGTAAACCAGAGTGAGGGAATGGTCCTAGGCCATGATTTGATTTTGATGGTACCTCACTCTGTAGATATCCTATTGAACAAAACCCAAACGCAACACCTCACCTCTGCACGGCTAACAAGGTATGAATTAATTCTGTTTGCCCCTCACATTCAAATTAAGAGGTGTTGTGTTCTTAATCCGGCTGAACTCTTACCTTTCCCGCAAAACACTGTTTGCGGTGACAAAGAATTACATGACTGCCTGTATACCACTGAACAAGAAACGAAGGGCAGGATAGATCTCATAGATACTCCTTTGGACAATGCAGAAGGGGAGCTGTTTTGTGATGGTTCTTGCTTCAAACTTTCGGATGGTACATCTACAGCTGCTTACGCAGTTACTACGTTGAGTAAAGTTGTTGAAACTAAGAGAATTTCGTATAACTCCGCGCAGGCCGCAGAGATTATAGCATTGACCCGAGCTTGTGAGCTCTCCGAAGGGCGTATAGTAAATATATATATACTGATAGCCAGTACGCCTTTGGGGTGGCTCACAACTTTGGGAGGCTCTGGTCGGAAAGAGGGTTCCTGACCTCACATGGGACCAAGATTCAGCATGGTCCCTTGATAGTGCAATTGCTCTCGGCACTCTCGCTCCCTAGGCAGTTAGCGATCATGAAATGTGCAGCACATCGTAAGGTCATAGATGATGTGGGAAAAGGGAACGCTTTTGCGGACCTGATAGCCAGGCAAACGGCCACAGACCTTAGCACGGACAAGTATGCTCTAAGGGAAATGAAAGATGCTTATATAATGGATGAAGGTATTGGGTCTGTGCGAGATATTCAAACTGATGCCACAGTAGAAGAATCTAAAAGGTGGGCCGAAGGAATGGGGAAACTAGATGATGATGGGTGTTGGGTGGATACATCTGAAGGAAAATGGTTGCTCCCTGATTCATATGTACTGGCAATGGTTACGATGGCACACGGTCCTACACATGTGTGTGCTCAGCAGATCACGAAAATGTTAGAACAAGTTTGGGTGAATAACAAGATTCTGGAGACTGCACGACGTCATGTCCGGAACTGTATGATCTGCTTGCAGCACAATGTGGGCAAGGGGACAGTAACTCCAAGGGGAAGCTTTGGGCCCCCTTCTGTTCCCTTCGAGGTTATTCACTTTGATTTTATTGAGATGGAACGATGTAACAATCTAAAATATGTTCTTGTAATTATTTGTGCTTTTAGTAAATGGGTCGAGGCTTTCCCCGTTAAAGATGCTACTGCCATGACCACTGCAAAGACTATGGTAAAAGAGTTCTTTCCTCGATTTGGGCTCCCAAGGGTAATTTGGTCGGACACTGGCCCCCATTTTGTTGCAGCAGTAATTTTGCAGATATGCACAGCGTTACATATTGAGAAACGATTTCACTCAGCCAGACATCCTCAAAGTGCTGGGTTGGTGGAAAGACATAATGGTATCTTAAAGAATAAGCTTGCAAAAACATGTGCCGATACCAAACTGAAATGGCCAGATGCCTTACCTATTGTATTATTAGCTATGCGTACCACACCTCAAACTAAGACTGGGCTTTCTCCATTTGAGGTAGTGATGGGGAGGCCTGCTAACATTTGGGGTCTCCCAAAGCCTAAAGCCCTGAGAGAGGTGGAAAATGTATTGCTTGTAGACTACTGTAACCAGTTAACTAAAAACCTGTATTTCATTTATCACCAGGTTTATTCAGCTTTACCTGTACGGTTCACGGGCCCAGGACACGATATTCAGCCTGGAAGTTGGGTCCTAGTGAAGGCCTACGAAAGGTCTTCCTGTCTCGCTCCTCGTTGGAAGGGACCCTACCAGGTGCTGTTGGTCACCCGGACAGCAGTGTGGTTGGCTGGGAAGAAACACTGGATCCACGCGACGCATGTCAAGAAACTTCCTCACCCGACGCCACACGTTACAGAAGAAGCAGAACCCCTTGCAGACGCTACAGTCTCTGATCTTGGAGTAGCAAACAGCGCTGTGAGTGCGTCGGGGAATTTCTCTGAGCCCGTGGAGCTTGGGGAACAGTCCATTTCGTCTCCGCACTCTTTTGAAAAATCACTTCCGGAAAATACTGTTTCAAGCTCTGCGACTTCCGTCGCCTCTGATACGTCGCTTCCCTCAGGAAATGACGACACCTTATTTTCGGATCAAACAGTCTTGGGTACCACCAGGTACAACCTTCGACGAAGAAAATAGAACTAGGGCACAGGTTTTTCCGTGCATTTGGAAAAGAGAAGTGATTGAATGTTTCCTTTTGTATAAGAAGGTTTCTGTTGAACAAAAGGAACAGAAAGGGGATACTGCTGGCTAGGGTTGGGAAGGACTAAGAAGTTGCGCGACCGTAGTGTCGCCAGCAACGAACATTGGGGTCGTCGATTGAGGAACTGCAATGCCTGCCACCTCCACCGCTGCTACCCGCACTGGACTTGTGAATAGGGGGGTGACCAACTTGGACAATGAACAATGTGCCTGGGCCCCGAAAACGTATTGCTGTGTTTTGTTAATGATAATTGGTATTTGTGCAATCACTGCTGTAGGACTTTGGTACTTTGAAGAAATGTATCCTCTAAAACCTCTACTACCAATCGAGTTTGTACCAACTGCTTTGACTCCCTCTGTACACCTTCACACTCTGTCCCCTAGAGACTCCCAACATAGACAAAAGTATCATAATAACACTTTAATGATAGTAATGAAGCAACGCATGCCATTTTTAATAAGAGTAATTGTTGGATTTGCACTCATTTACCGCAACATGGGAACAAGGGGCTAGGATGGTATATTCACCCTTTACCTTTAATGACTGCTTGCTATGCCTCTCTTAGAGCACTATTCTTTGGCCGTTGCAATGATAGCATCTCAGGGAACTTTGATGGAACTAATTTGAATGATTTCGAGAAACGTGAATTGACTCCCCTGGGAAGTAAACCTAACGTCGCTTCTATTAGGCCGTCTGATAAACTATCTCTTCCCTTTCAAACTCTAATTTCCTTTAAAATGGCTCCGATAGGCAATAAGGACGCCGTGCCTCCTTCCTACTCTATAAATCATAGCCCTGATTCGGTCCCCTTTTGTGTACAAAGAAATGGCACTCGGCCAATGGGAGATTTTGAAGGTTGTATGAACATTGTAAATTTGACTGGAGAAAACAGGCCTCTGTATGTAGGGGGGCCTGTTTATTTTGTTTGTGGTAGTTTAGCATTTCCCTGGTTGCCCAAGGATTGGCAGGGAACCTGTTATTTAGGAATCCTGTTACCTGGGGTATTTGTAGCTAGTACATTGGAGGTTTCTAAGGCTCGCCCACGGCGGGACGAGAACGGAGATACCCCTGGGCAAGTATTGGGAGATATAGCAAAATCAGTTGTGCCCTTTTGGGGACAGATAACAAACTCTGAGAACATTAGGGGATTAGCAAGGGTACTGGAGAGAACGATCAACCGGACCACGGACATACTCTACATTATGACACTAGAACAAAAAGCAATAAGATTGGTAGCACTCCAAAATCGGATGGCATTAGATGTCATTCTGGCAGAACGAGGTAGAGTATGCAAATTGGTGGGGTCCGCTTGCTGTGTTTTTGTACCAGATTCCTCGCCGACAATTTTTAAAGCAATACAGAACTTGCATATCCTTAGTTCTGAAGAGCATATCCCTGTAGGAGATTGGAATCTTAGCACTTGGTTTTGGGATTCTTTACGATCTTGGGGCTGGAAGGTGCTTTCTGTCATTCTGGTTATTTTGGGGATCCTGCTATTCCTTTGTTGCTGTTTTCAATGTCTTCCGAGTATATGTGGAATGCTAGGGGGATGTTGTGCCCACGCAGTGAGCACAATAGGGCACAGAATATATGCCCCAGATACAGCATTTAAAGAGTTCTTGTTACAAGAGGTTTTGACGAACAACCTAATGGCTATAGACAATGATTCGGGATGTATGGATGACAATGCATGGAGTTATTTGCAAAAGTATTAGAAATGATATTAGCACTTGGCATAGGCCAAAAGGAGGGTCTGTTGGAATTGAAATAATATTATTCCTCCTGTCGCAGTAATTGAATGTGTATTGGCCTACGCCAAGTTGTCTAAAATATCATGTGAATAGACTTGACCTTAACGAAAAGTAATGTAAGTCGCCATCTTGGATTTAGCCGCCATTTTAGATTCTCTTGTAAATGTGGAAGTCACCCTGAACATCAAAATGGAGGCTGAATGACATTCTGAGTGAGATTCTGGCCGTTGTGACCTCCGCACACACGAATACTTAATATGCCTGCAGGCCACTTGTCGGGGTCGCGAACTGAGACCTTGTCCTATTGCTGACCTATGTGTAAATGAACAACTATATCAGCGAAACTGATCAAAATTCATACATTATAGGATTGACCTGGCAAGGAACCCTAGGCCTGATCCCAAGAATGGTTAACCCGCGAGAGGGTTGGCCAAGGGCTGGACAAACCATATAAAAGACCCAAATATTCCAATGTACGGTCTCTCTACTAATGCATCGAACCTTCGTTGAAGTTCGTTACGTTACTCTGAGAGCCGAATAGCTATCCGTTTGTCAATTGACTTTGGTAACTGTTGTAGCTTTTAAATAAAGCACTTGTATGTCCTTTGTAACCTGTGTTGGTGTGTTTCTTTGGGCTTCCCAGCCTCATATCAATTTTATGTTTTCACAAAACCTCACCAAACTGTGCAAACAAATTCGGAGTGTGCCATATACTTTTTTTTTGCGAAGTTTGGGGAGGATTCATCCAGGGGGAGCGAAGTTATAAGCCGCCCAAAAAGTGCTCTTCCTATGAGTTTAGCAACTTAACCATAACTACATGGCCGCTACCATATATATATATATATATATATATATATATATATACATATATATAGGCACTTGCTGCAATCTATTCACTATAAAGCTAGTCTCAAGATTACTTCGTCTGCTTGCGTTTCTTTTGCATCTGTACACGTTTAATATAGCTTAATGTCTTCATCTGTTCTGTGGCATATGCTTCTTCACCTTGAGCCCAAGATGTCACTTTTTCCCTTGATACTTTCTTGATGACTTATAGAATATCTGCATTCTCTGGGCTCTGCATCTCTTCTAGGTACGTCAGTTCAGCTCTCTGTAACGTCACCATTCGTCTAGACCATTCATTTGCTCTGCTTCTTCAGGAATCTTATTTAAACACCCATCCTATTTCCTCATATGCAGGTATGGTTTCCTCAATGGGAATCTTGCCTCTAGGATTCCTTTTGACCTTTGTCGTTTCAACTGCTCCGTGTATGTCACATACTCTGGTTTCCAACATAAAGGCAATAGGGGCAGAACGGTTGAGGTGGGGGCACTTGGCTCCTCCTCTACAGTATTATTAGAGTTCCTTCCTTCCTATGCCACTGCTCTAGTGGTCACTAACTCGAAAAAATAGCAGTGGAGCTTTGTAGGTTGAAGCAATTATATGGTCATTGTTTCTCGTTTTTGTTAGGAACCTGTTCCATTTTAGGGAGTAAAAATGCATGGTGCATATGTCTCTTAGCTATAAGGCTGGTGTTATACTACCCACAGGAGAACGTAATGTGGATAGTAAACAGAGGCACAGGAATGTTGGATCATCATATTCTAAGGAGCAGTTATTCTGATCCAATTGTTCTCCTAGCCCTTGAATTACTTCATTAAAGTTGCATTTGAACTCCTTTCAGCATGTTTTTCACACATTGGGCCTCATTATGAGTTTGCTGGTCCGGTAACAACGGTACCTGTAAGCTTTCTGATACCGTTGTTAAAGGACCAGCAAACTACGAGTACTGCTCGCAGGTGCCTCCGCGCCCACCAGGACTGGCCTGGCGGGCGTACCAGCACCCGCAAGCCGAGCATGTTGGATGCACTGGCACCATTCTCAATGGTGCCGGTGAATCCGACCTCCCCTATCCCATTGAGCCCTACGGGGTTCAAATGGGAATGGGGAGCATTTCATTCCAGCACCCTTGAATGGGCAATTACCGGGTCTGGCAGGGCCGTAATGACCCGGTAATTGCCCATTCACAGGCACCAGAGTTTGGTGGCAACCTGCAAGTTTTACCGGCAAGGCTACCGCCAAACTTGTAATGAGGACCATTTCTTTTAATTGCCATTAATCCATCTGCAAATGTATCAAATGTATTCTGTCTGAGTTTCCTGACAGCACATCAGTTATGACAAGAGATATCTGTGTTTTGTAATACAAATGAGTGATTTTCCAGTGGCTTAAAACATATGTGGGCCTCATTACAAGTTGGGGCGGTATCCTGGCGTAAATCCACCAGAATACGGCCCAAATGAATTCCTGTTACCGCCACTTGGTCCGGAGGAATTTCCGCCGGATTGCAATTGGTGGTGGCGGTGCAATTCCCCATTCATATCTAGTACATATGGAGTTCATTGGACTCAGTGTGGCTTTTTAGAGGAATTACCGCAGCAGAAATTCCGACGGTTTTGGCGTTGAGTTAGAGGATTTACCTCCAGGATTTTCCTGGAGGCAAATCCTCCACTCCAGGCCCGAAATCATAATTTGGTGTAGTGGTAAATTTGGCATTAATGGAGTACCAGAAAACACAACAAGAGGTAGAAGGAGTGGGAAACCCACTATTAACCAACCCTCAAACAGGTCAACAACCTTTAGAACACAACACAGGGGTTAAGTAGGCAGCAGTCTTTCGATTTTCATAGGTAACTACCTGAAGTAAACAAGGTCACTCGAGGAAACTGCCTCCTATTGTATTAAATCATCAGACAGTATAACATATTTAGAATATAAATTACTGTTTTATTAATGTACCAAAAAGTGAACATATACAACCACAATATAATACAAAATTGTAAAAATGCCGGCTGACAATTGAGGTAGAAATTGTGAAGGTAGAGAAGTGTGATAATATCACACTAGAATGGTACACTCCTATGTTTCTGCTCAACCATCTAACCAACAGTGCAAAGCTAAACAGACAGTAGTCTAGTGGGTATAGAGGGCTTGACAGTATATAGCCCTCTAAAGTCTGTAGTGTCAAACAAAAGTGTCGTAGGCAGTGCAAATATGCAATTCTTAAAACAAAAAGACCAAAGTTTTACATACAACACTTCACTCACTCACATCAAACCACTACATACACATACTCTCAAACATAACTCATCCAACATGTTTCTTTCCAACAAAAAAGTGTAAAAACAAGTGTAGGGAAATTTGTCAGGGAAAAGTCTGGGGTAGTCAAGTCAATTAGCAATTTCAGCACTGTAGAATAAACCAAAGCACTGTAAACATCTGATTTACCATGAAGAGGCACCCATCAAATGGGTGTTTCAATTTCTACAGTTGTAAATTCAACATTAATGTCAAAGACAACAAATATACACAACAGCACAAGTGCAATGCGGATGGTGTTCAATTGAGGGCGCATCCACGGCGCAACACCTTTTAAATCCACGTGTAACCTACAACAAAAGGGAAAGCGAGAAGACAATAAGGAACATTGTCCATAATGTCGAGCCAAAAATGCTGTAAGTAGTAAATTACCAGCTCCGGGGTTTTAGAACTACCCGGCATGGCTAAAATACATTAGTGTATCTTAATTAACACTAGGGCTAACTGGGAACCTCCAGAAAGGTTAAAAGCAGACCGATTCCGACTCACTAATCTTACACTCATTATGGGGCTGAGTCAAAGAGTGTTAGTTCTAGTCTAACAACTTCTGTGATGTCGCAAGTCCCTGCGGTCTCCAATCGGCTCAGTTTAAACAACTGTGTACAAAAACGTAGACTAAGTTCAACATTACACCTCATAGTGTCTATGGGTGCCTGTCTCCTTTGCATGCACACTCTGCTGCTATCATGGGGTCTTAACCAGGGTGCTTTTTAGAAGTCTAGAGGGTTGCAGAAAGCTAATGGGTCAATCCATCAACAGGTTGAATTGGGGGTCACCTCTGATCCTGTGCCCATGTGTTGGGACCTGAGTGTGGTTATTTCCACCTCTCAGCGGTGGTTTAATCTTTTCCAGTATAGGTAATTTGAACTGTTCTGGTGTATGCCCACATGACTGGAAATGTGCTACGAGAGGGGCTGTAATTTTATGAGTTCTATTACAAGACTTATGTTTTATAAGTCGTTTTTTAACCTCTCTCATTGTCATCCCTTCATATCGTAACCCACATGGCCATGTGATGAGGTAGACGACTCCTTTGCTATTGCAGTTTGTGAATGTTTTTTGCTCCCACAGGGTTTCCACCCAATATTGATATTCATGCTTCAGGTTGTCTGGGCACACATTGAACGGCCCCCAGAAGGGCTGTGCATTTTGGCCTGGTTGCTCCCCAGGTGGTTATTTTCCATTTCTTCTGTTATGGTCTCTTTTAGGGTGTGTACGAGACAATCTCTTAGATTTTGTTTCCTTTTTATGGCAAATGCTGGTAGTTCTAGGTGACTGCCACTAGTGTTCAGGAATCGCCACAGTTTTTTTAATCTTTTTTTTCAGTGGGTTGAAAATGGGCAAGTAGCTCAGAACTGCTGTGATGTTATCTCTTTTGTCTGTTTTTTGATGTTGTAGCAGTGTCACAACTCGGGGTATATTTCTTGCTCTTTTGTAGGTGTTGTGGACAATCTTCTTAGGATACCCCCTCTGTGTCAGTTGTTTCTTCAGGAGCCCTACCTGTGTGTTATAATCTTGGGTCAGGGTGCACGTCCGTCTATACCGCACAAATTGTCCAAATTGTAGGTTATCCGTTAAGGCTAGTGGGTGGTAGCTCTAATACTTGAGCAGGGAATTGCGATCAGTTTCCTTCTTGTACACTTTTGAGACAAGGGGCCCATCCTGGGCTGTGATGAGCATGTGCAGAACATGGGTCTCTTTCCTGTTTGCATCAATGTTAAATGTAAGATGTGGGTTGCAGTTGTTTAGCCACTCATGGAATTTGGTCAATTCTTCCGATGTGCCTTCAAAGATCAGCAGCACATTGTCTATGTACCTACGCCATGTGTGGATCTTTATAAGGTGCGGGTTGGTTTGTCCGTAGAAGTGCTCTTCTTCAAATTGTTCCACATTTAGGGTGTCTAGGGTAGGTGTGAAGCTTGCACCCATAGCTGTTCCCGTAATATGTTGATAGAAGGTATTTTCATACAGAAAGTAATTGTGTGTCAGGGCAATCTCAGTGTCATGATTCCTGCCCCTCATGTCCCCAGCCCTCCAAGATGTCAGGCTGGAGCCAGGCCACGATCACCTACATGGCCCTCAAGGGCCTCTCCATCCCTCCAAAGACCCACTTGGAGTCATACTTGGCGCTTGTGGCACCAGACTCACTCACTCCCATAGGATAACATTAGGGATTAGACTTCTAGTGCATTGATGGGGACAAGATGGATGCCCCCACATATTTCGGTCCCAGAACTGCATGTGCGGTCTAGTCTTTTTGGTGTGGTTCAGCCCAGACACCTGGGATACCCAGAGATTATTTAAGCGACACCCAGGCTGAGAAACATGCTTTGTGTTTTCTGCACCTGCAGCGTGACACTCACCGTGGTCAGATCGGTCTCCAGTAGGCCTGCATCTTTCTTCTGCGCTCCTGCAAGAGCAAGAACACTGTTAGGAACAGCCTTACCTTGCAGCGCTTCTGCCCATCATTCATCGGTCCTTCTGTTCTGCGGGCATCTTCGGCGGTGTCATTCCCATCCCGGCACGCCGCTTCCTAAGGAAAAGGGAAAAGAACAGCAAAAAGGCATTAGTAAGCATTCTGCAAATCTTCGCTTATTTTTAAATGCTGTACGAGCTTCAAAAGCTTACCTGAATCCCAGCCGCTCTGGGGGAACTCTGCCTCCGGAACTTCTCATCCATCTGCAAGAGGGAAAAGACACTCTAGGTTAGCGTGGAAATATCTAGAGGCGCCGCATACTGCGCTTACCCACTGCATTTGTTCTTCATAACCGGCATCCACGCTGAAAACATCACGGCACCTAAAAGACACAGAAAAAGAACTCAGTTCAATGCAAATACGAAAGGGGTGCATCGCGCATCACGCTCTCACTCACCTTCAGCGATACTCATCTCAGCAGCACGCCGCCATCCCCGGACGCCGGCCATCATCTAAGGAAGGAAAGGAACAAAGTTAGAGAACTGTTCAAAAGACTCATTATACTTACCTGTCGGCCTCTTGCCAGTGAAGTAACTAGGAAGCAACGAGCCTGCATCAATCAACGTGCCCCTGCGCTGAAAGCAGGACGGAGAGCACACTATCCAAGAAAACAAGGTGAGCTGTGGATCAAAGGGAAGGGTTGGACCCCGGGGAAGAAGGGGGTCAAGCACACAGAGACAATAGGGAGTTAAACTCTACCAATCCTGTATTTCAGGCCCAGTTTCCAGTCAAATAGCCTCCAGGGAAGGGTTCAAGGCCGTAAGAGGTCAGAACAGGCTGAGTGACGTCCCCGTGGATACCAGGTGAGCGTTACAGAATGCAAAGCCTCACATCAAAATCCACCTGGGCACCATGGAAACGTCAGAAACCGACCAGTAGCCCACATGTTGGGGCAGCTACTTTCCAAAGTACATGCAGCCAGACAGGAGACCAACACCCTGAGGAGAGGGCTGATAGTAGCCAAAGAACGCACTGATGATTTAAGCCGGCAACTTCTCCAGTCACAAGCAGGGCATGCACCTTTGCCGGGAAGCGTGCCCTCGATGCCGGCGCCATCAGCCAATCCCGTTCAGATAACCCTTCCCGGGGCAGTTCCCTTGGCCCCGCCCAAACGATTTACGGGGGATCCCAAGAGGTTTGCAACGTTCATGAACCAGTGCCGCCTGCACTTCCTTTGTAGGCCAGGGGCCTTTCCGAATGACCAATCACGGGTCGCTTTTGTGCTATCCTACCTGAGTAGTAGCTCCGCGGACTGGTCTGTACCCTTTGTGGCCCAAGCCGATCCTTTGCTGCATGACTTCAGGGGCTTTCAGCAGGAGATGGAAAAGCTGTTCGCCCGTCGTAATCATGGGCAGGCATTAGACAACAAACTTCTGTCCCTACACCAAGGGAATCAAGACCTATTAACATACATAGCCATGTTCAATAGACTTGTAGTTGAAGCAGAATGGCCAGTGGAGAAGAGAACCATGTTATTTCATCCAGGGTTGCGGGGGGAGCTCAAGCATGTTCTCGCACAAGTAGTGAACCCCCCAAAAGACTGCTCAGAATTCATTGACCTTGTTGTTCAACTGGATCATAGGTTGCAGGACCGAAGAGCAGATAGAACCAGACCGGACCCTCGCCCCATGTATGTGCGTTCAAAGGACAATACTGCCCGAACAACGGAAGGTTCAGGAGAACCAAAGCAAATCGGGGCGGTCAGATCCCCCTTGACTAAAGCGGAAAGGGATAAAAGGAGACAGCAGCAGTTATGTCTGTACTGTGGAAGGTCAGGTCATTTCCTTAAAGAGTGCCCTGTGAAGCCACCGAGGAGGACGGTAGGGGCCACGGACAAGGAAGATACCATCAAGGAATCGGAAACTCCCCAGCCCGGCAAGTGTAGGGGTCCACTTGTCGAGCAAAGAAAGTGAACTACAGACCTCCCATTTTGCACTATCTGTGGTCTTGATCAATCACCAACAACCAACTCGGATGCACGCAGTAAGAGCGTACATAGAGAGTGGAGCCGTTGGGAATTACATCGACCAGGATCTTGCGGCAAAGATGGGGCTTCCGTTACGCCCTAAATCAACCACCGACACTGTTACCACTGTCAACAGCATGGAAATAGCTTCTGGTCCAGTATCCCAATGCACTGCAGCTTTAACCCTTCTGTGCCAGGATGGACACCAAGAATCTATTGTTTTCGACCTCATTAAGGCACCACAGTTCCAGTTGATTTTGGGAATGCCATGGTTGGTAGCTCACAATCCTCGAATCGATTGGCGAGCAAAAGAATTGGCCTTTCCCGAGACTTGCGCCCACACATGTTATTGCCAAGAGAAACAACCAATAGACACCAGAACCTCCACGCTTGCGGCTGTGGCAATCGGCACCCTACCAAGTGAATACCAGGACTTTCAAGATGTCTTTTAGAAAGAACAGGCTAATACCCTGCCACCGCATAGACCATACGATTGCCAAATCGACCTGATACCCGGTGCACAAATCCCTTGTGGGCGAATTTACGCACTCACGGAACCAGAAAACCGGCACCTGAAGGCCTATCTTGACCAATACGTGGCCAGCGGGTTCATCCGTCCCTCGAAGTCTCCAGCAGCCAGTCCTCTATTCTCTGACCAAAAATGAGGGGGACTTGAGAATGTGCATCGACTATCGCGCACTGAATCAGATTACCGCAAAAAATCGCTACCCCCAGCCACTGATCCCTGAATTGCTTGATCAAGTTAAAGATGCCCAAATCTACACAAAACTAGACCTGAGGGGGGCATATCACCTTGTTCGCGTAAAACAGGGGGACGAATGGAAAACCGCTTTTCGCACCAAATACTGCTTGTACGAATATCAAGTAATGCCCTTTGGCCTTTGCAACGCGCCTGCTGCATTTCAATACTTCATGAACGATGTCCTAGGGGAATTGATTGATGTCTGTGCTCTAGTGTACATCGACGATATCCTAGTATATTCCACATCAAAGCAGGACCATATTAAACACGTCCGATCCGTATTGGAGAAACTCCGTCAACACCAGCTCTATGCCAAGCTCGAAAAGTGCTCATTCCACGTCTCCGAGGTGGAATTCCTGGACTTTATTCTCAGCCCGAATGGAATCCGAATGGATGTACACAAGGTAGATGCTATCCTGAACTGGCCATCCCCAAATTCATTCAAGGGGGTTCAAAGTATGCTGGGTTTTGCAAACTTCTACCGCCGGTTCATCCCAGGATTTTCACAAATCGTGCATCTCATCACGTCATTACTAAGGAAAAGCAACAAAAAGTTCCAGTGGACAACAGAAGCCGAGGAGGCTTTCCAGGAAATCAAAGCAAGATTCACATCTGCCCCAATCTTATGCCACCCTCGCCCTGATCTCCCATACCTGGTGGAAACGGACGCCTCAAGCATGGCTTTGGGAGCTGTCCTATCACAAAAGGACCCCTAAACGGGCCAGTTACACCCTGTTGCCTTCTGGTCGTGTAAATTCACACCCCCTGAACTCAATTATGCTATCACAGACAAAGAACTCCTGGCCATTATGTCAGCCTTTAAGGCTTGGCAGCACTACCTCTTAGGCGCCAGACACATAATCACCGTAATAACTGACCACCGGAACCTCCAGTACCTAAAAATGGCAAAGGCCCAATCCTCACGACAACTACTTTGGGCTCTTTATTTTGCTGAATATGACTACGTGATTACATTTCGACCAGGGGTGAAAAACAGGAAGGCCAATGCCCTTTCCCGTATGGGGGTGGAAGAGCAAGGGTATCAGACCCCTGACCTAATAGCAATCATCCTGAGTGACAAGTTCCTAGGAATCACAGCAACCATAACTCAGAAAGAATTACATGAAGAAATCCAAAACCTGATGAGTCCGGAGCAATTACAAGCGTGGAGTGCACAAGGAGAACATTACATGATAAAAGATCAGTTGCCCTACTTCAGGAATCGTTTATTCTTACCAAACCAAGAGCTATGAGACCAAGTCATGTCCGGTTATCATGATTCCTTGATCGAGGGCCACCCCGGAATCGCTAAAACCCTAGCCAAGGTAAAACGAAATTATTGGTGGCCCACGTGGCGTAAAGACATTTTCCAATTCATTCTATCTTGTGGAGTGTGTGCTCAAAACAAGTCATCCAAGCAGAAACCGGCTGGGCTATTACAACCATTGGAAATCCCACCAGCACCCTGGCACACGTTGTCCCTTGATTTTATTACTGATTTACCACCCAGTCAAGGGTTTAACACTATTCTTGTGGTCATGGACCTATTTTCAAAAATGGCACATTTCATTCCTCTTAAGGGGCTCCCAAATGCTTCCATTCTGGCAAAGCTATTTCTTTAAGGCATCATACGGCTTCATGGGTTTCCTGCAGTTTAGGTCTCAGACCGAGGTACTCAATTCATATCTAACTTCTGGAGAAAATGCTGCTCTATGGCCCAGATCAAAATCCGGCTATCAACCAGTCACAATACCCAAACGGATGGTCAAACTGAGAGGACAAATCAGACGCTCGAGCAGTATCTGCGTTGCATGTTACACCAAGCTGAAGGAAGCTGGTTCGACCTATTATGGATAGCTGAATATGCTCATAATAATTCCCTACACACTAGCACTGGGCAGACACCCTTTTATACCATGTATGGCAGGCACTCACGTACTTCTGAGTTGGACGTTCCTACAACCCTGGAAATGCCAGCAGTCAAAACCTTGCACACGACCATTTCTCAAACCTTTAAAAAGGCAGCTGAACACCTACTTCAAGCTAAGAATCGCCAAAAGAAGTTTGCTGATCAACACCGAGCAAAGGCCCCCAACTACCAAGTGGGAGACAAAGTCTGGCTGGCGTCTAAACACGTGTCCATTAAAGGAGCAAACTTTCCGTCCAAGATACCTGGGTCCATTCACCATCACCTCCGTCATAAATCCTGTGGCGATCGGACTAACTTTGCCGTCAAACATGCAGATTCATCCTGTGTTCCACGTGTCTCTCCTTAAACCTGTTCAACCTGGGACCCGGGTAGCAACGGCACCGCAGCCAGTAGTAGTCGCCGGGGAGCCAGAATTCAAAGTCAAGGACATCCTAGATTCAAAGTATGTCAGATCCAAATTATACTACTTAGCAGACTAGAAGGGGTATGGTCCACAAGACAGGACATGGAAGCCTTTGAGTACATCCATGCACCTCGCTTGCTTAGACAATTTCATCAAAACCATCCAACCAAACCAGGACCAGACGGAAGAGCCACCTTGAGGGAGGCCTTGGGGGGGTGCTGTCATGATTCCTGCCCCTAATGTCCCCAGCCCTCCAAGATGTCAGGCTGGAGCCAGGCCACAATCACATACATGGCCCTCAAGGGCCTCTCCATCCCTCCAAAGACCCACTTGGAGTCAGACTTGGCACTTGTGGCACCAGACTCACTCACTCCCATAGGATAACATTGGGGATTGGACTTGTAGTGCATTGATGGGGACAAGATGGATGCCCCCCACATATTTCGGTTCCAGAACTGCATGTGCGGTCTAGTCTTTTGGGTGTGGTTCAGCCCAGAGACACCTGGGATACCCAGAGAGTATTTAAGCCACACTCAGGCTGAGGAACATGCTTTGCGTTTTCTGCACCTGCAGCGTGACACTCACTGTGTTCGGATCGGTCTCCAGTAGTCCTGCATCTTTCTTCTGCACTCAGCTCCTGCAAGAACAAGAACACCGTTAGGAACAGCCTTACCTTGCGGTGCTTCTGCCCATCATTCATCGCTCCTTCTGTTCTGCGGGCATCTTCGGCAGTGTCATTCCCATCCCTGCACGCAGCTTCCTAAGGAAAAGGGAAAAGAACAGAAAAAGGCATTAGTAAGCATTCTGCAAATCTTCGCTTATTTTTAAATACTGTACGAGCTTCAAACGCTTACCTAAATCCCAATTGCTCTTGGGGAACTCTGTCTCCGGAACTTCTCATCCATCTGCAAGAGGGAAAAGACACTCCACGTTAGCGTGGAAACATCTAGAGGCACGGCATACCGTGCTTACCCACCGCATTTGTTCTTCATAAGCGGCACCCATGCTGAAAACGTTGCGGCACCTAAACGACACAGAAAAAGAACTCAGTTCAATGCAAATATGAAAGGGGTGCATCGCGCTCTCACTCACCTTCAGCGCTACTCATCTCAGCAGCACGCCGCCATCCCCGGACGCCAGCCATCATCTAATGAAGGAAAGGAAAGAAGTTAGAGAACTGTTCAAAAGACTCATTATACTTACCTGTCGGACTCCTGCCAGTGAAGTAACTAGGCAGCAACGAGCCCGCATCAATCAACGCGCCCCTGCGCTGAAAGCAGGACGGAGAGCACACTATCCAAGAAAAAAAAAGGTGAGCTGTGGATCAAGGGAAGTGTTGGACCCCGGGAAAGAAGGGGTTCAAGCACACAGAGACAATAGGGAGTTAAACTCTACCAATCCTGTGTTTCAGGCCCAGACTCCAGTCAAATAGCCTCCAGGGAAAGGTTTGAGGCCGTAAGAGGTCAGAACAGGCTGAGTGACGTACCCGTGGATACCAGGTGAGCGTTACACTCAGCTAAGTGGGTGATGAAGGTGGCGTGTCCGTTTGGCAGTCTCCTGTCATTACCCAAGCGTCGTTGTACCATTTATACTGTTTCTGGTTGTAGAATGCTGGTATATCACAACGCCACATCCATCGTTACAAGCCATTGTGTTTCTGTGTTGAATGGTAATGTCGCAAGGAGGTTGAGGATGGTGGTGGAATCTTTGACATAAGATTTCATTTTAGGTACTTCATCGTGAAGAAAGAAGTCCACGTATTGTGACAAGGGCTCCAAAATCAAATTGATGCCTGATACAATTGGCCAGCCCGTTATGGGTGTAGTTCCTTTATTTACCTTAGGGAGGGCATAACAAGCAGGGAGTCTTGGGGTGTCTGGTTCAGGAATGTTCCTTCTTTGTCGCTGATATATCCTTCTGCTAAGGCTTCTTCAATGATTAGTGCAATTATGGTCCTGATTGCAGCTATAGGGTCTGTTGGTAAAGATCTGTAGCTCTTGATGTCATC
Organism: Ambystoma mexicanum; assembly: GCF_040938575.1. Taxonomy (NCBI): domain Eukaryota; kingdom Metazoa; phylum Chordata; class Amphibia; order Caudata; family Ambystomatidae; genus Ambystoma; species Ambystoma mexicanum. The sequence goes on from NC_090930.1 coordinate 923,216,408, forward strand.
AATTAGTCGGTGTACCATATCAGCCTAGTCTTTTGTGTCCATGAGGGCTGTGGCTCCTCCCTTATCACCTGGTTTTATGGTGAGCTTGTTATTACTGGATAGCTCTGTCAAGGCTGTTGTTGTTCTTTCGTGCAGTTGTTATATAAAAATGGTAGATTCACCTCTAGCTCACCTCCTGGGGTAGCAGACAGAATAAAACAGACCCCTGCATTCTAAAAATAATAATGGATTACAAAGTGCATGTAATTAAAAGTATAGATGCCAAACATACCAAGGCCAAACAAGTTGTTCCAAATTCTTGTCCCTAGGTAAAGATGTGGAGGCACCACCATCTCTGATGGATTAGACTATCTGAATAAGACGTATCCGAACTTGAGGTCCTGAAGAAGATGACGAGAACCAGCAGTTCATTGAAACCGGTCGACCCCCACAATGCTTGATACCCTTTAAGGAAACACAGGATACGGCAATTCAAGCAATACCTTTTAGTGGAGACATAGTCTCACTTTCTAAATCATTTTATGTCTCGAGTTGAACCATACAGAACCATCATATCCACACCTCATGCACATCTGTTGTTGGTGAATAAAACATAGTTATGGTCATTGTGCCATAAAAAATAATAAATTCCTCCAGTGAATGTCCATGGAGGTATAGTAGTGTTGGCTCAACCATTTTATTGTTTTATCAGTGCTGGAACTATATACTTTGTAGATGCAGGGACAGTACTTCTTTCTTTCCTGTTAGATAGGCGTTGCACCACCTCTTACCTAGGGATAGCGACACCCTATAGGGATAGGGTGTACTTCCGCTTAGGGACGTTTGTAGCATACACATTGCATGAATACATGAATAACAAATAATAAACCAGTATCACCAGCACGTAATTGTTCTCTTAAAAAGTGTTTTTATGTGATATACCTGATGTTGTACGTAACACTTAAGGCCATGCTTATTGCTTTAATCGGATTCCCTGATTGTCTTTATGTGAGTTATTTCCAACTGCCATGGAAGGCCCATTCACCATAGTATCCATTGGGTGGGAGAGGTGGCAAGGACATACTGGGATGAGGAAGAGTGTGAGTAGGAGTAATGTAGATTACAGATAAGTAATATGAGCATTCCCTCCACATCCCTTTTCCTCGTCCCAGTACTTACCTGTGAGTTATACCAACTCTGGATAACGAATGGTGCTAGTGTCAGTCTAGAAAAATGGATACCTCTCATCATTGGCGGCAAACGTATTTTGGTGGCCGTGGGCCAACCGTCTCATGCACGATATCATAGACATACAGGTTTCCGAGTTTACAATGAACGACCATTTTTATGTAACAAGGATCGCCATTTTGTTTTCTAACAATTGCTCATTGCTTTCTGCTCAAATTGCTTCGCAGCACATTTTCTGCTTACACTGCTCGACTGATAATATTGTTGTCTGAACGTGAAAGGACAAGGCCGCAGGGCCGCAAGGCTAATAAGAGTTAGTTGAAACACAACGTAGGCAGCGCCAGGAAGGAATGCCTGGCTCCCTCCCGAATGTAGCCTTGAAGCAGAGCCGCAGGGCATTTAATCATTTCACAGCTGCCAGTCAGTCTCGTTATATGGTAGAATATGTTAGAATAAAGCAGCTAAAGGCTTGAATTATGCTCTTCTTACGGCCCCCCTTTACTGAGCCCTGTAGAGCATGTCGGCTACCAGGACACGAATAGCACCTCATAGATAGCAAGGTCTGGAATGTGACTCTTCCCCCGTATGTAGCTCGCTTCCAAGAACAGAAGCACTGTGTTCTGTTCAACAACTAAAAGATGCCTCCGCACTTGCAAAATTGCATATTGTTACTAGAATAGATATTTGAAGGTGTCATATTTGCCGAAAGTGTCCATCATCACACCGAGTTCAAAGAAACCCAACAAAGGGGGGTGTTAAACATGTTATAGCTGATTGTATGATATGCATTCTGTATATATGTAACTGATGTACGTAATTCACTCTCTTGCGTCCCTCGAGGTCTAGAGATACACGTCGCGGGGCGTGAGACCGAGTTGGCCAACTGAGACTATTTACTTTGCAATAAACCCTAGCTTTGGGAATACAACCTCGTGTCTGGCATACCTATCGTGTGTGGTGACTTGCCTTGTTTCCATAGACGTAAGAGACCTCTATGGGCCCCTTTCACTAGAACAGAACCACAGACTTGGCAGAGGCATGCTCATACACCATCACCAGATGTATTCAAGCACAACCACCCCGTGCCTATGACCTGTAGGTTACATCAGTCCAACACTCAGCACCCAAGTAAGAAAGGCCCCAGACTCCGGACGGTGGAGATTAAGATAGTAGTGTTGTTAGGAAGGGCCCAAAGTACTGGGTATGCCAGAGGAATTGGAGTCAATCCAAACCAGACTAAATGACGAGATGGACAAAGTGCAAGGCAAACCCCATCTTTATTATTATCCAAATAAAGCAGGGACAGCATACAAGCATCAAAATCTTGAGGCCCTCTGAGAGAAAATACAAAACAACCTTTTAAGTACCCTGAATTTATCGTGTATGGCGTCTTAACTTCATCACAATTTACAAAACCTACTGGGATTGGGAATTGGTTAAGGTATTTGGCTACATAAAGATCACATAAGGGTTAAGCATTTAATTGGGCTAGATTTATCTGATGGTCCCACCAGAGAACATCCTTACTGTGAAAAAGGTGAAACTACATTATCTCTTCATTAGGGGATTGGTTGGCCTATGATTTGATGGGCTAAAGGACAAAAGAAAGGGACTGCTACCGTTGTTGGTATTCGTTTGGTTATTGATTTTAACCTAGTTGTATCAACATATTATCACACAATATTCATTTCATTTATATTCATATCCACAAAGTATCATGCAGACCACTGGAATGTATTAAATAAGCCATACATTTTAATTTTAGTCGGTGAAAAACATCAACAGAACTGGTACATTTAAAACCTACTCGTAAAGTAGGGAAAACAATTGAGTGAAGAAATGGGGGTAGTGTTAAAGAAAGGAAAAGACCCTGTACAAGTATCAAACAAAGAGCTCAGAAATCTGTAAGGAAGTTAAACAGAAGCTAAAAGCCAAGGTAAATAACTCTTGACAAAATAAAGATTTCAGAAATGTTGGCACATAAATTGATCATCAAAACCTTCTGAGTGCTTTATAAATGGCAAACCAACTTCTTACATTGTGCAGTAAAATAGTTTTTACGGCTTTGTAGTTAATCAATAATTTCGACTGAAGACACATATAATGAAAAAACAGTAGAGGATCACAAATATTCCATCATTGGTTTGACTAATGGGGGTTAATTACTCCCACCTAATTTCCATGTGCGTCCCTTCTAGATTTCAAAAGCGATTCTTATCAACCAATGGGTATGATTTCGATGGCCGGCATGACACTACAGATTTTGGCATTGCACTAACCAACCTTGGACATTTGACAGGTCGTCATGATATGAGCCAGATGGGGAATAGGGGGAGAGAGGCCAATGGACTGTCCATTATTTATTTGAAGAAGATACCATCCTTCATCCTCAAGCCAGGAGACTGGGCAATTAATTTGCACTTTACCTTGCAAGGAGGCTAAAGTCTGTGTGTACTTTAAGGGAGTCTTGCAGGTGTCCTATTTTATGCTAATGAACAGCCAGTGTTCTCCAATTATAAGTCATGTGATAGAATACCGTGAATGAAATGGAATTAGCCCCTATTTATTGGGAATTTAAACATGTGTGTTGCATTTTCTGTTTTCACCAGGCACACTCTTGAGTTATTCTTCATGGAGTTTGTTATTTGCTGTTTTATTACACCGTATAAACAAAGGATGGCTGTATTCTTATGAACCTTTAATGCATTTGGGAGTATCCTGCTTGTGTCTTGGGAACTGCTATCTCGTGCCTTCGTTCTGCTGGACCCATCTTCCCTATCTCATTCTAACCTTGGCTCTCATTGTCAGCTACCATCAGAGTTCTGCACAGCTGTGTATTTCTGTAGATTCAACTTTTTTAGTTCTCTCGAAGTCTTGAGGCCTTGATCTATTTAAAAGCATGCTCTGGCTTCCATTTTTAGAAGGATGGCAACCCTATTACACTCTGGTTTCTATGTTAGCCATATTCGTGTGTTGTTCATGTTGCATTCATCTTATACATTGGTTCTGTTAGAGTTCTTCATGTCGTGTGGCTTTTGTTAATATTTTTCATGTATAAATGCATATTTGGCCTAGTGTACGTGTACTTCAAGTGGAGTGCATATTTGCTTTGTGTTTAATGCATGTGCTTGCTAATGATTCAGCGTTGGGTAGACTACATTTGCCATCTTCAGCTTAGATTGTCCTATGTCTTGTTGTACCTCTCTGGGATAAAGGCTGTAGGTTGTTTTAGTGAGTAATGTTTCTCACCCGTACAGTAATAGATGGGGGTGGGGAAGAAGCTATGGATGACGTATACATCTGCCTCCCAACATTCCCCCTTCTGGTCAAGTCCTCAACCGCACTCTTCCTTCTGCTTTTCCCCAGATATTTCTCTTTTGGTACCCATATTTTACTCAACCCCCCCCAAGCTACCTCCACGTCTCACATGTTCAGCAATGCTGTATGGCATGTAGTTACATAACCCAGAGATGTCACAATTCGCCCAATGCTCTGAGTAATTCTAGAGATTGGGAGGGTACGTGAACTTTGACCATGGCGGTGCTAGACAGTTGTCTACTGCTTGGGTAGAGAGGAAGTCATCGGTTTGGGTATACTCATGCATGTGAGTATCCAGGTTTGTCATTATTTCCATTCCTACTGCCCTTTTGGCAGTCTTCTAGCATTGGTTTATTGCTGTTCTTATGGTCCAGAAAGCCAATAGTACCAGTACTAGTATGGCCAGTAGTACTTTGAATGCATTTGCCAACCAGGAGGGTATCCAGGAGAATAGATAGTCGTACCAACTATCATCCGCAATATCTCCCACTTCCTCCACCATTTTTGTGTGCAATTCAGTCCATAGGCTATTGCTTCTGTGAGAGTCCCATTTTCCTCATCGTTCGCAGGTGTGTACGTACAGCAAGATGGGTCATTTTTTGCACAAACATCACCTTCCCTAGCCATTATCAGATCGAGCACATATCTGTTTTGAAGAATCATGAGCCTTATTGCTCTCAGCTCTTCCCTTACAGCATTAAAGCTTTGTACAGTTGTATTATTGGTTTGTAACAGCTCCCACTGGGTTATTTGCAGCCATTATGGAATAGGGCATGAGAGCCTGCAACCCAGGAACAAAGACGGATGCAAAAAACATTGTTGTTTTCCTGAAAAATATATGTGCATTTGGTATGTCTCCATATGCCGTTGCCACTTTTGCTGATATGTAATTACTTGTTTTGATACATTTAAGGGTAAGGCCATTTTATTTCTTAGGTGCGTGTCCATCTGGGAAAAATCACAAATCTGTACCTCACTCTGGGACACTGTTAATGTTTGTGAGCTTATCACCACCAGGGAGCACAGACCACCGTAATTTGGGTGAAGCTGCATTTGAACCACAGGCCCAATAGTGGTCCACTATTACTGCTGTACCTACTTTCATGCCAGCTACGTAAAAAAATGCATCTGCATACCTTATCCATTCCCACCTTTACTGCCCCGTCATTCTGAAAGCAGAGAGTAGCAATTGTCAGTGGTCATATTGACACTGGTCCCCTCTCATCTTCTACCCAAGTGCGTTATTTCATACCTAATGACCATTGTTTAAGGCACTGGGCATTTGCATTCTGCACCACCTTTTAAATCTGCCCTTGGACTGCCCATGCTTTTCACCCTATCAATCCTTCTGCCCATCCGTCATCAGTAAGTACACTTCCTTTTGTTTATAATTGACCCCTATTCCAGCACCAAGGTATTTCTTTCCCTTGGGCATCATTACATGGCAGCATTTTGTGATATTCTATTAAAATCCCTCCTCCACCTGTCTCTAGTGGTGCGTAGTTGATCAGCTTGCATTATGTTTTTGCACTTATCATCATAGTCTTTTGTTTTACAAAATTATCCACCCAGGGAGAATCTGCTTTTGTTACTATGGAAGCTGTCCGACCCTGGAATTGGCCTCTGGTCATACATAGTACAAGGTGAGTTACGCAATGTGCTGTATGTGTGTTTTCCGTTTGCTATGAACATTTTGGAGAAACGTATGGCATAGGACACGAGGGAACACACAAAACAGCTCTCATCAGAAGTCTCTCTCCCCACTTTGCTCATATGCTGGTACCACAGGTGGTTGGTGATATGGACAGAATCATCCATATACTTGCTCAATTGGCTTTGAGTCATCTAGCACACTTCTTTTCATTCTTTTAATCTGTGTGCTCACTACAGGGGATTGTTTCTGGGGTCATTTCAAATGTCGTTGCCAATGGGGTGGTACTCATGTCTACTGGTTTAGCTGTATTATAAATCATCAGTTGTCTCAATGCAACAACAATAATAAAATAAAAGACCATACAACATAAAGAACATTGCTACAACCATACAAGCTAGTGAGTCTACCTTCTGCAAATAGCTAGGGGCCCAATTCCCCCTACGTGCTAAAAGAGAATATCTAATCTTATTTAACGCATGCATGGTTCTACCAAAGGAAATGTTTCTGCCTCCTCTCTTAGAAGAGTATATGCTTACAAGGAAAACTTGAGAATGCACGCGAAATATTTACAAAAACTATTAATGCTTTTGATAGGAGGATAGCAAAGGGCAACGTGCTGGTTTTGGAAACGAGACCACGCAGAGCAAGAGAGGTTCGAATCCCGGAACCAACTTGGGTATTAAGCGTGTTATAAAAACCAATTAAATAAATAAAATACATTTCATTTCGAACAATATAGCAGCTTGTTCAATGTTCCAAGTTCCTAAAAGAGAAAATGTTTTCAATAGGAATGAGAGGATCAGAACAACAAAAGTGCATGTGCCTCTTTTGACGTTACTCTTGCTGCTGATTGGCTCTCATCATTGCTTGCTTCAGAGGTCAATTAACTTCTTCTTCACCTTCGGGCTTAGTATCTGTGGACAGGGGCATCTCACCTCGATACAATTTGACATCATGGAGGTGGATCCAGACTTTTCTTTCCTCAAATTTGATCACAGATGGAGTGACAGCTTTTATGACAAAAGGTCCTACAAATCGCAGATTGTGCCACAGTACCCTGTAACCAGGATATAACAGGAGGGGCTTAGTAAATTGGCCAGGTCAGTTTGTTAGTTGTTTGCATTGGAGTCAACTCTTTTTCAGGCTCTCTTCTAGTTTGGCAATTTGTTCTTTTAAAAGGCTGTTCATGCACTCACAAATGCCATTTGCTTGTGTGCGATAGGCGGACAAGAATGTGTGCCTTATCCCCAAGAAGGGAGAGTAATGTGCTCAAAGGCCTCATTTATAAAATGTGGTCCGTTGTTGGAACGCAACACATCACACAATCCCCATCTTGGAAAATACCTTGCATCCAAAGAACTTTGCTGCACATGTTGCATCAGGATGTGTACATGGACCAGCTTCAATCCATCAAGGGTAGGGGCATTTGACCATTAACATGTACATGCGACCGTTATGCATTTGGGTCATGTCTACATAGTCACTATGTAGATGCTGAAATGGTCCTGTGGAATGGGGTATTACTCCTCTCACAGTTCTCAATGTGTGCCCAGCAGTACATTTCTGACAAATTAAGCAATTAATTCCAAAATTAGGAATGTGCTCTGTTAAGTTACGGACGAACTAATTCTCTGAAATCAGTACTGCAAGACATTCTGTGGATGTGTGTGCTGAGTGGTGCAGCTGTTCTAATGCTACTGTAAGCAGCCCTCGGGGCATAACAGGTTTCCCTGTGCTGTCCTGATGCCACTTTGCATCTGTGGGGGACATGAGTTCCCCTTCCTATTCCATTACTCCTACTCTTCTGGTTGAGCCCTCCCATGCAACTCAACAATTTGTGCTATGGGCAGTCTATTAAAGCCCTCCTTTAACACCATGTTGCGTGCACATGTGTTTTTATTTGGTGCAGTTGCAATGTCAGTTACTTCTGGGAAATATGCTGCTCTTTTTGCTTCCAGGTCAGCAGCCTCGTTGCCGCGAGAGATAAAATCCACACATCTGGTGTGCACTCTGCACTTTACCACAGCGATAGCTTATGGGAGTTCAAGTGCATCTATGACCCTATGTAATAATGGCGCATGATGTACTGGTGTGCCATCTGCATGCAGGAAGCCCCTCCTTTTCCACTGTGACAATCCTACATGTACTGCTGACGTCACATAGCTGGGGTCAGAATACACTGTTACCGCCTCATCTGCCTGCGCTTCAAGCGCTAAAATCAACGCTACTGATTCTGCTGCTTGTGCTGAGAAATGCACTGGTAACTTTCCGGTGGTCAATATCTCAAAGCTGTCATTCTTCCTTGCTTTTACCACTACTGATCCACCATGCCTTTCACCCATGCCCTGATCAATTGATGATGACCTATCAATGAAGAGAATTATCCCCCCCTCATAGGGCATTCTCCTTAAGATGGGGTACTTCATCATGATATTCAGTATAGTTGGTGCAATCCTGCACATAATCTAACCTCTTCCTCTAGTTCTGCTATGAATCAGGCTGTGTTTAGCACTCGGCGCCTGACAAATTTGATTGATGGATTCGATATAATCACTTTGTAACCGGATTCTATCTGTGTTGTCAATGTGCTTTTGGATTTTTCAAGGATAGTGAATAGAGCATGTTCAACATATAACATAACTGAACAGCCCATTGTTATACTGGTTGATTTTTCAGTTACAAAGTTGCTGCAGCCAATTCTTGTTTGCCTGGGTAGTGGCCTCTCATTAGTGGGTTTAAAATCCCACTGTAAAATTTGAATGGTTTGTGTCACATGGTAGTTTTCTGGGCGAGGACAGCCGTCATCACTACTCCATTTGAATGGGAGAACAGGAAAATGTCTTCATTATAGACGGGAATCCCTAACGCAGGGTCTGTCCTTATTGCTAATTTCAACTCATCAGAGGCTTTTATTATTTCTCATGTCTAGACTATGTCATTTTTGTCCTTCTATGCTTCTTTTAGTCCTTTTAATAGTTGTCTGACATAGGTGCTGTAGTCAAAGACCCATGTCCTAAGATAATTGCAAAGGCTCAGGAATTGCTGTAATTCTTTCACTGTTTCTGGCCTGCATGTTTTCATGATTGCTTCTGCTCTTTCAAGTGTCACCTTCCTTCCTTCTTTTGATATCAGCTGACCTATGTATAGGACCTCTTCCTCGCTGTATTGCATCTTCTCTTTGTCCACTTTGTACCCGTTTGTTAGGCAGAAACCTGTGCAGTTCCCTCTGGGACCACTGCAAAAGATTTAAGACTACAGGTGTTTGGCAGTAAACCCACTTGGTAGCAGTCTGTACCACACAGATTCACTTGGTAGCTGTGGCTGAGCAGTCACACTTCCCTCAAGAAGAGTTAGGCAGTATGCAAAGTATACACAATAGGCACTCAGATACAATAGCACAAGCAAACACTGACCAGAGCTTTGGTATCAAGGTATATAATTATTTATTTAAAAACACACTGATTGAAACACTGCAGCACTATTATTGTAAATCACTCTCAACACAGTTACTATTATTATATATACATCCCTTATTCCTTATCAGACAAGTCTTAGTTAACACCACTTATTTCCAGACAGAGGTGAGCGCTTAACTATAGATAAGTTAACAAAAAAGTTAATGAAAAAGGGAGGGAAAAAGGCAGAATATGGGAAAATACACCACACTAATCTTTAGGAACTCTTAAGCAAGGCAGGAAAGTCAAAAGTTACTTGTGAGCCAAAGTCCATAGGCCGGGCCCACTCTTGGAGAGAGCAGGGCACAAATGCACCCAAGATCACACAATGACAACAGGCTTAAAAAGTCTTGCAGGGAGTTCAGAAAGGTTTTAGTTAGGCTCAGAAAAGTTTAGCCAGGGTGTCCCAGGCTAACCCAGGTTCGAAAGCCGGGGGCTAAATCTACCCCGTACAGTCGGTTGCAAGGGAAGCCAGGCGGAACACGGTACCTTATGTGGAAGGGATCCTCCAGCGGGGGCAGTTGTTCCTGGCAGCTGGTGCAAGTCTCGGCGTCGTCCAGAGGAAGAGACGATCTCGACGTGGAGGAAAGATGAAGGTCGTTGCACTGCCAGGGAAGAAACCAGCCGCAGAGTTTTCCGGTTAAAGGTACTACCCTTTGATTCGCGGTAGTGGTAAAACGTGGTATCCCGGTTGCCGGGGTGCTTGGCACAGGCAAGGCGGCCACGAGATGCTCCAGGAAGCGAAAAAGGAAGCAGACTGGTTATCCCCACCAGTCGAAGGAAGAAGACTCTCCGGGCTGGAGATCTCCTCTGTCGTTGGGAAAAGTGGTAAGACGGTCCAACAGGGCTCCACCGGTGGTGTCGTCGTAGCAGGTTGACTCAGCTTCTCCCTCGTCGGATTCTTAGGTCCTGTGGCGACTTCTAAAGTTCCAGTCCCCAAAGCCCTGCTTTTATGCAGAAAACCCCCATTCACTCAGCCTAGCTGTCACTCAAACATGCTAAGTGGTGAGCCGGCCGGCTCACCACTTGGGCCAATCAGTACGGGATGCGACTTGAGTTGCCTAGGCAACTCAGTCCAGGGTGCCTAAATCCCCCTCCACCCATCCTAAGTACCCCAGACAGAGTGGCACCACTTTGGAGGGCTTCTGTGGAGAAGCCCGCCAAAAAGTGGAACAAAGAGCTCAACTTGAGTTGGAGTCACAGAAGCGAACACAAACGCCATTTTAGAACCGAGTTCTGGCAAAAAATACCAACCGGAGAATTAATATTAAATAAATAATCCGGCGGTATGTTCGAGGCTATAGGAATTAAATAATTAAAGTTGGTAGCCTCGAACAATGGGAAATCCCATGGATATATTCGCGGTCGAATATAAAAAGTAGTATCCATTGCCACCAGCCAAAACTCGATCAGGGGGGACGGAGACGTGCCCCCTCGACTAACAGACCCCGGGGCAATCAAATTGCCCCGGCCAGTACGTCCACAATATGATGGTTTGTACTGGTTCTGTTCAGAATTTGAGACTAGTAAAGTCAATGGTGACTTTACATGCCCTAGGAGACAGTAGTCAGTCCCAGGGTATGGAGTCTATACTGGGGGTCACTATGACACCCCTGTGTTACTGCACTGAGGGTGCTGTGTAACACACATCACAAAAACACATGAAGCCCTATGGAGTAAAATACCCCATAGCCCATTAAACACATCTAGAGTCAAAGAAACACACTCAAATCATGCCCAAGGGTGAGGGTAAAAGATTCTCACTCTTGGCAGGAGAACAAAATAAACCCCAAAAATCCAGCAAAGCTGCTGGGGGACTCACGAGGTTAGGAAATTCAGCCTAAACAGAGAATTCTCCCTAACACTCACCCACCCCCCAGACTAAGGGACAGGAGGATTTAATCCACTCCTGGATGAATCTCATACCTCTAGTCGATGACATACATCCTAGAGAGTCCATCAGCATTTTGGTGGTGACACCTTGACCTATGTCTTATGGTCAAATCAAAGGTTTTCCTTTGTAAGCTATATGACCTACAAACCCTTTGAGGAACATCAGTCTTTTTAAAGTCATAGGCGATCTGGTTGACTAGTCCCTCAGAAGTTAGTACAACTTCTGAACCTGTGTTAGGCTTTTTTAAGGGGTCCTTATAAAGGATTCCCTTAGATCTAGAGGGGCCTCCAAGGTTCCTCACCACCTCTCTTGTGAGAGCAGGTTGGGTCTTAGGCCTCTTGGTTGGAGGGGTTAGGGTTAGGCAATGTACCTGCTTCCCCTTCCTCTTAGATCTAACCTTACCTACTTTAGGAGTTTCCCCCCTAATATTAGGATTTGAGTTGGGGTCTTCAGTAGAAGATCCAACAGTCTGAAGGTTTTTGGCCTTCGACTTTTCTTTCCTGGTTTTCCACCAGCATTGAGAATTACCAGTTCTCTTAGGCCTAGGTAAGGGTCCAGTAGGTCTATCCTCCTCTTCCTCAAAAGCAGGGGGGGTCACAGACTCTGAAACTGGGGGAACAATGATGGAGCTTGGTTGGGGCTCCCATTTCCCTAATGTACTAGGCTGAAAGGTGCCTGGGTTAGAGGTCAACTTACTAACACCAGGGCTTGTAGTGGGGGTCTCAGTAGAGGTTCCCACAGGCTTAGAGTGGTCCCTTAAGGTGGCCTCTCTAGCCAATTTGGTTAGGTTCTGGTTCTCCATACTGGGAGGCCTGGGGGTATGCGACACTACTCCTAGAGTTCTCAGGTCACTCCCCAACAGGACTTTCCCAGGCACTTCAGTCTGCACACTGACAGGGATCCTCACTGTCATGTTGTTACACTGAATGAGGGCTGGTAGAATAGGAACCATTTGGACAGGGCCTCCAGACATCTTAGTGGGACCTTTGGGTGCTTTTGCCACATCCTCAGGTGGAAAGACGCTTTCGTCCACTACTGTTCTGCTGGCCCCAGTGTCTCTCCTGGCAGGAGTATCCTGGCCATTGACAAGAACACTGTCCATATAATACACTTTAGAGTTTGCAGGTAGGGAGTTATACACAACCCTATTCTGGGACTTAACCAGATCCATGGACTCTATAGACACAGTTGCTTGAAGACCCAAGGGTTCTTCAGCAAAAGCTTCAAAGTGAGCACTAGCCATCTGTACTTCATCCTCAGGAGTGAAGGCTAAGGAGGCTATGCTGATCCCTGCAGGTTTACCCTTGCATCTGGGATCCCCTTTGATATGGTCAGTTGCCTTACAGATATAGCATTGTCCAAATGCTCTCTGAAAGGGTGGCTTGTTCTGACCTCCTTCTGGTTGTTGACCAGAAGGTACACTAGCCTGATGGGGTTTCCGTGGTGGCTTACCCTGGTTATTTTGTTTGTGACCTTCTTTGGTATGGGAGGTATTAGAATTCTCTGGATTCACTTTAGGTGGCTGCTTTCCCTCATCCTTTTTCTGAGTGACCCCTGAATCCTTGTGAGTGGCCCTGTTGGCAACCCACAAGTCAGCAGCCTTAGCTAGTTTTCTGGAATCTAATTCCTTTGAATCAGCCAAGTGCTGTCTGAGCTCAGGAGAGCAGGCATCATAAATTGACTCCAACATTACAAGATTTCTCATTCCATCATAAGTGTTCACCTTGTAACCCTTAATCCATCCCTCTAAGTTTTTCAAACACTCACTCACCCAGGTAGCCCAAGGGGTACCATCATTCTTTTTAAGGGTCCTAAACCTCTTAAGGTACTGGGAAGGGGTCTTCCCAAATCTAGCTATCAAAGCTAGTTTCACAACTTCATAATCATTCTTATCCTCCTCCCCCAACTCCATTACCACATCAGTTGCAACAGGGGGAAGCCTAGAGAACAACCAGGTGAGTAAGTCATTTCCTGTGATGTTCTGGAGCCCATGATTATATTCAAACAGAGACAACCAATCCAACACATCCAATTTAGGCTCATACATACCAATCAATTCCTTAGGCATCCGGGGTCTTTTAGGACTGGAACTTCTAGAGGAGTCAGAGAGAGAAGCATTGTCTACAGATTCTTTCTTCATTTCTAGCTCATGCTTGAGCTCCATTTCCCTCAGCCTGAGTTCTTGATTCAGTTCCTGGTGTCTTTGTTCAGCCTGAGTATTCAATCGCTTGAATTCTAACTCAAGTTTAATTTTCTGTAGCTCAAGATATTGAGGACTAAGTGTGGGACCTGGCAAAGGTCCAGTAGGTACAGCTGGCAGAGCAGACAGAGGCCTAGGGGGGACAGTTACAGCATCCTCACCCTCCTCTTCTGACTCTTCCTCAAGATTATCAACATTTTGATCAACACCAATCTCTATACTGTTATCTACAGTGTCTGGCATGGTAGGTTCCTCTGAACCATCATCCAGACTTTGGTTAGCTAACAACCTTTCTATCAATTCCATTTTCTTGCCTTTAGTCAGGAGATTCTTATGCTTACAGAGAACTCAAACAATCAGCAGTTTTTGTAGCAAGGGACTCTTGACTATAAGATTACTTTTTCAGTGCTAAGCTTTGTGGTTAGTTGCACTAAGGTCTCTTAAAGCACTCTAAAATGTATACTCAATACAAATCCCACTGCTGCCACCAGTGTTAGGCAGAAACCTGTGCAGGTCCCTCTGGGACCACTGCAAAAGATTTAAGACTACAGGTGTTTGGCAGTAAACCCACTTGGTAACAGTCTGTACCACACAGATTCACTTGGTAGCTGTGGCTGAGCAGTCAGACTTCCCTCAAGAAGAGTTAGGCAGTATGCAAAGTATACACAATAGGCACTCAGATACAATAGCACAAGCAAACACTGACCAGAGCTTTTGTATCAAGGTATATAATTATTTATTTAAAAACACACTGATTGAAACACTCCAGCACTATTATTGTAAATCACCCGCAACACAGTTACTATTATTATATATACATCCCTTATTCCTTATCAGACAAGTCTTAGTTAACACCACTTATTTCCAGACAGAGGTGAGCGCTTAACTATAGATGGCACTCCAATAAGTTAACGAAAAAGAAGGGGAAAAGGCGGAATATAGGAAAATACACCACACTAATCTTTAGGAACTCTTAAGCAAGGCAGGAAAGTCAAAAGTTACTTGTGAGCCAAAGTCCATAGGCCGGGCCCACTCTTGGAGAGAGCAGGGCACAAATGCACCCAAGATCACACAATGACAACAGGCTTAAAAAGTCTTGCAGGGAGTTCAGAAAGGTTTTAGTTAGGCTCAGAAAAGTTTAGCCAGGGTGTCCCAGGCTAACCCAGGTTCGAAAGCCGGGGGCTAAATCTACCCCGTACAGTCGGTTGCAAGGGAAGCCAGGCGGAACACGGTACCTTATGTGGAAGGGATCCTCCAGCGGGGGCAGTTGTTCCTGGCAGCGGATGCAAGTCGCGGCGTCGTCCAGAGGAGGAGAAGATCTCGACGTGGAGGAAAGATGGAGGTTGTTGCGCTGCCAGGGAAGAAACCAGCCGCAGAGTTTTCCGGTTAAAGGTACTACCCTTTGATTTGCAGTAGTGGTAAAACATGGTATCCCGGTTGCCGGGGTGCTTGGCACAGGCAAGGCGGCCACGAGATGCTCCAGGAAGCGAAAAAGGAAGCAGACTGGTTATCCCCACCAGTCGAAGGAAGAAGACTCTCAGGGCTGGAGATCTCCTCTGTCGTTGGGAAAAGTGGTGAGACGGTCCAGCAGGGCTCCACCGGTGGTGTCGTCGTAGAAGGTCAGCTCAGCTTCTCCCTCGTCGGATTCTTAGGTCCTGTGGCGACTTCTAAAGTTCCAGTCCCCAAAGCCCTGCTTTTATGCAGAAAACCCCCATTCACTCAGCCTAGCTGTCACTCAAACATGCTAAGTGGTGAGCCGGCCGGCTCACCACTTGGGCCAATCAGGACAGACTGCGACTTAAGTTGCCTAGGCAACTCAGTCCAGGGTGCCTAAATCCCCCTCCACCCCTCCGAAGTACCCCAGACAGAGTGGCACCACTTTGGAGGGCTTCTGTGGAGAAGCCCGCCAAAAAGTGGAAGAAAGAGCTCAACTTGGGTTGGAGTCACAGAAGCGAACACAAACGCCATTTTAGAACCGAGTTCTGGCAAAAAATACCAACCGGAGAATTAAAATTAAATAAATAAACCGGTGGTATGTTCGAGGCTATAGGAATTAAATAATTAAAGTTGGTAGCCTCGAACAATGGGAAATCCCATAGGGATATATTCGCGGTCGAATATAAAAAGTAGTATCCACTGCCACCAGCCAAAACTCGATCAGGGGGGACGGAGACGTGCCCCCTCGACTAACAGACCCCGGGGCAATCGAATTGCCCCGGCCAGTACGTCCACAATATGATGGTTTGTACTGGTTCTGTTCAGAATTTGAGACTAGTAAACTCAATGATGACTTTACATGCCCTGGGAGACAGTAGTCAGTCCCAGGGTATGGAGTCTATACTTGGGGGTCACTATGACACCCCTGTGTTACTGCACTGAGGGTGCTGTGTAACACACATCACAAAAACACATGAAGCCCTATGGAGTAAAAGACCCCATAGCCCATTAAACACATCTAGAGTCAAAGAAACACACTCAAATCATGCCCAAGAGTGAGGGTAAAAGAGTCTCACTCTTGGCAGGAGAAAAAAATAAACCCCAAAAATCCAGCAAAGCTGCTGGGGGACTCACGAGGTTAGGAAATTCAGCATAAACAGAGAATTCTCCCTAACACTGTTCTCTGCCAACACCGTCATCAGTTTCCCTGAGTCTCAACTGCACTCTTCCTCTGCAATGCTGCACACCAAGATTTCATCCACTGTCAAATTGTATGTTTCCCAAATCCATCTGCTACACTCGGTTGAAGGCCAAGAATGATTCACAGTACCCCTGAGGAAAACAGGTATGTTACAGGTTAATCCCTCGGTATGTGAACACGGTCAAGTATTGTGAATCAGGATGTAAAGGAATTGAAAAGAATACATTTTTTTTAATCGGGATGTTACATAATATTGTGGCTGGATTTGGCACTAATCGGAATTCCACCTCAACAATGTTGTCCAGTGGACAGAGATACTGTATTAATCTCCAAGACCCTCCTGTTGCCTTTTTAATTGGTTACACAGCTGTGTTGCATGTGGATTCTGAAGGCACTAATATGTCTTGTTGAACTAAGGCAGCAATGGTTTCATAGATACCCTCGTCTGCTTCCTTTGACATGGGATACTGTCTTACTCGTGGTAAAATGACCCCTTTCTTTAGTAAAATTTTTACTGCCCCTGCTCCTTTTAATAGCCCAACATCATATGACTGCTGGTCCATAATGAGCTTGGTAAATATGCCAAATTTCCTTGCAAGAAGGCGGTACTTTCTTCACCAATGACATTCTCTAGGGAATTTCCCTGTTCTAAATTTGCAGCTGATATGTAAGACAAATGCTAAAAATTACTTCATCATCTGAGTCCTCATCTGTAAACAATTTTTCATCTGTCACATCAGTCAGTCTATGCATCTAATCAAGCGCTATTAAGGTTCGCCAATTTACCCCGTCATCTGTTCCATGCACAATTACTCTGTCTTCCCTTACTATTGCTGCTTCTAGCTCTATTTCAATTATCTGTCCTTCTTCTTCCTCCACATCAGTGAGTACTTCTGAACGAAACAAAAACTCTGCTGGTAACCTCAATATTTTATCCTGTATTCTTGGAAGCCATGCTAGCAATATGTGCACTCCATACAAGAACACTTCTGGGTTGAGTAGAACCCCCCTCTGTGTTTTCTGAACATGAAAGGCTGTTATGAATTCTTGTGCATTCACATAATGGATCCCTGGAGTGGAACATATTATCCCTTCGTCAGTAAAGGATATTGTCATGTTTAATTTACTCATCAAGCCTCCCCCCAACATGTTCACTGGTGTCTGGTGGGAATATAAAAACGGCATAGCCAGGTCATCTTCTCCTATGGTTATGAGTAAACTGTCTGTGAATGGAACATTTGTTGTTTCCCCAGAAAATCCTTGTGTGTCCATGGAAATACCTGACATTGGGAATTTTTCTTCTCTTACACAAGATTGTGTAGGTTTTGGGAGGAAAGCTCAGGGGCAGTGCGCTCGTCTTGGAAGCAAGACGACGTGAAGCAATACAGCTTCGATCCCCAGGTCCACACTTAGAAACCTCTGGGTATTAAGCACGTTATAAAGAAATAATTATAAATACAATTATAAATAACTCCTGAATTGACTAAAAAGGAATATTTCTTGTCACCTACAGTCACTCTGACAAGTGGTTCCTCTTGTGGGTCTGGTGTAACAGATAGGATGGGACACATCAAGTCTGTCTGTGGGATGTCCTATCATGGATACATACTTAGTCATGTCCCAGTAAAAGGATTCACTCCCACTACTGTCAAACCCCCCTATTCTATGTATTGGTGCCTGTGGCTATATGTTTGCAGCCCATGGCATCACTGCATTCTGTTGTGCTGGTGACTGTGACTGCATTCAAGTATGTTTTTTTGCATGTGTGCTTGCTGTGCTTGTATTGCTGCTTGCTGCACTTGTATTGGTGCTTGCTGTGTTTGGGGTGGCATCTCTTGTTGCGTCTGTTGTATTTGTGGCACTTGCGCCTGATACTGCATGTGATCATGGGCTTAATATGTTGGTGGATCTGCACTATATGGTGGGGGTAGAATGGCCCCCTCTTGTGTCTACTGGTTGCCAATTCGATTACCTACCTGCCCTACTTCTATATACACGTGAAATGAGCCCCATTTTCTTGCATGTCCAGCACTGTTTTTGCAGTGGTCCTCCAAATTGTGGTTGCCCCCCATTACACCGCATTTAAACCCCCTCCCTGCTGAGTTTAGAATCCAAACCCTCGGCCTCTGGGTGCAGACCCTCATCCCTGGGAGTCATAGTTATACTCCCCCTCCCTTGGTCATCTGGAAAGGACTATTCATGAGCCCAGGAATAATGTGGACAACATGAACACTTTTTGGGATGATTTACATTCTGATGTATTTTTTCAAAATCTGGAAAATCAGTGCCAATAACGATTTCTCCTGGCAGCCCTGGAATGATGGCAACATTCATTCTGGTGACCTTCCCTTGAATCCCAATGGTAACAGGGGTTGGATAATAGATTTCATCATCTCCATGAACACAAATAACTCTAATAGGTTGTTTCTCCTAAGATTTTTAGACAGTATTAGATTAGGTCTTATAGCTGTTTGTCGGCTCCCAGGATCAATTAAAGCTTGAACTGAAATACCGTTCACCAAAGCGTTGTCATGTGTTTTGAACTTCTCTCCTCCTAGGGATAGATTATTTATAGTTTCTATAGGATGATATTCCTCCTGCTCTAAATCCAGTTCCTCTCCTTCCTCATTTTCTACAATATACACAATCTCCATAGGTTCTTCTTTTCTATTAGAGGGACAGTGTCGAGCTATATAGCCAGCTTGTCCACAGGAGAATCATAATATTTCTGAGGGTATTGGGCTTCTAATTTCTTCAACTATAGGATTTTCATTTCCTTTTACCACAGACCTTTTACCCAGATATTCTTTTTGGCTCACCCCCACTGTCTCTAGGAGAGGGAATGTAAAACATTCCTTGAGGTTTAACCTTCTCTATTCTATGAGAAGAAGGTGGTATAATTTTAGATTCCTTTTTTGCCTCATCACTTTTATGTAGATTTCATACATGTTTGCTGGATGGTAAAAGGTTTTGTGCTGTTTCTACGACCAAAGACAGATTAGGTTTATTAATCTGTAGAATGGCTTTTGGTAAGTAATATGGAACAGAATGAATAAAATGTTCTATAGTCAGTGTTTCTAATACTACTGCTAATGTTTTCTTCCTTAACAATAAGGATAAATGGGTCTCATCACGAGTTGGGTGGTAGCCCTTAAATGCGGCGGTAACGATGTTACCACTGCATTTAAGGGCTGGCCCAATCATGAGTTGGGCGAAAAGTTGGAGTTTTACCTCCAGCTTTTTGCTGAAGGTAAACATCTAGGTAAACATCTCTACTCTCTACCTGTTTTCTGCCATTTTCGGCACTATTACCACCAGCGCTATTACTGCCGGCAGTAATAGCACCAAAAATCACCATAGAGACCTATGGACTCTTTTTTTAAAAATGGGGATTTACAGCCTTACCACTACTTGGGATCCAGCGCAAATTGCGTCGGGCCAAGTAGCGGTAATGCTCTTTGCGTTGACAGTATCCCGGCGGTATTAAGCCATGATGAGTCCTAAAGTGTTTTGAATCCTAGCAGATAATTCTATGAGGGTTTCATCAGGGTTTAATTTGATGTTACGTAATTTCTGATTATAGAAATTTTCCTTTTGACCCACCTTCTTTAACAATCCCTCTTTGATCTCAGCAAAAGAGGTAGTCTCATCTGCATTGAAAAGGTGAATAGAATATTGAATTTCATCTTTGTGAAGGGTAGCCAAATAACAGGTCTTTAATTCGGGACCCCAACTTAACTTTTGGGCTAGCCTTTCAAAGTTGAGAAAACAAAATCCCAGATCTTCTCCTTCCTTACATGATTGCAGTACTCCCTTTGGAATGATACGTCTCTGTGTAGAAGCTATAATTCTCTTGAGACCCTCCTGAAACCTAGTTTCTGCTTGGATCCGATGCTCAGTTATTTCACCAGGAGTTCGTTTATTGCGGCCATAGTAATAGGTACAGATAATAATTCTCTTACAGTACTTTCTTCAGGATCTTCAGATGGGGGAGTCTAATACTCGTCACTAACCTCTGACCCTGATATTCTGTCTACCTCGATAGGCTCTTTAGACTCCACTTCTCCTGATATCTCTGGATGTTCATCCCCACTAATTTCAATATCAGGTGGAGTTGTGGAAAGGGAGGAAAAAGCTTTAAATTGAGGTACTAAAATCAAAGTAAGTTTACTGTAAGATTTCAAGTGACAATCTGATACCCTCTTATTATTAGACTGGGTTTTTTTGGCCCTAAAAATAATTTCTGATGGTCACGGGGAAAGGGCTCTTTATCGACTATTTGTTGTTTTAATTGAAAAATGGTTTCTCTGGGTTTTACATGTACCACACATTCCTCTGTAGTATGTATTACTATTGTTATCCCCCTAGTTTGTATCAAGCTAGCTGAATCCCACATCTGACACCATATAGGAGGGGTCAGTAATGCGAGGATGACGCTTGTGTTTTTCTCAGAATTTAACATTTTAGTAAAAGAAAAAGATGCAAATAAATCCTTGCTAACCTACCTCTACCGGGGAGTTCCTACCTAGTCTAAAAGCTAAGGGGCTCACTCCCAACATAAACAAGACTGACCCTCTCACTAAACAACAAAACATTCAAAGTAAATCATAAACAACATA
This sequence comes from Ambystoma mexicanum, assembly GCF_040938575.1. Classification (NCBI taxonomy): domain Eukaryota; kingdom Metazoa; phylum Chordata; class Amphibia; order Caudata; family Ambystomatidae; genus Ambystoma; species Ambystoma mexicanum. The sequence continues at coordinate 923,237,353 of NC_090930.1, forward strand.
AATGAGTAAATAACAAACAACCAGTAAATTGGATGACCTTCACCTGCCCTGGATAAATCCCTTCCCCAGGATTGTTCAAAGCCAATTTCCACAAATGTTCAAAAGGAAAAGGAAAGTCTTGAACCAGTTATTGTAATTTCCAAATGAAACAAAAGTTCATCAAACATAAATCCACACATAACAGTTTGTAACAGTTCTTCAGCTTTCAGTTGCAGAATATCCCTCTCCAATTACAGCCAATGAAATAGCACCAATGGTAATCCTGGATGTCTTCCTTCCAAGATTGTTTTACCACAGTTCAAAGAATATATTATTAACTTCTCCTTCTACAATTCTACAAGTGTTCATAACCTCTGTAGTACATTTGGTATAATTGTCAGGATGCTTCTTCTTGGGTTGTTGCTTTCCTCTTGACACCCCCTTCTACTACTGTTACCGTGGCAACAGACTTGTTTCCACAGTATGCCACTACTTCAAGCAACTTCACTGTGACATCCACAGACAGTATTATACACAATCGCAGTCCTGGAATTTCTAATTCAACTTTACATGTTAGAATGGTTAGGCATTTTAAAGACAAGACACTTTGACCTCTACAGGTAGGCAAGGCACTCTTCTATCCTATGCTCCAAGAAAAGGGCAGCCTCTTTGCCTCATCTGTCCGCCTTACTGCCACAAGGATAACCTCACTCTTCTTCCAGACTGACCTTCTCTCAACTTCAACTTCAACAGTCTCAGGGTATTTGCTCAATCTTCTTACAAGCACCCAGCTTGCTTCCCAAGCTTTGTTCACACCTTCTTGGTTCCAGTAATTACCTTGAAGCTGTATTGCCACACTTCAAAGTTCAGATAACAATGCCACACTTGTATCAGAGGACACTGGACCTTTAACAACTTCACCAGTAAAGTGGATTGATTTAAATAAAGCTTTTTTCACTCTAGAAAGGGTTTGCTTCTTGGCTTGGGTAATGCTTGCTCTTATTCATATGACAAGTTCTGCATTTAAAGAAGATTAATTCTTAGTGTTACAAATTTCAGTCTTCAAAGGAAAAACACTTGTAGGCATACACGACCACTCTTTAAGTTAGATCTTCGACCTTAAGTATCTGTAAGGGTTTGTATTCCCACGTATAAACATGGAGCTATTTTCTACTCTGGTCGTGAATCAGATTTGGATTGGTGCAGATATGTGAACATGTATTGCAGTACTGTCTTCGAATGTGTGCCTTCTTGTGGCCAGGGCATAGACATTTTGTCTGCTGTATCTTCCCAGGAACTCTGGTTCTTCCTCTGGGGATGATGAGACATGGAAAATCAATGCCAGAACGATGTTCTGTGAGTTCTGAAATTGGGAAGCCACTTCTGGATGAAACAAGGCTTCTGGAAAGACCACCAAGTATGGGGTCTCACATGACAGGGTGCTGATTTCCCCCTAACCTCTTGGCAGAAGTGATGGCTACCAAGAAGACGGATTTAAGCTTTAGACATTTCATGTTGACCTCCCCCGAAGGCTCGAAGGGAAAGGATTGCAATGACCTAAGGACCAAAGGTACATCCTCAGAAGGTAAACCTGATGCTGTGACAGGTATAGACAGGCCTAGACAGGGAGAACATCTTCAGGAGCCGAACTACTAAATCCTGCAGTTCAGGAGTCTCATCCCACTGGCCCCTAAAAAAGCTGATGGCAGCCCACTGTGCTCTGAGTGGCAACAGACAGACCCTCCTGGAGCAATTGGTGATTACTTGCTCTTGGGGCCATGGAAGAAGAAAAACCATGAATCAATGTTTTTCCAGTGCCTGTCATGTGCCCTCAGCGTGGAGGGTCTTTTGTCATTCTAGATGGAGGAGGCTACCTCCTCTGAGAGACCCCCCAGACATAAACCTTCCCCTATCGATTTCCAGGCACCCCTAACCAATTCTTCTTGGGGTGATCACGTCAGAGGAGACACAAATGGATCTACAACAGCGAGGCGGGGCAGTATGTACAGGAGAAGGGGCAACCAATGGCTGAGTGTCCAAAGGGAACCACCAGAACAACCTCTGCACTTGGTGTCCCTGATTTTGAGCAAGACCCTCAGGATCAGTGGGAGTGGGGGGAATGCATTGAGGAACCCTTCTAGCCAAGACATTGACATTGCATTCACCCCAAGCTCCTCGGGAGGGGAAGTGTGAGGTGAGGAGCCAAGAATGAGACATGAACACAGACAGCTCATGTTTGTGGTTATAGTCTTTTATTAAATAATAAAGGGGTTGGAAAATGCCTGACAATCTCTAATCTAGGAGGTATTTCCCTACCTCTACAATGGCCTGTCACTCGAGAGTCGTGGCACATGGGAAGCATCAGTCTCTAGAATTAACCTTCTTTGTTGATCCCAGTTCTTTAGAATGGGTGCCGAAGTGAATAGATATTTGAGGCGGTCAAATGACCTCTGAACTATGACATACCATACAAAAGGAGTCCCTTTCTTGAGAAGACGAGTAATCGGAAGAATACGTTCTGAGAACTTTGGCATAAACTTCCGATAAAAGTTTGCAAACCCCACAAACCTTTGTATCTCCTTCACATTAATGGGATTAGGCCACTCCACTACGCCGATAACTTTCTGTGATCCATAGACACTCCTTGGGAGGACAGAACAAATCCTAGATAAGTGACTTTGGGGCTATGAAATTCACATTTTTCAGCCTTAAAGTACAGCTGATTGGTCTGGAGCCTTTGCAACACTAGTTTCACATGTCGTATGTGGTCTTTTAAGTTGGCAGAAAAGATGAGGATATTGTCAAGATAGACCACCACAAAATGTAGTAGCACGTCTGCGAAAATGTGGTCCATAAAACGCTTAAAAACAGCCAGAGCATTAGGCAGTCCACAAGGCATTATGTGGTATTCAAAATGCCCAAATGGGGTCCGAAAGATTGTTTTCCATCCATCGCCCGGGGTTACCATAATCAGGTGTTAGGCTCCCCTATGATTGAGTTTGGTGTAGATAGTAGGTCCTGACACTGCTTCCAAAATATCAGGTATTAAGGGTATTGGATACTTGTCTGCTACTGTGATCTTATTTAATCCCCGATAGTCTATGCAGGGGCTTAATTTCTCAGTATCTTTTTTTGGAATTGAAGGATGCTCACACAGGGGAGGTAGATTCGGCTATAAGCCCATTCTGCAAATTTGCCTTCAGATATTCTCCAAGCACAGTCTTTTCTCTTTGGGATAACATGTACATCCGACCGAAGGGGATGGGTTGATCGGGATGAGATCTATATGACAGTCATCCCTTTGATGAGGAGGAAGAGCAGAGAATTCAGGGTTAGCGAATACTTGTGCGAACAGATCATAACAGAGGGGGATCTTACTAAGTTGTCTGACTGTGGAGACCATGCCTGCAGGATTCTCAGATGGGGAAGTGTAAATCCCTACTGATTGGTGGGAAAGGCATTTGTTAGTACAGTACTCTGAGCCAAGGAATAGGGTTCCGGCTGTCCATTTAATGAAAGGGTTGTGAAGACGAAGCCATGGGAGACCCAGGATAACAGGAAAGTGAGATGCTTTGATGAGGTTGAAGCTTAATTCTTCTGTATGAGAGGCTATCTGACATACCAGTGGACTTGTCTGCTCCTTAATAGGGCCAGAGACCAAAGGACTTCCATCCACTCCTTGGATGGTGTATGGGAGGCAAGGTCCCTGAGGCCCCCTCCCCTCCATTCTAACCCCACGTGCGGATTTTGGTTTGTACACCAGCCAAATATGCGCCTGTGGCCAGGTATGCGGGGTGGCTGCGGGACGGCTCATATGTATGCACACATTGGCCAGGAAGCTCAGACTCCATTTTGTACCCCAACCAGACTACATTTTGCACATGGTACCACAGGCCCCGTAGCCTGCAGAGCTGCAGCTCTCCCCTTGAGATCACGCACAGCGACCCCGTCATCTCCCTCACCCTCCTCCCCTCTGTGTCCCTGCAGAGGGCCTGTTCCCACGGGAGACTAGGCGCGAACAAGCTACATGGCAAACACTGTATCTTTCACCTTCCGCAGTCCATCACCGACCTGCGGATAACCGACAAAGGCTGGGTTTAAGGCGAACAATCCATCTCCACAAACATGCCCCTTCCCCGTGTAGACCCCACATTTATGACATACACTGTGGATAACCCCCAAACCTTGTTCTCCGTTTGAAGTAACCGTTAAAAATTCTATGCCTGTGTGACACCCTGGTTCACCCATACTGCTAATCCCTTTGAGAAGGCTGTAGATCCACTCATGCAAGTGTGTATTAAGGGGCTATGTTCAGAAAACGAAACAAGAAAATCCTCATCTATTTGTAATACACATGAAGCTATTAGTCATACGTATAAGTTTCATACTGTAAACGAATCTTGTCTTTTGAGAAACACTCATGTTGATTCACTCGTTCATTAGAGTACGAGGTACACAATCCAGATGTTCATTGGTTTTTCAAATATACATGTGTTCACACAATACGTTCAACTTACATACTGGTCCAAATGTGTATGATATAAGACGGTAGCGTTATAAAACTGTTGTAGATAGAATTTACTTTATAAACATGGTACTCAAGACAAACGTAAACATGTAACCTATTCAATGTACATAAGCTTGCATATTGTTTAAATATACCTGTAACCACACTGGCCTAATCCTACCTCGCATTTTAAACGATGTGCATGTAACCCAGTGGAGTAGATGAGTTAGAAGCCACAGGGCCCTCTCTCCCTTCCCCTGCAGCGCTGCGTATCCAGCCCCCACCTTCCTCCCGCCTCAGGTCAGGCTAACATCTAAAGGCCCTTTAACGCATTAACGATGTGATGCTGTAAGTGTAACCTCTCACCCTCCGCCAAGCCTGTACCAAGTATCCCCCCTCCCCTAAGCCCCCAGACCCACAATAGCACCATAAAACATGTCCCACACCCCAAGACCTTGGTTAAAACAAATATAGGCAACACGCCTCTCATCCCACTGCCTTTTTTTTGATGTACCAACTATGTGCCCTCTGACCAGATAGTATCCAGCCTCACCCCAACCCTGACTGACCATGGTGGCAGTATATTTGCTCTAGTACTAACATACTATAATGATGTCCCTCACTAGATCTAACAAAGCAAAATTATAGAGATATCCCTGACATGTGCCCCCTGACAAGGCACCCAAACCCATGAAGCAGTCCCTTTATTGTATGGTGTGTTTTATGATGATGAGATAAGAGCACCTAGAGTTATGTGTCATTTCTCTTGTGATGTTAGATTAACAACTTGTAGGATTTACAGGGCATTATGAATTATAGAGAACACAGAATGAGTATGTGTGGCCACAAGGGCAAATGTCAGTGCAGCCAAGATGTATTAACTCTGACATCTCCTGATCCGACACTCCACCCCGATGAGCCTAGATGACCTACAAGCATCACCATGACACGACGAGGAGCCTCACCAATCCAGGAACTTCAACCTTATAGAATATCTGCTGCTTCTCCCCTTTGCCCAATCTCATCGATTTATGTAATCCCTAGTTCCCACGTCATAGGTGAAATGGTTTTGTAACAAAATGTAGATGCTTTCTGATGTTTGGCAGAGCGCTCTCGGATTTTGCAAAGTTCTCTGCTTGCCCTATTTTGGTTTTGGATAAACTTACTTTTTACCTTCACCCGCACTTGGTCTTGGTCTCATTTCCCTCCTAGGGTGTGTCCATTATTGACTCTCATTAGGGAGTGTTTTTGTTGTATTTTTGGTGACGCTCACTTTCAATGGGAATTCCTACTGTCTTGGGATTCCTTTGTTGGTAGCCCAGGTATCGTCCAGGAAGTTACCGGCCGCCCCACAAACGATCAAGGCAGGAACAATTTGAATTACATGATCGTTAAATGAGATCTGTACTGGGTTGATTACCATTCTGTTCTCTGAAGGTCATGTGTTATTCGGAAGAACAGGTGAATCAGAGGAACCCTCTTGAGCCACCCCAACCGTGGTTCCTCTTATGGTGGGGTGTAGGAGTTTTCCAACTTCTTGCGTTCAAATCTTCTTGGAGGAGCTTTGGGGCATTCCCTTACAACATGAGCCAAAGATCCGCAGTACATACATAGACCAAGAGACCGTCTCCTGTTTCTCCCTTCAGTTGTTAGGGGACCCCCGGCTGCTCCCATCTGCATAGGTTTATCTATGGGTACTGGTTTGATGGGTTGCTTGAGGACGGGATTTCAGGATGAGATCGAGTCATATATGTCCTTTCCTTCTCTCTTTGTATCGTTCCTGCAGACGTTAGTCCATCTACATAGTGGTAGTGATCATGTCTGTTGGGTTGGCGGGTCTAGGGACCCTGGATACTTCGTCCTTCAATTGCTCGGTAAGCCCCCGACGAAACAAAGTGAGCAATGCATCGTCAGACCATGCTGTCTCTGCGGATAGCTGTTTGAATCTTGTGATATAAGTGAGTAAATCTTGGTTACCTTGTCTAAGGTCCAGTAACTGTTCCTGAGATGAGATAGACAGCTCTTGTCTGTTAAACATTTGCTTCAAACTATTGACAAAGGCTGGATAAGAGTCCAAAATGGCATTCCCGGAGGTTACCAGTAGAGTGGCCCAAGCTAATGCTGCTCCGGAGAGATGTGAGACTAGAAACCCCACCTTGTCTTTATCTTAGGGGAAGTACTTGGGTTTGAACGTAAATTGAATGGTACAGCTGTCCAAGAACTCCTTTAGTTTATGAGGACTTACATCATACTTGCCTGTGGGCAAGGAGGAGGGAGGCAGCTCTGGATTAGCCCGGCCCACCTCTTGTCGAAGGTGCATGTTATCCCGTTTGAGGTTCTGCACCTTATGCGACAAGGACTGCATGGCAGCCATGAGCTGCTGCATCTGCTGTTCCATGATCCTTGCTGGGTATTAGATGGGCGTCGCTAACTGTGACAAATGTATCACTTATATCAAAAGGTACCCAGCAGTGATCACTAACCTTGCAGGCAGATAATCCTTGATGACAGGAAAATCCCCCTGGGTGCCTTACTTCCCTCTGCCTAAAATGAGACAGGGACCAGAGGGAAGTAAACTGCCCAGGGAAACCCTCTGTGGGAAAAAACCCTGGTCTGGAATTGAGAGCGTAGAGGATGATGTCTTCCTTTTCTTTAGTATTCACGATCAGGATGAAACTGGATCAGAAGTCTCAGGGGGCTGGCTGAGAGTCTTATCTATTAGAAAGAAGACACAGACTGTAAGTATCGACAAGATTTGGAAAAAGAAAATAAAGGACAAGAGAAAGAACGGGACCGGCACCTGTAATCTGAACAGGAAGTTCCCCAATCTGATGTTTACTCAGGAGTACATGACATAACGTCTTGCTCCAGTATCGAGATTGTAACCTGGAGCCCAAAGAAAGAACGAGAAGTCCCTGATATAAAGGCTATCCCCGCCCTCTAGATTCTACTTACTGTGGAAGAGTTGCAGCCTTGGTTAGTGGCTTCTGCACCGGTGGAGTGGAGATTGATTGCTGATGAATAGTTTAGCTGGTACAGGGCTCTGAAGGGAGACACTGAATTAGATTACACAATACAAGAAAAGGATTCCCCCTGCGATAGAGATTGAAGCCCGGACTCACATCTGGAACTACTTGTGGAGAAAAATAGCTGCCTCGGCGGATGCTTTGTGAAACTGCCTCGGTTATGCGCGTGAGAGAGCAGGATATAAAGAGAAGAAAGGTAAGTAATATAGGAAGAATAGAATACTCAAATAACAAATTCCCTGGACCACAAACTTACAGAGCATCTTCTAAGGGAGTAGCGACGCATGTGTAACCAAGAACTGCCGGTATAAGAAGTGACACATGACCTAAGGTAGGCGGGAAGCCTGAAGGGACTGGAGGGGATGCATGAGGCAAAGAAGGATGGCGCGAACCGGTGGCCATGTTGGAATGCCTAATCGTGGCAGCAAAACGAGCATGGTCACGGCGCCACAAAGACCAGCGGCCCTACAGAGATGTAGCGCTGTGTCAAGATGTCCAAAGCAAAAATGTCCTGAGTCCGAATTCCTAGCCTAGCCCTCATATTCTAATTTAACTCTAACGTCTAAAGCATATTGTATTTGGTCTTCAAAGTGCACAAAATGTTCAAGTCCAACAGAAAGGTAAAAAAATCCAACACAAAGTCTCAAATGGATAATATTCACAATTCCAGAGCATGTCTCCCATCCCCAAGTTTCTCTCCACCAAATAATCAAATTCTTTGTAGATCAAGAGGCTAGATCCATCCTTTAGGTATCGCAATCCACTCCCGGGAAAATGACTCCCTTCCCCAGGTTTCTTTCTGCAATCAATGTATTTCACAATCGTAAGAGCATGTGTCTTCTGTCACGACCCGGACCAATCCCAAGGCTCAAGGAAGAAACTGGACTGAGAAGGTAGCTGCCTGGCACTACTCCAGGCTGTTGTCTGTGAAGCCCCTTCCAAAATGGCCCCCGGGATCGGGTCCTTTAACAGGATTCAACATGGCCGCTAGGAGGCCATAATACAAGTTTCCCTGATGGTCTAGTGGTTCTGGGTGGGCCCAGGGCTATTTAAACCCTGCCCTGGGCCACACCCAGTGCTTAGCGTTTTCTCCGGCTGCCAGCGTGACGCTTGCCTGCCCTGGAGCTCCTCGTGAGAAATCAGCTCTGCACTACATGTCAAGATATCCTGAAACCAGCTCTGCACTACGTGTCAAGACATCCTGAAACCAGTTCTGCAATACGTGTGAAGACATCCAGAAAACAGTCCTGCACTACGCGTCAAGACCAGAGCAGCACGGACCTATGCGGCGCGAGGCAAGATCCATTGAAATACTCACCGGGAGGAGGCCACCAGGGGGCGCACAGGCAATGGCTGCCTGATCGTGCTGCTCCCGCCGTAGCAGGGCAGGTTTAGGGGATTGAGCCCCCCGAAACCCTAGGCAGACCCAGCAAGACGTAGGGGAGCGAGGACACCCCCGAGTACCCAACGAGCAAAGGAGCGACGCTCGCAGCCCCCGGGAAACGCGAGAACGAGACCCGCAGTGCCAGGTGGGGACGCCGCCGTGCAGGGCCTCGGCAGTCGCGGCGCTTGTGAGTGAAGAGGAGCTCCGGAGAAGCTGCGCAGACACAGCGAGGGATCCCTCCTCTCCCGCCTCCCTCGACCGATCCCTCGATCCTGTCGAGCACTTGGTCCTGTGACTGGGGGCCAAGGCGGATCGAGGGGGCTTGCCTGATCCCGCGGCTCGGCGGGCCGAGGGCCTACCTCAGCGGCGGGAGGATATCAGCAGCGGGAGGCCTGCACTTGGGATCCCGCTGGAGAGGTGCGGGAACCCAGTGGCCCCTTGAACTGGCCCCGAGCCTCCGGGACCTAGACGGTAGGGGCGAGCCGCAGAGCACCGGGTGGGACGCCCCCAGCTAGACAGCTGGACCCATGCCATGACAGAGAGAGCCCGGCCCAGGTGAAGATCTAACTTGGCGGGCGAGGTGGTCCTCGCCCGTGCGCCGTGGAGGAGGAAGGCTCCGTGTAGGGAGAACAAGTTGGGACAAGCAACTGGGGTGCGCCCCCTGGATTGAGCCCGGGGCCCCTCCCCCCATGAGGAAAGCTTCAGCAGTCATGTACGGACCCCGGGAGCGAGGCCCCTGCCAGGCCTTGGTGGGGCGTGTGCCCGCCCGAGACGACACCGGTCCCCCCCTCCTCCTTGGGGACGAAGGTGAGGCGGTTAGGGGGGTGGAGACTGTGTATCCAGTGGCCCATAAAGAACATTCTGATCTGACCAGCGGCAACCTAAGCGGGCTGCGGTCCCTTCGGGCCCGGGTGTGTGGCCCCCGCCTGGAGACGGTGGGGCGTGTGCCCGCCCGGTGACAACCCCCTGCAGCGGCACACGACAGCAGGGGAGGGGCACGCCTCACCCTGGGGCCCCCTCCCCACCCTTCTTCACGACCCGATCTGAGTGCCCCAGGAAGGAAACTACTGGCTGAACCAGGGGGGGGAGCCCGATGGACTGGCGGCAAACCTTACAGGAATTTCGCTTTCAGGAGATGGTGTCCAGCAAGAGAAGCCCAAGCCCCACCAAAGGAATGGCCCAGTCGGAGACCCTGGAACCTTCCACGTCTGCCATGGAAAGAGGCATTGCCTCCATATTACAGGAGATCAGGCAGGGGGGTTGCTAGGGGGGGCGAAGGGGGCTATAGCCCCTGTTCTTTTGGCTGTAGCCCCGGATAGAATCTCAGGAGCTACAGCCAAAAGACTAGCTAGCCCCCAGTCCCAACAGTTCCGAAATCAGCATAGCCCTGGGTCTTTTCCAGACCTAGCAACTCCCCTGAGATCAGGGACATGTGATCTGACATTGCCCAGAAATTTGAAAAAATAGATCAAAGAGTGGACAAGGTCGAAGACAGACTGTTGCAGGTTGAGACCTACCAAACATCATCGGCGTCTCTAGAAATTGACGTAGGGCTTAGGCTAGCGGCCCTGGAGAAAAGGGCTGAGGAAAGGTCCAGGCAGATGGACAACTTTGAAAACAGGGAAAGGAGGAACAACCTCAGATTTTTTGGGGTACCGGAACAGGAAGGGGAAACGGAGAGAGACATTACCCGCACAGTGAGAGACATCATCACCCTCCTCTTCGCGGAAGAAATGACTACGGAACTCACATTCGATAGAGTGCACAGGGCTGGGGGTATAGCGGGGGGGCCCCGATCTATTTTGGTACGGTTCCACTACTATTCCGAAAAAACAAAGGTGTTGGAGGAAGCCAGGAAGGCTCGGGAGATCACCTACAATAACGCCCAGATCTCAATCTACCAAGATCTCTCTGCCTACACTCTAGCCAAACGCAGGATGTGTCGCCCCCTAACACTCCTGCTTAAGGAAAAGGGGGTCCGCTACCGTTGGGGCTATACCTTCTCCTTGACTTTTGAGTATATTGGCCAGCGGTCAACTCTGATCACGGAAGACGACATACGAGGAGCCATCCAGGATTACGTTGTGGACTCGAATCCCAGGAGGGGCCCGTCGGGGCCGGAGAGGGATACTCCGGGGGGCCCAGGCCCATCGAAAGACAGGAGACGGAAAACAGGCGTGAGGAAATACAGGAAAATAAATACCCCATTGCCAGTTAAGGAGGACGAGCGGAACGACTCAGAGGACTGAGGCCTGGGGAAACCCACCGAGTCTTGCTAAGTGTACAGAAAAGCCAACTGATTCACCATTAACAGCGTCCCTACGAACAGCAAGTATGGGGGAGTTAAGAGGGGGACGGCAAGGAGGGAGGGGGGGCTCACAAAGACATGATTTCCACAGAATGCCCGGCCGCAGCGGGTAGACTGGTGGTTCGGCCAGCAGCCAGGGATGGCAGAACTATTTGGCCGGACGCTGGGGAAGGGGAAGGGGGGACACGAAGTTGGGGTAGTTCAGTTACGGTGTGGGGAAGTGGGGCAGTTGGGGTCTCGTTCTAGGCCCACCTGGAGGGAAGGGGAGGGGGGAGTCGGGGAACAAAAAGTTGAACCAAGGGAGCACGATAGGAAGGGCATGTTGAAAACGTTGACTGAGAGAGAGGAAATTCTAGATTATGGCTAACAGTCTGCCCCCCCTGGGTGTGGGCTCCCTAAATGTACGGGGCTTAAACAACCCCATGAAGAGATCCCTGGTCTGCAGGGAATTTAGAAGAGCCAGCCTCGACTTTCTCTTTGTGCAAGAGACTCACTGGCCGCGGGGTAAGGAGCCCAAAATGCGGGGAGGTGGAATAGGGAGGTCTTCAGTGCTTCCCATAAATGCAAAAAGAGAGGGGTCGCCATCCTAGTTGCGAGGAATGCAGGCTTCGAGAACGAGGCCACGCTGAAAGACCCAGGGGGCCGTTATTTGCTAGTGCGGGGGTCACTTCAGGGGGCCCCGCTCACCCTGGCGGTTATCTATGCCCCAAATGAAGGCCAAACCCTATTTTGCGAAGAGGTAGGGGACAAACTCAAGCACTTTGTTCATGGTACGGTGGTGGTGGGGGGGGACTTCAACATGGTCCTGGACCCAACCCGGGAAATGAAACGCACAGGCCCACAGTCCTCCAGGGCGTCAGATGAGACCATGGCGCGTAACTTTCAAAGGGTTAATCTTGAATTGGGACTGATGGACACGATCCCCAGAACCAACACCCCCTCTTTCACATATTACTCAGCCATTCATGCGTCATTCTCCAGGATAGACTACATCTTGGTGGACGAGATCCTGCACCCATCCACCTCAGGCCATAGGGTTGACCCCGTCCCCTGGTCCGACCACGACCTGGTCCGAGTCACTATAGCAAGGGGAGGACTAAGCGAACGCAGGGGGAGGTGGAAGTGCAACGACTCCCTGTTAAAGGATGAGGTACTAGCTCAGGAAGTTCTCGAGGCCATCACGGACTTTTTCGAACTTAATGATAATGGGGAGGTAGGTTTGCATACCCTATGGGATGCCTTTAAGGCTACCTACGGGTAGTCTTGATAAAAATGGGAGCCCAGAATAAAAAGGGAGAGGGAGGCCCAGGAAAGACTACTCAGGGAGAAAATAGCCTAACTCCAACCGGGGGGGCTCCCCACGGTCCCCTTAGACCGAGGTCAGGTGGCCATCCTGGAGGACTACAGACTCCAGCTGAAAGATCTCCTCCTCCACCAGACAGAGAGAAGCCTTCAATTGGTTAAACAAATGTACTATGAAAAAGGGGACAGAGCGGACAGGATTCTAGCTTGGAAGTTGAGGGAGGTACAGAGAAGCAGATTAGTGAAAGCAGTAAAGAACGAGGTGGGTGAGGTAGGTTACGACACACCCCACATTGGGGAGGCCTTCCGCCGATACTATGATAAACTATACTCGTCCGAAATTGAACGGGAGGGAGGCGGAGATTGAGGGGTTCCTGAATTCTATACAGATCCCGGCCCTGTCCAGGGAGATGGCGGAGGGGTTGGAGGGCCCAGTGACTGAGGAGGAGGTGGAGCGCGTGATCAGAGGGATGAAAGTGGGTACTTCCCCCGGCGAGGATGGCTACTCGGTCTATTTTTATAAGAGGTTTCGCTCGACCCTTCCCTTTCCCCCTACTTGGTTAAGGTATTTAATGCGGTGCTGGAGGGGGGATCCCTCCCGGACTCCATGATGGAGGCAATTAAAGTGGTGCTCCCCAAGGACGGTAGGGACCCCTCGGAGTGCTCCTCCTACCGCCCAATTTCTTTGCTGAATATCGATGTAAAGATCCTGGCTAAGGTGATCGGGGGGCGAATGGAGGGGATCCTGCCGAAGCTGGTCCACGGAGACCAGGTGGGGTTCATTAGGGGGAGACACGGCTCTGACAATATCTGAAAAACCATAGATTTGTTCCACTACGCCCAGGTGTCGGACCTAGACGTGTGCGTCCTGTCGCTCGACTCAGAAAAGGCATTCGACAGGGTGGAGTGGAGATTCATGGAACTCACCCTCCAGAAAATTGGCTTTGGGTCACACATCATGGGTTGGGTGGCGGCGCTATATAGGGCCCCAAAGGCCAGGGTCCAGGTCAATGGAAGGCTGTCAGAGCCTTTCTCCCTCTCGCGGGGAATGCGGCAGGGATGCCTGCTCTCCCCCCTCATCTATGTCCTCACCATGGAACCCCTGGCCATAGCGGCTAGAGCACACCCAGACATCAAGGGGATCCGGAGAGGCGAAGTAGAATTTAAACTCTCCCTGTTCGCGGATGACATCCTGGCTTACCTGGTGGATCTGGGATCCTCGCTCCCCCCCCTCCTGTCCCTGATGGCCGCATATGGGCACCTCTCGGGTCTCAAGATTAATGCCTCTAAATCAGTCCTGCTCCCCATGAGAATGAGGGACCCGGTCCTGGACCCCCTAGCCAGCCTGGGAGGGATAAAAGTAGGGAAGGCTTCCATCCGATACCTGGGCGTCCTTCTCACCCGGGACCTATCCAACCTCACCCCAGCCAACTACGACCCCGTTATGGCGAGGGTCACTGCGGATCTAAGGAGATGGGGGTCAATGATTCTGTCCTGGTACGGCCGCATGACGGCTGTGAAGATGAACATACTCCCGCGCTTACTATATCTCTTCACCGCCCTCCCATCCTGTGTCCCCGACCAAACCTTCAGGGTCCTCCAGAATGCGGTGCGTGAGCTTATATGGCAGGGTAGGACCCCGAGGACCGCAAGGGCGATCCTGACCTTACCGAGGGAGGAGGAAGGGTTTGGGTTGCCGGACTTCCAACTCTACTTCCACGCTGCCCATTTTTGCGTACTCCTTGAACATATGAAGGAGGGGATGGGTACATACTGGTCGTACTTGGAGGACATGGACGCTCACCCACTTAAGGTCAGGGACCTCCTATGGGCCCCAAGCAAGTTCATTCCGAACAGACTAAAATCACACCCGACGTTGGGAGTCCTCTGGTCGATCTGGAGGGAAAGCCCCCAGACGGCACACCTAACGTCATGGCCGTCACCGATGTCATCGCTCTGGGGTCACCCCCTCAGATTGGGAAGCAGGGGGTTCCGCAATTCTCAGTTCTGGTCCGATTCGGGGTTGGAATGGGCGGGGCAAATGTTCAGGGAAGGGGAATTCCGGCCCTATGAGGAATTGAGAGACGCCCTGGGGCAGGGGTCCCTCTCCATATTTGAATATCTCCGCTTGAAGGGAATTTTATGCGACCAATCCTGGGGCCAGAACTTGAAAAGACAGTTGACCCCCTTTGAAAAACTAGTGGACACAGCGACCTCCAGGAAGGGGGCGGTATCAGGGATGTATAAAATACTGAACACTGTCAACCTGGGGGAGAGGAGGAGGTTCCGCACTTTCTGGAATGATCTGGCGGGGGAGGAGATCTCTGAGGATGCCTGGGCAAGGATATTTAAAATAGCTTTCCATGGGAACTTATTTACAGCGGACATGGAACACAATTTCAATATCTTGCAGGGATGGCACAGGGATCCTGCGAAGTTGGTGAAAATGTTCACGGGAGTGTCCCCCGCATGCCCAAGGGGATGTGAGCAGGTTGGTACGTGAGGTCACATGTGGTGGCACTGCCCGAAAGTTCAGGCATATTGGGAGGAGGTATGTGGCTGGATCGCTGAAGTTACTGAGGAACTACTCACCCAGAACCCCCTGACAATGCTGCTGGGCCTCCCCCCAGAGGACACTGACATAGCCAGATACCCAAGAATGTGGGAAACTATGTTGAGGGCGGGGAGGGTGGCCCTGGCACAGAAATGGAAGAGCCCGGAGACCCCATCGAAGGAGGTCTGGTTGAAAAAGGTTAAGAATATGTTTCTGATGGACAAACTAACGGCAATGATGAATAACGAGTTGGGCACATTCCAAGCAAACTGGCTCGGGGTACAGCAGACCTGGGGATGGGACGTACACTGATCCATGGGGAGGAAAGATGGAGGGAACGGGCGCCCACGGCCCGGGGAACGGCGGACAATATACAGCCACAAATGTAGTCAAGGTTCAAGCTCTTTCTCAAGCTCCAGACATACAGAGCTTCCACTGCGTCTCCCCAAATAAGGAGATCCATCTGGGTCTAAGTTTCTTGGGGGGGGGTCCGTTTGGGGTGGGTGAGGGGAGGGGGAGGGAGTTTGGGCCAGTCATTTGTACATTTTATTGAAAATGCTTTGAGCCCGTTTGTTATATTATAAAAATGCTAATAAAACAAAGTTTAAAAAAAAAAGAAATACTCACCGGAACGGGTGCGGACCACAGACTTCTTCCGGCTCTTCCGCTGGATTCTTCTTGCACCTCTGCTTTCCACGCACCGCAACATCTGAAAAAAGACACAAAAGACATAAGGGTAAGCAGAGTTTGTTGTAACCATTCCCGCCCACCACCCACGCATCACTTACCAAGTCAGCTGGGCTCAGGAAAACAGCGCTGTAACCTCCGTGCCGACCCCTGAATACCGTGCCTGAGGGGAAAAAGCAGAAAGACATTAGTACATTGGACATTTACCATACCGGAAGGGTGGATAGTGGGTGTCGCAGCTGGACTGGGCAACACACTGACCTAGTGGAGCAACTAGTTACCCACCTTGCTTCAGTGAAGGAACTAGGACGAAATAGACATGAACTGGTAGAAGCCTCAGCGAAGGAAACTGGGCAACAGCATAATTACAACTGGAAAGACATTGGTCAAATCGCCTGGAGGCGCAACGTAAACCAGAACCACACCTTCCTGATCACTCCTGCCTCTCTGACCACTGGGTGTTTGGAACCTACAGTGAGCAGAGGGGAGGGAGAGTTTTGGGCAACATCAGGAGGTGTGCACAGACCGGACCAGCACTCGTCGACAGACCGGACCAGGCACTCCTGCAGGGCCCCAGTGGAAAGCATTACAGAACGCTAAGCCCACGTTCTTGCCTTGCCCGAGTGCCATGGCTTCAGAGGTTGACCAGTTGGCCCTTTTGCTAGGCGAATTAAGAGCTGAGGTGCATGCAACATGTGCAGAGACCAGTGCTGTAAGGAAAGAGTTGTTGGTGAACCAGTAGAGGACTGAAGACCTGGCAAGACGCCTCACCAGTACACGGGCAGGACAAACCCCATTGCCAAGTTCTGCAGAGGGAGCAATAGCAGCCTCCCAGATACAGGTAACTACTCCAGTTACTGCCCTTTGGCTCCACTGGAAAGGTTCTTGGGTGACCCACTGAAATATGGAGTGTTCATGACGCAGTGTCGACTCCATTTCTTATGCCGACCAGGAGCATTGCCGACGGACCAAACAAAGGTAGCCTTTATTCTATCATACCTAGGGGGACACGCCGCTATCTGGTCAGTGCCGTTGGTTGATCGAGATGATCCCGTTCTACATAACTTTGCACAGTTTCAGCAACAAATGGATAAGCTCTTCTCCCGCCGCACTCGGGGTCATGCTCTGAATGCGGAGCTACTATGTCTCCGGCAGGGATCACAAGATCTATTGGTGTACATCACAGCGTTTAATCATTTGGTGGCTGAAACTAATTGGCCAGAGGACAAGAGGACCACCCTGTTCTATCGAGGTTTACGAAACAAGTTGAATGATGTTCTTGCTCAGGTCGTGAATCCGCCTGTTCGATGTGCTGAGTATATAGACTTGGTGGTCCAGCTTGATCATAGACTACAGGAAAGGAGGTCCGACCGGGCCCGTTTTGAAAGCCGTCCCTTGTATGTCCGTCTTCGGGACACACCACGGGCCACTGACAATTCACCAGGGAGTATTCATGGCCCACTGACCAAGGAGGAAAGAGAGCGATGTAGAAAACAACAACTATGTTTGTACTGTGGCAAAGCACGACATTTTTTGAAAGACTGCCCAAATAAAACAACTCGGGAACCTTTAGGGGCAATGGAAGCCACGACAGAGCCACCAGAGTCATTGGAAAACTACTTGGCTCGACAAGAGTAGAGACCGGCTTGTCGGGACAGGGAGAGACGTCAGCGATCTTGCATATCACAACACCAGTTATCCTACTATGCCCCGAGCAGCCACAACGGATGCACGCCTTGGAAGCGTATATCGACTGCGGAGCTGTAGGCAATTACATGGACATCACTATGGCTCAACGGATAGGGGTGCCTACCCAAAGAAGGGAAAAGGCTGATACCATATTGTCCGTGGACGGGACTCCATTGACCTCTGGGCCAGTGACCCAATGTACTGGAACTGTTGTGATGGTATGCCATGACGGTCATCGGGAAAATATCATCTTTGACCTGATCAATGCCCCTCAATTCCAGGTGATTCTGGGAATTCCCTGGTTAGCAAATCATAACCCCCTTATAGACTGGCATAAGCATACGGTGAAGTTTTCGCCCGAATGTGCTCAGGTCTGTTATGCAGCTTCAGAAGAAACCCAAGGAAAACCTAAGTCAGCAATACAGACAGCAGGAGCTGTCCTAGTAATCGTAGGCCAATTGCCTCCAGAGTACGGTGACTTTCAGGATGTTTTCGCAAAGAACAGGCAAATGTGTTACCACCTCACAGGCCCTACGACTGTCAGATAGACTTCATCCCAGGAGCACAGTTGCCATGCAGCCGCATTTACGCCCTCACTGAAAAGGAAAACCAACACCTGTGTGAATATTTGGACCAATACCTTGCCAATGGATTCATTCGACCTTCCAAATCTCCGGGTTCCTCAGCTCTCTTCTTCGTCCCTAAAAAGGAGGGGGATCTGAGAACATGCATAGACTATAGGGGGCTCAACAAAATCACTGTAAAGAATCGGTATCCGTTGCCCCTGATCCCTGTACTCTTAGACCAAGTAAAAGGGGCAACGATCTATACAAAAATGGACCTCAGGGGGGCCTACTATTTGGTTCGTGTGAACACTGAGGACGAGTGGAAGACGGCCTTCCGCACCAAATTCGGGCTGTTGGAGTATACGTCATGCCCTTTGGGTTCTGCAATGCCCCGGCAGCCTTTCAGTATTTCATGACAGATGTACTCCGAGAGTTACTAGACATTTGTGCTATGGTGTACATAGATGATATCCTGATCTATTCCGAAACCATCGAACAACGTGTACATCATGTAAGGGCAGTTCTTGCTAAGTTGCGTCAATACCACCTGTTTGCAAAACTTGAAAAATGTGCCTTTCCCGTCACAACGGTGGAGTTCCTCGGATACATACTCAGCCCACAGGGTATTCAGATGGACAGACGCAAGGTTGAAGCAATTCTGCAATGGCCATCTCCCTCTTCCATCAAAACTGTCCAGAGCTTCTTAGGCTTCGCAAACCTCTACAGGAGGTTCATTGCCGATTTCTCAGAGGCAGTCCATCCAATCACCTCATTGCTCAGGAAGAACTGCATCTTTCAATGGACCACAGAGGCTGAGAAAGCTTTTCAAGAACTGAAAACACGGTTTACCACCGCACCAACACTCCGTCACCCAAACCCACACTTCCATTTCTGGTTGAAACAGATGCTTCCAATGTGGCGATGGGGGCGGTGTTGTCCCAGTGGGATCCTGGTACCAACCAACTACATCCAGTGGCCTTTTGGTCTAGGAAGTTCAATCCAGCAGAACTAAACTATGCAGTAACCGACAAGGAACTCCTAGCCATAAAAGCAGCCTTTAAGGAATGGCAGCACCATCTTCTAGGTGCATGACACCCGGGTGCAGTACTTACCGACCATCGTAATCTTCAATTCCTGCGGACGGCTAGGGCCCAAACACCACAACACCTATGATGGGCTCAGTTTTTCTCAAAATACGATTTCACAGTCAGCTACCATCCCGGGGTGAAAAACGGAAAAGCAGATGCACTATCACAGATCGGTAGGAACACTGAGAAAATGGATGCATACGCATCTCCACCTTATCCGCCTATTATACCCAAAGAAAAACTGATTGGATTAATCAGGAATCATCAGACCTCATTGGAAAAGCTACATGAAGAAATCAAAACAATCATGACCCCCTTGGAAGTGCAAACATGGGTTTCACAGGGACCACAACGCTTGGCACGGAACAACCTACCGTATTATCAAAAACACCTTTACTTACCACATCAGGAAATGCGGGACTTAATCATGAAGACTTATCACGACGACCTTACAGCAGGACACCCAGGCATAGCAAAAACCATGGCAAAGATCCAACAACATTTCTGGTGGCCTACTTGGTGAAAGGACATTGTATAACACGTGAAGTATTGTGATGTCTGTGCTAGCAATAATGCATCCAGGACCAAGCCTCAAGGATTACTTCATCCTTTGTCAATTCCACCGACTCCCTGGCATACAATGCCTTAGACTTTATCACAGAGCTATCTCCCTGCAGAGGCTTTAACACCATATTTGTAGTAGTGGACCTCCTAACCAAAATGGCGCACTTCGTTGCTCTAAAGGGGATACCGAATGCAGGGCAGCTAGCTCAAATCTTCCTGACCAATATTGTCAGACTACACGGATTCCCTTCAGTGGTGATTTCAGACCGGGGGAGCCAGTTTGTCTCCAGATTTTGGAAAGCTTGTTGTGCCAAGGCTCAGATCGAGGTCTGTCTGTCTACTAGCCACCATCCACAGACTGATGGGCAGACCGAGAGAACAAATCAATCACTCGAACAATATCTTCAGTGCATGCTTGGCCAAACAGATCAGGACTGGAAGCAACTACTGTGGGTAGCTGAATATGCATACAACAACACGGTGCATAGCACCACCGGAATTTCGCCTTTTTTCTTCCTATATGGACGAGATCCACGGACTTCAACTTTAGACCCACCAGTGGCTTTGGTCATGCCGGCCGTGAGCACCTTGCACACCAGCATTAAAGAAACCCTAAAAAGGGCTACGCAAACCCTCCAAGAAACTAAGGCAAACCAAAAGCGTTTTGCAGACAGGAAAAGAACACCTGAACCCCATTATCAGATTGGAGACAAGGTATGGCTGTCCACAAAGCACATACAGCTAAAGGGACCTAAGAAATTCCATCCCAGGTACATTGGTCCATACCAGATACGAAGCATCATCAACCCTGTGACCATGGAACTGTGCTCCGCGTACATCCCGTATTCCATGTTTCGTTATTGAAACCGGTGCATCCTGGGTATCGAGACTCCCTCAAAAGGCCTCCACCTATAATGTAACAGGGAGAAACTGAATACGAGGTCGAAAAGATCTTGGACTCCAAGATAGTCCAAAAGAAACTATTATTTAGTGGACTGGAAGGGCTACAGAGATTTAGACCGGATCTGGGAACCAGTGGAACACCTCCACGCACCTCGCCTAGTGGCCCAATACCATAGGGCACACCCAGAACGACCAGGACCGGGAGTGGCTCTCCTCGGGGGGGCTTTGGGGGAGAGTGCTGTCACGACCCGGAGCAATCCCAAGGCTCAAGGAAGAAACTGGACTGAGAACGTAGCTGCCTGGCGCTACTCCAGGCTGTTACCTGTGAAGCCCCTTCAAAAATGGCCCCCGGGACTGGATCCGTTAACAGGATTCAACATGGCCACTAGGGGGCCATAATACAAGTTTCCCTGATGGTCTAGTGGTTCTGGCTGGGGCCAGGGCTATTTATACCCCACCCTGGGCCACACCCAGTGCTTAGCGTTTTCTCCGGCTGCCAGCGTGAAGCTTGCCTGCCCTGGAGCTCCTCGTGAGAAATCAGCTCTGCACTACGTGTCAAGACATCCTGAAACCAGCTCTGCACTACGTGTCAAGACATCCTGAAACCAGTCCTGCACTACGCGTCAAGACCAGAGCAGCACGGACATACGCGGTGCGAGGCAAGATCCATTGAAATACTCACCGGAACAGGTGCGGACGGCAGACTTCTTCCAGCTCTTCCGCTGGATTCTTCTTGCGCCTCTGCTTTCCGCGCACCGCAACATCTGAAAAAAGACACAAAAGACATAAGGGTAAGCATAGTTTGTTGTAACCGTTCTCATCCCGCCCACCACCCGCGCATTACATACCAAGTCAGCTGGGCTCAGGACAACGGCGCTGCAACCGCCGTGCCGACCCCTGAATACCGTGCCTGAGGGGAAAAAGCAGAAAGACATTAGTACATTGGACATTTACCATACCGGAAGGGTGGATAGTGGGTGTCGCAGCTCGACTGGGCAACCCACTGACCTAGTGGAGCGACTAGTTACCCTCCTTGCTTCAGTGAAGGAGCTGGGGAGCGAAATAGAACTGAACTGGTAGAAGCCTCAGTGAAGGAAACTGGGCAACAGCTTAATTATAACTGGAAAGACATTGGTGAAAATGCCTGGAGGGGCAACATAAACCAGAACCAAACCTTCCTGATCCCTCCTGCCTCTCTGACCACTGGGTGTTTGGAACCTACAGTGAGCAAAGGGAGGGAGAGTTTTGGGCAACATCAGGAGGTGTGCATAGACCGGACCAGCACTCGTCGACAGACTGGACCAGGCACTCTTGCAAGGCCCCAGAGGTAAGCGTTACATCACCCTTTGGATTCACTCTTCACAATACCATAACTTGGGTGTGGGTCTCAGATTTGCAGAACACCAGGTATACTCCCTACCAGGTTCTCTTCCACGTTAAATGTATTTCAAAATACAATTTACAATCCTAAGGACATGTGTCTTCCTTGGGATTCTCTCGTGCAGTTAATTCCCCACGCTTGGGGTTGCCTGGTATAGTCTCCTGCCAGGATTGTCTTATGCAGTTTGCTTCACACACTTGGCTTGCATTTTATACTCTGCTGCCAGGACTTTCCTATGCAGTTCACTTCACACAAGTGGCTTTGGCTGGTATACTCTCCTGGCAGGACATTCTTATGCAGTTTACTTCACACGCTTGGCTTTGCCTGTTATACTCTCCTGGCCGGATTCTCTTAATATACAATGTTGCTCTGGTTTTCCCTTCTTGGTCTTCCCTTCTTGGTCTTCCCCAAACTCGTATTGTGGGTCCCAGACATCAGTCCCACTTTCTAGGGCTTTCAATATTTTGCCCGACATTGCTTCAGTGTCCCAACCCTATCCCTGTGGTCACCGGTTCTTTTCCTGTAGTCTCTCTGTATTCCTGACTCCTCCGGCCTTGCAGCTCTCTCTGACCCTGCAGGCACCTCCGACAGGCGTTTGATCCTCAGTCGGCGTCCCAGCTCCCTCGGCTGTCAAGAAGAAGCACAGCTTGCTTCCTTCTGCTTTCCCGCAGCCTCTGCAGAGCTTCCCTGAGTGCGTCGCTACCAGGCTGCCTTCTCGCTCCATTTTGCTGCTCTGTCTTCTGCAGCGCCTAGCCGCTTGGATCTCCCAGGTGGCTGCCGTTCCATGGCCACATGAGGAGAGGGTACCTCAGGGAAAGGAGTGATGACATCATCAGATTCCCTTTTGCTATTGTCTTCCAACCTTGGGTCAAGGTTGAACTATAAACAAAGCAGATTGTTCCAAGGAAAAGCGCTGCCACATGAATCAAAATAATGAGTAAAAGAATGTTGATTGCAGTTGCTACAATCCATGTTTTAATCACAGTTATGCATCACATGGATCACAAACATGGACAACTACGATCAACTTTGCCGTGTCACAAACTTAGCCGACTATGGTCAACTTTGCCAGCATGTGTTTTGACCCTTCCTGGGTCTTTATCAAGGCAAGGCTCAGATATGAAAGAAGAACATGTCCTCTGAGCTAGAGCTTCTGTGCAATTGGGTCTGGAGTAAATTACTCAAAACAGTGGAAAATACCTTGGTTGCGCGATGCGTGTAAATATAATTCCTGGTTACAAGCAGCGAACTGGCTGGTGCTGCATGCACGTCCCATGCACGTAATAGGATACAAATAGGTGACACTTACATTCCATAAAGGAACATTTGCTGCAATCTATACATGGCAGAAAAAAGATTGTCAGTAGTACGATGGGACCAACAAGCTGCATTAAATATTAAAATACACCCAGGAGAAGCCATACCAATATTGTGTGTCTGAGATTAATCCAAATATGAATATAGCAAACACAAGACTATCCTAAAGTGTTTGATGGCAAAAGTGTGGTTCTCAAAGTATTCAAACATAGAATAATATTAAAATACAGAGCAAAACCAGTAATACATAGGGTGAGGAACATACCAAGAGGCAATAGAGATGACAAACAGGGAATTTGAGAAATTATGTTCTGAGGGCATAATCAAACCTATTGAAGTGTCAGAATGGTTATCACCAATCGTAATTATAAGAAAACCTCATAACTACAAAGATGTGTGTGGACCGAACAGATCTGAATGCAAACATATGGGTGGACAGACATCCACTCTCTGATATAAATTATATGTTGACCACCATGATACCAAAAACATATTTTAAAACCATTGATCTTTCTTCAGCATTTCACCAAATAGAATTAAATGAAGAAAGTTTGATTTAATTTGTTTACACAAATGGGTGCATTTAGATTCAAGCACATGCAGTTTGGCCCCGCTTCTGCAGCGACAGTATTTCAAAGACTCATGCAACATTTATTTTGGGGACTTGACAGAGTCTA
Organism: Ambystoma mexicanum; assembly: GCF_040938575.1. Classification (NCBI taxonomy): domain Eukaryota; kingdom Metazoa; phylum Chordata; class Amphibia; order Caudata; family Ambystomatidae; genus Ambystoma; species Ambystoma mexicanum. The sequence goes on from NC_090930.1 coordinate 923,261,285, forward strand.
TTTCTTCCATTAGTACCCGGCGAGAGTGAAGCAGAATGCAAAACGCATTCTGATTGGCTCTCGCCGGGTCCTTACCCGGCCGAGAATCCTTCGATTCTCGGCCGGGATTCCAGCTGCCTTGTCCTCGGCGGGGGGTGTGGCAGCCCCTCAGCCAATGAGGAGGCTCGAAGCGGGGCCATCCCCGCTCCGAGCCACCACACGGTTGAGAGGCTGCCTTTGTCCCCCGCGGGGGACTCAGGTAAGCTTCTTTTGTTTTTCTTCCCTTCCCTCCCTCCTCCCTGCCCTCCCCACCCCACTTACTGCTTGCTCCTGCGTCCCCGGTGGGGGATGATAGCAGCCTCCAGCAGTGTGGAGACTCGCAGCGGGGCCATCCCCACTTCGCGCCTCCACACGGCTGGAAGCTTCCATCGTCCCCCGCCGGGGACGCATGTACGTATTATTATTATTTTTTTCTTCCCCTCCCTCCCAATCCCACTTACCTTCCACTTCTTTTTCTTTTTCGGGAGCGGACGCGCTGGGAACACTTGTGTCCCAGCGCGTCCGCTCCCGATGGCTGCCATGGAAAGGGAAAACGGACTCTGTTTTCCCTTTGCATGGCGGCCATTTTCTTGGTTGTTTTTTTTTAACTATGGGCCCCGGGGCATTACCTGAGTCGGTAATGCCCCCGCCGCTCGGGTCATATTGCTTAAATATGATATATTATTATCAAGGAAAGACATGGATACACATAATGCAAGACTTCATGGATTTTTAACATTCTTGCAGCCAAAGGCCTCAAATTAAAATTAGTAAAATGCTAATTTTGTCCGTCAAAAGTAGAATACTTACAATCAATGAAGAAAAGATAAAACCAAAATGACATCCAATAAATGTCATAAAGAACATAAATGCACCAATCAACAAAGATCAGTTAGGATCATTCTTTTATATGGCAGTATATTATTTGAAATGTGCCCAATGTTTTGCAGACAAAAAAATGAATCTCAGAATATTAATGAAAACAAATATTAAGTTTGGATGGACAAAAGAATGGCAAGAGAATTTCGATAAAATCAAAGTACCAGCATTGGAAGTATTTAAATCCACTGCATTATCAATAATAATTGTCCATAAAACCAGATAAAATAGGAACAGCAATGGATATCACAGCGCTTTCCGATTCTCTCTCAGCTTGGTACTGGCTTGCCACTGGATTTTAAGAAAATGTGACCTCACAAGTAAAAGATACATTACATAAATCTAAGGTGGGATGGGATTGGGTGAGTAGTTTGGCTATGTATGGATTATATATGGGGTTAGCAGTCTAATTGGTCTGGCCATATCTGGTAGCTTCGCCTGGGACCACCTACAAAAAGATACATGGGGAAACAGGTCATCAGGGTGCTCTATGAGTCGTGGCTGCAACACTGTTGAGATTAACGTTAAAGGTGAATAGGGATTGGTCGGGGATGGCTTTCTCAACCTTGGTGTCCTGGACAGTTATCAGCACATGAGCAACAATTTAAGGTGATGAGAATGGCCCCAAGTGTCATCCGCCGCCACTGCAGTAGCCGAGATTGGCGGATACTTCCGCGTTGGAGTTGGCGACACAGAGGTAGGGTGTTTTAGTCCCTTCTCTTTGTTATTGCTTGCGGCTCCATTGACGTAGCGCAGCGCCGCTTGGAGTATTTAATCCTCCTCCCCCACGGCTGGACGTTGCATTGCAACCCCCTCTTGGATGTTTCCTGTTCCGGGTTTCCTCGCTCCCAACTTCTGCCTTTCCTCTTCGGTTTGGTCAGAGGTTCCTTGTGCTCCTGCGTTCATATTTCATACGAAGCCCACCTTCTCCTTAATTTTCCCGACCGCTGCCCTGAGCGGTTCGCTTTAGTTTCAACTCTCTTGGTGGCTTTGTTCCTTCGGACACCGCTTCTCTCTCTTTCTCTCTCTTATCTTCCTCCTGCCATTTTTCCTTCTGTTTCCTCCGGGTCCATGCACCCAACTTACCTTCTACCTCCTCCTGTTCGGCCCGCCTTGGATTCAGGATCCACCTTTGAATTCCCTCGTCTCCACTTGCAAGGTGGTATCGACTTCCTACAGTACTGTGACTCCTTCGCATCCGCTCTATTGAACTTTCTACTTGGCTACCTGCATCTTCAACATAGCCCTCCAGCCAGCGGTCTGCCTTGTCATCAGGATTGGAAAAGAGTCTACACTCCGTCAAGGGTTTTTTTTCCCGACCTGGGTTTTTCCCTTATTCCAGCTTGATTCCGTAAGGGAAGTCACAGGACAGCTGTTTTTCCAGCGGTAACTGTGGCTTCCCTCCGTGACAAGCATGTTCATCTAAAAAAGGGGAGAGACCACCTTGCATGCCTACAAGAGACCGACAACTCCAGCAGCTCAGGTGAGGAGAGTGTGTTATTAGGGGAGAAAGGGACCACAGTGCAAACTTCACCACACTAAGGTGCTGCGTGCCCCATTAAGGTTGCCATTCCCTGATTCCCTAGGCCACAAGCTAGGACATTTAGCTTTCAACTTCATACTGTATGGATGGGAACAATGGTCTCTGTCTACCCATGTCTGGCTCTAATGAACAGACATTATCTACCAACTGCAAGTCTGATGTGTAGAGACAGCATTTTGAATTATTCTGCTCAGTAATTGATGAGTATTTTAGCCCTTTTACTATGAGTGTCATTACCTCCCTGGCATCTAGAGACTTGTTCAAGCTACTTTCCTCTCAATGTCAGGTCTGAGTCGGTGGGAATCTGACCTTCCAGCAACATTTGTTTCTTTGCTTCTCCTGAGAGAACTATGTCCATCATTTGGGACCCGTTTATTGTGTGTACTATTTGAATACTGGTTCAAACCTGTCTTTCCCTGATAACCTTGGCAAACTGTGCACTCGCTGTCTGAACTGTTCAGGCTTGGCTATTCTGCTGGCTCAGAAAGACAGGGTCTCTGTTCAGTTTCAGGGCTCCTCGATGTTCCCCATTCACCTAAGTGTGGCTGCATACTCCATCTTGATATAAATAGCCACTCAGTTCAGTTGCATTATGCATTAAACAAGCTTTATGCAAATTCTCATGCATCTTGCGTTTCAACATAGGAAACAGAGTATATGTTTTCTAACCTGACGGATGCCAGCATGTTCATGTATCTTCGTGTTGGACGTGTATGTGCTTCGTGTCTAATGCACCTGCATGTGTTGGCCTCCGCCATGATGCCATTTGTCATTCTCATGATCACAGCTTATTCAGTTGCTCCATCGCTTGCAGGTTTATTGTCTCAGTGATGTCATCTGTGTAGGGTCTGTAGGGCTGCCTCAGGGAGTAACGTCTCTCGCATAAGTGATACAATGGTTGCGAGGGGGTAGATGCCACAAGCGAACTGCACCGTTCATGTCTGTAACATTGAAACAGGGGAAGGGCCAACACCAGTGCTCCAGATAGGATTTTTGAGTGAGAGCATTTTACTCCCAATTTTTAGAATTGGAGAGTAAATCCAATTTTAAGAGAGTAAACATGATTTTCCACCTTCGCCAGAGAGTAAAAAGTACCCGAGAACTATCCACTTTGTGTGTGAAATTAAAACTTTGTTCAAAAACATTAGTGACAAAACAGCTGTATTTCAAAGTGGTTCTAAATAATATATTGCACCTGTGGAAAACATTTTCCCCACACATGAACCTTGTAGATGCATGCTACCCAACTTCATCTTCTACTACCCAGCTTCATCTTCATGATAATTGGGCACAAAGTCTGTTATGGGCTACTACGAGTTCCTACAGAGGACAGCTAGTTACATCGGATGATTCATAAAGTTCATAAATCCTTCACTCTACCAGCACCACTTCTCTACCTCTTGGGCCTACAGTTGATGCCTGGCACTGCACTACCTGCTTGACAGCCACTCCCATGTTATTTCTCCTTCTCTTTGCTACTGTTTCCCCTGTCTCTCATTTTATTTGCGGTCTGTTTCTCTGTCTCTCTTCCTCTCCCATCTCAGCATTCTATTGCTGCTGTTTCCCTCCTATATCTCGCTCTATCGGTTGATATAACTCCTCTTCCTCTCTCAGGTCATTACTCTGGGTATATATGTTTTTTCATGTTCTTGTTGTGGTTGCTACTCCTTTTGATTATCTTTCGTGCACTTTCTCTTATGTTAGTGGCCTGCCCTTCTCTAGTCTTGCTTTTCTATTTCCATCTCTCCCCACCTGCTGTTGATCTGTGTTTTATTTTACTGTCTCTAAATGTCTCTTTTGCTCGGCTTCTATCCTTCACTCCTATTGTGTGTTTATCCTATTATTAACTCAGTTTCCCTTCTCACTTTCTTTGTTGCCCTATCGTGTAGCTCATTGCTCTCTTCCTGCTGCTCAAATTCCTGTTTTGGATTGTTTAGTATGCTATCTGTCCCTTCGCCACCCCACACCTTTGTTCTCCTGTATTGCTTAGATTCAGAGTTGCTCTTCCTCTCCTGTTTTTCTGTTTCTCTTTTAACATGACACCAATAAATATCCAAAAATGAAAATGCCTTTTCTATTGGGACATCTAGTGCAGATATCATAGGGTGCTCCTTTGTAGATGTGTGCAACCCTTCTTTTAGCCATTAGACTGGGACTTATAGAGTTAGAGGTTTGTCTGACCAGATGCAGCACTTGCTTGAATGCAGATGCTTTACCAACACTGTATTCCATTACAAGTATAAGAGCCATGTGTTCTGAGCCATTACAAGTATAGTAGCCCAACTGAGACATGTATGTTCTTAGCCATTACAAGCACAGCAGCCCTGAAGAGTTGTGTTCTGAGCAATCACAGGTATAGCATCCCTGATGATTTGTGTGTTCTGAGCCATTACACGTAGAGCATCCCAGATTACATTTGTGTCTTCTGAATCATTGAAGATTTAGTAGTCCTTTTTTGATAAGTCAAAAGTTAAATCAACACTGTTATAATTGAATTGTACATGCATCTTAAATGCACACCTCTGATGCAGACTCATTAACTCACCTATCAATAGGATTTGAACTTACAGGTCACACAAATCTCTGCATCAGTGTTATTGACCCAATGAGCTGTCGTTCCTAACAGGCTGTTGTGTTGACACTGAAAGGCACATGGGGTTAGGGCACTAGCAGTTCCATGGGAGGCTTGCTTGACCTAAATGACTTTTCAAAAGCTCTAAGCCTGTTTGAACTATCCTACATGAGTAAGTAGATTCGAATGAAGCTTTGAAATGTGCTAGATTGTTGGCAGTGGGACTCAGTAATCGGACATGGGAGAAGCAGATGTTTCGAAAAGTGCAAGACCTAGTAGGGATTTAAGTATATAACAGCAATGCCATCCTCTTACACTGTCTGCCAGTGTGCATTACACCAGCTCAGGAGGTTGGTTGAAAAAGCTCAGACCCTGTTCTTGCTTGGTACTTTAGCTAGCTGCAGAAAATGCTGACGTATTTTCGTGCTTTGTCATTACAGCAGCTCAGTTAAGAAATTCAGGTACTGTCCCAAAACATAGCAGTCCTGCTAAGAAACGTGGGCAAGAAATGTGGTCGTGATGCAATCAGCCCTGCTGTGAATATTTGGCATTGTGCCATGACATGTGTATAGCCTGAATATATAGCAGTACTGTTGAGAGGTACCAGTACAATCTGTGCCACTGAAAATATATACAGCACTGCTTCTATCTGTATCCATTATACCTGTTTTCTTGCAGTGGGTGGTCAGAAAGGGAGTTAAAGTTCAGACCACATGCCTAGCTATTTGTTGCTCTCCAAGAAAACAAACAAAGTCTTGTGCCCTTTCATGCACTCAAACACATGCAATCTTAAGACAAAAAAACACATCTTCTTATAGAACACCCAAAAAAAGTCCTTCTCACAAAAGCCAAACAACTGCTTGATGAGAGGCTCTTTTACAACTTCAAGAGATCAAGAATTCCATGCAATTGATGTGCTTGTGTGGTGAAAAGAAAGCAAAGTATGGAATATCCATGCTGCTGTAACTGTGCTGCCTCTATTAAATCAGATTAAGACTGAGGAAAATGAAGCAGAAATGAAGCCCTTGTTTAAGACCATTATCGTTTTACATAATCCTACATGTTTCCTAAAGCAAGGTGAAAAGCATGTTCATGGTTCAAGATGCTTTAATAACACTGTAACCTTCAGAATGCAAGCAGTTGAACAAAGTGAACAAAACACAAATTCCCTTTTACATTACTTAAAGTATTATCTTGATAGAATCATTAACAGAGGAGAGTGTTAAAAAATTGAAACAGACCAGGACTAATCCCAGTTGCTTCTTTGGATCGCTAAATTAAAGAGTGGATTTGCAAACTGTTGCTAGCCAGGCTGTCACCAGTGAGCCATGATTTATGGGGCTGCTGCCATAAATAGCCTGTGTAAGTTAAAAGGGCCAAATTGGCAAGATGTTTGTGCATAAAAAGGCCTAATATGCACCTTATCTGGAGGGCTGGGCGACGCATTGATGGACATGTTCATTTGCCTTTCTTCATTCCCTCTCTGGTCTAGTTATCAACCACACTAACTGGCGGCCCTTTCCTACTAATGGGTGACTTGGGGGTCCACAGCTTCGCTACCCCACTCAGGTTATCATGATACTTCACATGCACATCCACACTCCAGGTCATATAGCAGAACTACCCATCTGGCTTGCACCAGACCCAACATCCCACGTAATTGCGAGCATCCCGGGGATAAAATAATTTTGTACCTGGAGGAAAGAGGGGACTTTATTTCAGGTGTGACTGCAGTGCTTCAAAAGTTTGTTTGTGTTCATTTGTCTTAGTATCCACATCTACTAATAAGTTAATTCCTATCGTTTTATGGGTCGTCTACTTGCCTTGTGCTATTGCTATTCTAATGGCACAGAATCCAAATCATTCTAATGCTAGTGCAGTTATGAGTACCTTTCGGTCGTTTGCCATGGAAAGATGTATGCCACCGAATCATCATCTGCTTCCACTGAGTTTGCTTCTTCCTCCATGTTAGCATGCAGGTCTGACAGCAACGTTATTGCTTCTGTGAGGGTCCCATTTTGTTAATCGTGGGCAGGTAGTGTAAGTACAGCAGGATGGCCTGATTTATGTGCAGACGCCGCTCTCCATTGCCGTAATGAGGTTAAGGACATATATAATTTGAAGGGTCATGAGCCTCACTGCTCGGAGCCCTTCCTTTATGGCAATGAACCCCTTGACTGTTGAGTAAGTTAATGCGTGTGGCAAAAAATCACTGAGAGTCCACTGCGCTTGCTAATTGATATTGCAAAGAGAAAGAGATTGGGGCTGCAAGTGACTGATGAAGCTTGGGTACTTTGCCTGAGTATGCCACAGAAGTAAATTGTTAAAATAACACAATCAGTCTCTCAGTGCCAAAGTCAATTAGAGTTAGAATGATCTTCCAATATTGTGAATTTATTCATCAAGATCCAATATGTCCAGCCTGACACTAGCGTCCGAAATTATTATCGCTACACGCCCGAACAAGTATAGTTATTTCCGCAATTGCGAGGAATTAGAGTAATTCGCAGACCCTACAGGGCACCAGCTGGCAACTTAGCCAGACTGGCTAATCCTTTGGCGTGTTCTGAAAATAACCTTAAGCCTCTGAGGAAGAGCAATTGTGTGCTCGAAACACGTGTCAGGCTGGACGTATTGGATCTTTATTAATAAATTCACAATATTGGAATATCATTCTAACTATAATTGACTTTTGGCGCTGAAAGACTGATTGTGTTATTTTAACAATTTAACCCTTTACTTTTGAGTTCATTGTCTGCAATACGTAATTTGCAACCACTTGGCATTCACGTTTGTCTGTATTTCAGGAACAACAGAAGCGAAGAACATCTCTATTCTGCTAAATAGCCTGTGCTCCTCCGGTATTGCGTCAAGTGATGTAGTTTCCTCTCTTTACACAGTTCAGTTCCAGGGTCCTTTTCTTCCTCTAAGTTGCGTCCATTTTGGGGAACTAATCTATCTTTATATCGTTCTGCGGTACTGCCAGGGCTGGTGTGTTCAATAGTACTAGGGAACATATTACTACCCAGTTCGGGGGCAGCTGCATGTAAGCTTTGTAACCACAGGCTCAGTGGTCCATGAGTATGCTGTGCCTACTTTCATGCTAGGTATCTTCAAAATGTGTTTGCATCCTCTGTTTTCTCCAAACTTCACTGGACCATCATTCTGGTAACCTAGTGACGTGTTCTTGAGGGGGATTATGGGTAGAGGGCCTGATTCGTTCTCCGCCAATGTGAGCAACTTTGAATATTCCTTGAGGCGCTCAACATTTTTGTTCTGCACAACTTCCACTGGAACTGTCAGGAGGGCTTGTGTTTTGCATCCCATCAGCCCTTCAACCCATTCTTCTCCTGTGAATACCTGTCCACATATTAATAGTTAGGGTCTCTCCCGGCATCCAGACATTCCCTCTACCTCTCTTCTTCCAGTTTAATGGCATTGCAACTCCTTGTGTGTTACTATTCTAGCTTCCCCGCTCTTTGAGCCTTCCAGTATATATTGTATCATTTTGTCTGTGCTCCAATAGTCTTCAATCATTTTCTGTGTTTTTATATAGCTATCCTCATATGGAAACTAGGCACTGTGCTCTAGTTTCAGGGATTTCAGTGGTTACAAAAGTCATGAGGCACTCATGGCGTAGGGAATGAGAGAACAAACATGCCAGCTCTCTCCTGAAGCCTCTCTGCCCACACAGATCATGTGCTGGTACCACATGTAATTGGTGACGTGGGCCAAATTTTGTCATGCAGGCATTTACATGTTCAAAGTTGTTGGTGATGCTCCGTTTGAGCCTCTTTATCTCTTGGGTGGCACGAGTAAGGGGTAGGGTAATTGCGTCAGTTAGTAAGGGAACAGGTATCACACTGGCATATACTGGTTCAGGTGCATAATACATTGCTGCTTTTCGTAATGCTACGAGGGTAAAGAGATAGAGACAGCAGAATGGAAAAAAAAATAACCACGATTGCCTTAATAGCATAGTTCATGTGCTGCACGTGGGCACGTCCATTTCTTTTCCTGTACCTTATAACTCTCTTTAGAAAAGTCTACAGCATTGTGTATCAACATCCTTTATTTGTCTTTTTTTCCCTTCTTTATTTGTTCACCCTTATTTTCTGAATTCTAACATTTCTACAAACAAAACTGGATCAAAATCGCCAGCAAAATGCGCTCGAAGATGAACTGCGTCTTGGGGTTGCTAAGTAAGGCAGCAATGTGCACCCTGCGCTTTCTCAGGAGTGCTTGATAACTATTTGCAACATATAAGAAAGGCACCTATTAAAAGCTGAAAGGGCAGCATTTGATATTTGTGCTTTAGTTTTGACAAAACAGTTCCTCTTTTCTTTCTCAATGCAGGTATATGTCTTCTCCTAAAAGTGTAGCTCATGCATTCACGTTGGTTGATTATGTAAAAAACATCTGCGTCTTACCATGGACCGCGTCTGCACTCTTCGTTCTTTGTCTTCTTCTTGTGTTGTTTCGTCTGGGACATGGGGCAGGTGTAGGGGTCTCACCTGCACAGCGTTTGATGTCTCCTATATGGAACCAGTATCTCTTCCCTATCAGTTTAACACCTGTGGAAGTAACATTATTAACAACAATGGGGCCATTGAAACGTGGCTTGTGCCATGTCCTGTTGAAATTTCTTAGTGAGATTGTGTCACCAGTGTTTAAGCAGTTCTTGTGTATTTGATGATTCGTGGTCTTCCTTATTCTTCTTTGACCTTCACTGCCTTGCTCAAAGCTGTTTAGAAATGAAAGAAATACTCAACATCATAGCTGCAAGATGTTCGTGCATTTAAGTTCCCAAAAGAACATCAGCAATCTGGGCATCAGTTAGCACTCTAGTGGAAGGAGCAAGTGGGATGCGCATACAGCATCCTGTCACCAACTCATGAGGAGTTAAGTGGTGGTTGAGAGCTGATTGTGTAATACAAACAGTTATGAATCAATAGAAAGGTAGATGGATATGTGAACAGTTCATTCAGACTATATATCTTGCAAGATCTATTCAAATGTCTGTATTAGATCACTATATGTATCATTTTTGAGATAGCCACAGTTGAATAGAACCTCCACAATTCCTGAAGCATTGATGATATACCTATGCATTTATAGAAAACCTGCAACTCAACTACAGGGATTTTGTGTCACTAGCACTTTGTTTTAAGTCTTTTTATGCAACACGATATGCATATGAATTCATAAAATTTAACTATATCTTAAATTTGTTGTTTTTAATAAATTGATATAATTTCTTAATGAACGATTAGTCTGGATTAACTGTTGACATATCCATCTACCTTTCTATTGATTTATAGCCCTATCATTCCCAAATAAAGGTAGGGATTTTACTATTTTTATAGTATTATTTGGGATTCTCTATAACTGTATGTAATGCCAACAGTGCCAGGGGTAGGCAATGGAGCCATCCCTTTTTCAATGTCATCCTCAGTTTGGCTATTTTTTCTTTAACCAGGCTGTTAAGGCATTCACAACCCCCATTCGCTTGTGGATGATAAGCGCAGGAAAATGGATGCTTAATCCACAATAGAGTTGTGATATGCTTGAAAATGCGGTCCGTTATCGAACTGGAGAACTTTGCACACACCCCATTGTAGGAATACCTCTCCTATGTGGAATTTGGCAGAACAGGTGGAGTCGGAGTGGGTGCACGGACCGGCTTCGATCCAGCATGAGAAAGGGCATACAACCACCAACGTATATCTGTAGCTGTTACAGTTGTGAATATTATCAACATAGCCTATGTGCAAATGTTGAAAGGGCCTAGTGGATCGAGATTGTGCTCCGCTCACTACTCGCAATGTAGGTCCTGCTGTTGTGAGTAACCTTAGGGCATCCTCAATTCTACTCCCCCTGCATCCTCTTCTCAGGTGGCCAGGGAAAGGCCACCACTCTTGGATCCCAACCCTAGGGGTGGAAATGCAAGGGAGGATACACTGGGTGGCGGGACCTTGGGGAGTGTGGAGAGGATGTCCTTGGGATAGACATGGTATCCCTCTATTCCTTGTAAGAATAAACCCTCCCCTCCAAGTGGGATGCACATACAGCTTCCTGTCACCAGCTCATGAGGAGTTAAGTGGTGGTTGAGAGCTGATTGTGTAATACAAACAGTTATAAATCAATAGAAAGGTAGATGGATAAGTGAACAGTTAATCCAGATTATATATCTTGCAAGATCTATTTAAATGTCTGTATTCGATCACTGTATGCATCATTTTTTAGATAGCCACAGTTGAATAGAACCTCCACAATTCCTGAAGCATTGATGATATACCTATACATTTATAGAAAACCTGCAACTCAACTACAGGGATTTTGTGTCACTAGTACTTTGTTTTAAGTCTTTTTACACACGATATGCATATGAATTCATAAAATGTAACTATATTTTAAATTTGTTGTTTTTAATAAATTGGTATAATTTCTTAATTAACTATTAGTCTGGATTAACTGTTGACATATCCATCTACCTTTCTATTGATTTATAGCCCTATGATTCCCAAATAAAGGTAGGGATGTCACTATTTGTGTAGTGTTATTTGGGATGCTCTATAATTGTATGTAATGCAAACAGTGCCAGGGGTAGGCAATGGAGCCATCCCTTTTTCAATGTCATCCTCAGTTTGGCTATTTTTTTTAACCAGGCTGTTAAGGTAATCACAACCCCCATTCACTTGTGGGTGATAAGCGTAGGAAAATGTATGCTTAATCCACAATAGAGTTGTGATATGCTTGAAAACGTAATTTACGAAATGTGGTCCGTTGTCGAACTGCAGAACTTCGCACAAACTCCATTGTGCGAATACCTCTCCTATGTGGAATTTGGCAGAAAAGGTGGAGTCGGGGTGGGTGCACGGACCGGCTCCGATCCAGCATGAGAAAGGGCATACGACTAACAACATATACCTGTAGCCCTTACAATTGTGAATCATATCAACATAGTCTATGTGCAAATGTTGAAAGGGCCCAGTCGATGATCGAGATTGTGCTCCGCTCTCTACTTGCAATGTAGGTCCTGCTGTTGTGAGTAACCTGAGGGCAACCTCACTTTTACTCCCCCTGCATCCTCTTCTCAGGTGGCCGGGGAAAGGCCACCACTCTAGGATCCCAACCCGAGGGGTGGAAATGCGAGGGAGGATCACCTGAGTGGAGGGACCTTGGGGAGTGTGTAGAGGATGTCTTTAGGTGAGACATGGCATCCCCCTCTCCCATGTAAGAATAAACCCTCCCCTCCACCTGCCTTTATAGGTTACTGCAAGTCATTACCCCTTTCTTACACACAACCATTTCCCTTTAAGACTGGGATGAGGAAGCGGCGACTAGGGGTTGTACACACTCCCATTCATTCACACCACTCTGGTACTGAGACAAGGAAGAGGACTGCAGGGGAATACCATTGCAAGAGTCAGGCATGTCCAGCGAATAGGATTCATTGTGGTCAGGCATTTGAAACCAAGGACTTTCACCTGCAACCAGTTAACTGGCCACAGTTGCATACAAGGTGGGACCACCAGCAGAGAAAGAGAAACCTGTCTGGTGGACAGGATGCAGCTGATGGTGGAGCAGGCTGGAGAGGCAACAGCGAGAAGGATGCTAGCGGCTGCAGAAGAGCTAAAGTGATTCCAGCACCTGAACGGGCCATGAGAGGGTTGAGACACCTGCAACCTCCTTTGCCTTGTGCCCACAGCTGAAGCTGTGGGGCACTGAAGGCTTGAAAGCATTCCAGGCTGCCGGCAGCATCTGCGAGAGAAGAGCGGAGCTACCTAAAGAAAGCAGCAAGGTTTTAAGAAGGGGAGCTCTGCTCGCCGGGCTCACAAAAGTGTACTGTGAGAAACCTGAAGGTGTCTCACCTGCTAGTCCCCGGAGATCTATCATCTAGCTGGCCTGGAGATGTCCATCGCTATTGGATCCAGTTCCTGGGGGTGGACCAGTGGCGTAAGATCACCTGGATGAGGGATCTTCAGGGAGTGAAAATGGGACACTGAAGGTTGAGACGCGGTACCCCCTTCCTTGTAACACCTTTTCCCCATCCTACCCTGTAGGATATTTAGAAGCTCTACCCCCCCTTTTACGACATGAACACTTTCCTGCACCTTAACAGACAACGGACTAACACCAGAGTCATTTACCTGACATGTCCCAACACACAGGTCAGGCAGAGTCAAGCAACTGACAATAACCATGCACACCTGACAGCCCTTTACCTTCCCCACAGGGATACAAGGCAGAGCATGAGAGCAAACTACAAGCAAGGCTGAATGCATGAGGAGACAGCCACAAAGGACCGGCAGTTCAAACGGAGGAGAAAGGCGGTGAGACCTGGAGGGACAATGAAGGGGAAATTGCCCTTGCACTTTTCAACTCAGACCTGCGAAGGCTCCGAAAGGGAAATCATAGGACCGGGATTTACAGCTGGCGTGTGGATCTACAGTGTCAATGGTGCATGGGGGCTTCCCCCATTGATAGCATAGGTGGGGCGGCACGCAGACCATCATTGACTCCAGAAGCAAGCCAAGTCAAAGGGTTCAACACAGACGGTGAGTCGGAAGAAGCTGATAACAAACCGAATTGTGTTGAGCCCAAGGTTGCAAATGGCAACGTTATATGAACGCAAGGAACTTGAGAAGAAAGAACTTGTGTGTGTGCTTGAACTTTTGGGAAGGCCCATACAAGGGCCAGCTGCAGAGTGGTCAGGTGCCGCAGGAGTGCTCATTCGAAGGACGCTTGCTGGTCCCTTTTGTTTTGTGTTGAAAAAGCAAGTACCAGAAGGCCCTAGGAAAGGGCGGCGTGAGATGTCAGAGTGGTATTACAAGGATAATTTCAAACCCCTTGTACAATCGAAGGTCTCTAACCCATTGCCGAGAGAAAGCTAGGAGAAGGGAGCCCTGCTTTCTGATAAGATTGTGAACTGTGTAATAAGGCAAGTGTGAACCCGACAGAGGGATGCCGAAAGGAAGCTAGGAGAAGGGAACCCACGCTTTCTGATGAAAATGAGCAAATCATGACCTGTCTTAGAAATTCATGAACTGTGTTAAAGGAGGCCGTAGTGAACCTGACTGAGGGAGGCCCACTCTGCAAGGAGGATTCAGGCCCGGCAGAGGGAGATCCTAGGGGCAAATAGCAATCACCCAAGGTGAAAGCCCACCAAAGGAACTTTTGTTTGTTTGTTTCTTATTTTGATCCAGCAGACCTTCTAAGGCAAGAGACTTTGAGGAAAGAGACTTGGCCCTTCCAGGTTCTGGTGTCGTGTAATAGACTTATGAACCTCGTTCTGGAGAGGTCCAGGAGTGTGCTGTGCTCAGGGATCTCGTCTTGTGCCGTGCTAAAAACATGGGGATGGGAGACCCCGCCATACCATCCTGAGTTATCATTTTGTGAACACTTGTTTCTTTTCTGGTGAACATTATCCCACACTCTTTTTGTAACAGCGGTAAGGATTGGCAATAGTTTTTTTAGTGTAGGCCCTTTTTATTTGACAAGCCGCTACTAGAACTCCTTTATTTGATGGTTGAAGTTTACTCCCATCTTTGCTCTAGGTTTAGATTAAGCGTTTTTCTCACCCATGCATACAGTTTGATAAACACACTTGAACTGTGCTCACTTGTGTCTGTCTTTACTGTTGCCACCATGAGTTACTTATATATGGTGTCAGACGTGGGATGAGACTCAATTGAAACAAATTGGGGAACCGTACAATTTCAGAAAACGTAGTCATCGAACTTCTAACTCTTCTGTCGATAGGTTTCAATATTTGTAGCGGTAGGGAAGCTGTCATTCCCCCTGGGAAAAAGAGGGTTAGCCCCTAAATCTGGCCTAGCATGGAAGTTTGCTAAAGGAACTTTGGAAAGAGCACTGTTCCCTCAGTTTAAAGAAAGCGAACCAGACAAAACAGAAAGAGGTGCATTGGTCTTTGGGGAAGCTGATAAACCTTCTAGCATCGAAGAAACAAAGGGAGAGGAGCCCACCATCTATCTCGATCTAGCCTTCGCCCATCTCTTGCTGAAGCATTTCTATAGGCTATTCAGGAAAGAGAAGATAAATGAAAAGGGAGTCCCTTTTTCTTCTTAAAGCAGGGATTGTTGTATAGGAGGGAAACATTGACCGACGGGTTAATACAAACACAAGTGGTGAGCCCCAGGACTCATTGAAAGGTTGTACTGGAGATTGCACATTTCCATCTTACCGGAGGCCACTGTGAGGAACCTGAAGGTAGTCTCCCAAGCCGACCTCTGGAATATCTTTTTCAGGTAGTCAGGGGAGGGCTGGTGCTCTAAGATCCCAAACCTTGGGGTGGACGAACAAGGGAGGATCACCTGGAATGGGGAGCTCAGGGTTGTGCTTGAGGTAGTACCCCAGCTGAGACGTGGTACGTTACCACGGAAGAAGAAGCGAAGGATGAAGTCCCTGAGATATCCTTTGGTTATTCTACAGCTACCTACCTTCAGCCCAAAGAAGCTCCGTTAATAAAATCCTACCACCCCGACAACTCTGGTAGACCCACTAGGAACCCTGTTTCTCTCAAAAACCACAACTCCCAGAATCATAGTTTTCCTGTTTCCCACCTGAATACTCCCAACTGTTCTTTTCCACATCCTTATGATAATTCTTTCCCAAACACCCAACCTACCCTCTGATAGTCATTTTCCAAACTCGCAAACGCCATTGACAAAACACTTCCATTCCCACAATCTCCCATGTTCCTTTCACGATAATAATCTTGTTCAGTCCAGTATGTGTCACAAACCCAATCCATCTCATAATTCCGAGTTAACCAACCAACCCCAGTCTTTTAATACCTTTTTCCCATCTAACCATGTAGCATACTTAGATACTCTAACCCACCCCCTTTTCAGGCACAAACACTTTCACCCACCACGGAAGACAACGCACCAAGTCCAAACCTGTTTACATAACATGTCCCAACCTAAGGGCCAGGCAGAGTCAGGCAATTTCCCAGAATCCCACACCCCTGACGGCCCTTCCCTTTCCCCACAGGGATAAAAGGTGGAGCATGGCAGGACACTACGAGCAAGGCAGACTGCACGATGTGAGAGCTAACTCAGCACAGCAGTTGAAGAGGAGGAGAAAGATGGCATGCATCGAGAGGACACAAAGGGGAGAGGTGACTTTGCCCTTATTGACAGAGACCCATGAAGCCTCAAGAGAAGGAATCGTAAGACCACAAACAATAGCCAGCATGTGTTGCAGCAGATGTCAACGGTGCCCAGGCGCATCCTCCGATGACAGCCAAGCCGGGGAGAGATGCATTGCCCAATGGTACCAGCCTTGACTCTACAGACAAGAAAGCAAAGCAGTTCATCACAGCCGGTCAGTCGAGGGAAGAGCCGATAAAGAAACCAAACTGTGTTGAAGGAAAATAGTAAGCGGCTAATTGAACTTTGAATAAACAAAGAACTGTTGATAAAAGCATTGGAGAAAGCCAGCATTGCAGAATCAACACCAGATGGGTGTTCACTGGGGAAACGCTAGGCGAATACCCTGCTATTGAACTACAGTTACCAGAAGGACTTGGGACAAAGGCAAGAAAAGGGGTCAAAGTGGTCATACCGTGGTCTTGTAAAATCCTCTGTACAGTAGAAAGTCTTTGACCGACGGATGATTGTGAGTCGAAGGGAAATGAATCCTGCATGGTGAAAAGACATTAAGACTCATGAGTGTAAGAGTCTAAAGTTCCATCAACAGTGTGTTGACAGGAGTGAACCCGGCAGAGGGAGGCAACAACAAGAGGCAATGCCTAAAAGAACTGTTTAAAGAGACATTTTGTTTTATTGAATACAAAAGTATTGTAAGGCGAGGGGAAGTGGATTTCCCCCCCATTGTGATCCAAGCCCGGCAGAGGGAGAACCTGAAAGAAAAGCCATTGTGAACTCGAAGGAGAGAGGCTGAAAATCACCAGCCAGTTCGTTGAGAAATAACTGTTAAATTGAGTTGACAAGTACGACTGCGGGAGGTCTGAGACCGTCACCCAAAGATATATGTGGAATAGAACTTTTTGTGTTTGTGTGTTGAAAATATCAGGCCCTCGAAGGCAAGAGACTTTTTATGAAAAGAGACTTAACCATCGAAGAACCTGATAGCTGGAACGGAACTGGTGACACGTGCTGGGAAAGCTCGAGTGTGTGCTGTGCTCAGGATAAACACCTTGTCCTGTGTGGAAAACATGGGGAAGGGATACCCCTGGCAATCACATCCTGACATATTATTTGTGAACACTTTTTTGTTTATTTAAATCCCTAACCCACACTCTTTTTATAATTTGGTTGTAAGGATTTGGAAACAGTTTTTTTTTTTTAGTATAGGCCTTTTTACTTTGACAAGACATCATGAGGACTGCCTTATTCATTTGGTCGAACCTTGCTCCCATCTTTATTTATTTATTTGTTTGTTTGGACATTTGTATAGTGCACCAAACCCGTAATCATCTAGGAGCTTTTTCTTAGGATGGTTGGTTACAGCAGTTGCTTACATCGTAGGGAACACACTTTAGTTCCAGGGGATACAGTCAAACAAGATAGGATGCAGGCTTCGTTCCAGTGGTTGCACCATACAGTTAGGTTACATCAGATAAAAAATGTACTGGAGATGCCCCTCTACTTCTCTTGAGAAAAGCATCAAGTTTTAAGGTGTTTTCAGAAGGACCGGAGGGAAGGGTCTGATCTCAGGGACAGTGGCATGGAGTTCCAATTTTTTGCAGAAATCACAGGGAAGCTGGATCTTCCAGCTTTTTTGCAATTTAAATCTTGGCATGAGCAAATGGCAGCAATAGGTTGATCGGGTGGGTCTTTTAGACTGGGGTTTGGATAGTTGACTGGCTAGATAGAGCCATGCACTGTTTGAGAGGCATTTGTGGGTTAGTGATAGAGTTTTAAAGGTGATGTAGTCCCGGACCAGCAGGCAGTGGATGTTGCGTTTGGCTGAGGATATTAGTTCCTTTTTTCGGATATTGAGTGCTGCTTTTACTGCATTATTCTGGACTATTTGTAGTTTATTGATTTTACAGGTGCTAGAGCCTGCAAAGAGGGAATTGCAATAATCGATCCTGGACAGTATGAGGGCTGTGGCGAGGCTGATAACATTGTCAGTGGACAGGAAGGGTCTGCTGGAATTGATTAGCTTGGCAGTATAGGCTGCGGCCGTTGCAATAGCAGTGGTTTGTTTTGTTAGGGATAGTGAGGAGTCTAGGTATACTCCTAATGTTTTTACCTCTTTTGCTACCTTGATATAATGTTGTTGTCAATGACGAAAGAATTGTAGGAGTGAGGTAGATTATTAAGCTTGGGTTGACTGCCAATGATGAGCAGTTCTATTTTCTCGTTGTTAAGGCAGAGCTTGTGCTGTGCCATTCAGACTTGGATGGTCAGGTACATTTTATCAAGTAAGTTTGAGTCTGTGTCATGGTCGCCTGTGATGGGTAGGAGTATTTGGGTGTCGTCCGCGTAGTTGGTATACTTGACCCCCAATTCATCTAGGAGGTTGAAGAGGAGCTTGGTGAACACGTTGTACAGTGTTGGTGAGACACAGGAGCCCTGGGACACTTTGCATGTGACTTGGGCTGGGGGGGCAGCCGCAGAAGTGGAGAAGACTTTAATGGTTTAGTTGGATAGAAATGATGCGATCCAACTTATGGCGTTGGTTGAGAAGTTGGCAGCCAAGGCCAGGTGTTGGCAAAGTAGCTTGTGGTGTGTACCAGTGTTGGCAAAGTAGCTTGTGGTGTACCAGGTCGTAGGCTGTGGATAAGTCAAGTAGGAGGAGAATGGCCATATTGCCTTTGTCTTTGTTCTGGTCTATCTGGATTTTGAGGTCCAAAAGGGCGGTTTCCGTTCTGTGACCGGGACGGAAGCCTGATTGGTGTAGACCGGGGAGGTTGTGGGTTTCCAGGTATTTTTGAATTTGCACGTAAGCAACTCTATCAGGTATTTTCAGGAGGAAGGGAACTGTTGTGATGGGGCGGTAGTTGGTCGGAACTTTTGAGTCTAGTGTGGGTTTTTTGAGCAGCAGGATTACCCAAGCTTCTTTCAGGTCTTCTGGGACTATGCTGGATGAGAAGGAGTTGTTAATCAAGACTGTGATTAATGGTGAGAGCTCATCAGCGCAGTCTTTGGCATTTTGGGGTTTGAGGCATTTGATGATTTTTGCGATTTCGGCAGTGCTGACAGGGGTGAATTAGAATCTGGGAGCGGACAATGATGGTATGTGGTCAATGGTGTGGGCTGCTGTGGAGAGATTTGATTTTTTAGTATTTCTTTTATTTTGGAGTAAGGAATGTTTGCAGATGAAGGTGTTTTGAATGCTTAGGCACCACGGTTGATCTTTGATTCAGTGGTCAGGAGGTGGGGCTGATGATTCTAATTCACAAAGTAAAGAGAAGAGTTTTCTTGTGCCCAATTTGGCATTTTTGATTCTCATGTTGGAGGAGTTGCCTTTTCGATTGGATGGTGGCTTGTTTGTACTCTGTGGCTAGTGCGTTGAAGTGTAGTTTGTTTGCATGAGTGGGTGTTTTTTTCCAGGTGCTCTCAGCTGTTCTTTTCGCGGTAGGCAAGTCTTTGAGGCTAGTGGTGTACCAGGAGTTTAGGTGGGCTCTGGGTTTGGCTTTGCAGTTGCCTACTGGCGCAACATCGTTGATCACTGTCGGGAGGGTTTGGTTGTAAAGTGTCACCATGGAGGTGGGATCGGAGCTGGTCTTAAGGTGCTAGGCAGTGAGCGGTAGTAGCCTGGGGAGCAACATTGACTGGGGTGATGTTTCAAGAGTTACTTGAGTGTGTTGCTTTGGAGAGTTATGGTGGGGCGTTGGATTGGGTTACATCACTAATGGTGAATACTATGGCATTGTGATCTGACCGCGGGTATGGTTTATTCGTTAGTATGTTGGTGTGGCAATTGAGGTCTGTTAGCCAATCCAGTATGCATCCTTTGTAGTGTGTGGGGATATGTTGGGTGAAGTCTTGAGCTTTGATGGTATTTGCGAGGCTGAGGGCCTGAGGGTCTGACAGGTCATTAAGGCCTAGTTTGAAGTCCCCTAGATGATGATTTTTGATAGGGACTTTGTGTTGGTTGCGAGGAGATGGGCTACGTCTTCCTCAAATGATGTCAGGGGGCCTGGGGTCTGTATATTAGGTGGAGTAAGGGTAGTTGTGGCAGATAGGGATATTTTCAATGAGAGGAGTTCTCCTGATGGAAAGGCTTGAGGTGCGGTTCTCTTAGTTTGAGGTTATTTCTGGAGATTATTGCCACTCTTTGGATGTCAATCTGTCTTTCCTAAAGATGGTCTAACCCTCAAGAATGGCGAGGGATAGGGCTGGACCTGCTACAGGGTGCAGCCAGGTTTCTGTGATTGCAACGAAGTCTAGGATGTTGGTGGAGATGAGATCAGTGATATCCAGTGCGTGTGCTATGAGGCATCTGGCATTGATAAGGTTACCCTTGATGTGGGTTGTGGTGTCTAATTTCACAGTGTTTGAAGAGTTGATTTTCGTGGGCTCAGAAGTTGGTGAGGCTTTGAATTCAGGTAAGGGTTTAGTGGTTGAGCGGAAGTTACCTTTAGTTGCCTTGGGAAGTTTTTTGTTGGAGTAGGTCCACTCAGATGGGCTGGAGTATGTGTTGGGGTGGGGTGGTGAACTGGGCCTTGTTTGAGTGTATTGATTGCTGGTAGCCGAAGGGGTTTTAGTTCTGTAGCTCAGTAGTTTTTCTCTCCGGTCAATGGAAGGGGTGGTTGTTTATTTTTAATGTGTGGGTAGGCGAGAGGCTAGGCAATTGTTCCTACATTTCCAGGGCATGGAATCTTTAGGTGTGTTGAGGTCTTGGGAGATGCAGCTAGCAGGTTTGTGGGTAGCGGGCGAACCTTGCCTTTGGTAGGAAGGTGGAGGGCGGGATATCTTGTGGGTTGGGGAGAACCCATGTCATTTGCAGTTGGTGTAGCCGTTTGCGTTTGGTGGTGGGGAGGTGTTGGGTGTTGAGGTCTCATGTTCAGGCTTGGGTTTCTGAGGGCTGGTTCTCCCGGTCAGAAGTATAACTTGTCATGGTGAGTGGTCTATTATATTAGCTATGTGTGTCTAGATGGTAGTGGGCTGGTGGGATGGGGGTTCTGTCTGTGTAGGGGGACCAATGAGAAGTTAGACAGGCAAGTAGGGTCACCTATGGGTTTGAGAGGTGGCTAGGGCCTGTGGTATATGTGGGGTGTACCTAGATTTGACTTGTGGCTGAAGCATATACTGTGAATATAGCCACATTCAAGGTCCTATTTAAAAACACACCTAGATTTGGGTTATAGCTCGGGTCTGCAATGCATATAGAATCATATATGGGATTACATCAGATCACAAATAAAAATCACATTGAAAATCACACCTAGATTTGGCTAGAGGGCGGGGACTGCAATGGATATGGAGTCATATGTGAGATTACATCAATCATCAAATAAGTCGCATTCAAAGTTACACCTAGATTTGGCTCATGGCTAGGGCCTACAATGCATACAGAATCATAGATAGGATTACATCAGATCACAAATAAAAATCGCATTTAAAGTCACACCTAGATTTGGCTCGTGGCTAGGGCCTATAGAGCATGTATGCATCTAGGTGAGCTTGCCTAAATCGGTGATGGTTGCAGATAGTAGTCTCTATCAATGACCTGCTTGTGACTGGTTCTTAGGCCGAGGTTGGCGGTGGGGTTAGTGGAGCATGCGAAAGCTTGGGGTCATGGCTATGAATAAGGGCTGTTAGTGTGACTTGTGCAGTAGCCGTACTTACTTTAGGTGATTGTGGAAGGGATGGCTTGCTTGGGACTATGTGAGGGATTCCGTGGTATGGTTACAGAGCTCGGACAGGAGCCTTAGTTGTGGGGCCTTCGTGGGTGGGGCCGGCTACCACCTGCCGGCGAATCTGGGCTGGATTAAGTGTGTGTAGGCACCCAATCAGAGCCCAGCATGTACCGCTGGTGGGTTGCATCGGGTAGTGACCATTTTTAAACAAGCAGTGTAGGGCTGATCCAAATGATTACAAGTTGTTTCCACAGTGATGAAGCAGAATGCAAGCTTTACAATAATGGTCGGGAAGCCAAATTTCAAATGCTGATGACCAGGCGACAATATCAGTGTTCCGTGCAGGAGGGGGAACAATGCACTGTGCGGTGCTGAGGGTGATGGAGGGGCCAGCAGAGCTTCCCCTCATATGTTTGGAGAGAGCGTGCTTCTCCGGCAGTGCACAGTGGCCTCCTTCGATGTATCCAGGCTGTGTAGGGGGGCAGGCTCGGACAGGGGCCTTCGTGTGTGGCCAGCTACCGCCTGCCAGCGAATCCGGGCCGGATTAAGTTGGTGAAGGCACCCAATCAGAGCCCACCATATACCGTTGGTGGGTTGCATTGGGTGGCAGCCGTTTTTAAACAAGCAGCGTAGGGCTGATCCAAATGATTACACATTGTTTCTACAGTGATGAAGCAGAATACAAGCTTTACAATGATGGAAGGGAAGCCAAGTTTCAAATGCTGATGATAAGGCGACAATATCACTGTTCCGTGCAGGATGGGGGAACAACGCACTGTGCGGTGCTGAGGGTGATGAAGGGGCCAGCAGGGCTTCCCTCATATGTTTGGAGAGAGAGTGCTTCTCCGGCAGTGCACAGTGGCCTCCTTCGTTGTATCCTGGCTGTGTAGGGGGCAGGCTCGGACAGGGGCCTTCGTGGGTGGGGCCGGCTACTGCCTGCCGGCGAATCCGGTTCAGATTAAGTTGGTGTAGGCACCCAATCAGAGCCCACCATGTACCGCTGGTGGGTTGCATTGGGTGGCGGCCATTTTTAAACAAGCAGCGTGGGGCTGATCCAAATGATTACACATTGTTTCCAGAGTGATGAAGCAGAATACAAGCTTTACAATGAAGGAAGGGAAGCCAAGTTTCAAATGCTGATGATAAGGTGACAATATCACTGTTCCGTGCAGGATGGGGGAACAACGCACTGTGCGGTCCTGACAGTGATGGAGGGGCCAGCAGGGCTTCCCTCATATGTTTGGAGAGAGAGCGCGCTTCTCCGGCAGTGCACAGTGGCCTCCTTCGATGTATCCTGGCTGTGTAGGGGGGCAGGCTCAGACAGGGCCCTTCGTGGGTGGGGCCGGCTACCGCCTGCCAGCCAATCTGGGCCGGATTAAGTTGGTGTAGGCACCCACTCAGAGCCCACCATGTACCGCTGGTGGGTTGCATTGGGTGGCGACCATTTTTAAACAAGCAGCGTAGGGCTGATCCAAATGATTACACATTGTTTCCAGAGTGATGAAGCAGAATACAAGCTTTACAATGAAGGAAGGGAAGCCAAGTTTCAAATGCTGATGATAAGGCGACAATATCACTGTTCCGTGCAGGATGGGGGAACAACGCACTGTGCGGTCCTGACAGTGATGGAGGGGCCAGCAGGGCTTTCCTCATTTGTTTGGAGAGAGAGCGCGCTTCTCAGGCAGTGCACAGTGGCCTCCTTCGATGTATCCTGGCTGTGTAGGGGGGCAGGCTCAGACAGGGCCCTTCGTGGGTGGGGCCGGCTACCGCCTGCCAGCCAATCTGGGCCGGATTAAGTTGGTGTAGGCACCCACTCAGAGCCCACCATGTACCGCTGGTGGGTTGCATTGGGTGGCGGCCATTTTTAAACAAGCAGCGTAGGGCTGATCCAAATGATTACACGTTGTTTCCACAGTGATGAAGCAGAATACAAGCTTTACAATGATGGAAGGGAAGCCAAGTTTCAAATGCTGATGATAAGGCGACAATATTACTGTTCCGTTCAGTTGGAAGAAGAACACTGTGCTGTGCTGAGGGTGCTGGAGGGACCAGCAGGGCTTACCTCATATGTTTGAAGAGAGCGTGCTGCTCCGGCAATGCGCAGTGGACTCCTTTGATGTATCCAGGCTGTGTAGGATGGACAGGCTCGGACAGGAGCCTTAGTTGTGGGGCCTTCGTGGGTGGGGCTGGCTACCACCTGCCAGCGAATCTGGGCCGGATTAAGTGGGTGTAGTCACCCAATCAGAACCCAGCATGTACCACTGGTGGGATGCATTGGGTGGTGGCCATTTTTTATCTTAGATTTGGGTTTTGATTAGGTGTTTTTCCAACCTGCTTATTGTTAGGTGTTTTTCCAAACTGCATATTGTTTAAATAAACACCCTTGAATCGTGATCACTTTACTTTTGCCACCATGTGAGTTTCTTACACCACCTAGGACAATCCAAAACCCAAGTACACATCAGTGGGAAGTTTTACTGGCCAGGTATCCACGCCACTATAAAGACCTTTATCCAGACGTGTAAAATATGTAAAAAAAACTAGCACACACATCCCATTGCCTGCCCATTTGAATCCATTACCAATCATAAAAGTCCCTTTTCAAGAATTGGAATGAACATTATCGGACCTCTAGATACATCCAGATTAGGCAACAAATACGTCCTCGTGATTGTTCAATATGTCACTTTGTTAAACCGTAATCATATAATACCTCCTTATCATGAATATTGGCCTAAGCCCATTCGCGTTACACAGAAAACAGCTTTCGTAATGTTCCGATTTTGGTTAACTTCGCCACCATTTTAAGAAACATCTGCCATTTTGATTTCAACTCTTGTTCCATGTTCTAAAATGGTGGACTGTGTTTTCAACTTGCAGTCGAGCCGAACGACCTTTGAGTTTTCATTAATGTTTAGGCTGACCAAAAGCAGACTGTTTGACTAATGCAAAGATACCTTGTGTTTCATATGAACTGCCATCCAAGTGTTGTTTGCACTCACAAGCCTCATCCTCGTATAAACAAAGAGACAATGGAAAACAAACACCGATTGTGTGTTCTGGCTGAACTGCATTGTAGCGATTCATGGAATAAGGCTTACCGTGAATCAGAGAACCAACAGCATCATTTTGACTTCATGGACATGTAAACTTGTTTAATCCTTTGTATAATATTGTAACATCTGTCATATGAACTAGGCACAAACTCTAGCCAGTGAATTATTAGCTTGGAGAGAGGCTGGACAATATTGCAAAAATTGTATAAATATGTCTGTGTTTAGATGTCCAGCATTCTCACCCCTCACTGTGTCTGCTGGTACACACTGTAAGGAGTTGGGAGCCAGAAAGCTATCTGTTTTGCTTTGTAAATGTACAGTAATAAAAGATACTTGTATCTTTTCAATCCGTGATTGGCATATTTCATTTGTGGTACTAAGTCTCGATAGTCCTTTGGTCTTTCAGATGGCGCCCGAATAGGGACCCTCAAGATTGATGTCACCTCGTTGAAACGAAGACGCGGCTATTGTACCAGAATCGGAAGGTGAGAAAAAAGGGGGCCCCTTTGTATGAGACGCGACACCTCGACAGTACTGCACAATCCGAACCCTGAACGGTAAGCACACAGTTCGAGAGGGCATCTTGACAAGGGTCCTCATATCTAGGCGGGCTGTTTTGCTGAAATCACCAACCATGAGGGTCCTTTGTAATCGGATCAGACCTCCTTAGTCCTTTAAAATCAGGTGAGTTGTGCCCCGATTCCTAAGTATCCTGATATTTGGTTGCAGTTTCGTCCTCATGAGCACAAACGACGCCAGGTAACACCAGTGATCTGATATTCCTGGGAAATTGTCTGCCTGTTTCAGGAGTTTATTCCGCAGATACAGACAATCTTTGGAATTTGGCCGACCGGCGCCACAGGAGGGGTCGCCGCCATGTACTATATACTTTAAGTGCGGCATTGGTAGTACAGTATTCAACGATATTTGGCACAGACAAACTAGACATGCTTCCGAATTTCAGTGACCAGTTCATGGTAGTTAAGAGATTGCTTGTATAGAGTATTTAGAGTCTATATTGTTAAAGAAAAACGCTGGGCCTGCAGCATTTGATGTCATTCAGAATTGGAAAAGGGAAGCTATGCAGCAACTTAATAGTAAAGAGAAACATGCACATCGTCACATGTCTAGCTCAGAGAAAGCATTATTTTATGATCAACAAACAGTCGGAGTCTGTTAGAAACATGGATAGGGCTTTCCAACTTGACGTACAGAAAATATATCTGTCTAAAGATTTTCATGCCTCAGACAAACTAATTGATAAGCTTTTAAATGAACGTAGGATTGTTGCCACTGCACCACCTCCTTATGTACCTCTTCCTGCTGTCGTATCTCTTCCTGCTGTTGCACCTCCTCCCGTAGCTGTCCCTGTTCTTCCTCTTGTTCCTCCGCCGCCAGCTGTTGCTCCTCTTCCTGTGTAGCTCCTCCTTCTGCATCTCCACCCTTACCGACTATTACTGTTCCTGTGATTCCGTCTTTGTTACCAGCGATAGTTTTTCCACTACCTATTGTACAGGATTTGCCTGTTCTCTCTTTTCCAAGCTGTTCTACTCCGATTGTAGCAAATGAAGGGGCGAGTGCTGAATCAAATGTAGTGACTCGTAGTACAGTTTCTAAGGCTAGAAAGAAAGAATTGTACGTATGGGTGATAAAATGTATAGAGAAAGGTGAAAAATCAGCTGTCTTAGCTACACTTTTTGGTCTAGAAAATATTCACGAACAGAATGTATTGATTGAGGGGATGGGAATACATTTGGCCGTAATGTGGAATGATTTGATGGACATGGATGTCCCACAACGGTTAAGGGATTTAGCTTATTCAAGGGACACTGCAGAGAAAGTACATGAGCATGTTGACAGGGTTTTCGAGTTTAGGAGGGAGTTAGATCCGTTACAGAATGATGAAGCAGATGGTGATAGATTGGACGCTCTGTATGTGCAGAAACGGTTTCTTCCTTCTTGTAAATCAACGAGTGAAGAGATGCAAATCAGCACAAGGGATGCGCTTAGATGTATTTCGGATGTGTCGATATCCCCAATAGAAGTATATGATACGTTTAGTCAGTATACTCCAGAAATGCAAAAGAAAGTGTTACAGGTAATGGTAGAGTACGTGCAGGATGAGTGTATGAAGAAAAGGATTAGATTTGTTGTCCCGCAGATTTGATGATTATTTATAAGAGAGCATTTTCGCCCAATACTGCTTTGACTACCTTGTTGCTCGATCTAGCTTTATTGCTTAACAAACGTTCAGAGTTGCCTACTTCTCAATTGCCATTGAGAGAGTTTCCTCCAGCATTTGTTCCTAAAGTTGAAATTCCAGCTGATGCCGTAGCAGCACACCAGCTACCACTATTGAAGCTCACTATGTTTCGCAATTTGTTCATGTTCCGTTCTCTAGACAGGAAGTGAATGCTATTAGACAGTCGATTCCAGACATTAGGAAAAATCCAAGAGGGTTTTAAATAGAAATAGAATCTGTCTTGCATTCGTCCGTTTTCACACTGGGTGATATAGACTTATTGTTCCCTGTGATCCTACCTGCTGATCTATGGAAACAGATTAGAACTGTAGATGATCAGGCAGGGCTACGTGGGTTAACTTGGTACGGTTAGACAGAGAAAGGAAAGCTGGTGAGAGACCGCCGCAGGTGATACTGACTTTGCCAGACAGAATAGTAACTAAATTAAAGACGCTGGTTCCCGAGAGAAGAATAGTTTGGGACAAACACACTGCTTGTATGTACCCAAGGGAAATCTGAAGGTGCTACTGAATTTTTTAATCGGTTCGAACAGGTATTTTCAGATTTTAGCGGACAGGATTTAAGCACCGAGTCAGGAAAAAGGTTGTTTGTGGATACATATGTGCGTTGATTGTTGCCTGATATCCAGTCACAAATTATGACTTCTGAAAATGCTTGGCAAGCTAAATCGCAGTCTGAAGTATTGCATATGGCTCAGTATTACAAAAATAGAGTCAATATTGAAAAAGAGAAGATTGAAAAGAAAAAGGGAAACCTGAAAACCAAAGTATTGTTGCAACAGATAGTTAGAGGAACCAGAGGTGGGAGTACACAGTTTAGAGGTCAGTTTGCTCCACAAAGTAATGAGCAGGTAGGTCCTGTACACATGAACCAATGTGCTTATTGCAGACAAGAAGGTCATTGGCGAGCACAATGCCTGATCCTTCAGCAGAGATCGAATAACACATATGGTGCCATGGGTAGACAATCCAGAGGCCGCCCTGGGGCAGGGGGTCCTGGTAGAAGCCAGTTCGCTCAGAATCCACAGTCATTCTCACAGGATAGTCAGGAACATAGTGTTGATAGTAGACATATTTTTGATAATCCTTTGACTGCCTATCTTTCTGAGGATCTCGTATTTGATGATATATTGGCCCTCATTACAAGTCAGGCGCTAAGCGTTTAACGGCGCCGTCGGCGCCATTAACCCTTAACGCCTGATTCACACTTTAACGCCTGCTTTTTGCAGGCGTTAAAGTCCAAGGCGCTAAGCGACCTTGGTGCTAATTACGGCACCGTAATTTACAGTGCCGTAATTAGCGCCTTTCCCATCCCCATTATGCCCTATGGGGCAAAAATGGGAATGGGGAAGGGCAAATGGTGAATGGGGAATTACCGCCCCACCCACTTTGGAATGGGGCGGTAATTCCGCCATCCACCATGCCGGACTCCGGCATGGACCATGGTGCTAATAGCACCATGGTCCAGCGCCAGAGTCGTAATGAGGCCCATTGTTCCGTTAGGACAGCCCGAAGCAGAGTCTGGAACTGGTGTCTATTCCCGTCAATCAGAAAGGGCCCTACATAGAAAGGAAGGTGGGGAATAGGAAGCATCTATTTTTGATAGATACAGGAGCACAGAAGTGTTCCATTGATCATTCACGGGTTCCAGATATTCCACTGTCAGGGCAGAATAACATTTCTGTAGGGTTTTTTGGCATGCCAGTGGTTAGTCCAGTTTCTCAGCCTGTACCGATTTCACTGGGGCCATTCAAGGATCATCATCCTTTTCTTCCAACGACGAATTGTGGTGAGAATTTGTTGGGGTTGAATCTGTTGAAGGAATTAAATGCGGTAATTCATTGTTCTTCGGATGGAATACATTTGATGATTTCACCCCAGCAATCTTCTGCTTCACAATTTTTGAATAGACCTTTACCGTCTGAATTTCATAAAGTTCCGGCATTTTTATGGGCGGTTGACGACAATGATGTTGGCATTTTGCAAATTGAACCTGTTCAAATTGTTTTGATTCCAGGGGCTAAGTTGCCATGTATTCCACAATATAAGATTTCAGTTGATGGTTAGCAAGCTTTAAAAAACATAGTTTCTAGTTTTGTTGATCGTGGAGTGATTGAGGAAATTGCAGGAAGTTTGTGCAATAGCCCGATTTTACCAGTGTACACGAAAGGGGATAATGCAATTCTTTTCTGTTTTATTATTGATTTGCGTGCTATCAATAAGATTGTTGCTCCACAATTTCCAAATGTACCTGATGTGACCACAATAGTAACAATGATTCCAGCTTCTGCTACTCATTTCAGTGTGGTGGATCTTAAGAATGTCTTCTTTGGTATTCCCGTACATGTTGATAGTAGATATTTGTTCGCGGTCACCTTAGGGGGAAGCTCGTTTACATTCACTCATGTGCCGCAAGGGAACACGGAGAGTCCGGGTATTTACAGTACTGCTTTGAAGGAGCAGCTCGATACACTTGAGTTGACTCCCACTTGCACATTATTACAGTATGTTGATGATCTTCTTTTAGCTGCAGACTCAGAAGTTGCTTGCAAGGAGAGCACCGTGTTGCTGCTTATTCATCTAGCAGAGTATGGGCATAAGGCTTCATTGAAAAAATTTCAATATTGTCGACAGGAGGTCCCCTATTTAGGCTATTTCCTGTCAAAGGAGGGAAGAAGACTGACAGCTGAACGGATAAAAAGGATCTCTAGCATACTGTCCCAAATACACAGAAAGAGGTCAGAGCCTTGATAGCAATGGCTTCTTACTGTAGACAGTGGATCCCAAACTTCTCACTAGTGATATAACCAATGTTGGCATTGATAAAGAAGGGCATTTCTTTGCCATTACCGTGGAACTTGGAGCACCAGAAAGCTTTTGATCTGCTCAAGTCTGCACTGTGTTCAGCACCAGTTTTGGGCACACCAAATTATGATAAGGCCTTCGTGTTGTATGTGCATGAATGTAATGGATGTGCTTTAGCTGTGTTAACGCAGGAACATGGGGGAAGAATAGACTATGCGGTTATTTTTCCTCCACACTTGATCCTGTTGCATGCTTTTTGCCAAGATGCTTGAGGGCTGTCGCTGATGCTGCTGCTGCGCCGTAAAACAAAGTGAGGGTATGGTTTTATGTCACTCTTTAACTGTGATGGTACCCCACTTCGTAGATGTTCTATTGAACAGGACGCAAACGCAACATCTTACCTCAGCACGATTAACAAGCTATGAACTGATTCTATTTGAACCGCATATCCAAATTAAGAGATGTTGCGTATTAAATCCGGCTGAACTATTGCCTCTTCCGCAATACATTGCTTGCAGTGACAACATGTCACATGACTGCCTCTATACCACAGAGCAAGAAACCAAAGGCAGAATTGATTTAAATGACACACCATTGAAAGATCCACAAGAGGAGCTGTTTTGCGATGGCTCCTGCTTCAAACTCCCGGGTGGTACATCCACTGCTGCTTATGCCATCACTACATTAAGCACTATTGTGGAAACCAAGAGAATTTCACATAACCCTGTGCTGGCTGCAGAGATTATCGTCTTGACTCGAGCTTGTGAACTTTCCGAAGGGCTTAGATTAAATATATTTACAGACAGCCAGCATGCCTTTGGGGTAGTCCACAACTTTGGTAGACTATGGGCAGAACGAGGTTTCTTGACCTCACACAGAACTAAGATCCAACATGGTACCTTGATAGTTCAGCTACTCTCAGCACTTGCGCTTCCTACTCAACTAGCAATTATGAAGCGCGCCACACACCAGAAAGTAACAGATGATGTGGGGAGGGGAAACCCTTTTGCTGACAGGATAGCCAAACAGAATGTCACTGATTTGTATTCAGAAATGTATGTAACAAAAGAACCCACAAACACCTGTATAATAGATGAAGGAATTGATTTGATAAAAAATATTCAAGCTGATGCCACTCCAGAAGAGCTTAAGCAATGGGCTGAGGGTTTAGCAAATTTAGATGATGAAGGTTGTTGGATAGACAATGTAAAGAAAAGATGGATGCTACCCGATGCTTATGTCACTGCTATGGTTATGATGGCTCATGGACTAAACTGCTAGAACCTGTCGTGGTAAATGTAAACATCTCTAAGACTGCTGAGCGTTTGGTCCAAAATGTATGGTATGCTTACAGCATAATGTGGGGAAGGGTACATCGACACCGAGGGGTAGTTTTGCTCCCCCCTCTGTGCTCTTTGAAGTTATACATTTCGACTTCATCGAAATGGAGCGCTGCTAGAACTATAACTATGTTCTGGTAGTCATTTGTGCCTTTAGCAAGTGGGTTGAGGCCTTCCCTGTGAAAGATGCCACAGCAATGACAAAGGCGAAAACCATGCTTAAGGAATATTTTCCTAGGTTTGGTTTGCCAAGGGTCATCTGGCCAGACAATGGTCCACATTTTATCGCTGCTTTTATCCTGCAATTATGCGTGGGATTACAGATCGATAAACGGTTCAATTCGGCCAGACATGCTCAGAGTGCCGGACTTGTAGAATGCCATAATGGTATCCTAAAGAACAAGCTAGCTAAGGTTTGTGCTAGTAGTAATTTGAAATGGCCAGATGCCTTACCGGTAGTTTTATTGTCCATGCAGACGACCCCACAAACAAGAACTGGACCTTCCCCCTACGAAATAATAATGGGGAGACCAGCAAATATTTGGAATCTGCCCAAGCCTAAAAGACTGAAAGATGTGAAGCATTTATATTTGATTTATGAACAGGTGCGAGAAGCCCTAAAATAACTTCTTTCTTCCAGCTCGAAGGCGCGATGGATCGGGAATTCAGGTAAGGATCAAAGGTGTTGCTCTTGTTCTAACTTTTTCTCCTTCTTTCTCCGTTTTTCTAGGACCTCCAAACTCGAGGCGGGCGTGGCAGAAGGCTGGATGCAGACTTGCAGGCACGGTGAGCGTTACGCTGCTGGATGCAGAATAACGCGAAGCGTGTGCTGCTCTTCGGGCATGGTTTAAATAGCCTCCAAAGTAGTCCCAGGTAAGTATTCCTCCCCAGCCCCGCCCGAGTAAAAAATAGTCCCTAAGTAAAGTAGTCCCTTCCAAGCCTCTTTTGGCTTGGAGCTCTTGCAGCATGGTCTGCATCAGGTAAGTTTGCAGCATGGTCTGCATCAGGTAAGTTTTAATCTATCAGCCTGGCGCCTATGGTGCCAGGACTGACTCTCCATATGAGCCTGGTGCCATAGGTGCCAGGACTGGACCCAAATAGCCCCTAGCAGGGGTTTTTGGGCTTGCTTAGGATAACTTGATGCCTGCTTCCGGGGTTGCTGGACGTGGTCTCGGTCCCCAGGGGTAGGCATCATGACAGCACTCCCCCCCATGGCCCTTCCTAAAGTCGTTCTTCCCTGTGGTTTCGGTTTGCCTGGGAAATATCGGTGGAATTTTTTCACCAATCGGGGTGCATGAACATGGTCACTAGGTTCCCATGACCTTTCCTGTGGTCCCTAACCTTTCCAGTCGATTAAATAAAAGAGTTTTGACTTTATCAGCTTGGAGTCCAGGATGTTCTTAACTTCGAATTCGGGTTCTCTGTATACAAGGGTAGGGTCTGGTGGCTTGGTTAGTCTTGTCCCTGGTTGCACTGGCTTCAAAAGTGACACATGAAAGACGGGGTGAATTTGCATATTAGCAGGTAAGTCCAACTTGACAGCCACTGGGTTGATAATGGCCTTAATAGAGTATGGTCCCAAATATCTGGGGTTAAAGGTCCGTGTTCCCTTTAGAGGTATATGTTTTGTGGCTAACCATACTTGGTCCCCTATCTGGTATTGTGGAGTATCACTTCTATGCCGATCAGCATCTTTCTTGTATTTTTCTTTCGCCTGTTTTAAATGTGTAGTTGCTTCCTTAAAGGCTTGTGTAATCGTAGCGTGCAGATGGTCCACTGCGGGCATTTCTAAGTGTTGGGGTGAGTCAAGGTCTGAGGTTCGAGGATGGTGCCCATATAAGGTATAAAAGGGGCTTTGTCCAGTTCCAGAGTGTACTGAATTATTGTATGCATATTCGGCGATCCAAAGAACGTCTTTCCAATTATTCTCAGTCTGATGTAACATACAACACAGGTATTGTTCGAGAGTCTGGTTGGTCCTCTCCGTTTGACCATCGGTCTGGGGGTGGTGACTGGTCAATAACCTCACATCGATTTGCGTCAATTGACAGCATTTTTTCCAAAAATGTGAAATGAATTGACTGCCCCGGTCAGAGACCAATATGGACGAAAATCCGTGTATGAGAACAATGTTTTCGAGGAACTCCTTGGCCAGGATTGAAGCTAAAGGTAATCCTTTTAAAGGAATAAAGTGGTCCATCTTGGAAAAAAGATCCACAACAACTAGAATGGTGTTAAATCCATTGCATGGGGGTAGATCAGTAATAAAGTCTAACGATAAGGTGTGCCATGGTTGTTAGGCAGAAACCTGTGCAGTTCCCTCTGGGACCACTGCAAAAGATTTAGGACTACAGGTGTTTGGCAGTAAACCCACTTGGTAGCAGTCTGTACCACACAGATTCACTTGGTAGCTGTGGCTGAGCAGTCAGACCTCCCTCAAGAAGAGTTAGGCAGTATACAGAGTATTCACAATAGGTCAAGAGCACACAATAGAACAAGTAAACACTGACCAGGGCTTGGTGTAAAAGAGATATAATTATTTATTTAAAACCACATCTAGAAAAACACACAGGCACTAATAGTAAGCAATTCAAAAACACGGTCACTAAAAGATATACACTCCCTTAAAAGAATATTAGACAAGTCTTAAGTAAAGCCCCACTTATTTTCAGACAGCGGTGAGCGCTTAACGTAGATGGCACTCTAATAATTCGTTTTTTTTTTAAAAAGGGAGGGAAAAGCAGAGAACAACTTGAAAAAGATCCCAACACTTTAACAAGAACAGAACAGGAGGGGAAGGCCAAGTAAAACCGTGAATTCAGAGTCAGTAGGCCGGACCCGCTTTAAGAGGATCGAAACGAAATGTGTCCAAGGTCACACGGTTACAGTGCACAAAAGTCTTGTAATGGTTCAAAAAGGAGTTGGATCAAAGAAAGGGACCAGTTAGAGGGTCAAGGCGGTCAGCCCAGTCCAGAAGGTTAAGGAGT
The DNA here is from genome assembly GCF_040938575.1 of Ambystoma mexicanum. NCBI lineage: Eukaryota > Metazoa > Chordata > Amphibia > Caudata > Ambystomatidae > Ambystoma > Ambystoma mexicanum. The sequence goes on from NC_090930.1 coordinate 923,295,551, forward strand.
TATTATTACCTTGTTGCAATCTTTAGAAAGGGAGGCCTTGCGGACACGGTACCTTAAAGTGGTGAGAACGCTCCAGCAGGGGCAGTTGTTCCTGGCAGCAGATGCAAGTCGGTGCTTCGTCCGGGGAAAGAGAGGATCTCGTCGTGGAGGAAGACAGGAGTCTGTTGCACTGCCAGGGAAGAAACCAGCCGCAGAGTTTCTCAGGTACAAGGAGCGGTCCGGTGATTTGCGGTTCAGTGTTGAGTGGCTATCCGGCTGCCGGGATGCTTGGCACGGGCAGTTCGACCACAAACCGGGCTGGGGTGCGAAGAAAGGAAGGTAAACTGGTTGTGCCCACCAGTCAGGGGAAGAAGCCTCTCCAGCCGGGAGATCTTCTCTGTCATCGGGAAGTGGCGAGTCGGTTCTGCAGGGCTCCACTGGTGGTGTTGTCGTGGTAGGTCGGCTGAACTTCTCCCTCGTCGGATTCTCAGGTCTTGTGGCGACTTCTGAAGTTCCAGTCCCCAAAGCCCTGCTTTTATGCAGAAAACCCCCATTCACTCAGGATAGCTGTCACTCAAACATGCTAAGTGGTGAGCCGGCCGGCTCACCACTTGGGCCAATCACACAGAAGTGCGACTTGAGTTACCAAGGTAACTCAGTCCAGGGTGCCTAAACCCCCTCCTAAACCCTCTGTGGTACCCAGACAGAGTGGCACCACTTTTGGAGGCTTCTGTGGAGAAGCCCGCCAAAAAGTGGAACAAAGGGCTCGACTTGGGTTGGAGTCACAGAAGAGAACACAAACGCCATTTTAGAATCGAGTCTTGGCAAAAAATACCAAAAATATTAATTAAATAAACCGGCGGTATGTTCGAGGCTATGAGAATTAAATAATTAAAGTTGATAGCCCCTAACAATGGGAAAATCCCATAGGGAAATATTCGCGGTCGAATATAAAAAGTAGTTTCCACTGCCACCAGCCAAAACTCGATCAGGGGGGGCGGAGACATACCCCTTCGACTAACAGACCCAGGGGCAATCGAATTGCCCCGACCAATACATCCACAATATGATGGTTTGTACTGGTTTACATGCCTTGGGAGTCAGTAGTCAGTCCCAGGGTATGGACTCTATGGTGGGGTGTCACTATGACACCCCTGTGTTACTGCACGGAGGGTGCTGTGTAACACACATAGGAAAAACACATGAGACCCTATGGAGTAAAGGACCCCATAGCCCATAAAACACATTACCAGTCAAAGGAATACCATAAATCATGTCCAAGAGTGGGAGAAAAAGAGTCTCACTCTTGGCAGGAGGAAAAAACAAACTCCAGAAATCCAGCAAAGCTGCTGGGGGACTCACTAGGTTAGGAAATTAAGCCTAAAGAGAGAATTCTCCCTAACACTTGCCCCCCCCCAAGACTGAGGGACAGGAGGATTTAATCCACTCCTGGATGAATCTCCTACCTCTAGTCGATGACATACATCCTAGAGAGACCATCAGCATTTTGGTGGTGACACCCTGACCTGCGCTCAATGGTGAAATCGAACCCTTGCAGGCAGATTGACCATCTCAATAGTTTTGGGTTTTCCCCTTTCATTTGCATTAACCATCTCAAGGGTTGGTGGTCAGTCTGAATGACAAAAGTAGAACCATACAAGTATGGCCTAAACTTCTTCAGAGCCCACACAATAGCAAAACACTCTCGTTCAATGGTTGCCCACCGTGTTTCAGGATCCTTCAGTTTTCTACTGATGAAGCAAATGGGGTGCTGCCTACCTTTCCCATCCAGTTGACTGAGGACTGCACCTATTCCTACATGTGAAGCATCTGTTTGCACAATGAACGTTTGGTGATAGTCAGGAGCTCTGAGTACTGGGGCTAGGCAAAGAGCCGTTTTCAGGGTTTCAAAGGCCTGATTGCATTCCTCATTCTACCTAACCTTTTTAGGGAATTTAGGAGAGGAGATGACATTCAGTGGAGAAGCTATGGACTCATAGTTCTCAATGAAATTCCTGTAATACCCAGTCAGACCTAAGAAGGCTCTCACCTGGGTTTGAGTAGTAAATGTTGTCCAATTTTGCACAGCTTCAATCTTACTGGGCAAAGGCCTTATTTCTCCACCTCCTACCTCATGTCCAAGGTAGACCACTTTACTCTGTCCAATCTGGCATTTACTTGCCTTTATGGTCGGATTGGCCTTTCCAAGAGCCTGCCAAACATCTCTCAGGTGGTCCACATGTTCCTCCCAGCAATTGCTGAACACTGCTATGTCATCCAAGTATGCCATGCAGAAGTCCTCCATCCCATTCAGAACCTGGTTTACCATCCTTTGAAACGTAAAAGTTGTATTTTTCAATCCAAAAGGCATAACCTTAAACTGGTATAAGCCAACTGGGGTAAAAAATGCAGTTTTCTCCTTGGCATGGTCTGTCAGGGCTATTTGCCAATAGCCTGACGTCAAGTCAAATGTGCGGAGGAACTTGGCTGCACCAAGTCTATCCACCAACTCATCTGTCATTGGCAAAGGGTGGGCATCAGTCTTAGTGAATGCATTAAGAGCTCTGTAATCCACACAGAATCTAAGTTCTTTAGATCCTACCTTTGGTACTAACACAACTGGACTAGACCATGGACTAGTAGAGGGCTCTATTACCCCGAGATCAAGCATCTTGTTGACCTCACCTTTGATGTGGGTTCTTACATTTACTGACTTTCGATATCCTCTGCTTTTGACAGGCAGACAGTCACCAGTGAGTATGTCATGCTGTCCCCAAGGGGTCAAGCCTGGTGAAAGTGAGAACAGAGAGGCAAACTGGTTCAACATAGATTTGCACTCTTCCTGTTGCTCAGGTGTCAGATTTGAAGAGAGATTTACTCCTTCAATCTTTTCGTCTGAAGGTAAGCCTCTGAGGAGATCAGGAAGAGCTTCACTCTCTTCTTCTTCCTCTGATGATGCTAGAAGCAAAGCTCCTACATCAGGTCTGGAGACATACGCTTTTAGTCTGTTGGTGTGGAAGACTGTTGGAGCCTCCTTGGGGTTGCCCGAGTCCACCAGATAGTTGACCTCTCCAAGTTTACCCACAACTTTGAAGGGTCCCATCCATTTGTCTTGCAAGGCCCTCTGCCTTGTTGGAATCATAATGAGAACTAGCTGGTCTTGAGTAAACTCAACCATGTTAGCCTTTTGGTCATGCCAGTGCTTGACCAATGCTTGTCCAGCTTTCAAGTTATCACTTGCTTCTGCCATCATTTGTGACATTCTCCTCCGGAGACCTATCACATAGTCAGTCACTCTGACTGGCTTGGGGAAGGAGCACTCTCCAACCCCTCCTTGATTAGGGCCAATGGACCTCTGACCGGATGACCATAAAGAAGTTCAAAGGGAGAATAACCTACTCCCTCCTGAGGGACTTCTCTATAAGCAAAGAGAAGGCATGGCAGTAGAAGGTCCCACTTTCTTTTAAGGGGGTCCTCTAAAGCACCTATCATGCTCTTCATGGTTCTGTTGAACCTTTCAACCAGCCCATTTGTCCAGTAGAGAACTTGTAAGTAACTCTGCAGGTTTTCCACATGGCTTTCATGTAGTGGGACATAAAATTTGACCCCGAGTCAGAGATTACTTTCTTAGGAAACCCAACCCTGGTAAAAATACCAAGGAGGGCCTTAGCCACAGCCGGAGCTGTAACAGTCCTCATAGGAATTGCCTCAGGGTATCTAGTAGCATGGTCTACTACAACCAGTATAAACCTGTTGCCTGAGGAAGTTGGAGGATCAAGGGGACCAACAATGTCAATCCATACTCTCTCAAATGGGACTCCCACAACTGGGAGAGGCACTAAAGGTGCCACATTCTTGGAGCCAACCTTAGCAGAAGTCTGGCAGGTGTGGCAGCTCCTGCAGTATTTATCTACTTCGGCCCCCATCTTTGGCCAATAAAAGTAGAGTGAGAGTCTTTCCTTAGTCTTCTTGAAACTCAAGTGACCAGCCAAAGGAATCTCATGGGCTAACTGCAAGAACTGTGGTCTGTTCTCTTGGGGTACTACAAGTCGTTTGTTGTCCTCAGGTGCAGACTCAGTTGGTTCACTGTAGAAGAGGCCATCTTCCCAGTGTAACCTATATTTCCCAGGCTCTTGTCCTTCAGCCTGAGCATCTGCCTGGTGGCGAAGACCTTCCAGAGTTGGACATTCTCTCTGTCCCTTACTGAAGTCTGCCCTGTTGGGTCCACCTTCTGCCAGTAAAGACTGCAGCTCAGGATGGTCAACAGGATCCAGATCTCCAATGAGTTCCTGGCCTTCCACTAGCTTTTCTTCAGAGTCTAGTTCAACCACACAGGGTTGTACCTCCCTCTCAGCCTCAGCTGGAGGGGGAGTTACTGGTGTAACTTTGGACAAACTAGGGGAAGTCCTTGTTGGCTGCACTGGAGTGCTGGCTGTGAGGTTCTTTTTAGAAGTTTTAGGTTTCCCTTTTTCTTCTATTTTCTTAGAGACAGCAGCTGACATCTCCAGTGGAGCAGGAGTGATCTCTTTCTTCATCATCTCCTTGGGAGTACCTCTCATGGTTCTCTCCCTTGCAGGTCTGGTGAGCTCCTGTAACCTTTTACTAGGAGGTCTGGGGGTATGTGACACTACTCCAAGAGTTTTCAACTCATTACCCAGCAGAACCCTTCCTGGCACCTCACTTTGTATGCGGACAGGTATCTTCACAGTCATGTCATTACACTGGATGAGAACTGGTAATTGGGGAAGCATCTGCACAGGCCCTCCAGCTAACTTGGTGAGGCGTGTGGGTGCCTTAGCAACACCCTCAGCCTGAAAAAATGATTTGTCCACCACAGTTATGCTGGCCCCAGTCTCCTGACCATTCACCTGGACACTGTCCTTATAATACTCTTTAGTATTATCTGGGATAGAATTATAGAGATCTAAGTTCTGTTGTTCCCACAGACCCAGAGACACTAAAGAAACACTAGCTGAGACTCCAATGGGTTCATCAGCCAGTAATAGAAACTTTCCACATGCCATTTGGACTTCCTCCTCTGGAGAGAAGGCTAAGGAGACAAGTTGGACCCCTGAAGGTTTACCCCTACATCTGGGATCTCCTTTCACATGGTCAGTAGAGCCACAAACAAAGCATTTACCAAATGCTTTCTGGAATGGTGGCTTATTCTGACCTCCTTCTGGTTTGGCGCCACCAGGAAGTACACTAGCCTGATTTGGTTTCCCTGGTGGCTTAACCTTTTGGTTCTGTTTTGGGCCCTCTTTGGAATTGGAATTATTAGAATTCTCTTTGGAGTCCTTTTTTGGCTGTTTTCCCTCATCCTTTTTCTGAGTAGCCCCAGAATCCTTGTGAGTGGCCCTGTTGGCAACCCACAAGTCAGCAGCCTTAGATAACTTCCTGGAATCTAATTCCTTCGAATCAGCCAAGTGCTGTCTGAGCTCAGGAGAGCAGGCATCATAAATTGACTCCAATATTACAAGATTCTTCATTCCTTCATAAGTGTTAACTCTGTAACCCTTAATCCACCCCTCTAAGTTTTTCAAACTTTCACTCACCCAGGTAGCCCAAGGGGTACCATCATACTTTTTGAGGGTCCTAAACCTCTTAAGGTACTGGGAAGGGGTTTTCCCAAATCTAGCTATCAAAGCTAGTTTCACACATTCATAATTCTTCTTATCCAACTCCCCAACTCCATTACCACATCAGTTGCAACAGGGGGAAGCCTAGAGAACAACCAGGGAAGTAACTCATTCCCTGTGATGTCCTGGAGCCCATGATTATACTCAAACATTTTCAACCAATCCAACACATCCAATCTATGTTCATACATACCCACTAATTCCTTAGGCATCCGGGGTCTTTTGGGACTGAAACTCCTAGAAGAACCAGAGGAGAGAGAAGCATTTTCCACAGACAACTTTTTCATTTCTAATTCATGATTAAGCTCTATTTCTCTGAGTCTTAACTCAGCTTGCTTCTGCTCAGCCTGGGCATTCATTCTTCTGAACTCTAGCTCTTGGTTTCTTTCAGATTGAGCTAAAAAACGTTTGTACTCTAATTCAAGCTTCATTTTTTCAAGTTCAAAATAAGCAGGGTTACATGTGGGGCTTGGTATAGGCCCAGTAGGTACAGGAGGTAAGGCAGACAGAGGCTCAGAGTGGCTAACTTCATTAGGTTCACTTTCCTCTTCTGACTCATTATAAAGACTTTGATTCAGATCAACACCATCACTGTTTACTACATTTGCTGGGGGGGGGTAGATTCCTCTGTACCACCCAGACTTTGGTTTTCTAACAATCATTCTATAAGTTCCATTTTCTTGCCCTTCTTAGAGAGATTCTTATGTCTACACAATACTTTTAAGGAATCAGCAGTTTTGGCAGACAATGATTCTAGGGTATAACTCTCCATAGCAGACATAGCTGGAAAATCAACTTTTTAGTGCTAAGCTCTGTGGTTAGTTGTCCTAAAGTGTTCAACAAGCACTCTAAAGTGTATACTCAATACAAATCCCACCGCTGTACACCAGTGTTAGGCAGAAACCTGTGCAGTTCCCTCTGGGACCACTGCAAAAGATTTAGGACTACAGGTGTTTGGCAGTAAACCCACTTGGTAGCAGTCTGTACCACACAGATTCACTTGGTAGCTGTGGCTGAGCAGTCAGACTTCCCTCAAGAAGAGTTAGGCAGTATACAGAGTATTCACAATAGGTCAAGAGCACACAATAGAACAAGTAAACACTGACCAGGGCTTGGTGTAAAAGAGATATAATTATTTATTTAAAACCACATCTAGAAAAACACACAGGCACTAATAGTAAGCAATTCAAAAACACGGTCACTAAAAGATATACACTCCCTTAAAAGAATATTAGACAAGTCTTAAGTAAAGCCCCACTTATTTTCAGACAGCGGTGAGCGCTTAACGTAGATGGCACTCTAATAATTCGTTTTTTTTAAAAAAAAAAGGAGGGAAAAGCAGAGAACAACTTGAAACAGATCCCAACACTTTTACAAGAACAGAACAGGAGGGGAAGGCAAAGTAAAACCGTGAATTCAGAGTCAGTAGGCCGGATCCGCTTTAAGAGGATCGAAACGAAATGTGTCCAAGGTCACACGGTTGCAGTGCACAAAAGTCTTGTAATGGTTCAAAAAGGAGTTGGATCGAAGAAAGGGACCAGTTAGAGGGTCAAGGCGGCCAGCCCACTCCAGAAGGTTAAGGAGTTATTATTACCTTGTTGCAATCTTTAGAAAGGGAGGCCTGGCGGACACAGTACCTTAAAGTGGTGAGAATGCTCCAGCGGGGGCAGTTGTTCCTGGCAGCGGATGCAAGTCGGTGCTTCGTCCGGGGGAAGAGAGGATCTTGTCGTGGAGGAAGCAGGAGTCCGTTGCACTGCCAGGGAAGAAACCAGCCACGGAGTTTCTCAGGTACAAGGAGCGGTCCGGTGATTCGCGGTTCAGTGGTGAGTGGTTATCTGGCTGCCGGGGTGCTTGGCACGGGTAGTTCGACCACAAACCGGACTGGGGTGCAAAGAAAGGAAGGTAAACTGGTTGTGCCCACCAGTCAGGGGAAGAAGCCTCTCCAGCCAGGAGATCTTCTCTGTCGTCGGGAAGTGGTGAGTCGGTTCTGCAGGGCTCCACCGGTGGTGTTGTCGTGGTAGGTCGGCTCAGCTTCTCCCTCGTCAGATTCTCAGGTCTTGTGGCGACTTCTGAAGTTCCAGTCCCCAAAGCCCTGCTTTTATGCAGAAAACCCCCATTCACTCAGCCTAGCTGTCACTCAAACATGCTAAGTGGTGAGCTGGCCGGCTCACCACTTGGGCCAATCACACAAGATTGTGACTTGAGTTACCAAGGTAACTCAGTCCAGGGTGCCTAAACCCCCTCCCACACCCCCTGTGTACCCAGACAGAGTGGCACCACTTTTGGAGGCTTCTGTGGAGAGGCCCGCCAAAAAGTGGAACAAAGGGCTCGACTTGGGTTGGAGTCACAGAAGAGAACACAAACGCCATTTTAGAATCGAGTCTTGGCAAGAAATACCAACCGAAGAATTAATATTAATTAAATAAACCGGCGGTATGTTCGAGGCTATGAGAATTAAATAACTAAAGTTGGTAGCCTCGAACAATGGTAAAATCCCATAGGGAAATATTCGCGGTCAAATATAAAAAGTAGTTTCCACTGCCACCAGCCAAACCTCGATCAGGGGGGACGGAGACGTGCCCCCTCGGCTAACAGACCCCGGGGTAATCGAATTGCCCCAACCAGTATGTCCACAATATGATGGTTTGTACTGGTTTCTGTTAATAATTTGGGACTAGTAAAGCCAATGGTGACTTTACGTGCCCTGGGAGACAGTAGTCAGTCCCAGGGTATGGAGTCTATGGTGGGGTGTCACTATGACACCGCTGTGTTACTGCACGGAGGGTGCTGTGTAACACACATAGGAAAAACACATGAGACCCTATGGAGTAAAGGACCCCATAGCCCATAAAACACATTACCAGTCAAAGGAATACCATAAATCATGTCCAAGAGTGGGAGAAAAGAGTCTCACTCTTGGCAGGAGGAAAAAACAAACTCCAGAAATCCAGCAATGCTGTTGGGGGACTCACTAGGTTAGGAAATTCAGCCTAAAGAGAGAATTCTCCCTAACAATGGTGTAGGTGGAATGTCTAAAGGTTGTAAGAGTCCAGCTGGTTTTTTCTTTTGACTTTTGTTTTGGGCGCAAATGCCACAAGACATCACAAATGATTTAATATCCTTTCGCCAGGTGGGCCACCAGAATTGTCTTTTAATTTTAGCTTCAGTTTTTGCAATACCTGGGTGCCCCTCCATTAGGGTATCATGATAACGGGAAATGACTAGCTCTTGTAGCTCCTTGTGTGGCAGAAATAGCCGCCCTTGGTAATAAGGCAGATCATTGGTGACAGAGTAGTCCGGGCCTTTTTTTACCCAGTCCTGCAGGGCTGTAGCATCAAAGAGTTGCTGGATCTTTACCTGAATGTCCTCTAGTGTCTGTAGAGTAGTCATGCCAAGAATTCTTTGTTCGGAAATTATAGGTACTGGTTCTGGGTTCACTTCTGCCTCTCCCATCCCTATTCGGGATAAAGCGTCTGCTTTACCATTCTTAAAACCTGGTCAATAGGTTATTATGAAATCGAACTCAGAACCAAATGGTCGATTTTTTTATTTATATATATATTTTTTAGGTTTTCGTTTAGGGAAAAAAAGGTTTTTTTAGAAAAAAAAGGGAGTTGGGGGGGTCCCCCCAAAAAAAGAAATAAAAAAAGGTAAAAATAAAAAAAATAAAAAAATTCGACCATTTGGTTTTCGACCAAACGGTTTCGACCAATTGTCCTGTCGACCATTTTTTTTCGACCAAATGTCTGGTAACCGTGCTTCACATGGTCAGATTCTGAAGAGGAGTATACTAGAATATCATCGATATATACGACAACACAAACGTCAATGAGTTCACGAAGGACATCGTTCATGAAGTATTGGAAGGCTGCTGGTTCATTGCACAACCCGAAAGGCATCACCTGGTATTCGAATAACCCATACTTAGTGCGGAAAGCAGTCTTCCATTCGTCGCCTTCTTTTACACGTACCAGATGGTATGCCCCCCGAAGATCTAATTTAGTGTATATACAAGCGTCCTTCACTTGGTCTAGTAGTTCAGGGATCAGAGGCAATGGGTATCGGTTCTTAACAGTTATCTGGTTCAATGTGCGGTAGTCTATGCACGTTCTGAGGTCACCTTCCTTTTTGGGCACGAGGAACAAAGCTGAAGATGCAGGGGAATTGGATGGGCGAATAAAGCCATTGGCAAGGTACTGGTCTAAGTATTGTCGTAGGTGAAGGGGGTTGTGCACCGGGTATGAGATCGATTTGACAATCGTACGATCTGTGAGGAGGTAAGGTGTTTGCCTGTTCTTTTTGGAAGACATCCTGGAATTCTTGATATTCTGGAGGTAGTTGCATGACTGCTGTGGTTACTGTGGCCAGGCCTGCGTTCTGACTTTTCTTTGGGTAACAGGTTTGTGCACAATCCGGGAAGGTTATTCTCTTCTCTCGCCAATCAATACAAGGATTATGTGTTTCCAACCAAGGTATCCCCAGTATTATTTGGAACTGTGGGGCTTTGATTAGATCAAACACAATAGTCTCTCGATGCCCATCCTGACCCAATAGTGTCATCTCTGCGTTGGAATGAGTCACAGGCCCAGAGGCAATTTCAGTTCCATCGACTGTGGTGATGACATCTGAGGTGGTTTTTCGGCAGAGAGGTAGATTCATCCTGGAAGCCAATTCATAGTGTACATAATTTCCTATGGCCCCGCTATCAATGTATGCCCTTACTGCGTGCATACGCGATGGCTGCCCTGGATCTATGAGGACCATTGGTATGATGAAATGCGGAGTCTGAGTATCCTTCTTCAAGCTCGGCAAGCGGGCCTCTACGCTTGTCGGGCGTGGTTGTTTCCCGAGTCTGAATCCATATGGCTTTTATCAGCAGCTCCTACCACCTTCTTGGGTGGTTTTACAGGGCAATCCCGTAGAAAATGCCCAGAAGTTCCACAATATGGACACAATTGCATTTGCCGTCTCCTTTCTCTTTCCTTCTGGGTTAAGGATCCTTTAACCCCTCCGATTTGCATGGGTTCTGAAGCATCTGCTCCTTTGGGGTTAGCGTGGGTTTTGACCAACACCCGATTCTCAAACTTGGCTCGATCAGCCTTTCTGTTCTGAAGTCTGTGATCTAACTGGACCACTAAGTCTATATATTCAGCGCAGTCTTGATGTGGGTTCACGACTTGAGCCAAGACATCCTTGAGTTCTCCTCAAAGCCCTCGATGAAATACCGTGATTCGTTTTACCTCAGGCCATCCAGTTTCCACTATCAACCTATTAAAGGTTGCGATGTAGGATAGAAGGTCCTGCTTACCCTGTCGTAGGGACAAAAGTTCGTTATCCAGGGCCTGTCCTTGGGAGTGCCGGGCAAATAGTCTTTCCATGCTCGTTTGAAAGCCCTGAAAATCCCTAAGAATTGGGTCATCCTGAGTAACTAGTGGAATTGACCAATCGGCTGCACTGCCGCTGAGATATGACAATACAAATGCTACCTTGGCTTGATCGTTTGGGAAGGCTCCAGGTCTGCATAAAAAGTGCAAGCGGCATTGGTTCATAAACACAGCGAACCTTTTGGGATCTCCGGCAAAGCGTTCGGGTGGAGCTAATGGAATATTTCCTGGTAGGTTTATTTGCACAGGGTTACTCGATAACACAGGAGCTAGATTTCCCCCGGAACCAGGTAGGGGTGCTTGTCCAGCCTGGCTTTGCAATAGTTGCCTAGCAAGGTCATCAGTTCGCTCCTTTGACAAAATCAGTTCTCTCCTGAGAGCATTGGTTTCTTGATGGGCGGAATGCACTTCAGCCCTCAGTTTCCCTAGTAATTGGGCCAATTGGTCAGTCTCTGAGGTATCCATAACGCCGGGGTGGAAATGTGTGGGTAGGCTTCGCGTTCTGTTACGCTCACCTGGCTCCCACAGAGGCGTCGATCGGAACTGGACAGCTGCGGTCTCCACCAATGTGACGCGTAGGGCCGAGATGACGGACTGGACTGACCCACCTAGCTTTGTTTGCTTGGCCCGTAGGAAAATTCTTCTGCAAATGGAGAAAGGGAATTAACCATCCGTGGAGTTGAGTGTAATTCCCCCCATCCCCGCTGTTCTCCCCACAGATCACCTTTGATGTCCCCTCTTATAGTCTCACCTGATGGTTTGAAAAGATGAGCTCTCCATCCTGCATTGAGCGCAGGGGCGCGTTTATAACCAGTTGCTTCACTGGCCCGAAGGAATTGGTGAGTTCCAAAACAATATTGACTCGGAGATTCCCGGCAAGACGCTGTAAGTATAAAGTTCGTAAGAGTTCAAATGCCTGACGTTCACTCTTGTCCGATTCCTTGCAGGTTGCAGCTTGACCCTAATGAAGAGTCCCTCGAGGCAACCGGCAGTATTCTGGTAAGGATTTGTATTTCCCAACACAGTTCGCTAAAATAATGTCAATATGTAACCTGTTGCTTTCTCACTTATTCAGGCGCTGAGAGAAAGTATGAAGTCTTGGGGAATAATACCTCTGGCGGGAAAATCAGGTAAATCTATTGTGGTGAGGAGGGTTCCCCTTGTTAGTCCCTTTGTTTCACCTTGCTGTCCTTTTGTTTCCCCTTAGGGGCCGGGGTTCGGCAAAGATGCAGTGGAAGCTGCGCCGACCCGTGAAGAGGAATAGTACCCCCGGTGGTAAAATCAGGTAAGTCTATGGGGGGTAACTAATATTCCTATGTGTATTCCCTTGGCTCACCTTGCTGTTCTTGTCTTCGCCTTAGGTGCCGGAGTGCGGCGGGAACATGCAGGAGGATGCGGTGGAATGTGAAGATGCTGCGAAGGCCGGTGAGTTCAGCGCGGCGCTGCAGCAGGCGAGACGATGCGCATAAAACAACTTCTTTCTTACAGCTCGAAGGCGTGATGGATCGGAAATTCAGGTAAGGATTAAAGGTATTGCTCTTGTTCTAACCTTTTCTCCTTCTTTCTCCCTTTTTCTAGGAGCTCCAAACTCGATGCGGGCGTGGCAGAAGGCTGGATGCAGACTTGCAGGCACGGTGAGCGTTACGCTGCTGGTTGCAGAATAACGCGAAGCGTGTGCTGCTCTTCAGGCGTGGTTTAAATAGCCTCCAAAGTAGTCCCAGGTAAGTATTCCTTCCCAGCCCCGCCCGAGTAAAAAATAGTCCCTAAGTAAAGTAGTCCCTTCCAAGCCTCTTTTGGCTTGGAGCTCTTGCAGCATGGTCTGCATCAGGTAAGTTTGCAGCATGGTCTGCATCAGGTAAGTTTTAATCTATGAGCCTGGCGCCTATGGCACCAGGACTGACTCTCCATATGAGCCTGGCGCCATAGGCGCCAGGACTGGACCCAAATAGCCCCTAGCAGGGGTTGTTGGGCTTGCTTAGGATAACTTGATGCCTGCTTCCGGGGTTGCTGGACATGGTCTGGGTCTCCGGGGGTAGGCATCATGACAGTTTACCTGTCAAAAACAGGGCCTACAGGATGTCAGAAAATGTAAGAACCCACATCAAAGGAGAGGTCAACAAGATGCTTGATCTCGGGGTTATAGAGCCCTCTACTAGTCCATGGTCTAGCCCAGTTGTGTTAGTACCAAAGGCAAGATCCAAGGAGTTGAGATTCTGTGTGGACTATAGAGCTCTAAATGCAGTCACTAAAACTGATGCCCATCCTTTACCAAGGACAGATGAGCTGGTGGATAAGCTTGGTTCAGCCAAGTTCCTCAGCACATTTGATCTCACGTCAGGCTATTGGCAAATAGCCCTGACTGACTATGCCAAGGAGAAAACTGCATTCTCCACCCCAGTTGGCTTATACCAGTTTAAGGTTATTCCTTTTGGATTAAAGAATGCACCTGCTACATTTCAACGGATGCTTAATCAGGTTCTGAATGGGAGGGAGGACTTCTACATGTCATACTTGGATGACATTGCAGTGCTCAGCCCTACTTGGAAAGAACATGTTGACCACCTAAGATATGTTTTGCAGGCTCTTGAACAGGCCCATCTGACCATAAAGGCAAGCAAATGATAAATTGGTCAGAGTAAAGTGGTCTACCTTGGGCCTTATGGTAGGAGGTGTTGAAATAAGGCCTTTGCTCAGCAGGATTGAAGCTATACAAAATTGGACAACCCCTTCTTCTCAAACCCAGGTGAGAGCCTTCCTAGGCCTCACTGGGTATTACATGAATTTCATTGAGAACTATGGGTCCATAGCTTCTCCACTGAATCTAATCTCCTCTCCTAAGTTCCCTAAAAAGATCAAATGGAATGAGGAGTGCAATCAGGCCTTTGAAAGCCTGAAGAAAGCCCTTTGTCAAGCTCCAGTTCTCAGAGCTCCTGACTACCACCAACCCTTCATTGTACAGACAGAAGCTTCCAATATAGGTATATGTGCAGTACTCAGTCAACTGGATGAGAAAGGTAGGGAGCACCCCATTTGCTTCATCAGTAGGAAACTGAAGGAACCTGAGACAAGGTGGGCAACTATTGAGAATGTTTTGCCATTGTGTGGGCTTTGAAGAAGTTTAGACCATACTTGTATGGATCTACTTTCATCATTCAAACAGACCACCAACCCTTGAGATGGTTGATGCAAATGAAAGGGGAAAACCCAAAACTGCTAAAATGGTCAATCAGCCTCCAAGGGTTTGATTTTACCATTGAGCACAGGTCAAGATGTCACCACCAAAATGCTGATGGTCTCTCTAGGATGTTTATAACTGACTAGAGGTATGAGACTCATCCAGGAGTGGATTAGATCCTCCTGCCCCTTAGTCTGGGGGGGGGGCAAGTGTTAGGGAGAATTCTCATTTAATGGCTAATTTCCCTTGCCTATAGAGTCCCCCAGCAGCTTTGCTGGATTTGAAGGGTTTATTTCTTTTTACCTGCTAAGAGTAAGACTCTTTTTCCCACTCTTAGGCATCTTTGCTATGTGATTTCTAGGCTATTTGTGTGTTTAATGCTTATGGGATCTTTTCTCTCACCCATAGGAACCATCTTTATGCACATGTGTTACACAGCACCCTCCGTGCAGTGACACAGGGGTGTCATAGCGACCCCCAATCATAGACTCCATACCCTGGGACTGACTACTGTCTCCCAGGGCATGTAAAGTCCCCATTGACTTTACTAGTCAATCTCTAGGAACTAAACCAGTACAACCCATCTTAAAATGGAAGTACTGGAAGGGGTTAATCGTTTTTCCCCTATGTTCATTTTCGAGAGGGTACCTTAAAGTCCGCCTCTACAAAGTTTCTGGCTGGTGGCAGTGGTTACTACCTTTTATATTCAACTGCGAATATTTCCCTATGGGATTTTCCCATTGTTCGAGGCTAACACCTTTACTGACAGCCTCTAACATACTGCCGGTTTATTTTATTATTAACTTTACTCCGGTAGGTTTTATTTGCCAGAACTTTGATATAATTTCTTTCTCGTGTCTTACTCTAAACCCCTAACCCAGGTTGGGGATCCTTTGTTTGCTCTTTTGGCGGGCTTCTGCCAAGAAGCCCTCCTTTCGGCGCCTCTGAGTCTGCGTTGGGTCTGTTGTTTGGGAGGGGGAGTAGAACCCCTGGACAGAGTTGCCACAGCAACTCAGGTCTCACTCTATCCTGATAGGGTGGAGGGTCTCCCGCCAAGAAGACCACTCCACTGTGTGAGTGACAGCTAGGCTGTATGAATGGCTCTCTTTCTGCATAAAAGCAGGGTCCTGAGGACTGGGAGAGCAAGACTTCGCCACTGCAACTACGGAACCGAAGGGGAGAGAAGCCACAGACATCTTCAGCCTCTCCACCACCGGTGAAGCCCTGCCGGATCATCTCACCACTTTTCTTCCACACGACGAGAGGAGATCTTCAGTGAGAGAGCCTCCTTCCCTTGAGCTGGTGGGGTCAACCGGTTCACCTATCGCTTCCTCGGACCTGCCTTGGTCGAATTGACAGTGCCCAGCACTTGGAGAACGGATAGCCAGGCAGCTATCGACCCGGACCGCAAATTAAAAGGAGCGTACCTTTTAAACTTCGTTTGGCAGCACCGCGGCTGTTTTCATCCCTGGGTAGTGCAGCGACTCGAACCTTCCTCCACGACGAGAGCCTCTCTTTCTCAGTTGGACCCCTCGACCTGCAGGAACTATCAGGAACAACCACCACCGGAGGAGCCACTTCATCACGTTTAAGGTACATTGTTCCGCCAGGCCGCCCTTTTTCCGTAGTAGCCATAAAGGTGTTTTAAATCCTTTAACTACTTGTGGGGTCGGCCGCCCTCTCTCCTAACATTGTCTTTCGCCTCGCATCTACTTCTTCAATATTTTTCTACTAAAGACTTGACTGCAGCTAAAAGATCATTTTTGCTCGTAAGCTCTTGGTCCTGTACCACTGACTCTGGCTCAGGCTCAGTTTTCATTCACTTATCTTTTGGCTAAAGTGTGACGGTGTTTGTTGTGGCGAGCTACAAGACGAGTGAGAACGAGGAACGAGGAGCTGCACGACGTGAACAGTCCTGCGTTTGTGTCCACTGATATAAACGTTTTGGAAGCGCGGAGCGCGGCGCAGAGTTCGGTGGCGAGTTCTCAGTCTGCCCCAGTCACTACAGTGTTTTTTTTTTCTACAGAGGAAATGCACGATGTGAACAGTCCTGCGTTTGTGTCCACTGATATAAACGCTTTGGAAGCGTGCAGCGGGGCGCGGAGTTCGGTGGCAAGTTCCCAGTCTGCCCCAGTCACTACAGTGTTTTTTTTTTTTTCTCTACAGAGGAGCTGCACGACGTGAACAGTCCTGCGTTTGTGTCCACTGATATAAATGCTTTGGAAGCGTGGAGAGGGGCGCGGAGTTCGGTGGCGAGTTCCCAGTCTGCCCCAGTCATTACAGTGTTTTTTTTTTTTTTCTACAGAGCAGCTGCACGACGTGAACAGTCCTGCGTTTCTGTCCACTGATATAAACGCTTTGGAAGCGCGGAGCGCGGCGCGGAGTTCGGTGGCGAGTTCCCAGTCTGCCCCACTCCGCTGCAGGTCACCATGGCAGACTCAAAAAAACTGGGTACACAAACCCGGCACAAAATACTGCAACGCCGCATGTTGAACCCCTGGACGGCAGCAAATAAAGCTGATGCGTCGAACGGTAAGGTAAGCAAACAGATTGTTGCCTTGCCGGTGAACAAAGCTCCCGAGCCCATGGGTGCTGCGGTCACTGGCACACATGGTGAAAACGGCGAAAATGTTGTTGTTGTTGAAGTTAGCCCGGAATTCACGCCACGGGCGCTCCCTGATACACTTCCCGATATGCTGCCCAAAAAACATAAAGGCGACGAAAATGACGCTCAGTATGAAGCTTTGGAGCAAGATTTGTCTGCCCCAATAGTGCTACCTGAAGCCGCCTTGTTGTCCCTAAATAATTTGGAACCAATCGCTAATCCGATGCCTGAAATGAGGAAAGTGACAATCAGTCCTGATACTCCTGACCTCTTCTATTCACCTTTTGAAATTACTGACGCTGATCTAATGTTGGTATCAACATCCGAATCTATATCAAATGATTCTGATAAAACCAATTTACAATGTGCACAAGGCTCACGGCGCAACACACTGGATATTCCTATCCAAGGCACACAGCCTGCAAGTGCCTCTGCAGCCGTAAATAACTTCATTGATATGACATTATCTGAAGGCCAGAGAGATGAAGCTGATGCATGTGAGATGGAAAACAATTCTGAGGATATCCCTACTTGAGCTGATAAAGGGTCGCAAACGGCTAAAGAGGGGCACAAACTGATGGACACACAGGCAATAAAAGATGTTGGGTTGGCGCCTAGTGGGAAAAAGGTGCTACGTTATCATGCAGTGCTCAATAAGTGTATTCAAGAGCCTTTTGTGAGACGACCACTAAAATTGCTAGACTTGCCCATCAACAACACAAATGAAGTTGAACACCCCGCTCCTCATCAAATTGAGGACACTCTGCCAAAATCTAAACCAGCCGAAAAAACGGAGGCTGTGGCTGCAATGACAGGCACAGGACCTTTATTGCAGGTCAAAACAAAATTGTTTCATCAGATCAATTTACATCAGCCTCCCAAACCAACAGCTATGACGGAAAGCCGGCATTCCCCGGAACGGCTCACTGTCCCAGAATCATCAGCTCTATATGCAGAGGCATTGGCTGAAAAAAGCAACAAACATAAAACCCCTGATTCATCAAAAAGACCGCTGCGTGTTAATTTGCCTATCGGTCTATCAGAATTTGCGAAGACGAAGACAAGCACTCCAATGGCGATTGCAAGGAAGCAACATAATGCAAAAACACCACCGTTAGCTCAGAGCAACGGGCTTCTATCCGAATCCCAAATGCCAAACGAGGAGCTTTCAAATCATTCAAGTATTGGGGCAGAACATTTCTCTCATGCACCCGCAAAGGCTAGTCTATCATCTGCAGCTGGAATGCAAATCCATAACAATGTTTTGGCAGCATCATCTTTAGCCATGATTCCATTTGTGAAACTGTATGAAGCCCTAAGAGACACAATTCATGACCAAGGAGCAATGTTGTCAAACTTGAACCTAAAATTAGAGCAAATTGAAAATTTCAATTGCCTCCTTAAAAACAAAATACAAGCTGAAGCTGACCTAACTATACAGTGGCAGCAAAGGCTATGCGACCTAGCGGCTCCACACCACTGCCAAAATGACAACCTAACTGAAGGCCTCTTGGAAGCTATCAAATGGATGCGAAAAAAGCATGGCCCTGAGGCTGCTGTTTGTACTGGAAAATGTACTAAACATACCAACAAAGAAGGATCCAATACAGCGCATGCGGCTGCAGACTTCCGAGGTCAATACAAATCAAATCGGCAAGGATTCCTTGTCCAATGGTCGCCCTGTTGAGCTTCAGCAAATCTCAACCATATCTAAACCTGCGGATGGGTCTGGCTGTCCCAAAAGTTTACCTGCTGAGAATATCAAAAATGCAAAGGGATTACAACCACCTCCTAACACCGGCACGGCCAATACCGAGGGAAGTGAAGGAGTCAGAGGAATCAAATTTGTGGTGCTCATCCAAGAGCCATTGATTCGGCATGAGAAACATTTCTCGTCATTTGGTATTTTTACTGGCACAGCAAGACCTATAGTACCAATAGCAAATTCTAAAAATCTGATTGCTATTAAAGAAATTGTAGGCACTGCTGAAGTACGAAAAACAGCAAAGATGGGCAAAAGGCCTGGTAACACAAAGGTAAAGAAATTTATAAGAAATGTATCATCACCACCAAAGCCCAGCCTATTTCAAAGAGACACTGGAGTCAAAACTAAAAGGCCCGATCTGGCTATAAAAAAAACCCTCTCAAGTCCATAATGACAGCGGAAAGCAAAAACCAGCTAAAAAACGAAGAAGAATTATATCTGACTCTGAAACAAATGGATCCTCTTCCGCACCCTCTTCAATTGATCTGTGTGATTTATCCCCATACTCGATAGATGATGATCAAGAGGTGTCCATTGCTTCTAGCTCACATCAACATGCAACAAGGAGGAAAAGCGGCCTGAACTCGAAGGAAACTAAGACGGCTTGTGCGAAAACTATGTCCGAGATTTTACCAAGAAAGCAGGAGACTGCAGTTAATGTACCTGATGAACGCGCAAATGACCAAAGGTTAAATCCGAAATTCACGGCAAATCAAGGCAAACAGCGTGTTCACTTTAAAACAAGAGTTCATGCCAACAAAGTCACCAAAAGTCCATTGCAATGCTGCAAACTACGATTACAAAATATTCAAAGCGATGAATCGGAAGTCAATCTAAATCGAACAAACATAATGAAACTGTTCAAATGAATCCCATTGTTGCGCACAATTGAATCAGATGACATAAAGATTGTAGAATACGCAACTGAAAAGTATTCAGACCAAGTGCTTCTACACATTGATTGGGCAGGAGTTCGAAGCACTGTATTAAGAGCCAGCGAAGATCTTCTATTATTCGGATTTGAGATTTCGGTTGAACCCGACAAGGATTGCGTCTCACGAGAAGAAAAAGGAACAAAGACTTCCCAACATAACCTGAAGCGTGTTGACTCAGTAAATTTACGGAAATCTATGAGGCTTGCGCAGAACACAAGTCAAGATCGACCTCTGTCAAACTCACTATCAGCCAAAAAAGGAAACCTAACCAAGCATCGCACTTCTTAGCCATGACTAACAGATCACGATAGTCCATGTACGATCTTATCTTGGAATACACGTGGATATAAACACCTATTTAATGACTTTAACATCTCTCTGGAAAATGTGTTTATAATCTGTTTACAAGAAACATGGCTATGCAATGCTCCAACGCGCGATGGGGTTACCTCTTTGCTCAAATCAGCTGTACGAAATGTTAAAGGGCGTCCAAGCTCTGGTCTACTTACGATGGTGAGAATAACTCAATTATGGTCGGCCCCAGTTTCGGTCAATCCAAATCCGTTTGTGCAAGGCACAATTATTCACACGATGGAAAAACGTACTCAGTCCAGGAAGCATCTATTAATAGTCAATGGATATTGGAACCCCGCAAAAATCAGCACAAATGATTTTGTAAATGCAATCACACAGCTAATTGATGAATCTATGCTAGCTTATAACAACCCATGTGTGATTTGCTGCTGAGATTTAAACTGCACCTGGTTCCAGTACGATCAAAATTTGCAGGCCTATAAGCTTTTGTCGAAAGATCGTTTAGACGCAAGAGGCACGCAATGGCAAAACGCCATGAGTACTCGCGACCTCTTAATGTTAAATGGCTCTGCAAAAGGGGATGTTCCTGCAAAAGCAACTTGGCATTGTGAAACATCCCATAGCATTCTCGATTATATATGGGTCTCCAGAAACATCGAATCAAAATCCATAGATCTACAAATCCAACAAATGAAACATAGTGATCACTGTATTTTGAAATTTGGTTGTATGATGGATGTGACCACATCTGACACCACCTACAAATTGCCTATAGAAGTCAATGCTGGCGGGAACCGTCTTCGAGTAAATGGAAACCAAATACACAACCTTGGCACTAAGCTTATGAATATCCCAGCTGGATAGGGAATTGACTACATTCTGATTACATCATTGATGCAAATTCTTCCATGTGTTATAGACGATTACATAAACATCTATACAGCAAAGCCTTGCATGAAGAAAAAAAGAAAATGCGGAGAGATCTGAGAGCAATAAAAAAAGGTATGCTGAGGAAAGATGTGCAAGAAGCGGTTAAAGCTAGACGTGTGCAATATCGAAATTGGGCAAAATCTCACTCCATTATCATTGATCAAGACGGGGCGGAATTAATGCTAAACTTGGCAGATCCTGAACAAGGATTGTTCGAAACATACACCAACGCCAACAAACACAATCTCAGGCGATGCTTGGGTATTGCATTTTTCAACGGTTTTTAAGAAACCATCATTCAAGACAACGAATATAAGAAATGTGGAGGAAACCCAATGGGCCGTCAAAATATCACTGGATGAGATTATGAGAGCAATAACAGCACTAAAAAACTCACGCGCCGCCGGACCTGATTTGATCTCAAATGTGGCGCTTAAAAAACATCCTCATGATTGGGCTCGCTTAATTGAAAAGTTGTACTCAAATATTGCAGCGTCAAGGAAATTACCCGAATCATGGACCACTGCAATAGTGGTTCCAATTCACAAGAAGGGCAACCAAAACGATCCTAACAACTATCGTCCAATTGCCCTCCTTGATAGGATTGGAAACATTTTCGGATCGAACCTACGCAACAACTTGCGAAATGGGCTGAGGACTCCTAGATTATAGACATCCGCCAAACTGGATTCACGAAAGGTGTCGGGGTAGATGTTAATCTGCTAATCCTTACCATCTTGAAATTGGAAACGCTGAAGGCAAATGGCAAAATTCATCTTGCCTTTGTAGATATGAAACAGGCTTTTGACAGTGTAAATCGTGGTTTACTTTGGGCAAAATTGGCAAAATGGCAATGTCCGGCAAAACTCCTTGAACCAATTATAGCACTTCATACTCAAACCTCTATGAAAGTAAGATTAAATATTGGTGGGGATCTATCAGATACGATTGCAACGCAAAAGGGAGTCAAACAAGGGTGGCCTCTTGCTGCTGAGCTCTTCAAGCTCTTCCTAGCCGACCTGCCGAACCACCTTGCACAAGTTCATTGTTTTCCACCAATGGTTAATCGGATCCCAATCAGATGCATTATATATGCAGATGATCTCGTATTGGTGGACAGAACTCAAATAGGACTACAGCGATTACTTGCATCCCTACACGAGTACATGGTTAGCAATGAGCTAACGATTAATACAGCAAAAACAAAAATTGTGTCAATTGGGAATGTAAAAAATAAGAAAGACAAATCGTTTAGGTGGACGGTTGCTGGAGAATTTATCGCCTCTGTAGACTCCATCAGATATTTGGGAAACCAATTTAACAACTCGGTTTGCGAATACCATTGGGTGAAAGAATTGAAATGCAGATGCTTGCCTTGCAAGGAGCAAAAATCAATAGAAGATACGGAAAGTTTTCATTGGAACCCGTCCTCAAATATTACCTACAAAAAGTTATGCCATCATAAGCTTTGGTGCTGGGGTGGGGTGGAATGTCAAGGAGCAGATCTGGCATTCGTTGGAAGGGCGGTTCTGGCGATATGTGTTGAGACTGCCACAATCGACATCTATGACGGTACTGAGACATGAACTGTCAATAAACTTGTTACATACAAGAGTAATATGGAACTCTATTGCGGCAATGCGAAAGATGTCTCTAGAGTTTCCGTCGCCAGCATATCAAATATTTGGAAATGAGTACGATCCAAACAGCAAAAACCTACTCAGTCTTTGGTTCCACCGATTAAGGTCATTCTTGAAGGCAGCTGATATTAATAATCAAGAGCTACTAAATCGCCCGCAACATGCCAAGAAGAGATTTGAAAATTGGGCATGGATCATAAATCAAGAATCTCGAAACAAGATGGACTCAATTAAATTCTTGGGATATGACTACAAAAAACGAAATATATACCCACGATATTTGATTCAATGTCCTTCTCGTCACCAAGAGATCAATTTCTGCGGCTCAGGACAAACCACTTGAAAACAAAGGAAATGCTCTAGAAAAGAAAGGACAAGTCAATAAAAGATAATCTCTGTCGGTTTTGTGGAATGGCTATTGAAACTTCAAAACACTTGCTAATCGAGTGTGAACAGACTGTAATCCAACGATCACTAAATATTGGAAAGTTTGCTCCATTAGATGACGACATGAATGGGTGGTGGGCCAGATGCATCTCAGGGAAAAATATAAAACTTGTATATGCAACTGTAAACTATATGGACATGGGGGGTCATTACGACCCTGGCGTTAAGGGTTTAACGGCGCCGTAAAAGGTGTCGGCGCTGTTAAACTCTTAACGCCTGATTACGAGGTCCCTTTGCGGGACCCGACCTTAACGGCTGGTTTTACCAGCCGTTAAAGTAGGGTGCCGCAAAGGGACCTCGGTGCTAATTACGGTACCGCAATTTGCGGTACCGTACTTAGCGCCTTCCCCAGTCCCATTGAGCCCTATGGGGCGAAAATGGGAATGGGGAAGGGCCATGCTGAAATGGGGAAATACCGCCCCGCCAACCTTGGAATGGGGCGGTATTTCCCCTTTCCACTGTGGCGGACTCGTTACAACACCGGCATCAAACATGGTGCTAATAGTCCCATGGTTTAGCGCCGGGGTTGTAATGAGGGCCATGATCTTAAAAGTAGATGTCTAATCAACTTCTAATTTGTGCTCGATTGAAAGATTGCGACATTTTAGAACAGAGTGGGATGCGTATCATTATGTTGGGATACTTGAAAGCAAATGCTGAGAACTTTGCTTTTTCTTTTTTCTTTCTTCTTGTCTCTTTTCTGTATTGCCCTTGCACTTGTCTCTTGTATATTTTGGATGTTATCATTATTATTAGATGATGTAAGGATTTTTTTTCTGTCTTTCTTTTTGAAACAAAAGTTTTTGCCTTGTGTTTAAACTGTAGTTTCTTTCAAATAAAAAAAAAAAGACTGCATTATTTGTTCACAAAAACTTCAGGGAAGTGTTGCTAGGGGGTGTCTGAAGATATTCGGTTTAACTTGTGCTTTCCCTCCCTTTCGTTGAATTGCTAGAGTGCCATTTGTAGTTGGTTTTCACTGTACCATTTTGCTCAGTTTTCACTTCACTGCAAACTTGTCTACAATTGAATAGGGAGTTGTATGTGCTTTTCTTTGACTAAACTTAACTTACTTTATAACCTGTGATCTATGTGTTGAAACTAGATGTGTATAGAATAAATATATTCTCTTTTTGATACAAATCTTGGGTCAGTGTTTCCTTGCTCCATAGTTCTGTACTGCCTATTGTGTAAACCCTGAATACTGCTGATCTCCCTCTTGAGATAAGTCTGACTGCTCAGCCACAGCTACCAGCTAAATCTTTGTGGTACAGATGGATACCAAAGGGGATTTATTACTCTCGCCTGCAGTCCTAATCTTGTGTAGTGCTCCCTAAGGGAACTGCACTGGATTCTGCCTAAAAGTCTCGGAGATTATTCCTGAGCCCGTGGGGGATGGGGAGACTGCTGCTTTGCCTTTGAATTCTTCCTCTGATCTTTCTGCACCTTTGAGCAATCTTGCCTCTGTTTCGCCACTTCCACCAGGAAGCAACGACACTCTGTTCGCAGATCACACCGTACCTGGAGTCTTGAGGTACGACCTGCACCCACGGCACTAGACTTACAGCATAGTATCGGCTGTGCCCACAAGAAACCACAGTTGAGCTAGTCCCTTGCCACTCTCTCGCTGAAACATAGGTAAGTGGCAGGGACCGGCAAAGTTACCTTCAAGCAAGATAAGCCTCATGGTCAGGAGACCACCATCGTTAAAAAACTTAAGGAGCCTGACGAAGAGACTTTTTAAATGGATTTTGAGGAACAATGCCCTTCTCTAACTCTACTCTTATGGAGCAAGCAATCGGTCTTGTAGCTAACAAAGACTTTGAACCCCAAAAATCATGGTCCTTGAGTACTCATTGTTTTCTTGTAATAATGTTAACCAGTCTAACAGTTATATTTGCGTTTGGTTCTGGTATATTGAGGGGGTGCGTCCACTTGAGACTTTGTTACCAACCGAAAGTGTTCCCACTATGTCTTCACCTTTCGTGCATCTGCACACTCTACCTCCTAGGGATTCCTAACACAGACAGAGTTACCACAATAACACTCTACTATTAATCATTAATGCAACCCATGCAATTTTAAAGAAAACAAATTGCTGGATATGTTCGCATTTGCCACAGCATGGGGAAAAAGGGATGGGCTGGTATATTCATCCTCTTCCTTTGACTACTGCATGCTATGTCTCACTAAGGGCACTATTCCTTGGTCGTTGGAATTATAGTATTTCTGGGAACTTCGATGGGACTCATCTGAATTAATTCGAAAGACGAGTCCAGACACCTTTGGGCTGTTCCCTGTTTGCGAATAGGAGAAAACTCAATGTTGCTTCTATGAGGCCTTCCGATAGACTTTCTAGACCTTTCCAATCGCTAATTTCTTTCAAGATGGCTCCCCTAGGCAACCAGGATGCCATGCCTCCTTCTTATACTATCAATCATAGCCCCAACTCCGTTTCCTTCTGCATACAAAGGGATGGTTCTCAGTCAATGGGTACTTTTAAGGATTGTACTAACATTGCAAATCTAACTAGTGAGGACAGACCTTTGTATGTAGGTGATCCTGTTTATTTTGTCTATGGGAATGAAGCTTATCCTTGGTTACCTAGAGATTGGCAGGGTACTTGTTATTTGGGTATCTTGCTACCAGGGGTATATGTGGCTAGCACCTATGAGGTCTCTAGAGCTCATCCAAGGTGGGACAAGAATGGTGATACTCCTTCACAGGTTATGGGTGATCTAGCGAAATCCTTTGTGCCACTTTCAGGACAGATAATGAACTCTGAGGATATTAGGAGACTAGCAAGAGTATTGGAGAGGACCATCAACAGAACCACTGATATACTATACAACATGGTGCTGGAACAAAAAGCAATCAGATTAGTGGTCCTTCTGAAAAGGATGGTGTTAGACATCATCCTGGCTGAGTGTGGTGGGGTATGTAAATTGGTGGGATCTGCTTGTTGTGTTATCATACCCAACTCCACCCCTAGCCTATTCAAGGCGATGAAAAATCTGCATGTCCTAAGTACGGATGTACATGTTGCCGAGGGAAATTGGGATCTTAGTGCTTGGTTATGGGACTTTCTGCATTCATGGGGATGGAAGCTCTTTGCAGTCTTAGTGGTAATCCTTGGTGTTCTACTGTTCTGTTGTTGTTGCATACAATGTCTTCCTGCCATATGTTCGATGTTAGGGGGATGTTGTGCGCAAATACATGCACCCAAGAAAATGACTAATGTTTTTGTAATGAAGGGTATCACTATCAATGATCTAATGGCAATTGATATTTCTGAAAAATGTGATTCAGGATGTACGAACATTGAGGCATGGGTTTTGAGTAAAGCGAATGTTTGAGTAATGCTCTTGGCTTAGGCCAAAAGGAGGGTTTGTTAAACCGTAATCATATAATACCTCCTTATCATGAATATTGGCCTAAGTCCATTCGTGTTATACAGAAAACCGGATTCATAATGATCCGATTTTGGTTTAATTCGCCGCCATTTTAAGAAACATCCACCATTTTGATTTCGACTCTTGTTCCATGTTCTGAAATGATGGACTGTGTTTTCGACTTGCAGTCGAGCCGAACGACCTTTGAGTTTTCATTAATGTTTAGGCTGACCGAGAGCAGACTGTTTGATTAATGCAGAGAAACCTTGTGCTTCATATGAACTGCCATCCAAGTGTTGTCTGTGCTCACAAGCCTCACTCTCGTATAAACAAAGAGACAATGGAAAACAAACTAAGATTGTGTGTTCTGGCTGAACTGCATTTTAGTGATTCACGGAATAAGGCTTACCGTGGATCAGAGAACAAGCAACATAATTTGTACTCCATGGACATGTAAACTTGTTTAATCATTTGTATAATATTGTAACATCTGTCATAGGAACTAGGCACAAACTCTAGCCAGTGAATTATTAGCTTGGAGAGAGGCTGGACAAAATTGCTAAAACTGTATAAAGATGTCTGTGTTTAGATGTCCAGCACTCTCGCCCCTCACTGTGTCTGCTGGTACACACGCGAGGTGTTGGGAGCCAGATAGCTATCTGTTTTGCTTTGTAACTGTACAGTAATAAATGATACTTGTATCTTTTCAACCCGTGATTGGTGTATTTCATTTGTGGTACTAAGCCTCGATATTTCTTTGGTCTTTCAACTAGATACCCCAAAGCATTCCCAATGTGAAATAATACCACACTGCAAATCCTTAAACACCTCCTACCGTATTTTTCCAGGGTTGGCTTTCACAAGGAAATATTGACCGATCAGATTTCAAGTTTTATGAGTAAGATCATGGAAGTGGTCAAGGAGCTGCTCCATATTACCACTTTACGAACTTCTGTGTACCATCTCGAAACTGATGGCTTGGTAGGAAGATTCAACAAAACCCTCAAATCAATCCTTCGAAAATGTGTAGACAAGAACGTGAAAGACTGGGACTGGATGATCCCGTAGGCACTATTTGCAGTGAGGAAAGCCCCACATGCCTCTACAGTATTCTCCCCTTTTGAACTACTTTATGGCAGAGAGCTCAGAGATGTCCTGGACATGCTCCAGGAAACCTGGGAAGAACAAGAAGAGGCGCCCAATCCCATCTCGCAAACTACTACCAGAATGCGAGAAAATATGAGACTTGTTCGAGATCTAGTCAGCACTCATATGGAAAAGGCCCAGAACCAACAAAAATCTAACTAGAACAAATTGTATTGGTCCTATTACCCACCTCCGAAAAAAAGCTTCTTTTTAAGTGGCATGGGCCCTATGAAATATTAGAATGAACGGGAACCTGCACTTATAAAGTAGCCCAACCGGACAGAAAACAGAAGGTCCACTTATATCATGTAAATCTCTTAAAGGAGTGGAAAGAGAACCTGTCAGCCACCCATGCCAGCCACCCATGCTAAAGTACTATCTTGTGTGGTTCAAGAAGATATCGACAACTTTGAAATAATTCCTTCTGAGTTGTCTGCTCAACAACAAGAATATCCTAGAGATGTAATTACATCATTCCCTGATGTATTTTCAGACAAACCAGGACGAATCAAAGGCACTTACCACTGTATTAGAACTCCCAAGGGAAAAGTGGTACATTTAAAACCATACAGACTCCCAGAGGCCTGTAAACAGAGAGTGGTCGAAGAAGTAAACAGAATGCTGCAAGCAAATATTATCGAGCCTTTTTCGAGCCGATGGTCCTCCCCTCTCGTTTTGGTCAATAAACCTGACCGTTCCTGGAGGTCTTGTATAGACTTCAGTCAAGTTAATACGATTTCCGACTTCGATTCCTATCCCATGCCATGCACCGATAACCTAATTGATAAACTCAGAGCAGCCACCATTCTATCCACCCTACTCTTAACAAAAGGGTACTGGCAGATACCAGCATATGGGCTAGATAAAGAAAAGGCAGCGTTTTCAAAACCCTTAGGACTGTTTCGATTCAATGTCCTCCCTTTTGGCTTACCCTGACGCACCAGCCACTTTCCAGTGCCTAATGGATGAAATCGTAGACCCCTATTCTGATTTCTGTGGAGCTTATATTGACGATATTGTCATTGATGGTAAAACCTGGGAAGACCACCTTTTCCCTCTTCATACTATCATAAGAGTCCTCAGACAGGCCAGCCTAACTGGTAATCCATCTAAATGCAGATTGGCAAAGTCAGCCCTAAAATATCTTGTGTTTTTTGTAGGGAACGGAAACATATAGCCCCAACATGAGAAAGTGAGAGCCGTGCTAGATACACCTACACCCAAGACTAAAAGGGATCTTAGAGCCTTTCTAGGGTTAATAGGATATTACTGTATGTTTATCCCACATTTTTCAGACAAAACAGCTCGGCTGACAGATAAACTCAAAAATGCTGAACCCCAGAAACTTTATTGGTTTTAAGAGGATGATATATGTTACAACACCTTAAAGCAAACTCTGTGCCAGAACCCAATCCTGAAGGTAGTCGATTTCTCCAAAGACTTTATATTGCTGATGGACGCCCCCCTTACCCTTAGGAGCAGTCCTATCTCAAGTTTGCGATTGGTTAGAACATCCCATCTTGTTTACAAGTTGCAAGCTCTTCCACATGAACAAAAATTACTCTGTACTGGAATTAAAGGCCCTGGCCATCAGGTGGGGCATTATCCACCTATCCACCTTAGATACTACCTCTTAGACAGAAAGTTTACATTAGTCACCGACCATTCTCCCCTAGTTTGGATTAGTCAATGCAAAGACTCAAATCCACGAGTCACAGTAGAACACCAGAAAGAAATAGACCAGGGAAATGTAGATTTCCTGTCCCAGTTCCCCTGTGAGACAGATGCAGTTACATTGCTTGGAGGGAGGGTATGTGAGAAACCTGAAGGTGTCTCACCCGCTTGTCCCCAGGGATCCCTTTGTACAATCGAAAGTCTCTCACCAGTTGCCGAGAGAAAGCTAGGGGAAGGGAACCCTGCTTTCTGATAAGATTGTGAACTGTGGAATAAGGCAAGTGTGAACCCACACTTTCTGATGAAAATGAGCAAATCATGAACTTTGTTAGAAATTCATGTACTGTGTCACAGAAGGCCATATTGAACCCGACGGAGGAGGCCCACTTTGCAAGGACGATCCGAGCCCGGTGGAGGGAGATCCTAGGGTCGAAGAGCAATCACCCAAGGTGCAAGACCACCAAAGGAACTTTTGTTTGTTTGTTTGTTATTTTGATCCAGCAGACCTTCTAAGGCAAGAGACTTTGAGGAAAGAGACTTGGTCCTTGAAGGTTCTGGTATCGTGAAATAGACTTATGAACCTTGTGCTGGAGAGGTCCAGGAGTGTGCTGTGCTCAGGAGTCCCACCTTGTCCCGTGCTAACAACGTGGGGAAGGGAGACCATACAACCCTAAACACTTCTTTCTTTTCTGGTGAACATTATCCCACACTTTATTTGTAACTTAGTGTTAAGGATTGGCAATAGGTTTTTAGTAAAGGCCCTTTTTAATTGACAAGATGCTACTAGGACTCCCTTGTTATTTGATGGTTGTAGCTTGCTCCTATCTTAACTTTAGGTTTAGATTAGGCATATTTCTCACCCATGCATACACTTTAATAAACACCCTTGAACTGTGCTCCCTTGTGTCTGTCTTTACTGTTGTCACCATGAGTTCCTTACAGTACGCGGAGTGAAAAGAAGCTTGAAAGAATAAGAGAGGACTCCCAGAGGAGCAGCCGCATACCGGTGAGTGAAATAGAGGCAACACTCGCACAGGGACTCCCCACAGCCAGAAATAAGCAAACACCTGGCCACCACTGCCCAAAGCACTTACCAGAAGCTCCAGGCAGATCACTAAAGAGAACCTCCTCCCATTCCTAGCCGGACCAGCATTCAGGCCCCCATTCTCAGCTGGGCCAGAGACTCTAGCTAGGTCATACAACACAGCCATCAAAGCAGCAGTTGAAGCCATTGCGCCTCTTAAACCACGTAAGGCTAAACCAACCAGCCACACCAACACATGGTTCACCCCAGACCTCCTCATACTCCGATCTGAGAAGCGTGCTACGCTTACGCTGTGGCAAACCACACGCACAGATGAATCCAAACTCAATTTTAAATCAAAAGCTAAAGAGTACAAACAATCTATAATCAATGCCAAAGCCATCTCGTTTAAGGCCAGAATCCAAGAAGCCCAATCCAAACACTAAAGAGATTTTCTCAATCTTCAGAGACCTAGAGACCCCCACACCTACACCACAGAATTTCACCAAAGACAAAACCTGGTGCGACAATATCCAATCTGCTATGAACGGCAAGTTCAACACCCTCCAAACCAAAATCCAGACCACCAGACAAGCACTCAAAATCCCCACACCCACAACACCATCCACACTACCACCCCCCAGCAGCACCAAACTCCTTCTCATTCAAAGAAATTAAAAAATCTGACATGATTAACATCATGAAATCTATCAAGCCATCAAACTGTAAAGGAGACATATGCCCTGCCACGCTTATTAAGCACTGTGCCAGCCACCTTGCCCCCTTCCTCAGCATTTGTGAATGCCTCCTTTGCCGCAAGTAAAGTCCCTGCATGCCTTAAGGAAGCCTGGGTCCGCCCCCTCATAACAAAAACCTTGCCTAGACCTTTGTTCACCTAACAACTAACGACCCATCACGACAGTCCCCTTCCTTCTCAAAATACTGGACAAAACAGCTTATCTACAGGTACAACAATTTATTGAAGACAATATACTCCTTGGACTACGACAATCAGGCTTCCCCCCAGGTCACGGAACTGAGACAGCCCTACTTGATATAAAAAACCAAATGGACGAGACAAGAGACAAAGGGAAACCCGCGCTCCTCCTCCTTGACCTATCGGCGGCATTCAACCTTGTTGACCACCAAGTCCTATGCCACCACCTTTCCACTACAGCCAACTTCTCTCCCAATGCCACCGCATGGATCGCCTCATTCTTGCAAGGGAGGACTATGCAAGTTTTCTCGGACCTTGCCTCAGCCTCGCCCTCCATCAACCTACGCGGCGTCCTGCAAGGATCATGCATTTCACCAACCCTCTACAATATTTTCACACAACCTCTCTTCCTCATCCGTGACTCCCTGGGCATCTCGTATACTAACTACGCTGACGATACCCAGATCCTCCTCACCCTCACAGGAGACTATGACACTGACTCAAAGACACTTAACCACATATACAACACGATTCAAGCATGGATGGCAGCCAATGGCCTATGCCTCAACTCAGACAAAACCGAGCTACTAATAGTAGGCTCCAAGGAAACACTCAAGAACCTTGACTCCCAATTCAGCCATTTTACGATTGATAATATTAAAATCCCAGTGGCTAATTCAGTAAAAACATTAGGCGTCTGCCTAGACTCTAATCTAACGATGACTAGGCAAGTGAACGCCATCGCCTCCACAGCAGCATACCATGCCAAACTACTGACAGCAGCCAGACCTTTCCTATCTAAGGATAACTGCATTACAATTGCCAGAGAAATCACAGGATCAAGACTGTAATGCACTGTTCCTGAGCACCTCTACCAAAAACATGACCAGACTTCAGACTATACAAAACAGCGTTTTAAGAGCAGCCACGGGAATACCAAAGAAAGAGCATATCACGTCAGCTAGGAAAGAGGCACACTGGCTCCCAGTAAAAGAAAGAGTCCACTTTAAAGCACCTGCCCTCACCCATAACTGCATCCACCTCACTGCTCCACCCTACCTCTCTGAGAGAATCCACCCCACTACATCCACCTGGCCGACCAGAATTCCATATGCAAACATGCTCACGATCCCCAGAGTCAAAAGAGCCAGAGCAGGCAGGATCAGCTTCCCGTACCTAGCAGCATTGCATTGGAATGCCCTATCGCCACCTTTGAGAGCAGTAGTCTCTCACCTAGCTTTCCGTAAATCACTGAAAACTATGCTCTTCATCTAAAACTCATCCAAGACAGAAACTCAACTCTACTCATTCTCATGTTTTAGCTAATATCTGTATCTGAACGTGTATACAATGTAAAGAGAATGTACCACAAACTCAGAAAGTAACTGTACTCCTGATATGCTTTTCATTACATATATGTAACTTTTTCGTAACTAAGTCTGCCACAAGTAACAATGCCTTTGGGCTGCATGTGCACTATATAAAAGTAAAAATAAAAATAAAATAAGATAAAATAAGGGACGCTCCTGGGGCTGCAAACAGGCAAATGGTAATGCTGCACAAAACGAATCCTGTGACAAGTGGTCGTGGATCCCAGATTGAAGGGTTTTGAATGCTGAGCAAGCTGCAAGTTGTCCTCAATGCATTTGAAGGTGAAACAATTGATATTGGATGCAGAACTAAAGTAAAGTTATGAAAATGTGAGAATGAATACCAAACTAAAAGAAAGTTATGATGAACATATGAATAAAGTGAAAAGCAAACAATGAGCATGTATGAACTTCGTGAAAAAGCAAGTGATGAGTACATAAAGGCAAATGATGAATATTTCAGAATAAAGTGAAAAGCAAGTGATTAACACGTATGCATACTGTGAATGCAAGGTGGTGGAAAACAGTGCACACAATATTGCGATAGGGTGGGCACCACCAATGAATAGTAATATAAGTCTCTAAATACAAGTACATCAGTAAGTTCTTAAGAAATTCAAAGGAGCATCCCGGAAGAGTGTACACAATCAAAGACTGAGCGTTGCCACTCAGTTAGTCGCATGCTCTCATTTTGCCCCGTGTCCAGTTACAATCATTAACGTATTATTAGAATCAAATGTTATTCCATAGTAAGTTCATCCGGGTAATGAATGAATCATAAATCTCATTCATACAATGCCCAAACGTCTTTTTTAATCTTTCAGACACAATTATGGTTTAGATGTAGACATTGAACGCTACTTTTGCTATTATTTTCTCGTCACAGATGTACATGTAGGCATCACACGACAGGTAATCTGCTATGAGCGCTAGAGGCCATATGTTACTAGATTTTATATGATTCGCTTATTGCTGAGTAGTGTCGACATGATGCTCTTAATTGATAATGGTTAGCTCTCATTTCTCTGAATGTCTCCACTAATGTATCTGAACAACTAACACATTGGTATGTATGCATTTTCTTTAACTCTTGATATGTTGACGGAATAGATTCCGAGATGCATTGGCATATTTTGGACACATTGTTAGATTGTTACTGCCTCTCAAGAAAAGAAGATTATAAAAGACATTTGGGCATTTTATTAATGGGATTTATGAATCATTCATTACCTGGATGAACTTACTATGGAATAACATTTGATTCTAATTATATGTAAATGATTGCAGCTGTATAACGGGACAAATTGAGAGCACAGGGCTACTGATTGGCAACGCTCAGTCTATGATTGGGAAAAGAGTGAACAACACTGAGTGAGTTGTGTGGAAAACAAGTTGTGGCAAAGCCAAGAGACTGCCAAGGAGAATCAGAAGTGAATGTGAATCCATGACACAGCTACAGAGAGAGGAAACCTGAGTTAGTAAGAAAACCCACAGAATACAGAAGGATAATAGCGTGCCAAAGATCATAGATTGCATGACCTGTAATGGGTGGACCGTGTTAGCCGATGCTAAGATGTTTAAGGCAGTGCAAATATACTGTAGGCAATTCTTCAGCAACCCAAACACTAACTAATAGGCAGTCCAATCCCTGCGAAGTGGGAGCCTTGTGCTCAAAAGAACATTTAGCGCAGCAGCACTCGATCGTGCGTTCAAGTACAAAACAGGACTCTTCAAGGAACTGTAGTGGCTCAGGAAAGGGGATAAGGCGATGAAGAACAGAGTTCCACTATTTGAGGAGGGTCTCCACAAGTGCGCAGAGCTATTTCCAGGAATCGGGAATAGGATGGTAGTTCAGACTATGCTTACAAAGGTGAGTGGCCCTTGGGGGACAATCGTGCGTAAAAGTCTATGGATGTGCCAGGGGTCACAGGTACGTTTTGCAAGTATTCACCGACCCTCGGCGCAGTCTGGACCAAACTTGTGTGTCCCTCCGGCTTTTAGGGGCTGTGCTCCGGGACCTCAGACCATGGTGGGACAGTGGCCTTTTCTCTGCCTCTGGGGAAGGGATCGGGCCAGTTCCACTGCAGGTCATCTTAGGGCACAGGAGGGCACAGCAGCAAGGCACCCATGAAGCTTGTCACCACAGCGGGACAACACAGATACTGCGTAGGCTTGGGTCCAGGCAGACTCTCAGAATTTCAGACCTAGGAATGCTAGGTGTACGTAACTCGGCGGGAGAGTGTCTTCTGCCAAGAGCTTACAGTTCCCAAAGTTTCAAGTCAAAACTCGAGATGGTGGCGATTCCAGATCAAATGTCCCATAAAAGCTGGTCAGTTCACTGGGCAGCCCAGGAACACTTCCAAAGGGGTTTGTTTCCAGCTTAAGCAGGAGGTGCCGAGAGTAGTTAGTCCCACTACTCCAACTAGTCGAAGCGCTCTTGCAGGTCTTATGTGATTGATGATAAACAGGGACTCCAATGGGACAACAGCAGGGACAGGGTGCTAAACCTTCCAGCGGGTGACCAGCAGTTCCATGGATCTGTTTCTTCGGTTCAGGCTCATTTACTAAGTTTGGTGTGAACTCAGAAGATCGACCTGGAATAGGTCTAGAGTTCCTTCTCTTATCCAAAATCTCCTTTGCGCCAAAACGAAGAGAAACCATCAGGAGATCTGCTCACATTAAACCATTCCAGATGTGGAGCAATAACAGACCACAGTGGTCCCAGTCATCCCAGCACACCAGACATCCTGGCACCCAGAATGTGTATTGGAACTAGACAGCTCCAGCCCACATCCTGGGCGCACACAACAAGGCATGCAGAAGCCGGCGAAAACTTCGGTTTGCACAGGGATCTGCATGACCAAATAAAGAATTTCCTGGGTCTGAACAACCTGGGGAAGGCATAGGGACAAAATGGCCAAAGGACAGAACAAAGGACTTTGTGGCATGGCCATTTTAGGCACTGGCCACTGCCTGGGCCAACCACTATAAACACAGATTGGACCATTGAAAAGAGTCATAAATGCTTTAAAAGTAACCGCTGCCACCAGCTCCATCCTGGGCACTCTTGTACATTCACCAGAAATCCTTTGAGGGTGTCTACGACCTTAGAAATGAATAAGAGACCTCAGCGCACTGTACTGAAAGGTGCATCGTGCACTGATTAACTGTTGCCAAGAAATGGCAACAAAGTAAAAGATTAAGGGAAACAAAGTCTCCCAATACTGACAGTCTGAAGGGAATGTCAGTTTCCCCTTAACAATATGAGCAAAAGCCCAGCAAAGTACAGCAGAAGGCTGGGCTCCGTTGGTAAAAGTCAGGCTACGATGGTCAGAAAAAAGCAAAAAGTTGGAGGATTCACAAATGGAGGGGAAATTACACATAAATGGAAATCTTTCCTAACATCTAACAACTATGCCCGTTCCCCAAACATCTTCCATAGTTCTAGGACTGCTGTCTGCGGTGTAGCTTCTTGCCCTGGTATGCGGCATGTAAGTATGTGGTAATTTGTTGCAGCACAGATTTTGAAAGATTACCCTCCTGGGGCCAAGGTTTCATCATCTTGCCCACTGTCTTGTGAGTCCATTTCGCAGTATACTCACACTTTAACCTTATACTTTGGAAGGGACTTGCACATGGGCATTAAGGTAGTGACTCCCATGATGGCACGTCACTCTTTTGACTGCTGATACTTACTTGACCTCAAAATGGGCTTTTGTTTTGTACCTCAAATCTCTTAGCTTTGTTCTCACAATCTTTTATCAACAATCAAAATATTTTCTCTGAATTTCAACACTTCTCAGGCCTTCTCACAAGCCTCTCTGGCTTCACCAAATCCAATTGGAGCACGCACCACAGTTGCCGCCCATACTTCAAACTCTGCCCTTTAAGGCCAATCCAAACCTGCACACGCTCCTGGAGCCTGTGCTAATACCAAACCAACCTTTCTTCACAACCTGGAGCCGGCTCTCCACTCTTGGGCTATTATCTCCTACCACAAAGCCAAGATATTTTTTGTCACCTTCCTGCAATCTGGGTGCCCTTTTTCCCAGGCCAACAACCTCCTCTTATCAGTCTTTCGAGTCCTATTTACAACAGCTCCGCCCCTGCCAATCTTCCTCACCTTCCTCTAACAAAATCAACAGCCTCTATTTAAAACATATGAGTTCACTCTTAAAACAACACAATAATTAAATATATTTCAACCCCACAGCCGTCATCTTTCCTAACTGATGACAAGGAAAACATCTATTCTTATAACTGCCCCATTAGGCCATCAGGTGTGTGGCTCTTCTTCTATGCCCCACTCGGCACAGGGAATCTCCTCTTCTTTTGTTTTTTTTAATTATTTTTTCTGTAATACATCATAAGGTGCCACCACCCATAACCCTGGCAAAGCCCAGGGCACAGGGAAACTTCCTCTCATATCTCTTTCTTCCCCACAATATATACAATACTTCCCTTCGCCCTATATTTGCAGGATTACTATTCTCATACTTACATCTGTTGGTAAACTGACACCTTCAGAACTGCCTCTTCCCATAATCTGCCACTCTGCCTTCTGGTCTGCAGGGCAAGTGTGCAGGTATTTTTTCAAGGGGGCTCCTGGCGGGCGTCAGAGTTTTCATGCGTGATTAACAATGTGCTCGTCACAGGGTGCGATGCAGTCCTGCAGGCTCACAGCGGGGGAAAAAGTTGGTAAAATCACAGAGGGTGATGGCAAACCATCCTCTGCTGCCATATATCATGATGGGGAGTAAACCCCCTATGGGCATGCAGCAGATGGGTCAGGGGGAAATCAGACACCCAAAAAATTGAAGAGTCCAGTAATGTGGCAAAAGTACTGTTACACTCCATAAATCCAGATAAAACCGGGACAGCAATGGACATCACAGTGATTTCCGATTCTCTCTCAGCGTGGTACAGGCTTGAAAGAGCATGTGAGTTAAGAGCTATGACCTCCTCAATCGGGGCCCAGTGCTTGGCATCAGCAGTCCTTGAGCTGTAGCCCGCCCCCCCATGACCTATCCAGGCATTTCCAGGGTTTCTGGGAGTTGTGGGCGCGGGCAAGGTATCACCCAACCTGCGGTCTGAAGAATGTGGCCCCCCTGGCTTGGCCAGGAAGAAATGCACCAGAGAACCACCTATCAAGTGCAAAAAATTAAGTTATGGGTGGTCTGTGGAGGAGGGCTATTGTACCTTGGAGGGAAGATGCGGGGCAAAGCAGAGAGAAGAATGAAAATAGAAAAGGGCTTCCTGTGAGAGGTAAAGGTACCTCGCGAGATGTAAAGTACCTCACAGGTAAGTACTTAGATGAGGAAGAGGGATGTAGTGATAATGCCCTTCTCCAATAAACACGTCCTTTTTTCAAATCCTTTTTAACTGCTCCTCAGAAATCAGATTAGTGTTTTATTGCTCTTGTTTCAATGCATACATTGAGTGCATACTTGCCAACCCTACAGATTTAGGCAGTAGGATACTGCGTTTTCAGCAGTCCTACCGCCTACAGATTTGGGTGACAGATCCTACTGCTTTTTACAGTGGCAGGTAATTTATGTGACTCTAAGGCAGGCTGCTGGACAAAGCATTCAACACATTAATTAAATCTGTCTGTACAGTGGGCTGGTAGGTGATTACTTTGATTGGGCTCAGCCCATTCCACTGACCTGTCAGCTACGTGGCTCTGCCCTGCACTCTGGCAAGGAGAGGCCTTAGGTGAACCACCAGTGAAGGTAACTGGCAGAGCGCAACACCATCACACAGCATCTGCCTATCAGACTGAGGGGTGGGGGGTCTCAGTCTCCATGTCATTCAGTGTTCAACTTGCAATGCAGGAATACATGTGTATTGCCAAGGGGGCTGCTACAGAGGAGTGGCAAATGTTGCCTACCAGCTCTGTGTGATTCTGTGTAATTGAATTTGGTGTTAACTCACCATTCAGAATTTTACATTTTTAACAGTTGAGCATCTTTTCATGTTGTGCTGTTTGATAGGTTGTGTATTTTAGAATGCTTCAATGGTGCCAACCATGTATGTTTTTTTAAAATTTTCCTGTGATGTCATTGTTATGCGAATTATTCTTTTTGAAACTTGAAAAATCCTACATCTTTTTGGTCACAGAATGTTAGCAAGTATGTGAGTGTAAAAATTACTTTATGACATACGGGTTGTCACTAAGGTGTATATCTTCGCAATGGGGCGGGTTCGCATTCCTTCATTTTTAAGGGACTATTGTCTTCCTGACTCAAATAAGACTGTAATCCTTCTGTTCACTTAAAAAGTAATCTGCGCGGCTTCATCTCCACAATAGGACAAGCAACTTTATGTTCCCTAACAAATGTATTCAGTATCCTCAGCCGCCAGAGAGGTCTCTAGTTAAGGACCAAAGCCACTCGATTACGTATTCAGTATCCTCAGCCGCCAGAGAGGTCTCTAGTTAAGGACCAAAGCCACTCGATTACCAGGTGTTTCATTTCACCTCAGCAAAATCTTCTTGGTTTAAAACTGAAATTATTAAACAAAAGCTGTACTGCGCTGAAAACCAGTCGCCACCCTACAACTCTTATTATTGCAGCTGCTTTAAACAGCAGACGTAACGAAACCGAAAGCAGGCAAAGGGGTGCGTCAAGGTCCGGCGGCAACAACGTCAGATAGATTTACATATGAAATTCCCAGCATGCTGTAGGCGTGCTTGTATTTCCATAACAACACGTTTCAAATAAATATGTTATTTACTCAACTATACATTCTGTGTAACAAATGAAACGCGGTAGTAAGAAAAGATTATATCTATGCTCTCTGAAACAACCATATGTTAAATACATGTAGCATTTTGGAGATATATATAACAAAGCAGTTGGAGATGCATTGTGGTTGGTCCGAAAGCAGTGGGTTATCTCATTTGATTGTTCAGTCAGTAACAGATATCCTTGTTCTTTCTTTCCCCGCAGCCCCACTGCTGCACTTGACCAGCCTTTTATTAAATCATAGTGTACTTTTGAATATATATTGTATTTTTAAACATTGTATCGTTAATATTCTAATGTCATTTCCTCGTGATGCGCTGATTAGTCTCATCAATGTTTTCTTGCCAGCATAATATTATAATGAGCTTCCTGGCAGAGCATTATTCTATTGAACTATTTTTTCATTCTACTAGAGATTCCTGGTGGAACATTTTTTGATGCATGTTTTGATGGAGAATTTGACCTATGAAAAGTGTCATGGTGGTTATTTTCTCATATAATATTATCTATTTATCCCCCTTGCGTGGATTTCACCTCTTATGTATTGGCACTTTGAGTGCTATCTTTAAAGAGCTGGTGGGGGCGTGGCTAGTGAATAGCAACAGAAGAGGAAGATTGCTTTTGCTTAAGTGATGATACAGGGTGGATTGTAGAACCCAGACGCGCTGTAAGTAAGCATCTAGGAATTCAGAAACATGGGAGATCGTGTGTGCTGAAGGGTTATTGCTGTGGTGGCACAGGTCACCAGGGCGGGCCACACCACGTGCTGGGGATACTCAGCTCAGCACCAATGCTGCGATCATGGGCCGGGTACACCCTGAAAAGCGTCCTGATCACCGGACGTACCACTGTGGCTGGGGGTGAACGTCGAAAAATGCTTAGGCTGCTACTGCGCATGCGTGAATTTCAATGGCAAAGCAAAATTCGATGGTATGGTAACGTCGGATTTTGCTTACCCGTCAGAAAATGCTTTATGGTCTACGGGGCAGGGGCAGCGGTGCCAGGGGCACGGGCAGGGGCAGGGACGGTGCTACATTAACCCTACATAGCTCTCAACCATTTGTGTTGCAAAGGCGGGTGAAACCACCCGATTTTGTTTTTGGCGGGTGAGACGCCCATTGGAATGCATGGGCGTGCAGGAGGCTTGGCGGGTGAGTCAGCCGTTTAAAAGGCGGGTGACACCCGCCAAAAGCGTGTGAGTTGAGAGCTATGCCCATATGTTTCCACAGGGCATATTATTTATTTACAGGGCATATTATTTATTTTAACCCTATGTTGTGCAGGGCAGTGCATTAACCCGTCAGAAAATGCTTTCTGCCGTCAGAAAATGCTTTCTGGTATATGGGGCAGGGGCAGCGGGGGCAGGGGCAGTGCTACATGAATCCTATTAACCCTGTGTTTCGACAGGGCATATTATCTATGTTAACCCTATGTTGTGCAGGGCAGTGCAGCATAGCATTAACCCGTCAGAAAATGCTTTCTGCCGTCAGATAATGCTTTCTGGTCTACGGGCAGCAGGGGCAGGGGCAGTGCTACATTAACCCTATTAAACCTATGTTTCCACAGGGCATATTATTTATTTACAGGACATATTTTTTATTTTAACCCTATGTTGTGCAGGGCAGTG
Organism: Ambystoma mexicanum; assembly: GCF_040938575.1. Taxonomy (NCBI): domain Eukaryota; kingdom Metazoa; phylum Chordata; class Amphibia; order Caudata; family Ambystomatidae; genus Ambystoma; species Ambystoma mexicanum. The sequence goes on from NC_090930.1 coordinate 923,336,278, forward strand.
CATTAACCCGTCAGAAAATGCTTTCTGCCGTCAGAAAATGCTTTCTGGTCTACGGGGCAGGGGCAGCAGGGACAGGGGCAAGGGCAGTGCTACATTAACCCTATTAACCCTATGTTTCCACAGGGCATATTTTTTATTTACAGGGCATATTATTTATTTTAACCCTATGTTGTGCAGGGCAGTGCATTAACCCGTCAGAAAATGCTTTCTGCCGTCAGAAAATGCTTTCTGGTCTATGGGGCAGGGGCAGCAGGGGCAGGGGCAAGGGCAGTGCTACATTAACCCTATTAACCCTATGTTTCCACAGGGCATATTATCTATTTTAACCCTATGTTGTGCAGGGCAGTGCAGCATAGCATTAACCCGTCAGAAAATGCTTTCTGCCGTCAGAAAATGCTTTCTGGTCTACGGGGCGGCAGGGGCAGGGGCAGTGCTGCATTAACCCTATTAACCCTATGTTTACACAGGGCATATTCTCTATTTTAACCCTATGTTGTGCAGGGCAGTGCAGCATTAACGCTATGGTGGCAATTGTGTACCCTATGTTACATCATTTATGGTGCGATTGCAAAATCAGACGACAGCCTTAGCAAAGTCTGATGGTACGTAAAATGCCATTTTCTGCTGCCTTGCAAAGCTGCCTTCCCGGGCAACTGGAGCTGTGCCTCATCATTTTTAACCCTATGTTGCATCATTTAGGTAGTGATAGCAAAATCTGGCGGCGAATCCGCTGTGGATTCGCTGGTATCGAGTCCTTTCATGTTTCTTTTATTCTTTTACACTATCAAGGCTGTTTTTGCTTAGTTTACACATGTTTACTAGTAATGTGATGATTGTTTTGTAAAGGTACATTTAAACCAAACACAATAAAAAATGTTTTAAAAAAAGTATTGAGTCCTTTCCTTTCCCCAGCTGTACAACCTGCAGGCTTGTCTGGGCCTATTTTCAACTCGAAGAGCCCCCCCCTCCCCTGTGGTGTAATCTATTGTGGTGGTTGCCCTCCCCGTGCGTTTCATTTTGTCTTAAAAGTTAGCCTCCCTGGTGCTTTTATTCTGGTTCTGGGCCTCTTAGACCCCTCGAGCCTCATGGGGGGGCGGAAGAAACCCCTCTGTGTAATGTCTTCGAGGTCCGATCTTGTGGTGATGAGGTGCTGGTCGGTCCCCCTCCTTCTCCACTGGGCCTCCTTTTGTGGGACCTCTGTTCTGGAACTACTTGGGGATTCTCTCCTCGTGGAGGTCCATGGGGTTATACCTGGCAGGTTGTCTCTCTCTCCTGGACCAGGTCTGTGGGGCCCCCAGTTCTTTACTTTCCCCCGCTTTTATGGGGCAACGTCTCCCAGCGACCCCCCCGCCAGGGTTATCTTGATATTAGAGGCTTCATCTCATGTGGTTGCCACAGTTTGTCTGGTTAGGGGTGCCTGCCCCCCCTGGAAGCTCCACCTTAGCTCTTATCCTGCTCTGGGGAACCGGGGTGTCTGGGTCACTCTTGTGGGCCCTTGATCGGATCTCGCCAGGGCCGACAAGGTGCGGTGCCTTGGCCCTTCCTGGCCTCGATGTTCTCCTGGATGGGTGGTGTGGTGGGGCTTGTGAGGTAGTCCTCTGGGTATAGCTGACTGGTCTGTGGCCCAGAGCCTCCTCCATCCCTTGCTATGTCCTACGGTATCTTCCTCTGTGTGTTCACTTTAATGGAGGGGCCTCACCTGTTGCACTTGTCGGGGTTGCAGTTGTCGGGGTCCTTATGAGGCTTCATGGGTGCTCCTGCTATCCCCCTGTTGCTCTCCTCTAAGCTTGCCCCTTCACGCTCCTGCTGTCCCCCTGTTCTTCTCCTCTATGCTTGCCCCTTCAAGGCTCATGCTATCCCCCTGTTGCTCTCCTCTACGCTTGCCCCTTCAAGCCTCATGCTGTCCCCCTGTTGCTCTCCTCTACGCTTGCCCCTTCAAGCCTCATGCTGTCCCCCTGTTGCTCTCCTCTACGCTTGCCCCTTCAAGGCTCCTGCTGTCCCCCTGTCGCTCTCCTGTATGCTTGCCCCTTCAAGGCTCCTGCTATCCCCCTGTTGCTCTCCTCTATGCTTGTCCTTCAAGGCTCAGGGCTGGCTCCGGCTGCTTTCCCACTCATAAGGCACTGGATGGAGGGAGAGGCTTTTTTGCAAACAAAACTAGCTGCTTAGGTGCTGCAGATGAAAGTGCTTGAATTGCCTGGGCCTCCCTTTCAGGGCCCGACAGAGGAGATGAGTAGTGCCTTTGAAGGGTTAGGGTTGCCCAACCCACTTAATGGGATGCTAATGAACCTGCTACTAAAGCAACTACCCATTTGTGAGGGTCCAATAAGTAATGATATTGAGCATTGATTTCTAATACTTTAAGGAATGTAGCAAGCAGACTGTGTTGTGATATGCACTTAGTTAGCAAGCCACACCATTTTTAAAATGTCCGTAGGTAGGCCACCCCCATCAGGTATTAGACTATGGATATCATGCAAGACAAACCCCCAAATGAGCCCCCACCCCCTTACTTTCTTACCCTACTCAACGCCCTGGGAGCACTTGAAGCAAGGTATGGGTAACATATAAAACATTCTACCAACCAAAATATGAGAAAAGTAAATGGATGGCATGCACGGAGGAAGAAATTCGAAAGAAAATCAGTAAATTGAACAATATGGTGCACCATGTCCGGATTGGATCACAAACGTCCACCTCAAACAGGAAGTGGAAACTTGGGCCCCGTTAATAGCAGAAATTTTTAGAAGATGCAGGACAACAAAAGCTATTCCGGCCACATGGCAAACAGCCAACATCGTTCCAATCTACAAAAAAGGGCTGAAGGATGACCCAAGAAACTACAGACCTATCGCCCTACTGGACGTGATTGGCATACTCTTCGGTTCCCTGTTGTTGGAGAAATTCCAAGACTGGCAGAAAGTGGCAAAAACAGCAGATCCCCTGCAATCAGGCTTTGAAAACACCTAGGAACCTCGGTCAACATTATGATGATCAGTATCCTCAAGGCCAGAGTCTTCGAGGGCTATTCAACAATTTTCATAGCTTCGATCGACCTGGTACAAGCCTTTGACCGTGTAAACAGAAGAAAATTATGGAGCAAATTGGAAAAACAAAGGTGTCCAACTTCACTCCTCGACCCTATTAAAGCGCTGTATAGCAACACCTCAATCAGAGTACGCCTGAATGAAGCTGGGCTATTATCAGAAAGTATACAAACAGCAAGAGGAGTCAAACAAGGATGCCCTCTGGCCCCGGCTCTCTATAAAGCATGCATGGCCGACATAGTGGATGCAGAAATTGATACACGCTCCTTCCCTCCAAAAATAGGAGAGTCAAAAGTGACAAGACTGCTCTATGCGGACGACATCCTTCTGCTGGATCAAACACCAATCGGACTGCAGCGTCAACTAGACAGTCTTGTACGCTACTTGAAGAAGAACAACTTAGATCTGAACACAGCAAAAACTAAAATCATGATCTTGGAAAAATCAACCAGGCCAACGAAAAGATCACAATGGTTTGCGAACTCGGAGCAGCTGGAGACAGTGAAAACCTTCACATACTTAGGAGTGAAAATATCTCGGAGCCAAATAGAACTATCGATGCAAGAACATCTTATCCTGAAGATGAAAACATTGGCTGCTCAAGCAACACTCCTGGAAAGGAAATTTGGAAAATTCACCATCCTCCCAGTACTAAAATTCTTCAAAGCCAAAGTGACTCCAGCATTAACCTACGGGGCAGAAGCAATGCCACATCTTCCTTCAACACTGTGGACAAAATTGGAAGGAGCTTTTTGGCGCAAAGTCTATCACTACCCAACTCTACCCCAACAGCAGTTATCCGAAGAGAACTATGCCTTCAATCACTGGAATCAGTGGTAGTCAAAAACGTCTCCTGTTCCTGGGGAAAATCCTAAGAACTCCACGGCCTACTATTCTGGACATCATCTATCAAGAAATGACGAATCAAAAAAACACCATGATGACAAAATGGTACAAAAACTTACTAGATCAGTCAGAAAAAATCGGATGCTCGGAATGGGAGATCGAACGCACACCAGAGAAAATCAAGAAAAAACTAAAAATCCACGACTGGATTGAGACCTTGGAAAAAGCTGAGAAACACACACCACAGAGTCATCATACAATTACCACACAAAGGGTAGACGAGACAAGGAATTACTTAAAACAATTCTCGGATAAACCCTTTCATATTATTTTCTTGAGAGCACGTCTGAACATCCTAAAGACGAAAGAAATTCTATACCTCAAAAAACAGGTTCAAAATAAAAAATGTCAATACTGTGATACCCGAGAATCTGAAACAGTGCGACACCTACTTCTTCTGTGTCCTGGTACAAACAGTCTCAGAACGACCTATCTACGACCACACAAAATGAAACATCTTACCACCAGTGAAGAAGATTGGTGGAACATGCTAATGAGCGGAGAATCCACAACATTGACTGTAGCTACAGCCAAGTTCTTCGAAGGTCTAAAGCTTGAAGATAAAACAAGTCGAGAATAAACAGAAAAACGGAGAAAACAAGGATTTTAAGAAACAAGCACAGAAATGGAAACATTTTAAACTCACCAAATAATGGTTTCACAAAGAAACACTCCCGTAAAACAAAAACCAAGAGAAAGAATTTGTAAAAATTGTAGAACAATTAAATACAAAAGAAAAAAGAAAAAAAAAACATTCTTGCAGAGGGCTGGTTGTGGGTTCTCTGGATTCGTGCTCAAACACCGCCTGGGGACTGAATGGGAACCAGGCACATAAAGTGTGGCTATTTATCACACACCAGGTGAAGTGCGGCTTCCCTCTCGAGCAATTATCACACCATTGACGAGAAGTCCTGTCCCGCCTCCCCTCACTGAAACAATTACACTCATGCTGAAACCAACGCTACAACTGACTGCACACTACACATCCCATCTCGCACAACCGCAGCTATCTGGACAATTGGAGACACTCACTGTCATCCCTGCATCCCTCAATGCCACATCGTATGTGCCTGACTGCCTCTGTACTAGAAACCCTTTCCGACTGAAGCACTCTTCCCTTACCTGACAATCATTAGGTGCTCTCAGCAGAACACAACTGTATTAGTGCCCGAGGCAAGTGACCTTCATAGAATCATAGTTGGCTATCCAACCCCTCCGATTGGGTTTATAGCCCTTTGGTGACTATTAGCCAATTAGGAGGGCCGGTCTGTTTGGGATATGAGGCACACTATGACAAATCATCTTCTAGTGCACCAGTGGTGCAGGGATGAATATCGGTTTCTAAACCATCAAACAACCCCTAGTACACCATAAGGGATCTGAACAGATTGGAAACATAAGCAAATTATAAATCTTGTTCAATTTTGGTAACATGGACGGAGTGGCAGGCTTATCTGCGAATAGTCGTGGATCGTTGGTTAGTTGCAACACAGTGAAAATAAAATTATTACCCAATGTCTTTGCTTTGGGTAATAATCGTTTCGTGAAAGCGAGGTGAGTGGAAAGCATCTAAAAGCTCCTCCGAGCATGTTTTTTCAATTTAATTGTATTAATCTGTGCTCCGTGCCTTATTGAATCCCTCTCCCTGCCTCCCCCACCCGCTTCCTCCATGATTGGTCAGATCACTAGTCTTAACTGATATGAGTTTCTTGACCTACTATCCGGCAGTTGTCGCTCGTCGTCACTGTGTGCCCAGACCCCCTGGTTCCCATGTTGTCACTGCCCCTCCAACAACCTCCAACAACCTCTGGTCCATTGTGATGCCCCCAGCTTCTCGCCTGGTCGCCGAAGATATGGCCGTCTACTTCATGCCCCTCTCGTGTCCCATGTTGTCGTTGTGTGCCCCCTGCGCCCTCTGGTCACCCTTGATGTCGCCGTATACCCCCAGCCCTTCTGGTTCCGTGATGTCTCTCTGTACCCTCTGGCCCCCTGCAGGCTGTTGCCGTTTGCCTCTACCCCCGGTCCCCTGCGATGCCGCTGTGTACCCAACCCCTTCCGTCCTCGTTTACAGTTCCCAGGCATGCCCTCCTGTGTGTGCCCTAGCACCTGCACTGTCTAGGTGTCTCTAGACCGAGTGCAGTAGCTAATCTTTACATTTGTGCTGTTCATTCCCTGTGGCAGTGTATTTGCTTTCTCCCTCTTTTCCTCCCTTGGCATTGAATGCCTTTGAAGCGCATTGCACTTAGGCGCCGTTTGCATGAAACTTCATATCATATCAGTATGCTTACTCTCTACTCTACACCATCACACAATTAGAGTGCACCTATCCCCCTCAATCAATTCGGCCTAGCTGCTCACATACGACCACTACCCCACAAACACGTCATCACTCTAATAAAAAGCAGCTATATCCCATTACAAACCGGCCTTGCTGCACACATGTGTCCTACAGGCCTAACGCAGCCAGAAACCAGTCTGGGTGTACACCCACCAGACTTCACACATTTAACTGATATCATCAACACCTCATACACCCCAGTCAAAAATGTCATAAAACGGATTCAAATTATATACACTGTTTAGCTTATTTGTATTTATTTGTATTTATATTTATTTAATTTATATAGCGCTTTACGCCAAAGCGCTGTACATATTAACAACAGGATACATATAACAGTTAACAGTATAACAGTAACAGAGGAAGCAATTGAATTGAATTATATGTATTTTGAATTATATATGTTCTTTAGCACTAGCAAGGAGGTCTCCAGGATGAAGTTTCAAGGGACATCAAAATAGTTCCTACTGAATAGTATGTGATGTTCCATCCCACTCTGTTGCTCCTGTCAGCAAGCAGAGATGTATAAGCCCCCAATTGCTTTATTGGCCCACATTCTGTATAGTTGAAGGCCATTTGAAGTTATGCTGATTTGATTAAAGGGATGGTCTAGTAAAAAAATGTATTTAAAAAATAGATAGGCCACATAAAAAAAAATACTAGCATTCTCCGTTTTAAAACTTCCTATGTAAAATTTTGAGCTATTCAAGCTCAAAATTCGAAAAAGCAAGCACAGGAGCACAGCCATTTTGTGAAATGGAGGCCCTCCTGTGCTGGCTTTTGCTTTTGCGGCACTAATGAAGGAAAAGCCAGCCAGCTGTAGTAAACAAAGGCTACCGCTGGGTGGCTTTCCCTTCATTAGTGCTGTAGGCGGAGGACGGGGACCGGAGACCAGAGCAGGAAAGCTGCAGCTGAATCTCGGTAAGTGCTATTTATTTTTTTTACAAAAAATAAGCACTAACTGGAGGAGCCCGGAAAACTTAGAAATAAAACCGCAGCTTTAAAAACGTTGTATTTATGTTTGCGGTCGCTTTTGAAGCGACCGCAAACATAAATACAACGTTATTGTGTTGGAAAACGCTGCGGTTTTTCTTTCCAAGTTTCTCAGGCTCCTTTGGCTCGGAGGAGCCTGAGAAACTTGGAAAGAAAAACTGCAGCGTTTTCCAACACAACCGCGTGTGTTTCTGCCTGCTGTGGCTATCACTTTGGGTCCAAAGTGAAAGCCACAGCAGGCAGAAACACACGCGGTTATGTTTACATGCCGCATAGTGTTTCTACCTGCAGCTGATTTCCCATTTGGGGCTCTCGGGCTCCCCGTGGGGAGCCCGAGAGACCCAAATGGGAAATGCTAAATGCTGCGTTGTCTGCCTAAAGCAGATTCAGGCAGACACAACGCGGTTGTGTTGGAAAACGCTGTAGTTTTTCTTAGAGTAGGTGGGCGAGGTGGGAGGGGGAGACAATAGAGCAGGCAGACAAGGCAGCTTGAGGCAGGCAAGTTAAGCAATGGGACAAGACAACGACAATCAGGATTAAAGAAAAAACAGAATGAACCTTTTAAGACAGGAGGGAAAAGAGAGTCCTGCATAGAGGGAGAAAGCCCTAGGTTACACAATGCAATTTTAGGTACTCAACAGTCACATTAAATCATTAAAAACACCTGGTGGAAAACCACCTAAGTTGGACAGTCCTGAATAGAATAAACAAGGCTACTTAGCTCTGGCTTGTAGATGTAGTCGGGATGGTTGTTATGTTCCGCCCTGCGTCCCGCTACGCGGTGACGCAGGGCGTCCTTAATAAAAGCCCCGCCCCCGCGTTCGGGAGGCAGTTCCGGGGCAGACCTAACATCGGCGTGGGTGTGTGTTTATTGCAGCTCCCGCTGGAGCTGCGCCACCGGCCGCGCGGCCTAATTGCATGACGCCAGCCCCCGCGCGTAGGCCGCGGGCCCTCGACACAACAATGGCGACGAGGAGAGACGAGCTCCACAATAAGCTCGGTGCTCTGAAGGCACCACAACGACATACAGCCATCGCGGCTTAATTTTTGGACACCCGGTGGGGGTGCCATCACACACGTGACCCCCCACCCCAAAAAAAAAAAAAAAAAAAAAAAAAAATTTTTTTTTTTCTCTTTCTCTCATCTATTCATGCGCTCTGCCTCCAAGACCACAACTCTTCCCATCCAACACAGGAGAGCGGCACCACAGAGTGTGGGGAGTGCCAGGCCAGGAGTTGCAACACGGCGCCTGGGCACGGCGGCACCTCCAAGGCAGGCAGACGACGCAGCACAGCATTGGTGGCCGTCGGAGGCACCTACGACAACACGGATCAGGTACACGCCAGCATGGCGGCCGGCACATCCACGCCTGGGCCCTCCACGCCGTCCAGAATTGCGGCAAACCTGTCCATGACGCCGCCTCCACCTCGAACTCAAGGCACTTCGTCGACACTGGTCCAACCGTTTGACCCATTCACGGATCCGTCGTCATGCGGACCCAGATGGCAGCTATGGATCCAGAAGTTCGAGATGGCGATGGAGTGCAAAGAGATCACTGCGCCCAGGAAACTGAAGGCACACCTGCTACTCAGTGTGGGTGATGAGGTACTGCGCATTTTCAATTCGCTGAACGTTGATGATGGCCTGGATGGGTACCGAAGCGCGAAAGACGCCCTCACCGATCACTTCCTCCCTCAATTAAACCCAGACTATGAGACGTTTCTCTTCTGCACCACATTACAGACAGCGGAGGAAACCGCATCGTGATCCCTCTCAAACTACAGGACAGAATAGTGGCCCTAGCACATGAGGGACACCAAGGACTGGTAAGGACGAAAGCCCGCATTCGGCACCGAGTATGGTTTCCCCAGATCGAGGAGCGGGTCGAGACACTCATCACCACGTGCCTAGCCTGTCAGATAACAGGGGGGCCGCCAGACCCGGAACCCATCATATCGGCAGAACGGGGCCGCTCTCGCTGGGAGGCCATCAGCATTGACTTTTGCAAGCTCCGGGAGGGCCTCCACTTGCTGGTGGCCGTCGATGACCACTCCCGCTACCCGGAAGTTGAGATAGTTGAGTCCACAGCAGCTGAAGTGGTCATTCCGGCCCTAGAGAAAATGTTCGCAACCCATGGACTACCCATTTCAATCAAAAGCGACAATGGCCCGCCGTTTACGGGAGAGGATTTCAAAAAGTACCTACAGGATCTCAATGTGAAATATCACCACATCACTCCAAGACACCCCCAGGCAAATGGGGACGTAGAACGATTTATGCGGACTATCAATAAGGTACTCCGAGTGTCTAAGGCTAACGCCAGCCCCTGGAAGGTTGACCTCTTCCGATTCCTCCGAAATTACCGGGTCACGCCTCACAGTACAACCGGCATACCGCCTGCGGACCTCATGTTCGGCACCGTCATCAGATCCTCGATCCCGCATCACCCAAGCAGAACCCCGGACACGGTGAACGAGGAACGCACCGAGAGAAGGAGGAGGGATGCCAACGAACACATGAGTGGCAAGCGGAGAGCGAGGCCGTCCCATCATCAAGTGGGTGACCAGGTTATCATGCTACGTAACCCTTCCAAGTCAAAACTTGACACAAGGTACGAGGAACTTCCATGGACCGTCAGCAACCGGCATGGAACCATGGTCACTGTGACACGAGGAAACCGCCAAGTGACGAGAAATGCGTCATGGTTCAAAGCCATACCCCGTACACTATGGACTGATAAGGAATGCCATCGGGAAGGCATGGACAATCCACCCAGCGAAGAAGAGCCGGAGGCCATCCCTGAGGAGGATGGAGCGCGGGATGGAAGCTGGGAACCGGTGGATGAACCTGGCCTCGAGGACCCGAACTGCGACGATGGAACCGAGCTTGAAGCAAGGGGGGAGGACCCCCGCGAAGGACGATACTCACTGAGAACAACGACGAGACCGCCAGCCAAGCTAAGTGACTATGTGTGGCAACTGGTGCAATAGTGCCATGAACCCCAATGGCAAGGTGGCTGAGTGTTGAAGACTGAGCGCTTATGTTGGACTTGGCCGTTGTGCGGCTGTTAGAGTTATGTGTTTTGTTTTGTTTTATAATAAAGGAGGAATGTTATGTTCCACCCTGCGTCCCGCTACGCGGTGACGCAGGGCGTCCTTAATAAAAGCCCCGCCCCCGCGTTCGGGAGGCAGTTCCGGGGCAGACCTAACATCGGCGTGGGTGTGTGTTTATTGCAGCTCCCGCTGGAGCTGCGCCACCGGCCGCGCGGCCTAATTGCATGACGCCAGCCCCCGCGCGTAGGCCGCGGGCCCTCGACACAACAATGGTCAGTTCTGTGCTTGCATGATGTTCCAAGTGCCATCTAAGTAGATGGTGAAGGTAAGCACTAAAGAAATAAAGGCTGAAATCAGTATGGAAGAGTGTTAGTGCTCTGTTCATTTAAGATGGCATTCTTTTGATATGTGCAAGCGTCGCTAAGGAAACATTTGTCGCATAACTCACATAAGCAGATTTATGCTTTTATTTTCTATTAAGCACATTACATTTCTTCTTTTGCTTTATAGTGTCTACATTACTGGTTGCTGCAACACTAGTACACCAGGGAGACAGAGTAATGACAAGCTAGCCCAAAGAGGCTGCAATATCTTTAGTGAGCCTAATGAGTTGCTCGTTCCCCTGTGCATAGAGGAAGAGCCCAGGAGTGTGTGAGGGGCAGATGGTGAGAACCTGAAGGGCATTTCTGGAAATCAGTTGATGTCCCAATACTTTTTCTTTGTATCATACAAAAGGAAACAAGGCTGTAGGCAGGGGGATATTGGAAGGGCATTGGGGACAGTACACCCGAGTATGCCTCCTCATCCTCATTCCTTGTTTTGTACACACCTTACATTTTCTGTATGGTTGTGTCTTCATGGGTGTGGCAGGAACATAATCAGCTAAGTGTCGTCCTTTCAATCGGGCCACATCTTCTACCCATGGAAAGGAGCAAAGTAGGTGAGCAAAGTGAGTTCACATGCGGCTAGCAGAGGATGGTCACCATCGTGTATGTGAGATAAAAGCTGAATTAGAGACAATGGGCCTCATTATGAGTTAGCCGATCTGGAAACAACAGTGGCGGGTTAGAACCCTAACTCAGAGTTCTGCAGGCGGGCGGTGTTACTCCCGCCAGTTCTGACCTGGCGGTAGGAACGCCACCCGCAGACGGAAATGCGACTCCTATTGGACTCCTTGGGAATGGGGATTAATGGAATTCCGGCTCTGGAATTACCGGGGCTGTAATGCTCCAGTGATTCCGGCAAGACACCACATTTCAGCCAGCGCATAACTCAATACAATGTTAAGTACATGGCTGTTGCTTCTCCTACAAATACAAAAGAAATAAAGCATTATGCCAAGAGACTTAATGCAACCAATAAGAACGAGAATCTGATATCTACTGAAGATGCAAGTGGATCCGTGGTAATACCTAATGAAAAAATGCCTTATAAAAAGGAAATATGAAAATGAAAGTACCATTTCGAAAGATGATCTGGATACGGTTAGCCTTGTCTTAACAGAGAGTCGTTTACAAGGTAGACTCTTGAAACCACCGGCAGTTAGCACCGATCAAGAGGGAAGTAAAACATCAAGTCCCAAATGCCACGTTAGATTTCTTCATTTGCTTTACATTCTGTACATTACTGGCTGTTGCAACACTAGTACACAGTTTAGTCTTCACACCAGGGAGACAGAGTAATGACAAGCTAGCCCAAAGACGCCGCAATCACTTTAGTGAGCAGAATGGGTTGCTCGTTTGTCTGGCCACAGAAGAAGAGTGTTATGCTCACCTGGTTCCCACAGGGGCGTAGATCGAACCCGGACAGCTGCGGCCTCCACCAGCGTGAAGCGTAAGGCAAAGATGACCGTCTGGACGGACCCCCTTAGTCTTGTAAGCTTGACTCGTAGACATATTCTCCTGTAGATGGAGAAAGGTATTTAGGCCCGTGGGTGTGAATGCAGACCCTCCTCCCTGCTCCCGTTCTCCCCACTTGCCACCTCCGATATTCCCAGTCAGTTTCCTCACCTTTTGTTTTTGATTGGTGAGCTCTCCATCCTGCGTGGCATGCAGAGGTGCGTAGAAACCAGTTGCTTCATTGGTTTTAGGTGCTGGAGTTCTGGACGATTATTGAGTCCGGAGTTTGCCAAGTTTAAAGAGTTCAAAATGTCCAATGTTCACTCTTGCACTTCCCTGTTGATTTGCGGTGGCAAATTCTGTCTGGAGGTTGCTGGCGGCGTTCAGGTTAGAGTCTGTATCACCCAAACTATCCTGTAAGGTTGCGTGAGATTGGATGGCAATCCCCTTAGGCGTCAGGACTGATTTCTACTATGAGCCTGGCGCCTAAGGCGCCAGGACTGAACCCAGATAGCCCCTAGCCGGGGCTTCTGAGGTTTAAACAAATGTCTGGATGCCTGCTTCCGGGGCGGATGGCCTTGGTCCAGCTGCCCGGAGGTAGGCATCATGACAAAGAGCCCAAAAGTATCTGAGGGGCAGTAGGTGAGTACCAGACCTCAGCCGGGAGAAACAAGCCAAGCAACAGCCTGAACAGTGACATTCAATCAGTGGAAGTACTAATTGCATATCACTTATGCATATCAATGTTAATGCACTTTTGTACACTTCCAACACTGGAAGTGGAAATCTTGCAACTGTAGGTCTTGCGTGTTAATGGTTGTTGGCAGACAACTGAAATGTGCCCATCTCTTACATTGTTCACATTGTACCTGGTAAAGCAAACATGAAAAACTAGAGTAGTCGTACTTATAATTTAAAACAACATTCTTTAACATTCAAAGTAAAGTCGCTTATTAATTAGGAAACCACCAATGTGAGTTTCTTTGCATTTCAGTACACCGACAACTACTTTAGCGATAGAGTAATGAGCGCAACATGCATTGAAGTAACAGACAACAACTGTACCGATAATCACCAATAAATGTGTAATAAGTTCTATTTATGTCCTAGCATCTGGCCTTTCTGTAATTACGCAAGTGATACTTTCACCGCCGTTAAATACCATGATTTCAGGCCATTACACATTTGTTCAAAGGCACTGACCAAACAGAAAACATTTCCAAAAACGGCACTTATCCGAACAGGAAATTTGAACATAGCGTGCCACCCCACTAAGGACAAAACCAAAATAGCACAGGGACACAAAGGAAACCTTGACCTTGGTTGTCGCATGGAGGGCGATTGAAGAAAGACAAGGATGCGTACACCTTCTACTCACATGCACAGCACACGCACTGCAGGATAGATTACGTTTGGCTCTCCAGAAGTCAGCTAGGCCACACGACGGGGATCTCGCTCGAGACTATCATACTCTCAGATCACACACCCATAACCCTAAACCTGAAAAGAAACAGGCGACCTGTTACGCCTCTGGGTAGCAAAATGAGCAAATTGGTCTAACAACTGTATGAAGCAAATTATCTGCCCCTCCTAGAAAGGCTCAGGATAAAAATGATAGGCAGGTTGGGGGAACCAGACTTTAAAGCCTACTATGTAGCAAGTAGAGGGGAGGTGCCCCGAGGACTGAACAGAAGCACGCGGTGCAGAACTGACTCATGACACCAAGGACAACAAAGCTCATTTGAGTGTCTCTGCTGTTCACCAATGTTGTTCATGTGTGTGCACATGTATGCATGTGTGATGTTAGGATTCACATGACATAGGGAGCATGACCAATGGATGGGTGTTGAGGTGCACCAGGGGGATGCAGCGTGTGGTGGCATTTTAGTTGGAATGTGCTGCGTGATTGTATGTTGGTCCAATGTGTTTTGGTGTGGGGGTCGGGGACATGTAGCGGGGCCTGCCTGCAGGTTGCCGTCACTGGTGGGGGGTGGGGACATGAGGCGGGGCCTGCCTGCAGGTTGCCGTCACAGGTAGGGGTGGGGACATGAGGCGGGGCCTGCCTGCAGGGTATGGTCACGGGTGATGGGGTGGTCATGTGGTGTGGGCTGCATGTGGGATATGGTCCACTGTTGAGGTCTGGCTGTCCCGTGACGAGGCGTCTGCTTCCAGGGGAGTTGTGTGTGTATCACGAGGTGCACGCAGGCCTTCCCACGTGATTTGGCTGGTGCGAGCGGGGTACGCGATTTTGCTGGGGCGCGGACGGGGTACGCGCGGGCCTTCCCACGCGATTTTGCTAATGGGATACATGATTTTGCTGGGGTGCGGAAGTGGTACGCATGGCACTTCCCATGCGATTTGGCTGGTGTGGGCGGGGTATGTGAGTTCAATGGGGTGCGGATGGGGTATGCGCGGGACTTTCCACGCGATTTGGCTGGTGCGAGCGGGGTACGTGATTTGGCTGGGGCGCGGACGGATTGCGCACAGGCCTTTTCACACGATTTGGCTGGTGCGAGCGGGTTACGCTCTGATTTTTCACGCGATCACGATGGGGAGGGGGCTGTGTGCTGGGTCACGGATGGTGCGGGCCTTGTGCCGTATTGGGCATTTCACTGGCTTTTGCCTGCCCAAGGGGGTGTGTTGGGGGCGTTACTGACGATGCTGGGTTTTCATTGTGCCACCGCTACTGATGCCTCGGAAAATCCATGAATACGCATGCCGCGCAATTGCTAGTTTGCGCCATAGCTGGTGCACGCGTGGCACATGGTCCTTCTCGGCGTGCGCCACTTGCTCTGCTTCTGGGCTGGATCCTATGAATTGGGCCCTAAATCGGAAGATTTAGCAACATTTGTAAATTATGTTTTCATGATCATGCATATACTCTGATATATAAGTTATAAATATTATCAGTAGGATATGGTTGTACTGTATTTATCACAGTTCGTACAGTCAAGTGTGAAACACATGCATTAATGTACAAACACACACACTTTAATATTGCGTCCATAATGTTTTGGAAAACATGTACACAATACATGTTTGACATTTAAAGCATTACACAGTAATAGGTTTTGGATTGAACTGTTTTTTAAATTTAGTATTATGCAAGAAAAGCACAAGATGCAAATGCTTTCAGTAAACTGTTTCTATCCTACAAACTTTCACAATCACACATGCAGAATTTGGCCGTCCCATGGCGTGAGACGTGATGGCGTAGTGCTTAATGGAACTAGTCCCGAAAGCAAGAGATGTTGAGTTCGGATCCTGCATAGAGCCTCTCAATTTTATTTTTAAAGAAGGATTATAATTGGCGCTTCGTATTTTTATTTTTAAAAAGGAGGATTATAATGTGAAAAACGAAGAGACAGATTTACCGTCACACGTGAAACCTTTTTTGGGGCATGGCATGTGGCACTTGCCAGTGGCACGTGTCACTTGTAATGGTGACATGCAGTGGCACGTGTCACTGGCATATGACACATGCCATATTCGGCTCCAACCCCTACTGGCCCTTCGCGTGCCAGCAGAGCCCCTTTTATTAGAGAAGCGTCATGACGCTGTTCCTTAAGGGGGCAACAGGCTCACACAAATGAGACACACACCACATCCCTCCTTTATTATAACAAAAGAAAAAACCCACAACACACAAAGAACAGTATGGCACATTCCAATCCGCACACTACTAATATGCTACCACATCACTGCACACAGGGTGCATTCCACTACTATACTACAAAATCACTGCAAATGTTGGGCCTTCCAGTCCTCACACCACAGGGCCCGACTGCGGGCACTGGGAATCAGAAAATACCCGGATCAAACTGCCCGCTTGCGCTTCTGCAGGACAAGAAGAACACGTTTTCCTCGTCTTCCCCTTTGGTAGAGCCATACAGTCACCTCCTTTGCTTTTCATCGACCTGGACCGTCGCCACCCTGGGGGGGCTTCCTCCCTGCGCCCTCCCTCGACAAACTTCCGTCCGGTGGGCCCGCCATGCTGGTCGGCGTTGGGGCTGGGCACACCCGTGCAAAGTGATCCACCTTCCAGCACCTCCCAAAGATGTCTCCTTTGGCCGGGTAGTCCTGCGTGTGCGAGGTCCCATCCACACTGATGGCATATGGAGGCACCTGGGTCTCTCCTCGGCCAATCCCCTCTTCTCGTTGGCCTACCTCCTTGCTACTTGCTAACTGCTGACACCTCCTGCAACTTGACCCATTGCATAGGGGCTTCCAGCTTGAGTGGTTTCCTAGAGAGGTCCATGGCTGAGGCGCGCACTTCCGCCAACTCTTGGACGCAACCAAGTTCTAATATTCGTTTTAGGGTTAGCACTGGGTCCCTGAGGACTTGTTTCCGCAGTTTGGATGAGCTACAGCCATATATGATCTGTGCCCTGATCTCGTCCTTCTCAAACTTACCCAGGGCACAGGACAATGCAATGCCATGCAGCTTTCCGTGAAGCGCATCAAGGCACTCCCCTTCCTCCTGCCTTGCGCACCTCATACTGAACTGTTCATAGTCCCTGTTGACCATGGGTCTGAAGTACTCGTTTAGTGCTGCAATGGCAGCGCCATATGATTGGTCTAAGGGCCGCTGTAAGCCTGGCCGGCTGAGTACAGGAGGGTAGGACGTTTTGGCCTTTCCTTGGCTTCCACTGCCTCAAAATACAGTTCCAGGTTTTCTACCTAGGCCATCCACCGGCGTCCTAAACTGGCAGGCACACCCACCACGTCGAAGGGATACAAGGGCGTCAGCTGCCCACTTTGTCGACACACCACCTAATCTCCTCATCCACCATGATGGATGCTGGGCGTTCCGCAGTATGCGCTCACTGACGATGGGCCTCGGGTAGACTGACCACTGTGGAAGTCCTTGAGGGCGCACAAGCACTCCCTATGGAGCCGCCACCCTCTCAGGGCCTTGTTGATGGTGATGATTTGACGAGGGCTTGATGACTTTGCTGAGCCCAGGTCTCGGAGGGTGCACAAGCACTCCTTGAGGAGCTGCTACCCTTCGGGGAGATTGGTGATGGTAGAGATGTCAGGAGGGTTTGTGCACTGGCCTCGACCTCCTCGGTCTTAATATACACTGTGGGCCCAGTTGATTGTATGTCACGCCCCTCCTACGCCTCCTTCCGAGGCTGGCCTTGATGCAGGCATTTGCAGGCCCTGTGTTCCATTGATTCAGCTAATAACAATGTTCTCTCTTCTATTCTTTTTTTTGCCTGCCGCGGCAAGGTGCTGCTGTGCCCCGCCCACCCCTTCTTCACGCGGGCCCAGCTATTCCTTTCCGTGCATCGACGTGGCCCGGTGGGTCTACGCCTTGCCCCCTCCTTACGGGCCAGCCGCCACCCAGTCCGAGGCTTTTTTTTTTCACTGTTCCCCGCGGGCCCAGGTGGTGATGGGCCTGCCTCCTCTGTGGACCTCTCCCCGGGGTCCTTCGTCTGTCTTGCCGAGGGTGCACAAGGATGCGCCGGCGGCTCCTCCCATGTTCATGGAGTCTCCAGCTGGCCGCTACGCTCCCTTCTCTGGGCCGCCACCCCCGAGCACACACACCGCTGTTCTTAGTTGGGGGCACACTGACATTATTTCATACCTCCGCGGCCCGGTCACCAGCTGTCCGCACAGGCTGTGACATGCCCAGCCCACTCCATTGTTCGCTGGCTGCCATTTCTTTTCCTCCACGTGGCCGACGCCGCAGCCTAACGGGGACGCTCCAGCTGATCGGCAGCCCCCAGCACCTGAACCTCACCTGCGTGCACCAGACGACCCGTGCTCGCACACAGCACGAGGTCCCTGGTCCACCTGCAGTGCGGCCGACACCGCTTCCGCACTCCACGCGGCCGCTGCCACGACCACTCACGCGGCTCATATGGAAACGCCACATCCACACAGGAAAGGCTTCTGGCGACACGCACACAGACGTGCTCAGGGCCCAGACAACCTCGTCCCCAATTTGGTGGCCCCCCACAGGTCACCAGGGCAGGCCACACCATGTGCTGGGGACACCTAGCTCGGCACCAATGCTGCGATCACGCAGCGGACCCAGGCTGGGGATGCAGAGCAGGGCTGTGGTCACACAACAAATTGCTTACAACAAAGACACAGACACAAGTTGCCGCTTCCTGGGGCTCTGCTGCACTGCCCTTTGTATGCCAGCAGAGCACCTTTAATTAGAGGAGCATCATGATGATGTCATGACGCTGTTCCTTAAAGGGGTAACAGGCCCACACAAATGGGACACACACACCACAATTGTCATCTGCGTAAGCATTCAGCCATATCATCCCAGGCTGACTTTTCGCAAGCATCAGCAGACGATGTTTTGGTTAATGTGTGGTCTGAAGGTGGAGTATAAGATGAAGATGTAGGGCGTGCAAGGGAAGATTCTACATTTCAAGGATTGAATGGCATAAGGTTTGTAGTGAATGCTAATGTAGAAACACTAGGGTGTCATTGTGGTAGGAGGTTGAGGGTTAATTGTTAGTCACAAAAGTCTCAGGAATTGGTAAACAAGCATTGGAAATGCCAACAGTTTGCGCTTTGTGTAGGCATGGAAAAGGCACTTGCCTGCCACTGCTGTAGTGGTATTAACTGGCCATTGATGGTAGCAGGTGCAAAATGGTGCGAGTACCCGGGCATCTAATAACAGTGCCTGGCAAATGCCTAATACTTATACACAAGCCAACACTGTTGGCATTGCCAATGCTTGTTTTTAACAGGACTTCAGTGAAGGACACGTACATTCTGTATACATGGAGTGGCTGAAGGCAGATCTGGTTTAGATATTTTTATGACACCCATAGTGCATTTACAGCTCCAATTAAGTCAATAACTCTCAGAAGACTGCTTTGAAAAACACTGGCAGGCACACTTTGAGTGCAGCGTTTGGTCGTAAGGCTTGTTTAAAGCTACCTGGAAGAGTTCCCTTGAGGCAGTGTTTTGGGCGAGGAACTGGGTGGGAATGGCCATAGCAATTAGCTAGGTAGGCAAATAATCAAGCACCACCTTCAAGCTGTGTGTCTCTCCTCATATGCCATGCCTCCCTATCTGTACTCTAATGTAATAGCGTCCTTGCCCATATGTTTGCAGACTCATTTGCTCCAGGCCCACTTGTTCGCAATTTTTAAACACATTTCCTCGCAAGTATATATGGGGAGTTGGGTTTAGGTATTTAATTATGGTGGGGGGGATTGTGGGGGGTTTAGAGAGAGTCTCGCCCACATTTTACTTGCAAGGAAATGTGTTAAAAAAATGCAAACAAATAGGCCTCGAACAAATTTCCATGGACAAACATCAAAGAACCATGCAATAGTCATATCTCCCTACCAGTGTTACGCTCACCTGGTATCCACGGGGGCACTACACGATCCTGGATGGGGCTTCTGTGCGCTATCTCGGTCTTTCTCTACTTCGTTATTTGCCTGTTGGAAGGGTAGTGCCTATGACAGGAGAATGGAGCAATTAGGTTTGGGTCCTTGGTGGGTGAAACTCCCACCCCCCCCTCTGATCCTGAATCCGCTTCCCCTGGGGTTATTTCTCACCTTACATTGATAAACGTAGAGCTCTCCGTCCTGCTTCTCTGTGAAGGGGCGCGTTGTGAGTTTGGGCGTTCCGTTGGGCATAGTTTCTTCACTGGTCCGTGAGCCCTTATGTCGGGTCCAGACCGGCTGTGACTCTGATTCTTCGAGCTGTCTTCAGGTGAGTTTTGCCAGTCTCTAATCTGTTCTTTTCTCCTCTCTCCGTTTGTCCTTATTTTCGATGTTGCCTTTTCCGACTATGCAATATCTCTAATAATGGCCGTTTTTTCCGCAAGTATGGCTGCGGTTAAAGTTCTTGACGAGAACCCTGATGAAGATGAGCTTGCAGCGCCGGGTGGCAAAGATTACAGGTAAGTGTTGATGAGCAGAGCGCAGCACTGTTATCGGATTTATTGCGAGTGTTGCTAACCTGCTGTTTCTGTTCTCTCTCCTCTTTCTCCCACCGTTGCAGGTTACGGTGAGATTCCGGAGTGGCAAGCGAGCGGAGCGCGGAATGGTTTCAAGATCCGCTGTTTACCCAGGTAAGTGTTGTTAGTAATGCTTTTCTTATTTCTTCCAGGCCGGTGCTGGCGTCAAGATCGAGGGCTTCAGGATCGGGCCGGAGATAAACAGGTAAGCAGGAGCTGGACACAGTGAGCGTTAGGCTGCAGGAGTGCAGAATAACGTGAAGCGTGTGTTCCAGCTTGGGCATGGCTTATATAGCAAGCCACACCTGAAGGCCCAGACCACACCCAAACACTGGTCTGCACAGTTCAGTTCTAGGAATAGAGCTGTGCTACAGGCCACCATGTTGGGCTTAGACCCATGCCTGGTGCCAGAGTTCTTTTTACGATATTTAAAGGCCCTTGGGGCCACTTTTAAGAGCTGTAGTCCCACTGTTGCCGGGGCTGTTTTGCTTGAGAGGGTTAGGGACATGAATCGTGACAACCGGTACCTTAATGCAATAGTTTAGGCTTAAAGCCCAAACTAAATAAACGTTGTGAACATAGCAGGAAACATAGGAATCTCCTAATGTCAGAAACATTGCATGAAGTTGCAAATATTGCATGGGATGGCAGAAAAAGCATAGCAGAACATAATAGAGCAGAACATTAGATGTATACCTAACCACTCCCCCATAGTAGGAGACAACCAGAACATTTCAAGTGAATTGTCTGGATTGCCCGAATGGGTTTGTTCTTTTGTCATACATCCGACTTCGGCTGAAGGTTGCTAAAGTTAGGTCCATTTAGGCCTGCATATTTTGAACAGGCTGGTGTAACCAGCTCCTCCACCAATTTCAGAATTACAAAGGCCATGAATAGGACTAGTGTTTTACATTCAGACTGCTTGCTGGACACTTTTTCAAAAATGAGGTTTTCTGGTAAGTAACTATTGGGGATTTTGTCAGAGGCCTATTACATAACTTGGGTGGTATTTTAGTATCATGGTAAAATAGTGGTAACGTGGTAGCACAGTGTATTTATAGTAATGCCCTATATGATGTGACACGACTCCCCTCTTATATTTGTATTCTGTTTAAGGTTGACTGTAAGTGTAAGATAGCAAACTTTGCATTTGCAAGGACAAGACAGCACAGACTGTCATTCCAGTCACTTATTTACGAACTCTTTGACGGGCTGTTCATAACACTCTTCATTATGTTAAATGATCCACAATTCACACACACATCATATGTTTTCTAGCTTGCTAGCTGATTCCCAAACTTTTACCTCCAACTTTGCCACATGTTGTAAAAAATGTTTTACCTCTTTTGACACACTGGGCGCATACCTGTGATTTCCCCTCTTTATCAATGAAATCGCACAGAAAACGCAACCCCACTGATTCGGTTTTAAAGATGCTTTTCTTTTTATACACACTATTGTTTGAAAACAGGTTAATGAGGTACACATATTAAAAGAAAGGAACACTTCTTCATTGGATACATAAACAGCCTGTGTTCATAATAAAACATTCATTTCTCATTTCTTACCCAGACCTTGAACCCCGAGACAGTTGACAGAATGTACCATTTAAAAGAAGAGACAAAAGCAAGTTTGCACAGCAGCATGCTCATTTTTCCTTTTTCCGTTACACTTCAGTGTTTCTGAAATACCAATGATAAAAAAAAACTATGTACAAAAATAACAGCCTAATTCTGACTGACCGAAAATTGATACACCATCCTCTTCATGCTCCTCAATTCCACAGATATTTACATTGAACTGTGAAACCTCTGTGCTGTTATCAGAAAAGCCCCCCTTTCTGAAGTGGATTGTCTGCAAGCGGGAGTGTCACAGATACTGCACAGCTTTCTCCCCCACAAAGTTCAGCTCACAGCTCCAGCTTCATCTAAAGGTGTGGACTGCCTGGCTCTGCTCTCTGTCTGCCACTCTCCCGTTCTCCCCCCGATGGAAAGAAGAAAACTGGCTGCCCCACCTCTTCTGTCTTCTACATTTATGGAATAGCTATGTCACTCAAACTACCTCCTGCCCTTCTCCCTGATGTCTCACATCACCCCAGCTGATTTTTCTAGAAGCATGGCATGTATTCTCTCCCAACCCCACCTCCCAAGTATTTGTATCCATTGCTTCCTGGATTGCACAATAGAGCCTTCTGAATGAAAGCACAGCCCATGCATTCTGCTTGCACGTTTAAACTTCCACTGAACAAAAACAGAATTTGCCATCTGGAGCATTTTGCACTGTTTGTTAAAGGGCAAATCATTAATCATTGGGAAGTGTTATTTGATGGGAAAGTGTTAGTTGATTAATTTAGGTTAACATATGTATTCAGTGCAAACTGGACAGATGGCTCCCTCACCATAAAAGGGATCATTTTAAATGTGCTCAGTGTGCATTTCCATTTGCTGCCTTTGCATTCATTTTACTACCTCCATTGAAAGTAATGTCATGTACCACAGCATTCAGTGTACTGCCTCCATTAAAAATAATGTCATGTACTACACTACATCTCCCTCTTTTTTCTCCTGTAGGGATCGCTTGGGAAATCGCTGCAGGAGAAACAGAAATCAACCCTTTCAGAATGTGTGCACCACAGGCACCTCTCCTTCCCCATTGTTGTTAGAATCAGGCCCAACATCCTCATCTTAATGGTGAGAACAACAAGCCACCCCACCATCAACACAATAGGAACTGCAAGAATCACCATACCCCTCTCTAGCCAGGTCCCCCAGGTGAATGCATCTCCTTCCATCAAACCCAGGCTACTCATAGTGATATCATCTTTCTTCAAATTCATCCTGACGGTATGCACTTTCTTGTGGTTCAGTAAAAATTCTATATCCGGATCGATAGATAATGAGTTTTTCCAGAAAATTCAATATTCTTCACTTCTCCCTCCCAAGAATCATCAGCAGCATGAAACAGAGTCAATTCCCCTACTGACACCACCTTATCCCTAGGGACAGATATGTAGAACACACTATGTTTCACTTGCTTCACAATGAAAGAACCATGATTCAGATGAGTGACTGTATAGTTTTTCAAAGAAGTGTTCACCAACCACCTATTTTTAATCAACCTGGCCTGGGACATTTCCTCAATCTCAGGATTACTAATGGCCACTTTACATCCCCCAGACACTCTGGGATCTGGTTTCAACTCGCAAATAGTATCTGCCACCTCAGGAACAAATGGCTTGCTCAGGCACATGTAGTTCTGCTCTTTGAATTTTACACAGGTATCCAAATTTCGAATCAGATTAACATCAGGTTCCCAGGATTGAAACACCACTATCTCTAGGATTTTGATTTTGACATATTTACCATTCTGCCAAAATCCCACATTCTGCACCAATTTAGTCTGCTATATCAACTCGGGAGCAATGTTTGGGATGCATAATAAAAAACCTACTTCCATCTTTTCTGTTTATATATAAAGGCACAGCACTTCCCATTTCAAACGCAATTTTCACATGCACCATTTCCACTTCTCTTTGTGTGATCCGTGCTACCATTTGATTGATGATATCGGATGACACAAAGTACAAAGGTATATGCCCTTGAATTAATTGAGATATCGCACTTTGAATTTCCCTCAGGTATTTTCCAAGAATTCTTTCAACAGGGTTAATCACATTTATAATATCATTCAGCAATTTATCATGTTTAACAACAACATTTGTGCTGTGCTCCAATACCTTGACCTGTTCATTTAAGATGAAAACTGTTTCATTTGCATATTTGATATGCGCTTTCAGTCCGCCGCAAATCCCATCTAATGTTCACTGTATTGTGTCCAAATCATAGGTTAACTGCTGTGCCTTCGCACTTAATGTACCCACAGATATAGCATTGGCTGTAGACATGGTTGTACCCACCACAGCTTCAATAATAGTCATTACCATGGAGGCCACAAGCAAACCTGTTACCAGCTTCCCCCTCCTTCTTTTCACAACAGATGAATTTACAAACGTTTTTCTAACAGTATAGCGATATCTCTGGTTGATTTACGAGCATCCTCCTTACACAGTTCTATCCACTCTCTCACCTGATCTGATGCAATTTCGGTTTCATTCACAAACTTCTCGACAATAGGATCAGGGTTTAGGCTGATATACATGTTCTGGTATACCAGTCTTCTATTTCCCAGGATGAATCCCGGTGCCTCCTCTACTGTAATTCCAGATGGCGGTCTGGGTTCTATTACGACCTGTGCTTTTGTGGTTTTAACTCCTGACACGCCCAATATGAGTAGCACGATGAGTATCCAGTTCTCAGGTCGGGTCATCATCATCATTCTCTCTGAAGACTTTGTCTTCACCCCCATTCTTCGGTCTGGGGGCCTTTCCCGGGACCTCCGATCCCTTGGATCCTCCAAGGGTCCAGCGCTTCAAGAATCCAGCCCTGTCGGTGCAAGGAATTAGTCGACTAGAGTAAAAGAAACAAAGCAAATTAAGTACCTAGCGTAACACAATTTTCCATCCCTCTTCTGCTGCAAGGCCGGAAAATAAACTTGGAATCATTGTTATCACATGGTGACTCCATGGGGTTTTATTGCCACACTGGAACACCTGGAAATAAGTTCATCGTTACACAATTCAAAACAATCCCAGCAACATGTATTTTATGGAACATACTTTTTTTTATCAGAAACCTTTAACATTTCCCATCAATCTCACTAAAATGCATATATGCACACCTTGATTCTCCTGTCATTTCGATCTTTACTCTTGTGGGATATATTTACCCATTCAGCAGTACTCGCATCCACAACCAGGCTGCATTTCAGCAGAAACAGCGAAATGGCTGCGCCGGCTCCTTTGAGCTCGGCTGCCTCACACCAAAACTTCGTTTTGCAGCAACAAAAAGATGGCTGCACCATCTTGCCAAGCACATATTGGGCAGGACGGAACAAGAGGGCACACTGAAAAGCTTGCCAGTGTGTTCTGACATGTATCAAAGAAAGGGAGTGAAAAAGCAGCTGCAAGCCCAAAGTTCCCATTGAAAAAGGGAAATATTTGCATTTAAAAATGATGCCACTTTGATGCTTTTTCCACTGATTCCTCATCACAACACTCACATTCACATTTTGCTCCAGCAGATGAGAGCAGTATCCCTGAATGACAGGCTGTTGTTTAATTCTGGGAAAATCAACAAAAGCTTTACTTCAGCTGCACAGAAAAACGCTTGACATTTGCTACAAGATGTCAAAAATTACTGCTTTAAAAGAAATGTTAGCTCTCTGTGCACATGTCAATTTCAGGAGAACTTTGCCTTGTACACACTGTTGTGTAAAATAAGCTGGCTCAAGCTACAGAACAATATTGGGAAGTAGATGGAAGAGAAATCCCAGCAACACTTACAATGTGTCAAAATGGGCTTTTGCAAACCAGAAAAAAGGCCTGTTTTAAAAGTACCATGTTGAATAAAAACGTGTCCATACCTAGCAATGTAAAGGGCTCTGTTGCTGGGAAACATACATGGGATGTTTTATTCAACAGGCTTGTTTTTAATTCAGGACAAAATCAGAGAAATTAAAGGAATTAAACTGCATTGGCTGGATTTTGCAAGCTCCAAAACAGGTTTTTCCTGTTGGCAAAGCTAGGGCTTCCCCCAAAAGGGAACCCCCATAAACTTCCAGGAGACTTGGCTGATAATTACTAGGTTGGAAAACCTTGACTGACCAAGCCAAAGAAAGTTCACATACTCATCAGACTTTCGTCTGGACTGAGGCCTCTTGCAATAGAAATTCTGAAACACAAGTATGTGAAAAAGAAAATCACACCTCCCTGTGACTTCTACAAGAGGCTTCAAAGAAAGACTCCCTGACAACCCTGGGCTAAGGGGTGTAGCCTGGAAAGGTCTGACCATATTTGGAGGACAATGCTGACCATTTGGTTTAAACAGGTATTTTATTAAGAAACGTTTAAGACGTTTATCTTTGCAACAGGACTTCACAGAAATGTAAAAAGAATATACAGTTTAAATGTAATTTCTGTGGCTTTCAAATAAGATATCTTGGCTGTCAATAGCACGTATGAGACACAAATGCCAGAAACATGTGAATCATAGTGAAAGGACACATAATGGAACGTTAAAAATTAACAGAAATCTTCCCTATGATAATATGTATACACACCTAAAGTTATATGATTTTAAGTAATATATTACTCACTAAAAAGTGTGAACACTGGTAGAAGGGCAAAACAAAGTCTGATAAACTGTAGAGTTGGACTGGCATGTACTGCATAAAATATGAAACCTGCTTATGTAATTTGTTAAGATGCCACAACTGTACAAATGTGCCATTTATGTCAAAAATGGATATTAGCTAAAGTAACTCTGGGAGGTTCTGGACATTGTAAAACTCACATCATAAATCTGACATCATGCCCTTGAAACCCAACCGCTGGGAGGAAGGCGGTAACTATCTCCCCTGACCAATCCAGTTGTTTAGAGGCGTGCTTAGCTAAGGCTGCCCTGCCGTATAATTCTATGATGTCACCATGCTCTATAAAAAGGGTGGCTGACAAAACTCTAGAGAGACTCTTTCCTGAATTTCCTGCGCTTGCGTTCCTGATCTTCTACATTCATCTTTCCAGATTCCAGATCCTACTGCCAAGCCAAAGCATAGCTGATTCCAGATTCCACTGCAAGGCCAAAGCATAGCTGATTCCACTGCAAGGCCAAAGCATTGCTGATCCTCCACAGCAAGGCCTCAACCCAGAAATCCCACTAACCAAAGGGAAAAGCTGTGGTATTTTTTGGGAAGCATCCTGAAACCAGACTGGCTTTTTGCCCACTAACTGCATGCTTGCTGCAACCCTGCCATCCAGCTGTGCTTGTATCCGGGGACCAGACAGGCCCAGCTGTTGTTCTGCTAGGAGTGTCCGCTGCTATCTGATGACCTGAACCCTGGAGTCCAGAACCCGGTTGACTGTGTATCCCACATCCCATAACACATAGTCTACCCCATCTTGATTTTGTCATTGCGCCACTCGCTAAGCAACCCTATCCATACCCTGATAACTTGTCTAAACTGTCCTAATTCTCTGTGCACCCTGTTCTTGTTTTCTAGTGTTAGCGCCATTCTTTCATCCCTCTCGTCTAATAACTCCTTAGTCAAATTTTTAATAATTTGGTCGATGCAGCAAAATCAATCTTTGAATGTACTGTTGCATTCTTTAACAATATAGTCTGAATAATTTAGTTTAAGTAAAATTTTCCTTTTATTTTTAAAACCGATTTTCTCTTTTTAACTGCTCTATTTCCCTAAAAACGAACCTCATTCTTCCTTCCAAACCCCTCTCAATTCTTCACCTACAGCCCTCCTTTCACTTCTATATTGTCCCTGTGCTGTGCATCTATCCCCCTGCCCAGAAACCACATTCCAATTCAGTGTTTTTCACCCGCTTTTTTGAAAAAATTTTTTTACATTTAAAGCTGAAAAAGAGTAAATGCAACTTTTCCATGTGTGAATTCGGCTGCAATGTGTTTCAATTTCAACCTGCTTTGTGAACTGTATGCTATTGTGACACCTTACCTTCTAGTTGCTAGTGATATAACCTTCCTACTACTGTGATAAAACATATGTATATCCTTATTTAAACACACATATCATTAATTATTATTCAAAATCCAAATGTCATTTTAGGCTTTTGCCATGGCCCTCTGTCATGGCCCGAGATAATAAAAGGAGCCCCTGCAGGCACATGCAGCAGAACCGCTGCTGACTCCCAAAGAGGAACGATTGAGTCCATCTCTCATTCATTGAGGCCTGCAGGCCCACACCGTGTGAGCACGTGCCTGCAGGCCATAATGCTGTGGGACCTTTGTGCTGGGACGGTGGCCGAGGTCTGCGGGGTCATGGGTATGGTTCACCCTGCCCCCAACTCCAGATGGTGCTGATGCCCCATAGCACCCTGAGGCCTGCTGGATGTTCATAGCAGGCCCCCTACACAACAATGGCGACGAGGCGGAGAAGGACCCTGTGGTGTTGTTGCCTGCCCGTTGGGGAAAGGAACAAACAGCAACCATCGCTGGTCTTCTGGGGTCTTGCGAGTGCTCACAGAACACTCAGTGGACATGTGTTTAAATGCTATGGGCCTGCATGGAAAGTATGTGTTTAAAGTGGTCCCAGTTAAATGGATGTGAGGCTGTATTCGCTTAAAGTCTGAGGCACGCTCTAAATGGTGCCAGTAGCTAGCAATGGCATCATTCAGTGGTGAAAGTTACACTGGCTCCAGGTTAATAAAGGGTCGTTGTAACATGTAGTCGAACTGCAACATTCCACCAGCGGTTCGCCAACCGCGACTGTCACCCGGTGGTTATGTGTAGAGTGTGTTAATATGTGTAGTATATCTATGACCGTGTGAGCCCCATGTGTGTAGCAGTGGCATATTCCATTTGTTGTCAATGCCACATTTCTGAAGTAGCCCAAGTAATGTTGTTCTGTAACAGGGGGGATCATTTATGTTTCAGTAGCATTTGTTTGTTTGTTATGAAAAAGGAGGAGTGTGGTGTGTGACCCCCCCCAAGTGTGTTGCCCCTTTAAGGGAGTGTGTCCCTCCTCTGTGTGTTGTCCTTTTAACATGGGCCATGACTGAGTCATGGCCCAAGATAATAAAAGAAGCCCCTGCTGGCACGTGCAGCAGAACGGCTGCAGACTCCCAAGGAGGTACGACTGATCTGTCTCTCATTTATTGAGCCCTGCAGGCTCACACCTTGTGAGCACGGGCCTGCAGGCCATGATGCCGTGGGACCCTCGTGCCAGGACGGTGGCAGACGTCCGCATGGTCATGGGTATGGCTCGCCCTGCCACCAACTCCAGATGGTGCTAATGCACCATAGCACCCTTGGGCCTGCTGTATGTCCATAGCAGGCCCCTACACAACAATTGTTAGCCTGGGCCATTGCGAGGGAGCTCATGGTATATAAGCTTTGGCCAAAAAAAAGGGGATGTTTGGTTGTTAGGAGTGTGTGGTAGCAGGAGAGCAGAGAAAGTTTGCAAGAAGAATAAAGTGTTTGGAGGCAGGAGGCTCAGGACAGAGAAGACTGGAGGTAAGGGTGAGAGACATAATGCCACAAGTAGGGCCAGCCTTAGGGCAGGGCGAGCCAGGCAACCACCCGGGGCGCTATGCCCCCAGTGTGCCATTAGCCCCATCATGCCAGCTATGGGGAGTCTTTCAAGGGCACCCCAGAGCTGGCCTAGTGGGAGAAAGTGCAGCAAGCGCCCTTTTGTTATTAAATGCGCCCACTGCTGCAAGGCACATTTAATAACAATACGGTGCTGATGCTTTCCATCAGCACCCTATTCAGATGATTACCTCCCTGCTCCAACATGGAAGCGCAGCGGTTTTCATTAGAATAGGGCGCTCATGCATTATCATGAGCGACCTATTCCAGTGATTAACTCCTTGATCAGGCGTCAGAGTGGGGAGTTAGAAACAAAATCAGCTATTTTGCATCTGTGGGAATTGAAGGTGTGGATTTGAACTTGTATTCGGGGCACTAGGTCTTAAAGCCCACTATAGAAAGCTTTTCACACTGCTTCTTAGTGTGCAACAATCCTACCTGTGCGGGGCTTATGGATTTCAAACTAGCCTGCGCCCATTCACTCATTGACCTCTTTGCCACAAATGTACATTTTGTACCCGTTGCCATGGGGCTTGTGCGTGAAATGGTATTGAATGGGAGGGTGCTGTCCTGAACAATGGAAAGACTGTGCATTCGGAGACAGAGAGAGTGGGCATGGTGGCGAAGCAGCGAGGCATGCTCTCAGGGTATGCAGTGCGGTCCGGGATATTGGTCTTCCGTCGTCTTCCATCCACCCTAGTATTTGACCCGCTGCATTTAGAGGCATTCACAGCACAGAGCCATGCACACTTTTGCTCTACTCTCCCGTGGGCACTCCAGCAGCACCCATTATTTCCCCGCAGTGAGTCCATCCCTCAGGCTGGTAAAATAGCATAGGGGCTGAGCACCAGCCGCAGAGCTCTGTTTGAGTTCCAGCAAAGCCACCGAGCCTTTAATCCTTCTTAGGGGGGGTGGGGTTAATGAGCACCGTTCAGTGGGGTATAAATAGCCATCAGGTAAGCAGCAGTACATATATATCAGTAGATTGAACAGATACATGCTTACCATAACTATCAATATCACACAAAAATGTAGCGCACCTCATCCCCATTGACCAGGGACGCAAGGCGGTGGTGGGCGCCACATTTATTTTAAACAGCCCGGGCAGCTGCTGCCGCTAAGACTGGCCCTGGTGTTAGTGAGAATTCTCAGAAATGTGCTAATTCCCTCCACCTTAGAGACCCCCAGCAACTTTGCTGAATTTCGAGGACTTGATTTTTTTAAACTGGATAGAGTGAGACCCTTTTTCCCACTCTCTCATGTATTTTAATTTATTTCCATGCACTGGAAGATATATTTAGGTACCGGTGCCCGGTGTGTTGGTTGTAGCAACAACAGGTCTTTCTATGTGTTCTCGGATGATATAACCACAATTTTAATATAACAACGGAGTTCGAGCGGAGTTGAGCAGTCTTTGCAGGAGACACCCAGGCTGCCTCTCTCTCTGTGCTCCATTCTGCAGCCCACCATTTTGTGGGAGGACCTACAAAAACTTACCCAGCACCACGGAGTTTGAGCAGAGTTGAGCAGTCTTTGCAGTCCTTGTCAGGACTGAAAGGCTGCCAGGCTGCAAAAGAAATGAACCCAGAACCCGCGTACCCCTCGCAACCTTTGCAGGGGAGACCAACAACAGAGGTTGAAGAACCGGAAAAAAGATATCTGAGGAGTACGGGCCCAGCTCCATTAATACCTCAAACTTCTCAACCAACAAACCAACTAGCTACAAAACAAGCACTTAAAGCACGCTTACCAGTTAAAGTAAATCCTGGCCCTAAATCCCCCCCCACACTCAACTACCCCAAGCGAGACCCCCAGCGGACGCTCAAACTACATCTTTAACCCTGCAGCACCAAAAAAAGCCATATCACTGGCTAAAGACTTTCAAAGCATTCAGCCGTCGTCTGCGACCGAAGCCTGCGTGACAACGCATCACAATTCGGCCTCTCGGCCGCAAAACCCAAAAAAACCAAATGCGGAGACGAACGAAGACCCGGCCTTGCGTCAACTCCCTCGCGCCGAGAGCAGCCCATCGCAGCATGTCGGAGGACAGGCTGCGAGGGGCTTTGCCCCAGCGGGGGGAGCAATCGCGGATGAGCCTGCTCACAACAATAACACGAGCGCCGCAGGAAACCGAGAAATCTCACCGGCTCCCAGCACCACCTGTGCAGGACGAGCTCAGAGGCTCTCGACCAGGTCGCCAGCGGCTCCAGCTCCCGCGGAGAGACCGGCTTGCAGCACTGTTGTAGCTATGGTTCACGTGTCGGAGACCGCGGAGGAAGCAGCAGGAGCTGGAGGCTGGGAGAATTACAGCACGCCTCCCAGGCTTCTCGCTCCAACGCCCCCGCAGTCTGGAAGAGCACCCCTAGTGGTGATCGATGGAACTCAACCAAACAGTGTTTGGGAAGAGTTCGCTCCAGGCAAAAAAGTCTCACCTGAAACAGACTCAGCATCCGGCACAGAAACTAACAAGGGGAAAAACGTTAGACATCGCCAAGCAAGGAGACCAGCCTAGTCAAAACTCAAACAGCATACCACAGGACCCAACAACGCCAATTGGCAAACTCATGGACAAACTATCACCAAAAGCGGCAATCATAGACGAACACCCACAGTACTCTACTGACCCTCTGCCTCAAAAGGAAACCAAGTCACAGCTGGACGAGGATGCACCCTCCCAAGCCAACGGAATCCACTCAGAAGCAGAAACAAACATTGGCTCCCAAAACAAGCTGCCGGAATCCCAAACTCCCAAAACAGCAACACACAAAATCATAGAACAAAGACAAGTCCCATCAGCTCCAGCAGTCGGAGCGGACTGGGAAATTTTGCTAACGCACAGACCCATGAGAACAAGCACCCTAACAAGGGACCAAAGAGGAAGTTATCTGCCACACAACCAGACACAAGAAAGATCAAGATCTGAGCAGCCCCAAACATCACCGGCTAGACCCGGTAGAATAAGCCTCCCTCAAACAACAGAAACTCCGTCGAGGAAACCAGACATGATGACCATAATGTCAGCGATAACCATAGCTCTAGCTCCTTTCGGAAAACGTTACGAGACCTTGAATGACACGCTAAAAGACAATACAACCTTAATTGCTCTCATGCATATGAAACTAATTTTTCTAGAAGGCTTCATCACGGCCAAGGAACAAGAAATAAAAACTAAAGACCATACTCTGAGAGCTGAAAAGGGAGAACAAAAATATTACTCGACTGCAGAAACCCAAACAGGGCAACCATTATGCTCCCAGATCTTCAGTTTCCGAAGCACACTACCAGAAGAGCCCAAAATAAAGAAAATTCTGGGAACCAACGGAAAAGAAACACATAAGAAGAATCAGTAACCCAACCAACTCTATACAACAACAGATCCATCTACTCAAATCTCAGAAAAGAACACATTGGCAGAAAATCGCACAATGACCAAAGATTCAATTACTGATCGTGGCAGACCAGAAAAAACACCTCTTCCCAAACAAACTACTTTTACTAATCAGCAACCAAAATCACTCCCCACTCATCAACAGGGACAACAATCTATTCAAAAATCGCCAAGAACAACGGAAGACTTCTTGGCGGATACAAACTTAATGAACCTGTCCATACATTTAACGCCAGATCAAGATGCTGAAGAGGTCTCAACAATCAGCATCGACTCGAACCCACCAAAACCAAAGCAACAAACAAAAAGAAGACGAAACAGCACAACACCACATCGCTACACCCCCAGAGTGAGCTTAAGATATCCGAAAGGACTGAATTTCACCTCCCAACCAAAGCCAACCCTACCAGTATCCCAAAAAAGTCAAGCCCTATTCTTGGACGAAAGACGCACTGTCAAAAATAAAGACACCCACCACCTTGAAAGAAATACAACCAGGAGGTCAAAGGAAAGAACCCCTCCACGCAGACCAATAAGCCGATCCCGATCAGAAAAAAAGGCCCTTGGAATAAGCCCAGAAAAGAATGGACCTCCTACGCATTAAAGAAAAAGAAGGATGAAAACCGCCAGACAATAATCCTCAAAATGGAATAAACAG
This sequence comes from Ambystoma mexicanum, assembly GCF_040938575.1. Lineage (NCBI taxonomy): Eukaryota > Metazoa > Chordata > Amphibia > Caudata > Ambystomatidae > Ambystoma > Ambystoma mexicanum. The sequence continues at coordinate 923,369,611 of NC_090930.1, forward strand.
ATCACAACTCTGAAGCAGTAACTCTAAATAGATGAACGATAATGAAAATTTTCAGAAACATCAAGTCCCTTAGACACCTGATACCAGAAGACATCCCTCTAGTAGAACCATATCATAAAGCCTGCAAAGCAAAAGCATACATACACATAAAAAAGAACGCAGGAATCACCCAGTCCAAAGAAACAAACACAGATCTACGACAAATAGGCTATCTTCTGACGGAACACTGGGCCGATAATCAAACACCCAACCAGCAGAGCCGGTCCAGCCCGGACAACTTCCAGTCGCACCGCCTCGAAGCTAACAGAAAAGGTGATAACACCACCGGAAACACCCCGCAAAAACTTGTCATCCGACGCTGAAAACCAGTCGAGAAGGCAAGGAAGAAATACCCCATCCACTGAAACAGAGAGAACCCAGAAAGATAAATAACCACGCTGGCAACGAAACGACAGCAGAAAAGCTCCCAACATCAAGAATCAACCTTAAAGACAAAATACAGAAAAAGACAACCGGACTCTCCCTTGGACCGATAAAACAGCTATGGTCCTGGTTTCCTAAAACAACCCCAAACAGGTCTACTAAATAGCAACGACCAACGAGAGCAGAGAAAGATTCACCCTCAGGAAAAGTAACAAACCTGCTCTCAACGACAAGAACTCTGAAAATGGCATCGTGGAACACACGAGGATTCAAACACCTGATGAAAACAGGAAAAACAAATCTAGGAGTCTTCTATATTCTAGCGCTACAAGAAACCTGGCTCACAACCTCACCAGCTTTAGATGGCTACAAATTGACAACCTCAAAAGCTGTAAGAGGAAAAACGGGCCGCCCATCTGCAGGCCTCCTGATCGCAGTTCGAACAGGCAGCGGTCTGGAAATAGATAAAGAGCTATTTTCCTCACAGAACCATCTATCAATTAAGGTGAAGTGGACCCGACAAAACACGATCACGAACAAAAGCTGGGAAACCCCGATCGCAATAATAACAACGTACTGGAACCCAGACAAAATCTCAGATGATGATTTTCTTTGTATAATCGAAACAGAAATAGACGAGACACAAATAAACTCCGAAACCACCGAATTAATTATCTGCGGAGACCTGAACGCTAAATGTCCCCACAAAAGTTCTCAGCCAACAGCACCCAACAGCGAGACAAGAGGAGACTCAAGAGGCAAAAAATGGCTAAAATGAATGGACTCCAGAAACTTCCACAACACGGCACTGTTGTCAACAACAAAACCCCAAATTCCAACCTGGGAAAGAGCATCTCAAGCGGGAACAATTGATTATATATTCGCTTCAGAAGGCATGTTAGAACTCATAACCTCATTTGAGGTTCTACGCACAGAGGAAAGAGATCATAACATCCTCCAAATATCATGGACCACACAGCGTCCAGTCAAACACTTAATGTCGGAAGAAGTGGAAGTAACAACCCAAGGCAATCGCCTAAAACTGAACACTGAAAGGATAAAAGATCTGGCACAAAACTACAAAAAGAAACTTGCCAAAGAGCCTAACAGGTGCAAAACGGAACCAGACTACCAACCCCTGTTAATTCAATATCAGATAAACCCCACAACGGTCCAGAAAAAAGACAAACCCCAAGGACACCACAAGTACGACAAACTATTGGTACTCAGGTGCCGTGCACTAAGGAAACTAAAACGCCTTGCAGCAAAATCAAAAGCGATACTTATGGAAAAAAAACTAAGAGAAGAAATAGCAAAATACAAAGCTTGGTTAAAATCTTACCGCATTCTACTATACCAAAAAGGCTCAGAAGAAATGCTCAAAAAGGTAATGGGAAGAAACTCCAGAGACTTCTGGTCACTCATAAAAAAGATAGACAGCAACCAGGCCAAAACCTAGCCAACACAGTGAGTGAAGAAAGATGGACGACCCACTCTTCCACCCTATTCCAAAGCCCCAACGGATCACAAATCCTAAACACCGCTAATGATAATTCAAATTGGGAAGATATCTCCGACACTGAAGATATAGAAGATGCAATCCGCAAACTAAAGCCAAGTCGTGCGCCCGGAGCAGATGGAATAACAAATGTAGACTTGAAAAACAACCCAAAAGAATGGGCCGAGTTTATAAGCCTTGTTTTCGAAACGGTAACAACCTCAAAATCGATACCCCGCTCATGGACAAAGGCCACGGTGGTCCCGATCTTTAAAAAGGGCGACAGAACTGAACCCACTAACTACCGCCCAATCGCTCAACTAGATACCATTCGGAACATTTTTGGCTCATTGCTGCTAAAAGGCTTCCAAAGGTGGGCTTCAACCACACCCAGCTGGGATCCCTTCCAATCAGGCTTTACGAAGAACACTGGTACACAAGTAAACATCATGATACTTAACATCATAAAGAACAAAACTCGAGCACAGCAACATAAGGTCTTCATAGCCTTTGTGGATTTAACACAGGCCTTTGACAAAATCGACCGATCAGGCTATGGGCCAAACTAGAACAATGGAAATGCCCACCCCAATTACTAGAGCTTATAAAGGCACTGCATCAAGACACATCAATGAGGGTAAAACTAAACCACGCTGGAACTCTATCAAAAGAAATTGCAATCAACAGAGGTGTAAAGCAAGGATGCCCGTTGGCTCCAGCACTTTTTACGGCTTTCATTGGGGACTACAAAGACTCCGGTAAAGATCTCAGAACCGTTGCACCAAAACTAAGTGACATCCCAACTCCAAGGCTTCTCTATGCAGACGATATTATACTCCTTGATCAAACCCCTGTTGGGCTGCAATGCCAACTAAACAACTTAGTAAACTACATTTCAGAAAACAACCTTGAAATAAACAAGGAGAAAACAAAAATTCTGATCCTCGAGAAATCAACTGCTATAAAAAAAACATTCCACTGGTCAATCAAGAACACCAAAATTGAAGTGGTAAAAGAGTTCAAATATCTTGGAGTACTAATTGACAGCTCAGGCAACGAAGTAAGAATGCAACACAATCTTTGGGAAAAGACCAGAAAACTTACAGCTCAGGGTCGAGCAATGGACAGGAAATTTGGCTGCTTCTCTTTGCTCCCAATCATAAGGTTCTTCAAGGGCAAAGTGGTCCCAGCCCTGACATATGGAGGGGAAGCCTTCCTGACAATCCCAAAAACCATCTGGGACAAGTTGGAGTGCTACTTTTGGCGAGAAGTAATGCAATTCCCAAAATCAACAGCGATAGCGGCAATCCGAAGAGAACTAGGACTATCTTCATTGAAAGCGACAGTGGATGCAAATGAAATGTTGTTATACAGGAAAATAATCATGCCAGACACTCCAATTCAGTACAAATTGATCAATCAAGAAATCCAAAGAGGAAACTGCAAATCGTTATCGGGTGACAAAAAAGGAAAATACTCTGACAGAATTCGGTTTCACCAAAGAAGAGCTTTTCCTCACCCCCAACAAAATCAAAAAGAAAATGGATCTACAAGTCTGGATACTTACGCAAGAAAAAGCAGCAACAAACAAACTTCTCGCCCATTTGCTTCAACACATAAAAAAACTAAACGATTACCCACTAATCGTGAGAAGATTTCCTGACAAAACAACAAGACAACTGTTTTTAAGGGCACGACTAAACCTCTTACCAACAAATGAAATGAGAGCATCGAGAGGTCTGTCCAACGTGAGTACCTGCAGACTGTGCAAAGACCCCACACAAACCGAAACAATACGCCATCTTTTAATATCCTGCACAAAAACAATCGACCTAAGGCAAGCCTTTTTACTCCCGCTACTAAAGCCCTCTGATTTACTCGAAGAAGAAGTCTGGTGGAACCGACTCATAAGTGGAAACAAAACCTCTTGGACGATTGCAGCAGCAAAGATCATAGACTTATCCTTAGCAAAATGCCTCAAAGAAGATAACCTTCAGGAAAATTGTCAAGGAAACTTAACAGATGACCAACTTCAAACCGACACACAGCATCTGCAAACCAAACGTTCACACTCGCAGAGTAACTCACTCCCAACACAAAAGACGAAGAGCTTCCCTGTACAGACCTAGCAGCATTTTGTAAAATCAAAGAAATTTGATAAACACAAAATAAAAAAAAAATAAAAATGTGATTTCTGAGCGTTGTGTTTCTTTTGGTTATGGTGCCTGACAAACTCCATAGGCATCATCTTTTACATTGTGTCACACAGCACCTTCAGTGCAGTGGCACAGGAAAGTCTTTCAGATTTCCCTAAGGTTGAAATACCTTCTCTGGGATAAACTACTGTTTCACAGAGCAGTAAAGTGAAATTGACTTTTCTTACAATTGTAACTTTCTAAACCCAGCACACACTATCTTACAATAGGGTGCTGGAGGGGTTACCTAGTATCCCCTTTGTTTAGCTTCTCATGTAACATTTTTATGTTACCCTTTCCTCACTGAATGGCTGGTGGTAGTGGTTTAGTTTTAACTACCGCGGTGTGCATTTACCGCAGGCTGTGTACGCAGCTGCAGTAAAGCACCCAAGGGTGCCATTTTTGTCAAAATAGCCCAGTCTTCTTTTTTCAGCATTTCTTCGTGGAAAGATCCTTCTTGAGATTTACTCTGCACGCCAAACCAGGTTGGTCCCATTGTTTGCTTTGCCTTTGGTGGGATTCACAAGTGAAGCCCGCCTCTGGCTCCAGGGTGTCTGGGGTAGGCAGGAAGTTAGGGAGGTACCCGAAACTCACTTTGCTTAGTCTCCTATGAGACCCAAATGCACTCTGTAGTGATTGGCCGACTGGCTGTCCGGCAAGGACAGCCACTCTGCTGGGTGACTGACAGATGGGCTGGAATGAATGGGAGAGAACTGAACAAAAGGCGAGGCTTTTGGCTTTCAAGGCAGAGTCGACCACTAGACGAAGGAACCGAAGAAGAACTTGAAGAGGATGCCTGCTGCAACTCCTGGACTGTTGGTTTGCCCGGTGAAGCTCAGCTGCTATGCTGAAACTCCATATTCATATCAACAGAGAAGCCCCTGCAAGGACGACTTCTCCCCTTGAGTTGGTGGGACCAATCAACTCCAAAGTAAGCCACCTGAACATCCTTCTCGGAGCGGGTTGAATTTCCACAGAGTTGCTGCTGAAACCGTATAGCCAGGTAGAGGAACACCAGATGTGTGTGTTGCTTTTATGCTGGCCCAGAGCTCCAGGAAGGTCCTCCAGACTCCCTGGAAGCAGGACTGACCGAGCCTGAGCCCCCTCAACAGAGTGTGGGACCGCAGAAGCAAGGAAAGTCCATCTCGACAGCCAGGAACCACAGTGTTGCTATTTGCGGTAGACGCGAGGAGCTGAAACACTGAACAGCCACTGATTTGAAGATTGCCAGTTGCGAGCGGTGACCATCCCATTGCAGTGCAGGAGTCCCCAGAAGTCTTCCCTCTTGTCCTCACGACTGAGGCCCAGGAACAGTGAGATCTGCAGAGCTGCACAGGAACAGAAGTCATCTGCTGCATCTTTTCTTCAATTCAAAGGTACTGTACAAAGCCTGAGAGAACTTATCCCTTGATGTAGAGTTGCTTACATCTTCTATCCCTCACAAGTCTAACAGCTTGTGACCCTACATTTGATTCTTCTTTTCTTCAAAGACTTCTAAAACATTGTGCAAAGACTTTTCTACCTACCTACCAGAAGTGCTTTTCCTATATAAAACTTTTGCCCATTGACTTTGGCCTAGCCTGTTAAACTGAATGATTGTGCTGTGCGAATCCAAAAAGTATTTGCCTGCTTAAGAATAACTGTGGTCTCTTGTTGTTCTAATAACCTTTTTCTTTTACCAACTTATAACAGTATTCTAAATGCAAACAGTAAGATATTAATGTCCCCAGCACCCTAGCTGTTGAAGTCACCTGAGGGTGTGGGTGGTGTCTGTGTGCCTTTACTGATTTAGAAACCGAGAGTTTACAGTATTGAAGTGTATTTGTGTGTTAATATATTGCTTCCTTCTGAAGAAGGCTTATTCTAACTGACTGATAAATAAATTAATAATTGTTTATTCAAGAAACCTTGGGTGTAAGAGTTTATTTGAATACTTATCATTTTGAAACTCTGTGTAACTCCCCTACAGCTCACATTGACCTCCCTTGAGATAAGCCTGGCTGCTCAACACGCTACCAAAACTGTGTAATACAAGCTTATACCAAAGGTTGGGTTTCCTATATCTGTAGTCAGAGTTGTGTGTAGTGCACCCAAAGGGTACTGCATACAAACATTGCCTAACACCTGGTCACGAGAGAGGAGGTTGAAGGACAGTGGGGGAGATATGCCAGCTGGAAAGAGCTACCAGCAGTGCTAATAACTGAGGTCTCATAAACAGGAGAAAGGATGCTTGAGCTGAGAGGGAGTGACATATGACCAGGAGATAGGAGGATGGAGGCGAGAGAAATAATACAAGCAGATGAAACAAAGGGCTGTTCAGGGAAGAGCTAGAGAGTGTTACATCAGACAGCAAGAGCTGAAAGATACAGGGTAAGGGAACATTTGCCCCAAGGCTGGGGTACAGGTCAGTGTAAAAAGTGTATTCATAGTTACTGCTTTCCAAGGCCTGCCTGTTTAGGGTGAGCATATGAGTATGAAGACCTGCAGTGACAGTGTTTGTTGCTCTTGGGAGGGGCGGGCAAGTGGGTGGCTGAGAGCGGGTATTTACCTAGCTCTCAACTCACCAGCTTTTGGCGGGTGTTACCGGCCTTGCAAGCAACTGAATCACCCGCCAAGTCCCTCATACGCCCATTCACATCTATGGGCTCTCATCCGCCAAAAAGAAAATTGTGTGTTTTCACCCGCCATGGTGCCACAAAAGGTTGGGAGCTATGGTACTACAGGTCTTGGGGTGAATGGCAAGGGGCAGGGATGATTCAGTCTGTGGGTGAGGGGGAGTGATGATGGATGGGCTGGGAGAAGGAGATGAGTGGAGGGTAGAGGGGATTTGTGATATTGGGTGGAAGTGTGTGGTGATGTAGAAATGTGACTAGGGCATGAGTATAGTGGAGTTGGTTAATGTGAGAGGTTGGGTTGATAGGCGTGGTAGAAATGCTGTGGTGGGTGGGGGAGAAAGAATGAGGAAGGGCTGGAAGGGGAGACGAGCAGAAGCAGAGTTTGAGTTAAGGAGAGAGGCTAGCTGGTTGCATGAGATATCTGTGCAGTGGAGTAGCGAAAGGGCAGTAGAGAAAGAGCAGCAACAGTGATGGCCGTAGGTTCAGTGATAGTGGGTGTAGGTTGTGGAGTGTGCATCTGGTGAGGTGCAGGAATGAGTGATTGAGTGGTACCTGCAGTGGTGCGGGAATGCAGATTGGGTGAGTGGAGATAGAGGGAGAGATTGGTGATAGGTCGGTTTCAAAGGAGCTATTGTATGTTGGGCATGTGAGCAGTTGGTTGGGGGACAAAAAATAGGTGAGGGTGGTTGACAGCAAATCTGTGTTATGTGGTAGATAGAAAGTAGATGGTGTGAGTAACTGACACATGGGCCCTAAAACCAATAATGTTAACAGGATTAACGTCAATTGAGAGATTTTAGAAACAAGCTTGACTGTTTAGGGCTGAGCTTTAGTGATGACTTAGCTGGATGAGGCAGCATACTAATAAAGTAGCAGGAAAAGTGGCACAATCATCAGCAACACATCTAGAGGTGCCCGTGGCTCATATTGTGAAAAGTCTGTTCTGTGGTCTGCTATGGGTTAGTTATATGGGGAGATCTAGTAGTCTTTAACAAAACAGAAAGGGGATGACTGCAATGTTTTTAATGAATCTTATTTTCTGACATTGCTCTGGGCAACACTCCAGCCCATAGCTTTTCCTGGAAAGTTTCATATACATAGAAATCCATCAAATGCAGAATTCCACCAAGATCATGTCTTTCAGCACTTCTATAAAGCATATACATGGATCCTCTCATCTGACCAATTAAAAGGCACAGGCTCAGTTGTTACAACTATGTGGACGACACCCAAATAATGTTCAAGTTGATAACTGACATTGACTCATACCTCCCTCACTAGATGCCTTAGTGAGATAAACACATGGATGACCAATATCAACCTGAAAATAAACCCACACAAAATGGAAATCAAGATAATCCCCACAAATATGGGGTACATGCACCTCTTCCCTAGCCCGTACAAATGGGAATGAGAACGGAAACCTCAACCGTGATAAAAAAAACCTTGAACTTCTCATGGGCAGTGGCTCAAACTAGAACCACAATCAGCGTCATTGTAAGAAAATGCTTCTATAAAATATGTTCAATCAGAGATACCATGGTGTATATCAGCTTCCCACACTCACTGATACTCTGAAATATCGACTATGCAAACAGCCTATACCTAGGCATGCCAGACAACTGCACCAGGAAATTGCAATCTATCCAAAACACACTCTATAGCATCGCTGCTACTGAGACAAAACATGAGTCAACCCATCAGCTCAGCCCTGACGAGCCTCCAATGGCAAGTGGTGAAGAAAAATATCAATTTTAAAGCACTCTGCATCGCACACAGCACGCAGTGAATTGGGGAAAATCCTGCAGCGCATCTGACCTCGCCCTGCTCAAGGAAATCAGTGCTACACGCAGACAACTTATAACCACTGCCGAAGCCAACTACTACCAAAACACCATAGTCTAGGCCAACAATAAAGCAGAGCCCTCTTCAAAGCCATCAAACCTCTGCCCGATCCACCCGTACTGCACCTGATTGAAAAATCCACAGTCATCAACTTTTTTTTCGTCAGCAAGATCAGAATGATCTGCCAACACATAGACACCAATGCCACAACTGACAGCACACTACACACTCCATATCGCAAAACCATAATTACCTAGACAACTTTCAAGACACTAACTATGGAAGACATCACTGCCACCCTAGCATCAGCATCCCTCAAGGCCACATTGTATGTGAACAACATTCTCCCTGCCGCCGTTCTGAAGACCCTTCCGACTGAAGCACTCCTCCCTTACCTCACAATCGTCAGAAGCTCCATAATGCAATGCACCTTCCCTTCAACCCTCAATACCAGACAAATCCTCCTACTTCTCAAGAAACCAACACTGGACCCTGACAACCTTAGCAACTAACGCCCCATCACCCATCATCCCTCACTAGGTAAGATCCTTGAGAAAGCAGTAGCCATGCACCTCCTCCAACACATCGAAGCCAATAATCTCCTTCAGTCCTACAAATCTGGCTTCAGACCCAGATGCAGCACAGAACCAGCTATCATTAAGGTAATTGACGATGCCCTTAAAATCCTTGATGATGGCCATCCTTGCCTCCTGGATCTACTTGACCTCTCAGCAGCATTTGGCACAGTAGGCCACCAGACGCTCACTGACAGTCTACATTGTTGCATGGGGATCAGTGAGGTCATCCTCGGCTGGTTGAAATCCTACTTTGCTAATTGCCAACAGTTCACCCAAATGGATTCCTCCACATTACCAACTCTATAAATCACCTTTGGAGTCCTTCAAGGATCCATCCTGTCCCCTGTGATCTTCAATCTTTACATGGAACCGCTCAGAACCCTCCTCACTCCACACAACATCCACATCCACCAATACGCAGATGACACACAGATCTACCTCAAGCTATCCCCCATCGAAGACATCCACAGGTTCAAGGCCTGCCTAGCATTGATCCCGTCCTGGGCATCCAGTGCTTACCTGAAGTTCAATCCCTCCAAGACTGAATTCCTACTGCTGACCAATAACACAGAGCACTCTGACATCCAGACCTGGTTCTCCGCTATGAGCCTCGAGAGCTTTACACCCCAGCTGGCCACCTGCACCAAGTCCCTTAGGTTCCACATTGACAGACATCTCCCCTTCAAACAGCACATAGCAAGGAAGACACACACATCTTGGTACCAACTTTCTCTCCTGCAAAAAACCAAGCCCTTCATCCCAGAAAACAATTTCAGATCCGCTGTCCAAGCCTTTGTCCTCTCCCACCTGGATGGTGGCAATGCCCTTTTGGAAGGCCTTTCCGTCGACTACCCTGGCATCCCTGGGATGTGTGCTTCATTCTTTAGCACAACCTCTCAAAGGACTTGCCAAAATCAACCACATCAACCTGACCGTCAACGAACTGCAGTGGCTTTTGCTGTAAGCCTGTATCATCTTCAAATCCTGTTGCATCTTCTATAAAGCTGTTACTGTGAAGTCCCCAAGCTACCTCACTGAGAAATTCAGCATCTCCAGAAGCCTGCGTTCCACCAGAAGTAAGAAAATGGCAGACTTGAACTTCACTGGTACATAAAGTAAAGAACCAGAAGACAGGCTTTCTCTGTCTGGGCCCCAATACTCCGGAACCTCCTCCCCGTCAACATCAGATTCGCCCCATCACTTCTATAGTTCAGGAAAGAGCTCATGGCCTTCCTCTTAAAGGAATGCTTCCTCCCCAACACTTCAATCCACACACCCTCCAATCCTCACCCTACCTGAGAGTCTGTGATCTGCTCCCTCCTCTTTCCTCTCCTGGTTGCTTTAATATCCCTTGTTGCCAATTTCCTGTCCTCCTTGTTAGCTCCCAGCTCCCCTTTTCTCTGCTTACCTCACTGTGTTCTTCCCCCTGTGATTGGGGGAAGAAAAAATAGTGAGGCACTGTTTTCTGCACCCACATTGCAACATTGTGGAACTTCAGCCATAAAGGGAGCCGTTAATACACCAGAGTAGAGGACAACTCACTGTCTAGCAAGAGACCAACTAAATTGCAGCACCCACCTATAAAGTACCACCATCGGACAACCTGTCCAACAAGAAAAAGTCCCACCTGGATGAACATAAGTAACACACTGATAACAAGGAACAAGCCTGCAGGAAAACTCAAATGGCATTTACTCAAAACGCTTTGGACTTGCAGCCGGTCAACCAATATTTTCGCAACACCACCCAAAACCACTATAAAGGTAAGGAATGCTCACTCTTCAACGTTTCTGTTTCCAAGAACAATAAGGAAGAACCTAGCACGTTGAAATAAACATTGCAACTGCCAGAAAGAACCCAACACACGAACAATCTCACTCTCAACCACACTCACTCACCAGATTCACACCAACCATGCCAACACAAACGGCAAGGACAAATCCTCTTTCCCTAGCAAAGCTGTCACAGCTGCACATCTCTCAAATCAACTTGCAAACCTGACCCACTGGCAAAAGCATCCTGACAAGACAGAGACTTCAGGTCTCCCGTATGGAAACAAAACGCTTCTGGTGCACAAATCACTATCCAGTTGCACCTGGCTCTACATGTACTAACAGTTAAGCACAGCTCATTGTCTTTTAACCAATCCTCCCTGACTTTCCCTTTTATAGCCATGTGAGTGCCTGGCGACTATGCAAATGGCAGCGGTGCACAGTATACATCCCAATAACATACCATAACACACGGGACCACGTGATAACCTCCTGCAAAAGGGCCCCATATTGCATTGGGATTTGGTGCCTTGTGATCTCTTGCAATGTACTGATTGCCACCTTTTCATTTGGCCGAGTTGTGTCCTTCGGGTATGAAAAGGCCACTTATCTCCAGTTATTAAGGCCTCAAGCTTTGATAAAAAATAATAATGCTGTGATTTATTTAGTGCTTTATGTGGCTCTGTTTTGCAGTGCTATAAAAAATAAGTGTCCGTTGTATTGCACACTTGTGGTGCTCAATGTATTGACCATGGAAGGATGAACAGCTAAGTTGGGAGAATGGCTATCAAGGCCATGCCACACAGTATTGTTGCGTTTCTCCTGTTCCCAATGCAAAGTGGACAAGTTGCGCTTGAGCTATTCGCCCGGCATGGCTGTACTTAACCCAGTACTCTATGTAAGAATTCAACTTCAGACTTTGGAGCACCTTGGGACCCCGCCACCTCTAATCGCATCAGGCCTTTAAAGGACTCTCTTTGAATATTATATTCATTCTTTGTACATTGCAACTTGTGAGCAATTTTACCCTGCTGTAAACTCCACTTCTCTGGTACTACACATTGCCTAAAATCATTGGCCCAAAGGAATGCATTAAGTGAAGGAGAACATGTATTCAAGCTGTGAAAATGCCATTCGTATCCATGTGTTTCCAAATAAATAATAGACAATAAATAAATAATTTGAGTCTTAAGTCATTATGTATCCGAGACCCCCACCCAGAACAATAGACTCATGCTACAGTAACAGCTGTGTCCTGCAAAACCTTGCAACACCCTACAGCACAAAGGGCCTTGTTATGAGTTTGGCAGTGTGGTAGAAAATGGTGGTAATTCCATTGCTGCCCCTTTGTTGGCAGTAATGGAATTATAGCCATTTTTAATGCATCCTGAATTTCGAGTTTGACCTTAAAGTGCAGGATTTACCTCCAGCACGGCGCTGGAGGTAAATCCTCCCCTTTCAGATACAAAATCCGTGGAATCACCACTTGTGGTAATTCCACTATAATCCACTTGTATTCCTATGTAATCCAGATATGGGGCTTTATACCGTCCTTCCACCACTCGTAATCCCATGGTAAACCCACTGAATCGAGTCACGGTAAATGAGTTTGGCAGTACCTCAGTTAATAAGGAGGCCCAAAGTACTGTAGGGAGATTGCCTGCACAGGTGCAGACATGGCAGGGTGAGAGATGGACAATGATCGGACTGAGGGGAGGGCACCTGAGAAGTGTTAAGTCTATTGACATAATTATTTCTTTGGGGGTGTTCATGAAAAAATACAACTTTGTTCACATGTGGAAGATCTCCCAAATCCAGCACTAATACATCTCATTCATGTGATAAACCCAGTTCCAGTTTATATCGAGATTACTGCGCTTTTGGCACATGTGCAAATCAAAAAGAGCATGCTGGCCTTGAGGATTACTTTAAAATAGTGTGTCCTGCTCCAGACCCTCACTTACATCTGATCTTATATTGTGGAAAGTGCTATGCTGTTCCTGCTATTGTGTTCAGATCCATACTGGGATTCTATAACCCTATTTCTCTGAAGAAAGTAAGATGCACACAGTAAAACGGCACAAATGTCCAGAGGCAGAATGCTCTGTACCATTTGCTCTTATCTTTTCACAGTTCATCGTGATACTGAGTTGGAGACAACATGCTTGCGCCAGCAATACCACCAGTGTATAGTCTATTAGGACATTAGTCTTCCAGTCCACTGCTGCTTTCAACAAAGTCAAGCCAAGTTCTTTTCTGATAACCTGGATCGGTGTGGATCTTGAGAGGTGGAGCAGTCTCTTCCAAAACTATGCCCCCCCCCCAGTCTGTTCCAGTGTTTTTATTTTTGCACTCTTGGCAAAGCTTCTGCTCTATAGGTGATAATTGGAACTACTTTTACTCTGTAGAGGACTGGAAGGGGTTTTCATGGGAAACCGACAGAACCTGCGCGTCAACATCAAAGATTGGTTGGTCAATACAATCAATTTCCTTTTTGGGCTTACGGCCTTCTGGACTTGGAGTGAGCTGTTGCTGATCTGTATTCCAAGATATGTGAAAGAGTCAACTAGCTCTGTCTTCCTTGCACCTAAGTGCTATGTAAAAGACCCCTCTTTTATCCTGGTCCTTTCTGGAATGGTAGGATCTTTGTTTTCCTGCATTGATCTTCAAATTGTTTTGCCTGGTGTATTCCTCTAAATAATAATAATTTTGCATTTATATAGCGCTACGAATGTGTGGTGCTCATTCGGAAGGATGAAAGGATGAAAGGATGAAAGGCTGAGTTTGGCCCTGTCAGGATTGGAACCTGTGTTAGCAGGCTCTGCACAGATGTCAAAGCAAGCACTCACGTGGACCGGCTAATGAGTCTACTAGGACCAGGTCTCTGCAAACAATAGTTGGCACACTCTTACCCCTCCAATTTTTGGAGGGAAGTATCTAGTCCGATCCAAAAAAGCTGTTAAGTCGGAAATGTTTAAAATAAAAAGGGCTGGTGCTAGCAGGCAGTTTTGCTTGACTGCCTGTGCCGCAGGAATCTCTTCGCTCAGTAGCCCTTTTGTGCAGGGGAGTAACTTTGCTGAAAATGTTGGGGGGGACAGGGGTGGGGTCGAGGCAGGGCAGATGGTGGCTCTTAGGGATTGTTTCGGCCAAATTGTTCGAAAAAATGTGGTTGAATGGTAGATTTGACTGAATTCGGTCACCATCATTAGTTCAAGCCGAAGATACCCAACATGAAGAGCTAGGGTTGCGGGGGTGCCCCACGCTCCCCATGTTTGGTATTTTTGGCTTCGGCGGTTGCAGGGTGTACCCCGCTTCCTCAGCATTGGTGGCAGGGGACCCAAAAAAAAAAGAAGAAAAAGGGACCCTGCAGCGTCAGATCCGACCCACGTTAGATGGATGGATCTGATGCTGCAGGGTACAGGAGAGGCGGCGGATGGAGAAAAGGTAAATAGGAGGGGTTTATGGGTGTACTGGCAGTTTGGGGGGACATGGGTTTGGTTTTATGTACCGAGGTAAGAAAATGTCTACTGTCAATTTTGCCGTGATTTTGTACCTCAGTCAAACAACCTAAATCCCTGAGGGCTAACACTAGACTCCTACACCACAAGAGTTCATTGCTGACGCTCTGTATAACTTTCATAAGACTTGTGGCCTATCTTCAAAATTCAATTGGGCCCCCACACATCTTCATCCGGCCTGCCATGTACCCAGTAACACAACATAACATTCACAATCTTAATTCCAATAGAACATACAAACAATACATTATTTATCATTCATTCAGACACAAAAGTCAACACACATATGACCTAGCTGAACTATAAAGCCATGGCCGAAAAGGAACAGATTCACTGGAATGTCAGCAATTCCCTTGATTTTTCCTTTCATTCAAAGGCAGAAGCCATCGGTTAATGCAGTGCAGTGGGCGATCAAGTATACTGGGTATTAATTTTTAAATGACATATATCTTCAAACTTGGGTCCTGGACAGCACCTTATATGTGTACGTGCTAATAGATTTTTTCTACAAGATTCTGACTGATTAAAATGAAAGTATGTTTTACTGTGTTCAAATGTCTCGAAGCAGTGGAATACCAAGCCGGGAGAGGCGGGGGGTGGGCAAGCTGTCCCCCATGGCTCTCGTAAGAGCCAGACCAGGACATTTGTCATTGGGACACCTCTCCCATTCGGCACATCAAAGAGGGCGCCCAACGGCAAAGGTGTCCCGCTGGACAATGAGCGCTGAGCATTTCCTGCTCAGCATGCTCATTTTCCTGGCAGCAGGACACCTTACCTGTTCCAAATAGTAGAGGTGTCCTGCTGCCAGGACAATGTCCCAAGGAGTGCTGGGCAGCAGAGGGTCCTCATGTTGCTCTGTATCAACAGAGTATTACAAAGTGAGCCATTAGGCAGTGATGGGAGGTTGGGGGATACTATTAGCAGGGTCTCTTGTCCCTTTAGAAAGGTGAATGGGAGGCAGTGAGCAGAAGTGAGAAGGGTGCATAATGTTCCATGCTTTATGAAATAATGTCTATGGCTTTAAAATCTAAAGGGGATTTGTTAGGCTCACATTAATCTACATGATGCTATTGTGACTTTGCATGCAGAATGGGGAATGGGGAGAATAAAACTAAAGCCATACTCCCATTTCTCAACATATTTCTATGACAATGTATATAGTGTATGGTTAGTTTACTATGAAAGGCTAGTTTATAATGTAATGTGGTTTGCTTCCAAGGCATTGCTATAAATAATTATTTATAGCACATGAAATGTAAAGCAAAACCTTAATAAATATCTATATCAACTAAACCTAGAAAGAATGGCGCGGTTGCTTAAATTATCCACATCCCAGTTTCACCATTTAACCAAATGTGTGATCCTGAGCAAATCATTTAATCACATTGGGCCTCATTATAAATTTGCCGTTACTACTGGACCGGCAAACTACGAGTTCTGCTCGCAGGTGCCTTTTCGCCTGCCAAGTCTGACCTGGCGGGCATACCGACACCTGTGATCAGAGCATGTCGGAGGCACGACACCATTCACGAATGGTGCCGGTGCATCCGGCTTCCCCATTCCCATTGAGCCCTATAGGCCTCAATGGGAATGGGGAAGAACATTTTCCGGCGCCTGCGAATGGGCAGTTACTGGGTCCGGCAAGGCCGTAATGACCCGGTAATTGCCTATTCATGGGCCCTGGAAATAAAATGATTCCGGCGGCAGCTGTGCCTGTTTTACCAGCATGGCTACCGCCAGTATCATAATGAGGCCCATTGTACAACTACCCGATCTACAAAGGTACTATCTAGCTGCACAGCTCAGCCACGTGACGAAATGGCTCTCCGATGACCCGTCAGCCAAAGTGGGGCTCCTGCGACAAGCGACTTCCAAGCTATTCCCCAAAGAAATACTTTGGAACCCAATGAAACAAACATCTGAAGTTCCCATGATTGTTACCCTGGGCAGGCAGATATGGGCTAGAACTGGCTTCCTTCGACAATTAAAACATCCCTACAACCCCAACACTCCCATTCTGGCGGACATATGCAAAACTCAGGCGGACCTTGTGACAGCCAGGAAATGGAGAGAGCTGGAATCTACACCTGGGGAGACCTGTTTGAAGACGGCATGTTCAGAGAACTTGAATCGCTACAAGCTAACAAAGGCATCTTGAGTACCCAATTCTTGTGGTACTACCGCCTCAAGATGATAGCTAGGGCACAATGGCCTGTCTGGCCAGAGGAACCCCCACCTGACCCCCTCCTCGAGGAAATGTACTATTTAGCAGATGGTTGGAAACCGGTCTCCCGCTTATACACCAAACTGAACGATAGATCCAATCCAAAAAGCGCAACCCTGAGGCAAAAATGGGAAACCGAATTGGGGATCACACTATCTGATAGTGAATGGGAATGAATACTACTATACCCCAAAGAGGTGTCAAGGAACATTAGATTTAAACAAGTTCAATTAAATGTGCTATACAGAACATACATGACCCCACTAAGAGTTGCCACCTTCAATAAAAAAGCATCTCCGAACTGCCCCTGGTGCGGAAATGATAATGCGGACATGATCCCCATGTTCTGGACCTGCACCAAAATGGCGAAATTCTGGTCCATGGTAAAAAGCACCTGCACCAACGCGGGACTCACAAGATATGAATGGAACCCAAAAGAATGCTTACTGGAAGCCCATCCCAGACTGAGCAAATACAAACACCTGGTCAAATTAATGGACCTAGCCTGCATTCTTGCAAAAAGATCCATAGCAATGGCATGGAAATCACCAGGGGGCCCGAGGCATGGACGCTGGCTTAAGGACCTGGAAAAGTGGACAGAGGCAGAGACCAGAGCCTGGCAAGATGTAACCAACTCAAGCGACGATAACGCCAATGACACCCTAGAATCATGGAAGGCCCTGTTGCATGACATCCAGTATGCTTCGGATCACAAACCCCCCTGAGTGCACACGCGTACCAGAGAATTGCCTGGGGTGCACCCCAAGAATGGACAACCTGGAAACTCAACCCCCGTGTCCTTCGGAACACCGACCACCAGCCCCCCCCCTCATCATGACTAAGAACAAAACATTGCGCTATGAAGACTGTGGTAGTTAATTGGTTGTTGTTTGTCTGTTTTGTTATTGTTTGATGGCTATTATGTACTTATACAAATGCCAATAAAATACTTAAAAAAAACAAAAATGAGGACCATTGTGTCTTATCTGCAGCTCAGTAAGTGACTCTGATTCACTTCAAAGCATGTGTTAATGTATCATGGTATTATATATGGAAGTTATTTGTCACTTGGCTTATTTATGGCAACTTATTCTAAAGTCACTTTCATGGTGCCTCCAAGTATCAAAGACTGATGACGCGCCTTGCAATGTCCTTTTCTTTGAAGTCACTTCTGTTGGTGCAATCCATATAATAATTAGGAGGTTTGCACGTGTTTTGCCTCAGAAGCCTTGGACAGAGCTCTAATAGGTGAGTTTTATGCATATGGAATGATACTGCAGTTATTTATTATTATTTTTAGTGTGTGTGTTAAAATGGCATCTTCCACTAATGTTACCAAAAAAGTAGATTGGGGCAGAGGTGGGCGGTTTCGGGGCACCAATGAGACCAGGGGTGGACTGGGAACTAAAAGAGGCCCTGGAAATAATTACTGGGGACCAAAAGAGGCCCTGGAAATAATTTTCAAAGTGGCCCCATATGACACATTTTCAGCAAGCTCAATGCTTTTCCTATGAAAAAATATGGAACCACCACACAAAAGAGGCCCAGGGTGCAGAGGCCCACCGGGAAATCTCCAGAGTTCCCTATAGGCCAGTCCGCCCCTGAATGAGACCATGTGGAATTCCACACACTGCATTTCGTTGCTCACCCCTGCCCCCACTCTTATAATGCTGGGTACTCCCCTGCTTGGTTTGGTAAGTGAAGCAGTTTTTGGTGGCCTGTAACCTGAACCATGACACCCATTTACTAATTTGCACCAAACCGTCCCGAAAAAGTGTCTGCAAAACTGGAAATACTTTTTGCCAGTTTGGTGAAGATTATTTTGGCAGCAGGGGGAAAACGTATACAGGGCTCCTAAAAGTGTGCTTTTAACACAAAATCCTATACAGTTCCTTCTGCGCATCTAGAGCAAAAACTGCTTAACTTAAATTCACCATGTTCGGAAGGGGTATAGCACTCAGCTTCATTTCACAGAATTTGCACTCTGCTTGCGGAGGGCTCACCTTCTGCCAACTACATTTTGAAATTAGGATGGTGGTGCTTTAGTAGCATCTGAAAAGTGGCAAGACTAATTTTAGAGGTGTTGCAGAGCTCTGGCTTGCCACAGAGAATGCACCATTTATTATTGTTAGTGTGTCTTCATACCTGGGGCCTTAATGTGTACTATGAGCTCTGCTCACATTGTCCTAATGTGGCACTTGCCATCACTGGGGTCAGCCCACAGCCCAGCTCCCCAACAAACATATATAAACATAATAATATATATATATTTTTTAAGTACTACTGCTCTGCTTTTAAATGCCACCCGGGCCACGTCTCATGTTACACCGACCTAACCTCTTTGCACTCACGCACCTCCAGACAGGAACCAGCCAGCTGAATGTGCTTTCTAATTCCTGTCTGTGTGTCGGATGAACACAAAGCCGTAAAGCAATTCTCTGCGCCGTGGCCCCTGGAAGTGCTGCTGCTAGCATGGCAGCACAGGCGCCAGGCCCTGCAACACCAAGTTCAGCACCCTGGCTGCTGACTTTGGGTAAGGCCAGCCAGGGTGAGGGACTGAGCCATGCAGGGTATCCCGTCCCTGAATGTGTTGCAGCCTGGCTGCCAGGCATCTCAGCATTATGTAATGAGACAGCACTGTCCAATTACATAATTGATGATTGCAGCCCCCCTGCCCTCCCTCCAAAAGATGGGGGGGGACAAAAGGGCATGCCACAGAAGTTGGGGGGGGACAAAACCCCATGTGCCCCCTATAACTATGCCCATGCGTTTGTGTTAAGTCGGACTCTGATCGAAGTGGCTGTATGCAGATCCTTAATTTGATTCACCAGGTCTGGCGGGCAGTTCCACAAGAGCAATTTGGTCCACAGGCATTCCCTATTTATGCTGTCAAAAGCCTTCGCCAAATCAACAAAGGCTAGACAGATTTTGGGTTTTATCCTTCAAAAGTAATAACAAGAAGATTGGTGGTCAAGTCCCCAGCCCTCTCACGAAACCCAATTGTAAGGGTGGTAGTTGTTCAGATTCTCCGTGTCTCCATTCTTGAAGATGGGGATTACATTGGCGATCTTCCATGATGGCAGTATTGTGGGTGTTGTCAGCACTTTGTCCATCACCTTACCCAGAACTAAGGCCCATTGTTCAGGGTTTTGCTTAAGCATCACATCGGATATGCCGTTGGACCGGATGCTCTGGAAGCCCTAGATTTCTTTATCAAGGCTACCAAATCCTCCTGAATGTAAGGCAGGGTCCAGGTAGCTGGTTTCACTTCAGGTGTCTTTTTTGATGGCAGCTTGGAAAACAGAACTTTGAGGAACCCTACCCAGGCATCTTCAGAGACCCTGTTCACTTGTGTCAAATTTCAATCTTTACTAGAGGATTTCATTATTGCCCAGATGTATGATATATTCTTTCTAGCTAGCACTCTGAGCATTCTCTCAGCTTCCTGTGGAGCCATTTCGTAACTATGGCCCTTTAGTATAGTGGTTTCTTAGTTTCTTAATGACTATGGCAGTTGGCGATTATAAATCCCCCTTGAAATGGGTGATCTCCATCCTCATAGCCCACCTCTTGGAGACTATCTGTTTGTCAAAGGCTTGCTGGTGGCTCTTTACATGGACCTCTTTGTAACGGTTACTAACCAAATATGTTGACAATAGGGGGAGATAATTGACAGTAGCCGATAACGGATTTGCCTTGGTGGTCTGATGGATTTTCGAATAGATGGCGCTCAATTAAGCCATGTCTGATTTTGATATCTTTAGCCTGGAGGCATTTTTCACTCAGGCCACTGCTATATGTGTTTTATGATCTTTCCTTTGGCTCTCCATTGCCCATAACATTTTCAGCAGATTGTGGTCACTTGCCCCAGATGGGACTACTTCCAGTGCAAGAATAGCATCTGTCAGGTCCCTAGAGACAAAAATAAAATCAATGCTTGTACTTTTCGAAGTGTCCATTTAGCATGTGGAGGTCTCAAGACTCCATTAGATCGTTCCACAGGAGGCCTCTATGGCTCAGCGAGTTTCGAACTGCTCCAATTAAAGTTCCCCTTTCCTTTGCACAGTTTACGTTGAGGGCACCACATATGATTATTGACGGGTTCTCCAAATTATAAGCTTTGTCAATCATCAGTGTGACCAGGTCAATTATCTCCTCCGGGTTTATTCTTGAGGGGTTCCAATATATGTTAATTATAAGCAGGTGTTTGATGTAGCAATTCGTCCACAGTACTTGGTTGTGCCTTGAGGACAGATTTATGGAGCCCACCACTTCGTACCCATTTCCCGATTTTTTTCAAGGTTAGGAGGCCAGCATTGGGCCGGCCAGTTCCTGTATATATTGCCAGGTTCAAAAATGACATGAAGCCATCCACAACTGGTTGAGATCTTAGCCAGACCTCCTGTAAGCAAATACATTCTGTCACTTCCCATCTCCTCTCACCCCTTGTAAACATGTGGGAGAATCCTTGCAGCATATTTGAGGAGGATAGTAACAATAAACGTGTGCTGCAAACTCTCATCTCAGAACAGGTTTTCATGCCATGTTCATTCTGGAGAGGAGCTCCTGCTACCTTTTTTTATAAATATGTGCAAGGAACTTGGGGTTGGTCACCCTGAGTTACCTGGGGGCAACCGGACGTGGACTCCCTGCTCACTGTGCTCAGAGAGGCACAGCTTCACCTCACTGATGAGGCCCAACAAGGCTGAAACACGTGTATGGGGTTGCTGTCAGTACTCTTGTTTAGATAGGAATTGCCATAGTATTTCGGTGCTGGACTGCCCATGTGGGCGGGACAAAGACTGATATGCAAATGCTTATTTCCCATCTGTGAAAGGTACAGTGAGCAAAAAGCGTGTGCTGCAAACTCTTATCTCAGAACAGGTTATCATGCCATGTTCATTCTGGAGAGGAGAGCCTGCTACCTTTTTTGAAATATGCGCAAGGAACATGGGGTTGGTCACCCTGAGTTACCTGGGGGCAACCAGACATGGACTCCCTGCTCACTGTGCTCAGAGAGGCACAGCTTCACCTCACTGATGAGGCCCAACAAGGCTGAAACACGTGTATGGGGTTGCTGTCGCTACTCTTGTTCAGAGAGGAATTGCCATAGCATTTCGGTGCTGGACTGCCCATGTGGGCGGGACAAAGACTGATACGCAAATGGATATTCCCCATCTGTGAAAGGTACAGTGAGCAAAAAGCGTGTGCTGCAAACTCTCATCTCAGAACAGGTTATCATGCCATGTTCATTCTGGAGAGGAGCGCCTGCTACCTTTTTTTGAAATATGTGCAAGGAACATGGGGTTGGTCACCCTGAGGTACCTGCGGGCAACCAGACATGGACTCCCTGCTCACTGTGCTCAGAGAGGCAGGGAGTCCATGTCTCACTGATGAGGCCCAACAAGGCTGAAACACGTGTATGGGATTGCTGTCGGTACTCTTGTTCAGAGAGGAATTGCCATAGCATTTCGGTGCTGGACTGCCCATGTGGGCGGGACAAAGACTGATATGTAAATGGATATTTCCCATCTGTGAAAGGTACAGTGAGCAAAAAGCGTGTGCTGCAAACTCTCATCTCAGAACAGGTTATCATGCCATGTTCATTCTCGAGAGGAGCGCCTGCTACCTTTTTTTGAAATATGTGCAAGGAACTTGGGGGTGGTCACCCTGAGTTACCTGGGGGCAACCAGACGTGGACTCCCTGCTCACTGTGCTCAGAGAGGCACAGCTTCACCTCACTGATGAGGCCCAACAAGGCTGAAACACGTGTATGGGGTTTCTGTCGGTACTCTTGTTCAGAGAGGAATTGCCATAGCATTTCGGTGCTGGACTGCCCATGTGGGCGGGACAAAGAGGAAGAGGAATTGCCATAGCATTTCAGAGGACCTGCGCTGGTGCGTGATTGATGTTGTCAAAAACTCTTCCAACCCCTCTCAAACTCTGTCCACAAAGGAGGCTAGTTGGATTTTCCTATTGGACACCATTTCCAATGGTCTTAATGAGCTATCTCTGCTTTGGCACTAAGGCAATATTTATTTAATACATTTTTTAACTAGTCCTCTTCAAAAAACACTTTTTTACATTTTTTTTTATAATTTTTGCATTTATGCATTTCTATATGTTTCTTTTTACCAATGTTTATTATTAGTTGGTTTTCAATTTTCTTTCATGCAGTTTCGAATTTGGTAGAATTAACACTCCATATGCTTTGGGGTGTGCTGCCCCTTTTCGCTTTTTAATGTTTTTTTCCCTAGGATTAGTACCCTTTGCATATAGTACATAATGCCTGGCTTCACTAAAGTTTCAGCAAGCCTGCAATGTTAGTGTTAGTCCCTTGTCTATGTCCGGTCATTCATTCATAGGATTAGTACCCTTTACATATAGTAAATAATGCCTGGCTTCACTGACGTCTCAGCAAGCCTGCAATGTTAGTGTTAGTCCCTTGTTTGTGTCCGGTCATTCATGGAAGGGCTCCATTTTGCTTTCCATTCACTTTGTTAGTCCAAGTCCCCTTTCTTTGTCTGCCTTTTTCATTCAGTGTTACCAATTCACTTTGTTAGTCCCAGTCCTCTTTCTTTGTCTACCTTTTCCATTCAGTGTTACATGCCTTCCAGTTGAGTGCTACTACACCCCACTGGCTGCCTTTTTCTTCACTATGAAGAATAGCGGATACACGCAGCATTTTCCAGAAGCAAGCCGCAGCTTTCTTTAGAAGCAAGCCATCTGCTGCTTCTACGTGGTAGAAGCTAACAGTAAGTTCCATTTTACTTACTTTTCTCACTAAGCCATTATTGACCCACGCGCTGGGCGTTTTATTTACACTGCCTAACTCACATGTTGGGCTTGTCATTTTTTACTATTATGCAGCACTGCCATACTCATCACCCCATAGCCTGATACCACCAGCCCCAGGCTAGGAGTTTTCGTGTCCTGCGCAAAATACGAAGCGCTCCATGGGTAGCCACATATTCATATGGTGAGTTTTTGTTACCTTTACCATACCTGCACACCAGCCGTATTAAATTACAGCTGCACATAAACTATTGCCACCTTTATGTCTTTGTTCTCCTCCTCTTTCACTTTAGGTGAAAATTCCAGATTCAGTTCGTTTTCCAATTGCTAAACCCAAATAATGTGCTGAATGCAAGACATCTTGCATGGTGAGCACATGATGTGCCCTCTGAGGTACGTTCCGCCATGTTTTGACCTATGTGCCTTTCTTTTGCACAGCATTTTTTGTATTCTATTACACACATTTTTCACTACATGATCACATCTTTCACTTATTTTTCTCACGAGGTGACTTAGCTTTTGGGTACGCTCTTTACACTTTAAGGGCGCCTTTCTGGTAACCTTTAAGTTTTCTGTCTGGGGGTACTGCCAACTTGGTTCTGGGGCACTGAGGCCTGATGCCTTCACCATATATTGGTATATTCTCTAGTTCTCTTCCCATTTAAAGTTAAACCTTTTGAGTTCACAAAATGTCCCCTGTTGCTACCTTTTCAGGAGGACACCCTACATTAAGGCTGTCTGTATTAAGGCTGAATGTGAAGATCCCAGTACCTGAGGAAGGTGGTTGCTACCCATCAATATACCACCGAAACGCCAACTAGTCCTATGTAATGGTCGCAGGAACTACATTCTCCTGCGGTTTGGCATCATGGACATACACGCTTTATAGCGGTAGGCGTAGTTCACCCCCTTTCAGCCTGTGACAACACAGCAGATAAATGACTGTTTGGGTGACATTGTATATGTCGAAATTTTTTTCAGCCAAACTCTGGCTTAACACACAGCACTGTGCGACATTGTTTACATGGTTAGCCAAAATTAGGCTTAGCAAACAATATTCTGTGATATATAATTTTTTTTTTTTTTTTTGTAGCCACAATCAGGCTCTGGTTGGCACATGTACTGTGCCATTTTCACGAAATTGTTTAATCTGAGCCTTTAGACAAGTAAGGGTCAGCTAGGGATAGTTTAAGTTTTATGAGATATCTCGGAAAACTCTTATGATTTAAAATGTATTCACTCTTTTGCTAACACCAAATTATTTTTTGTCAGTTCCCATATATTGGGTTCCCATGTTTATTTCCTAGTAGGGTTGTACCCCTACTTCTGTGAACCTTTGCATAAATTCTGCTCGTATTGATTGTATGGACTAAATAGTCCTGTTTTTCTCTTTGTAAATTGCATTGTTTTTGTATGTTTTTCATGTTGTATGTACTTATCAAATTGACACATTGTCTTGTTACAAACTAACAATTAAAGCAAGTTTATAATTTTTTTTATGCCAATGTACTTTTTCCCCTTTTTTTCTCATAAAGGTTACTTTGACTGGTGAGAGACCAGTAAATTAAAATATTGAATTTGATTTAATCTAGTGTTTACGCTACCAGGAGAATAATACGGTTAGCTCCACAAATGATATTTTTTGACTTTGTATGTTCAGGCACACCCTTGTGTTTATAGATGTCTGTCTGCTCCAATTGAGTGCTTGTACGTTTTGGAGTCCCTCTTTTGTTTACACTATGCTCAGAGAGGCACAGCTTCACCTCACTGATGAGGCCCAACAAGGCTGAAACACGTGTATGGGGTTGCTATCGGTACTCTTGTTCAGAGAGGAATTGCCATAGCATTTCGGTGGTATCAGGTAATAATATCGCCACATATATGGTCGCCGTAAATAATATCGCCGGGAAAATGTTGTGGCGATATTATTTGGGTGACCATATATATGGCGACAGGAGCAAAAAAAAAAATTTGAAAAAAATAAATAAAATTTGGGGATTGCGGGGGTGTCCCCTGCATGTTCCATGCAATAATGTCACCACAAAAAACGACCATTTTTCGGCAATATTTTTGCATGGCGATATTTTTGTGGCGACATTATTACATGGAACCATTTTGGTGCTGGACTGCCCATGTGGGTTTTAAAAGGCAGGTTCCAAGCTCTTTATGTTAACTTCATGTAAGTTTATTTCCAGCTTAATGGTTACATTTCCACATGAAGACATTAAGGACATTAATAGTGGACAGACACCGGCTCCCATCACCCAGGGCCAGCCAGCTGTAACTGTCACTGAATAGAACACTCACTAAGAATATTCTATCATCCACACACAAACATTCCACACAACATCACCAGCTACATCACCAGAGACAGGCACAATACAACACACCTCCCTCCTTTACAAACCTAACCTGCAAGTCACACACCTCAACAAACCTACCACCTTCCAAGAACAGACACACATGACACTCAACTGAAGACGGACACTTCCACAGCCAAACCCAACCAACAAAAAATCACACCCTGACAAACCGCAAACCAAATACCCTTGCAAAAATACTATCATCCATCTGCCTGTTCCTGCCACAAACAAGCAACTGGGCTCTCACCCCAGGACTGACCAACCCTGAACTGGGCTACATCACCTACATTCCTGACCACCACACAACTGCTTCGCCTCCTACCACCTACCCCGTCTACAACAGTGCGGGTGTCCTGGCTGCCACCCTGGAATCTCCAGCAGGCCTCTAGACTGCCACCCTAGAGAGCTGAGACCTCAAAGTCTTCAAAACAACAACCACAACCTCACTCCAACAGGGAATACTGAATGGAAACACAGAACATCACTCAAACCAACAGAAACACCCATGGACTCAACACCATACACACCGCACCAGACCAGGATGTACAATCCCTCCAAAAGCATTGAGAGCAGTGGCCACATACTCCCAAAGAGAACATCACAAACTGGTAAAAACTGAACAATCTTTTTAGCCAGGATGGCATCCTCACACAAGTCAAACTGTTGGAACCAAAAGGCAAGACAAAATCCACAATAACAATCACACGTAACATAGAAAATCATTTACTCAACAGCTATGGACATACCACTCTCACTATCACCGGGTCATTACTAGGCGTCCCCAGTTACCCCTTCAATGTCAGCTACCAACAGTCCAATATGATGAGAAGGTTAAGAAACCTTCGAGAAGGCGCTACCTCACCTTAAAACAACCAACATAGTTGTTCAAACTTTACTTAGAAAATGAGATAAACTCATAAACCAAACCCAACTCCAAACTTAAAAGACAAACATTCCCCTGCACCGAAAGAGCATGGGCGCTACTCCGCTCTAGAACTACATCACCGATTAAACTTTCACCAAAAACCTAACATGAGTACAGTGCTTCGTGGCAACTACATGACACAATATAACAAACCATACCAAGCCCACATTACCCACATATTATCTAAAACAGAACAACACGCATAGCCCATGCTAACTGTGAGTTCAGTCCGTTACCAAGCTCTCACTGACTCACTCCCCATCCAGATGCAGAAATTGCACATTTCATACAACATTATCCGAGTCAGATTGATAACATGCATTTGAAAATAATGGAATGCATTTACCATATTTTGCTATAAATAAAGCAAAACACCAAACCCAAAACATGAATGAACCAGAGGGTCCAGAACCATTACTAAGCACAAGCTAAATGTCCATAGCCATTAAGGCTCTAAAGGAACCCCTACATGTCCATGTTGCATAATGCAACTCTAAAAAAAAAATGTAAATCCCAGAGGAAAACATTGGTTTTTCCAGTTCCATTGGTTCAGGGATTGGGTGCCCAAGACTTCCTGATCACGTGCCATACCACAAGGTCCTTTAGTCTAACAGCGACGTTTCTCATCTCGGTCCATTGCTGCGGAGGATACTCAGACCTTCATGAAAAAAAAACTTGCCACGGAGCTCGCGTAATGTAAGTGGAATGCTGAATGTTCCAATCCTTCGCCATCTCCCCAGTCTGCAGTGTGACGCAATCAGTCACAAACACGCTGCAGATGGATGCTTATCTCCCACTGACCAACGGTCAGTTTGCTGGACAACAATAACAAAGTCACAGCCAACATCCGTGAGTTGCAGGACTCGCTCAGATTAAAACAGAACTCTTCACCAGCACCATCATTGCACTGTTTCCCATCACAGAGCATTTCGATTTCCGCAAATACCCCAAAGCCTTAGGGATTTAAAACAATAGTTTAACATACTTTATGTAACATAGCCCAGCGCTCAGCTTGCCACAATCCAACAGGGCAATGATGCCAGCCCCTCCTCCTCTCAACAAACGCATTATTGTTATAACACGGACAGCTTCCAATGCTAGTTAGCTCAAAGCACTCCCAATTACTATGAGCTACTGTTCTAACACGAGGGATAAGGACTGCATTGACTTATAGCAGCAGTGGGCCCAGTCCTGCATTGTTATACTGGTGGAACCATTTCTCTCCGGTCCCCTGTGATGCTATCCATAAAAGGGGCGCATTTTCTCCTGCCCAGGGACCTGCTTGCCTACATCTTATGGGCGCTGGTCCCACCAACAATGGGGGTTTATCCCTCCGGCTCCCCCTGCGCCCTGGGCCCCTGGGTGATGGGACTTACAGTTTATGGGGGCGGCGTTGTCCATCTCCAGCAGCTTGCTACATCACCAGAAACAGGTACAATACAACAGTGTGCGGGGCAAAGACTGATATGCAAATGGATATTTCCCATCTGTGAACGGTACAGTGAGCAAAAATCGTGTGCTGCAAACTCTCATCTCAGAAGAGGTTATCATGCCATGTTCATTCTGGAGAGGAGCGCCTGCTACCTTTTTTTAACAATAAACGTCCCTGTTGGCTTTTGGAGGTTCAGCTATTTGTTGTCATCAGTAGACAATGTGGCTGCTAGCCAGGACCACAATTCGTGCATTGGCAAGGCTGATGGAGTCTGCAGGTTTGTTTCGGGGTTCGGTAGGTAGTTGCAGACATCTAGCAAGCCTGCGGTGAGAAAACTAAAACGTATTGGTTGCAAAGCTGTCGCTGGCTGGCTTCTACTATTGTGTCTGCCCAATAATTGAAGGTAGTTTAAGTTAGGAGGTGTAGTAAAGTGTCTGCGCCCACTTTCAAACAAACCCACAGAAATGTGAAGTGGGTAGACTGGAAACATTGGAAATGATAATTCTTCAGACAGTGATAAACAGTTTTCAATAGTTCCTCTTTATTGATGATCTTAGATTCGTATTAGATGATATGCTTAAACACATAAAATGATAATTGGTCTTTGATCCTCTTTTTAGGTTTTCAATAATTTCTCTTTAATTGGTGATCCTAAATTCGTAGTTGATGATCCTCTAAACCTCATAAACTGATTTTTGGTGTTTGATCCTCTACACATGTTTCACTAATGTAGATAATATTGGCTCATCAGGAGGCGAAGTAACATACTGTTATGGAAGTAGCACGTTTTTTTTGTCTCTGTTGACAAAATAGCAACAAATTAAATTGCAGGTTTCTAGAGTTATGGGGTAATGTTGGTCTTAATCGTACATATACGTGACATATTGACACAAATTCAGATATATAGGAAAGAAATGTGGTTTACTACCCAACTCACCCACGATGATCTTGGGTTAAGTGTGTTGGTTAGAGATGTGTTGAAATCCTTATATCAAATTCTGACCCCTGAAATGACAAAAGAGACAACGCATAGCCATGCTTTATAAAGTAAATTGGGTTTGCCTTTGATTTTATATTTGTCCTAAGTGTGGTTCTGGGGTGCTTGTTGCCCATAGATGCTAGTTTCTAGTAGAGAGTTCACATAATTGTAAGGGAGACATTTACCTAATTGAAGGGAGGACTGGAGCCTTTATCGCCAGTCCTGCATAAAAAATTGCAGATCCCGATGGACGCAGCATTTTGAAAATGGCATTAGGTTTATCTTGATGCTGGTCGACCATGCCACCAGATATCCTGAAGCCATCCCATTGAAGACTGTGACTGCCAAGCCAGTTGCCAAAGTATTACTAGGTATATTTACTAGGGTTGGCTTCCCTAAAGAAGTTGTGTCAGACTGAGGCAGCAGCTGTATGTCTAAGTACATGCAAGCCATGTGGAAAGAGTGTGGGTTCACTTATACGTTTTCATAAGCTTATCACCCACACAATAATGTCTTAGTTGAGAGGTTTGATAGAACTCTCAAAAGCATGACTGGGATTCTGGAAGAACCTCAAAGGAGAAAATGGGATCTCCTGCTGACATGCTTACATTTTGCCTACAGAGAGGTTCTACAGGAGGGTGTTGGTTTCAGCCCCTTCAAGCTTCTTTTTGGTCACCCTGTCAGAGGACCACCTGCCATAGTCAAGGATGGATGGGAACTCCCTACTCCTTCCATCACTACAAATACAGTGGATTATGTGTTGGGTTTAAGGAAGAGAATGGTCCTTCTGATGGCTCAGGCCAGTGATAAGTTGAAGGCAGGTCAGGCTCTGGTGAAACATTGGTATGACCAGACGGCTTCACTTATTCACTTCACCCCAGGCCAAGAAGTCCTGATTATGAATTCTAAAGGCCTAGAGCCCTATAGGACAAATGGTCAGGCCCTTACACAGTTGTGGAGCAGCTGGGTGAGGTAACTATTTAGTGGACCTTAAGAGACCTAGTCAGGCCCCTAAAGTGTTCCACATAAATAAGCGCATTGTTTCCATCCCTAGGGTTGAAATGGCAGCACTAATTTTGGCATCAGACAGAGAGGAAGAGGAATCTGGGTGTCTGCCTGACTTGTCCCAAGGTAGTCCTTCAGATGGCTCCATTGAGGGTGTCCATGTGGTCCCTCACCTGACTGCTACCCAGCAAGAGGAAGTAAGAACCTTGCTTAGGCAGTTTTCCCCCTTGTTCTGTCTGATTCCTGGTTTGACACCTTGGTGCAAACACGAAATTGGCACAGGAGACAGTGTACCTATCAAAGGTAGGGGGTACAGGAATTCATATAAGGTGAGATCTTACATCAAGACAGAGGTCAACAAGATGTTAGATCTTGGGGTGATTGAACCCTCTAGTAGTCCTGTTAGGCAGAATCATATGCAGTACCCTTTGGGAACACCACACATTATTAAGACTACAAGTGACAGTACAAATTCACCTTTGGTACAAGGCTGTACTACACAGTAAAGTGGTAGCGATGGCTGAGCAGACAGACTTATCTCAAGAGTAAAGTGAGCAGTATCAACAGTTACACAAAGGACAGCAATTACTATGGTTCAAACAAACACTGATTGAAGGTTTCTGAGTAAAAGAATATACATTTATTTACACATTCATTAGTAAAACAGTTCACTAAATAAAGCAGCACAAAAATCATACTCTTAATATACTACACCACACCCAATCGATTCTGGACAAGTTAGGCTCAAAATGAACTGTGAGCAAAATGGCACTGCAGCAATTTAAAAAGGGAGGGTAAGACAAGGTTATACACAATTACGCAGCACCAACAAGTAAGTAGGCAGGGCAATCTAGAAAATGCTTGCTACAATGAGGATTCAAATCAATAGGCCTGGGCCAATGTTAATGGTTCAGAGTCTTTGCAGAGGATCACACACTTCACAGTAGTTTGCGGTTAAGTCTTTGCCAAGAGTTTGAAATGAAGAAGGAAACGTTATTTAAAAGAGTAGAGAAGGACAAGCCTTCGGTTTGGCGAAAGATTTCAAACACTTTCACCGCGGTCGGACGGAATGAACAACCGTGTTAGAACAGTACCTTAAATGAAGAAGAAGGCTGTAGTTCAGGTAGACTTTCCTGGCAGATCCTGCAGGCTCAGGGTTCCTGAAGCGACTGTCAGACTGACACGAAGTAGGAAGACTGGAGGGTCCTGCACTGCCCAGGGAAGAAACCAGCAGCAAAGCAAAGCAACAAATAAAAGGTGTGCTCCTAAAAACCCAAACAGGGTCCGGTCCTCCTGGCTATCCTGTTCACTGAAGCTGTGCACAGCAAATCTGACCAGGGGAGGGAGGCCTTACTTGGTGTTTGGTGAACTGGTTGGTCCCACCAGCTCAAGGGAAGAAGATTCCTTGCAGATCTTCTCTGTCGTCGAAGTTTGGAGATTTGAACCCGCAGCAGGGCTTCACCGGGAGGTTCAGTCATGGTAGTGGTCCTCTTCTTTCAGCTTCTCTTCGGTTCTCTTGATCCAGTGGCGACTCTGCCTTCCAAGTCCCAGAGACCTGCTTTTTATGCAGTTTTCCCCCATGACATTCAGGCGCCTAAGGAGGGCTTCTGTGCAGAAGTCCCCTGGAGGACGGCGAACAAAGGAACCAAACCTGGTTTGGCGCACAGAGTAAAACACGAGAAAGACCTTTACAAAAAGAAATGGCGAATAAACACAGCCGGAACCAAATAAAAGTAAATGGGGTCCAGTGGATTTAAGTTCAAGGCTACTAACTTAGCCTAAAACAGTACCAAGGCTATTTACATAGACTGCGGTAGGGAAAATAGGGTAGATACCACTGCCACAAGCCAAATCTTAAAGAAAGGGGAACGAAATAATGTTCCATGAGAAACAGACAAAGAGGGATAACTGCTAACCCTTTCCAGTACTCTATGTAAGATAGTTTGTACTGGGTCTGTGCTTTTAAAAAGACTAATAAAGTCAATGGCAACTTTACATGTTCTGGGAGACAGTAGTCAGTCCCAGAAAATGGAGTTTAAAAGGGGGAAGTCTGAAAAAAGACAACCCTGTGTCACTGCACTGAAGGTGCTGTGTAACACACGGTAAAAAGATGATGCCTATGGAGTAGGTGAAGATACACAGTCTATGAACATAAACATGTTAAACACACATAAAAACACACGTAAGAGTGGGAAAAAAAGGCTCACACTCTTCCCAGGTGAAAAAAAGAAACCCTAGAAATCCAGCAAATCTGCTGAGGGACTGTAAGGATTGCCCTGTGTAAATTCCCAAATAAGTACACTGAGACTGTGAGTAGGTGTTATCTTTGTTTCCAAAACAACTTTTATTCATATTAACTTTCTATTATTTTGTTTTCTCTTAGAAAAAAGGATACATATTTTGACTCTTGGAAAATTTTGAGATGAGGAAGACTTCAAGTAACGCAGACATCTGATACTCAGGTAAGTCTCTGAACCAGGATTTTTTCCTCTTTTCTTTAAACGTACTATTTAGAGATTATTCTTTGTTTCCCCTCAGTACACATTTAAGCAACTGTTCATTAAGATTACTCACTTCTTTTCTTCCTGACACAACAACTATTCAGTCTCTAGTCTCTGTATGACTATTTCTGTAATTTGTTCTCTGTCATATCCTTCTCTCTCTCATCTATTACTTGAACTCTATCTTTACTTGCTTCTGTATTCCTTCTTATGTATCTGTGGCTGATTTCTTATGACTTTCTTAAAGGTAGCTTCTTTCCTGCCATAACACTTTGCAGACTTTCTTTTCTTCTTCTTTTCACATTCAAACTGCCTTTCTAGAATTTCCTCTTCAAAAATCCCTCTCTCTTTTCGGCACTTGAATCTTAAAATATAACGCTTGGTTTCCAAACTGTGTCCCTTCTTTACTTCCCTCTTCACACTCTCTCACTTCCACGCACCTTCAACTTCTAAAGTTATTTCTCGCTCCGACCTCAGACATAAATGGCCTTCTCCCTGCGATTGCCTGTTCAGCTGCTGTCTCACCGGCAGCGACTCGACTCTGCCCTGCTTCAGCAAATCTATATTTCGCAGCGGTCGGGAGTGAACTCCACCCCTCTTTTATTAGCTTTGCGGCTAAGGAAACTTGAGCTACGTGCTGCTCCTCTCACCTTCTGTCAGACTGTAACGCTGATTGGGCATTTCAAAATCTTACTGGAACACTCCATCGTTCCTTTGCCTTCAGTCAGCTTCATGAGCCCGTCAGCCTCAGGGTTCCGAATTTTATGAAAACATGAGCGATTTAGACGATCGCTTTACAGGACAGGGTTTAACTGGATTATAGCGCAACGGCGCAACAGGATTTCGTTTTAACTAAACATTAATTTCTCTTTCGTTTCAGCTGCTCAGTACGCCCACTCATAACTGTCGTTTTTTATCTCCTCTGGCTCCGTCTCCTAGCAACGACAATACATAAACAAAACAATGATTTGTTGTCAGAAGCATGCAGCTGGAAACAGAAGCGAGTCTTTGATTGGATGGCTGCTTTGTCACTTACTCATTTCTCTCTGACAGCCCGGTTAACCCTTCATATGGTCATGTTGTCTTGTATTGTCAGAGCCTAAGCTAGATGGTATACTCTTTGGGTATATTACCTTAGGTTTATCACACACACCCCTTTCTAGCCCTTACGCTCGGGAAGGGAAGTGTTACGGGATAAAAATTCTGCCTGGGCCATTAATTTCCCAGGAAGATGTGTCGTCTTGAAAGTAAAAGGTTGAAGTGAAAGAAGCCACCTGAGCCCTCTGGGATTAGTGTCCTTATTTCGAGACAACCATACTAGGGCCGCATGATCGGTCACAAGCGTGAACTCTCTGCCTAATAACTAGTATCGTAATGCCTCTATGGCCCATTTTACAGCCAGACATTCTTTCTCGATCGTAGCATAGTGTAGCTCGTGAGGAAGTAGTTTTCTGCTTATTAAAAGAACAGGTCTTTCTGCTTCACCTTGATTTTGGTACAACACGGCACCAAGACCTGTCCCAGACGCATCTGTGTGTAGATAAAATGGAGCTGAGAAATCCGGACAATGTAAAACTGCATTTTCTGATAGAGCATTTTTCAGGTTATTAAAAGCATTCTCTGTCTCAGACGAATACCACTCTTTTTTTGTCGAAGGCAATGTCTTCATGAGATTGGTCAGAGGTGTAGCCAACATAGAAAAATGAGGAATGAATCTGACAAAACCAAGAAAAGCTCTGACTTGTCGGACATTCGTAGGAAATTGTAACTTTTTTTATAGCATTCAATTTTTCTTCTTGGGGTTTAATTATTCCTTGTCACACAAAGTACCCCAGATATCTGGTGGAGAAATTGGCTACAAAAGTCTTTTTAGGATTTATGTGAAGTCCAGACCTCTGTAATAGCTGACGTATAGCCTCCAAATGTGTCAAATGATCAGTCCAAGACTGACTAAAGACAATTATATCATCAAGGTATGCTCCTACATAGTTTTCATGCCCTTTAATAATTGTATGCATAAGTCTCTGGAATGTTGCTGGGGCACAATGTAACCCAAAAGGTAATACAGTAAATTGAAATAACCCAAAAGCAGTTTTCTCTTTGTCGTCTGGATGGAGAGGTATTTGCCAGTACCCTTTTGTCAGATCTATGGTCGTCAAAACTGTTGCTTTTCCTAACTTGTCCAGCAAATACTCTATCCTTGGCATGGGATAGGCATCAAATTTCGAGATCTCATTCAGCTTTCTAAAATCCATACAAAAACTATTTGTACCATCAGGTTTCGGAACCAACACTATGGTTGATGACCAGTCACAATGTGAAGGTTCTATCACTCCAATTTCCAACATCTCCTTAATCTCATTATTGATTGACTGTAACTTTGCTTTCGGAATTCTATAAGGTCTTATCCTTACTAGATCTCCAGGCCGTGTTACAATGCGATGATACGCCATTTCCGTTCTCCCTGGTAAAGTAGAAAATGTCTTTGAATATCTCTTGACAAGATCTAAGAGTTCTTTCTTCTGATTTTCAGATAACTCCTGATTTATGTTTAATGCTCCTAGTCCAAGTTCTCCTTTTAGCAGAGGGAACTGTTCGATATCAACTTCCTTAGTACTGATCATTGCTACAGTGGGTGTAGGCTCTACCCATTTTATTAGTAGGTTTACATGATATGTTTGCGTTGGAAACCTTCTGCCATTGTCATGATCTCTGCTTCCAAAAGGTCAGGGTTTTCCCAACTCCCTTGGAAGCAGATCCATAACCCAGGTTCCGAGTGCCAACCAGTCCCAATTGGGACCTTTTGGACCCAGTCCTGGCGCCAGTGGCACCAGGCTCATAAATATGCCCAGTCCCAGCGCTGGAAGCGCCGGGCTCATAATGCTTGGGTGGACTTACCTGCAGCAGACCATGCTGCTTACTTGCCTGCCAGTTGAGCCTCTGATCCTCTTCTGTTTGGAACTACTTTTCCTGTTGGGTGGGGCAGGAGCCACTCCCTAGATTCAGAACACTGGAACTCTTCTGGAAAGCAGGAACTCTTTTCTTACCTAGGCGTGGCTGTGGAAGGAGACACCTAAGCACTACAGGAGGCTATTTAAACCACACCCGATGGATGAATCTTGCTTTGCGTTATTCTGCATCCTCTGCAGCAGAACGCTCATCGTGTCTTCTGCATCTGATCCTGGGCCCAAGGAAAAAGGCTTACCATCCTGAATCCAGTCTTCACGCTTACTTACGTGCTTCCAGGCGCTTCTATTCATCACACGGGCTTCATCTTCAACTCACTTCAGCCCGGCATCCGCCATCGCCGGAACCCTGCAAAACAAGAAACATCATTACTAAAGACTTTAAAGACATTAGAATTACTCGAAACTTACTGTTCGTGCAGTAAACGACAGACAGCAGTCCTCTGAAGTCAAGAGGCCTGCTCCCCTTATCCAGTGAAGAAACTGGTTACAGCACCCTGCCCCGAGGCAGATGGAGAGCGTTAACCTTTGGGGTTCTGCAGGAGAAGAAAAAGGGAAGAAGAGAGAGACATTCAATAACCCAGTTCCTTAATCCCATATTTTCTATCTGCAGACATCTTACCCTTCAAGTCAGACATACAGTGCACAGAGGTCCAGCCCAAAGAGCCAGCCGTGTGTTACACATCACCTTTGCAGATACGGTATACGCCCAGTCAAGACCGGCGCCTCTACGGGAATCAGGTGAGCGTTACAGAACGCAAAGCCTACCACAAAACTCCCGTCCAGGCGCTATGGAAACCTCGGATACCGACCAGCTAGCCCAGTTACTTGGGGAACTAAGGGCAGAAGTGCATGCAGCCCGTCAGGAAACGAACGCTCTAAGAAGGGAACTGATTATTTCCAAGGAGCGAACAGATGATCTCGCTAGACAATTGCTACAGTCACAAGCCGGACAGACCCCGTTACCCGCATCTGGGGGAAATCTTCCTTCTACATCCTCTATGAATCCAGTGCAGATCAACCTACCTGGGAATGTACCTCTGGCTCCGCACGAACGATTTTCTGGTGACCCAAAGAGGTTTGCAGTATTTATCAATCAGTGCCGGTTGCATTTCTTATGCCGGCCAGCAGCCTTTCCAACTGATCAAGCTAAAGTAGCTTTTGTGCTTTCATACCTTAGTGGCAATGCGGCAGACTGGTTGATCCCTCTAGTAAATCAAGATGATTCGGTCCTCCATGATTTTCAAGCTTTTCAGCTCAGTATGGAAAAACTGTTCGCAAGACATTCACAGAGGCAGGCCTTGGACAATGAGCTTCTTTCGTTACAACAAGGTAATCAAGACCTTTTGGCTTATATTGCGTCTTTCAACAGACTGATAGTGGAAACTCAATGGCCTGAGGACAAAAGGATTACGCTGTTTTATAGAGGTCTACGTGGAGAGCTCAAAGATGTGTTAGCCCAAGTAGTGAATCCCCCACAAGATTGTTCGGACTATATAGACTTAGTCGTTCAAATAGATCACAGACTGCAGAACAGGAAGGCCGATCGTTCCAAGTTTGATGCTCGAGTATTTTCCAAACCGCCAACTCCTTCCAAAGGAGTAGACTCCGGGGAACCCATGCAAATAGGGGGTCTGAAAGGTCCTCTAACACAAAAGGAGCGGGAAAGGAGAAAACAGTTGCAATTATGCCTCTATTGCGGAAACTCAGGGCACTTTCTTCGAGACTGTCCGGTGAAACCTGCCAAGAAGGCAGTAGGAGCTGCAGTTACCAAAGTTACAAACTCTGAGCAGGGAAACGACCTCGCCCGACAAGAATAGAGGTCCTCTTGCCGAGCGTGAAAACCAGTTCCGTGACCTTGCATTTCGTGATACCTATGGTCCTCATTAGCCCTGATAATCCGGATCGATTACATGCAATTGAAGCTTACGTCGACAGCGGTGCCATCGGCAATTATGTGGATCATGAAATGGTTTTGAGGATGAATCTAACTCTTTGTCCCAAGGCTGTAAAGGACGTCATTACTACGGTGGATGGTACGGAGATAGCCTCCGGGCCAGTAACGCATACCACTCAAGAGGTGACGCTAGTAAGTCAAGATGGACACCATGAGAAGATCGTGTTCAATGTGATCAAGGCCCCTCAGTTTCAGATTATTCTAGGAATACCTTGGTTAGAGAAACACAATCCTCTGATCGATGGGCGAGCAAGAACGGTCCAGTTTCCAGAATGTGTCTCTACTTGTCACCCTCCACCTGGTGTTGCACTGGCAGCAATTTCTTCAGAGACTCCCCAGTTACCTCCCGAATACCTAGAATACCAAGATGTTTTCCGGAAGGATCAGGCTAAATCTCTACCTCCTCATAGGTCTTATGACTGCCAGATAGACCTGATACCTGGATCTACTCCTCCTTGTAGTAGAATTTATGCCCTCACCGAGCCTGAGAACCTTCACCTTCGACAATACCTGGATCAATACCTGGCAAATGGGTTTATTCGTCCTTCCAAGTCCCCTGCTTCTTCAGCTTTGTTCTTCGTTCCAAAAAAGGAAGGAGACCTTAGAACTTGTATAGATTATCGCTCCCTGAACCAGATCACGGTTAAGAATAGATATCCGTTACCTTTGATCCCTGAACTCCTGGACCAAGTCAGAAAAGCATGCATATATACAAAGCTGGATCTTAGAGGAGCTTACCACTTGGTACGAGTAAAAGAGGGCGATGAATGGAAGACGGCCTTCCGCACCAAGTATGGGCTATTTGAATATCAGGTCATGCCCTTCGGACTTTGCAATGCCCCGGCCGCCTTTCAATGATTTATGAACGATGTCCTCAGAGAGCTCATAGATGTGTGTGTTGTTGTTTACATTGACGACATCCTCGTTTATTCTTCATCGGAATCTGAACATCGGAAACACGTGAATATGGTCCTCGAAAGATTGCGTCAACACACACTTTTCGCTAAGTTGGAAAAATGTGTTTTCAATGTGACTGAAGTTGAATTCTTGGGATTCATATTATCACCTGGCGGAGTGCGTATGGATTCAAAGAAGGTCGATGCAGTTCTCAAATGTCCATCACCATCCTCCGTAAAAGGTGTGCAAAGCATGTTAGGCTTCGCTAACTTTTACCGCAGGTTTATCCCCGAATTCTCTCGAATAGTCCAGCCCATCACTGCCTTGTTAAAGGAAAACAAACGTTTTGAATGGTCTACCGAGTCGGAACAAGCTTTCCAGGATTTGAAGACTAAATTTATCTCTGCACCAATCTTAAAACACCCTCGCCCCGAACTCCCCTACATCGTGGAAACTGATGCTTCAAGCCTTGCCATGGGGGCAGTTCTATCACAAAAGGACCCGGTAACCAATCAGTTGCATCCCGTGGCATTTTGGTCCCGCAAATTCTCGCCTCCTGAAATCAATTACACGATTACTGACAAGGAACTTCTGGCTATCAAGTCTGCCTTTAAGGCTTGGCGGCATTATGTGCTGGGGGCCCGACACACCGTTACTGTGATTACGGATCACCGAAACCTGCAATATTTGAAAACCGCAAAAGCCCAATCCTCTAGACAACTCCGTTGGGCATTATTCTTTGCCGAGTTTGACTTCATAATTACCTATCGACCTGGTACAAAGAACGGTAAAGCTGATGCCCTTTCTCGGACGGGAGTGGAAGAACACTTGATCAACCCTAAACCTGTACCAATCATTCCCGAACAAAGAATTCTGGGTGTAATCATCACAGAATCCATAGAGGAAGTTAAGGATAAGGCCAGGCAACTTGTAACTCCAGCAGACATACAGAATTGGCATCTGCAGGGAAAGGACTTTGCAGTAAAGGACAACTTATTGTATTTCCAAGAACGATTATACCTACCCAGCACAGATTTACAGAAAAAAGTAATCTCTTGTTATCACGATTCTTTAATGGAAGGACATCCCGGTATGGCCAAGACCTCAGAAAAGATCAAGCGCTACTTCTGGTGGCCGTCTTGGAAAAAAGATATCAGAGACTTTATAATGTCCTGTGGAGTATGCGCCCAAAACAAGAGTCAAAAGGAAAGACCAGCAGGCCTCTTACGCCCTATTGACATCCCACCTCGCCCTTGGCATACGCTTTCTATGGACTTCATCACCGATCTACCTCCATGCTCC
Source organism: Ambystoma mexicanum (assembly GCF_040938575.1). NCBI lineage: Eukaryota > Metazoa > Chordata > Amphibia > Caudata > Ambystomatidae > Ambystoma > Ambystoma mexicanum. The sequence goes on from NC_090930.1 coordinate 923,409,401, forward strand.
GGATACAATACGATTCTAGTAATCGTGGACTTATTCTCCAAGATGGCGCATTTCATTCCGCTCAAAGGCTTGCCAACAGCAGCAACTCTGGCCCGAGAATTTCTCGAAAACATCGTCCGACTGCACGATTTTCCTTCGGTTCTAATTTCGGATCGAGGTAGTCAATTTATTTCTCATTTTTGGCGAAGTTGCTGTCGGTCGGCTCAAATTGATGTGAGATTATCGACCAGTCACCACCCTCAGACCGACGGACAAACCGAGAGGACCAATCAAACTCTGGAACAGTATTTATGTTGCATGCTGCAACAAACTGAAAAAACTTGGAAAGACATCCTTTGGATAGCCGAATATGCCTACAATAACTCTGTCCATTCAGGAACTGGGAAAACCCTGTTTTTTCTTTTGTACGGCAGTCACCCTCGAACCTCGGAGTTGGATCCCCTCCAAGATCTTGAAACACCAGCAGTAGACTACCTGCATTCTACAATCACCCAAGCCTTTAAGGAAGCTATTTCTCACCTTCAAAGGGCTAAAGAACAATACAAGAAAGGAGCAGATCAACATCGGAAGGAAGCCCCTCAATATCAAGTAGGGGATCAAGTCTGGTTATCCACCAAATATCTACCTCTAAAAGGGCCACGCACATTCAACCCAAGATACCTTGGTCCCTATTCCATCACTACCATAGTAAACCCAGTAGCGGTCAAGTTGGACTTGCCCCCGCACATGAAGATACATCCGGTCTTCCACGTCTCTCTATTAAAACCCGTGCAACCTCAAACCCGACTAACTAAATCTCCAAAACCTATCCTAGTTGATGGAGAACTCGAGTTTGAAGTCAAAAGCATTCTGGACTCCAAGATCTCCAAATCTAAACTATTTTACCTAATTGACTGGAAAGGCTACGGCCCCCCAAGAGAGATCCTGGGAACCTGCTGAATATGTCCACGCTCCTCGCCTAATCAAAAGATTTCACCGAACATTTCCTGACAAGCCAAAACCCCCGGAGAAGCCCGGTTTGGGAGGGGTCTTGAGGGGGGGTACTGTCATGATCTCTGCTTCCAAAAGGTCAGGGTTTTCCCAACTCCCTTGGAAGCAGATCCATAACCCAGGTTCCGAGTGCCAACAGTCCCAATTGGGACCTTTTGGACCCAGTCCTGGCGCCAGTGGCACCAGGCTCATAAATATGCCCAGTCCCAGCGCTGGAAGCGCCGGGCTCATAATGCTTGGGTGGACTTACCTGCAGCAGACCATGCTGCTTACTTGCCTGCCAGTTGAGCCTCTGATCCTCTTCTGTTTGGAACTACTTTTCCTGTTGGGTGGGGCAGGAGCCACTCCCTAGATTCAGAACACTGGAACTCTTCTGGAAAGCAGGAACTCTTTTCTTACCTAGGCGTGGCTGTGGAATGAGACACCTAAGCACTACAGGAGGCTATTTAAACCACACCCGATGGATGAATCTTGCTTTGCGTTATTCTGCATCCTCTGCAGCAGAACGCTCATCGTGTCTTCTGCATCTGATCCTGGGCCCAAGGAAAAAGGCTTACCATCCTGAATCCAGTCTTCAGCAACACCTATAAAGACAGGAAAGAACAGGTTAGCATTACGATCTTCAGTGACAGCTCTTCACTTACCTGGTCCATCGGATGTCACCAACGCCTCGCGCTGCATTCCGGCATCTGAAAGACAAAGGCTTACCTACTCTTCGTGCGCTCCGGAGGTCTTCACACTGCATTCCGGCATCTGAAAGACAAAAGCTTACCAACTCTTTGCACGCTCCGGAGGCCTTCGGCGCTGCATCCCGCATCTGAAAGACAAAACAAGGTGCGTTCAAAGACATTGGGGAACTTTAATACTCACGTGCCATTACTCCTTTCCACATCTAACCCAGTGGGTATTCCGGCACCCTGCAGCCGCTCCGAACTTGTACCTGCAAAATAAAAAGACAGTTAGAGCGCATCGTGAAGCAGGCAACAAGCGCTTACTTACGTGCTTCCAGGCGCTTCTATTCATCACACGGGCTCCATCTTCAACTCACTTCAGCCCGGCATCCGCCATCGCCGGAACCCTGCAAAACAAGAAACATCATTACTAAAGACTTTAAAGACATTAGAATTACTCGAAACTTACTGTTCGTGCAGTAAACGACAGACAGCAGTCCTCTGAAGTCAAGAGGCCTGCTCCCCTTATCCAGTGAAGAAACTGGTTACAGCACCCTGCCCCGAGGCAGATGGAGAGCACGGCGTTCACTTACCTAAGGTGAGAGCGTTAACCTTTGGGGTTCTACAGGAGAAGAGAAAGGGAAGAAGAGAGAGACATTCAATAACCCAGTTCCTTAATCCCATATTTTCTATCTGCAGACATCTTACCCTTCAAGTCAGACATACAGTGCACAGAGGTCCAGCCCAAAGAGCCAGCCGTGTGTTACACATCACCTTTGCAGATACGGTATACGCCCAGTCAAGACCGGCGCCTCTACGGGAATCAGGTGAGCGTTACAGTCATTCTGTCTCACCTTATATGTCAATGGACCTAGGACTTCTTCAACCACATACGATCCCCTCCAAGCTGCCAACATTTTATTTTTGGACGTCGGCAGTAACACTAATACCTTATCTCCCTTCTTGAAGGTTCTCAACTGAGTATTTCGATTATAATAGTATTCTTGCTTTGTTTGGGCTTGTAACAAGTTTTCTCCGGTGATCTTGTGTAACTTTTCTACCCTTTCTCTAAGTTGATAGGCATATTCAGTTAAGGAAATCTCTTGACTAGGCTCTGCTTCCCAACTTTCTCTCAAGATGTCTAGCAGCGGCCTAAGTGATCTTCTGAACAGAAGTTCAAAAGGTGAAAACCCAGTTGAGGATTGGGGGGTATTCCGGAGTGTGAACAGTATCCAGGGTAACAACCTGTCCCAGTTCTTGCTCCTGGGATATTCTGTTTTGCGTAACATCTGTTTAATCATTTCATTATACCTTTCAACAAGGCCATCGGTTTGGGGGTGATAAACTGCCGTTCTCAAGTGTTTCATTTGTAGAATCCCACAAACCTGCTCCATTATGGCTGACATAAAGTTAGAACCACGATCCGTGACAATTGGCCTCATTACACGGTAGGCGGTGAACCAAGGTTCTATTAGCACCTTGGTCCATGCCGGTAAAATACCGGCACCACCTTGGAGGAAAGGGGAATTACCGCCCTATTCCAAGGTTGGTGGGGTGGTAATTCCCCCTTCCCCCATTGCCCTTCCCCATTCCCATTTTTGCCCCATAGGGCATAATGGGAATGGGGAAGATGCTAATTACGGTACCGCAAATTGCGGTACCGTAATTAGCATTCTGGTCCCTTTGCGGGTTGGTTTTTAACACCTGCTAAAAAGCAGGCGTTAAAGTACCAACCCGCAAAGGGACCTCATAGTAAGGCGGTAAGGGTTAACGGTCACCGGTACCATTACCGGTGACCGTTAACCCTTACCGCCTTCCGTGTAATGAGGCCCAATATCTTTCGGTATCCCCACTCTGATGATAAAAGGTATTAATGCATCACAGATATTCTGAGCGTTAGTAAACCTAAGAGGAAACGCTTCTGGGTATCTAGTAGCGTAATCAACAATCACCAATATATATTTATGTCCTCTTGATGAGTGTACTAGGGGGCCAATAATATCTAAACCGATCCTATTAAAAGGTTCCAATACCACTGGCATCAGTTGTAGAGGGGCTTTCTTTACATTCGCTTTAGTTTTCTTCTGGCATTCCGGACAAGCCTGACAGAATCGGGCTATTTGGGCATATAGACCTGGCCAATAAAACCTTGCTAAAATTTTCTGCGTGGTCTTTTCCGTCCCCAAATGTCCTTCACCTAACTGCAGGTGTGCCACTTCCAAGACTGTTTGATAGTATTTACTGGGAAACAGCCACTGTTTTACAGTAGCTCCTGTGGCATCCTTGTTGACTCGATAGTAGAGACCCTTCTCCTGAATAAAGCAGGGTCCATTTCCAGATACATCACTTTGAACAGCTGCCCTAGAATTTCCTAACAGTGGGTCTACTTCTTGTGCCATTCTGAAACTATCGCCCCCTTCATCAATTTTCCAGTCGACTGCAACGGGACAAACATTTTTCTCTGCCCAGTCTTTCTTCAACTTCCTTAAGGTAGATCTTCTTTTCCTTTCTTTGGTTGTAGCTACAGGTACCTCATCGTGATTAAACGGGGCATGTTTTAACCAATTTTCGTCTATTTTCTTTATAATTCGTGAAAAATTAGGGACATCAGAACCAATTAGGAGAGGCTCTGGCAATACTGGCATCACAGCGGCCCATACCTCCATTTGTTCCCCAGCCACCTTTAAATTTATCTCTTTGGTAGGGTAAGGCTTTATATGCCCATGAACACATCAAATAGGGATTTGTATATTCGAGTCCCCTGTATTCCCCACGAGTTCTGTACTTACTACTGTCTGTAAGCTGCCAGTATCAACCATGGCTCTTGTGGACTTCCCACCAACCTCAGCCTCGCAGATGTAGGAATAAGACGATTTTGGAACTGTCGCTGATTCTTGAAACTCTCCTTCTTTAGCAACTTCCATGTTTCCCACATCCATGGGTTCTACTTTGACTCTTTTAGGACACATTCTTGCTAAGTTTCGCCATTCACCTCAGTCGAAACACTATATTCCTTTAGGCACTACAGTAGAGGTTCGAATCCCTGCAGGACTTTCGCTAGCTGGCCGCATTCTAGGAGGTTCCCACTCCGTTTTCCGGAGCATCGAGTTGGGCCATCTTGTAGAACTGGCTGGTCTTATAGAAGAACTATTCAGGTTTGTAGATGGCTTGGTATTTACCACATATGACATGCTCCGACCCTGTCCAGCCTTTTGATTGACGGAAGCAATGTTAACAGCCTGAACAAGGCTAGGCCGGTGATGTTGTCGGACCCAACGTTGCATTGGTAAAGGTAGGGCTTCAATAAATTGTTCCATAACAATTATTTCTGACATCTCATGAGCCGTGGTGGTACTTGTCTGTAACCACTTATCTCCCAGTTCTTTGACCCTGTAGAAGAGCTGTCGTGGTGTTTCTTCTGCTTGTAATTTAATCTCTCGAAACATTATCCTGTAGGCCTGTTCATCATGACCGAAGCGCTCCAGAACCACTCGTTTCATATCTACATAGGGCGTTTCCCCAGTTGGATTGGCTGCCTGGTACGCACTCTGCATTTCACCAGTCATGAGGGGCGCTATGTAATGACACCAGCTTTCGTTAGGCCATTGAGCATTCCTCGCTACTCTTTCAAAGTTCACAAAGAAGTGGGCGGGGTCTTCTCCCACTGAGTATTTTTGTAAAACTGATGCCGGGACTTGAGAGTGTCTGCGCACGTTGGTAGCCTCTATTAACTGTGCTTGTTGAAGTTGTATAGCATGTTGAAATGCTTGTCTGTCTGCTTGAGCTTGCTGATTCTGTAATTGTAAAGCTTGCTGGAGGAGTTGTTGACCTTCGCTTAGTGTTTTAATAAGTTCTTCCATGGTGTTCTACTTTAATCCCACTTCTGACACCAAAATTGGAAGGATTGCCCTCTGTAAATTCCCAAATAAGTACACTGAGACTGTGAGTAGGTGTTATCTTTGTTTCCGAAACAACTTTTATTAAAATTAACTTTCTATCCTTTTGTTTTCTCTTAGAAAAAAGGATACGTGTCTTGACTCTTGGAAAATCTTGAGATGAGGAAGACTTCAAGTAACACAGACATCTTATACTCAGGTAAGTCTATGAACCGGGATTTTTTCCTCTTTTCTTTAAACGTACTATTTAGAGATTATTCTTTGTTTCCTCTCAGTTCACATTTAAACAACTGTTCATTAAGATTACTCTCTTCTTTTCTTCCTGACACAACAACTATTCAGTTTCTAGTCTCTGTATCACTATTTCTGTAATTTGTTCTCTGTCATATCCTTCTCTCTCTCATCTATTACTTGAACTCTATCTTTACTTGCTTCTATCTTCCTTCTTATGTATCTGTGGCTGATTCCTCATGACTTTCTTAAAGGTAGCTTCTTTCCTGCCATAACACTTTGCAGACTTTCTTTTCTTCTTTTCACATTCAAACTGCCTTTCTAGAATTTCCTCTTCAAAAATCCCTCTCTCTTTTCAGCACTTGAATCTTAAAATATGACGCTTAGTTTCCAAACTGTGTCCCTTCTTTACTTCCCTCTTCACACTCTCTCACTTCCATGCACCTTCACCTTCTGACGTTATTTCTCGCTCCCACCTCAGACGTAAATGGCCTTCTCCCTGCGATTGCCTGTTCAGCTGCTCTAACACCGGCAGCGACTCGACTCCGCCCTCCTTCAGCAGATCTATATTTCGCAGCGGTCGAGAGCGAACTCCGCCCCTCCTTTATTAGCTTTGCGGCTAAGGAAACTTGAGCTACGCGCTGCTCCTCTCACCTTCTGTCAGACTGTAACGCTGATCAGGCGTTTTGAAATCTTACTGGAGCGCTCCTTCGTTCCTCCGCCTTCAGTCAGCTTCATGAGCCCGTCAGCCTCAGGGTTCCGACTTTTATGAAAACATGTAGCGATTTAGACGATCGCTTTACAGGACAGCGTTTAACTGGATTATAGCGCAACGGCGCAACAGGATTTCGTTTTAACTAAACATTAATTTCTCCTTTGTTTCAGCTGCTCAGTACGCCCACTCATAACTGTCATTTTTTATCTCCTCCGGCTCCGTCTCTTAGCAACGACAATACATAAACAAAACAATGATTTGTTGTCAGAAGCATGCAGCTGGAAGCAGAAGCGAGTCTTTGATTGGATGGCTGCTTTGTCACTTACTCGTTTCTCTCTGACAGCCCGGTTAACCCTTCATATGGTCATGTTGCCTTGTATTGTCAGAGCCTAAGCTAGATGGTATCCTCTTTGGGTATATTACCTTAAGTTTATCACAGGGACTCATTAGGTAAGGGAAATTATCCATTCTGGAGAATTCTCCCTAACAAAACCATGTTCCAGTCCTATGGTTCTGGTGCCAAATGCAGGTACCTCTGAACTGAGGTTCTGTGTGGTTTATAGGGCTCTGAATCCTGTCACCGGGACAGATGTTCTTGCCTAGGACTGATGAGCTGATGCATACCTTGGATGCCTCCAAGTACCTCAGCAGATTTGACCTCAGTGCAGGATATTGGAAAATAGCCCTAGCAGAACATGCCAAGGAGAAGACGGCATTCTCAACTCCAGAGGGTCTTTACCAGTTCAGGGTAATGCCCTTTGGATTGAAGAATTCACCCACTACGTTTCAATGACTTATGAATCATGTCCTTAATGGTTTGGATTAATGCTGCTTAGAATATCTGAATGATATAGCAGTCTTCGGTGCCACCTGGATGGAACATGTGAACCACCTGGGAATAGTACTGCAGACTCTTCAGAAGGCCCACTTGACCATAAAGGACAGCAAGTGCCAGATTGGACAACGATCTGTGGTCTTCCTTGGACATGAAGTAGGTGGAGGGAGGATTCAGTCCCTACCCAGTAAAGTGCAAGCAGTACAAGACTGGCCTACCCCCACTACACAAACCCAGGCAAGAGCCTTCTTAGGTCTCACTGGGTACTATGAAATTCTATGGCAGACTATGGCACCATGGATGCTCCTCTGACTCCTCTCACCACTCCAAAGAAACCCAAGACGGTCTCTTGCAAGCAGTACAAGACTGCCTACCCCCACTTCACAAACCCAGGCACGAGCTTTCTTAGGTCTCACTGGGTACTATCAAATTCTATGGCAGACTATGGCCTCATAGATGCTCCTCTGACTGCTCACACCACTCCAAAGAAACCCAAGACGGTCTCTTGGTCTGAGGAGTGTGAGAAGGACTTCAATGGCTAAAAGACTCCCTGTTCCAGGCCCCTGTCCTAAGGGCCCCTGACTACAATAGTGCTTTTGTTGTGCAGACAGATGCCTCTGACACTGGGATAGCTGTACTATCGCAGGTAGATGAGGAAGGCAAGGAACACCCAAATGGAGTTATTAGTCAGCAGTTTAAGGGCAGAGAGCTGGGGTGGTTCAATGTAGAGTAAGAATGTTTCTCTGTCGTGTGAGCCTTAAGGAAGCTGAGGCCTTACCTCTATGGGACCCACTTCACAGTGCAAACTGACCATAAGCCCTTAAATTGGCTAATGAACATGAAGAGAGAGAATCCAAAGTTGCTCAGTTGGTCCATCAGCCTGCAAGGGTTTGACTTCGCCATTGAGCACAGGCCAGGTGTCCAACATAGCAACGCTGATGGGTTGTCCAGAATGTTTAGTCGACCTGAATATGAGACTCATCCAGGGGTGGATTAAGTCCCCCTGTCCTTAGGTCTGAGAGGGGCGAGTGTTAGGAAACATTTCCCTTTAAGTGCAATTTTCCCCCCATGTGTGAACCCCCAAATTGTTTGTTTTTGTTTGGCTTACCTAACCTGACTTTTACCAGTGGAGCGCAGCCTTCATCTTCACTCCCCTGGTCTTTCACTCATTTGTTATGGGGAAACTGACCCAGCTGGCAGTACTGGGAAACTATGTTTCCCTAACTCTTCGACTTTCTCTATGTGCCAAGTAACTTACTGTACATCGCATAGGGGTCCTTTTATTATATGGCCCTAGCCACCCTCTAAGGATTTCTTGGTGTTTGTATGAGTGTGCCTAGGATGAACTGGTGGAAGCTGTGTACTTTTAAAGTATTTTTACTTAGTTTAACGCTTTTAGCTCAAGATTTTGGCCAGTGCTGAAAATGGCAGTGCAACAAAGTCTTTTGTTCTGTCCTTTTGCCATGTCATCCCTTTATCTTCCCCCAGGATGGGAGACCCGGGTATTCCTTATTTGGGCATGTAGTCACCCACGAAAACCGCAACTTTCGCGGGCTCCTGTGAAGAGGAAGTGTCGAGTACCGTCCCCGCCCCCACTCCAATTGCTCCCCTCCCATTACCTCTTGAGTTCACACCAAAGTATGTGACGTATGAAGAACAGTTAAACCAGCAGAGAAAAGCACATGGGCTCTGCCCAGTACCTATCAGTATAACAGCACCTATTAATATACCGAAACCTAAAAAAACCTGGATAGTAAGGTATCCATTAGAAAAGCCATACCTACATTCAAAACAATATGATGGTTGTTTGAATAAAATACCCGAAGAAGCAAAGAAGATAATGAAGGAAGATGAATGGTGACGTCCCGGGCTACAGATAAGGCGAGTACCAAGCCTTTTTACACATGAAAATCTTGTAAATACGCCAGCTTTATTATTTTCCTGGGTACATTTACAAACAGGTTTAGAGTAGAGGGCAGTGCAAAGGTCAGGTTACTTGACAGAAACCAGAAGGCTTCTTGTGATTTTTATCTACATGGATGTAATTGCAAGCCACCTCTGAAACAGAATGTATTTCTCTGAAGCCTTTCAAAAAATAAACTGCACACTAATAAAAGGAATGGCATTGTGCATGTTTTCCTAGAATTTTAGGTTTGTATAACTAATAAGATGGAAAACTAAGTTACAATTGAGATTTTTTTTTAACAAGTTATGTTTTTTTCCCAGTGAAAGCAAACCAGTATTGCACAATTGGATTTTTCAGAGTTCCGGTGCTTGTGCATAATCATGCGGAGGCAGATCAGTTTTACACTTCTAATTTAGTTTGCAGTCTAATTATAAAAACAGTTTGTAAAATAATGACTATGCACAGTCTAGTTTACATCCATTCAACCTTGCAGTCAATGGGGTACATTACTATAAATGGTCAGTGGCAGCAGAGTCTTTGCTCAAGGGTGAGTAATTGTCATTACACTGATAACAGGTGTTCTAGCCTCTCAAATCTTCAAGACTACAAATAAAGCATCCAAAACCTGACTGTCAAGAAAGTGCAAGCACTGTTCACAAACAAACAAATGAAAGTTACATTGGTAGAAACTCAGCAAAACCTGTCCCTGTGATAATCCAGATAGGTATTTAACTTTATTAATGCTTCATGAATGGTTTGTCATACATCTAGGTACTGTGATCATTATACCTCAGTCGATACTCAGTTAACCAACCTCTGAAGGATGTTAGCCAATAAGATAGCTCAGCCGGTTGAGCACTTGTTGCTGCAATCTCTCCGTGATCTGTGGGTTGCGGGTTCGAATCCTGGCAAGTCCAACTCAGCCTTTCATCCTTTCAAGGTTGATAAAGGAGTACAGACTTTGGTTTGGTGGTAATTGTGATAAATATGTTCTATGTACAGCACTTTGCCAAAAGAGCTATATAAATAACCATTTGACCACTAGATTAGATATATAATTTAGCATGGAGTCCTTGCCTTTCTGCACTGTTGTATCATAACATTGGCATACCATTAGATAGTAATAGCTCCAGGAAATGAGGACTTTCATTAAACACCAGAAGACAATTCTGCTATCGAATCTCAAAACAGACAATGCAAATTCATGTATGCTTTAATAGATAATTGGCTGGGTTTTTGTGATTTCAACATTTAAATATATACAGGAGAGATCAAATGGCCAGAAATAATGAAAGGTGTATTCTGTCACAATGCAGAAAACTGCTGCATAGTACTGAATTCCATACAGTTTTTTCACACGTCGGCTGGATGTCGCATACATTTTACTCTCTCGCGAAGGAGAAAAGTCATGTTTACTCTCTTAACATCACATTTACTCTCAAAGTTTAAAAATAGAGAGTGAAATACTCCCACCTCAAAATCTTATCTGGAGCACTGGTGACGTCATAGGAAATCGGACTGATGCACATATAGAAGATATAATGATCTGAGAATACTGACAAGAGATGAAATACCAAGGAGATACCATGGATAAGTGACATCTTGAGCCCAAGGTGAAGAAGTTGATGTCAAGATGAAGAAACGCATGCCACATACATGATGAAGTTATTTAGTTAGCTTAAACGTGTACAGATGCAAGTAACAGCCAGAGGAAAATAAATCGTGAAGCTTGCTTATGCTAAATAGTCGATAGATTGTGACAAGCGCCAACGTTTACAAGTATATACCTCAAGAAGCACTTTATGTATGAATGCAAGTCCACTACGCATATGAGCAGAATTGAACAAAGGTTACAAAAGGCCTCAAATGGAGTGTGTCGCAGCAAGAAAATCCAGAATCAAGACAGAGCAAAACTCAGCTAACGATGATCATGCCAAGAAGCCAAGGTCTTATCTGGCTGGAATAATCCAACATTGGATACAATTAAGGAGAGAAGAGAACAGAGGATCCTGTTCAGAAAGGTCAAGATAAGTCACAGACATCAGAGAACTGGTAGAATTAAATCTAATATACTAAAAGACACAGAGAAAAGCCGATTTCAAAGTGTCCAGTCACGTGACAAAGGCAGGTTGGAACAGTGATACTTTCACACCTATGCATGGATCCCTGCCATGCACATACTCCTTAAAAGTTCTCAGAGCACAGAGCAGATTCAAGGCCGAACTACAAAGAAGTAATTGACACATGACTACTGAGGTGATGATTGATTGTAGCATAATTGGTGGGAGGCTGGGGTGCAGGCGAGCTTCTCTGCACCTGGATGTTCTTTCTGCGTGCTGCTAGACAAAAATGGCAAAGTATGAGTGGGGTTGATGCCAACCCAATCATAGGGGACTAGATAATCTAGGGTCCTATAGTGAGTAGAGCCAATGGGACGTCGTACTTTTAGTGACGTTCATAGTGGCCATTTTGAAGGGAGGGCTTAGTTGCCCCACCTGACAGTGATTATCCAACCCCCTCTTCCCATTACCATATACAGATATAGTACCTATATTAAAGTTAACTTCTTGTAACCAATCACGTTGCATGTTAGGTTTTTAAGATTGGCACGTAGAATAACGTTAGTACGTGAGCAAGTTGTATGTCAGCAATGACAGGTTTTTGCTATAAATATTGTGTTTTTTCTAAAAGTAAAGAGAGCGAGAAGATCGAGCGATTGCTGATGTTCGTTGTACTACCCGTTTTATGAACTTGTCATTAAACGGACTCACTTTGCCAAACTATTGAGTTCTCTTGATTATTTGATGCATGAGTAGGAATCTGCACCCCCATCTATCTCGAAGGCACTGCTACTTATCTTAAAGGGCTGTTTGGAGGTCATCCAGTTCACTTGCATGTCACGTGTGCTACTGCCCAGGAAGAGGGTTGGGACTGTCTGGTCCAAATCCACACTACTGGTGCCAGTATGTCTGGTAGCCAGGAATGACTGGAACCACTGTGGACCAAGATTGGCCCACATCTGGCGTGCATGCAAGAGAGCAGAGTTTCCATTGGCTATCTGAGATTTGAGCGTGAACTGAGTCTTGGATAAGAGAAGGGACTCTGCACCCATTCCAGGTCAATCTACATAAGGAGCTAAGTATCCTTAAGAGGAAAGCAGACTTGAGAAACCACCAGCAACATGCTTGGAAGGTTTGGCACCCTGACCCTGTTGTTGTTCCGTCTGACCCCTGTTTCTTCATCGCACCAAGAAGGCATGCAAGGGTGCTTCGCCCCTTTGGAGTAGTGGGAACAACTACTCTCGGCTGCTTCTCCTACTTACCCTTGAAAAGAGCATATTTGGAAGTGTTCCTGGGCCATCCAGTGAACTGACCAGCTCAAACCCAGGGTATCAAACAAGAAGGCTGCCGTCCGAGTTGAGACTCGAGACTAGGGGAATCGCTAGCTTGTGGTCCTGGGCCCTCTCCCACCAAAACTCATTGTACTAGCTCTAAGTCGCGATTTATGAGTGTGCCAGACCGCTTACATTTGCGGTCCCTGTGTCGCCCCGCTGTTGTGGCCTTCGCTGAAAGTGCCTGCAGCTCTTGCCTGCTGTGTCCTGAGACAAACCACACCCGAATGGACCTTCTTCTTATTTCAGGGGCTGAGAGAAAGCAAACATCCCGTCACGGACGAATGTCCCGTACCGCAGCTGCTGAGAGCCGGAGTGTCCTGAGACTGCAGGGTTAGCACCAACAGGTGAAGTGGGCTAAACTGCCAAAGTTTGGTCCAGACCGTGTCGAGGGTCGGTGAGTACTTTCTTAACTTACCGCTGCCCCCCTGGCACATCCATTCACTTTCATGCACGAGTCTCCCTCAAATGATACTCACCTTGGCTGGGATAGCCTGAGCTCACCAGTTATTCCTGAACTCCGAAAGTCACTCTGTCCACAAGGGTAGACCCTCTTCTAGGAATAGGAACTTATTCTTCATCACCTCAAGCCCCTTCGTGAGCAGCTACAGCCCCCTGAAAAGAACCCACTTTTTCATTTACGCACGACCGCGCATTGTTAATGCGCAACTGTACTTTAAGCACTAGGTTCCTCTCTTCGTAGGGCTGGACTACAGAAGCTGGGGATTGTTGATGAAGGACTGCCTAAAACTGATATCTGTGTTGATTTAACCCATTTTACTGTTACAGGTCATGGTTGTTTTCTTCCCCCATCATCAGCCTTAGGCTCATCGCATTATTGTATATATGTTAGATAGGGTATGATCGAGTGTGGTATTGTTTCTTCATAACTGTGATTTAATTGTGTTTTAATTATAAAGGCCTATAATAAATGTATTTTTGCTACATCTGTCTAAGAGTAATCTGTGGAGTTTTACTGTGTGTGCTCATTGTGGGCTTCTGATCACTCTCATCCCCTCCTCAGACTCAGTCTTGACTGCCTTCCAAGCTACCGTAGATTGGTCTGGTTTGTCCAGGAGGTTCCCCTGTTTCACTAAACTAGCGTGGCCTCCAAAACTTCTGCCCACCAGGTCAGAGTTTAGAAATCCATTTTAACACTCACCCTCCTCCTACCCAAGGAGCTCAGCGGTTTGTTCAATGACATGAACGCCACTCTGCTTTTAAGGCTGTTTGGGGGCCCCCAGGAGAGTCCAGTACAGCAGTCATTATAAGGTACCCCAATTCCACCACTTGGGTCATTTGCAAACCAATTTTGGGCGATTTATTTGAGCCCCGCCCCCGACTTCCATCCCCTCCATTGGTAACCGCAGCAGCGAGTGAGGATACTCGGAGTGAGGACAGATAATTGTCTCTTACCTGCTTCTTCGATCACCAGGACAACGTCCCATCTGACATCAAACTCTGTGGTAGCGTAGGCGGATTCCATCATGCGATCATTTCTGAGACTCCTGGCCCGATCGAATGCCTCCTTTAGCTCGCCACCATCGCTCTTTGGCAGTTTTCTTACTGCTTTCGGAACGGAGGCTGACTCCATCAGCCCCCTCGAGTCTCGTCTACTCGGCCTCAGTCGGCTGACTGGCGAGTGACTGGACTCGATGCCGGCTCTGCGCTGGTGCTCTGCGCCCCAGGAGGGTGATATATAATGTTCTTAAAGCTGTAGGTCCTCAGCCAGTAGAACATAGCATTCTCCTTCTTACAGCAGGAAAAATACACAGGACCAGTCACTTCCCAGGATTTTAATGAGTGACTGAACTTGACACCGGACACTCTGCTGGTGCTCCCATGCCACAGGAGGGGGATATATAATTTTCTTAAAGCTGTAGTGCCTCAGCCAGTAGAACGTAGCACTCACCTTCTTCCAGCAGGACAAATACTTCTCTTATATGAGGATTTGTGTAAATGCTGGCTTTCTAAATTACTTGGTCAGTATTCCAAATAAATGTTCAATGTTTCATTTGCCTTTCATCATGTCCCGGGGGTCCCCAACACCTATAGGGAGACTCACCAGTGTTCGATGGCATTTCCGAATTTCAGCACATTGATGTAGCAACGTTGGGAAATTATCACCTGCGTTAAAGATCCTCATTCCGTTCCCTAATAGCTCAGCGTTCTTCTGCCAGTAGACCTGTTGCTGCTCGCGAGCACTGCATCTCCAACAGACTTGCTGCTGCTGCCAGTCTTCCAGCCATCCCTCCAAGACATCCGCAGTGCCTCTCTCATGGTCTCACGCCTCTCTGTTAAGTTAAGCTTCCAAGCAGTTACTTGGAAGTGCTTGCCTCAATCAGCACGTTCCATTTCTCAGCGACTGTTTTTTTGCCTACGGTTCTGCTTCCCACTTTGCCCTCTCTGCATCTCTTCCCTTCACCTTGACTCCTCCTTTGCAGGTGTTCACCATGTTTAAATGTCCAGCACAGCTGATTTCCATTATAACAACTAATCCACACGTTCCCTTCAATCCACATTGACTCTTTCTTCCTGTTATGTTATGTTACTACATCTCTAAAGCGCACGTTCGCCTGTGGCATCTTGGTGCTAGTTATCTGATTAAAGAGGTGATGCAAGGAGGACACTAAAATAAAAGAGTTTTTGAAACACGCCTGAACGAACAATGGTTTTCCAGGACTCTAACATCACGTGGCAAAGAGTTCCATAGCTTGGCGGTCACTACTGAGAAAGCACGGCCACCAGTTCTAACAAGTTTATACCGTGGAACAACAAGGAGAAAGCCATCCTGCAAACAAAGTGCTCGGGTAGGGACACAACCTGAAATTTGGCTCTAATAAATTCCTCTCCCTGACTAACACAGCCTGATGAACCATACAGAGAAACTTAAACGCAATGCGTTTCCTCACAGGGAGCCAATGAATAGTCCGCAAAATGGACATAATATGCGTACCATAAGGAGACGCAGTGAGTGGCTACTAGAGCTGCCAGATTTTGAAGTTGCTGTAGACGTTGAAATAAATGCGAAGGCTGCAACAGATACAATGAGTTGAAATAATCAAGCCGACTCACACCGGTGGGGCAACCACTGAGGCATGAAAGTGCTTAGGAACAAAAGGAAGGACCTTCCGCAATATTTTCAACTGAAAATAACCTGCCTGACAGGTGGCTCGAATTTGAGCACATTTTTAGCCTCCAATGTCCTCTTCCTCATCTCAGTACTTGAGGCTTCATGGCAGTTGGAGCCCATAGGAATGTTTGATCTTTTAAAGTTACCATTTTTTGGGTCTTTGATTAAATCAAAAACATCAGAGACAGGAGATGTTAAGTAAGCTTTTTGTGTACAGGAAGTATAAATGCTATTCTGCTTGGATTATTTTGCAAGAAGGGGAATTGGGGTTTTAGAATGAGAGGGATTTTTAAAGTGACATCAGGCCATCAGGATTCTAGGAATGATAGGGTCTTCATCATTAGGAAGGGAAGAATACCATGTCTCTCCTGATGGGGTCACCACATCTCTCCGAAAACCATCTCTTCCCATGTGATCATACCCCATAATACCACCCCTAGGATAAGGTAGTGACTGCCATCCCCAGGTGACATGGGAGGAGATCTTAGGCTGCGGATCAGTGATGACTCCACAGGATTCATCACACCACCCTGCACCAGGAGAGTGTCACAGCCTGTCCTGTAACTCTCTGGTAAGGGTGAGTTTGCTGATGGTGACCTGTTAAAAGTCCTTTTCCTGCCGAAAGCACTGTACGCCCATGGAAATGAAGGAATGTTCACCTGACAGTACCCCTTGCTCTCCCTTCCACTAAATAACATTAGCTCCGGGAGATGTAAGGAAGACATGGTATCAAGAAAAGACGGACACCAGTGATCACAATTTAAGAGTGTTTATTAAACTTTATAGGTAGGGTGGAAAAAACGCCTAATCTAAACTTAAATCTAAGATGGGAGCAAGCTACAACCATCAAATAAAAATAAGGCCGTCCTAGTGGTGAATTGTCAAAATAAAATGGCCTATACTGAGAAAAACCTATTGCCAATATTTATGCTAAATACAAACAAAGAGTGTGGTATAGGATTCACAGGAAAGAAAGAAGTCAGGATGCGGTAGCCTGGTCTTCCTTCCCCACGTTTTGAGCACGGGATAAGGTGGGACTCTGGAGCACAGCACACGCTCGAGCTTTCCCAGTATGAGCTAACAGTTCTGCTTTCAGCTTATCAGCCCTTTTGGTGGTTAAGTCTCTTTTCTACAAAAAGAGACTTAACCATCTCCCTTCCCCACGTTTTGAGCATTGGATAAGGTAGTGCAGCACACGCTTGAGCTTTCCCAGCACTAGCTAATAGTTCTGCTTTCAGGGCCTTCGGTGGCTAAGTCTCTTTTCTACAAAAAGCCTCTTACCTTCAAGGACTCGCTGTCTTCAACAAAATGATAAACAAAAGTTCCTTTCTGCTTGCATGTGGTTGATGCCTTTTCACCCCTGGACCCCCTCTTCTGGGCTCAGATTCACAAGAAGTTTTCAACAGTATCAGGGCCTTCAGTATTCAAGCTTCTCGCTTCCGAGGGTCTGATGAGCTCCCAAAATATTAAACAAAAGTCCAAAGTTCTTCTCTGATTGTTCGTGTTTGGGTAATATCTCTTCACCACTGGGTTCCCCCTCTTCCGGGCTCAGACCCTTCTCGATTGTTAGCCTCCCTCTGCCAGGTTAACTATGGCATTCAACACAATCTTCTTTGTGCCATCTATTTGATTCACAAATCCTAATCAGAGGCATAGCCAGGATTGTCTGGCAAATGGGGCCTGAAGCTAATGTAGTTGGGCCCAATGCACTGACAAAAATATCTGTAAATGCCTACACAGCGCGGCTGAGTGCCCCTCAGGCCCTACCCTGCCTACGCCTCTGCTCTGACCCCCAGGGCAAAGAGTGGGAAAGGCTCGCTTCAACAAGAGTCTTTCAAATCTTTCACTTTTGAGAGGAGAGTGTTTACATTTAAAAATCATGAACAAGCAGCAATAAGGAAGCATACAGTAGCAGAGGAAAGAAGACTGCCCTGCACATAACAATACACCCCCAATGACAAAGTCAAAGATTTAACTGACCTGCTTAGCTATTAGTGGCTCACACCTCACAATGATTATTATCTCTCTGTGAAACAAAACATCCTCTGAATTGGGGTGAAAGATAGATATAATGTGCCTAAGGAAGGCAAGATGGAAATTCAGTTTCCTGCTCTCAGAGGGAGGATGGTCGACAGCCCAATGGGTTAATGCACCTACTGCAGCCTCCTATGTGTAGCCTGCAGGTGACACATTCAGTTGCTGGTGAGATGCTGATACAGGTTTGCTTGCTATGCAGGGGCCGGTGGTCACCGTGCAGCACCTCGAGAAGGTGTCCTCTTTGAGTCCCAGTACAATTATCTTATCAACTATGACCCGTAGATTACACATTTTCCCCTAATTTTTTCCAATCAGTTGGGGCTAGAGAGACAAGCTTTTGTATGGGTGTTACCAAGGCCAGTGTGCAGAAAAAAGAGGCACAACTGTTAGCAGGAATCCAGGTATTGAAGGGGCCTTAGCTGTTGGCTGATCGCGCAGGGCAATGCATACCCATTTTCAATTAAGACATTTTTTTTTTAAAAAAAACATTCCCCCAGGAGATTACGAACATTGGATTAGAACTCAGGTCTCCAGCATTCCAAGACCAAGCACTTACCACTTGAGCCACTGATGGCTGTACTTTTGAGAGTAGCTTTTGGGTGTATATATCTTTCTTCTGCATGCCCCTGTGAGCATACCCATTGACATTGTGAAACATGTACACTGAAACCAAAGAGGATAGAACATCTGCCCCCCCGCTTCACCAAATACCAGCTAACTGCAGTGTCCTAGAGGTTAAGTGCTTACGTTACAGCGCAGGGGGCCTGGGTTAGAGTCCTGGCTTCGGCACATAAACAGAATATTTGGTTAATCTCCTTGTACAGTTGTGGGTACCTGCACTCCTTCTAAAAGGTTCAGTGGTTATCAAAGGAGTTCCTTGCTAAAGGGAGGGTGGAAGAAAGCAGAGAGGTGGGACTGTAGAACGAGACAGTGCAGGGTAAAGGAAGTGGGGCAGGCCAAAGGGGGGGTAGGGCTGGATGAATGGGTCACTGTGGAGAGGAGGAGGGGCTGGTTGAGTAGATTTGTGTTTTTGCTACCATATTTTGTGGTCCCTGTGTCATAGGACCATCCCTTTTCTGGCATCCCTTCAACCGAAAGCAATACTTAAGTTTTGAAGGAATTTTGAGATTAAGAGAATTTGAAAGGCCCACCCCTACCTTGCCTTTTCGTTTTTTCCTGAACACATTTAAGGTGGAGGCACGCAATCAAGATTCTCTAGACATCCCTTAACAAAATTGAACACTAAGAATGAATATGTCATTTGCAGATATAGAAGCATTGATGACAGAAAAAGCAGAGACATTAGGTTTCTCCACCGAAGAGGCGGACAAAATAATTAGCCTAATTGAGGACATAGGATTCAATACAAACAGCACAAACAAACAGGATCCAGCTCGCAGAATTAAACAACTAGAGTACTTGATCCACAAAGTGTTCAACCGCAAGCTACAGACAATTACGCTTTGAAGATATCACAGAAGTCAACGAATACCTAGAGGATTACGAATACAGCTACGTCCGACCTTATGCAAAGAAAGTAATTAATTTGTCAAAAAGTGGGAGTCCATACTAAACAAGTGTTCTCTGGATCTAATTCTTCTCACCATCCAAGAGTTGGCTAATAACCTCAAGGATCTAGATAACGAAATTCAGGAGAGAGAGAAATGATTAGTAACAACCTTGAAAAGAGAAGAAGTAGATGCGATTATAGAAGATATTAACAGCAAATTAGCTGAATACAAGACCGAACTAGAAACAAAGAAAATTAAAAAGTTCAGAAGAGATACATATGATAACATATATGATGAAGTCTATAGTTGGATGGACAAATATGGACCACCAATAAGAAAAACAAAACAAAACAAGTGAAACATCAATCTCTGGTACCGACACAGAGAGAGAATCTACAAATCAGGAAGAAGAAAATACTCCTAGCACTTGAAGAGCAGTAACAACAGCAGCACCAAGCAAAGGAAGATTAACTTTTTTAGAAAGAGTAGGAGGAGAACAAGAAGGGGCAAGAGAAAAGCAAAGAGAAGGACCGAAGACAAGGCTACAACAGAGGAAATCTTAGTAATTAATCTCTCCTCTAGAATCTTGACAGAAAAAGAGAAACAAACCTTGAAAAGGGACTGAGTTTTGTCCCGACATATAACAGCATGTTATTCGACACCAAGATAGAATTATACAAACTGATACCAAAATGAAGCTCAAGGTTTTCTTTAGTGAACTTGAAAATGTCCATACTGAAAAAACAGATGATTCCGGCTTTAAGGAATTCAGAAGCAAGAGCACCTTCATTCCACCAATCACTGTTCCATCAGTGGATATTTTTCAAAAGCAGGTCACAAGAGATCTTGAAAAAATTAAGTTCAAACATTCAGGACATCGCAATATGAAACCACACGAACTTCAACTTATCAAGAACCTATATAGTGACAAATCCATTACTATAAGATCAGCTGACATTGGTGGAGGATTAGTGTTACTGAACACGGTCGACTACGAACAAGAGTGTGAAAGGCAACTAAATGACACCAACATGTATGCAAAACTAGACGTAGACCCAACAGGTGAGATCAAGACCAATATTGAAGAACTATTAGAGAAAGCAGAAGAGCTAACATGGATCAATCACAACACAAAAGAATTCTTAACCAACACAAACCCACGAATACCTAATTTTTACACACTCCCCAAAGTGCACAAAGATCTGAGAAAGCCACCAGGAAGACCTATAGTGGCAGGCATTAAAATTATTTTGGAACCATTAGGGAAGTACATAGATTTCTTTCTGCAGCCTTTAATTTAAAAAACTAGCAATTAAATAAAAGATTCGTCTCACTTTCTACAATACTTAAAAAGGATACAATACAATCCTAACCATATCATGTTCACAATAGATGTCAAAAGTCTCTATACATCGATTCCCCATAACCTGCGAAGAGAAGCAGTGGAATGGGTATTGTTACAAGAAGAGATACCAGCCCAAAAGGAATTTATTGTGGCACTGCTAGAATTCATAGGAAATAATTCATATTTCCGCTATAAAGAACAATACTATCTGCAGGTTGCAGGCACCGCCATGGGGGCAACCATGGCCCCTTCCTACGCGAATGCTTTTATGCATAATTTTGAAATAGAACATGTACTTCAACATCCTCTTTGGAAAATAGACCTGGCCATTTGGATTAGGTACATTGATGATATCTTTGGCGTGTGGACTAATACAGAAACAAAATTGCTGGAATTCCTAAATTATCCTAATAGTATAGCCCCAAGGATCCAATTTACACACAAATATTCACAAAATGCCATACATTTCTTGAACGTCAAGATCATCACGACTGATGCAAAATACAAAACAACTGTATTTCGAAAAAGCACAAATCGGAATAATCGACTCCAAAGACTCAGTTTTCATCAACCAAGTCTCATCAAAAACTTACCATACAGCCAAATGTTACAGGTGAAAAGGATAGTTAGTGATCCAGAATGAGGTTGCAGAAATGGCCAAAAAATTTATGGAGCAGGGATACTCAACGGAAGAATTAAAAACTGCAGAGGCACGAGCAGCAACTCAAAAAAGAGAGGCTTTTTTTTATCTTAAGCCGAAATAGAAAACAGACACAACGCCACCCCTGTTATATGTATCAAGATATTCGAGACAAAGTAATTGAATAAAAGAAATAATTAAAAAGAACTGGAACACAGTTACATGCGACCAGATAGTGTAACACTTGTTCAAAGATTTTCCTACCTTCGCTTACCAATGGAGTCAGAACCTCAAAGACAGGCTTGTGAACACAAGACCTCCACAAAAAAAGAAAAACGTACTCTTGCCTTAATTGCAGTAACTTTGGATACATTCAGAAGGGAGAATAAGTTAGTCATCCATATACAGGGGAAAAGATCAGACTCAAAAGCTGTGACCTGTGATTCACAAAGTATCATATATGCAATCAAATGTCCATGCAGCCTGTATTATGTAGGTCAATCCCAAAGGGCAGCCAAAATGAGGTGGAACGAACACAGATCATGCATACAAAATCATAATGTTAATTCAGCAGTAGCCAGACATTGGCAAGAGAAAAAGCACAATTTGGCACAAATTAAGTTTATTGTTTTGGAAGTTGTGAGAAGAGATCCGTATGAAAACCTTCAAAAAAGACTAGATCAAAGGGAAACATTTTGGATAGACAGAATGAGCTCACTGGTGCCCAAAGGGTTAAATGAAGAGATTAATTACATGTGTTATCTATAATTTAATCAGGTCAAAATTGCCACTTCTTGACTGTTAACAAACCAAGCGAAGAAGATATAGTGTGGGTTGCATGATCGACTTATGGTTACCAAAAGCATTATGTTTCAGCATAATATTATTATTTCCCATTTTTTAGAGATTCCAAAGAGATATGTACAGATCGTAGTTAGTTATTTGTTACGTATAGAATACCATAGGACCATTATTTTCCTACACAACACTCACATAAAGTAGGAATGCCACTTTACAATTTATTAGAATAGGTTCCTGGTAAGCTACAATGATTAACTTATATGCAATATAGCATTACACTTAAATAGTATGTTTAACTGCTATTACACGCGACTTGAACAGAGATGTAATCCTGTCCAGACACACCCTTAGGTTTGTATTCATGCAGATCAGCATACATTAAGCTTACACGCAATATAACATTTCACTGACATTGAACGTTGAGCTGCTTTCACACGCGACGTGAGCAGAGACGCATCCCTGTGCAGACACGCCCACAGGTTGTATACATACGGATCAGCACACAATACACAACGCTGTACATTTATACGGAAGTCTCATATTTCCGTGAATAGACACACATATAGTCATGGTGACAGTCCCGCCCCGCTGTGTGTGGGGCGCGAGGCGTACGTGCTCCGCAGCCTGGGCGGAGCATAGTGTTAGAGTATCCTACGTGGGTAAGATGGAAAAAAGGTTTTATACGAAGGGGGATACTACGTCTCACCCGTCAGTGTCCCACTTCCATTCCTTCCATTCCTCGAGGACCCCCCCATCCAGATGATCCTCCCTCATTAGTCCACCCCCAGGGACTGGATCCAATAGCAATGGCCGTGTCCTGTGTGTGGCGCTGCCCCGTGATGGGACGCGCACGCGGCGGCGTGACGTTGCACGCCGCCGCATGCTGTATAAATAAAAGGGGCGTTCCCGGCCGCGGCAGAGCGACCGGGAAGCCCGAACTGTAAGGACGTATGTCGTGTGTGGTCCTTACAGGGGGGGGGCTTATGGGACCGCCTGGGGGCCAGGACTCACCCCCGACAGTGGCAACGAGTGGATGTGGATGCCCAGGCCCAGCGGTGAAAGAATTCCGAATAATGTTCTCCCTGAAACAGAACGCACAGACATTTCGTTTCATGCCGTGGCTGCGGATTGCACACGCGGCTGGCGGCCATTTTGTCAGCAGGGCCGTAGAACTTCACCAAGCTCCGGTTTGGATGGTGAAGGTGATCCAGGTCTAATTTTTGGACATACTGCTTGCAGGCAGTCAAGCCTTCACGCCCATGCCTGTTTTGGGATTTTCCTCCAGATTTGGGCCTCCTACGTAGAGTTGAAAGCAAGGAAAAGGGCTAAAATGGCTGGGCCTGTTTAGCCCAGTTCTTTTTCAATGCTTAATTTTTGGAAATCCTACACCCCTGGGTGTTTGCTGCAGCGAAGGGGCATGGTGCTTCTTCATCCCCTTCATCACCAGGCTGCTGTGGCCCCTTCTTTGCCCTCTTCATCATCAGGGTGGATTACTGCAGTGGTGGATCCTCAAGTTGGTAAGTTTTTTTTTGCTTCTTCAGTTCTGGTGGCAGTCTTAGGAGTGCTGAGGACAAGAGTACACCATCCCCTCCCCACTGTTATTTTGCCTGTGGGGGGTGTCCAGACTGTGTGGTGGTGGTGGGTCATTGAGTTGCGGCCCCCAGATTCCAAGGTGGGGTGCCTGTGCGCTCAAACCCATGAGTGACTCTGGCGGTCAAGGCGGTGGGACTCCTGCAGCCGCACAGCTTCCCCAGGACGGTGGTCAGGCGGCAGCTCAACAGCGCGTCCTTCCGGTGCTTCCAGTGCAACACCCAGTGGCGGCTCCACAGCTAACCCCTCAAGTCCAAGTAGGTGGTCAAGCTCCTGTGCCTCAGGGGCCACTGGTGGTAAAGCCAGTTGCTCAGCAAGGACTTCCCATCATGGCCAAAGCACGTGCCCATGCAGCCCTGCAGCCCATCCCCGAATTTGACGCATCGGGCCCACCATCCAGCATGGGGCCCAGGTGGAGGAGGTGGGTTGGGTGCCTCGATATGTACTTCAGGGCCGCCCAGGTAACGGATGATGACAGCAGGGTGGCAACTATGCTGTACACCGCGGGGCCTTCGGTCCAGGAGATTTTTGAATCGCTTCCTGCAGGGGGTGGCTCTTACGACGCGGCCAAGGCGGCACTCCTGGCTCATTTTCTGCCCCTTGCCAACGTGGACTATGAAAGATTTGTCATGCTATCGGCCAAGCAAAAGGACGATGAAACACTGGACACCTTCTATGGTCGCCTACGTCGCCTCTCCCTGGGCTGTGCATGGGGAGACGCGGAGGACATGATGCGCACAATGCTGATTCAGGCGTGCTCCTCGGTCAAATTCAGGAGGCAGGTCCTGAGAGAGCCGGGTATCACTCTACCCCGCATCCTGAACTGGGCCGGTGCCATGAGGTGGCGGAGGCTCGGGCAGCCAAGATGGAGGCGGGGTCCCGCTCAATAAAGTCAGAGGAGGTGTGTGCCATGTGGCGTGGTGGCAGAGGAGTGAGAAGGCCTGGTGTGGGACCCCGTGACAGAGCAGGGAGAGCGGGGGAATCGTGCCAGAAGTGCGGGTACGACCTCCCCCACCCGACAGAGTGTCCGGCGGCTGGAAGGACATGTGGTAGGTGCGGCCTGCCTGACCATTTTTCGAGAGTGTGCAAGGCAGCCCTGCCCGTGATGGTGCTGAGAGGCCCGGCTCGGACGTGGGTCCCGCGCCAAAATCACCCACTAAATGTGGTCCAGGTGGACCAGGGCGGGGAGGATGCCCAGATTGACGAGGCCGAGGAGGAAGAGGAAGAAAACATTTTCTTTCTTTCCAGCATGGAGATCCTGAAGGGGAAGGCCAGGAGGCAACCGAGGTGTGTGGTGGAGGTCAATCACTCGCCGGTCCCAGTGCTGGTGGACACGGGTGCATCGGTCAATGTGATGGCCCGGGGACACTATGATGCTCTCGACTCGCCCCCAAAGCTACTCACGCCGAGAGCCCGCCTATTTGCGTTTGGAGGACTGGAACCAATACCGCTGGACGGTGCCTTCGTGGCGAAGGTGGAGAATGAGGGCTTGCAGATCAAAGCCCGATTCTATGTGACACCCGTAAGCAATAACACTCTGCTTAGCTGTGCCGCCGCCGAGGCTCTTGGAATTGTCACTTTCGCATACTCAGTATACCTCGAGGACATCAATGATCTGCTCGACAAGTATGCCGCCCTCTTCAATGGCATTGGAAGGATGGTCGGTGACCCAGTGAGGTTGCACATCGACGACTCTGTGCAGCCCATCGCCCTGAAACACTGCAGGGTACCGTTTCATCTGAGGGAGCAGGTTGATAAGGAGCTGGACAACCTAGTGAATCTCAACATCATCGAGAAGGTGGAGGGCCGGACCCCCTGGGTGTCCCCGATTGTTGTGGCTAGGATCCCAAACAACCTGACTCTGTCCGGATCTGTGTAGATATGAGACTGCCCAACAAGGCCATCAAGAGGGAGCGGCATCTCACCCCCACCATCGATGACATTATTGCGGAAGTACAAGGGGCTCGGTTCTTTTCCAAACTAGACCTCCGAGCGGGCTATCATCAGGTTGTCCTCCATCCCGAGTCCAGGTATATCACCACATTCACCACTCACCGAGGACTATACCGGTATAAGAGACTGAGCTTCGGGGTGTCATCGGCTGCAGAGGTTTTTCAGAACATCATTCGGGGCGCCCTCACAGATCTGGAGGGTGTCCTAAACATCAGCAATGACATTTTGGTGTTTGCAAGGACTGAGATGGACCATCTAAGAAAGCTGGGGAAGACCTTTGAGAGACTGCAAGCGCTAGGCCTCACCCTTCACAGGAACAAATGTAAGTTCCTGCGCCCTTCCATCGAGTTCTTCGGTTTTGTCTTCAAGGAGGGGGGGGTATCGCCAGACCCGAGGAAAGTCCATGATATCAAGAAGGCACAGCCCGCCGAGTCGGTGTCTGATGTGCGGAGCTTCCTCGGCATGGTGACCTACTGTGGGCGTTTCATCCAAAATCCCGCCTCTAGGTCTGAACCACTCCGGGCTCTGATGAAGAAGGAGTCAGCCTGGCACTGCAGCCCACTCGAGCAAGCGGCCTTTGAGGACATCAAGAGCGCCCTGACAGCTGAAGACACCATGGCGTTCTTCGACCCGGCGCTGACAGCAGAGATCATTGTGGACGCCAGTCCATTTGGCCTGGGTGCCGTGCTGACCCAGGTGGATCGGGACGGGAGCATCAGGCCAGTGGCCTACGCCAGCAAAGCGCTCTGCGAAACTGAACAAAGATACTCACAGATTGAGCGTGAGGCGCTGGCGGTCCTCTGGGGCTGCAGGCATTTTCGGCTCTATGTCTTGGGGCGTCCAGTGACGGTGGTGACGGACCACAAGCCCCTGCTTCCCATTCTGGCAGGGTCATCCTCGAAACCACCGGCCAGAATCGAGAGGTGGATGCTCGCACTCCTCGAGTACGGGGTCACCCTGGTGTATCGGCCGGGGGCCAATAATGCAACAGACTATCTCTCCAGCCATCCGGGAGTGCGTGGGGGAGATGAGTATGACACCTGTGCGGAGGAGGCGATGATCACGCCTGAATGGTGGTGGAGGCGGCCACGCCGAACGCAATGCCCCTGTCAGAACTGGAGGCGGCAGCTGCCGAGGACGAGTGCTTCCGGATCCTAAAGCACTCCATGCAACAGGGCTCCTGGAAGTCTGTCCTGGAAGCGTTGGCGGGGCGGACCCAGGAGGCCAAGACAGGCCTTGAGCAACTATGGAAGGTCAAGGAGGAATTGCCCTTCTCAGCGTCGGGCCTGCTGCTCCGAGGTGACCGAATATTGGTCCGCCAGTCCAAGGTGAAGGACGTGATCACCTTGGCCCACCATGGGCAACAGGGCGCCGCAAAGACCAAGGCCAGGCTGCGGTTGAAGATCTGGTTCCCCGAACTGGAGTGGAGGGTGGATGACTTTGTGGCAGCCTGTGTATGGTGCCAGGTGGCGTCTCCTCTGCAGCGAGAACCGGCCATCGAAGCAATGCGCCGAGGCACGCAACCCTGGGAGGTCGTCCATGCAGATTTTGGGTCAACGTCCACAGGCACCCATTTCCTTGTAATCGTCGACGAATATTCACGGTATCCGGAGGTGGAGTTCGTTGAGTCGGTGACCTTCGAGCACGTGGTCGTGGCCGTGCAGAAAGTGTTTGCGGCCCATGGGTTCCCCCACACCCTGTGCTCGGACAACGGATCACCATTTCAGAGTGAACGGTTCTCCGAACTCATGGAGAGCTGTGGGGTCCAGCATAGGAAGGTGTCTCCGTTGTGGCCCAGGGCAAATGGAGATGCTGAAAGACTGATGCGGACGCTGAACAAGACATTCAGGATCGCCCAGGGACAAGGACAGCCACTCCAACGAGCCCTATACCAGTTCCTGCGGGTGTACCGCACCACCCAACATGCATCCACGGGGGTGGCTCCAGCTAAGTCCCTGTTCAAGCGCTGCCCCAGGGGTCTGCTACCCGAGGTCGGGGAGAAGGAGCCCGGGGTGATTGACAATCAACAAGTCGAGGTAGACCGGCGGGTGAGGATTGAACAGGAGAACCTGCGAAGGGGTCTCCACCACCAGCGGCTCGAGCCGGGGGACGAAGTCCTCATCCATAATCGACAACCCCATGGAAAGCTCTCGCTCCCCTATGAGCCGGAGCCATTGGATGTTGTGGCTGTAAAGGGGTCCATGGTGACGGCCTCTGACGGAAGATCTGCCGTCACCCGGAATGTCAGCTTCTTCAAGAAACTGGGTGATCCAAGAACTGAACCGCCGCGGGAGCCGGACGTAGTGGAAATGCCGGAAGATGGAGGAGTTTCTTCCAGCACACCTGGGTCCCCTGTCCGGGGGACGTCGGCCGAAGGACTTCCCGTGCCGGAGGTAAGCGGGAAGTACCCCCAGAGGGCTGGGCGAGGGAAACCCGTTTACCTCAGTGATTACGTGCTGGGACAGTTGGTTGGTCAACCTGAGTGAGGGGATCCGGGTGGCTGACATTAAAGGGGTGTTAATCAAGTGTGGTGTGAAATGTGTTAGTTAATTGTTTTAGTGGTTTGCCGTGCATATTAAAAACATTTGTGTGTCCTCCCGAAAAAGGAGGAGTGTGGCGCTGCCCCGTGACGGGACGCGCACGCGGCGGCGTGACGTTGCATGCTGCCGCGTGCTGTATAAATAAACGGGGTGTTCCCGGCCGCGGCAGAGCGACCGGGAAGCCTGAACTGTAAGGACGTGTGTCATGTGTGGTCCTTACAGGGGGGGGCTTACGGGACCGCATGGGGGCCAGGACTCACCCCCAACACTGTGCAACAAGGTGACAGACCCCCGGGGAGTAGTAAGTGAGACACCTTCAGGTTTCTCACATACCCTTTCCCTAGGCAAGGTGGTTATACCTGTACTTTGTCCACGTTCTTGGTTGTTATGACCTGGAAGAGAACAGGGACGAGAGATATCCAGGAACTCTCGCATATTCCACAGGTTAGTTGGGGTGGTGGTGCCTTCTGTCTCTTTACAACAGCCCATGAATTGGGGTGTAAGGGTTGTTTTGGGTTTAATGTTTTCCCAGTGCCATACTGGGGTTTTTGGGAGAAGGCATTTGTCTGCCATGCTGCCCTAGTTTCCGGCGTGCTCGCAGCACACACAGTGATTGCAGTGCATTTCCAACCTCCTTGGAGTCTCTCAGTGATTCCTGGCACCAGTGGCTGTGTGGTAGGCCAAACCTCCCCTGACCGGCTTCTGTGTTTAATTGTGTTTGTTTCTCCCCATTTCCCACTGTATCCTCGTTTCCCTCCACTCCCCCGCTCCCTGCCCCCCTTCTCCCTCCTCCCATCCCGCCCAGCACCTCCCATTGGCCCTTAGGCCATGTATTTCCATCTGCACAGGGCTGAGACCCCCATTGCTGGTCCAGTTTCTGGCGTGCTCGCAGCACACACAGTGATTGCAGTGCATTTTCAACCTGTTTGGAGCACCTCAGCGCTTCCTGGCACCAGTGGCTGTGTGGTAGGCCAAACCTATCCTGACCGGCTTCTGTGTTTAATTTTGTTTGTTTATCCCCATTTCCCACTGTACCCTTGTTTCCCTCCACTCCCCGCTCCCTGTCCCCCCTTCTCCCTCCTCCCATCCCACAAGCACCTCCCATTGGCCAGAAGGCCATGTATTTCCACCTGCACCAGGCTGAGACCCCCATTGTTGGCCCAGTTTGCAGCGTGTTTGCAGCACACACAGTGATTGCAGTGCATTTTTGACCTCCTTGGAGCCTCTCGGTGCATCATGGCACCAGTGGCCGTGTGGTATGTCAAACCTCCCCTGACCGGCTTCTGTGTTTAATTTTGTTTGTTTCTCCCCATTTCCCACTGTATTCTCGTTTCCCTCCACTCCCCAGCTCCCTGCCCCCCTTCTCCCTCCTCCCATTGGCCCGTAGGCCATGTATTTCCACCTGCACAGGGCTGAGACCCCCATTGCTGGCCCTCTTTCCGGCGTGCTCTCAGCACACACAGTGATTGCAGTGCATTTTGGACCTCCTTGGAGCCTCTCAGCGCTTCCTGGCACCAGTGGCTGTGTGGTAGGTCAAACCTTCCCTGACCAGCTTCTTTGTTTAATTTCGTTTGTTTCTCCCCATTTCCCACTGTATCCTCGTTTCCCTGCACTCCCCCGCTCCCTGCCCCCCTTCTCCCTCCTCCCTTCCCATAGCGTTACAGTGTTAAAGTTGAACTTTGAAGGTATTCCCAACATCATTGAGTGTGCCCTAAGAGCATCACTGTGTTAAAGTTGAACCTAGAAAGTGTGACTAATAGCGTCACTATGGTGCGGATAGAGACAACACCTGTTCACCATGTGGATGGAAAGGATGGGATACATGGAAAGGATGGCGTGGACGTAAAGGATGGAGTGGATGGAGTGGATATATCTCTGTATCTCCTATATATGCTATGTATATGCTATGTACCAATATCCCTGTGTTATCTGTATCACATGTTAACCCCTATCCATCCTGTCGCTCTATATACTTATCCCGCTATGTACGCCCCCTGTCCTGCTCTCGTGCTTGGTCGCAGGCGCATTACTGATAACCACCTTATCACACTACTATGCGTACTCTCTCCTATACACCATCATTCAACTAGAACACAGCTATACTATGACACATTCGGCCTAGCTGTTCTCATACTAACATAACCCCACAAACACCTCATCATCCTAATAAAACACAGCTAGCTGAGCACATTCAGGCTAGCTTAGGCATCTCCTCAGGCCTAACACAGCGAGAACTCAATCTGAGTGTCGACCCTCCAGACTGAACACATCCAATTGATTTCCTCAGCACCACACCTACTGCTAAGAAGCAGCTATCATGCAACAACCACACTAGCTGCACACATATCCAGTGCGCCCACGCACCATATGACACTCCCTCTTTCTACTGACTTGAACTGCGGTTCCCGAGGGCGTTCAACCTACCAGCACTTTGAGATCATACCAATGATATATAAGGCGCTATGTAAATGCCAAGCAACATAACATAACATAACATGATCTATGGGGTAGAAAATATCTGAAGGGAGGTGGAGGTTCTTGTAAGAGAGTCGAGAAAACTGGGAAATCTCGCCACAGAATTACTTTTTTGAGGGAGTCCAGGAATTATAGCGGATGATATTTGGGATACCCCTCATTGTCTCCATGTACACATGTCACTCTTACCAGGACCGCGTTGTCTATATCTTTGGTTGTAACTAAATCAGCCCTTATAGCAGTTTGCCCACTACCTGAGTCGATCAGGGCCCTCACTTGTCTCCCATTCACCCAAGCCTTTTCATAGGTAAATGCCACAGGAGTTTGACACAGGTAGATACTGAAAGTTCCTAGCTCCTCCTCGGGTTCTTCTCATTCTTCATCCTTACAACAACCTATTTCCATGGGATTGTCTTTCATATTCTTTGGACAGTGTCTGGCTAGATGTCCTGATCCTCTACAAGAAAAACATATCAAAGGAGGTGGTCTACTTCCTTTTACCTCCTCTTTTCTACTTTCAACCTTAGCATTTGAGTCAATTTTTCTACTTTCTAGTTTCTTCTGGGGGGAATTCCTTCTTTAATCTTGTGTGGTCCCCCTTGTTTATCTACTCTTTGAGGTTGAGTTCGATGGATGGACTTATGGTCCTTCTGGTCTTCCCATCGATGGGTTAAATGGAAGTGTGTAGCTGTATTTGAATGGTTCTGTGCAGTCTCAATGGCCATGGCTACAGTAGGCCGTTTAAACTCGAGGACAGATTTTTGTAAGAAAGGAGGTAAAGAATTTGTGAATTGTTCTAAAGTAATCAACTCTGTTAGTTACTCTAATTACCTGTTATTAATCCATAGGGCCATTGTGTTTTTAATGCATTCACCTACTTCTAAAGGGGTTTCTCTCCTGGGTTTAACTTTATGGCTTGTAATTTTTGTCGGTAAAAATTATGGGTTTTCCCCACACTTTTTAGTAACCCTTTTTTGATAGATAACGGTGGCTCTCTGTGCAAGGTTAGGTAGTTGATAGGAAGTTTGAAGTGTGCCTTCCAATAAGGGTCCCAAATAGCATATTTGCAGGTTTTGTTCCCATCCTAGTTGGTTGGCCAGGTGTTCAAAATTTAGAAAAAGATGTCCTAAATCTTCGCCTTCAAGATATGGCTGAAGTACCCCCTGTGACAGTAATGGCCTGATTTGTAACTCAATTAGTTTTGAAAACTTTCTTGGAGCCTATTTTCTGCATGCATCTGATGGGCCGCTAATTGGGCAGTGACGTTGACTAAGTCGCCCATTTGTTCTGGTGGTTTAAGGGTTCCTTCTGTGGTATCTAAATTTGAGAAAAAACAGCTCTCGATTCTGCCGGATAAGGTTTCAAAATCCTTGGAATCTTCTGAATCCGAGTATGTCAAAAGAGAAGGTTGGGGAATATTTGTTAACCCTGAGGGTCCCACAACAGATGAAGACTGGGTCCCAGAAAAAAGGTTTGGAGGGAGGGGGACTCAGATCACTAGGTCTGATAAAAGAGAACACATGTCGAACTTTTAGGATTATTCTGTCTAAAGGCTGTATGTTGTAATGGGAGAGAGGAAGTGTGTCCAATAACACTTGTGTTTTAAAGAATAGATCTTGTTGACTAGGTGGAATACACAACTGAGGGAACAGCACCTCTTTCAGTGTGGATGTGCGATCAGAATCTAGGAGATCAACTATTTTTTCCCCCTACTGGTGGTACTACAATTATTAACATGGGTTTCAATCAGTTGAATCATATCCAACCCTGACACCAAATGTAAGGAAGGCATGGTATCAATAATAGACAGACACAAGTGATCACAGTTCTAGGGTGTTTATTAAATTGTATATGTAGGGTGGGAAAAAACCTAATCTAAACCTAAATCTACGATGGGAGCAAGCTACGACCATGAAATTAAAATACGACAGTCCTAGTGGCGTCTTCTAAAAATAAAAGGGCCTATACTAAGAAAAACCTATTGCCAATCCTTACGCTAAATACAAACAAAGATTGTGCGATAGGATTCACAGGAAAGAAAGAAGTGTTCACAAATAATAAGTCAGGATGCGGTATATGGGTCTCCCTTCCCTGTGTTTTGAGCATGGGATAAGGTAGGACTCTGGAGTGCAGCACATGCTCAAGCTTTATCAGCAATAGCTAACAGTTCTGCTTTCATCTTATCAGGGGCTTCGGTGGTTAAGTCTCTTTTCTACAAAAAGTCTCTTGCCTCTGAGGACCTGATGTCTTCAACAAAATAATAAACAAAAGTTCCTTTCTGCTTGCATGTTGGGTGATGCCTTTTCCCCCCTGGATCCCTCTCTTCTGGGCTCAGATCCACAAGAATTTTTAAATAGTATCAGGCCATTCGGTATTCTCGCTTCTCACTTCTGAGGGTCTGATGAGCTCTCAAAATATTACACAAAAGGTCAACAAAAATTCAAAAGTTCTTCTCTGATTGTTCGTGTTTGGGTGATAGCTCTTCTCCCCATGCGTTCGTCTTCTTCCAGGATCAGACCTTTCTCGATTGTTAGCCTCCCTCTGCCGGGTTCACTATGGCTTTCAACACAATCTTCTTTGTGACATCAATTTGATTCACAAATCTTAATGTATTTTTGAACAGTTCACTGTGGACATCCCTTTGCCGGGTTCACTCCTGTCAACAGACTGTTAATCGGGACTTCAGACTTTGCCCCCTTTTATCGGCATCCCTCCGTCGGGTTCACTCTTGTTAACTTTGTGATGTGGGATTCTCTTCCCTTAGCTTCACAATCTGTCGGTCAAAGGCTTTCGACTGTGCAGAGGATTTTACTAGACCCCTGTATGATCATTTGACTCCCTTCTTGTCTTTCTCCCAAGACCTTCTGGTAATGGTAGTTCAACAACAGGGTAATCGCCCTGAGTGAACAGCCACATGGTGCTTGACTCTTCTATGCTGGCTTTCCCCTTGCATAGCAACAGTTCTTTGTACTTTCTTTATTCAGCCGCTTGCTACTTTTGTTCAACACAGTTCGGTTTCTTATCAGCTCTCCCCTCGACTCACAGGCTGTGAGGAACCGCGTGGCTTTTCTTGTCGCTGGATTCAAGACCGGTACCATGGGGCCAAGCATCTCTTCACTGCTTGGTTGTCAGCGGCGGAGGACCCCGTGTACTGTTGACATCTGCTGCAACACACGCTGGCTATTGTTCGCAGTCTTACAATTCCTTCTGCAGAGGTTTTAAGTGCCTTGGTCAGAAAGGGCAAGGTTGTTTCCCTGCTTGGCACCCTCTCGATTTGCGCAGTCTTTCTCCTCCTCTTGAACTGCCGTGCTGAGTTAGCTCTCTCGTCGTGTAGTCTGCCTTGCCCGTATTGTGCTCTCATGCTCCACCTTTCATCGCTGTGGGGAAAGGAAAGCGCCATCGGGTGTGTGTAATCCTGGTCAATTTAATGACTTTGCCTAACCCTTGTGTTGGGAAATCTTAGGTAAAAGGCTTTGGTGTTTGTCCATATTCTTTCCTGGTACGTGAAAGTGTTGAAAAAGGGGGCGGTAGAGTGTTAGAGTATCCCACGGGGTAGGGTGGAAAAATGATGTTATACAAAGTGGGATACTGCATCTCAGCTGTCAGTGTCTCACTTCCACTCCCCGAGGACCTCCCATCCAGGTGATCCTCCCTCACTAGTCCACCCCCAGGAACTGGATCCAATAGCGATGGGCATGTCCTTGCTCCTTGATGACAGATCCCTGGGGACTAGTAAGTGAGACACCTTCAGGTTTCTCACAGAGAGAACAACATATTTAGGGAATGTGTCCTTGTCCGTATCTCACTGTACTCCCTAAATTATAACTCACAGACAAACTCAGTTTCATTTTAAAGTCACTTCTTGGATTTTGCTTCCAATCTCACCCCTCCTCTTCCGCCTCCTACCCTCCCTATTATTCCTCCTCCTTTTCTCCTGGTCTGAAGGGATATTTAAGCATCATACAAGAAACCATTGGAATGCAGGTCTTGCGTGATGAAATGGATCATTTCCGGTTCCAGACATGAGGCGAGAGAGGATGTTCTAGGGACTGGTTATTGATAGTGAATGCAAGCTATGGAACAGCAGCTCCAGTGCATGGCTCCTGCATGCAGGATGAAAACCAGGATGAGGCTGGAGAGACAACCAATCAGCTTGCTTGGATCCCCCGGCAGAATCCCACGATCTCAGCTAGCATTCCGAGCAGCCTCATGGCTGTTTCCCCTGCCCGCTACATTTGCCCCCACACTCCCCTCACATCCCCTCAGATCTCCAGTCCTTTCCCAGCTCCACTTACCTGATTTGTTCAGTGGTGGTGCTCCTGCTGCTGCTACTACGTGTACCTGTTAGTCGCCATGAAAATGGAAGAGGGGGTCCGTTTGGAGCCCTACCTTCCAGATCCATGGCAGCCATCTTAAGTAAGTATTTTGTTTCAATGAACGGGATGTCCTGAGGCTGCGCTCAGGCATATAACTTGGTCCATGGGCAGTTATCACCTGATCCGGCCCACCCGGATCGAGTGTTAATGCTATAATAATGGATCAGAAGCATCATATGTTTATTGCAATACCGCTACATAATTGACAATGTGTTGGGATCAACACTTGACAAGAAACAGCAACTGTCACGACGAACTGCTAAGTACAGCGCTGACTCCAATTTCTGCTAATTACAGGTAGGCCAATAATTTAATGGGCTCAATGGCTGTCCCTATTTGCCACACATGTGGAGTCTTTGGGAAGGGCAAATTCTGCCCCAGCAAGAAAAAAACAATACCTTTTAATGGTTTGGGTGTTGAGGGGTTGATAATATTTGCAGGAATAAACCCTGAATAAGCCTGATGGCAGATTACAATGATGATATTTATGAATATCGTTTATAAATATCATTTTTTATTCTTTCTCTCAAGGAGTTGCAGGTGACTGTTTAGTTTTCTGACCCTCCTGGGCCTTGTTTTTTTTGTTGCATCCAATTTGTTTGTGCCATTGGCCCTCGCCATCACTTCCTGATCATCCCACAGCTCCCTCTTCCCCTTCCTTCCCTGCTCCCACCCCCTCCTGTGATTGGCTAGTGCCTTCCAGCCTACCTAGGCCGTACCGGATATGCTTCCTGCTCGCCTGTTTTTTCTCAAGGCGTTGCAGGTGAATGTGCGGTTTCTGACCCTCATGGTCCTTGTTTTTTTTTTGTTGCATCCAATTTGTTTGTGCCCCCGGCCCTCGCCCTCACTTCCGGATCATCCCGCAGATCCCTCTTCCCCACGCCCTCCTTCCTCCTGCCCCCAGCCCGCCACCCTCCGGTAATTGGCTAGTGCCTTCCAATCTACCTAGTCCATACCAGCACTGCTCCCTGCTCACCTGTTTTTTCTCAAGGCGTTGCAGTGGAGTGTGCGGTTTTCTGACTCTCCTGGGCCTTTTTGTTGCATCCAATTTGTTTGTGCCCTCGCCCTCGCTTCCTGATCATCCGGCAGCTCCCTCTTCCCCTTCGCTCCCTCCTCCTGCATCACAGCCAGCCCACGTACAGTGATTGGTTAGTTCCTTCCAGCCTACCTAGGCCATAGCGGCACTGCTCCCTGCTCGTCTGCTTTTTCTCATGGCGTTGCAGGTGAGTGTGCAGGTTTCTGACCCGAATGGGCCATTTTATTTTCTTGCATCCAATTTGTTTGTGCCCCAGCCCTCGCTTCCAGATCATCCCGCAGCTCCATCTTCCCCTTCCCTGACTCCTCCCGCCGCCCAGCCGGCCCCTCTCCGGTGATTGGCTAGTGCCTTCCAGTCTACCTAGGCCATGCCGGAACTGCTCCCTGCTCGTCTGTTTTTTCTCAAGGTGTTGCATGTGAGTGCGGTTTTCTGACCCTCCTGGCCCTTGTTTTTTTGTTGCATCCAATTTGTTTGGACCCACAGCCCTCACCCTCGCTTCCCAATCATCCCGTAGCTCCCTCTTCCCCTTATCTTGCCCTCCTGCCTCCCAGCCCACAGCCTCCCGTGATTGGCTAGTTCCTTCCAGCCTACCTAGGCCGTACCGGCACTGCGTCCTGCTCGCCTGTTTTTTCTCAAGGCGTTGCAGTGGAGTGTGCGGTTTTCTGACTCTCCTGGGCCTTTTTGTTGCATCCAATTTGTTTGTGCCCCCGGCCCTTGACCTTGCTTCTGGATCATCCTGCAGCTCCCTCTTCCCCTTCCCTCCATCCTCCCACCCTCCAGCCTGCCCCCTTCCGTGACTGGCTAGTGCCTTCCAGCCTGCCTAGGCCGTACCGGCACTGCTCCCTGCCACCTGTTTTTTCTCAACGCGTTGCAGGTGATTGTGCGGTTTCATGACCCTACCATGATGACTCCCCCCAAGGAGAGTGTGTGGTTTTATGACCATCCTGGGCCTTGTTTATTTTGTGTGGCACAGTCTGTCTGTTTTATGTGTTTTGGTAGATCTATGATAAGCCACACGGGGATCGGTAAACCTCTACTTCGCTGACAAAGAGGAAGTAACAAATGTAATATACGCAAAGTGTGTCAGCGGAATCAAAACTCAAGTTATGGAGGAGGCCGGCAAAGGATCAGGGAGAAGGGCCCCCGAATTCGGAATCACTGATCAAACCACATAAAAAAGAAAATAATTGAAAAACATGAATATTTTATTTAAATTTCATTATTTCTTTAAAACAAACATATTAAATAATGTTTCGAGCTTGTATCTAAATAGCAGCATTTTGTTAGAGAATAAAGTGCATAATCAGACAAAGTGCTTATATAAAAACAAGACTGATAATTCAATCAGTACTGGCTTAATGTAGCTGAGCTGTCTGAACATCAACCCGGTTGAAGGGGATCAATCGACTGATGGTCAGAGGCTACGGCCGCATTTACCAATTTAAGAACAACCACAAATACATAGACAAAGCAATGATGGTTTCTTCTAACGTTGGAACTAAAAGGGGTGCCGTACGTCAACTACTAAGCTGTCATGACCTACTTTATACACTAGGTCTGACATGAAAACAGGAAGTAGTTTCGATGGTACAGAGCATCTAAGCTGTTTCACGATTGATGCCCATCTTCTTCAGGATGGCACACTCCCATCCGGATATTTGCCACTAGAAATGTTAATATATACAATACATATATAAGGCAATAAAGCATTCAGCTATAGAGATTTGTGCAAGCTAGGTCCATAGTTTTGCCTAGAACATCAGACAAAAAGAAACAAAAAAAAAGAAACAGAAAACACAGTCAAGCAAACCCATAAATAATTATACAACAAGACTAAAACTAAAGTGAGACACTAATTCAATGAACAAAAAAACATTTTTATGTAAAAATGATCTGCGAATAACGAACGGGATGCCCGCCTCCCTCTGAAACTGTCCGGCAAAAGAGCCCTCCATACTTGTGGAAGGGAGAAAGAAGGTTTGACAATTAAATTATCGAATTACCATTATCTCAACCTTAAGGCTGGTTACCTTTTGCCGAATGTAGATCCTGGGAAGTAAATATGGACCAACGGGGTAAGTTCTCTACCAAATAGAACTGCAAGAAATAAAAACAGGCACATGTTATAGTACAGGAGGGGTAGTGAATGACTAGAAACCACTCCAAAAAACAGGGGTGAACCACCGAACTGCAATCCTTCCCAATATAACAGTTAAATCAGGGAATAGTGCTCACCTCAGTGAAAGTGGACAGAAAACGATAGAATTCAGTCTCGATATTGTGTCACAAACGACAATTAACAATTAGGCGTCTGCAAGGGAGTGTCTTACCAGGGCAAAGAGGTGTTCAGCATGATGTAGTTAGCACGTCAGTAGCTATAACACAATAGATAAATAAACAAACAGTGTCAGCCGCCGATGTTTAGGGTTGCATAGCAAGTCATGCTTGTATTATAACGGTCAAACCCGATTATAGTTTAATTGTATTCCCTAGTGTTTCAAACCATTTCAACAAATGGCTGAAGCAGTGAAAATACTGCAGCAACCACGAGAATGGCGGCATTAAGAAACATGGTAAGGAAAAACAGCTGCGGTTTCCCGATTATTTAAAGAACTAATACAGTGGCTCTGAAGCGATGTCAGAAATAATGTCAAACACTCTCAGCGTGTAGCCGAGGCCAAAGCGGCCCATGCTGGTCCCAGCCGAAAGCGGCTACCAGCAGGTACAGGTTTGCGACTGCCGCTGCGGCCGCACTTAAGACTCGGCATATAGCTGAGCACCTTACCAGCACTGGAAAAACGGTGCCAGGGATCTCGGCATGTAGCTGAGAGCCTTACAAGTGCTAAATAAACATCCCTAACAGCCCGACTCACCTTGAATGTATTCGCGCGTAGACCTGCATACGAACTCTGCCTGGAACCTCAACGGATCTCCTACAAGACATCTGCTGGAGAAATTTAAATATCCAGATGGGCGGATCCTGACGTCCTACGTCATCCGTTTTTGCGAAATTGCAAGCTTACTAGCACGGAACAATCCGTAACCGGGCGCAGAGAGTCGCCAACTTGTGTTGGGTAAAAGACCCTTTACAATGCTGTGTAGTCTTAGGCTGCTAACCAGAATTAGAGAAATTAATAAATGCACCGCCAGCTCGAGGCGCAAATGCAAAGACACAAATGATGGAACAATGAACCCTACATGTGAACAGATTGCCCACGCATATAAAAGTCCAATGTGTCTATAAATACTGTCAATTCGAGATTTAGAAAAAAAGAAAAAACAACAAAAATTAAATAGGAATGAAAATGATAGTGTAAATTAAGTTGTATTTGCAAACTGCTGGAGGGGGGAACCCATCCAGAACTATAATATGTCTAAACTAGACAAATAATACAACTAAAACAATGAAGCAGTGGTGAAAATAGGTAAAGGAAACTACAGTAATTTCTGAGTAAAAAAAACTTAAACCAAGGTGATCTAAGCTGCAAAAGAAATGTTTCCAAAGTTAGGCAAATGCAGAGGCGGTGGCGGCCCACTCTTCCTGTAAATTCAGGCCCACTATATGGCTTTGGGTATTATAGATCCACTGGTTTTCTCGAGTGGACAGTCTGTTAGCAGAGGTGTGAGGGTCAGAACCTCTTACTTGTTCCACAGCCCACCAGCTTAAATTGTCACAGCTGTGATGTTGTTCTGAGAAGTGGAGTGCGAGGGGAGATGTAAGGTAACCAGTGTAATCCTAGACTTGTGTTCAGAAATTCTGAGTTTCACAGATCTAGAAGTCTTACCAATATAGGTCTTGTCACAGGGACATGTAACTGCATATATAACATTCTTGGAGTTACATGTAGTATGGTCCCTAAGGTTCCATACCCTGTTGTTGATGTTTACAGTGGTGGTAGCTGTGGTCGACCCGCAGTGGCAACAATACCTGCATGGATAATGACCATGAACTTTGTTCATGCCCCACATCTCAGTGATGGTTTTGGGTCCTGTTGGAAGTAAGGACCTGTCGGCCTTAGAAAGCCAGTTCTTAAGATGTTTACCTTTTTTGAAAGCAAACATAGGAGGAGCTAAGTCTGAATGGTTCAACTGTAAAAGATGCCAGTGCGTGCTAATTGCTTTCTCAATGGCCGAGTGATGAGTGTTGTAAGTCATCGCACAAACCATTCTCGACTGATTCTATTTATCACGAGTATTCTTAGCTAAAGGGATCTCGCAATGCTGGTGGCGTGCCCTATTTCGGGATTGGCGCAATACATGATGTGGATATCCTCGATCCGCAAGTCTGTTTTCAATAATATCGGCCTGTTTGGAAAAGTCCTTTTTATCGGTACAATTGCGCCTAGCCCTTAAAAATTGGCCATAGGGAATGCTGACTCTTAAAGATTGGGGGTGGAAGCTTTCAAAATGGAGGATGGAATTTCTGTCGGTGGGCTTCCGATATAAGTTTACTGCGATTGCCCCATCCTTATCTTTCAACAGACGGTCCAAAAAGGGTATTGACATGTTATCGACAGTCATGGTGAAACGAAGATGGTCGTTCAATGAATTCATCCATGTAAGAAAGGTTTCATGATTACCCAAAGTTTTGTCCCAGATTACTATGATATCATCTATGTATCTTTGGTAGAAGATAATAGATTGGAGGTAAGGATTAGATTAATCGAAGTTGGAAACCATCTCAAAAGCCCACATAAACAAAGTAGCATAATTTGGAGCAAATGAGGCTCCCAGTGTCAAACCTTCTTTCTCCCTTCCACAAGTATGGAGGGCTCTTTTGCTGGACAGTTTCAGAGGGAGGCGGCCATCCCGTTCATTATTCGCAGATCATTTTAACATATTTTTTTTTTGTTCATTGAATTAGTGTTTCAATTTAGTTTTAGTCTTGTTGTATAATTATTTATGGGGTTGTATTTATGGGTTTGTGTTTTCTGTTTCTTTTTCTTGTTTCTTTTTGTCTGAC
Source organism: Ambystoma mexicanum (assembly GCF_040938575.1). Lineage (NCBI taxonomy): Eukaryota > Metazoa > Chordata > Amphibia > Caudata > Ambystomatidae > Ambystoma > Ambystoma mexicanum. Next base: position 923,450,436 of record NC_090930.1, read on the forward strand.
GTTCTATGTTTACCTAGCTTTCACAAATCTGTATAGCTGAATGCCTTATTGCCCTATATATGCATTGTATATATTAAAATTTCTAGTGGAAATATCTGGATGGGAGTGCGCCGTCCTGAAGAAGATGGACATCAATCGTGAAACAGCTTAGATGCTCTGTACCATCGAAACTACTTCCTGTTTTCATGTCAGACCTAGTGTATATAGTAGGTCATGACAGCTTAGTAGTTGACGTACGGTGCCCCATTTAGTTCCAACATTAGAAGAAACCATCATTGCTTTGTCTATGTATTTGTGGTTGTTCTTACATTGATAAAGGCGGCCGTAGCCTCTGACCATCAGTCGGTTGATCCCCTTCAACCGGCTTGATATTCAGACAGCTCAGCTACATTAAGCCAGTACTGACTAAATTATCAGTCTTGTTTTTATATAAGCACTTTGTCTGATTATGCACTTTATTCTCTAACAAAATGATGCTATTTTGATATGAGCTCGAAACATGATTTAATATGTATGTTTTAAACAAATAATGAAATTTAAATAAAATATTCATGTTTTTCAATTATTTTCTTTTTTATGTGGTTTGATCTGTGATTCTGAATTTGGGGGCCCTTCTCCCTGATCCTTTGCCGGCCTCCTCCATAACTTGAGTTTTGATTCCGCTGACACACTTTGCGTATATTACATTGGTAGATCTATGATGTCATAAGGTAAAACACTTTTTCTAAATAGCATGAAAATTGCACGGTTGTAATGATAGGATGTTGCATGGTATGGATTGATGGTTGTAGTTAACAAAAGTAAAAGTGAAATTATTGTTGAAAAACGGGATTGGAGCTTGCGACGATTGGTGCTCGCTCATATTGTTGATCTTGTTTGTGAACGTAAAGCATAACAAAGAGTTATATAAGTAGAGGATGAACAGGTTAAGCATGGAAGACATTACCCCATTGATACACTTGTGCAAACAGCTGCCGAAGCATGCACCTAAGTTTAAACAATATAGTGCAGAATGTGTTAAAGGAACCGCAAACAATATGTTTATCCCATGGCCACAGGGCGGATTGCTATCTAAGACGGTCCTGCAGCACATGATGACATATTTGCATGCCACGTTAACGGGCAAAAAGTTAGACAAACGCCTAGCTAGTTTAAAACTTTGGAAAATGTACCAAGAGGAAAAGGAGGAGGAGCCACTGTTAGATTGGATACTGAATATATGCACAGAGGACGGTAAAGAGCCTTCTGCACCACCCACCCCGTCTGAAACAAACAGCAAAGCTAGTAAAGAAGAACGATTATACCTGTTGAGGGAACTTAAAGCAGCCACGGGATATAGCAACCCGTCATATGAGTCGCCTACGCAAAGTAGTGACGAAAGCCCAGAGAAGGACAGAGAAAGAGATATTACCTCCAAAGTCCCAAAGGACAAGGAGAGACGCAAAAAGGAAAAAGGAGACCAAGCACAAGCAACTACATCTCTAGATATGGGAAGAGAGGTAAAGAGATAGAAAGGAGATGAGGCTAAGACTGATGAGATGGCATTCACACAGAACAAATAGATGGGAGGTCAGATTTTATTGAAATTCGATGGTAAAGGCATCGAGGATATGAGACAAAGGGGCGAACAAGATGAATTATAAAGGAAGGAGAATGAAAAGGAAAAACGATTGAGAGACGAAGGGGCTAAGAAAAAAGATAGGCAGAAACAAGAGCAGTTATATGGCGATGAGCAGGTCAGAAAACAAGAAAAGGTGGAGGAACAAAGAAAACGCAATCATAAGCAGAGAACAGCTGATGATCAGGATAGAATAGAACAAAGAAGAATAGAAGAAGAAGAACAAAATTCCAATATTACCTGGGGACACGGACCTGGTGAGAAATCACATGAGAAAAAAGTGGGACTATCCAAGGTTCAACGGGCCATTTAGAGTGGAGGACGTCACACCCTTTGCAGTCAAGTTACAGGGAAGAAGATCTTGGATCTTCTTGGGCGACATCAAGCCATACATCAGAGAAATCCCTCTGCCTGCGCCCCACCGTGAAGAAACTACAGACAACGGGGAAGAGCCACAGCACGTGCAGACAAGATCCATGACGAGGAAGAAGGATGCATGACCCGCCAAGTAAAAGACGAAGAACTTTTGTGTTAAGTTGTGGCTTAGTTCTGGACACTTCCTTTGAGCAAAATAAGGTAAGAAGGACACAAAAAAACAGACACTCTGTGCACTCTAGTTGCACGGTGAAGAAGAAGAATTGCACGTATAAGCCACAAAATAGCTTGTTGACTTTTAACTTTGGACTGAGGCACACTGAAGCCTTGATGAGAAAAGATATGCCAAACTTTGATGGAGGATACATAAATTGGAAGAGAATACAGTATCCGGACTCTTTTGACACAGAATCCTTATTTGGACTTACATATGGTGTCACACAATAATTACCTCACCAAATACTTTCTGATCTATTTCAAGTTAGTATTGAGGTCATACCCGTCGTTAGTGGGAAGGATCACAAACATTACAGCTTCTTCAAGATCCTGAAACCGAAAAGACAATAAAGAGGCTGCTCAGAGTGATTGCAGAACAGTTTCTATTACTCCTGGAGCAGAGCGAGGACAAGATAAATTTCCCTGTCACAAGAGAATAGCAGTAATGTATTTTTTCGCGTAATTGAAGACTTTCCAGAACTTGTGGGGAGACCAATGCCAATGTCGATGTCCTCACTTTCATCAGAGACCCAGCGAACGCTACACATCTGAGTATGCTCCTGCATGGTATCATAATGCAGGTCAAACTTTCTAGTCAGCATCAGCATCACAGGACAAAAGTGTAAACTTTCCTTCGAGGGACAGATTGTGAAGGTGTTGCCAAGAACTTCACTTTTGTTTATGCTGACAAAGAACTGACATGTCGTCTGGAGTGAAACAGATTAGAGGTGTAGACTGGGAATTGGTTTACATGGAACATGCAAATTGTGATTTGCTGAACTTGTTACCTCATTTGGAACTTTCTTAGATGGAAAAGGAACTGTTTCCAGAGACAAGAGACCGTCTATTATTCGGACAAGAGGATAATCAGTCCAGCATTTGTGACCTGCAAGCAGAGGCAGCAGAATCCAGATAAGGTGGCAATGTTTAGAATTAGTTTTGCTTCCTTAGACGATCGAGATGGGAAACCAGAACAGCAACGTTTTCCTCCCTCCGGAGGAAAAACATTCATATTGGCCCAGGAACAAATACTGCAAATTGACATATAGGTGTATCATTTACACATGCATTGTGTTCATTATCATATTACTGTTATTGACAATTAGAAATGCATTTTTCATTGGTGCACAAAGGAGGCATTGAGGAGGGGAAACTCCATGAATGCATTATTTGAACGTGTGCGAAATGATTGGAGCATGCGCAGGACAAATGGCTATGAGAGCTATTCCGTTAGTACCCACTTTAGCCTGCCCTGCCTCCTCCTTTATTTACCCTGCACTTCCAAAGTCCTGCCTCTCAGCTTTCTTCCACCCTCCCTTTACCAAGGAACTCATTATATAACCAGTGAACCTTTTGAAGGAGTGTGGGTACCCGCAACTGTACAAGGAGATTTCCCAAATATTCTGTTTATGCGCTGAAAGCAGGACTCGAACCCAGGCCCTCAGCACTGTATTGCACTTAACCCCTAGGCCACTGCAGTTAGCTGGTATTTGGTGGAGCGGGGGTCAGATGTTCTATCCTCATTGGCTTCAGTGAACATGTTTCACCATGCAAATGGGTATGCTCACAGGGGCATGCAGGAGAAAGATATATGCGCCCACCCGTGGCTCAAGTGGTCAGTGCTTGGGCTTGGAAAGCTGGAGAGCTGAGTTCTAATCCAATGTCTTGTATCTCCTTGGGATGTTAAAAACATTTTTTTTATTGAAAATGGGTATGCACTGCCCTGCATGATCAGCCAACAGCTAATGCCCCTTCAATACCTGTGTTCCCACTAACAGGTGTGCCTTTGTTTTCTGCACTCTGGCCTTGGTAACACCCATACAAAAGCTTGTCTCTCTGGCTCCAACCGACTGGAAAAAAACGAGGCGAAAAGGTGTAATCTATGAGTCATGGTTGATAAGATACTTGCACTGGGACTCAAACAGAACATCTTCTCGAGGTGCTGTGAGGTGACCACTGGCCCCTAAATATCAAGCAAACCTGTATCAGCATCTCACCAGCAACTGAATGTGTCACCTGTAGGCTACACATAGGAGGGTGTACTATGTGCATTAACCCATTGGGCTGTCAACCCTCCTTCCTCTGAGAGCAGGTAGCTGAATTTCCATGTTGCCTTCCTTAGGCACATTAGATCTATCTTTCACCTCAATTCAGAGGATGTTTTGTTTCACGGAGAGATGATAATCATTGTGAGGTGTGACCCACGAATAGCTAAGCAGGTCAGTTTAATCGTTGACTTTGTCATTGGGGTGTATTGATATGCGCAGGGCAGTCTTCTGTCCTCTGCTACTGTATGCTTTCTTGTTGCTGCTTGCTCATGATTTTCAAATGTAAACTCTCTGCTCTCAAAAGTGAAAGATTTGAAAGACTCTTGATTTTGTCCTGGGGGTGAGAGAGCAGCTTTCTGCCTTCAACTTCCTCAATTATGGAGTGTCTGGCTATGTCACTGACAATCAGGGCCTAATCCTGGAGGGAAACGAGCAGAGGTCTGTGCCCTGCGTCCTCCACGTGTCCCTAATGCTCCCAAACACGACCACAGCCCCATGTCCTATGCAGCCCCTCTGGTGCAGCCACCCACACAGCTTAGGGTTAGGATCGATGCTCTTCCATGTAGGCCTGACCACCTGGGCACCAGAAAGTGTCACAGCCTGCTTTGTAAACCTTAGTGACGGTGGCCTAGGTGAAGATGATCTTGCTGGAATACTGATGCCCTTTTCCTCCCAGAAGCCACCCGGCAGCATAGTAATATGAAGGGGTGTGCCTGCTCTGCTGCCCTCTGTTTACCCTCTGCCTGACTGGCATTAGTTCTGGGCTCTCCAGGCAAATGTATACATTCAGGAGAGAGCTAGGAATAGGACGTCTCTTTCTGCACGCACAGTGGGGAAGACTCAGAGAGCTACATGCCTAAGACATCTGTCCTTGTTCCTCCCTGTTGTTGTGCTCCCTAATTTCTAACACTCTGCCAGGCCCTGCTTCTTTTACTGCCAACCCCCCTGACCTCTCGTCTCCCACGTACTTCCCGCTCTATTATGCCTTCTCCTTTTTTGCTCTCTTCTATGGCCCTTTGAAAAGGAATGCAGGCCTAGCTAAGCCTCATGAAGGAAATCTACCAACAAAAGATGCATTCCTCACTTATGGGAGGTGCTGTGAAACAAGTAAGAAGGGCTGTAGGGGTGATTGGGTTGCTGAGTTGGGAAGCAGTCCAGAGGCGTAGCCAGGATTGTCTGGCAAATGGGGCCTGAAGCTAATGTAGTTGGGCCCAATGCACTGACAAAAATATCTGTAAATGCCTACACAGTGCTGCTGAGTGGGCATTTACAGTTTTTGGGTGGGCCTTGCCACTCAGGCCATACCCTGTCTACGCCTCTGACAACTACCAACCTAACCCACTCAGACAAGACACTGGGTACGGGCAAAGGTTGCAAGTAGATTGATCCGAGAGGACTTGTTTGCACCAACCACAAACTGGGAGGTAGGGGCCGGCCAAAAAAAAAGAAAAAACGGACATAGCAATGCAAAGACTAGATAACTTAACATAATGACAGAGAAATGAGAGACAGCCTTATCATTCTGAAAATAGATCACTGAAAGGAAGACAACCTTGTCTAAATCCCGAAAGACACACAATAGGAGTGCGCATTTCTCAGGAAAACAATGCTACTAACCAACCCTACAAAAACTTCTAAAAACCTTCACCCCTCTTCACACACTTCTCACACCCTAACAAAACACAACCACACCTCTTAAACCGCAGCACCCACACGCACTTCACCACACTGCAACAATAAATACAGCACACAGACCCTCACACAACAGCACACGAGGGACTCGGACCATATACCACACCAAAAAGCTCAGTGAACGGTGTTAACCGAACTGAAGCTGCCAACAGTACATCACAGCTCCCTTGCTACTCTACAAACTTTGTCTTATTAACACGCCCTAACATAACCCCCTTTTCTTTCAAATCCACCAGAGAGCCAGGGGACCACTCCAGTGGTGATAGTGCGCGGTACAAATATCCTTTAATATTAACATAAAGAAACAATAAGAAGAATAGCCAAGCGATTCCCTAACAAGGATAATATTGTCCTATAAAGATTACAATTTTACACCCGGAAACAAGATGTTTCAAAACCAGCAGATCACTACATAATCAGAATGAGAGAAATGATGGCACTAGGTGAATTTAACAATAGTGAAGAGGACATATCTAGGGACATGCTTACAGTGTACACTAATAACAAAAAAAGTACAAGATAAATGATTCCAAGAAAAAGAGATTATATTGGAAGAGGCCATCCAGATTGCTAGGGAATCAGAAGAGACACAAATGAAATGTAAGGAAACGGTGGCAATATTGTGGAGCTCATTTTAAATGAGGCATAGCGTAAATCTACTGCATAAAAGCCATGTGTAAGGCTTTTCTACATTAGATTTACGTTAGACCTCATAATCATTTGTATTTAGCAGAGGAGGGGCGGATTGTAAATTATGATTCCACTTGCCTTTCCTCTCTGCCATACAAATACTCCAGCATTTGACACAGGGTCTGTAGTGGGGAGTTCCCTCCTGGGCCTAGCGCTCTGCTTTTTCCCCCTTCTGAAACTTTCTTTTTCCTTTTCTTTTTCCTTGCCTCCCTCTACCCTCTTACTTCTTCACTCCCGCCTCCCGCTTCTCCTCCACCGCATGATTGGGCCATGAGCACTGGAATCATCTGTGTGTGCATCCACTTGTCTGGCTGGACCTCACAACATCTCCATCATTGGGCTTGTAGTGGTGAGTGCCTTCCTGAGCCTAGCACTCTGCTTTTTCCCCTTATGGAACTTTTCTTTTTCATCTTGTTTCTTATCTGCCGCTTTCGGCGTGCTGTGCCTTTGCCATCCTCCCTCCACCACCTCCCTGCTTCCCTACCGCCTCCCGCTCAACCCCAACTGCATGGTTGCAGCTTGAGTCCTGGAGTCATCTGTGCGTGCATCTACTTGTTTGGCTGAACCCTCCTTCTGGAATTTTTATTTTTATTTTTGCTCTTGTTTCTCATCTGCCGCTTTCGGTGTGCTGTGCCTTTCCCTGCCTCCCTCCACCCTCTTCCTACTTCCCTCCTACCTCCCGCTCCTCCCCCACCAAATGATTGGGCCTGGTGCATTGGAGTCATCTGTATGTGCATCAACTTATCTGGTCGGACCTCCCTGCATTTCCATCACCGGGTCTGCAGTGGTGAGTGTCTTTCTAAGCCTAGCACTCTGCTTTTTCCCCCTTCTGGAACTTTTCTTTTTTTTTCTTTTTCATCGTGTTTCTCATCTGCAGCTATCGGCATGCTGGGCCTTTCCCTGCCTCATTCCACCCTCTACCCACTTCCTTGCCACTCCCCCAGCTGCATGATTGGACCCTGAGCCCCATTTGGTTCAGTCCTACAGGGCAGCCCACTGCCTGTGAAGCCCCCTCTGGCTAAAGGCCTGAGGCAAATGGCAGCTCCCACAGTAGAAGCTCCAGACTGTGTTTGCCTGTGTTTGCTGGTGGAGCATGCAGCGCAGCCATCAACCAGCAGCGACTAACAATGTAAAAAAGTTATGGGCAAGGGGAACAGCTATTACTGCTCCCTATTAAACTGTCCAACCTCTCTTATTACTCCTTTTACCAATGCTTACACTGCTGTACGCCACCCACAATTGTATGGTGTCAATCTCATGCACTTATGCCCTTCCTCCAAGTAACTTGCTTCTAGGTGTTTTTACTTTCTGCTGTATGTTAAAACGTAGGCTTTCCCCCCTTTCCAGGAAATTCGTATCTAGGTGTTTTACCTTTTCTGATGTGTGTTGAAACCTAGACTTTTCCCCCTTTCCAGGAAATTCATATCTAGGTGTTTGCCTTTTCTGCTTTGTTTGAAATCAGGCTTTTTTCCCTCACCAGGAAACTGGTTTCTAGGTGTTTTTCCTTTTCTGCTGTATGTTAAAACATAGGCTTTTCTCTTTATCCTGGACACTTGATTCTAGATGGTTGCATTGTGGTTGTGTCGAAGTTGCTTAATGCTTCTCCATCACCCGCTCTCAGGCCTCCCTCCTACTCTCCTCTCTCTCTCCCACATTACCTGGTGAGGTCTTGGACGGCCTGCTCTGTGAGAGTCTCATCCAGCAAGTGTTCCCCTGCTCCTCCTGAACTTCTAGGACAACATTGCCTCCATGGTCCAGCCTTGGCAGTCTCTGTGATCACTCCTTGAGATTGTGCTCCTCCCCTCTTCTCCTAAAGCACTCTCTTGTGCATCGTCTCCTCAAATGTGCAAATGAACCTGTTCACATGACCTTAATGTCCCCTTCTTCTCCCTCCTGCCTGAGCACTACCCTCCTCCCTGTCCTGCACTTCTCCACCTCCCCGCTCCCCTCTTTTCCGTTACCGCACTTGCACGCTCCAAATTGTCTTACGACCTAGTATTAAAGCTATTGTTTGTCTTCTTCCCTGTTCATCCCCAACCTACACTTCCTCTACCCCTTCTCCTGCTTTCTGTTTACTGCACTTGCACACTCTGAATTGTCTCATGACCTAGTAGGAACGTTATTTCTTGTCTTCTTCCTTGTTCATCCCATCCTATTCTTCCCCTCCTCCCCCTTTCCCCTCTTTTCTGTTACTGCACTTGCACGATCCAAATGGTCTCATGACAGAGTAGGAATGTTATTGTTGTCTTTTTTCCTGTTCATCCCATCCCATTCTTCCTTTCCTCTGCTCCCCCTCTCCCCTCTTCTATTACTGCACTTGCACGCTCTGCATTGTCTCATGACCTAGTAGGAACTTTATTGTTTGTCTTCTTCCCCTTACCTTCACAGGGTAATCAGATGGAGTCATCACTTTTTTCCCAGCTGTGACCTCGTCCCATGTGGCCAGGGACGGCAGCCACTACCTGATCTTGACCTTAGGGGCGGCTTTATAAGAGAGGATCACATGGGAGGAGACAACTACCTGGGAGATGTCATGACTTCATTGGACGATACGTGGTATCTCCCCCTTTCCCATGAGGAAGACCCTCTAATTCCCAAGACTCTAATGGCATATCACCAACTGCTTGTTCCGCCTTGTAGAAGAAGTAAAGAAACCTCTCCTTAAGCGACATATGACACAAGCACACAACGTTACAACACCTCTTCCTTTTAAAATGCCTTTATGTAAAATCACTGAGGAGAACTGTTCAAATAACGTGTCCAATGACACCTATGGAGTTCAACTTCCAGAATTCCCCAAGTACTGAGAACAGGAGGATGAAGGAGTTTGAACAAGGTACCAAGAGCTTGAAACACAACATGCAGTCTAGTTGTTTTTCCAATGCACATGTGCACGGGACATGTAAACATGGCTAGCGCACTATTGTGAGAAGCAGTGCAGGAGACGGGGTGAGCGCCTGTCCCAAGGCTCGCAAATGCAGAGATCACATACCGTTGTAGTAGAGCAAGGAAGGCCACCATGTCAGAGGGAGAGACGCTCTGCCAGAGATCAAAGTGCTGTGGAGATGATGGGAGCTGCGAGAGAGGTCCAGGGTGCTCTGCAGGTTGAGAAGATGGTGTTCTCCATTCCGGGACCTGAAGGGAAACAGGCCTGTGACTGCGGGGCTGCGAAGGAAGTCAGAAGAATATCTTCACACTCCGGTGTGGAAAGCGGGTGAAAGAAACACGCGGCAGAAGCACAAACTGGAGCGCAGACGCTGGGTAAGACCAGTGAGTCTACCCGAAGTCAGTGGGGAGCCCGGGGCATTCCGTCAACCGTGCCAACAGCAATCTGAACGTGATACTATTATTAACATTAGGGGAAGATTGTTTGAATGCAGAAAGGGCAAAGTACAATCTCCCCAATGAGCTATGGATGTGAAGTGCAAGTGTGGGGTAGATCTTGAACAAACCTTACCGCAAACAAATATACCAAGCCAAGATCAATACATACAGTATTGGTGATACAGAGAAACTGTGAAGCGCATAAGAAGCCCTGGCAAAGCAAGATGCCAGGCAATTGAAACGCATGATAAGCCCTGCCTAAGCAAGATACCAGGCAATTGAAACACATGAGAAGCCCTGGCAAATCAAGGCACCAGACAATTCAAACACACAAGAAGTCCTGGCAGTGGAGTTTACCAGGCAAGTGAGAACCACAAGGGATGACCTGGCAAGTGAGTACACCAGGTAGTTGATGTTGCTTAAAGAGTCCTGGCATGAGAGTACACCAGGCAGTTGTAATTGCATAAAGACACCTGGCAGGGGAGTATAGCAGGCAATTTGCAAAGCCACAAATGTTAAAGAAAGAGAGTGTTTTCTGAACCAATGATAAATTGGTGATAAAGAAAGACAGTGTTTTTGAAACCAAGGACAGATTGGTGTTAAAGAAAGACAGTGTTTTCTGAACCAAGGAGAAAGTTGTGGTCAAGAAAGAGTGTTACAGAAGTTGTTGCCTAAACAGGAACCTTGTGAATCAAGGCAATATACAAAGGAACTTTTAGTAAACAAGACTATTGTCATCCTACTTAAGAATTCTGAGGAAGAGGTCCATCCTCTGGATCCAAGGGCATCCACCTTGGAGAACATTTTTGTTGGAACTATTCTTACTTCAGTTGTGAACACTTTTTGCAAGTATCAAGTTGAAGATATTTCATTACACATTTGTATTTCTTTGTTTGTAGTATGAGAGTCAGGATAGAATGTTTTGGACAGAAGGACGTATTTTCAGTTATTGCCATAACGACACAGGCAGACTCCTTGGTTTTGGTTTATAGGTAAGGAAACTCCTCTTTAGCATAGGGTCAGAGAGGCATTTTTCCAAACCTTTTTCATTTAATAAATATCTTTGATAAAAACATGACAACCTTGTGTCTGGCTCTCATTTCTGACCCCTCAGAGTAGCGAGTATAACAAATACTATTTATTTATTTGGATTTGTATAGCGCACTACAGCCCGGGGCCATCGAGGCGCTGTCATAGGAAAATGAACGTGAGCTTGATTAAGGGTTACAAAATAGCTGCCAAAAGTTTCTTAGTTACAAGATAATAACAGAATATGCAAAAAGTTACCTAGTGGCAAAAACAGGAGAAAGCTGGCCCCAGTGTTGCAACAGGCTTGGGGGTCCAGCTAAACCGTAGGATGCCAGGTGCCGGTTCATTCGGAGTCAGACAAATAGCAAGGTTTTTATTGTTTTTTGGAAGGCAAAGTGCGAATCAATGAGCCTAACGTGGTGTGGTGGGGCATTCCAGTGGGATTCCGCGAGGGAGGGGAAGCTTGTCCCACCTGCACGCACTCTTCGGGTTTTAGGCAGGGAGATCCTATTGACGTAGGCAGTCCTGGTGGGCCTGGTTGAGGTGGACTTAGCTATTCTTTGGACCAGGTAGGGGGGTGCTAAACTATTCTCTCTTTAACTGGGAGCAAATTAACTTGCTTACGCACCTGGGAGATGTGGTCCCTCTTGGAGATCCCAGTGGCGGCCCTTGGGCATTATTTTGTACCAATTGCAATTTGGCAATATTCTTACTAGAAGTCTCTACATGGAGAGCGTTGCAGTAATCCAGGCGTGACCCAATTATTGATCTAGCAATGGTACGACAGTTCATTTGGGAGAGGAATGGCCTGGCTCCATTCAGCAGTTTAGAGTAGTACGCTGAGGATGAGGCAACAGCATTCCCCTTCTATCCATGTTAAGATTGGAGTCAAGATAAATGCCAAGGGTCTTCAAGGTTTGAGACACCATGATGTGGGTATTATCAATGGTGAAGGAGCTGTACTGTTGGCCCAATTTGCAGAGGGTGGCAGGAGAGCCAATTATGAGTAGTCCAATTTTCTCTGTGTTTAGGCAAAGCAAATTCTTTGCCATCCAGGATTGGATAGTTGAGGAAATGAAGTTGAGGGTGTTCATGCCGGACTGGTAGTCTCCAGAGAGAGGGATAGGCACCTGGGTGTCATCTGTGTAATTGGTGTACAAGATGCCCGTGGCGTCCAGCGGGGTGAACAGCGGCCTCATGAATAGGTTATATAAGGTGGGAGCAATGCAGGAGCCCTGTGGGACACCGCACTTGAGAAGACTGGGGGTGGCAGAGGCAGAGTCGGAGAAGACTTTCATAGCCCTATCTTGTAGAAATGAAGCAATCCAAGCACAAGCCTTGGGGGAGAAGTTAGCCGCCGTGGTGAGATGGTGGCATAATGTCTTGTGATCCACCAAGTCAAAGGCAGCAGAGAGGTCAAGGAGCAGGAGGAGCGCAGGTTTGCCTGCCTCTCAGAGGTCATCAGTTTGATTTTTCAAATCAAGAAGGGCCGTTTCGGTGCCATGACGTGGACGGAAGCCAGACTGGCGCAGGCCAAGGAGGTGGTTGTCTTTGAGGAATTTTTGGACTTGCAGGTAGGCTGCTTTGTCCAAAATTTTTAGTAAAAAGGGAACCGTCGTGATAGGTCTGTAATTCCCTGGGACAGAGTGGTCAAGAGAGGGCTTCTTCAGAAGAGGGCATACCCAGGCTTCCTTAAGGTTGGTCAGGACGTGGCCAGACTGGAACGAGACATTGATACTATACTCATGCGCATCTCAGTAAGATGCAAAGTAACCAGAAGAGTGAGAATTATCACTGGGTCAATCATACTCAACTCAATGAGACACAAAGGCCCTCATTCCGAGTTTGGAGGTAAGTAACGTCCCTTACCGGCATGGCGCAAATAGCGTGTCCGTGCTGGCACCAGTCCGCTAAGCTAAGCTTTGCGCCATGCCGGTAAGGTACCTAGCGCCATGCCGCAAAAGGCTTCCAAAAAGCCCTTACCGGCATCAAGCTAAGCGCAGATAACACTACCGACATAGTTCAATGTGTCATTAGTGGTGACTGTAAATAGCGGTGACTGTAATTAGCAGACAGCGCTATTTACGGTCACTGCTAATAAGCGGAACCGGAAATAGCGCCATCGCACAGGAATGGGAAGGAGCACGGCGGCCATCTTTAAAAACACAATCCATTGCCATCCTCAGCACACAGGACCCCTGGGACAGTGCTGATTGTCAGAAAACTTCCTCCTACAAGACAAGAATGTCGAAAGCCCTGAAGAAGGGATCTGCCCGCCTCAGAAAGGAAAGATTTAATCAGGACGAGCTCCAGATGCTTGTGGACACTTTGCACGAGCATGCAGGCACAGTCTTCTCCAGTAACATGAGGAGAGAGGCAGTGCTACGTTGCCCAGAAGGTTAGTGCAGTGGGCAACACACCCCGCACAGTGAAAGACTGCTGTAAGTGATGGGACGACCTGCGCCTAAGGGTGGGCAACATATTATCCGTCAATCGCAGCCAGGCCATGGGAACTGGAGGAGGACCTAGTTCACCCATAAAGCTCACCCCGTGGGAGGACACATGCGCAAGCATGATTGGGACGGAATCCATTGAAGGCGTAGGCGAGATGGAGTGTGGCACCACTACATCTGGCGATGGAGGTGAGTGTCCAATGTAAACACTGCTATGCCAAATCTGAAGAAAGTCAACGCCAATGTCAGTACAAAGAGTCACGCCATGGTCGGCCACAAACACACACTACCTGTAAAGTATGCCGACGCATCAGAGGCACATGCTGATGCCTGCTGCAAGGCAATATCATACATGACACATACCACACAAAGTAGGAAATTCCACGAGGCACACAGCATGCATGACCAAAATAGTATGTATGTCAGACAGCACTGTTCCTGGTCAACATGAGTGACACCGACATATGCCTGCATTAACCACCCATGTATGAAATGACATGCCCTTCCGAACACAAATGCCTATTACCCACAACTGTGTGGATGAGCAATTGTCCCAATGTATGTATGATGCCTATCAAAACATCACTCATGTCGTCCCTCTCTTCCACCCCCACAGGCAGTGACCATGACAGCAATGAGTAGGACGCCACCACTGCACAGGCCACACCCAGGAAGAGGTCCCAGGAGGACAGCAACCGGCCTTCAACCTCCAGGGGACAAGTCAGTGGGCGCCATGTCCCAGCAACCAAGCCACCGCAAGTACACATTGCACCTGTACCACCAAGGCCCGTGGAGGACACAGCACCACCACCAACCCCACCCACTGTCCTGCCTGGAGACACCTGTGAGACACCCTATTCGGAGGAGTCTAGTGTGACTGGGGAGGTGGCAGCCACGGCACCCCTGACAGTGGATGACAGCCAGGAGGACCTCTGGGACACCATGGAAGACGACATTATGGGTGTGGTCCATACCCCAACCCAAATTGCATCCCCCCAAGTATCATCGATCGATACCGGGAATGCCACCACACCAGAGCAGTCCGTCCATGACCAAACCCAGGGACATCTCAGTCCAGTTTTCAGTGTTGGGGAGGATGAGCAGGCTGGGCATGACAGCCAGGTTCCTAGAACATCCACAGGTGCACCCGCAGGGCCGCTGTAGACTGACCTGCTCACTAGACTCTGTCACGCCTCGGCACCGTTCCACACTAAGACCCCGTGCTTTATACTTACCCCAGGTCCGACAGCGGAAAGGGACATTTGGCAAGACTATTGCGCTTCGCCGTTCCGTTCGGTATTCTGTGGCGCCATTCCTAATTAAGTGGAGAATGCCCTGGAGGCTTACGACTACCGCATCAGCCAGACGGTCTTCGAACTACGGTTCCCATGAAACCTAGGGAATCCGTAGTCCATGACATCACGATTGCCTCCCTCATTCTGCTCCACCTCCTCATTGATTTAAGCGGCTGTAACCCGGAGGACGCTGCTTCTGTTTGAAAGTTACAGCCGGCGTTGAAGTTCCGTCTTATCGCCTTGTTCCTGAAGCTTATTGTATCGTTGTACGTTCCTTCATACCACGCTCCGTGTATCGAACCCTTTTTTGAAACCAAGGACTGCTTGCCTGCTGATTCTGTTCACTTATTGCTCGCCCGTGTACCGACTTGAGGATTGCTGTAAGGACTGCCTGCCTGCTGATTCTGTTCACTTATTGCTCGCCCGTGTACCGACTTGAGGATTGCTGTAAGGACTGCCTGCCTGCTGATTCTGTTCACTTATTGCTCGCCCGTGTACCGACTTGAGGATTGTTGTAAGGATTGCCTACCTGGTTCCACCCTTTAAGTGCACCTTGGGACGCCTTGCAGTTGTGCACCCACCCGGATCTAGTGCGTCCCTCGTTCCGCCCGGGAAAAGCTACCCAACTAACATTTCCCCGTTTATTATTTTACACTGTCGTTGTGTTCTGCATCCTGGAGTATAAGGGAACTTCGACTTCCTAGGGTAAGACCTTCAGTGCCCTTAATTTTGTTCTCCTTGTTATCTACACCTCTTAGGTTGTTTTCTAAATCCTTGTCTAGAACTCCAGGGGGGACCAGGGCGTTCTGGGTTCAGGACACAGGGACTGGGTTGTTCCGGTATTATTCTGTCTTATCTCCACTTAGTGGTACTACTGTTATTCCAAGTGATTAATCGTGTGTTGTTTCTTGCAGCTGGGTCCGTGGCGGCGTGTTTCTCCCCGCTCTTTCGGGTGATCGGTCCCTCTGTCTGGTACAATAATCAGCAGTGGGTCATATCATCAGGAAGGTCGTTTTTTCCCTCATAGAGAGGAGGCTCGGGTGGAGGCTCCAACCCGAGCTCTTCAATCAAAGCACCGTCTCGCCGGTTTGGCCTCCTGTCTTGCCCACTCCCGTTCGGTGAGTAACAGAAACAGAAGCCATGGAAGAGACGGACCCCTTGGTTGCTCTGGTCCGTTTGGTATCCGATTTACGGTCGGACATGACGGCAGCACATGATGCCTTGCACCACCGAATTGATGGTTTGCAACGCTTCCCCCCTCCACATACACTGGGGATAGACACGTCTGGTGCCACTGCTTCTGGTTCCGGTGTCTCTTCGGCCTCCACGACGGGATTCACGGCAGCCCCTGTTCTCATGGCTACACAGTTTCCATTGGCCCCGCCGGAACGCTTCACTGGCGATCCAAAGCATTATCGGACGTTCATTAATCAATGCAAACTGCACTTCCTTTGCCGCCCTGCAGCCTTTCCCAATCCGACCACGAAGGCGGCTTTTGTCCTCTCGCATCTAGGAGGGACAGCTGCAGCCTGGGCCAATCCGTTACTCGAGTCAAATAGCTTTGTCTTGTATGACTGTGATGCTCTCATCACTGCTATGAATAGGGTTTTCGATACCCGTTATAAATCCCAAGCTACAGACTTAGAGTTCCTGAACTTACGTCAGGGTACTTCTTCTCTGTTCACTTATCTTACCAGGTTCAATCAACTCGCAGCCGAGACTGACTGGCCCGAGGAGAAGAAGTCAGCAGTGTTCTATAAAGGGCTGTCTGAAGAGCTGAAGGACACCCTAGCCACAGTACCAGTAGTCCCTATCGTATTCGGTGAACTTCTGGACTTGGTATTACAGATTGACGCTAGAAAGACTGAACGGAAAGGATAACGTAAGACTACCACACCAATGCCCCCTCCCTTGGATTCTGTCAGTCTTCCTTCCTCTGTTCCGGAACCCATGCAGGTGGGGGCCGTCCGAGGTCCTTTAACACCTGCACAACGGGAGCACCGGCGATCACATAATTTATGTATGTATTGTGGATCGGCCGAACACTTGCTAAGCGATTGTCCAAAAAGACCCAACAAAAAGGCGGGAAACGCCAGAACCCGGCGATAGATGGAGTCCCTACGCCGGGGGTACACTCTTTGGACTCTGACGAGGTCGCTTTTGCCCCAGTCAATCTGCCGGTAGTCTTTACCATGACTCCTGGCGCTTCATTCACATCCCTCGCCATTATTGATTCCGGGGCCACCGGTAATTATATGGACTAAAGATTATGCTGTAAAAAACAACGTACCAGTTCTGCCCAAAACTCAACCCGAAACAGTACATGCAGTTGACGGTACGTCCTTGATTTCCGGTCTGGTTACCCAGAACACGTCTCTGCTCCGGATGCAGACAGAGGAAGGACATGTGGAGACCTTATCGTTTGATTTGATCAAAGCTCCTCAGTTTCGGGTCACATTGGGAATCCCTTGGTTACGACACCATAACCCCGCTATCGACTGGGTAAACAGGGTGGTTCAGTTTCCTTCCTCCGTGTGCAATGAAAAATGTTTTCAGAACACAAGTGTGTATCCAGAATCATCCTCTCAGGCGTTGGTAGCGTCCATGTCAGTCATCGGGGCCGTTTCTACCTCTACGCACATTCCTTCGGAATACCTCTCCTTTCGGGATGTGTTTGATAAAGAGGGGGCGGATCGTTTACCACCTCTCAGAACGTGACTGCCCTATTGATCTGGTTCCGGGATCTAAAATCCCGGTTGGGAGAGTATATTCTCTTACCATACCCGAGGACAAGGTACTGAAGGAATACATCGACAAATATTTGGTTACAGGGTTTATTAGACCCTCTAAGTCTCCGGCAGCGTCTCCCCTCTTTTTTGTCCCTAAGAAAGAGGGAGACCTTCGTCCTTGTGTTGATTATAGAGCATTGAATGCTATTACAATAAAAAATCAGTACCCCCTTCCACTGATTTCGGTCCTTTTGGATCAACTTGGTTCTTCTGTTATCTTTACCAAATTGGATCTCCGGGGCGCCTATAATCTCGTCAGAATGCGTGAAGGGGACGAGTGGAAAACGGCGTTTAAAACCCGGTATGGACTGTTCGAGTATCTAGTGATGCCCTTCGGACTCTGTAATGCTCCGGCCACTTTTCAGGCCTTTATGAATGACATCTTTCATGACTGTCTGGACCAGTTTGTTGTTGTTTACCTGGACGACATCCTAATATACTCATCCTCTAGCGAGCAACACACTGAACATGTACGCCTTGTATTACAACGACTTAGGGAAAACAATCTATTCGTCGAGGCGGAGAAGTGTGTATTCAGCTCTACTGAGGTCGAATTTCTCGGTTATGACCTAACCAATCAGGGCATCAGAATGAGTCGTTCCAAAGTTAAGGCGGTACTTGAATGGCCTGTCCCTGCCTCAACCAAAGCCTTGCAGTCCTTTCTAGGATTTGCAAATTTCTACAGGCGTTTTATCCACTCGTTTTCGTCCATCTCAGCTCCTCTCACTGCTCTGACAAGCTCTAAGAAAACATTTCGATGGAACGAGGAAGCACAGAACGCCTTTGAGGCTTTGAAAGCTGCGTTCTCCACCGCTCCAGTGTTACAACATCCCAATCCTCACTTACCCTTTCTAGTGGAGGCGGATGCTTCTGGTTCCGCCATTGGGGCGATACTGTCTCAGCGTTGTCCTGACTCAGGGGAGGTCCATCCAGTCGCATATTATTCCAGAAAACTGACCCAATATGAACGCAACTACCCCATCACTGAAAGAGAACTCTTGGCCATTAAGGATGCCTTCTCGGAATGGAGGCACCATTTACTGGGTGCACGTCATTTGGTCACAGTCTTCTCTGACCATCGAAGTCTCCTGGCGTTTAAATCAATGAAATGCCTCACCGCTCGGCAGGCCCGCTGGCATCTCTTCTTTTCCCAGTTCAACTTCACCTTCCGACCGGCCCGGCTCAACACATGTGCCGACGCATTGTCGCGTCTGGATCACAACCCGGGCAGTTCTGCATCAGACCGTTCTCTATTGTTACCTTGTAGAGTGGTTTGTGGCTGCACACCCCAGCCTTCACTTCGTTCCCTGGTCTCGGAATGGGTTTCCTCACATGCAGAGGAATGCTTGGCCCTCAATCTCGATGTTGTACAGGGATTGCCATACATTCAGGGTCGCTTATACTTGCCACCTGGTGAAGCACGTCTCCGCGCCCTGGAATGGTCTCATGACTCATTGATAGCGGCCCACCCGGGTCAACAAAAAACTCTGGACTCTTTGCGTCGTTGGGCATGGTGGCCCTCTATGTCCAGGGATGTGGTTGACTATCTGGCCGCTTGTTCTGTGTGCGCCCAATGCAAAATCTCACGGTCCAAACCAGTGGGTTTATTGCAACCGCTTCCGGTGCCGCACAAGCCGTGGTATATGATCTCCATGGACTTCATAGTGGAATTACCTCCGGTGGACGGTTTTGATACGGTCTGGGTCGTCATTGACTATTTCACTAAAATGGCACTCTTTATTCCTTGTAAGGGTCTGCCTTCAGCACCAACGTTGGCATCTTTGTTCCTCAAGAATATCTTCCGATTCTTTGGCCTACCTTCCATCGTGGTGTCGGATCGCGGCCCACAGTTTACCTCGCGTTTTTGGAGAGCCTTAACTGCTTCTTTACACATTGACGATCGGTACAGCACTGCCTATCACCCCCAGACAGATGGGCAGACTGAGAGAGCCAACGCTACTTTAGAACAGTTCCTCCGTTGTCTGTGCCTACGCTTTCAGTCTTCCTGGTTATCAATGTTGTTGCCCGCTGAATTTGCCTATAATAACTCTTTGCACTCGGCTTCTGGGGTGTCACCTTTCTACGCCATGTATGGGCAGCAGCCGCGATCTTTGCCTTTGGACCCTTCTGTTCCCTTGGACAATCCGGCAGCCCAGGCGTGCGTTCGGGACATCAAGTCCATCCACACGGCAGTTCGTTTGCATCTCCTTGCTGCCCAGAATAGGGCCAAGAAATATGCTGACCGGCATCGGAGTCCTGCCCCAACATACAAGGTGGGCATGAAGGTCTGGTTGTCGACACGCAACCTGAAAATCCCTGGTAAACGCATGATTTTGCCCAAATTTGTGGGTCCCTATTCTGTCACTGATATGATTAGTCCTGTGGCAGTACGGCTTTCTCTACCCGCCTCATGGAAAGTACATCCGGTTTTTCATGTATGCCTCCTGAAGCCCTGTCCTCCTGCTACTCTCTTGCCACTCCGTCCTTCTCCTGTCCGGGTACAGGGCGAGGTTGAATACGAAGTGGCGGATATCTTGGACTTTCGGCTACGCAGGGGTCGCCCGTTCTACCTAGTTGACTGGAAGGGCTACGGTCCTGAAGACAGGTCTTGGGAACCGCTGCATAATATACATTGTCCTAAGCTCCTGCGCTCCTTCCATGCGCGCAGGGGGTTGGTGCCGCCTTTGGGGGTGGATGCTGTCACGCCTCGGCACCGTTCCACACTAAGACCCCGTGCTTTATACTTACCCCAGGTCCGACAGCGGAAAGGGACATTTGGCAAGACTATTGCGCTTCGCCGTTCCGTTTGGTATTCTGTGGCGCCATTCCTAATGAAGTGGAGAATGCCCTGGAGGCTTACGACTACCGCATCAGCCAGACGGTCTTCGAACTACGGTTCCCATGAAACCTAGGGAATCCGTAGTCCATGACATCACGATTGCCTCCCTCATTCTGCTCCACCTCCTCATTGATTTAAGCGGCTGTAACCCGGAGGACGCTGCTTCTGTTTGAAAGTTACAGCCGGCGTTGAAGTTCCGTCTTATCGCCTTGTCCTGAAGCTTATTGTATCGTTGTACGTTCCTTCATACCACGCTCCGTGTATCGAACCCTTTTCTGAAACCAAGGACTGCTTGCCTGCTGATTCTGTTCACTTGTTGCTCGCCCGTGTACCGACTTGAGGATTGCTGTAAGGACTGCCTGCCTGCTGATTCTGTTCACTTATTGCTCGCCCGTGTACCGACTTGAGGATTGCTGTAAGGACTGCCTGCCTGCTGATTCTGTTCACTTATTGCTCGCCCGTGTACCGACTTGAGGATTGTTGTAAGGATTGCCTACCTGGTTCCACCCTTTAAGTGCACCTTGGGACGCCTTGCAGTTGTGCACCCACCCGGATCTAGTGCGTCCCTCGTTCCGCCCGGGAAAAGCTACCCAACTAACATTTCCCCGTTTATTATTTTACACTGTCGTTGTGTTCTGCATCCTGGAGTATAAGGGAACTTTGACTTCCTAGGGTAAGACCTTCAGTGCCCTTAATTTTGTTCTCCTTGTTATCTACACCTCTTAGGTTGTTTTCTAAATCCTTGTCTAGAACTCCAGGGGGGACCAGGCCGTTCTGGGTTCAGGACACAGGGACTGGGTTGTTCCGGTATTATTCTGTCTTATCTCCCCTTAGTGGTACTACTGTTATTCCAAGTGATTAATCGTGTGTTGTTTCTTGCAGCTGGGTCCGTGGCGGCGTGTTTCTCCCCGCTCTTTCGGGTGATCAGTCCCTCTGTCTGGTACAATAATCAGCAGTGGGTCATATCATCAGGAAGGTCGTTTTTTCCCTCATAGAGAGGAGGCTCGGGTGGAGGCTCCAACCCGAGCTCTTCAATCAAAGCACCGTCTCGCCGGTTTGGCCTCCTGTCTTGTCCACTCCCGTTCGGTGAGTAACAGACTCGTTTATAAGTTTGTACAAGACAATCGTCAGGCCAGAGAGGAGCAGCGTACAGAGTTAGCTGCACTAGGCCGGTCCATTACAGACAACACCAGCCGCCTCTGCGAGGAGGTCTCAGCCCTCAGGCAGGTGATAGGGCGCATCGTGGATGCCTTGGAGGCAGGTTATCCCGCCCCACAACCTCACCATGAGGCCACACCGTTGTCCTGCAGTTCCACCCAAACGAGCCCGCTCCACAGGTTGGTCTGTGCACAGCGCCGACGGGACATGCCACTCCCTGGCTCAGAAAGTGATGAGTGAATGTTATGGCAGCCTCATGTAGGCTTTGGGGACTCAATGGGACTTGTGTGGGGGAGTTGTGGGGGGAAAGGGAGGTGAGGGTGTGTGGGGGAGTTGTGGGGGAGAGAGAGGGGGGTGAGGGTGTGTGGGGGAGTTGTGGGGGGAGGAGGAGGGGGATAAGGGTGGGTGGGGGAGTTGTGGGGGAAGGGGGAGGGTGGTGGAGGGTCTTGTCACTTTCGTTTATATTGTTACATTCAATACACCGGTTGTGTGAAAAAGAAGACTTGAGTGGACATTCACCAATGCGCATGTGTCATTTAATCATTTACACTGCATAGTGTACATGTACCCACACACCCAGTGCCTTCTGTCCAACCATCATGTCACCCTCTGCTGACATGTGTGTCAGAAATATTGTGCAATCACCGACTGGCGCACAGCACGTCCCTCCTGTGCATCGGCACCGTGATGATGTCCTGCCACATCTTCATCTTCCCCTTCATCTTCATCAGGTGGTAGCAGTTCAATGTCAGGGGGCAGGGGCACATTCCGGCAATTTGCACATATTGTGCAGTATTAAACGTGCCATGATGATCTTGGCCACCTTCTCATGCCTGTAGAGGAGTGCCCCACCCGACCGGCTGAGGCAGCGAAATTGTGCCTTCAACAGGCCAAAGGTCTGCTCGATGACCACACGGGTACAGGTATGGGAACGATTGTAGTCCTCCTCATGCCTGTTCTGTGGGTTTCGGACAGGGGTGAGGAGCCACAGCTTCAAGGGATAGCCACTATCACCTGTATGAGAGGAAAATTAAGGTAAATATCAAGGGAATCATGAGGGACAGCTGTACTAGTCACACATGCCAGCAGGTTATCGTTGCCCACATGCACATGTCCCTGGATGCATTGACGCCATTTTCTGTCCCTCCACGTGTCCTGTGCCATGGTCTAATGGTGTGGGTTGCATCTGCAAGATGATACATGGTGTGCACTGCCGTCTTGTTGCACATGCATCGTGTATGCATACAACTGTGTTAGTGTCAAATTAGTGAGGTGTTGGGTGTAGTGTGTCCTGTGAGATTTACTTAGGGGGAGCGTTGGCAGTAGTCTGTGCAATATTGGGCAATCAGCATTGATCATTCCCATGGTGACATGCAGCACTCCTGTGAGTGTGCCGGCCCTGTGCCGGACAGTGAATTCCCTTGTAGGTTCAGTTTGATGCACTCCCAGGGATGCTTGTCCTTTGTGGTGATATGCTGGAGACAGAAACATGGTGCATATGCACTGCATGGTGCAGGATGGCGTTACGGAGGGTGAGGGTCGCTGATGGGTGGTGCACATGTTGTGGGATGTGGGGTGATTTCCTGTTAGTCATGTCATGATAGGTGTCGACCTTACTTCATTCATATGGGATTTGTGTGTCTTGTATGGTTTGTGATGGTTTTGGGCACAATGTCTGGTGATGTGCACATCGTGCAGTCACATCAACATTGGCAGCATGGTGGTGTGTGCATCACTCCCCCCTTTTCAATGCCATGTGCCAGTCCTGCTACTTACCAAGCAGCCAGGCACGTCATCCAGCATGTCGCTCCATGAAGCGTGGTAGCATGGAGTTCCGCAGGACCAAAGAGTCATGAGTCAATCCTGGATATCGGGCACAACAATGTGTGATGATCTTGCTTGCGTCGCATACCATCTGCACATTGATGGTTTGGTATTGCTTGCGGTTGCGATACACCGCCTCCAAGGCATGCAGGACCACCAACTCCACGTGGGTGCAGTCGAGGGCACCTACACATTTTGGCATGCCTGCCAGTGCACGGAAGGCAACTTTTGTATCAAATATCTCCTGGGGAGTCTGTGGTAGGGATATGTAGTCCCTTGTGTGCTTGAGGAGGGCATCCAGCACTTGGTTCAGTATCCTGGAAAAAGGGTTGAGATATGCCATGCATGTGCCGCACTGTGTGCTGGTAGGTGCCTGTTGCAAGGAAGTGGAGCCCAGACACTACCTTCAGTAGAGGGGGGATGGCGGTGCATATTCCAAAGAGGCTCACTATGTCGTTGTGTATCAGGTCCACTATGGTGGTGATGGTATCCCGGTCCAGACGGTACAGGGTGTGGATCTGCTCTGAGGTTAGGTTGAAAGGACTGGCTCTGATGCGAGGGATTGGGGGCTGCCGGCGTGGTAACGGTGGGTGCACTGGTGGGGCATGCTGGGCCTGTCTCACCCTCCTTCTCCTCCTGCGTCTCCTCTGTGGTGGTTGCTGTTGTTGTTGTTGATGATGTTGTGGCAATGCAAGCAAGTCCTACAGCTCCAGTAATGCTACTACTATTGGAATCATCTTGGTGTGGGAGGGGGTGTGGTGTGTGCGTGTGCTCCTTTTGTACTGGGCCAGACTCCATTACCTCCACCTGTGCTGATTGTGTGTACCTGTGGCAGTTGGGAACACTGCTCAGGGCATTTAACGGTAGGTCGGCGATGCCGGTATTGACAGCATGCCGGTAAGCACTTTTTCCGACTTCATGAGGCTGTTATTTGCATCTCTGCCTCACTTGGGATCTACTCCAGTTTACGATGCCGTTAATAGCGGTCTGGTAGGTCAGAATATCCCGTAGCGGGAATCGCTGCCGGTATTCCTTTTTTTCCCGTTTTTCCCTTAGCACCAACCTCGGAATGACCCCCAAAGTAACCAGAAGAGTGATCATTATTGCTAGTCAATCATACTTGCCCCAGTGAGACACAAAGTAAATAGAAGAATGAGAATCATCACTGGGTCAATCACACTCGTCCCAGTGAGATTCAAGTAAGCAGAAGAGTGAGAATCATCACTGGGTTCATCATACTCGTCTCAGTGAAAAGCCAAGTGATAAGATGATTCAGAACTCAGAGAAGAATACAATTGCTCAAATTACTCAAGATTCAAGTTGGATGTCAGATAAAGGGAGACTTTGAAGTTTGTGTGATAAAGTCAGAGTGGAAGAAGGTTTAGGAAAAGAAACACCTTTAAAGAGGATTTTGAAACACAAGAGACGAGAGGTCAAGCAAATTGAAGGAATCCCCTAAGGGAATTAAACAAACAGATACAAGTGATAGCCAAGAACTATCTAAAGGTTCTATATTGAGGAAAATGTGCTGAGAAAGCAGCCCTGGGAAAAGGGAGCCAATCTCCTGGACTTTAGTTGTTTTGTATTAGTATAGAGTAGGTGAGATTTGGACATAGGAAAACTGTTACTTTTAGATTTCACAACTGAACGACAAGCCCCCATTTAGTTTGTTAGGCAGGGAAAGTGAGGTGGTTTTCATATTATTTAAATAAAACTAACATGAGAAATGAAAAATCTAGTGTGTCTCCTTCTTCTGACCCTCCACAACTATGATAAAGAAAACAGCAATAAAGTTGGATATATGCTAGTTGGCACTTTGGCACTTTAGCATGGTGGCACCTTTTTGCTTAATGCATTATGGCACAGGCACTTTAGTATTGCAAGCACCTTTATGTAATTTTAAGCACTTCAATACTTTTATCTGTGTGTGTCTCTCCTAAATTAGAGGACCAATACTCTGTGATAAAATGTACATAGGAGTTTAAAAAGAATGTTTATTTTTGTTGTATATTATTTCTGTTTCGTATCTATTGTGTCAATGGTTTGTGTCGATTATTGAATTCTATGATAATGAATTAGGTGAGTATTATAAACTTTTTAGATGTGTGGTCATGAATGAAGGTATAAAAGCTAACATTGTCAACTTGGGTATTTGATGTATACCAATTCATGTGGATGAGATATTAAGTTTTCAAAAATTATATATTTTGACTTAGACTAATACATATTAGGAGGTCAGGCCACCTTGTGAATTTGTGGTTTGAGGGTATGAACATAAGAAGAATAAGATAAGAAAAAGGTTTAATATGAACCACAAAGTAGTTTGTGTATGTTACAGATTCTATCCCATGGTCTTCGGGGTAATAAAGGGAATCCTGGCGTAGGGTGTAGGTTCAGGTACAGCTTTTTAGCTGGTTTAGGGTGTGTTGCCGATTAAGTGGGCTCTGACAATGAATAATGAAGCTCTATCCTATACGGAAGAACGAATAGCCGAATTGTGAGGGAAACATCATTTTTGGAAGGATTACAAACAGAAGATACTATACAAAGTAAGGTTGGAGCTGGCAGTTTACTTTGGTTAAAGAAGAAACAGTTCAGGGCAGAGATGCATGGAAATCTGTTAAAAGAATATGTTAAAGGGAATATTGTTCCAGGTCTGCAGGTTAAGAATTAATCTGGCATGTTTCTCGATAATTCTGACCATCAGTTATCCTTTAGTTTATAACTGGTCAGATAGCACAGTGAGCTGAGAGCTTGTTCTGAAATCTGAGCGCAGCCTCATGATGCAGGATAGAATCCTGGCAGTACCAACTCAGCCTTTCATTGTTCCGAGGTTGATAAATTACCATGCAGTGGGATAAGAATATAAACTGTTCTTTCATCTCTTAGATACCTGCGGGTTTGTAACACTATGTTAAAGAACTAAAACAAGTCACATTGCAAATGTAGTTGAGATCTATTAGTCTTAACCACTGAAACGTCCCAAAAAGAAAGCAATACAATCCTAATAGAAATAGACCAAGCAGAAGTGGCCTTCAAAAATTATTCATTAATTTCAGATGCTAAAGAAAAATTAGAGCCAATAAATATGCAAATAGAAGATGGGTACAATGTAAAAAGATTTGTCAAACTTTAAGAGAGAAGCAGTGTATTTGTATCTAGCAGAGGACTTTGAACCTAGACCTAGTTGGAACACAAAAGCATGTAATCAGTATGATTATGGGAAAGGCAATGAGTACTCTAAAAAGAGGGAAACTTTTTCAGACACCAACTCTGACTAAGAAAAAGCAGAACCATCAAACTTCAGCTATGAACTCATAATCCCAATGATAAAATTAGACCTTTTTTCGAAAGAGGCAGACACCATGGAAGATTCTGCGGCAGGCAGAGGACTGCCACCAGCACCATATATGTCAGAGATCCACAAATACAATAAGAAGCGTTCAGAACAAGACACAGAGAGTACCAGAAATAAATGATGTAGATAAAACTGTACCAGTTTTCAACATGCCTAAAGTTAATTTTACAGTAGCAGACACTAGTCTTCTCAATAAAGGTTTATCTTTTGTCCTGACTCAGTTTCCATCAGATCTCCAACTAGAAACTGAGATTCTTCAATTTTTATGCAAGATTAGATTACAAATATATTTTGAAGAAACCAAAGAAAATGTACCTAATACTTCAGATACATACAGGTTTTATACCAAACTCTAATGTGGTACCGCCTGCTAAAGATATGTCACAAGAGGTTTTGACCTTAGAATCTATTGTTTTGAAGGGATTAGAGAAACCCTTATCCTTAAAGAAACATGTGAAATACAATCTGCCTAAAGAGGAACATTATTGAGGTCAGTGACGGCCCATCAGACAAGGCACTTTCGAAGCACCTTGTTCACAGACCTGGACCGCACGTTTAGAAACCACCTCTCCAAAATTGGGGTGGCCAAATTCCATGAGACCCTCATTGAGTTTTATCTGTCTGGCCATGTTAAAAAGACCATGGAATGGAATTGAATCCAGTCATTAACCAAGCTTGCAGGTAAATCTAAGTATGAGAGGGATTCTAGAATGGCTGGCAGTGGAGTAGCATCTTAACTCAACTGCTCTGGACCTCTCCCTGAAGCTATTTATATTGAAATTATAATGAGTTCCAAGAAGAAGATTGTGGAAGCAGAAAACCCAGCCCCAAAGAAATCTAAGCAGGTTCCTGAGATGGAAGAAACCCCTAGCCTTGGAGATGTCTACAAAACCATTCTTCAGGTGGCCCAGGATGTCAGTGATATTAAACTGACAATGGCTGAACTCAATCTGAAAACCGGTCAGCTGGATGGCAGAGTCACAGAACTGGAAGAATCCTCTTCAACTATGAGCTTTGAGATTGCTGGTATCTTCCAGGCTTATAAGAACCTACAATCTGACTTGAAGACTGAAAGGGAACAACGCTTGGATTTGGAGATGAGAATCAGGGCAAGAAACATCAGACTGGTTGGTGTGGAGGAGTTAGATGGAGATGAGGAGAACCTGCCTTCCCCGGTTTTACAAGTTTTTAAAGATAGTTTCCAGTGCTCTGTAATCAGGATTGAGGACATTGATAATATTTTTCGGATTGGTAAACATCAAGGGAACAGGGCTCGGCATGTTTTGGTTACCTTTTTACACATAAGATCTAAGGAGCGTTTGATGAGAGCTGCCAGACAGGTTGGGAATGCCCTATTCAAAGGTAGATCTGTCTACATCTACCCTGACTATCCTAAAGAGATCCTACATAGAAGAAGATATTTCCGGAGTGCTTAAGAACTGGCTAGTCAGCTCACTTTAAAAGCCTTTCTTAGAAGAAATAATGTCCTTACTATTGTGTTTCCTGATGGGGACAGAAACACATCTGATCCTGCACTAGCCTTGGATTGGCTAGAAACATACAAGAGGGGCCTTCCAGCACCACCTATGAACAGTGAGTGACATTATTAGTGCCCCCCCCTCCATGACTGTGTTTTTTTTTGGTTTTTTACAACATTTTTTTTTATTATTAAATTATTAAATATTCACTTCTTAAAATGGCGCCGCTGGATTATGGCAGTTCGTGTTTTTTGAAATTTCTTGGAACCCCCCTGTCATGTTATTCGATGTAATTGCATGTTCACGGTATATTCTCCGGTCGAGTACAGCGTGAGGAAAAGACCTTGCAATCTGACGCATGAGACGCGTGCGTGAATGCATCATCACAGTATCAGCGGTCTTCGAATCCAGAAAACGCTGATTGCGATGCAGACGGGAGCCGAACTGTGGAGAAGCTTTGTTACAACACATGCGGCGACTTCAGTGTGCAGGTAATAGATTGTCATCCGCGGGACTACTGAGTTTATGTGGACCGCCGGACGGACTTTGAGGTATGTTTAGTCGGCGCCCGGGAGTGCTGCGTGGAGTCAGTTGTGGACGAGGAGAGGAGGGGGGAGCTGAGACCGAAGGGAGGGAATGAAATACAACCTACACCAAGTGAATCCCCCTCCAACACCGCCCCTCCCCCCTATCTGATTTGAGCAATGGGGGACAAGCACGGATACAGTCACTACAGCTGGGATATTACACTTCGAGGCTAAGACTGCAGCAGTATTGTGTCCACTCAGATGGTAGTGCCCGGATGACTTTATGAATCATAGGCAGCGGCGGTGCATCGGGGAGGAACTGTCCAAGATGCGGTTCTTCCTTTTTGCGCCGCTGCTGACACACCTTCACTGCTAATCCAGCCAAGAGCACCAGCCTCGAGTGTGACTCTGAAGGATGGTATGGGTTGAAAAATTGAAAACATGTGAGGGATGCCAGTGTAAACCCTGCAGTCTCTCTTCCGCTGAACACATTGCACTGTCAAACGTTTCCTTGTAGCAGACTGCCTTACAACCTCCAAGGAAACTAGTTCACAAAGAGAGCCATGAAACAGACTTCTTGCCAATTGCTGCTGAATTCGAACATGTGATCATAACTATGACTAAGTTGAACTACCAGAAAACACTGCCTTCTTCGTTTAGATGCATTGGGAAATGTTAGCAAGGTCCAGCACATGTATTTGCCCAGTTTTGCAATCAAGTTTCTCAAGAAGCTAGAAGGTTAATGATTCTTAAGACTATTTCACATACAAGTCCACAGCCTGCATAAAAAGTAGTGGTGTAAAGCATTATTTGAAACCTCTCCTCATGTAATGTATGAATTGCCAATGTGAGGGTGGCAGCTTCAGTTTTTTCAGCGCTTGTTTTTCTTGTCTCAATCTATCTTAATAACTTCTTCATTACTTGAGGTGGTGAAAGAGGAACTCGTTCATCTTTTAGTGATGGAAACATTGTGTCCTCCAGTAGATATACGAGACATTTATGGTTTTGATGCGTCTGTCACACACTGCGTAAGGAGTAAAAGTGCAATGTGTTGTTCAACATATTCACTACGGTTTAAAAATGGAAAGGTTTTGAGTTATCCCGCACGTGTTATATGTGGATGTCCAATCTTCCTTGCCTGTTATCTTTCTTTCTTATACGCCGTTAATTTATTGAAATGGTTCCATTGACGTGAATTTAGCCCGCCTCAGATGTTTCAATGTTTACACTACAGTGGTGGGGTATCCTGGTGGGCCGTGGTTCCTTATATTGTCACTGTTAATTGATGCTCCATGACACTGTCTGGATACCAGTGAATTCTATGACTACCGTGCTTCTACATAGTATATATATGCATTTGGAGTTGCCTTCTATGGCCTTCTTGTATTTTACACTGTTCTTTCAATGTTGTGGGTGGGTGCAGAATTGGTTATATACCTTCTGTTTCTGGAAATTGTTGAGTATGGAGGTGGGGTTAAACTATTTTTACAGTGGTGATCTTTAGGGGTATCTATTCTATGATTTATCTTTTAAGATTTCATGATGGTGGGGGTTTTTGGGGGTTGACTAGAGGTTTTGGGTTTTTCTTTTTATTTACTAATATTGTTATCTTTTCTTGGAAGGGTTTTTCTGATGAATATATAGATGGTTTTTTATTGTACCATTGGGAGGGGTCCTGGGGATGATTCTCAATGTTGTTCAAATTTCTTTTTGGGCTCAATAGACTTCACTGTCTTGTTCGTTCTTTTTATTTTTAGCTTATTATTTTTGATTTTTTTTGCGTTCTTTTTACTTTTGATGTTTTTGATATTCAGAGTGTGATGATGACTTCCCGCTCAGGTGGGACTTCTGATGACCTACGTATTATTTCCTGGAATGTGAATGGGATCAATAACCTGCTCAAGAAAAAGAAAGTGTTTCAAATGTTGCAAGACATGCATGCAGACATCTGTTTTTTACAGGAGACTCACATATTGGAGGATGAAATTTCTAGGTTGGAAAGGGAGTGGTTTAGTGTTGCTGTTGGCTCTTCCTTTTCATCCAGATCAAGGGGGGTGGTCATTTTGTTTCAGAAGAAATTGCCTACGAAAGTTTTACGCAAGATTGCAGATAAAGAAGGTCGAATGATTGCGTTATTGATTGAGATTCAAGGGGAATTGTTAACTCTCTGCAATGTGTATGCTCCTACGGTGGATGATGGATCCTTTTTCAGAATGGTGGCACAGACTCTTTTAGAGTTGAATAATACTAATGTTCTGCTTGGAGGTGACTTTAACATAGTGGTTGATCCGAAAATGGATAAAAGTCAGAGCTGCCGTGTGCTACGTTGCGATTATCATCATTAGGCACTTAGATCACTCTTGGAGGAACATAATTAGAAAGACATATGGCGTCTGGAGAATCCGGACAAAAGGCAATACAGTTTTTATTCCAGTACACTTGTGGTGTTTTCTAGACTGGATATGATTTTCACTGGTGGGAATGTGTCAGATAGTGTGGTCTCTACCGATATTGGTAATATTGTATTGAGTGATCATGCCCCTGTTGTGATGCAATTGAGACTTACATTTCATTGTAAAAGAAGCTTCTCATGGAAAATGAATACCTCTATTCTGTTGGATGATGATATTTTGGACCGGATTGTTTCTGAAGCTGATTATTTTGTTAGGGAGAATCGCTCAGAAGAGATCAGTGTGGCGAATACATGGGAGGCCTTTAAATGCTGTATGTGTGGTGTGTGTTTAGGGCTGTCTAGTGGTAAACGGAAGAGAGAAGAGGGTAAGAGGCGTGAGCTTGATTCACGTATTGGTGAAATTTCTCGGGATCTGATGCTCGATCCAACAGACTCAGTGAAACTGGCTGCATTGAAAAAACTCAAAAAAGAAATGGAAGATTTTTTGTTGCTGAGGTCCGAGAGTAGTTTGTTCTATTCTGGGCGTACATATTTTGAGAAAGGGGAGCGTTGTGACAGATGGCTGGCATACCGGTTGCGAAAAAGGATCTTAGAGTCGGCAATTGCTTCTATGATTGACAAGGAGGGTAGAATTACATTTGATCCCATTAAAATTAACTCACCCTTTCGCGACTTTTATGAGAATCTGTATGGCGATGAGGCTGGTATTACAGGTAGGGGTGAGAACTTTTCTGGTAATTTGAATTTGCCTAGGATTCAGGATACTGAGCGTGATCTTCTTGGGGACATGATAACAATTGATGAGATTAAAGGCGCAATTTCAGGGCTGAATGTGGGTAAATCACTGGGGCCGGATGGCCTCCCATGTGAATTTTACAGGGTCCTCCCGAACTCGGCTTTGGAACTCATGAGAGATATGTTTGTCTCTAGCAAACTGGTGGGGTTGTTACCTAAGAGTACTAACCATGCGTCAATTTCGCTCTTTTTAAAAAAGGATAAGGATTGCAATCAGCCAGCTAGTTATCGTCCAATCAGCCTTATCAATACAGATAATAAGATCTTAGCCAAGGTTCTTGCCATACGCTTAGGACAGTTCATGCCGGTTTTGATTGGGGAGGAACAATCTGGTTTCATGAAGAATCGGCGTACGTCCAGTAATATCAGGAAATTGTTGTTAACCATGGAAATGGCAGACAGATTGGTCGGTGATGCAGCTGTCCTGTCCTTAGATGCGGAAAAAGCTTTTGACAGAGTCAGTTGGGATTATTTATACCCGGTGCTGAGGAAGATGAATCTGGGGGAGGATTTTATTTCCTGGGTTGCTCTTTTATATGCCAGTCCAACGGCTGACATTAAGACTAATGGAGTGGTGTCGGAACCTTTTTGTTTGAAGCGGGGCACGAGACAGGGTTGTCCTTTTTCTCCTCTGTTATGCATTTTAGCGATTGAACCCCTTGCTATCTACATGAAGAATGAACCGAATTTACAAGGCTTTGAATGTTGGGGTGTGGTGCAAAAGGCGTGGCTTTATGCTGATGACCTCTTGTTGGTGTTGCAGAATTTGGATATGTCCCTGCCATGTCTGATGAGGATTTTGTCGAATTTTCAGGATTGTTCAGGATACAAGGTTAACCGCCTGAAGTCAGAAGTATTGCCTCTGTCCAACAGATGTGATAAGTCTCTGGTTGAGGTGCTGGGGTTTACTTGGTGTGATGGGCGCTCACGCTTCTTGCGGGTATGGTTGACATTTCTGGTCTCCCGTATGGTTGATGAAAACATGAGTGTGGTTGTACGAGATTGCAAATTGGTTTTGGAAAGGTGGTCTTTACTTAATCTTTCACTATGGGGTAAAGTCAATGCCCTGAAAATGAATTTGGCTCCCAGGATTAACTTTATAACTAGCATGCTTCCTCTGAGAATAAAGTGTAGTTATTGGAAAGATCTAGACCGCCTTGTTCCGGATTTTTATGGGACAGAACACCGCCCAGACTTAGTCTGTGGAAATTGCAGCGTCCGATTTATTTGGGTGGTCTAGGAGTTCCGAATTTTAAGGCCTACCATTTAGCATTTTCTGCTCATTCTTTTGTTCCGTTTTGGATGGTAAACTGGACAGATGGGCTGTAGCGGAGTCGAATGCATATGGGCCACTGGGCCCGGAAGCACTGTTGACCACTAACACAAAGATTCCGGGAGGTAGTTTGTTAACCACGTCCTTTTTGCGCAACTCTTGGATTGAGGTCTTGTCATTGCTAGGTAGGGACGCGTTTAAGTGTAAGAATGCCTCTATCTGGCTGAATCCTAGGATTAGAGATAACTCCAGGACGGTTTTTTGGCCCGAATGGTTCCTAATGAATGTTAAAAAGGTTTCTGATTTGGGGAATGATGTTCGGTTCAACTGCTGCTGAGCTGAGAGAGAGATGGAGTTTTGAGGATTTGGTGGACTCGGCTTATAGACGACTCAAGAGGTCTGTCGGTGAGGTGGACTGGTCTGACTCTTTTGACATAACTATTTTTCTGACGGATTCTAATGGACAGGGAGGTGGTTTAGCCAGTAGGTTATACAAACTTTTTGTGTCGTATTTTCGGAGCAATGACAATTTACGGGAAGTGTGGAGCAAGAGAATTGGGTCTGATATTGATCTTGAGGCCTGGCAGAATATATGCGGAAATGTCTGCTTATGTTTGCTGAATCTGGGCGAAAGGTCTAGACAAATTAAAATCCTGAACCGGGTGTATTGGTGTCCGGAAACATTACATAAAAGGGGCATGACTGACAATGCTGATTGTTGGGGTTGTACTCAGGAAGTTGGATCATTGGAACACATGCTATGGAGCTGCGTGCGGGTCAGGGATTTCTGGATTGACATTTGTGATGTGTGTGTCAGAATTTTGGGTGAAGGGTGTGCCTGGACTTTAAGACAATGATCCTAGGGGATGATTCTGAGCTGGCTGATGTCAGCTCTCCCCTCAAGAAATGGCTTTTTAGAGCAACCATTGTTGCAAAAAGGTTGATCCTTCGAGGATGGAAAGGTCGGATCCCTCTGTCATTTGAGGAATGGGTTCAAGAAATGCATGGTCTGTCTAGAACAGAAAAAATGATCTACAAATTGAAATGTAAGTTGTCTTCATATGAAAAGATTTGGAATATGTTCAATGACTTTGATGTTGTTTTTTGTATATACTTGTAAATAAATAAATTTAAAAAAAAAATAAATCTAAGTATGAGAGATATGCCCAACAAGGTAGTTTTCTTGATAAACCCTGCAGCTACCTAAGTGCTACTCTCACCCTCTAATAGGATTCTTTACATATCTGGGACTCAAGCTATTACTTGTATTTGTCAACATTGGGGCTTGGACTGGTGTCCCAAGGGGGGATCGCCTATGCAGACTGTGTAAAAGGGACATAGAAACCGCCAGACATGTGCTCACCAATTGCAGTCTTACAGATCTATATTACAGAAACTTTATAGAAACTAGAAAACGAGAGATCGCTAGTGATAAAACCGGCTGAAACGAGAGAAGGAATTTTGATTCAGGATATTAGTCAATATGATAATCAGACATTTAGACAATTACATAATTCCACACATTATACTGTACTAAAGAAAGATCCCACTAGAGATATATAACACGCTATATCATGTATCACTGATAAAGTATATGAAGATGGGATACTGAGCTCACATGAATTTACATTCCTGAATGAAAAAAAACCCACAACTACCAACATTTTATTTACTCCCTAAAACCCAAAAATCACTTGAACAGCCACCAGGGTGTCATGGTGCAGGGCCTGGGGCTCTGTGTGAAGGACCCTTCAGGGGACCACAGGCAAAAGACAGCAAGCAAAAGGCTTTTGTGTCCATTTTGCAGGGGAAAAGGCCTGCAAACTACATTACCCAGCCAAGAACTACTTAATCACATCCACGTTGGGTGGGCCACGCGTGCGTGTGCGCGCAGGGACAAAAGCACGGGCTTGTGCTTAGACATTCAACTGAAGCAGACATGTTTTCCGGAGCTCTGAGCACAGGGATCAGCACGAGAGGCCACGCCCCAGAGAACCTCCTTCCAGGCCCCTCGCCTGCAAAAGCTAAGTACTGCCACCATTGGGGAGCCCAAGCAAGCGCAGGGGAATCACACGCAATGCTGCAGAAGATGGGATACTGAGCTCACATGAGAAGTGAACACGCAGAGGGCTCACAATGGAGCAAAGGATTAGTGTGATTAATACTGTATTCATCTGTGGTTACCCTGTGTCCCCCTACCTATCCACCACCCCTCTCCTGACCCTCTTTCCGGTTACCCTCAGTACCAGTACCTATCCAACCAATGCGTCCCTAACCCTCTTTCCCCGCTGGGGCCTCGGAGGCTTGTGTAAGCATTGTCTTGCAAGCACCCAGACCGCGGAGGGGGTGGTTAGTTCGTGCCACTCCTGTGTCTGGAAGCCAAAGCTGTGACACAGGGAGACACATTGTCCCAGTTTGTGGGTCAGTTTAGGAACCAGTGACCAAATATAGTTTTTTTTATTAAACCATTACCTACTATGGGTCACTCATATTTAAAAGATTCCCGGGAAGCCATCAAATTAGTAGAAGTTTAGCAGTTTAGTGGGACAACAGACTGGCTGGTTAGTTCTGGTTAGTCCCTCCAGACATAGAATTCCTTTACACTAATATCCCCCAAAGAGAGGCTTCAAGTGTCTTACAAGATACTCTTGATTCTAGACCCACCCCCATTCAGTTCCTACTGAGTTCATTTTAGATCTAGCAGCAATTTCATTGCAACAAAATGATTTTGCATGTAAAGGAGAGTTCTTTCAGAAAATCAATGGGACTTCAATGGGGGAAGTGTTTGACATCAATTTGGTAAATCTTTTTGTGAATACATTTGAAAATAAATGTATTTGGACCGAGACTAATAGGTTTTTAACATCAAATGGGCCTTATCAATGTTACATTGATGATATCCTAACTATTTGGAAGGAGATAGAAACCAACTGACATTATTCATAACATGGCTTAACACTCTGGATGGCAACTGGAAGTTTACAGCATTTTACAGCCAAAAGAAAATTGCTTTATTAGATATTCTTACTAAAGAAGATCTCGGACCACTGGTAGTTACATTTTTCCGGAAGCCCACTTATAGGGATAGGATTTTACACTTTGACAGTTAACATCCAATCAGCTTGAGAACAAATATTCCTTTTAATCATTATTTGAGAGCTAGAAGAAACTGCATTTAACGATGTTTATCTTGAAGCAGACATTATCACTAGGAGATTGGCCACACGTGCATATCCCAAATAATTATTCAAAAGATCATTGAAGAGAGCATTGGAGAGAGCCCTTTTCAGGATTCTGATAAACCTCCTCAGAATAAAATAGTATGGGTAACTACTTTATGTACATATAGTAATATGATCTGCAACTTAATCTTATGTAAGTGGAGGATTTTACAGTTTTGTCAACCAGACTTGTCCAAACTCTTATTTGCCTATCAACAAATGTCAATAACACTGATAAAATTATTAATTCATCAGTAACCGTTGATGTATTACTGAAGGTATGCTTCCCATCAATCTATTTTGTTTTCATTATCATCAGGTTTTTTAAAACACCTATCAATCAGAAAGGCTACATTGTATATATGTATTTTAGCATTTCTCTATCATCGTCTGGGTGACACAATATATATAGACCTCTTGTTAAGTTATGTTTGCTAAGTTTTCTGAGTCTATACATAGTCCTAGATACACTTTTTACTCAATCATTCATTCTTTCCTTAAGTTTGGACTTGAAGAGCACAGCATGTTAACTGTGTATTCCAGCATTTCTGCATGGTTGGCAACCATTTTGTAGGCTTCTTTTATAGTTTGCTTTTAGAAATAGAAGTAGGACTATTCAAAGTCCCAAAATTCATCTCTATGCATCCCACCATCTTGGATGTTATAAACCAGCAGATTATTGATTAGCGCCATAGCATTTATTTATATTCCAAATTTGAAAATTTGAAATATATTATAGTGTTTGATGTATTTCGAATTTTTCTAAATTACATGATTTAATATAACTTTATTTTAGTAAGTTACAATATTCAATTTCATCATTTAATAACATATGAAAATGTACCTGAAAGAATTTTCTATCACAGAATAATTTCTTAGCGTGTATTGTTTTAGCTTCTTTTATAGAAGTAGAAGTTGGAAATAGAAGTAGAACTATTTAAAGTCCAAAAGTTCATCTCCATGGTTCTCGCCAGCTTGGAATGGTAAAATCCTAAATATTTTGTTACTGAAATGTGCTATTTTCTATTATTTATGGTTTATTTTTGATACCTTAGCATTTATTTATATCCCAAATTGTAAAAATCTGACACTGCTTGCAAATGTATTTCACATTTTTCAAAATTGCATGATTTAATTTCATTTAATTTTCATGAATTATAATATTCTATTTTAATAGTTGGTAACATTAAAAACGGTACCTGAAAAATGTCCTTAGCACAGAATAATTTCTAAGCAGATACTGTATTTCCATGCAAGTATAAAATCCTTTGTTGGTACTATTTCCTACTAATAGCATCATTACTTGCTGTTATATCTTATTAGTATCAGCAGAAGTGTTATGTCAAACTTTACTATGTCAGTGTATCCAGTATAAATGTACTCATTCTTCCCATATCACTGTTCCTCATGCTTGTATAGTTAGTCAAATAAAAGCAATCAGAATATTAAGTTTCCATTTTGTTACTCACTTGATGCTGCTTCTAATAATGCATTTGGATTCCATTTGTACCTTTTTCATGTCAGTTGGGAAGTAAGACTACAAAAATAAATATAATTCATGAACAGAGGGTTTGTAATGCAAAAAAAAAAATATATATATATATAGGGTTTGCATCAATGTTTTCATCGTTGTGTTCTACTGCTCAATGGGCAGCTAATGGTTGTCTTGGATTCGTATGGACTTTAGATGCTTGTGATACACATATTTAATGGTCTGATCATGCTTCCTATATATACCTTCATACCGATACATACAATGCCATATATAACAAATGCACTTTTACAATTTATAAACTTCAATTTATATACTTCTATTATCACTGTCATATGAAATATTGACACAACCAGGATCAGAATAGGCACCTGTGGTACTTGCATTTTGTAAATATACTATAAAAATCAGTGAGTTCTCTTATGCTAATAAAATCCGGCATCTGAATCGGCATACTAATTGCAAATGTTACAAAGTCATATACATCATCTTGTGCCCGTGTCATATATGTTATGTAGGCAAAACACAAACACCTGTACACTTAAGCATTACTGAATATAGATCCACAATTAATAAACAAATTCTAACTGCACCACTTATTTCCCACACGAATTAAGATGGTTTGTGTTGGAACGGGTGACGCATGGCACAAGAGGTGGGTTTATGGAATAAAGAT
The DNA here is from genome assembly GCF_040938575.1 of Ambystoma mexicanum. Lineage (NCBI taxonomy): Eukaryota > Metazoa > Chordata > Amphibia > Caudata > Ambystomatidae > Ambystoma > Ambystoma mexicanum. The sequence continues at coordinate 923,489,019 of NC_090930.1, forward strand.
TGGCCGTACGTGAGCAATTCTGGACATACAATTTTCGGGCACATACACAAGGGCTTAATGATATTATCGACTGGTCCATATAATATGACTCTGCTTTTTGCAATACTAATTATACATTAGGATGTAGCAGCATTGTAGAAATGACGTGCTATGAAAAGGAAGTATTGTAGATCTCATTTTTGGAAACATCAGGTTTAATACGATCTGTCTCCAAATGAGACGTGAATGGAAGGACAAAAAGCTAAATGAATTAAATTATTTTGTTACTGCGCTGTGTACACACTTTTGCACACACAATACACATAAGTTTAGCAGTCTATACATTACATGATACGACAATATGCCATATGAATGGTATTACGTTCATCCCATGACATGAAGGACATGTTAACAGCGGTGGGCCCAGTGAATGGAAAACGCCATCTTGAAACTGCAGCGACTTGGACGTTTTACATATGTATCAACAAGTTGGATTATAATCACGGCTAGAAGAAGGTACACATTACATCTGGGAAGAGGAACTTAAAGTGTATCATGGTTGCCCACTGTTAAATATAAAGTTCCTGTTTTCAATGTTAGGTCTGTTATATTACAGACATTGGATGTATGGAAGCTTGAAACTACGGATTACTAATACAGAAGAACATAAAGAATTCCCCTTATAGAAATAATAATAATTTTTTTTAAATCTTTTTTTATATATTAATTTCCACAACAGGCAACACACAATTCACCCCAACAAACAAATACTAATTTTCCCACCTCCCAACTCCCTTCCCACCCCCCGTGAGTCCTACTATTACATCTTCATCCTACTTATCTATAACTGTCACATCTTCTTCGCTATCTGGGGTGCTACTAGCTCCAGGCTCTTCCAGTCCTGAAGCCGTTAACGACACTACCATGTGTAACCAAGCTGTCAGTGTATCGGCTTCTTCATCGTCTCCTCTGCATATCGCTTCTCGCCATACCACCGTTTCTGCATCTACCCATTTCAGTAAATCCCGCCACCAGGCCTCTGCACTAGGTCTCATGCCTGCCTTCCATCCCATAGCTATCCTGCGCAGTGTACTCATGTGTTTAAGTTTGCGTGGTCTTGGGAATCCCCCCAACATACACGCCCATACAGAGTCCACTATCAATCTGTTCTCCTTGTCCGCTAGTAAGGCCGCGACTTCTGCCCAATACCTTGCTATTTCCGGGCATGCCCAAAACATATGCACCATCCAAGCTTCTTCTTCACCGCATTTTGGGCAATGTTGTGCGGCTGCATTTGCGAACTTGGCAATTTTCTTGGGGGTCATTTATGCCCTGTGGGTGATATACAGTTGTATTTGTTGTAACCTCACATTTCTCGATACTTTCTTATGATATCTCTGCATCCTCGCCCACAATCCATCGCTTATCGTCTCCCCGCCTTCTTTTTCCCAGTCCCGTCTTAACTGAGTAATTCTTTCCCCACCTTGGACATCATTGGGCCTCATTCCGAGTACGGCGCTAACCAATGGCGCTATTAACGCCTTGGTTGACGCCGTACCCGGACCGGCAGCACCCTGGTGGATGGCGGAATTACCGCCCCATTCCAAGGTTGGCAGGGCGGTAATTCCCCATTCACCAAGGCTCTTCCCCATTCCCAAATGAGCCCCCATAGGGCTCAATGGGAATGGGGAAGATGCAAATAACGGTGACCGTTCATTACGGTCACCGTTATTGGCTTGGAGGCCCCTTTGCGCCCTCGACTTTAACACCTGCTCAAAGCAGGCGTTAAGGGAGAGGGCGCAAAGGGAACTCGGAGTATGGCGGTAAGGGATCACCGCCACCGGTCTCGTTACCGGTGGCCGCTATCCCTTAACGCCATACTCGGAATGAGGCCCATTATCTCATATATCCGGGAGATCTCATGGCCACCCTCTGACAATGCCTGAAACGTTTCTATAGCGACATCCGGTTGCTGAGACAGCTCTATATCCGACCATGTCTTCCTCACCAATACCATGAGCCTAGCATATGTGATATATTGCCCACTGTGCAAACCCGTTAGATCTCTCAATACCTCATATTCAATCCTTTCCCCTTCCTGCCATATATCCCCCAAGGTTGTCACCCCCACTGATTCCCACTGTTCTCTAATAGTTCTCCTCAGTTGTTCGTCTACACCCTTCAGTGTCACTAGGGGGACTAGTGGGGAGCACGGCAACAGTCTCCCCATCATCCCACAGGCCCTATGCCAGATCTTCTTCCCCAGAACCAATAACGCCGATCTCCTCCGCCTCGGGCGGTCAGCTACCCAAATTCACTCATTCACACAAAATAAGGTGCACATTCCGCTCTCAGCAATCTGGATTCTGATGTGGTATCTTCGGATAGCTATCTTGCTACATGTTGAAGCTGGCCCGCCAGGTAATATACCTCAAAATTGGGCAGTCTGATCCCCGCCTGATCAGGTGGGTTCTGCAATTTCCCCAGGGCTATCCTATTCCGGGTGTTGTGACAGATGAACCCCCTACATATGCTATGCACTCTGGTAAAGAACTGTTTTGGTATCTTGTATTTGACATAAGCAAAGTTGTGTAGTAACCTGGGTAACACTATCATCTTTAGCAGTGCCACTCTTCCCATTATGGTGAGGGGCAGCTGTGCCCAAAATTCTTTACTGCGCTCGATCCCCTTCACTGCTCTTTCTGTGTTATTCTTATGTTCATCCTCTAATTTATGATATATATCCACCCATAGGTATCTAAAGGTGTCTGTTGCCCACACAGTCTGCAACACCGGTAACTTGTGTTTCAAAACCCCTACATATCTGCCTAGGGGGAACACAATAGACTTCTGTGGGTTGATCGTTATACCCGATATTATTGCATATCACTCTAATACATCCAGAATATACTGCAGGTGTTCTTGGGGATATTTTAGATATAGTAACATGTCATCAGCATAGAGCAATATCAAGTGCTGACCCCCTTTCGTTTTAATTCCTATCTAATCGTAGTGGTGCCTCGGGTATATTGCCAATGGTTCTAGTGCCAGTATAAACAGCATCGGGGACCAGGGGCGTCCCTGCCTGGTACCTCTGCTTAGGGTCCACCTTTCTGAGATGACCGATCCTGTCCGGATGCAAGCCACTGGTTCATTATATAATAATGCAACCCCCACTTCAAGTATGCAGGTCCTATCCCACAGTTTTCCAAAACCGCCATCAACCACGGCCATTTGATTGAGTCTTTAACTGTGTCCAGCGATACTATAGCTATTTCTTCAGAGCTCCCTTCCGTCTGGTCTATAATATGGTGCAGCCTCCTGAGGTTGTCGGAGATGCACCTCCGGGGGACATATCCCGTCTGATCATGGTGTATTAGGGTATTTATCAAAGGTTTCAATCTGTTAGCCATCACAGCAGTAAGTATTTTGCTATCTTGATTTAACATTAATAGCGGTCTATGGGATCCACAATGTGTACTAGATTTGTCTGTTTTAAGAAGTGGGATAATAATCGCTTCCCTGAGGGTCTCTGGCAGCCTGCCTTTGTCAAACGCCTTGTTTAGCATGGCCAGCATCGGCGGGAGAAGGGCAGTCATATACGTTTTATAAAACTCACTTGGGATACCGTCTGCTCCTGGGGCTTTTTTAGTAGGTAAAGTCCTGGTCACATTTTCCAGTTCTTCTATTGTGAGTGGTGCCTCTAATCTCTTATCTGTACTCTCAAGCTTGGGCAGATCAATCTCTTCCAGTGCCTCCGATATGTCAATATCCACATCTTCGATCCTGTCAGATTATAACTCTTGATAATATCTATAGAAGCAGTCATTTGCCCCCTCGTGGGTGTCCTCCACAGTGCCATCACTTCTATGTATTTCTCGAATCACCTGTCTCTGGACCTCGATACTACAAAACCAAGCCAGCAATCTACCTGGTTTGTCTCCTTCAGCATGCTGTCTCTCCAGGTACTTCCTATAATTTAAGTTACTTAACCGCTCCCAGTGGGCTCTACATGTTTCCTGCAATTGTCGTATGACTGCCGTCTTCTCTGGGGGATCCGCTCCCTCTCCCATGTTATCCTCAATCTCCTTTTCCGTGTGTTGCAGTTCCTCCAATATGCCTCCTTGTAACTCCTTTGACCTTGAGATTGCTTCCCCTCTCACCACCACCTTAAATGCTTCCCATATCATGTCGGCTCATTGCACACTACCTGTATTTATCTCAAAATACTCCCTAATGGACTTCCTCAAGTCTTCTCTAGATATGGTATCTCTCAGCGCTTCAGCTCTAAGCTTCCACGACAGGATCCTCGGCCTGGGCGGGGAGGCCTGCCACATTACAACCAGAGGTGTATGGTCCGATAGAATTGCTACCTTATATTCTGCACTTCGTATTGCCTCTACCACGGTACCCGCCACAAATACGTAATCCAACCTAGTGTGCAAGTCATGCAGGCCGAATAATGTGAGTACCCCTTATGTTGTGAGTGAAGCCTTCTCCATATGTCTATCAGCTGAAACTCTTGTGTGAGTGCGCCTAGAGCTTTCGCTGCAGGGTTCGGTCTGGTCATCTTGCTATCCGACCTGTCAATCCTGGGGTCCAGTGTACAATTAAAATCCCCACCCATTATTACTACTCCATCTGCGTATGGGCTGATCTTGCTATACAGGTTCCTGAAGTACGCAGTGGTGTCATTATTTGGGGCATAAATATGAATGATTTTCACCTCTTTATTACCCCTGAAGAAATTATTAACACTATATAGATTGAACTTCAGGTAAATGAACAACTTGTTGGTCCATTTGCAGACCTGGCATTGAACTAAAGAAGTACAAAACATTATTTATTATACTTTTTTGACATTACAGTACCAGTGTCAAGTTCTGCAGTCGTAGATGTTTGGCAGTCTCTCATAAGTGATGTCCCCTACTCCATTCAGGTGCATTTATGGGTAAGTGATTTTCAGATACATCCATGTGAATTTTAGTAAAATATTGTAGGAATAATATTCTAAATGGTGTTTGATTACAATTTATCACTGACATATCCTCTACATCAATTCAGCCCTGAAACTAGCTGACCCCCATGTCATATGCAATAAAAGGCTGGTTGGACTATAATAAAAAAAACAGCAATGTAGTTGTATATACGCTAGTTGGTACGTTGGGACTTTAGCATGGTGGCACAGTTTTGCTTAATGCATTATGTCACAGGAACATTAGGATTTTAGGCACTGGGCTCAATGAGAGATGATTCACCCAGGAACCTGGTCTGGGACATTTCTCATGTGGCCAGGGAAAGGCAGACACTTTCTGATCCTGACCGTGGGGGTGGTGTTCTGTGGGTGGATCATATGTGGAGTGGGGCAGGGGCAGGTCAGGTGTAGTGGGAAACCCCACTCTTTTAATGGCCTACTGTAAAATAGCAACTGTAACCAAAACCAAATTTGACACTGGAGACTTCAAGTCCCATCATTCCCAGAGTAATGGGACGAGGAAGAGGACTGCAGAGGCACAAGACTGCAGGTTGCAGTCAATTAGGAGGAATGACCCACAACTGAGGAGGACTGAGAGGCATACAAATATCCATCAGGTGCTGGCTATTAGAGAGAATGAGAGAGAGGGAGAAGGAGACAGCAGTAGTAGCAGGTGGAGGAGTTTTGTAGTCTCCATGTGGCAGCAAAAGCGTAAGACAAACTTTATCTGCGATATGACGCCAATAGGGCTACAGAAAGCCCCGAATTGTCTGAGAGTGTTTATAGATAAATTAGATCTGTCTTTAAACTTTAGCAAATCTAAAGTCCTGATAGTAAATGTCGCCAGATCTAAATGGAAAAATTTTAGGTGGTCCCTAAATGGTGAGCACTTGGAAACAGTTAACCAGTATAAATATTGGGATAGTAGGGGGAAAGGACAGCCGGTTACAGATTTGGAGGTAGAATTCATGGCGGCAGTAGTGGAATTTTTTTACAAATTGACTATACATTTGGCAGGTTTTTGGCCTAACCATTGCAAAAATGTAACTTGCAACAAACTGTACCAAAGTTCATCCATGGTGCAGAGAGTTTTGACGTGATTATCCTGTGGCATAAGTTGGAAGCAAAAATGTGTAGAAGGGTGCCGCATCTCCCAAACTCAACCCCAATGGTCGGAATGAGATATGAGTTTGGGTTATTGTCAATACATAATAGTTTGTGTCATGAAATTGGTCTCATTGGCAGTGTTGATCTGGGAAACTGCAAACTTTCTAAACTAATTAAGTGTTTAACGCTCAAGCACACTAACATTTGGTTAAACTGCCATTAAGGTTGGGTACAGTCATTGACTGTCACTTTCCCAGACTTAATACTACAATTCCCTAAGCTAAGAAACTGAAAGATACACAGACTTATAACTGCAAGTAGTAGGGCTCTCAACGAACTCCACCTACTAGCTACATTTACTTATTTAGGATTGAATTCCACTTGGAGTGTACTGAGGGTTGGCAGGTAGCAATACATGCCTTTTTTCTCTTAGTTTTCTTACCAGTCCCGAGTGGCCCCGTGACATCAGCCCCGGTGCACCTGAAGTCTCACTACAAGACACTAGTAACAAACGAAAACTCTTTGTTTGAAGTATTAAAGATTCCAAATCGAACTTAAGTAGTGCCTCCCCTCCCATTTTCTCACATTTGTTGTTCTACCGGCCACGCAATTTGGGAGAGCACACACTCTGAATTATTCAGTAAACTAATTCAAACAGAATGTCCTTTAATAAAATTGACCAAATTACAGATAAAAGAGCATAAACGCTAGGCTTCAGTGAAGAAGAAGCAAACCGTATTTTATCATTGACTAAGCTAACAAGCGAAGACCTGACAACATCTGAGAAACCAGAGGCACTCATCAGACAACTTGAGTGGAAAATAAGACGTGAAATCAACTTAAAATTACACGCCTCAACTTTAGCGCGCTACTACAAAGCACAAAGGATTGCCCGCGGGCTAAGAGTTAACCTTGAACCGACCTTATGTAATGAGAACCCAGCATTTGTAAAAATTTGGCGCCAGATACTAAACAAATGTTCATTGGACCTAATACTCCTTAGATGAGTTGGCCCATAACCTCACAACTTTGAGTGAAGACGTTGGAACTCTCAAAGCATCACTGAGCAAATGCTACTCAGAGGATCAACTTAAGGAGATATTGGATGATACCAACCAGAAACTCCAAAAATATAAACAGGAATTAGAGACCAAAAAGATATGTAAATTCTGACGAGATACACTTCACTATTAGTTGAACATAGTGTACACATGGCAGGAATACTATGGACATCGCCCAAACAAGCCATATCAGGGACAGACACCGAAACCACCAACACCACAAGCCGAAACCACAACTTTGGATGCATCAAGTACAGAAATGGATCCGATAGTGACACCGGAAACTTCCCAACCGACCGGCTCCCGGGACGAGGTACCATTAACAGAAGAATTGCCTTTTTTACAAAAGGGCCAACAAGACGTGGACAAAAGAAGAAACACACAGAGAAAGAAGACCCAGAAAAGGCCTTAATATATCATCATATACCTTGACCCGTCTGGAACTTCGGCTGCTCCGGAAAGGTCTATCTTTTGTCCCCCAAAGTAACAGCACATTACTGAAGGAAACAATTGACTTTTTCAGACTTCTGAGAAAAATGAAATGAAAGGTATTCTTTGATGATCTCGAAGAAGATCAGGACTCAAATGAATCGACTAGGCTCCTCGAACTTAACCCGAAAGTCACTTCAATCCACAAGTCCAAAACCATGTTCTATCTACTTTTGGAAAAACGATTCTCCAAGACTTCAAGAAACTCCAATTTAAGAGCAGTGGATATGGCAATTTCTCCACATGGGAGAGACAAACCCTGAAGAACCTACTAGACAACCAGACAATAATTTTTAAACCAGCGGACAAAGGGGGCGCACTTGTCCTAATGGATAAAAGTGATTACTTGGAGGAAATTGAGAGGCAATTGGCGGACACAGAAACTTACAGGGAAATACATTTTAACCGTACTAACCAGATCATGAAACTCATTGAAGAAACCCTTGATGAAGCGTAAGAGATGGGGAAGATTTCAGAGAAAACACACAAATTCCTAAGCAATAAACATCCAATCATTCCCGTCTTGTACATATTGCACAAAATCCATAAGAGACTATTGAAACCTCCAGGGCGCCCAATCATCGCAGCAACAAACAGTATTCTGGAACCTCTAGCACAATATCTAGACCGGATCCTGCAACCGCTGATCCAGAATACAGAGACTTACCTGAAGGACACAACAGACTTTTTAAAGAAACTACAAGATGTTCAATTTATAGAGGGTCATGACGTCCTTTTCACCATGGACGTCACATCCCTCTACACCAACATAAACCATGAAACAGGCTTAGAGGCGGTGGAGTGGATGTTGTTAAGAACAGCAGATTGCAAAGCAGACCGGGTGTTTGTTTTGACCTTGTTGAAATTAGTGCTAATGAATAACTTTTTCAAATTTGGAGAGCGTTAGTTTCTACAAACCTCAGGAACCAGCATGGGAGCCGCAATGGCCCCATGCTATGCCAACATCTTTATGTTCATTTTGGAATATGAGCATGTACTAACATCTCCCAGATGGTCACGACACTTGTCACTTTATACACAATATATTGATGACATTTTTGGGATCTGGACGGGCCCAAAGGATGAGCTTCAACAATTCTTTGCCATGATGGACCAGATGAACCCAAGAATTAAGTTTCCGACATCAACTAGTGAGTCTAAAATCCACTTTCTGGATGTTGAAGTTTATGTGAAAGACGGCAAACTGGAAAGCGCATTTTCACAAAGAAGACAGACAGGAATAGCTTGCTCCTAGCCACAAGCTTTCACCCACAAAGAACATTGGACAGCGTACCGCTAAGTAAATTCCTACGGTACAGAAGGAACATCTCGGAAGCTGCAGAATACTCTAGGCAGTCATCCTCTTTACAAACCAAATTCATTGAAAGGGGATACGAAAGAAATTTAATTTCTGGAGTTAAAGAGAAAGTGAACCTGATCCAAAGGGAAACCCTCCTGAGACGTATCCAAGATCAACAAAAATTGGTATATGTGACAACACATTCAACCCAGAGCAATAGAATAAAAAGGATTATTCAGAAACATTGGCACATGTTACAAATGGATCCAAAGCTTCCACAACTATTCCCGGATATTCCAACATTTGCCTATAGAAACAATAAATCTCTATGTAACAGCTTGATCAGAGCAGACATAACCACCACAAGAACTGGACAATCAACATTCAAAGGCACTGTTCCATGCCTAAATTGCCAGCATTGTAGCAACATACTAAAAGGGATTACCATCAGACACCCACATACAGGGAAAACCATCCCCCTTAAACATTCCTGCACATGCGATTCATCTAATGTCATCTATGGGCTTAAGTGCCCGTGTGGCCTATTTTACGTAGGCATGACCACTAGAAAAGCCAAAACACGGTGGTCAGAGCACAAATCGAATATTAGAACGAAAAGTCAGAAATCGCCAGTAGCAATGCACTTTGCAGAAGCCAGACACTCCATAGCACAAATCAAGTGTGTAATCCTGGAACAAGTGAAACTCAGCCCTAGGGGTGGAGACATTGTAAGAACTCTACATCAGAGGGAAATAATGTGGATCGATACACTTGACTGTCTTAGCCATAGAGGCATGAATATAGAGTTTGATTTGATGTGCTATGTTTGATGTATTAAAATGGAGATTTTACTTAGATTCAAAGTGCATTCTATTTTAATGTGTGATGCCTGAACTTTATGTGAAGATAATTTTTGACCTGAGGTCCTACGGTGGACAGGTCCAAAGTCAACTGAAGATGGACATTCCTTGGTTTTAAGATGTGTCTGGTCTGTGAAGAGGTTGTCCGAATTCTATGTGAGGGACAGACAACAAAGCCACTTTATGCTCTAGATTGTGAACGTCTTCTAACATCCTTAGGGTGTTTTGAGTTTACATGACGGTAGGGACCAATAGAATATGCACAATTATCAACATCCATCTCTGTAAGTAAGCACATAGAAAGTCCACCTCAGGAGAGGCACATGAAAGATCAGAGTGAAATCTACTTTAGAAGAGATAGGGAGTGCTATAGTCTATCACGTACATGGTACGTCCAATAAATGGTGCAACCATATGGATGTTGCAGGGTATGGATGCAGGGTTATGTTGCATTGGGACCACAACCTGGGACAGATGGGGACCCGAGCAGACTTCAGTCTGCGTCATCCCCACTCACCCGGACAGTGGCCCAGGCAACAAGAATCCCTTCTACGAATGGGAATCCTTCCATACCATAACCAATTATAGTCAATGAGATACCTTCGCACTCTAGTTAATGAAGTACCTTTGCTCCCTTCTTATTTGATAACAAACAGGTATCCCATTATCGAGCGCAGCCTTGGGCACATGGAGACCCAAGCAGACGTCAACTAGGGTCGGCCAGAAACATGCACTTACTTGAATATCCATTTCACTTCAGGTCCTTACATGCATAAATTATGCATATAGCGGATGGAGGGTTATACACACCTGCATGTCCCTGCACGGACATCTGGTTCCCCAGATATCCAGTCAGGGATAAGTCACTAGCAAGTATTTCGTCTACACTCAAAAGTCATGCATATACGCATGCGCGTTTATCATACACTTTTTTCCCCTAGTAGGTACTTCAATGTACACACACGCGCATGCGGGGGGAAGTGGCCCGGAGGTATGTTTCACCTTGCGCGCAAGTGTGGGGCGACACTGGAGCCCGCGCTGCTCGCCCGGCACAGGCGCGTGTAGTATTCACTGTGCGTGTTTGCGCTGCCCACCCGCTGCATGCGCACACAGATGCATACAGTATACAAATACGAACGCACGGGCTGGAGAGTATCACTCTCATGCCGGACGCTAGAGGATTCCTTAATCATGCTCGTCTCTCATACAGAGGTAAGAGACATACCTTTTTTCACTCGAACAGCAGAGAAAGTTGTCACATAGCCATGGGGTTGAGTTAGTGGATCACCTTAACTTGCCTCATGTGGCTATTTTAGTTTAGATTAGAGCTACCGTCTTGACACAGTGACTATGGGTTAACTAGTAACCAAGGTTGGAGGGATGGGTGAATTTGGTCATCCATGTACACATGAAATAAACATTAGATGGAAGCCATTAGGGATTATGTTATGTGTGTCCAGAATCTCCCAAGACGTATCTATTAAACCTACACTTCTTTAAGCCTTTACTCTAGAAACTGTTTTCTGAGTGAGTTTGCTTGAGGTGGAGACTACCACACAACAGTGGGTATATGCGCAGTCACATCCAAACACAAGGGTGTGCCCAAAGACTGGAAGTAGGGATCCTACCAGTACTCAAAACAAGGTGGGTCATGTGTAATTTTCGAAAGTTGAATTGTTGATGCTGAGTCAGGTAAATAGTACTAATAGTTGATTATTCTCTAAATTTCTTATGAATTGAAGTCGTGAACATAAATATTTTTGGAACAATTAGTATCATTGGCCCTGAAGATGGACTGTTGTAAAGTCCGAAACACCTCGGCAATACATTAGAAAACCCTGATGCTATTTGGGATTGGTGACTTTAAACCAAAGAAATGTTTATTTTCTTTATTATCACCAAAAGTGGACATTGCAAATATATGTCAAGAAGGTAAAGAAAGTGTCTTATGTCTAGGCCTATGTCTACAAAGAACTTCCTACTGACACAGGATGTCAAATTGTTCCCAAGCCAAAGAAAGGAGGGCGTTATGTCCTTAATGTTATGTTATGCTTTAAGCAGAAATTGTTGTTTCAGCTTTACAATTGAAGTTCTGTAATGCAAAGCCTGTGATGTGAACTTGCTTTATTTTATTCCTTTTGTTTAAAAAAAACACTCACAAACACTTATGCAAACTAATTGATTAAAATAACCCGCAGAGGGTACTTTTTACTTTCCTAATAGTTTGTGTCATGAAATTGGTCTCATTGACAGTGTTGATCTGGGAAACTGCAAACTTTCTAAACGAATTAAGTGTTTAACGCTCACGCACACTAACATTTGGTTAGACTACCATTAAGCCTGGGTACAGCCATTGACTGTGACTTTCCCAGACTTAAGTACTACAATTCCCTAAGCTAAGAAACTGAAAGTTACACAGACTTATAACTGCAACTAGTAGGGCTCTCATCGAACTCCACCTACTAGCTACATTTACTTATTTAGGATTGAATTCCACTTGGAGTGCACTGAGGGTTGGCAGGTAGCAATACATTCCTTTTTACTCCTTATTGTCAATACAAACCTACATTGAATGGAGCTTCCTGCAACTGTATGCTAATATTGTCTGCCCTCCTGTTGCATCTTTATATGTGTATTTAAACACAATGTTATGTTGTAAAGGTTCCTGTATAGTCTGTGAAGACTGGGTAAGGGAAAGATTGTTGATGTTGAGATGAATAGATTCATCAGGTGAGGAACTCTGCAGTAACCCAAATAAGGTGAAATTGAAATTGCAAAGGTGGGCATGGATTATGACAAGGGAAGAGGTTATGGGCTATCTCTGTTTTAATGATCATTTTAATTGGGCGATAAAAATGTTTTAATGTTTAAATTGAATTTGTTGCCAACAATGGAGGTGCTGGGCATAGCAACAGGGAAAATGGGTCTTGAAATTGTCGATACTGTTTTCAGGAGGATGAATAACTTTTGTTTGATTTGCCCAGCCCTAGAAATGATACTGCATATGAATTTGGCTCCTTTTATTAAGCTGTGGGCTGAAGAGCTGTGGATTAGGATCTTAAACACCAATGATATTGCTCTTTTAATTAGACTTTTTGCACTTTTTAAGTGTGATTTTAGGCTTTGAAGAAAAGTGTGTTTAACTTTTGTATTGTATAGGGTGTCTATTAATGTAAATGTTTGTAATGTGCTGTTTGGTCTCATGCTAAATGCGTAAAAGGTTCAGCTGATGAACTATACATGCTTAACAATAAACAAACAATAAACAATATACTTCAAATTGTGAAGCACAGGACATGACTAAACTGTTTAGTCTTTACCACTGAAGTTCCAACAAGTAGTAGTTTATTCTGGCCTGGCAGGGGAGTGCACCAAATCTGAGAGTGTCATAGTAATTTGATCTGTGCTGGCAGGAGAGTACACAAGTACAGAGAACTTTGTCATGATAAACCTGGCAGATGAATGGAACAGGTGGAAGCCAATGAGGTACTGTGGTATAGTAAACAATATTGAAGCAGTTGAAGAATCACTAAAGTATTTTGGTGAATTAAAACAGAAGTATGCTGACAAGTTAATAACATTGAAACAAGAGGTGTGTAAACTGGTGCAAAGTGTTTAACATTGTCAACCAAGTGGTTTCGTATACTGTGGCTGAAATATTATAACAAAGACCTTTTGTTGGAAGCAATGAAGCAAGAAATTATTCTAGGCTGATAAAAAGACTGTGTTTAAAGGTCTTTGGAACAAAGAGAAAGAAGGAACTTTGTTGAGCACGTGTGAACTGTTGGTTGAATACAATCTTGCAACATGTAGTATCAAAGTGGAAGAAAGAGACTTGAACTTTGTTAAGAAGCAGGATTCCCTGAACTTTTTATTTGAATGTTTGAACAGAATCCTGCTTAAATCTGGGGAAGGGGAATTCACCAGATCTGAATTTAACTGTTATACTGTTTATTGTTGAACTCCCATATATTACCTTGTTGGTGTATGTTTAAGTGTGAGGGACATACACCTTTAGTTACAGTGTTTTCTTTAGTTTATTTGAGGCAGGCAGGGAAATTCTCCTCAGGGTAGGGATACTGAGGCGTTTATCCAACCTTTTGAATGAATAAAATGGCATCTTTTCAAAAGACTTCACAAAGTTGTCCGTCTCACTTTTCTGACCCCTGACATACGGTGTCAGGATTGGGATTTTAATCAATTGACACGAATTGAGGAACCCCAACATTTTAGAAACTCAGTAAAAGAGCCTCCACACCTACTGTAGCTACTGAATAGGCCATAGGCTTTGATATATATAGTAGTAGAGGAGAATTAATTCAACCAGGTGACAGGGCCCTGACCCCACAGACTTAATCCTCATTCCTCCCAAGGGTACTGATATCCAGCCCGCCTCTAAGTCAGGCCTACCCTGGTGCTATGACTTAGACATATTGGCAGGAGTAATTGACCCTGATTACAGAGGAGATGTTAAAATACTAAGTCCAAATAATCGGAAGAAAGCATATCAAATTAATGCAATAGAACAGATTGCATAAGAAATACTGGAGGAGGCTATATGTCCAAAACCAAAGCAAATTAAGAATGGTGATCAGACTGAAAGAGGAACTCAGGGTTTTGGTAAATCTGACCATGAACCATTGGTATAAATCTATACCGAAGGTGAGGAAGAAGTTATAGCTGATTTGGCTTTTGCCCAACGTAATGATCCACTGTTAACAGAACCCTTTAATCAGGTGATAACTGAGGAAGAAGGAAGGTGGAGGAATGGACCATTTTTTTCTTCTGAAAACTAGACTTATATAGGGGAGATGTAGATACAGCAGGTACACCTAGAACCCAAATTGTAATTCTCAAAAGTCATAATATGGTATTTAAAATGGCCCATGCACATTTAACAGGAGGTCATTTAGAAACTGCCAAATACCACTTCCATTTCCCTTACAACCTTTACATATCATAAATGTTCCCTTTTCTAGAATTGGGATGGACAGTATTGGTTCTACTCCCATCCTCTGAAAATAAGATGCTGACCATGTGAAATTCTAAAACAAATGGGACCTTATAATCATAAAGTCTCTCAACCTTACAGAAAAATCAAAACTCATATATACCATATCAGTTTACTTAAAGAATGGAATGAAGGCCCATTGAAAAATGCTTCAGTCATATTAACAGCTTATTGTTTGAAGAAGGTGATACTAATCAGTTAATTTCAACTGACATGCCTCAGAATGATAAACAGGATTTATTAGATCTATTAGTGCAATTCCCTGATGTGTTTAGATCTGGACCAGGAAGAGTGAAAGGAGTATTATACATTCCTGGGCAAGTAGTTCACCAGAAACCATGTGGAATCCCTGAAAACAGAAACCTAATTATTCAGGATGAGATTGAGGCCATGATAAAAGCAGACATTATTGAACCATCACAACCTCTCCTATCATGTTATTGGAAAACCCGGATAATTCTTGGCGATTCTGCATTGATTTTAGAAAGGTCAATGAGCTTTCACAGTTTAACAGCTACCCCATGCCCAGAATAGATGACTTAATTGACAGATTGGATGATGCCATATATCTTTCGACCATTGACCTAACAGAAGGTTATTGGCAGGTACCAGTTAATCGCATGGATAAACCCAGGAACGCCTTTTCTACTCCTCATCTGTTGCTTCAATTCAAAGTGTTGACTTTTGGGTTACATGAAGCCCCTGCTACTTTTCAGAGATTAATGGATCAGGTTTTGAAGCCATATTCATCATTCTGTGGGGCCTACATTGATGACATCATTATCCATAATAGAACATGACCTGAACATATATCCCATTCATACCAAGTCACCCAGGCCTTAGGAAAAGCAGGGCTCACTGCGAACCTGAAGAAATGTCACCTGGCTAGATCTGTAATGAAGTATTTGGGATTTTTTGTAGGGAATGGCCTAGTCCAGCCCCGAACTGAAAAGGTCAAAGCTGTTATGGAAACACCAGCCCCAAAGACTAAAAAAGGAATTAAGGGCCTTTTTGAGATTAGTGGGTTATTACCATAGATTAATTCCAAATGTTTTTACTATTTCTACTCCTCTTTCTGATAAGCTTAAAAACACAGAACCCCAGAAAGTGAAATGGTGTCCTGAAGATCAAACATGTTTTGACTGGGTAAAATAAATGTTGTGTAGTGAACCTATTTTGAAGGTGGCAGACTTCAATAGACTGTTCATGTTACAAACTGATGCCACACATATTGGTCTTGGGGCAATGTTATCGCAAAATCATGACAGTATAGAATATCCTATCCTCTACATTAGCAGAAAATAGTTTTCCCAAGAAAAGAATTAGGCTACTTTAGAATTGGAAGCTCTCACCATGAAATGGGCTAAAACATATTTGAAATACTACCTGACAGGCTGGCAATTCAGATTGGTTACAGACCATGCTCGTCTGAAGTGGTTAAGTCTAAGAAAGGATACCAATGGTAGAGTCATGCACTGGTTTTTACATTTACAGCCCTATTGTTTTTCTGTTGAGCATCTGAAAGGAAAAGAGCAAGGCAATGTTGATTTCCTTCTCTATTCCTAATAGATGCTGAGAAAACCAGTGACATTAAGGGAAATGATATGTGATGAATCAGAGATGATTCAAACAGGAAACCTGGCCTAGGACCTTCTCTTGTGGCTAGGGATAGACAGACGCCTTCTGATCCTGACCCTGGGGCTTGTGTTCTGTGGGAGGATCTCATGAGGGGTGAGGGTCAGGTCAGGACCATTGGGAAACACCCTTGTATACATTTCCCCAAAACTCCACTCTTTTGATGGCCTTCTGTAAAGTAGAAACTGGAACCAAAACCAAAGTTGACTTTGGAGACTTAAAGTCCCATAATTCCCTGAGTACTGGGATGAGGAAGAGGACTGCAGAGGCACAAGACTGCAGGTTGCAGTAAATTAGGAGTAATGACCCCCTCAAATGCAGGCCATTAGATAGAGTGAGAGAGAAGGAGACAGCAGTAGTAGCAGGTGGAGTAGAGTTGTAGTCTCCACATGACAGCAAAAGCAGAAGACAAACGTGAGCGGAGAAGCTGGGACCTCACCAGTGTGTAATTGTAATGCCGGTCCAGAGTGGATCTCGAGTTTGCGGCTGCAGAGGTCACACAGAGGAAGGCAAACCATTTTGCTGTTTTTCCCACTGTCACATGTGCACAGGGGTTGGAGGAGTTCCGTCTTGCTGTAGGAGATGGGAGAGCTCTAAAACTGACAGGCATGGGCCACGGAAGCCATGCAGAGGAGATTGCCGGCCCGTGCAGAGAAACCAAAGCAGATTACCTGGAGACAGCGAGGCAAACGGACGCGCATGCCAGACCTAGTGGGTTCACTGTACCATTGGGACCCAGGAGCACTCCATAACCTCCAACATGCCAAGTACAGGAAATTGAATCTTACAATTGAGTTCAACAAAGTAGCATTAAAGCGGAAGAAGTTTCTTTTGAATGTCGAACTAACACAAAGCAGATTAATACTTCTAATGTCAATCAAGCTGATTTAAGAATGCACAGTGGGCCAATTAAGAACTGGATAATCATACAAGAGAAGTGTGATTGTGACATTATGAGTCAGAATGAAAGCCAACAACAAAAAAGGGTAATACACCTAAAAGAAAAGATGAACCATAAGTGCCAAAGCCACGAGAGAAGTAAACGTAGGCAATTACAAAAGAACTAGAATTGGCCAAGCCAAAAGAAGGTGGTTAACATATTGAGCAATGATAAAGACTGTTGCCCCTCTAGAAAAGTGGTTCCAAAGGACAATGGTATAAACCCATGTTGCCAAATCTAAAGAAGTGTAAAAGTGGAGCAGAATCCTTATCAGCAGCGGATTGACAGGAAAGGGCAGAAAGAAGAATAGCAGGCCGGCTGCCCTTCTGAAAGAGAATATTCAGAGGGGGAGGAGCATAACCTACAGTGTGGCAGATACACAGATTTAATAAACAGCACCAGTGTGGTTCTTGTTTCCATCACATCATTTCATATACTTGAAATTGTGAAGCACAAGATATTACTAACCTTTTTAGCCTTTACCACTGAAGTACCTACAAGTAGTAGTTTGTTCTGGCCTGGCAGGGGAGTACACCGGATCCCAGGGCGTTGTAGTACTTTGATCTGTGCTGGCAGGAGAGTACACCAGTACAGAAAACTTTGTCATGATAAACCTGGCAGATGAATGGACCAGGTGGAAGCCATTGAAGTACTGTGGTATGGTTAACAATATTGAAGCAGTTGCAAAATCACTAAATGAGAAGACGTTGTTCAAAGGTCTGTGTCACAAAGAGAAAGAAGGAACTTTCTTGAGGACTTGTGAACTGTTGGTTGAATACAATCTTGGAACTTTTACTATCAAAGTGGAACAAAGAGACTTGAGCTGGAACTTTGTTAAGAGACAGCATTCCCTGAACATTTGTTTCAAACTTTTAAACAGAATCCTGCTTAAATCTGGGAAAGGGGAATTCGCCCAGATAGGAAGGAGGAACAATGTTTGTGATCTGAATTTAACTGTTACATTGGTTATTGTTGAACTGCCATATATTACCTTGTTAAGTTGGTGGGTGTTTAAGTGTGAGGGAAAGAAACCTTTCTTAGAGTATTTTCTTTAGTTTATTTGAGGCAGGGAAATCCTTGTCAGGGTATGGATAGTGAGGCTTTTATGCAAACTTTTGATTTAATAAAATGGCATCTTTTGTAAAACCTTCACAAAGTTGTGTGTGGGGTCAGCAATGTGAGGTGGACAACTGTTTGATAATTTATAAAAACATGCTATTTTATTCCTAAAACAAATGTAGTAAAACGCCTCACTATCCCTGGGGATTTCACTGCCTAACCAAACCAAATCGTTTCTCCTTGGTGGAATATCAACGTTCCACTTCCTCAAAACAGGACCAATGGTAATCCCAGCTACAATGCTGTGTCACCACTTCAGGAAGACTTGCGACAGTGCCCAAGCAATGCAGTCTCTACAACTGTCAGTGAGACACAGTTCTTGGTTAACAGTTATTATTTTTAGTTACAGTTTTAATGTTCACAATGGTATATTTGTCAGGGTGACTTCTCAGTGCTACTGCTTCCACTTCAACAACTTCCCTTCTACTTAATTCACTATGAGAACAGACACCTTTGTCCCACAGTACTTCACTTTGTTTATGCTAAAACAATGTTGCATCTACTGACAACCAGATATACCACCACAGCTTCAGTGCTTTGGACGATTACTACAACTTCAGTGATTTGTACTTCTATACAGGTCTCAACAATATTCACTTTAAAGTAATTTAACACCTTCAAGTAGGCAAGGCACTCTTCCTCTGCATATCTCTCTTCAAAAGGGGCAGGCTCTTTGCCTTTCTTGTCTGACTACCACAATAACAAACTGGGTGTTCCTTTAAGACTCACATCTCTCTGTCTTCCACAGTCTCTGACAATACAGGTTGTGTCAACTTCAAAATAATATTTATAAGCAGCCAGTTTCCCTTCCCCAACTTTACATTTACCTTTCTTGCAGCTATCAGCCCAAGCAATTACCCAGAAGCCTTGGTGCCACTCTCTTAGCTCCAGGTAAGGATTGCACACTTGTATTTTAGGCCAATTTAACTGGTGTTATATTCACAGTAACAGTTAAATTGCTCTTTAACTCTGAAAAAGGCTGGTTTCACTCTTAATATGGGGAGACTCTTGGCTTGGGCAATCCTTGCTCTCCTCTTCAAAAGTAGATACACTGCTAAAGTCTTCACCTTCTTGTGTATAAAAGGTATGCCGTGTTAAGAATAGAATTCAGTCTTCCATTAGGAATCACAATTAGGCACACTCGACCACTCCTTGATGTAATTTTCAAAGGTTAAAGGTCTGTAATGAATTGTATTCCCATGTGAAAGTAAAGGATAGAGTTCAGTCTTCCTTTGGGAATCACAATTCGGCACACACAACCGCTCCTTTATGTTCATGTACTTTCCATTGTTCATTTATCACAGCTTCAACAAACAACTTCAGCTTGCTTTAAAACACACACGATTGAAAAGGGAACTGTATACTGTAGCTGGCAATGCTCATGCAGAGTATTAGAACACCAGGCTTCACTCACTGGTTTCTTAAACACTTGTTCTGTGGGTCGCACTGCTTCCACGACCTCTGACGCAACTTCTACTGCTTCTGGCTTCTCAGGGACCCACACCCTTTCTCTCTGAAGGTGTCTACGGTCCAGACACACGTTTAAGGAGCCTCTCTTGCTCCTGAGACGCACGGCTTGACAACTGCTCCTCGCCTTGGCTCCCTCTATGACAGGCTCTCAGCACAGCAACCACAGCAATCAGGCTCACATGGGGAAAGAGCGACTCTGCACGTCTTCTGCTGCACAGCCTCTACACTTCAGAATTTGGGGGAACAGGACCCTCTAAGAAAAAGCAGATGAAATCTGCCACAGTCTGGCGTACCTCTTATTCTCCCACTTCTGCTTGGTTTGCCAGCTTTGCGCCGTCTGCTTTTTGCTTCTACTGCTATAGCTCGCACTCCAGTCACAGGTGCAGCTCCTTCCAATTGCCTGCAGCTGAGAGGCTCTTTCATGTCTCCCAGGTTACTTCAGTTGTGGGCTGTTAGCCTTTAATTGCCTGACTACTGCTACAGAATTCCAGCCCTCTTACTAGTCCCCGTATTATTTTATTTATTTACTGTGCATTTTTAAGGCGCTTATACATCATGAAATTGTGTTTCAAAGCACCCACATGGCAAAGGGGAACGGAACAAGAGAACAGAAGGCAAATAAAATAACAATGATGAACAAAGACAGAGGCAGGTGGTCCTACTAGGCCTTGTGAACATTCAGAACATGCAAGAGCAGAGAAAGAGAAGGGATAAGGGAACGGGGTAAGTGCTAGACGTTCCAGAGAGGGGGAAGTGCCAGAGAGTCAGTTGTGAGGTAGCAGGTAAGTGTCTGGCGGAGACCACTTGGTAAAGAGTGGACAGCTGCCAATACAATAAGTGCAGGCCTGTCGGACAGCACAGGCCGGTGGGACCCCAAAAGCAGGTTTAGGGAGAGAGCAGAGGCTGTAGGCGATTGGACAGAAGGCCAAGACCCAGAAGGACACATAAGGGCCTGGGCCACCAATCTCAGTGACTGTGGGGTTTAGCACAGGAGGGAGAGGAGGAAGGAGGAGGAGAAGGTTAGAGTCTTGAGGAGCTTGCGGAATTTGAGGAGATCCGGTTCAAGATGGAGTGTAAGGGGGAGGCTGTTCCAGAGGAGGGAGTCAGCCGAGGAAAGAGATTGGCTGTCCACTCGCTGCTTAGAGAAGCGCTTGACGTGCAGAGAATTGGAGCCCCCTTCAGCAAAGTTGTTTCTTTTAAGTATTGAATTGGTTTTAAGGGTTGATTTTCTTCCCCTTATAATCATTCAAAGATGGGCTCTTAGACTTTGTGTTGCAGAGGAAGACATTTGACTTAAGGAACTTTCGCTAGATCCTTTTACATTATACATTTGGGAGTAAGGCAGGTGTTTATCTTGAAATGCCTTCGAAGATCTGCTTGCTCAGATTTTACAGAACTTTTACCAAGAGCCACATATTTTATATGCACTTTATGAACACTATAATGACAATGAGCCATTACCTGTTTTGATCATTTGGAAAGGTGTTCCCTTATAAAGGAAACACACTGGGCCTCCCCCCACAGGATCTCCTCACCACCCTGGGCCTTCTTTAATGCCAGATGATCCTCCTCCCAGTACACCACCCCCAAGGTCAGGATCAGGAAGTGTCTGCCTTTCCCTGGCCACCTTGGAGGAGTCTTTAGGCAGAGTTTCACTGAAGGATCCATAGGAGTCTTCACAGTTGTCTGCCTCACACTTCTGACCCCTCACAGCACCTTTATGCAATTTGGAGCACTTTTTGGTGGTTGAGTACTTTTATGCGTGTGTCTCTCCTAAATTATAAGCCCAATACTCTGTAATGAAATGTACATGGGAGTGTAAAATGAACTTTGATTTTTGTTGTGGATTATTTCTGTTTCATATATATTGTATCAATGTTTTGTGTCATGGATTGAATTGTATGAAGAAGTGAGTATTAAGAAGTTTTTAGATATGTGGTTATGAATGAAGGATTAAAAACGGACATTGTCATTTTAGGTATATGATGTATACAAATTCATGTGAATGAGACATTTTATGTTTGCAAAAACTATATATTTTGACTTATACAAAAAGGAGGCCATACCACCTTGTGAATTTGTGGTGGAGGGCATGAACATAAGAAGACTAAGAAAAAATAAAGGATATTTTTAATTTAAGCCCACAAAGTAGTTTGTGTTTGTTACAACTTCGACTCATCAGAGCACTGCAGAAAGCTGGTGACACTCAAGAGAGCAAGACACTGAGAACATGACAAGTTATACTGCCACTGGTCCTGTTTGCACAAATAGAAGGCGGTATATGGAGCGTGGGGCTCGTGTGATGAGCCGGATCACTGCCGGAGTGCTGCGGCTCCAAGTGAAATGTTAGGGTAAGCATGCGCTGGGGATGGGACATTGATAGCCCGTGTGAGCTAAGGAGCTGCAGCTTTTGCTAGCGGCTGCTGCATGCAGAATGCAAACCAAGCGTGCAATACTAATACAATTGCACATGACGAGAGAAGCTGAATGAAACCAAAGTGTGCAATACTAATAAAATTGCAATTGACGAGAGATGCGAACTTTATTCAGTAATCATTCATCAGAAGAATTGTGTTCGTGTTGCAACACTGCTACAATAATGTGCGTTCATAACACAAAGGAGGCATTGTGAAAGGGAGATTGAGGCCTTGGAAGGGTTACGGAGTGTATTTGTATTGCTTATGGGGAAGAGCTTAGGTACAGCTTAGGTACTTGTGAACAAACTGTCCAAGGGCCAAGTGATAAGGTTCAGTTGGCATTGCACTGTGTAAACTGGACAGAAGGGGAAAACAGAAGGAGTGTAAAGGTAGGCCAGTAACATCAGGGTAGTGCTTTATGTCGGGTAAGAAATTAAGGCGGGGCCCTGAATGGGGGACGTGGCTCGCGTGGTTTAAGCCTTGGCAGGCGTGGCCTAAAGAAGGAGGAGGAGTTCAGAGGGGGCAGAGCTCGCAGTTGAACTCCAGTGAAAGGAACTGTTCAAAATAAACGTTTTTAAATGGTGTAATGTATTTTATGCTGCTTCTTTCTACCAAACTACCGTTCCGCCACGTTCCGGGTTTTACACCCCACTGTAGAGACATTGCGAGACCGGGAGAGATCTCGTGCGCGACCGGAAGTGCGGCCCCTGCGCGCTAAGCGCGGATTACAGCGGGAGAAAGCCACGGAGCAAGACGCGCTCCTGGGCGCTCCTACCAATCAGAGGCCTCAAAGCCTTAGGAGAGACTATGAATATTTATACCAGCTGTGTCACATTTCTGGGGCCTGTTGCCCTTCGTTGACTCATTTAATATATGATGCAGATTTACTTTGATGTCAACGAAGAATAAAAAGACACAACCTGCAACTACACCGCCTCCTATCATTTATTGTGGGAATTATACAACATAATTGGCAACGAGGATCACCACTAAAACCCGCGCGGAGCCATGCAAGGAGCGACACCACCACCGCCCTTCCTGCAAACTGCAGGTAGGCCTGCCATTCCGTGGCCATAATGGCAACCCTTATTCACAACGTATGTAGAGGCCTTGGGCGGTGCGGGCTACTCGACGGCGAGACGCAGGGCGATGTTACTAAATGCCCTGGGCGTCGAAGGGCAGAGGGTTTTGAGAGTCTCACCCCAGAGCCGGTAGCCGGTGACAACGATGATGTATTCAAGGAGGCTGTAAGGATTGTTAAAAGGTTCGCCAGCAAGGAGAATACCGTCCTGCACAGGATCCGGTTCTATGGCCGCAAACAGGCGGTGTCGGAACCCGTTGATGACTATGTTACCAAACTGCGCAAACTGGCAGCGCTCTGCAACTTTGGTAACAACGCAGAGAGTCTCATCTCCGACATGCTGGTGGTCCACACCAACAGCAGAAAAGTACAAGACAAGTTCATTTTAGAGAAGGAACTACAGCTGGAAAAAGCAATTGAAATAGAGAGAGCAGGTGAGGAAACGGCAGGCAGAAGGAAAGAATTTGCAAGCGGCCACAGCCCTGCCGAAGTACAAGCTGTGGCATTCCGCCCAAAGAAGGAGAGGCCGGTCCTCGATGTGAGAGAAGGGAAATGGGGAAAGAAAGAACCGTTGAAATGCCACAGGTGCACCAGCACGAAGCACCTAGCCTTCGATAGAGAGTGCCCAGCAAGAGACAAGGAGTGCTCAGTATGCAAAAAGATTGGACACTTCTCAATCGTGTGCCGTTGGCGCAACAAGAAGATCACGAGCGTCAACGCTGAACACAACACGGAGAGGGATTTGTCCTCGGAAGATGAAGGTAGACCTACAGTCATCATGGTGAACAGCCCACGGGCCAGAAGGGAAAAGCCCCATTGTGCAATCAAAATTAATGGGTTGGAAACAAGAGTCATGGCTGATTCGGGTTCTGATCTCACCATAATACCCCTACGCACATACAAAGAGATGATGGGTACAGAGACGGTCCAAGTACTCAGCACACGGCACAGGCCTACAGTTTTTGGTGGTGCGTCTGTAGACCTGTTGGGCTACATCAAAGAGAAAGTAGAGTTGAAAGGAAGAGAGACCACCACTAAAGTTTACTTTAGTCAAGAAGGCCCAGCGGTATTGGGGTGGGTACTGTCAGTCAGTTGGAGGAGCGCACCAGTAGCGAAAAGAGATTACCCTAAACTATTTTCGGAGGAACCAGGACACATGAAGGGCTTTGTCCACAAAATATTACTCAAAACCAACGCAGTCCGGTTAAGCACAGAGTAAGGCCAGTACCGGCAACCGCAAGAGACACACTCAGAAGCCAATTGGACAGAATGAAGAAAGATGGCGTCATCGAAGAAATGTAAGCTTCTGAGTGGTTGAGCCCAGTGGTACTTATAAAGAAACAGAATTCACAAGAGCTAAGAGTATGCATTGATCTCCGCAGCTTAAGTTATTGCAGACAGCTACCCACTGCTGAGCATCAATGAGTTAATCCTCATGATGAAAGAAGCCAAAGTATTCTCGAAACTGGACATGAGGGATGCCTACCATCAAATACAACTGCACAAGGAGTCCAAGCCACTCACCGCTTTCATCACCCCGTTTGGCACGTACCAGTTCACCAAGATGCCATTTGGTTTATCATCCGCAGCCTCAGCGTTTCGACGCATGATGGATGCCCTACTGCGGAACGTCAGGAACGTGGCCTATTTCCACGATGACATCCTTGTCAACGCAAGGGATGAACAGACGCACAATGTCACATTGAGAACAGTCCTCACCAAACTACAAGAAGCGGGAGTGAGATTAAGGTACGAAAAATGGGTGTTCAAAGCAAAAGAAGTTGAGTATTTGGTGTACAAGATATCAGAGCAAGGTATAAGTCCCAAGCAAAATTTACTGCAGGCCATAATTAAAGCTTCTGAACCCACCAACAAAGACGAAGTGAGGTCATTCCTCGGGTTGGCAGAGTACTATGCAAAATTCATCCCCAAATTCTCGGAAACCTCAGCGCCGCTCCGAGAGCTCCTCAAAACAGGGTTCTAGTACACGTGGCAAGAAGCCCAGAAGAAAGCGGTGGAAAGCATAAAACGACACATAGTTGAAGCGCCGTGCTTGCAACCGTTCAACCCAGAGTGGAGTACAGTCATCACTACAGACGCCAGCGCATATGGATTAGGGGCTGTCCTCACTCAGAAGAAGGGTGACACGGAACACATGGTAGCATTTACCTCGAAAGCCCTATCGTCAGCCGAACAAAACTACTCCACCATAGAGAAGGAGATGCCAGCGTGTGCATGGGCCATGGAACATTTCAGGACATATCTGTGGGGCATAAAGTTCAAGTTGGTTACCGACCACAAGCCCCTCATCCACATGCTCAGCCCAGGCGGCACCAAAGTGTCAACGCCCAGATTAGCACGCATAGCAGCAAAACTGCAGGAATACACCTTCGAGGTGCAACACATCTCTGGATGGAAGAATTTGCAGGCGGACTGCATGTCAAGATTGCCAGAGGGCAAGGACAATGCCACCACTTTCTTACAAGAAGAATGCATTGTAGCATCCATTACAGATCTCAAGGCGCCCGACTACCTGGAACTCAGTGAAAAACATTGGATGAAAGAAGACGGAAGGGATCCTACCATGGTGAGAATCAGAGAATGGATCAAAAACAGATGGCCAGATGAAAGGGCAGTGCCAGAAGGTATGAGACCTTATTGGAAAGTGGCAGATGAGATCTCAGAAGCCGACGGCATAATTATGAAAACCGACCAGGTAATCCCGCCCACAGGCATGAGGAAAACCATTCTGTGCAGGGCCCATGCGGGCCATCTGGGGAACACCATGACACGTCGCAGAGTAAGAGAAGCCTACTGGTGGCCGTCCATGGACCAGGAGATTCGCACCATGATTGCGAGGTGCCATGAGTGGCTCAACAGTGACAAGCGCCTGAAGATCAGACAGGCGCCCATGATTCCCTAAGAAACCCCAGAAGCGGTGTGGTCAAAAGTAGGTCTAGACTTTATAGGACCATTGGAGGCGACGGCGCCCGAACATCGGTACGGCATAGTGCTAGTGGACTACTTATCGAAGTGGGTCGAGGCCGAGTTTGTTCCCAACATTATGACCGCAACAGTAATAGAGGTCCTCACTGCCATTTTCCAGAGGGAAGGGCTCCCCAATGAGTTAGTAACAGACAACGGGGTACAACTAATATCCAGAGACATGGAACTGTTCCTGAGGAAGCACAACATACACCAGAAGAAAGCAGCACTCTATCATCCCCAAGCTAATGGGCTCGTCGAGAGGACCAATAGGTTTATTAAGGAAGCCATCCAATTAGCGACTGCTTCAGGAATGGATCCCCTCAAAACAACAAAAGAGGCCATCGCAGCTCACAGACTGACTCCCAACGGGATCACCCAAATTTCCCCTTTTTGCATGTTGAGAGGGAGGAGAGCAGCCTCCACGCTAGTGCCGCCATGGTTGGCCAGAGTAAGAGAAGACGAAGAAGTAGACATGTCAGAAGTGGTGTGGAGAATAGAGAACAGCAAGGCACGCATGAAAAAGTGGAGCGACAGAAGAAGAAGGACCACACAAGGGTCAGACGTAAAAGAAGGAGATTGGATCAAAATACGGTTACCGACCAAGGATCAAATCGCGGGCTCACGGTTCAGCAGACCTTTGAAGGTGATTCACCGAGGAGCCAACCATGTCTGCACCGAAGATGAGCGCACATGGAACATGGAAAGAGTAGCCATGTTTGAAAAGAGGCAAGACACAGAAAAGACCTTTGAAAGGTCTGAAGCTGAAGGAGTAATGGACAATGGGAGAGGGGAAGAACGAGAGCCGGAGACAGACAGAAGAGAAGTTGAAGAAAATGAGTTTTAAGCGGATGCACCCACAGTTGAGCGAGAAAATGACCAGCAGGACGTGTGCAGTGAGAGAGGCGATCGTCCGCGAAGGGAACACAGAAGACTGGTGAGATACAATGACTATGTCTTGCAATAAGCTGCCTTTGCATTATCAGAGGGAGGTGTGTAGAGACATCGCGAGACCTCCCAGTCTCGCGAGATCTCGTGCGCGGCCGGAAGTGCGGCCCCGCACGCTAAGCGCGGATTACAGCGGGAGAACGCCATGGAGCAAGACGCGCTCCTGGGCGCTCCTACCAAGCAGAGGCCTCAAAGCCTTAGGAGAGACTATGAACATTTATACCAGCTGTCTCACAGTTCTGGGGCCTGTTGCCCTTCGTTGACTCATTTCATATATGATGCAGATTTACTTTGATGTCACCGAAAAATAAAAAGACACAACCTGCAACTTCACCGCCAACACCCACCCCTCCCCCCATCAATTCCACTTTAAATCACTTCCATGAAACACTTGTGTATAGGCGCGTTATAAATGCCATATCATATCATATCATGGCAGTGGTGCACCCAAAGATATGCTATCATTGCCACTTTAAAATCGCTTTGGGGTCCCATCATGTGATGAGGTGCAGTCTCCAGGAGTGCAAGAAAATATGCAGGCTAATTTATCACACCAGTAATGCAGTGGCTCGACTTCTACACCCTTGTGTCATTTATCCTGCATATATACATCACCACTATGCCCGAGGTGGATGGACCATTCATGTGCATCACAATTTATTGAAGGGTCACCCCTGCACCTTTTCATTACGTTCCAAGCCGTATGGGTTATGGAGTGGCCAGTTTGAGTGAGAGCTTTGTCTGCACCTCTGGTGTTCATCTTTTCCTGTGTTTGTCTGTTTTACCCATCATGACTTGTATCTTTTGCATGTTTGTCTCATGCGATTCTTGGAGGGCAACAATACACAAGGCTCTGTCTCCAGGTGGCAGCTCTGGCAGACATCCAAGTACTGTATCAGTGCTGCGGCTGCCTCATTTTCAATGCAGCAGCACACGAGAGGCGGTTTACTCATCTCCAACTCACACCTCTGCCTGTCAAAGCCTGCCTGCTGTTGTATTGCACGCCTTGCGGTTGTGTGTAATGATACCAAGAGCCAATTTTCCATTGCACCCCGTTTCATTCTGGCTGTGCCAGTTCTCCACAGATACAACTAGTAAAAATCAACACTACTGCAGTCTAATTCTTCCTGTTCTGTGCTTGACTCAACAGGGAAATCTATTAACAATTGGTGGTACTGCACTCTGAACCCTCTGGTCCAATACAATTCTTTGACTTAGTATTCAAGGGATTTGTATTACTCTTGGGCCACCCACGCATGCAGCACGCACTCACAAATGACAGGCGGGAGAGCGGATTAGAAGAACGTCTTTTGACTTACTGCACAAAAACCCAGACTTGTTTTAGAGTGGAAAAGGTTGCTTTAATGTGACAGGTCAAAGTTTACAAATAACCGCTTACCTGGCTCCCTGGCCTTACAAACTAGCCAACTGTTTTAAACAAACCAATTAATAATTAACACTTTCATTTCCCCAACAATTAACTAATTAAATAAATAAATAAATCCACTTCCTCCCTAACCATCCCTTTGGTCCCGACCATCTCCTTACCACTTCTCAAGGCGTCCGATTTTCTCCCCGGGGCCATGCCCCTTCAGGCTCAATACCTGTTCCCCCGGGGTAGCCCTTTTGTGCAAACAGCACCACCCCCATCCTTTCCCGCGCCATTCCCCCATTGTGCTTCCCTCTCCCCACATCTAAAGGGGCCATGCCCCCAGGACCAGAAAAACCCTTCACTGAGGTGTTCTTTCTGCCCCACCCCTACCAGTAATCCTTACTTCCAACTGCTTAACATGTCTCCCACCAACGAGCCCAATGGTGCCAGATAATGACTATTCCCAAACTCCGACAAGTGGACACCATCCTCTCTAAATATCATGAACCCTTCATAAACTATTTCCTTGTAATCCAAAACCTGTACCACCACTGAGGCTCAAAATTTTACCATCTCTCTGTTTATCCCCTTCCTTGCACGCTCTATCGCTCCCTCACTTCTCGCTCCCCTCCAAACTCTCCGCGGCAACAACTTAGTCCAGACTACAGATGCTTGAGGCCACATTTCTCATACCCATAACAAATCTCTTTTCATTTTCCTCAGAAGAGCCACTCCTGTATCTCTTACCAGGTCATTTTCCCCAGCATGAATAATCACCCCATCTGGAGACCCGTAGCATTCCCTCAACCCCGCCAACATAGGAATTAACTGATCCCAGCGAAGACCCCCTAAACCGGACCATTTTACCAAAACATTTTTATAGCTGGAACCCAATTGTGTGCCAAAAACCCTTTTCCCAGCTTGTTTCCCCGCCCACTTAACAATGGACTGCCCCACGATCCAAATTTGTGCAATCTGCCCCGGCTTCCGAGCAGCATCTGAAAAAGAAATTACAAATCAACAACAGACTACTAAATGCAACGTTCCTGCTAACTTCTGAAAACTCCATCAAACATCCCCCTTGCCCAAGTCCCTGACATATCCTTTGTATCTCCCTGACTTCCAACGCCCCTGACTTTTCACCTTCTCCTCTGAATAACCCATCCTACAACCTTCAGATGCTGCCCCCATCCTAAATTAATGAGTTCCAAAATCCTCCGCCTTTTCCTCCACTGCTACCAGAGCCTTCCGTACTACTCCCAGAACTTGTTGCGCTGATAATGGCTCCCCTTTCTCATGCTGGAAAACCAAACCTATCCTACTCCCACAACGCTCCTTCCAAATCAAACCTGTCCGAACCTGGCATAACTCCTTACTCCCTCGACCCAGTAAAACCCAAGAGCCCTTTCCTTTTTGATCCGTCTTAGACCTCCTGATCTTGATATCCAAACCTAACTCTGTAAACTGGACATCCTCCCATTGCAGCCCACCTACCCCACTTTTTCCCCCCACCAGCTCGGAAACCCTAAAGGCCCCCCAATAGCCAAGTAAAACAGGTTGCGAACAATTCTCCTTCCCAGGCAGACCAACAAATCCCCCCCACCGCCTGACACAACCTGGTTATCAATTCCGCTGATACCGGTCTCCTCTTATCTTTTTCCCTCTTACTTTCCCTTACCCATCCTTCCAACAACACCCTGTTTGCCATTTCTCCACCGCTCGGCTGAAAACCCCAAAACCACTTCCCATAGAAAGCAATCCCTGCCAGTTTCCCCGTTATAGTTGACCTAGACCAGCCCCTATCAATGCACCTCAAGAGGAAATTAGTGACATCATACCTTCTCCTTTCTTCCGCGCCCCCCCAACATTTCCAACTACAAACCCCCCTCCTATAAAATCTTCCCAAGCCCTACTGTATGCCTCTCTAGATGTCGGAACCAGGGAACCCTCCATCAATGCAAGCGCTCTCAGCCTCCTATTTTCCACAGCTCCTCCGGAATCCGCTGCCCCTCCTGATTCGCCTCTGGAGCCAATCCACGGAATCTTTGCCATTGAAAACGAGATAATGCATCAGCGATGCCATCATCCTTCCCTGCACATGTGTTGCTTTGAACACCACATTCCATTCCATGCAATGCAGAACACTCTCATCAACCTCGCCACCCTCTGATCCTTTGCTGACTGCCGATTCACTACATGAACCACACATTCATGTCAATGTTGAAATTCACTTTCTTGTTTTCCAACTCCTTCCCCCACAACTCCAATGCAACCAACAAAGGAAAGAATTCCAGGAATGCAATGCTCCTTCCCTCCTTCAAACAAAGCGATGGCCACTTCTCCGCACACCATTTCCCTCTCCAAAACACTCCAAAACCTCCTGCATCTGCTGCATCTGAAAATATCTGGACTTCCCAAGACACCGGATCTCCCTGCAACCACATGGATACTCCGTTAAAGCTCTCCAAAAAACGCAGCCAGATTCTACAATCTTCCCGCACTGCACCTGATACTCTTATCCGATGATGTGGGTACTTTGCTCCTGCCATAGACCGCGCCATGTTTCTGCAAAAAGTCCACCCTGGGGCCACCACCTTGCATGCAAAATTCAAATGCCCCACCAAACTCTGCATTTCCACTAGCATCAATTTCTTGCCCACCCCCCCCCCCCGCTTTCTCCAGCAATCCTGCCAATTTGCTCACCTTGTCGTGCGGCAAGCATGAGGTCATCGCTACTGAATCCAGTTCAATCCCTAGAAATGTCAACACCACTGCAGGCCCTTCTGTTTTGTCTTCCGCTAGAGGCACACCCAGATCCCCCATCAAATCTTGGAACAACGTTAGCATCTCTGTGCACTCTCTTTCTCCTTCCGCCCCGCTAATAAACAGAAAATCATCTAGGTTATGCAGCACACTTTGACAACCGGAACTGTATGAAAAAACCCACTGTAGGAAGGAACTGAAACGCTCAAACAAGGCGCAAGAAATTGCACACCCCATTGGCAAAGCTTTGTTGATGTATATCCTGTCCTTGAATTGCAGCCCCAACAGCCAAAAATCCTCCGGGTGCACCGGCAACAACCTGAAAGCCGCCTTAATGTCACACTTGGCCATGAAAGCCCCACACCCCGCTTTCCTCACCAAATCCACTGCCTTGTCCACACTTGCATATACAACCCCGCATTCCTCAGGGACAATGAAATCATTTATAGACATGCCCTCGGGCCATGACAAATGGTGGATCAATCTGAATTCCCCAGGGGCTTTCTTAGGCACAACACTGAGCAGAGATATCACTAAATCACCCGGCAGATCATTGAATGGCCCTACTATCCTTCCTGCCGCTATTTCCTTGCCCAATTTTTGTCTTACCATCTGTACATTTTCTTTGGCTGACTTCAAATTTTCCGCCCACCGGCGCAACCTTGGTCCCTGATAACCCAGCCTGAAACCATGACAAAAACCCTCACTCAAAATTTTAGCCCCTTCCCTGTCTGGATAAAAAATCCAACCACTTCTCCAGCACATCCAACTTAACTGGCGTAAAAGCCTTTCCCCACAACCCCTCTGCCGGCTCCTCTCCCCCTCCCTCTGTCTCCTTGTTGGAAACACTGAGTGAGAGAGTGTTTCCCTGCACATTTGCTACATTCATGTCTGAACCTACAGAAATTCCTTGTGCAGCCGTCCTTGTCAAGTGCCCAACACGCTGCTGAGGACTGCCTTCTGCCTACTCCCCCCACCCCCTTCTGGGCGGGGCAACCAAGAAAGGGCCGGAAAGGCACAGGCAGCCCACTTGCTGTGTGCAGAGTCGGGGCAGGCCTCATTGGTGCCATCCATTTCAGCCATAAATCCATGTCTATCTCCCCCCAAACCGCCTGACTGTCCTCCACCATTCTTGCTCTGAATTCCTCATCATAACTCACCCACGCAAAACCTCAGAAACTTGTAAACGCCTTCCTGATCACATCCATATATTTTAACAGAGCCACGCACCGCTCTGGAAATTTCTCACAATATACACTTGCATAAATAATAAACGCTGACGTCCAATTTTCAATAGTCACCCATACTCTTGGGCGCGAGGCCAACTCTCTCTCCTCTTCCTTAGAACCCTCCTTTGTTCTCATTTCCCTATGAAGCAGCTTAAATACGTCCACAAATTCCCCTGACTGAATCTTATCCTTAGTCGCTGCCATCAAGTGTGCCCCCAAAGGTTTCGTGATGCCCATGTAAGGTAGCTTCTTCTCCTTTCCCTTCACATCAGCTTCTTTCTCTTTTGAAACCTGTACCTCAAGCGCCAATGACTCAACCAGTTTGTCCGTTTGTACCTCCACCGAGCAATTTCCCTTGTCACTCACCATGGCTCCAATAGCCTGTACACCAATCTTTCTCCTTGCCCCTTGGAGAACAGACCCTTCATTTCCTGCCCGTATGCCTGTTCAGTGGCGGTAAGGCTCCTGCTGGCATATGCCACTACAAACACCTCTGTTGGTTTGGATGGGTCCTTTTGTGTGAGGATGGCCTCCAGCCCGACGGGGCTGGCATCGACGATGAGTTCGGTGTGTTGTTGGGCGTCAAAATATGCCATGTCCTCGGCACTGGTGATGGCGTTGCGGATGGCCTCAAATGCTTCCTGGCAGTCTTTTGACCACACGAAATGTTGGTCCTTGCGGGTGAGTAACCGTAGAGGGTTGCTTATAGTGGCATAGTCCTTTAAGTACCTTGCACAGTAGCTGGCAAGTCCGAGGAAGGAACGTAGTTCTGTTGTGTTTGTGGGGGGTGTGGCTGTGTTCAGAGCGGCCACCTTGTCTGGATCTGGGCACATGCCGTTCTCTAAGAACATTTGCCCAAAGAAACGCAGTGACTTTTTATCGAACACACATTTTTCTTTGTTGAGCGTGAGGCCTGCAGACTCCAGTGCGGCGCAGACTCGATGTAGGGCCACATCATGCTCTTCCTTGGTCTTCCCGAATACCAATACATCGGCTGAGTAGTTGAGACAGTTGGGCACGTGACGTATGACTCGGTGAATTTCTTCTTGAAAAATCTCTGCAGCGGAGGAGATGCCAAATCTCAACTGCTTATATTGGAAAAGTCCCATGTGTGTCACGAAAGTTGTAATGTACCGGGACTCGGGACCTATTTCAATCTGGTGATATCCCTTTGTCAGGTCTAATTTGGAGAATGTGGTGGCCCCGTGGAGTAAATGGATCATGTCCGTGATCCTTGGCGCATGGTGTCGCTCTCTTTCGATGGCAACATTTGCCCTCCGCATGTCTACGCACAGGCGAATTGTGCCATCTGGGGATTTTTTGGGAACGGGGACTATGGGCGACACCCAGGGAGTTGGCCCGGAAACGGGTTCGATGACTTGGGCTTTGATGAGCTTTTCCAACTCGTCCTCCACCTTTTTGTGAATGTTCACTGGTATTCCCCTTTAGTGCTGTGCTATGGATGGTACATCGGGGTTGATGTGGAGATGCACTTTTCTGTTTTTGAGCTTTCCCAGCCCTTTTAATAACTTTGGGAATGTGTGCTCGATGGTTTCCGGTTTCGCAAAGTATTGGTGTGCCATGAGCTGGTATAGAATATGTACCAGTCCCATGTTGACCGCCGTCTTGAAACTCAAGATGCATCCGCTGTTGGCATCTGTCTTGAATATGTGAAGCAGTATTTTTGCGGCATGTGACTTATGCGCGCACCATGCTGTGATGGTGCCCTTGCACTGCAGAGGCGTGGTTGCTCCGTACGGATAGATGTCCACGGTGGCCTTCCGTATCTTTGGTGGGTTGATTAGGGTGTTGTATGCTTGCTCACTGATGATATTGACGGTCCCCCCTGTGTCTATGAGAAATTCCAGGGGCGTATTGTTGACGTATAGTGTGAGCATGGGGCTGTGTTGGGTGGCCGTTTTGTTGTCATTCAAAGCCCAGACATACCCTTTTTTTCTTTGGTCGTCCTCGGAGGAAGGAGTGTCGCTGGACGAAGGAGACCTCATTTCTATGTACCTGACGAATCTTCTCCTTTGACTGTGCCTTGGTGTTTCCGTTGACCACCTCTAATCGTGGGTTGGGGCGTTTCGGCGTTCACTGCCTTCTCTGCATTGTGTCCTGTAATCGTCCTCATGTCTCATATCTGTCGGGCTGTGGTGGGTGTTTCTTCTGCGTTCAGGCAGCCTTTGCCTGCTTGACGTGGGAGTGGGTGCATTTTTACATACCACCCTGAAATGGTCCATGCCGCCACAGGCGGCGCATTGTTGGCCTACTGCTGGGCACTCTACAGTGTGCAGGTATTCGTACCCGCACCTGTAGCACGTGCCCTCCGGACATCTGTTGTTGGCGCTTGTGAGCGCGGCTAGTTTGTTTACCTGATCTGGTGGGTGCTGTTGTAGTGCTATCTTGCCTAGGCTGTTCAGCTGGTTCTCGACTGCCGCTTCTATCCTGGCAAGAGCCAGGATTTCTTCAAGCGTTCTCTGTTTCTGCAGCAGTTGCTTTCGGAATGGTTGGTATTCATCCTGCGATGACTTGTGAGCGTAACGTTTCTTCTTTGGAGTATCTGTGAAACTCGCAGTATTTGAGTTTGATACAGAGGCGCATCAGAAAATTATCAAGGGATTCGCCCTTTTCTTGTCTGGTGGTGTGAAATACGTGTCTCTCATAGTCAATGTGAGTATGTGGGGCAAAGTATTCTGTTAGTTTGCTGTGGAGCTCTCCATATGTGGCGTTATCCAGGTTTAGTAGCTCCCCTGCTATGTCTATCACTACTGGTCCCACTGCTACTGACAGGGTGTTCTTCAACCTGTCTTCGTCCCTAAGACCTATTGCCCCAACATGGAACTTAAAGTCCCTCAACCATATGGCCCAGCGGGGTCCTAGATTGGTGGTGTCACTCAAGTTGAATGGCAGGGGCATATTTAGTGTTTGCGTAGTCCCACCAGCAGCTGCGGCTGGATTTGCTTGGGTATTGACAGTAGTGTCCCCATCTGAGCGTGAAGATGAAGCTGTGGTCGCAGTGGAGGCCGAGGATGCCACCGGACTGGACATGGTGGTGTTAGTTTTTGCCCTTGAGGGTTAATTATTCTTAATTGGGCCTGAATTATGTTCTTTGGTTGTATTCTGAGTCGTGTATCCCCCACTCACTGTTTGTTTGTACTTGGAGTAATTTTCTATATCTGTACCTGCTCAGTTGTGTCTGCTCACACTGGTCGTTGGATGCTCTCTGGCTGTCTGCTGGTTTGTTTTGCAGCCTACGGCTCGTTCCTCAGGTTGTCCAGATATGTCCTCTGTACGAGCTGCGACAGGCTGGTGTGTGGACTTCCGGTGCGCCCCACGTGGGTAGCAGCGTGTCGGTGTTGTCGGCCTGGACTGCAGGCTGGTGCTCTACTGGGCCTTACGGCTCCTCTTATATGTTTGGAGAGGCCCGCGGGGTATGGAGCGGTCCTGCTCCGATTGCATGCGGAGGGTTTCCTGCTGTCGGGACCTCTGCGGGTCCGTGCACACCGTGCATGTGCGGCAGGCTGTGGGCCGTCACAACGGTGCTTGCAGGAGGTGCGCCTACGCGTTCGTGCTGTCCGATGACAGCCCTCCTGGAGTGTGGGGTTCGTGTCTCGTGGCCTCGTCGCCAGTGTAATACTCTTGGCGGCCACCCACGCATGCAGCACGCACTCACAAATGACAGGCAGGAGAGCGGATTAGAAGAACGTCTTCCTTTATTAAATTTCAAACTGGAATGCCACTTACCCCGGATCCTCCCCCCTAACCCAACGTCACTTCCTTGCCCATTAGACCGCAATGGCGGCCCTCTTCCCAAAACGATGTGGATGGGCTGTATGTCCGTCAGGGCGTTACGGCACACCCTGACAGGATTGGCTGGCACCACAGGAACAGCTGGTAGTACTGCACTCGTATTCTTTGTCCGTCAGCAAAGCTGTGGGCACGGTGGTCTAATCTGCTCTGTACGCTGCAGAGCATATTACATCACCGCCCCCCCCCCCCCGGTTTGCCTGGGACTGAAACTTCCTCTCATGACCTTGGACGAGTGGGGTCATGAGAGAAAGTTACAGTTTGGGGATGCTGTGACTGACAGAAGTGTCAACCAGCAACAGCTGGCACTTCTGTCAATCACAGCTGCCTGATTTAATCATAGTGGGCGCATCTGCCGCCGCGGGTGCGGCCATGGTGGGATAATGTGTCCTGACGTGGCGTGGTCGGACCGGGGGCACAGGCAGGGCCTCGGCTCAGTTGCACTTTTTGGAAACTGCCGGGGCCTAGCCTCGGCTGGCCCTGGCCCACTTAAAACACTGCATCAGGGTAATCTTGAATTGGTACATGGCCTTGTAACATTTGATCACCTACTAATAGACTCAGGTTAACAGTGTGGTGAGGCCTGCCTCCTTGATCACCGGGGCAGGCCGCCACTGATGCCGGGTCTACCCGGCATGAACCATGAGGCTGCATCCATGCAGGGGACACCAGGCAAGGTCACCCTGCTAACTCTGGATCACCGGAGTACGACACGTGGGCTGGGGGCACCCAGCTCACCGCAGCCCCAGCTCTGGGGGCACCCAGGCCGGAGTTGCACAGGTAGCCGTGGTCGCACAGCCCATACCTTCAAGTGGGACGGTGTTGCCCAGCAGAGGCACTGCCCTTGTGCAGGGCCCCCCCATTAGGCCTCCTGCACGCGGTGTAGCACCAGCATGGTGCTCAACACAACACCAGAGTCAGCTCATGGTTAGACTGGCGAGCCAGAAGCGGCTCGTCCTTTTTTCATTGGGATGGTCACATGGTAACCACCATGTGACCATTGCATACAACTTGGGAGCTACCAAGCTCCCAGGAGGGCGGTGACATGCAACAGGCAGCTTCTTTTTACTAAGGTGTTTTGATAGGTCGATTTGTGGATCCCTAAACCTGTACTTTAGGTAGTGTAACATGATCCGCATGCAAGGCATAGATTGGGCTCCTTGTCCATCGCAATGCTGAACTCAAAGCCAGGCAAGACAGGCTCAATAAAAGGAATGCAGTTTGTAGTGTCGTCCGGTAGAAGACAAGAGTGCATACTTGTCTTTACACGGGCACAGCAGTGGAAGAACTGAGAATGGGTTTCACAGCCACGCTGAAGTGTAGTGCTGCAATTGGATAAAGCAGTGTGGTGTTACCCGTGTGAGCCATAAGGGAGTCGCTTGAACCAGATAAACCTTGTTAATAGACATTGTTGGCAAATAAAGACCACCCCACGTAAGTACTCTTGTTATTCACCTGCCTCCATTTCAAAACAAAAACACCAGTTAGTATCCAACTCAATCTTTGTTGTTATATGTTTAATCCCTATCTTTGTTCTCATCTTTTCATGTCTTTTGGCACGTCTATTAACAAGATGTATGCTGCTATTGCTGCTGTGTTATGTGCGCGTAATGTTCAAGACAATACAGCTCATTTTAACCTCTTAACTGCTGAGGGTTTTTGCTCCTGGTGCTGAGACTTTTTTTTGGAAATTTCAGTATGTCACATTCAATCCCTTGTAACCTTTTGTTAAAAGTGATATTCTGGCCAAATGTGCACCCTTTTCTTCCCACATGTAGACGGTCATAACGCCATCAAGGATTCCTAGTTTTCTGTTTGGGGGGGGGATAACAAAGAAGTGACCAAATGGTGTGTGTTTGCAGAAAATACCAATAAAATTATGTACAAAGAAGCCTGTGGTTTATTTTTCGTGTAAGAGTTAGGAACAAATGGGTTGCAGTTCTGAATTAACCATTTCCAAGCCTTGAAGAACCGGTTGAATGGAAAAACACAAATATATTTTTCATAAGGTTACCATCGGTTTTGTGAGAAGTAGGAGATTTTTCCCTTTTTTTCATATGACATGATTGGACGGAATGGAAAAGGAGGGCAGGAAAGCTCAATCGGAACACAGAAAAGCTTACATTTCTGAAAGGCATACAAAATTCCAAGTTCAGGGATGGGACATTTGTGCAGGTCAGGCAACAACTATTTACCTAAAATGTCTATATAAGGGACAGAAAATAAAGTATGTGCTGGACATGTTTGGACTTGTAAGGTAATGGCTTCTCTGAATACTGAGAAAAGCAATGAACTGCTACATTCCCCCGACTCTTCTAGTTAGGAAATCACACCTTCTTCATAATGTTTCACAAAACAAGCAATGCCATGAGCAAAAAACTGAGCCATGGTACACAGGATTTTTATGCTGACGGCCTAAACAGACGTACTTAGCATGTGAAATTAAGGAAAACATATGTGGTGAAGAATGAGAAGCATACATTTTCTGAAAGAGCACAGGCAGACCTTTTGAAGGATAGGTGATTTTGTGCAGGATACAAAAGCGTACATTGCCTAAAGCAGTGACTAAATGTAGTTCACATTTGGGAAATGAAAGGGTTGCGTAACAAGTGCAGTAAGAAATGTATGAAAACGTTATCAAAACCAAGATAAAACAACAAATGTCCTATCTTCCCACATTATCAGTAGATCTATCGACACACCTGATTTTTGTGTGTATATAGTAAGTGGATTTTATACAAGGGAATAATGCATTTTAAGGTGCGGCGGAGAAAGATGACAGCCCTGGCATATGGGCTGCAAAGACATAAAACAAAAGTCAAGTTCCCAAATCTGGGAACTCAAGTCCTCTGCACTCTATGGGTGGCTCAATGTGAGTCCTATTATTAATTTTTTCTATTAAATAGAAGATTGGGTAATATATTCGATTGAGATTAACAGTAGAATGATCAATAATAATTGTTCAATTGCACATGTACAAATATACACAATGACAAAACGTATATTAGTTTAAATCCAATGATTTATTTAGGAGCCCAACGCGTTTCGTGAATTGGTTCACTTCTTCAGGGGCAATTTTCATAATTTTCAAAATGTTCAAACTTTTCAAACAATCTCTGAAAAACATAACATTCAAATAAATCCACATTAGAACAAAGCATCTCAATGCAGAGTATCTTATATACTATTACAAAGGTAATCAAATCAGTCATATCATAACGCCTAATTTTGTGGATAAAGATCCAAAAAGAAACCCATATCACGCTCATTCATTCGTTCCTTACTAATAGTCATAGACACACTGTGTCCTGTCTGTACAAACAAGTTCATCACAAGGTGAATCACATATAATGTCTATTTGGTATGTTGTGTTAAACCCAATAGTCAATAAAGTAATTGCTGTCAAAAATAGGACATGTTAATATTCCAAGAGAACATTTACCTATGATTTAGATTATATCAGTCATCAAAAAGATAGCTTTACATCATAGAGAAGGTGGGAAGTAGATCCTCTGTCTATTCGCATCGATTATGCTGCGGTCCTATTAAAAAAATATGCAAAAAAATTATTGTAAAAAATTATTGGAATGGATAGGTAGGTAAGAAAAAGTAAGGATAGTAAAGGCTGTGGCATAGCTGTATCTTACCAGCAAGGGTCTCAACACAGTAAACGAGTAAATGCTGAAGAGGGATCCAGTTTATTAGTGTGGTCAGCCATTTTGTTCAGCAAAGAATGGGCCAGGGAAAACCCCTGATCTAAAAAGAAATTTAAAAAAAAGGGAGGGTTAAATGACCCTAGTGGGCTTAAAGTCAAACAAGAATCAAGGGTCGAAGTACACTCACGTTGGACGAAATAGTGTAGAAAAAAAGAAGAAGAACACAGTCTTCCGGGGGGAGCTGTCTCCTGGCAGGATCCGCTACAAAGGAGGTGACTGGAAGCGGTCCTTAAATACTCAGAAGTATAGCGATGGAAATCAACGTACTGCGTCGAGAGAACGTGTGACATCACGGTGTAAACACTGTGATGTCATCACGCGCATGCGCAGTTGCAGTCAATATTTAAGTAGATACGAAGAAACAAGGGTTGTTGGAGGATGTCCTTGGAAAAGATCCACTTAGCAACGAATGAAAAAAAAGGAGGGGTTTGATACTGTGTGTTAAAGCAGGAACATGTATATTCCAATGTAAAGTGTCTCGGTAAACATAAAAGGATAAGTAAAAGAATATTTAATGGATGCTGAATGCAAACTCGACTGGCAGAAAAGACCTGAATGATGTTTAACGAGTAAACGCATCTAAAACAAAGTAAGAGCCAACAAAACCAGATGGTGCGCATAAAGAAGTATTATGGGATAATAGTATGAGATAATAAATGTGGTCAACATCGTAAGAGTAATAAAAAAAGGGAGGAGATGGTAAAAATAGAATAATTAAGAAAATAGTGTAAAAAATGTAAAAAAGTCATGTTGTGTGGGATACATCTCAAAAGATCAGTCGTCGTCATGGTTTGAATTTACATGTCCCTAATACTAAATCTATCTAATTTGTGATAAATGGTAAACATGACAATAATATAGAAATCACAACATTATCAGCACCGTTCAGTTTTGTAAGGTATTTACAATTGTATACAGAGAGATAAAATGGAAAAAGACCATTAGTAACAGTGAGACAGTCTTTACGCAAGCTCACAATCTCAGAAACATATCATGAGGAAAACATCAACAGGAACAGTAGGGTTGTTTAAACTGGAGTGCAAGACTCTGAATAATGGGAACAGGAATCATAGACCTGGGGCGTTGAAAAAAAGGTCTGCTAAAAGTAATATAATTGTAAGTAATATTTTGGGAGGGTAATTATCATCTAGATTCATCTTATCTCTGGTAAGATTTATAAGAAAGGACCCATATAGAAGTCTTCGTTTAGACCCAATAGGGCTAATGCATCAAGTTTGTGGATCCAATATAATTCTCTTTGTGAAGTCTTTTTGCATTATCTCCTCCCCTGGGTAAGTGTTTCATGATTTCCAGGACCACCCATCGGATCTGTGAGATGTTATGTCGGTTCTCATTGAAATGCCTAAATACTGGTGACTTCTGATTGCCTGTTCTTATATTAGATTTGTGCTTGGTAAGTCTTTCCTTTATTTTTCGTGTGGTTTTGCCTACATAGTATTTGCCACAAGGGCATTTCAAGGCGTAAGTTAGATTTTTGTTGTCACAAGTTGCAAAATCTTTTAGAGGAATTTTCTTGCCACTATTGGGATGTCGGATGTGGTCTCCTTTCAAAATATTAGAACAATGTTGGCAATTAAGACAGGCAAATGTGCCGTTCTTTGGTTTAGCCAGGAACATTTGCTGTTGACTTTTTTGTTTTTTAGCTCTGATCAGTGAGTCTCTGAAGTTCTTGCCCTTTTAAAGGCCAACATTGGAGGTTCCGGAAATAGTTTGTTGAGATTGCTATCAGACTTTATGATGTCCCAATTCTTTAGAATAATCTTTTTGATCCGAAAGCTTGGACTTGAAAATTTGAGTGTGTGTATCAATCTCATGTTTTCATTTCTTGGCTTCTCTTTCAACAGAGATAATAAATGTGGTCAACATTGTAAGAGTAATAAAAAAGGGAGGAGATGGTAAAAATAGAATAATTAAGAAAATAGTGTAAAAAATGTAAAAAAGTCATGTTTTGTGGGATACATCTCAAAAGATCAGTCGTCGTCATGGTTTTCTTTTCTTAATTATTCTATTTTTACCATCTCCTCCCTTTTTTCATTACTCTTACGATGTTGACCACATTTATTATCTCATACTATTATCCCATAATACTTCTTTATGCGCATCATCCGGTTTGATTGGCTCTTACTTTGTTTTAGATGCTTTTACTCGTTAAACGTCATTCAGATGTTTTCTGCCAGTCGAGTTTGCTTTCAGCATCCATTAAATATTCTTTTACTTATCCTTTTGTGTTTACCAAGACACTTTACATCGGAATATACATGTTCCTGCTTTAACACATAGTATCAAACCCCCCCCTTTTTTTTCATTCGTTACTAAGCGCATCTTTTTCAAGGACACCCTCCAACAACCCTTGTTTCTTCGTATCTACTTCGATATTGACCACAACTGCGCATGCGCTTGATGACGTCACAGTGTTTACACCATGACGTCACACGTTCTCTCGACGCAGTACGTTGATTTGCATCGCTATTCTTCTGAGTATTTAAGGACCGCTTCCAGTCACCTCCTTTGTAGCAATCCTGCCAGGAGACAGCTCCCCCCGGAAGACTGTGTTCTTCTTCTTTTCTTCTACACATATTTCGTCCAATGTGAGTGTACTTCGACCCTTGATACTTGTTTGACTTTAAGCCCACTAGGGTCATTTAACCCTCCCTTTTTTTCGGATTTCTTTTTAGATCAGGGGTTTTCCCTGGGCGATTCATTGCTCAACAAAATGGCTGACCACACTACTAAACTGAATCCCTCTTCATTATTTACTCGTTAACTGTGTTGAGACCCTTGCTGGTAAGATACAACTATGCCACAGCCTTTACTATCCTTACTTTTTCTTATCTACCTATCCATTCCAATACGTTTTTACAATATTTTTTTTTGCATATTTTTCAAATAGGACCTCAGCATATTCTGACGCGAATAGACAGAGGATCTACTTCCCACCTTCTCTATGATGTAAAACTATCTTTTTGATGACTGATATATTCTAAATCATAGGTAAATGTTCTCTTGGAATATTGACATGCCCTATTTTTGACAGCAATTACTTTATTGACTATTGGGTTTAACACAACATACCAAATAGACATTATGTGTGATTCACCTTGTGATGAACTTTTTGTACAGACAAGACACAGTGTGTCTATGACTATTAGTAAGGAACAAATGAATGAGCGTGATATGGGTTTCTTTTTGGATCTTTATCCACAAAATTAGGCGTTATGATATGACTGATTTGAATACCTTTGTAATAGTATATAAGATACTGTTACGCTCACCTGCCTCCCACAGGGGCGTCGATCTGAACTGGACAGCTGCGGTCTCCACCAATGTTACGCCTAGTGCCAAGATGACAGACTGGACTGGCCCACCTAGCTTCGTTTGCTTGGCCCGTGGGAGTATTCTTCTGCAAATGGAGAAAGGGAATTAACCACCCGTGGAGTTGAGTGTTAACCCCCAGCCCCCGCTGTTCTCCCCACTGATCACCTTTAATGTCCCCTCTTATAGTCTCACCTGATGGTTTAGAAAGATGAGCTCTCCATCCTGCATTGTGCGCAGGGACGCGTAGATAACCAGTTGCTTCACTGGTTCGAAGGAATTGGTGAGTTCCAGAACAATATTGACTCTGAGATTTCCGGCAAGACGCCGTAAATATATGGTTCGGAAGAGTTCAA
This sequence comes from Ambystoma mexicanum, assembly GCF_040938575.1. Taxonomy (NCBI): domain Eukaryota; kingdom Metazoa; phylum Chordata; class Amphibia; order Caudata; family Ambystomatidae; genus Ambystoma; species Ambystoma mexicanum. The sequence continues at coordinate 923,532,975 of NC_090930.1, forward strand.
ATGTCTGACTTTCACTCTTGTCCGTTTTCTTGCAGGTTGCAGCTTGACCCTAGCGAAGAGTTCCTTGTGGCAACCGGTAACGTTCAGGAAAGGATTTGTATTATCCAACACAGTTCGATAAAATAATGTCAGTATGTAACCTGTGGCTTTCTCCCTTATTCAGGTGCTGAGAGAAATTATGAAGTCTCGGGGAATAATGCCTCCGGCGGTAAAATTAGGTAAGTCTATTGTGGTGAGAAGGATTCCCCTTGTTTGTCCCTTTGTTTCACCTTGCTGCCCTTTTGTTCCCCTTAGGGGTCGGGGTGCGGCAAAGATGAGGTGGAGGCTGCGCCAACCCGTGAAGAGGAATAGTACCCCCGGCGGTAAAATCAGGTAAGTCTATGTGGGGTAACTAATATTGCCTCTGTTTATTTCCTTTGGCTCACCTTGCTGTTCTTGTGTTCCCCTTAGGTTCCGGAGTACGGCGGGAACATGCAGAAGGATGCGGTGGATAGTGAAGATGCTGCAAAGGCTGGGGAGTTCAGCGCGGCGCTGCAGCAGGCGAGGCGACGCGCATAAAATAACTTCTTTCTTCCAGCTCGAAGGCACGGTGGATCAGGAATTCAGGTAAGGATCAAAGGTATTGCTCTTGTTCTAAGCTTTTCTCCTTCTTTCTCCCTCTTTCTAGGAGCTCCAGACTCGAGGCAGGCGTGGAAGAAGACTGGATGCAGACTTGCAGGCACAGTGAGCGTTACGCTGCTGGATGCAGAATAATGCGAAGCATGTGCTGCTCTTCGGACGTGGTTTAAATAGCCTCCAAAGTAGTGCCAGGTGAGTATTCCTCCTCGACCCCACCCGAGTAGAAAATAGTCCCTAGGTAAAGTAGTCCCTTCCAAGCCTCTTTTGGCTTGGAGCTCTTGCAGCATGGTCTGCATCAGGTAAGTTTGCAGCATGGTCTGCATCAGGTAAGTTTTAATCTATGAGCCTGGCGCCATAGACGCCAGGACTGAACCCAAATAGCCCCTAGCAGGGGTTTTTGGGCTTGCTTGGAATAACTTGATGCCTGCTTCCGGGGTTGCTGGACTTGATCTGGATCCCCGGGGGTAGGCATCATGACATATACTCTGCATTGAGATGATTTGTTCTAATGTGGATTTATTTGAATGTTATGTTTTTCAGAGATTGTTTGAAAAGTTTGAACATTTTGAAAATTATGAAAATTGCCCCTGAAGAAGTGAATCAATTCACGAAACACCTTGGGCTCCTAAATAAATCATTGGATTTAAACTAATATACGTTTTGTCATTATGTATATTTGTACATATGCAATTGAACAATTATTATTGATCATTCTACAGTTAATCTCAATCGAATATATTACCCAATCTTCTATTAAATAGAAAAAAATAATAATAGGACTCATCACTGAGCCACCCATAGAGTGCAGAGGACGTGAGTTCCCAGATTTGGGAACTTGACTTTTGTTTTATGTCTTTGCAGCCTATATGCCAGGGCTGTCATCTTTCTCCCCCGCACCTTAAAATGCCAGTTCCATTCCCTTGTATAAAATCCACTTACTATATACACACATAAATCAGGTGTGTCGATTGATCTACTCATATTGTTTGTATATATTTGACCCTGTTGGGTTGGCATATTCAATCAATCGCACTCATATTATTCACTATAAGTATGTCATTTTCCAAAATCAATCTACTAACTGACAAATCAGCTACTACTTTAGCATTTAGCGAAGAAGAAGCTAATCGAATACTAGGTCTCATTAAAGACACAGAGACCACTTCTGCTAGTAATGACAACCCTGAAAGGCTAATATTTAAATTGGAAAAATTAATAAGATGTGAAATTTCACCAAAACTTTATGCTACCACATTAGCCCAATATTTTAAAAGCAAGAAAATACCCAGAGGACTCAGAGTCTGTATTCAGCCTACATTGTGCAAAGGAAACCAGGCTTTCATCAAAAGATGGGAGCAGAAACTAAATAAATGCTCATTGGATTAAATCCTATTAATAATTGAGGAACTGTAAAAATCTTTGAATTCTATCAATGTGGAAATTGAAGAAATCACATCACAGCTTTCAAAACTTAAAACACAGGAGGAATTGAAACAAATTCTTGAAGACACAAATCAAAAATGTACGTCATACAAACAAGAGATCGAACAGAGGAAAATACGTAAATTTAGAAGGCATACCTTGGACTATGCTAGAGACATATACTCCTGGGCGGAGTATTACAATAATTTAAGACCTTAAAAAACGCAAACAAGACCTCCAAGACATCCAAACCAACAGAACAACACTGACAGTTCAGACGTGACTAGTGGAGAGTGCGACAATCCAAGTACTAGCACCAGTGAAAATCGGACACCAGCCAGCGAAGCTCAAACAGGTAACATAATTACACAAACAGTACCCATCAGTGATCCACCTCCTTTTTTAGAAGGAGGCGAAAGACCCGCAGAGGGCAAAAGAAAACAAAGACAGAAAAACAAGTAAAGGATTCAATCATCTTCAATATTTCATCTAAACAACTCACCAAAGCACAAGAAGCCACTCTCAATTTGGGAATTTCTTTTATTCCCACAACTTAAACAACACTTTTTGAAGAAGAAGTTAACCTTTTTAAACTAATCCGTAAAATGGAACTTAAAGTCTTCTTCGACTCAATACCTGAACTTCCAACTCGACGTAACCAACATGAGTTCCTTGAAATGAAGAACAAAAGCACATTTCACCCTCAACTTAACCATGCAGCAATCAATTTATTCAAACATAAAACCACTAAAGATCTCAAACGCCTCAAATATGGCCCCAGCAGTAAAATCAACATAAGGAAACATCAACTGAAACTAATAAAAGAACTTGCAGAGGATAACACTATCACTCTTAATCCAGCGGACAAAGGCGTAGCTTTGGTTATGATGGATACTACAATGTACAATGAAGGATGCATGAAATTACTAAGAGATGAAGAAACATACGTGGTGTTGGATAATGACCCTACTACAGCAATCAAAGAGGTGATCAAAAAGACCATTGACAAAGCAATCGACCATGATTGGATTTCAGACTGCACTGGTGAATTTCTGTTCAAGACATTCCCAGTCATTCCAGTACTATACGCATTACCTAAAATGCATAAGAATATGCAGGATCCACCGTTCAGACCAATTGTAGCGGGTACGGAAAGCATATTTCACCCATTGGCTATACATTTGGACAAGGCACTCCACCAGCCCTTGGTACAGAAGACAGAAACTTACTTAAAAGACAGTTTGCATTTCTTGAACTTGTTGGATGAACTACATTTAAATGAATCCCAAGTCCTTTTGTTTACACTAGACGTTACCAGCCTTTATACGTCAATTCCACATGCAGAAGGTACAGCTTCATTGGAATGGTTCTTGTTACAACATGATGACGTTCTGATACATAAAGAATTTGCGATTGAAATCATCAATATTATTCTTTACAATAATTACTTCCGCTTCAACAACAATTTCTACCTCCAGATTTTGGGCACATCAATGGGATCCTTGGTGGCCCCTGCATATGCAAATATTTGTATGTACCATTTTGAGAAAAGATTTATTCTAAACAAAGAACCTTGGAACAAGAACTTGATTTTCTGGAAACGATTTATTGATGACATTTTTGGTATCTGGAATGGGACACAGGATGAATTGCAACAATTTTTTGTCTACCTTAATGGGTGTCACGGAAAGATTCAGTTCACATTGGAAATAGGCAACCCACAAATACATTTCCTGGATGTTGACATAGCCAGACTAGACAACACATTTATCACAAAAATCTATAGAAAACCTACGGATGCCAATAGTACCCTGCATTACGCAAGTTTTCACCCATCAAATTTGAAACAGAATCTACCTTACAGCCAATGCCTAAGGGCTAAAAGAATCACTTCAGATGCAACCCAATTGACACATGAACTTGAAAAAATGCGAACAAGATTTAAGACAAGAGGATTCCTGGAACATACTATCAATAAGGCTATTGAACGTACTGCAACCTTGGAGAGAAAAGAACTGTTGAAAGAGAAGCCAAGAAATGAAAACATGAGATTGATACACACACTCAAATTTTCAAGTGAAAGCTTTCGGATCAAAAAGATTATTCTAAAGAATTGGGACATCATAAAGTCTGATAGCAATCTCAACAAACTATTTCCGGAACCTCCAATGTTGGCCTTTAAAAGGGGCAAGAACTTCAGAGACTCACTGATCAGAGCTGAAAAACAAAAAAGTCAACAGCAAATGTTCCTGGCTAAACCAAAACACGGCACATTTGCCTGTCTTAATTGCCAACATTGTTCTAATATTTTGAAAGGAAACCACATCTGACATCCCAATAGTGGCAAGAAAATTCCTCTAAAAGATTTTGCAACTTGTGACAACAAAAATCTAATTTACGCCTTGAAATTACCTTATGGCAAATACTATGTAGGCAAAACCACAAGAAAAATAAAGGAAAGACTTATCGAGCACAAATCTAATATAAGAACAGGCAATCAGAAGTCGCCAGTATTTAGGCATCTCAATGAGAACCGACATAACATCTCACAGATCTCACCTGCTGCAGCGCCGCGCTGAACTCCTCGGCCTTCGCAGCATCTTCCCTATCCACCGCATTCTTCTGCATGTTCCCGCCGTACTCCGGAACCTAAGGGGAACACAAGATAAGCAAGGTGAGCCAAAGGGAATAAACAGAGGCAATATTAGTTACCCCCCATAGACTTACCTGATTTTACCGCCGGGTGTACTATTCCTCTTCACGGGTTGGCGCAGCCTCCACCTCATCTTTGCCGCACCCCGGCCCCTAAGGGGAACAAAAGGACAGCAAGGTGAAACAAAGGGACAAACAAGGGGAATCCTTCTCACCACAATAGACTTACCTAATTTTACCGCTGGAGGCATTATTCCCCGAGACTTCATAATTTCTCTCAGCACCTGAATAAGGGAGAAAGCCACAGGTTACATACTGACATTATTTTATCGAACTGTGTTGGATAATACAAATCCTTTCCTGAACGTTACCGGTTGCCACAAGGAACTCTTCGCTAGGGTCAAGCTGCAACCTGCAAGGAATCGGACAAGAGTGAAAGTCAGACATTTGAACTCTTCCGAACTATATATTTATGGCGTCTTGCCGGAAATCTCAGAGTCAATATTGTTCTGGAACTCACCAATTCCTTCGAACCAGTGAAGCAACTGGTTATCTACGCGTCCCTGCGCACAATGCAGGATGGAGAGCTCATCTTTCCAAACCATCAGGTGAGACTATAAGAGGGGAAATTAAAGGTGATCAGTGGGGAGAACAGCGGTGGTGGGGGTTAACACTCAACTCCACGTGTGGTTAATTCCCTTTCTCCATTTGCAGAAGAATACTCCCACGGGCCAAGCAAACGAAGCTAGGTGGGCCAGTCCAGTCTGTCATCTTGGCACTAGGCATCACATTGGTGGAGACCGCAGCTGTCCAGTTCAGATCGGCGCCCCTGTGGGAGGCAGGTGAGCGTAACAGTATCTTATATACTATTACAAAGGTATTCAAATCAGTCATATCATAACGCCTAATTTTGTGGATAAAGATCCAAAAAGAAACCCATATCACGCTCATTCATTTGTTCCTTACTAATAGTCATAGACACACTGTGTCCTGTCTGTACTAACAAGTTCATCACAAGGTGAATCACATATAATGTCTATTTGGTATGTTGTGTTAATCCCAATAGTCAATAAAGTAATTGCTGTCAGAAATAGGGCATGTCAATATTCCAAGAGAACATTTACCTATGATTTAGATTATATCAGTCATCAAAAAGATAGTTTTACATCATAGAGAAGGTGGGAAGTAGATCCTCTGTCTATTCGCGTCGAATATGCTGAGGTCCTATTCAAAAAAATGCAAAAAAATTATTGTAAAAATTATTGGAATGGATAGGTAGGTAAGAAAAAGCAAGGATAGTAAAGGCTGTGGCATAGCTGTATCTTACCAGCAAGGGTCTCAACACAGTAAACGAGTAAATGCTGAAGAGGGATCCAGTTTAGTAGTGTGGTCAGCCATTTTGTTCAGCAAAGAATGGGCCAGGGAAAACCCCTGATCAAAAAAGAAATCCAAAAAAAGGGTGGGTTAAATGACCCTAGTGGGCTTAAAGTCAAACAAGTATCAAGGGTCGAAGTACACTCACGTTGGACGAAATAGTGTAGAAGAAAAGAAGAAGAACACAGTCTTCCGGGGGGAGCTGTCTCCTGGCAGGATCCGCTGCCACAAAGGAGGTGACTGGAAGCGGTCCTTAAATACACAGAAGTATAGCGATGCAAATCAACGTACTGCGCCGAGAGAACGTGTGACGTCACGGTGTAAACACTGTGATGTCATCATGCGCATGCGCAGTTGCGGTCAATATTGAAGTGGATACGAAGAAACAAGGGTTGTTGGAGGATGTCCTTGGAAAAGATCCGCTTAGTAACGAATTAAAAAAAAGGAGGGGTTTGATACTGTGTGTTAAAGCAGGAACATGTATATTCCGATGTAAAGTGTCTCGGTAAACATAAAAGGATAAGTAAAAGAATATTTAATGGATGGTGAATGCAAACTCGACTGGCAGAAAACACCTGAATGATGTTTAACGAGTAAAAGCATCTAAAACAAAGTAAGAGCCAACAAAACCAGATGGTGCGCATAAAGAAGTATTATGGGATAATAGTATGAGATAATAAATGTGGTCAACATCGTAAGAGTAATAAAAAAATGGAGGAGATGGCAAAAATAGAATAATTAAGAAAATTGTGTAAAAAATGTAAAAAAGTCATGTTGTGTGGGATACATCTCAAAAGATCAGTCGTCGTCATGGTTTGAATTCACATGTCCCTAATACTAAATCTATCTAATTTGTGATAAATGGTTAACATGACAATAATATAGAAATCACAACATTATCAGCACCGTTCAGTTTTGTAAGGTATTTACAATTGTATACAGAGAGATAAAATGGAAAAAGACCATTAGTAACAGTGAGACAGTCTTTACGCAAGCTCACAATCTCAGAAACATATCATGAGGAAAACATCAACAGGAACAGTAGGGTTGTTTAAACTGGAGTTAAAGACTCTGAATAACGGGAACAGGAATCATAGACCTGGGGCATTGAAAAAAAGGTCTGCTAAAAGTAATATAATTGTAAGTAATATTTTGGGAGGGTAATTATCATCTAGATTCATCTTATCTCTGGTAAGATTTATAAGAAAGGACCCATATAGAAGTCTTCATTTAGACCCAATAGGGCTAATGCATCAAGTTTGTGGATCCAATATAATTCTCTTTGTGCAAGTCTTTTTGCATTATCGCCTCCCCTGGGTAAGTGTTTCATGATTTCCAGGACCACCCATCGGATCTGTGAGATGTTATGTCGGTTCTCATTGAAATGCCTAAATACTGGTGACTTCTGATTGCCTGTTCTTATATTAGATTTGTGCTTGGTAAGTCTTTCCTTTATTTTTCGTGTGGTTTTGCCTACATTGTATTTGCCACAACGGCATTTCAAGGCATAAATTAGATTTTTGTTGTCACAAGTTGCAAAATCTTTTAGAGGAATTTTCTTGCCACTATTGGGATGTCGGATGTGGTCTCCTTTCAAAATATTAGAACAATGTTGGCAATTAACACAGGCAAATGTGCCGTTCTTTGGTTTAGCCAGGAACATTTGCTGTTGACTTTTTTGTTTTTCAGCTCTGATCAGTGAGTCTCTGAAGTTCTTGCCCTTTTAAAGGCCAACATTGGAGGTTCCCGGAAATAGTTTGTTGAGATTGCTATCAGACTTTATGATGTCCCAATTCTTTAGAATAATCTTTTTGATCCGAAAGCTTGGACTTGAAAATTTGAGTGTGTGTATCAATCTCATGTTTTCATTTCTTGGTTTCTCTTTCAACAGTTCTTTTCTCTCCAAGGTTGCAGTACGTTCAATAGCCTTATTGATAGTATGTTCCGGGAATCCTCTTGTCTTAAATCTTGTTCGCATTTTTTCAAGTTCATGTGTCAATTGGGTTGCATCTGATGTGGTCAACATTGTAAGAGTAATAAAAAAAGGGAGGAGATGGTAAAAATAGAATAATTAAGAAAATAGTGTAAAAAATGTAAAAAAGTCATGTTTTGTGGGATACATCTCAAAAGATCAGTCGTCGTCATGGTTTTCTTGTCTTAATTATTCTATTTTTACCATCTCCTCCCTTTTTTCATTACTCTTACGATGTTGACCACATTTATTATCTCATACTATTATCCCATATACTTCTTTGTGCGCATCATCCGGTTTGATTGGCTCTTACTTTGTTTTAGATGCTTTTATTCGTTAAACGTCATTCAGATGTTTTCTGCCAGTCGAGTTTGCTTTCAGCATCCATTAAATATTCTTTTACTTATCCTTTTGTGTTTACCGAGACACTTTACATCGGAATATACATGTTCCTGCTTTAACACACAGTATCAAACCCCCCCCTTTTTTTCATTCGTTACTAAGCGCATCTTTTTCAAGGACATCCTCCAGCAACCCTTGTTTCTTCGTATCTACTTCGATATTGACCACAACTGCGCATGCGCTTGATGACGTCACAGTGTTTACACTGTGACGTCACACGTTCTCTCGACGCAGTACGTTGATTTGCATCGCTATTCTTCTGAGTATTTAAGGACCGCTTCCAGTCACCTCCTTTGTAGCAATCCTGCCAGGAGACAGCTCCCCCCGGAAGACTGTGTTCTTCTTCTTTTCTTCTACACTATTTCGTCCAATGTGAGTGTACTTCGACCCTTGATACTTGTGTGACTTTAAGCCCACTAGGGTCATTTAACCCTCCCTTTTTTTCGGATTTCTTTTTAGATCAGGGGTTTTCCTTGGGCCATTCATTGCTCAACAAAATGGCTGACCACACTACTAAACTGAATCCCTCTTCATTATTTACTTGTTAACTGTGTTGAGACCCTTGCTGGTAAGATACAGCTATGCCACAGCCTTTACTAGCCTTACTTTTTCTTACCTACCTATCCATTCCAATACGTTATTACAATAATTTTTTTTGCATATTTTTCAAATAGGACCTCAGCATATTCTGACGCGAATAGACAGAGGATCTACTTCCCACCTTCTCTATGATGTAAAACTATCTTTTTGATGACTGATATAATCTAAATCATAGGTAAATGTTCTCTTGGAATATTGACATGCCCTATTTTTGACAGCAATTACTTTATTGACTATTGGGTTTAACACAACATACCAAATAGACATTATGTGTGATTCACCTTGTGATGAACTTTTTGTACATACAGGACACAGTGTGTCTATGACTATTAGTAAGGAACAAATGAATGAGCGTGATATGGGTTTCTATTTGGATCTTTATCCACAAAATTAGGCGTTATGATATGACTGATTTGAATACCTTTGTAATAGTATATAAGATACTGTTACGCTCACCTGCCTCCCACAGGGGCGTCGATCTGAACTGGACAGCTGCGGTCTCTACCAATGTGACGCCTATTGCCAAGATGACAGACTGGACTGGCACCGTTTGCTTGGCCCGTGCGAGTATTCTTCTGCAAATGGAGAAAGGGAATTAACCACCCGTGGAGTTGAGTGTTAACCCCACCCCGCTGTTCTCCCCACTGATCACCTTTAATGTCCCCTCTTATAGTCTCACCTGATGGTTTGGAAAGATGAGCTCTCCATCCTGCATTGTGCGCACGGATGCGTAGATAACCAGGTGCTTCACTGGTTCGAAGGAATTGGTGAGTTCCAGAACAATATTGACTCTGAGATTTCCGGCAAGACGCCGTAAATATATAGTTCGGAAGAGTTCAAATGTCTGACTTTCACTCTTGTCCGATTCCTTGCAGGTTGCAGCTTGACCCTAGCGAAGAGTTCCTTGTGGCAACCGGTAACGTTCAGGAAAGGATTTGTATTATCCAACACAGTTTGATAAAATAATGTCAGTATGTAACCTGTGGCTTTCTCCCTTATTCAGGTGCTGAGAGAAATTATGAAGTCTCGGGGAATCATGCCTCCGGCGGTAAAAGTAGGTAAGTCTATTGTGGTGAGAAGGATTCCCCTTGTTTGTCCCTTTGTTTCACCTTGCTGTCCTTTTGGGGCCGGGGTGCGGCAAAGATGAGGTGGAGGCTGCGCCAACTCGTGAAGAGGAATAGTACCCCCGGCGGTAAAATCGGGTAAGTCTATGGGGGGTAACTAATATTGCCTCTGTTTATTCCCTTTGGCTCACCTTGCTGTTCTTGTGTTCCCCTTAGGTTCTGGAGTACGGCGGGAACATGCAGAAGGATGTGGTGGATAGTGAAGATGCTGCGAAAGCCGGGGAGTTCAGCGCGGCGCTGCAGCAGGCGAGGCGACGCGCATAAAATAACTTCTTTCTTCCAGCTCGAAGACACAGTGGATTAGGAATTCAGGTAAGGATCAAAGGTATTGCTCTTGTTCTAAGCTTTTCTCCTTCTTTCTCCCTCTTTCTAGGAGCTCCAGACTCGAGGCAGGCGTGGAAGAAGACTGGATGCAGACTTGCAGGCGCGGTGAGCGTTATGCTGCTGGGTGCAGAATAATGCGAAGCGTGTGCTGCTCTTAGGGCGTGGTTTAAATAGCCTCCAAAGTAGTCCCAGGTGAGTATTCCTCCTCGACCCCACCCGAGTAAAAAATAGTCCCTAGGTAAAGTAGTCCCTTCCAAGCCTCTTTTGGCTTGGAGCTCTTGCAGCATGGTCTGCATCAGGTAAGTTTGCAGCATGGTCTGCATCAGGTAAGTTTTAATCTATGAGCCTGGCGCCTATGGTGCTCGGACTGACTCTCCTTATGAGCCTGGCGCCATAGGCGCCAGGACTGCACCCAAATAGCCCCTAGCAGGGGTTGTTGGGCTTGCTTGGAATAACTTGATGCCTGCTTCCGGGGTTGCTGGACTTGATCTGGATCCACGGGGGTAGGCATCATGACAGATACTCTGCATTGAGATGATTTGTTCTAATGTGGATTTATTTGAATGTTATGTTTTTCAGAGATTGTTTGAAAAGTTTGAACATTTTCAAAATTATGAAAATTGCCCCTGAAGAAGTGAATCAATTCACGAAACACCTTGGGCTCCTAAATAAATCATTGGATTTAAACTAATATACGTTTTGTCATTGTGTATATTTGTATATATGCAATTGAACAATTATTATTGATCATTCTACTGTTAATCTCAATCGAATATATTACCCAATCTTCTATTAAATAGAAAGAAATAATAATAGGACTCATCACTGAGCCACCCATAGAGTGCAGAGGACGTGAGTTCCCAGATTTGGGAACTTGACTTTTGTTTTATGTCTTTGCAGCCCATATTCCAGGGCTGCCATCTTTCTCCCCCGCACTTTAAAATGCATTATTCCCTTGTATAAAATCCACTTTCTACATACACACAAAAATCAGGTGTGTCGATTGATCTACTCATATTGTTTGTATATATTTGACCCTGTTGGGTTGGCATATTCAATCAATCGCACCCATATTATTCACTATAAGTATGTCATTTTCCAAAATCAATCTACTAACTGACAACTCAGCTACTACTTTAGCATTTAACGAAGAAGAAGCTAATCGAATACTAGGTCTCATCAAAGACACAGAGACCACTTCTGCTAGTAATGACAAGCCTGAAAGTCTAATATTTAAATTGGAAAAATTAATAAGATGTGAAATTTCACCAAAACTTCATGCTACCACATTAGCCCAATATTTTAAAAGCAAGAAAATACCCAGAGGACTCACAGTCCGTATTCAGCCTACATTGTGCAAAGAAAACCAGGCTTTCATCAAAAGATGGGAGCAGAAACTAAATAAATGCTCATTGGATTAAATCCTATTAATAATTGAGGAACTGTAAAAATCTTTGAATTCTATCAATGTGGAAATTAAAGAAATCACATCACAGCTTTCAAAACTTAAGACACAGGAGGAATTGAAACAAATTCTTGAAGATACAAATCAAAAACGTACGTCATACAAACAAGAGATCGAACAGAGGAAAATACGTAAATTTAGAAGGGATACCTTGGACTATGCTAGAGACGTATACTCCTGGCAGGAGTATTACAATAATTTAAGACCTAAAAAAACGCAAACAAGACCTCCAAGTCATCCAAACCAACAGAACAACACTGAGAGTTCAGACGTGACTAGTGGAGAGTGCGACAATCCAAGTACTAGCACCAGTGAAAATCGGACACCACCCAGCGAAGCTCAAACAGGTAACATAATTACACCAACAGTACCCATCAGTGATCCACCTCCTTTTTTAGAAGGAGGCGAAAGACCCGCAGAGGGCAAAAGAAAACAAAGACAGAAAAATAAGTAAAGGATTCAATCATCTTCAATATTTCATCTAAACAACTCACCAAAGCACAAGAAGCCACTCTCAATTTGGGAATTTCTTTTATTCCCACAACTTACACAACACTTTTTGAAGAAGAAGTTAACCTTTTTAAACTAATCCGTAAAATGGAACTTAAAGTCTTCTTCGGCTCAATACCTGAACCTCCAACTCGACGTAACCAACATGAGTTCCTTGAAATGAAGAACAAAAGCACATTTCACCCTCAACTTAACCATGCAGCAATCAATTTATTCAAACATAAAACCACTAAAGATCTCAAACGCCTCAAATATGGCCCCAGCAGTAAAATCAACATAAGGAAACATCAACTGAAACTAATAAAAGAACTTGCAGAGGATAACACTATCACTCTTAATCCAGCGGACAAAGGCGTAGCTTTGGTTATGATGGATACTACAATGTACAATGAAGGATGCATGAAATTACTAAGAGATGAAGAAACATACGTGGTGTTGGATAATGACCCTACTACAGCAATCAAAGAGGTGATCAAAAAGACCATTGACAAAGCAATCGACCATGATTGGATTTCAGACTGCACTGGTGAATTTCTGTTCAAGACATTCCCAGGCATTCCAGTACTATACGCATTACCTAAAATTCATAAGAATATGCAGGATCCACCGTTCAGACCAATTGTAGCGGGTACGGAAAGCAAATTTCACCCATTGGCTATATATTTGGACAAGGCACTCCACCAGCCCTTGGTACAGAAGACAGAAACTTGCTTAAAAGACAGTTCGCATTTCTTGAACTTGTTGGATGAACTACATTTAAATGAATCCCAAGTCCTTTTGTTTACACTAGACGTTACCAGCCTTTATACGTCAATTCCACATGCAGAAGGTATAGTCTCATTGGAATGGTTCTTGTTACAACATGATGACGTTCTGATACATAAAGAATTTGCGATTGAAATCATCAATATTATTCTTTACAATAATTACTTCTGCTTCAACAACAATTTCTACCTCCAGATTTCGAGCACATCAATGGGCTCCTCGGTGGCCCCTGCATATGCAAATATTTTTATGTACCATTTTGAGAAAAGATTTATTCTAAACAAAGAACCTTGGAACAAGAACTTGATTTTCTGGAAACGATTTATTGATGACATTTTTGGTATCTGGAATGGGACACAGGATGAATTGCAACAATTTTTTGTCTACCTTAATGGGTGTCACAGAAAGATTCAGTTCACATTGGAAATAGGCAACCCACAAATACATTTCCTGGATGTTGACATTGCCAGACTAGACAACACATTTATCACAAAAATCTATAGAAAACCTACGGATGCCAATAGTACCCTGCATTACGCAAGTTTTCACCCATCACATTTGAAACAGAATCTACCTTACAGCCAATGCCTAAGGGCTAAAAGAATCACTTCAGATGCAACCCAATTGACACATGAATTTGAAAAAAAGCGAACAAGATTTAAGACAAGAAGATTCCCGGAACATACTATCAATAAGGCTATTGAACGTACTGCAACCTTGGAGAGAAAAGAACTGTTGAAAGAGAAGCCAAGAAATGACAACATGAGATTGATACACACACTCAAATTTTCAAGTCAAAGCTTTCGGATCAAAAAGATTATTCTAAAGAATTGGGACATCATAAAGTCTGATAGCAATCTCAACAAACTATTTCCGGAACCTCCAATGTTGGCCTTTAAAAGGGGCAAGAACTTCAGAGACTCACTGATCAGAGCTGAAAAACTAAAAAGTCAACAGCAAATGTTCCTGGCTAAACCAAAACACGGCACATTTGCCTGTCTTAATTGCCAACATTGTTCTCATATTTTGAAAGGAGACCACATCTGACATCCCAATAGTGGCAAGAAAACTCCTCTAAAAGATTTTGCAACTTGTGACAACAAAAATCTAATTTATGCCTTGAAATGACCTTGTGGCAAATACTATGTAGGCAAAACCACAAGAAAAATAAAGGAAAGACTTATCGAGCACAAATCTAATATAAGAACAGGCAATCAGAAGTCGCCAGCATTTAGGCATTTCAATGAGAACCGACATAACATCTCACAGATCCGATGGGTGGTCCTGGAAATCATGAAACACTTACCCAGGGGAGGAGATAATTCCAAAAGACTTGCACAAAGAGAATTATATTGGATCCACAAACTTGATGCATTAGCCCCATTGGGTCTAAACGAAGACTTCTATATGGGTCCTTTCTTATAAATCCTACCAGAGATAAGACAAATCTAGATGATAATTACCCTCCCAAAATATTACTTACAATTATATTACTTTTAGCAGACCTTTGTTTCAACACCCCAGGTCTATGATTCTTGTTCCCGTTATTCAGAGTTTTAACTCCAGTTTAAACAACCCTACTGTTCCTGTTGATGTTTTCCTCATGATGTTTTCCTCATGATATGTTTCTGAGATTGTGAGCTTGCGTAAAGACAGTTTCACTGTTACTAATGGTCTTTTTCCATTTTATCTCTCTGTATACAATTGTAAATACCTTACACAACTGAACGTTTCTAATTATGTTGTGATTCCTATATTATTGTCATTTTTACCATTTATCACAAATTAGATAGATTTAGTATTAGGGACATGTGAATTCAAACCATGAAGACGACTGATCTTTTGAGATGTATCCCACACAACATGACTTTTTTACATTTTTTACACTATTTTCTTAATTATTCTATTTTTACCATCTCCTCCCTTTTTTTATTACTCTTACGAAGTTGACCACATTTATTATCTCATACTATTATCCCATTATACTTCTTAATGCGCATCATCCGGTTTTATTGGCTCTTACTTTGTTTTAGATGCTTTTACTCATTAAACATCATTTAGATGTTTTCTTCCAGTTGAGTTTGCTTTCAGCATCCATTAAATATTCTTTTACTTATCCTTTTGTGTTTACTGAGACACTTTACATCGGAATATACATGTTCCTGCTTTAACACACAGTATCAACCCCCCCTTTTTTTCATTTGTTACTAGGCAGATCTTTTCCAAGGACATCCTCCAACAACCCTTGTTTCTTCGTATCTGCTTCGAGATTGAGCGCAACTGCGCATGCGCGTGATGATGTCACAGTGTTTACACCGTGACGTCACACGTTCTCTCGACGCAGTACGTTTATTTGCATCGCTATACTTCTAAGTATTTAAGGAACGCTTCCAGTCACCTCCTTTGTAGTGGATCCTGCCAGGAGACCGCTCCCCCCGGAAGACTGTGTTCTTCTTTTTTTCTTCTACACGTTTTCGCCCAACGTGAGTGTATTTCGACCCTTGATACTTGTTTGACTTTAAGCCCACTAGGGTCATTTAACCCTCCCTTTTTTTCGGATTTCTTTTTAGATCAGGGCTTTTCCCTGGCCCATTCTTTGCTCAACAAAATGGCTGACCACACTACTAAACTGGATCCCTCTTCAGTATTTACTCGTTAACTGTGTTGAGACCCTTGCTGGTAAGATACAGCTATGCCACAGCCTTTACTATCCATACTTTTTCTTACCTACCTATCCATTCCAATAATTTTTTACAATATTTTGGGTTCCTAAATAAATCATTGGATTTAAACTAATATACGTTTTGTCATTGTGTATATTTGTACATATGCAATTGAACAATTATTATAAATCATTCTACTGTTAATCTCAATCGAATATATTACCCAATCTTCTATTTAATAGAAAAAATTAATAATAGGACTCACCATTGAGCCACCCATAGAGTGCAGAGGACGTGAGTTCCCAGATTTGGGAACTTGACTTTTGTTTTCTACCTTCCCTCTTTTCCACGTGTCCCGATAAAAATGGTACCTCAAATGTGTAGGTGCACTGACCTGGGTGCAAAGGGAAAAGGCTAAACCACTGGTACATCGAACACCTTGGGGAAGACTGGATTATGCTTTGTAGAAAACCCACAGATTTGGGCCTGGGGTGTCACAGCCACCAAGGAAAACAGGGAACCCCATGAATTTCTGAAAACAAGACACACACGTATGAATCCAAAAAGGTCTGACTTGCGGCAATCACCCTAGAATGTATTACCCACAAGGCTCAGCAAAATCCAAACTGTACGGAAAAAACACAATGTTCAGACATGTGCCAACAGGAAACTACGGAAACACGCCGGCAACAATAAATGTCCTTACATTCCCAGAGGTGTCCCAATGAAAAAGGTAGATTAGATGTGTGGGTGCACTTACCTGGGCGCAAAGGGAAAAGGCTAAACAACTGGTAGACCAAAGGGCCTGGGAAGACCACATTTTTACTGTATTTGGTCTGTGGACAACCCACAGATTTGGGCCTGGGGTGTCACAGCCACCAAGAAAAAAAGGAAACCTCATGCATTTCTGAAGGAATCCAAAGAGGTCGGGCTTGCGCAAATCGTCCTAAAATGTGTTACCCACAAGGCCCGGCAAACTAAAAATATAGGGGAAAAAACAAAACATTCAGACATTTGCCACCAGGAAAACAACAACAACACATGTCCCACCTTCCCACGTTTCCATAGGTGTCCCAATGAAAACGGTACCTCACGTGTGTGGGTGCACTGACCTGGGCACAAAGGGAAAAGGCTAAACCACTGATACACCAAAGGACCTGAGAAGACCACATTTTTACTGTACAACCCAAAGATTTGGGCCTGGGGTATTGCAGTGTGAGAAACATAAAGGTGTCTCTCTAGCTAGTCCCCGAGGATCTGTCGTCCAGGTGGCCAGAACACAGCCATAGCTATTGGATCCAGTCCCTGGGGGTGGACCAGTGAGGGAGGATCACCTGGATGGGGGGTCCTTGGGGAGTGGAAGTGGGACACTGACGGGTGAGACGCAGAATCCCCCTTCTTTCAACACCTATTCTCCATCCTGCCACGTAGGATATTCCAAAACACTGACCCCCTTCCCCCTTTTCGGACAGAAACACTTTCGCACAACACGAAAGACAAAGGACTAACACCAGAGATGTTTGCCTGACATGTCCCAATACAAGGATCAGGCAAAGTCAGACAATTGACCACAATCACGCACACCTGACATCCCTTTCCCTTCCCCACAGGGATAAAAGGTGGAGCATGAGAGCATAGGACGAGCAAGGCAGACAACGCGACGTTAGAGCTACCTCAGCACGGCAGTTCAAAAGAAGGCAAAGGACGGCGCATACCGAGGGGGTGACAAGGAGAGAAGCAACCTTGCCCTTTCTGACCAACGCCCTTGAAACCTCTACAGATGGAAATCTAAGACTGAGAACAATAGGCAACGTGTATTGCAACAGATGTCAGCTGGGGGGAGACGGCTGTCTCGGTGGTACCAACCTTGACTCCAAAGAGAAGAAAGCCAAGTGGTTCATCACAGCCGGTGAGTCGAGGGAAGTCGATAAGAAACTGAACTGTGCTGAACGAAAAGTAGCAAGCGGCTAATTTGAACTTTGAAAGGTATAAAGGAACTATTGAGAAAATAGGGGGGAAACCTCTTAACAGAGGTGTCCAAGACCACATGGGTGCTCATGTAGGAGACTCTGGGTGATTACCTGATGGTAGAGACTACCGCAACCAGAAGGCCTTGGGAAGAGGCAAAGAGAGGTCAAAGTGGTCATACATGGGTCTTGTCCAAATCCTCAGTACTGTCGAAAGTCTTTGACCGACAAATGATTGAGAAAGCTAAGGGAAATTAATCCTACATGGGGAAAATTAGCACATGAACAGTGTGTTGACAGGAATGAACCCGACAGATGGATGAACCCTCCAATGGCTCCCAATCGGACAAAGGGCCACCTTCAAGACCCTATGCATCATTCACGGAGCAGTACACCAGACCGGCCCTACATACCTACAAGAGAAGATAAAACCCTACCTCCCATCTTGCACTCTAAGATCAACCACTGCCCTCTTTCTAGTATTTCCAACCTCTAACTCTGTCAGGACAGCAGGATCCTCCTTCTCAACCTTGTCCCCTACTCTATGGAACTCACTCACCCCACATATTCGACACACCCAAGACTATATGACCTTCCGCAAAGCTCTAAAAATGTGGCTCTTTCCGTAATGCCGACTATGACCATCTGAGGCGACTAAGACCTTGCATCCCGATGACAAATGCTCACTGAGATCATGAGAAATGACGCCACTGAATATGCTTATTAAGTCTCTATTAAGAAATTGCGTGCTTGAAATCCGGAATAGCGAGCTCATTAGATCATAACTCCACCCAAACACTCACCTTCCATGTCACTATGCTTACTCTCTACTCTACACCAACATGTATTTCGAGTGCAGCTACACCCCTCGATCAATTTTGGCATAGCTGCTCACAAACCAACATTACTCCATGAACACCTCATTATTCTAATAAATTGGAGCTACACCCCACGGAAACCAGCCTAGCTGCACACATAAGCATCCTACACAGGCCTACGCAGGCAGAACCTAGTCTTGGTGTCCATCATCCAGACTGCACACATTCAACTGATATCAAATACCAACACACCTAATGCTAGGATGCAGTTACCATCAAGCAATTGCATTGGCTGCGCACATAATTGCTGCACCCAAGCACCCATTCAACTGATATCAAATACCACCACACCTAATGCTAGGCTGCAGTTACCATCAGGTAATTGCATTGGCTGCGCACATAATTGCTGCACCCAAGCACCCATTGACACCTTACTCTCTCAAATGACCTGGACTACAGTCCCCAAGGGCGTTCAACCTACCAGCGCTTTGAGGTCATACCAATGATATATAGAGCGCTATATAAATGCCAAATAACCTAACATAACATGTCCACAGTGAATTGTTTGAAAAGACATTAAGACTTGTGAATTCAAGAAAAGCCATTGTGAACCCGAAGGATGGAGGCTAGCATTTGAAAAGGAGTCCGAACCCGGAAGAGGGAGATCGAGGGGTGAAAAGTCACCACCTGAAGTTCATTGAGAAAGGAGCTGTTCGATTGATTTGTTGAATACAACTTGTGAGGGGTCTGCGCCCAGAAGAGGGGGACCCATGGATGAAGCCGTCACCCAAAGTATATGTGGCACAGAACTTTGTATTTGTTTGTTGAATGCATCAGGTCCTCGGAGGCAAGAGACTTTTTATTGGAAAGAGACTTAACCATCAAAGAACCTGATAGCTGGTACAGAAGTGTCGACTTATGCTGGGAAGGCTCGAATGTCTGCTGTGCTCAGGAGAGCCACCTTGTCCCATGCTCAAAATGTGGGGAAGGACGACCCCTGGCAATCACATCCTGACTTATTATTTTGTGAAAACTTCTTTCTTTTGTTTCTTTATTGAGAACATTACCCCACACTTCTTTTTGTATTTAGAGTAAGGATTGGCAATAGGTTTTCTTAGTATAGGACCTTTTATTTTGACACAATGCCACAAGGACTGCCTTATTTTCATTTGATGGTCGAAGCTTTCTCCCATCTTAGAGTTAGGTTTAGGTTAGGCATTTCAAAGTTGAATAAACACCCTTGAACTGTGATCACTTGTGTCTGTCTTTACTGTTGCCACCATGAGTTCCTTTTTATATGGTGTCAGGGTGGGATGCGACTCAATTGAAACTAATTGGGGAACCCTACAATTTGAAAAGCTTAGTAAGAGAGACTCTAGCCCTTCCATCGCCAGTAAGGAATCAATAGGGTTTGATATCTGTAGCAATGGGAAGCTATTATTCCCCTGAGAAAAAAGGAATGATTCCTACAGACTTGGTTTTGATACCTCCTCTGGGGTGTTACATTAGGCTGGAACCAAAATCTGGCTTAGCGTGGAAGTTCGGGGTGGATGTCTTTGGAGGCATTATTGATCCCGACTTTCGGGGAGATATGAAGTTTCTCTTACAAAATCACGGCGAGATCCCTTTTGAGGTACATATCGGAGATCAAATTGCTCAGGGAATTTTATAAAGAGCTCTATTTCCTCAGTTTTGAGAAAGTTAACGAGATAAAATGGAAAGAGGTAACTTTACTTTTACAAGCAATTCCGGAAGAAGAAGGCTTAGAGAAGGGGAGTCCCCTTTTCATTCTAAGACAAGGATTGCTTCACAGAAGGGAAAGCTCCCCAGAAGGCATGGTAAAAACACAATTAGCGATTCCCAAAACCACCAAAAGGTTGTACTGGAAATCGCGCATTCCCATTTTACTGGAGGGTATTTAGGACAATCTAAGCACAGGCACATATTAGTGTGAAGTTTTACTGCCAAGGTATCCATGCAATGTAAAAACGTTCATCCAGACGTGCAAAATATGTCAAAAGACCAGCACGCATATCCCAACACCTGCCCCTCTGAACCCATTGCCGATCATAGAAAGCCCCTTTTCGAGAATTGGCATGGACATAATTGGACCACTTGAAACATCCAGATTAGGTAATAAATATGCCCTGGTGATCGTGGATTATGCAACCCGATATCCTGAGGCATTCCCAATGCAAAGTAATACTACCCAGCAGATCCTTAAACATGTTCTACTGTATTTCTGCAGGGTAGGTTTTCCCAAGGAAATACTAACGGACCAGTGTTCAAAATGTATGAGTGCGCTGATGGTCGAAGTCAAAGAGATACTCCACATTACCACCTTGCGAACTTCTGTGCACCATCCCCAGACCGATGGCTCGATGGCTTGGTTTCTCTCCCTTTGAGTTGCTCTATTGAAGAGAGCCGAGAGATGCCCTGGACATGCTCCAGGAAACCTGGGAAGAATGTGAGGGGGCCCTATTCCCATCTCGCAAACTGCTACCCGAATGCAGGAACATATGACTTAGTTTGGACTCGTAAGGAAAAAGCCCAGAGCCAACAAAAGACCACTTATGACAAGAAAGTGAATTTAAGATCATTCTCCACAGGACACAAAGTACTGGTCCTCTTACCAACCTCAGAGAACAAGCTTGTCTCCAAATGGCACAGACCTTATGAAATAGTAGAAAGAATGGGAACCTGTACTTATAGAGTAGCCCAACCGGATGGAAAACAGAAAATCCAATTATATCATGTAAATCTCTTGAAAGAGTGGAAAAAGAATCTGTCAGCCACCCATGCCAAAGTACTAGCCTGCCTGGTTCCTGAAAATATGGATACCTTTGATCTAAGTCCTTCCGAGTTATCCACTAGACACCAACAAGATCTAAAAGATATAATAATTTAATTTCCCGTTGTATTCTCAGAAAAACCAGGAAGAGTAAAAGGTACATACCACTATATTAGAACACCTAAAAGTAAAGTGCAAGTGGATTTTGGTCACCTGGCCTAAGCCCCACCCACCTGGTGCCTTCCTGGTTGCCGCTTTTTTTCCCCACTTAGCAAGCCCCGCCCACCTGGTGCCTTCCTGGTTGCCGCTCTTTTTTCCTACTTAAGGAGCCCTCCAGCCTCATTTCCTTTGCAGATGGGGAGCAGTTGCAAGCGGATCTTGGTCACCTGGCCTAAGCCCCACCCACCTGGTGCCTTCCTGGTTGCCGCTCTTTTTCCCTACTTAAGGAGCCCTACAGCCTCTTTTCCTTTGCAGATGGGGAGCAGGTGCAAGTGGATCTTGGTCATCTGGCCTAAGCCCCACCCACCTGGTGCCTTCCTAGCTCCTGCTCTTTTTCCCCACTTAGCAAGCCACCCCCACCTGGTGCCTTCCTGGTTGCCACTCGTTTGTCTTACATATGGAGCCCTGCAGCCTCTTTTCCTTTGCAGATGAGGAGTAGGTGTAAGTGGATCTTGGTCACCTGGCCTAAACCCTGCCCACCTGGTGCCTTCATGGATTCTGCTTCTTTTTCGCACTTAGCAAGCCCCGCCCACCTGGTGCCATCCTGGTTGCCCCTCTTTTTCCCTACTTAAGGATTCCTCCAGCCTCTTTTCCTTTGCAGATGGGGAGCAGGTGAAAGTGGACCTTGGTCACCTGGGCTAAACCCAGCCCACCTGGTGCCTTCTTGTTGCAAGCTCTTTTTCTCCACTTAGCAAGCCCCGCCCACCTGGTGTCTTCCTGGTTGCTGTTCTTTTTCCCCACTTAGCCAGCCCCGCCCACCTGCTGCCTTCCTGGTTGCCGCACGTTTTCCCTACTTATGGAGCTACCCTGCCTCTTTTCTTTTGCAGATGGGGAGCAGGTGCAAGTGGATCTTGGTCACCTGGCCTAAGCCCTGCCCACCTGGTGCCTTCCTGGTTGCCGTTCTTTTCTCCACTTAGCAAGCCCCGCCCACCTGGTGCCTACATGGTTGCAGCTCTTTTTCCCTACGTAAGGAGCACTCAAGCCTCTTTTCCTTTGCAGATGGGGAGCAGGTGCAAGTGGATCTTGATAAACTGTCCTAAACTCCGCCCACCTGGTGCCTTCCTGGCTGCCGCTCTTTTTCCCCACGTAGCAAGCCCTGCCTACCTGATGCCTTCCCGGTTGCCGCTCTTTTTCCCTACTTAAGGAGCCCTCCAGCCTCTTTTCCTTTGCAGATGGGGAGCAGGTGCAAGTGGATCTTGGTCACCTACCCTAAGCCCCACCCACCTCGCGCCTTCCTGGTTGCTGCCCTTTTCCCCCACTTAGCAAGCCCCGCCCACCTGGTGCCTTCCTGGTAGCTGCTCTTTTTCCCTTTTCAAGGAGCCCTGCAGCCTCTTTTCCTTTGCAGATGGGGAGCAGGTGCAAGTGGATCTTAGTCACCTGGCTTAAGCCCCACCCACCTGGTGCCTTCCTGGTTGCTGCTCTTTTTCTCCACTAAGCAAGCCCCACCCACCTGGTGCCTTCCTGGTTGCCCCTCTTTTAACCTACTTAAGGAGCCCTCCAGCCTCTTTTCCTTTGCAGATGGGGAGCAGGTGTAAATGGATCTTAGTCACCTGGCCTAAACCCCGGCCACCAGGTGCCTACCTGGTTGCCGCTCTTTTTCTCTACTTAGCAAACCCCGCCCTCCTGGTGCCTTCCTCATTGCCGCTCTTTTTCCCTACGTAAGGAGCCCTGCAGCCTCTTTTCCTTTGCAGATGGGGAGCAGGTGCAAGTGGATCTTAGTCACCTGTCCTAAGCCCCACCCTCCTGGTGCCTTCCTGGTTGCCACTCTTTTTCCCCACTTAGCAAGCCCCGCCCACCTGGTGGCTTCATGGTTGCTGCTCTTTTTCTCTACTTAAGGAGCCCTCCAGCCTCTTTTCCTTTGCAGATGGGGAGAAGGTGAAAGTGGATCTTGCTCACCTGGTCTAAACCCCGCCCATCTGGTGCCTTCCTGGTTGCTGCTCTTTTTCACCACTTAACAAGCCCAACCTACCTGGTGCCTTCCTGGTTACCGCTTTTTTTCCCTACTTAAGGAGCCCTCCAGCCTCTTTTCCTTTGCAAATGGGGAGCAGGTGCAAGTGGATCTTAGTAACTTGGCCCACCTAGTGTCTTCCTGGTTGCCGCCCTTTTTCCCCACTAAGCAAGCCCCGCCCACCTGGTGCCTTCCTGGTAGCCGCTCTTTTTCCCTACTTAAAGAGCCCTCAAGCCTCTTTTCCTTTGCAGATGGGGAGCAGGTGCAAATGGATCTTGCTCACCTGGCCTAAGCCCCGCCCACCAGGTGCATACCTGGTTGCCGCTCTTTTTCTCCACTTAGCTAGGCCCGCCCACCTGGTGCCTTCCTCGTTGCTGCTCTTTTTCCCTACTTAAGGAGCTCTGCAGCCTCTTTTACTTTGCAGATGGGGAGCAGGCGCAAGTGGATCTTAGTCACCTGGCCTAAGCCCCGCCCACCTTGTGCCTTCCTGGTTGCCGCTCTTTCTCCCCACTTAGCAAGCCCCGTCCACCTGGTGCCTTCCTGGTTGACGCTCTTTTTCTCTACTTAAGGAGCCCTCCGGCCTCATTTCCTTTGCAGATGGGGAGCAGTTGCAAGCGGATCTTGGTCACCTGGCCTAAGCACCGCCCACCTGGTGCCTTCCTGGTTGCCGCTCTTTTTCCCTACTTAAGGAGCCCTACAGCCTCTTTTCCTTTGCAGATGGGGAGCAGCTGCAAGTGGATCTTAGTCACCTGGCCTAAGCCCCACCCACCTGGTGCCTTCCTGGTTACCGCTCTTTCTCCCCACTTAGCAAGCCCCGTCCACCTGGTGCCTTCCTGGTTGACGCTCTTTTTCTCTACTTAAGGAGCCTTCCGGCCTCATTTCCTGTGCAGATGGGGAGCAGTTGCAAGCGGATCTTGGTCACCTGGCCTAAGCCCCACCCACCTGGTGCCTTCCTGGTTGCCGTTCTTTTTCCCTACTTAAGGAGCCCTACCGCCTCTTTTCCTTTGCAGATGGGGAGCAGCTGGAAGTGGATCTTAGTCACCTGGCCTGAGCCCCACCCACCTGGTGCCTTCCTTGTTACCGCTCTTTTTCCCTACTTCAGGAGTCCTCCAGGCTCTTTTCCTTTGCAGATAGGGAGCAGGTGAAAGTGGATCTTGTCACCTGGCCTAAGCCCAGCCCACCTGGTACCTTCATGGTTGCCAGCTCTTTTTCTCCACTTAGCAAGCCCCGCTCACCTGGTGACTTCCTGGATGCTGTTCTTTTTCCCCACTTAGCAGGCCCCACCTACCTGCTGCCTTTCTGGTTGCCGCATTTTTTCCCTTCTTATGGAGCCCTCCTGCCTCTTTTCCTTTGCAGATGGGAGCAGGTGCAAGTGGATCTTGGTCACCTGGCCTAAGCCCTGCCCACCTGGTGCCTTCCTGGTTGCCGTTCCTTTTCTCCACTTAGCAAGCCCCGCCCACCTGGTGCCTTCCTGGTTACCGCTCTTTTTCCCTACTTCAGGAGTCCTCCACGCTCTTTTCCTTTGCAGATAGGGAGCAGGTGAAAGTGGATCTTGTCACCTGGCCTAAGCCCAGCCCACCTGGTACCTTCATGGTTGCCAGCTCTTTTTCTCCACATAGCAAGCCCCGCCAACCTGGTGCCTTCCTGGTTGCAGCTCTTTTTCCCTACTTAAGGATCACTCAAGCCTCTTTTCCTTTGCAGATGGGGAGCAGGTGCAAGTGGATCTAACTCACCTGGCCTACGCCCCACCCACCTGGTGCCTTCCTGGTTGCCACTCTTTTCCCCTACTTATAGAGCCCTCCTGCCTCTTTTCCTTTGCAGATGGGGAGCAGGTGCAAGTGGATCTTGGTAAGCTGGCCTAAGCCCCGCCCACCTGGTGCCTTCCTGGCTGCTGCTCATTTTCCCCACTAAGCAAACCTCGCCCACCTGGTGCCTTCCTGGTTGCCACTCTTTTTCCCTACTTATGGAGCCCTCCTGTCTCTTTTCCTTTGCAGATGGGGAGCAGGTGCAAGTGGATCTTGGTAAGCTGGCCTAAGCCCCGGCCACCTGGTGCCTTCCTGGCTGCTGCTCATTTTCCCCACTTAGCAAGCCCCGCCTACCTGGTGCCTTCCCGGTTGCTGCTCTTTTTCCCTACTTAAGGAGCCCTCCAGCCTCTTTTCCTTTGCAGATGGGGAGCAGGTGCAAGTGGATCTTGATCACCTGGCCAAAGCCCTGCCCACCTAGCGTCTTCCTGGTTGCTGCCCTTTTCCCCCACTTAGCAAGCCCCACCCAACTGGTGCCTTCCTGGTAGCTGCTCTTTTTCCCTTTTCAAGGAGCCCTGCAGCCACTTTTCCTTTGCAGATGGGGAGCAGGTGCAAGTGGATCTTAGTCACCTGGCTTAAGCCCCACCCACCTGGTGCCTTCCTGTTTGCTGCTCTTTTTCCCCACTAAGCAAGCCACGCCCACCTGGTGCCTTTCTGGTTGCCGCTCTTTTACCCTACTGAAGGTGCCCTCCAGCCTCTTTTCCTTTGCAGATGGGGAGCAGGTGCAAATGGATCTTAGTCACCTGGCCTAAGCCCGCCCAGCAGGTGCCTCCCTGGTTGCCGCTCTTTTTCTCTACTTAGCAAACCCGCCCACCTGGTGCCTTCCTCATTGCCGCTCTTTTTCCCTACTTAAGGAGCCCTGCAGCCTCTTTTCCTTTGCAGATGGGGAACAAGTGCAAGTGGATCTTAGTCACCTGTCCTAAGCCCTACCCACCTGTTGCCTTCCTGGTTTTCGCTCTTCTTCCCAACTTAGCAAGCCCCACCCACCTCGCGCCTTCCTGGTTGCTGCCCTTTTCCCCCACTTAGCAAGCCCCGCCCACCTGGTGCCTTCCTGGTAGCTGCTCTTTTTCCCTTTTCAAGGAGCCCTGCAGCCTCTTTTCCTTTGCAGATGGGGAGCAGGTGTAAATGGATCTTAGTCACCTGGCCTAAACCCCGCCCACCAGGTGCCTACCTGGTTGCCGCTCTTTTTCTCTACTTAGCAAACCCCGCCCTCCTCGTGCCTTCCTCATTGCCGCTCTTTTTCCCTAAGTAAGGAGCCCTGCAGCCTCTTTTCCTTTGCAGATGGGGAGCAGGTGCAAGTGGATCTTAGTCACCTGTCCTAAGCCCCACCCTCCTGGTCCCTTCCTGGTTGCCGCTCTTTTTCCCCACTTAGCAAGCCCCGCCCACCTGGTGCCTTCATGGTTGCTGCTCTTTTTCTCAACTTAAGGAGCCCTCCAGCCTCTTTTCCTTTGCAGATGGGGAGAAGGTGCAAGTGGATCTTGCTCACCTGGTCTAAACCCCGCCCATCTGGTGCCTTCCTGGTTGCTGCTCTTTTTCGCCACTTAACAAGCCCAGCCCACCTGGTGCCTTCCTGGTTACCGCTCTTTTTCCCTACTTAAGGAGCCTTCCAGCACCTTTTCCTTTGCAGATGGGGAGCAGGTGCAAGTGGATCTTAGTAACTTGGCCTAAGCCCCGCCCACCTAGTGCCTTCCTGGTTGCTGCCCTTTTTTCCCACTAAGCAAGCTCTGCCCACCTGGTGCCTTCCTGGTAGCCACTCTTTTTCCCTACTTAAAGAGCCCTCGAGCCTCTTTTCCTTTGCAGATGGGGAGCAGGTGCAAATGGATCTTGCTCACCTGGCCTAAGCCCCGCCCACCAGGTGCATACCTGGTTGCCGCTCTTTTTCTCCACTTAGCTAGACCCGCCCACCTGGTGCCTTCCTCGTTGCTGCTCTTTTTCCCTACTTAAGGAGCCCTCCAGCCTCTTTTACTTTGCAGATGGGGAGCAGGCACAAGTGGATCTTAGTCACCTGGCCCAAGCCCCGCCCACCTTGTGCCTTCCTGGTTGCCGCTCTTTCTCCCCACTTAGCAAGCCCCGTCCACCTGGTGCCTTCCTGGTTCACGCTCTTTTTCTCTACTTAAGGAGCCCTCCGGCCTCATTTCCTTTGCAGATGGGGAGCAGTTGCAAGCGGATCTTGGTCACCTGGCCTAAGCCCCACCCACCTGGTGCCTTCCTGGTTGCCGCTCTTTTTCCCTACTTAAGGAGCCCTACAGCCTCTTTACCTTTGCAGATGGGGAGCAGCTGCAAGTGGATCTTAGTCACCTGGCCTAAGCCCCACCCACCTGGTGCCTTCCTGGTTACCGCTCTTTCTCCCCACTTAGCAAGCCCTGTCCACCTGGTGCCTTCCTGGTTGACGCTCTTTTTCTCTACTTAAGGAGCCCTCCGGCCTCATTTCCTTTGCAGATGGGGAGCAGTTGAAAGCGGATCTTGGTCACCTGGGCTACGCCCCACCCACCTGGTGCCTTCCTGGTTGCCGCTCTTTTTCCCTACTTAAGGAGCCCTGCCGCCTCTTTTCGTTTGCAGATGGGGAGCAGCTGCAAGTGGATCTTAGTCACCTGGCCTAAGCCCCACCCACCTGGTGCCTTCCTTGTTACCGCTCTTTTTCCCTACTTCAGGAGTCCTCAGGCTCTTTTCCTTTGCAGATAGGGAGCAGGTGAAAGTGGATCTTGTCACCTGGCCTAAACCCAGCCCACCTGGTACCTTCATGGTTGCCAGATCTTTTTCTCCACTTAGCAAGCCCCGCTCACCTGGTGCCTTCCTGGTTGCTGTTCTTTTTCCCCACTTAGCAGGCCCCACCTACCTGCTGCCTTACTGGTTGCCGCACTTTTTCCCCACTTATGGAGCCCTCCTGGCTCTTTTCCTTTGCAGATGGGGAGCAGGTGCAAGTGGATCTTGGTCACCTGGCCTAAGCCCTGCCCACCTGGTGCCTTCCTGGTTGCCGTTCCTTTTCTCCACTTAGCAAGCCCCGCCCACCTGGTGCCTTCCTGGTTACTGCTCTTTTTCCCTACTTCAGGAGTCCTCCAGGCTCTTTTCCTTTGCAGATAGGGAGCAGGTGAAAGTGGATCTTGTCACCTGGCCTAAGCCCAGCCCACCTGGTACCTTCATGGTTGCCAGCTCTTTTTCTCCACATAGCAAGCCCCGCCCGCCTGGTGCCTTCCTGGTTGCTGTTCTTTTTCCCCACTTAGCAAGCCCCACCCACCTGCTGCCTTACTGGTTGCCTCACTTTTTCCCTACTTATGGAGCCCTCCTGCCTCTTTTCCTTTGCAGATGGGGAGCAGGTGCAAGTGGATCTTGGTCACCTGGCCTAAGCCCTGCCCACCTGGTGCCTTCCTGGTTGCCGTTCCTTTTCTCCACTTAGCAAGCCCTGCCCACCTGGTGCCTTCATGGTTTCAGCTCTTTTTCCCTACTTAAGGATCACTCAAGCCTCTTTTCCTTTGCAGATGGGGAGCAGGTGCAAGTGGATCTAACTCACCTGGCCTAAGCCCCACCCACCTGGTGCCTTCCTGGTTGCTGCTCTTTTTCCCCACTAAGCAAAACTCGCCCACCTGGTGCCTTCCTGGTTGCCGCTCATTTTCCCTACTTAGCAAGCCCCGTCCACCTGGTGCCTTCCTGGTTGACGCTCTTTTTCTCTACTTAAGGAGCCCTCCGGCCTCATTTCCTTTGCAGATGGGGAGCAGTTGCAAGCGGATCTTGGTCACCTGGGCTACGCCCCACCCACCTGGTGCCTTCCTGGTTGCCGCTCTTTTTCCCTACTTAAGGAGCCCTACCGCCTCTTTTCCTTTGCAGATGGGGAGCAGCTGCAAGTGGATCTTAGTCACCTGGCCTAAGCCCCACCCACCTGGTGCCTTCCTTGTTACCGCTCTTTTTCCCTACTTCAGGAGTCCTCCAGGCTCTTTTCCTTTGCAGATAGGGAGCAGGTGAAAGTGGATCTTGTCACCTGGCCTAAGCCCAGCCCACCTGGTACCTTCATGGTTGCCAGCTCTTTTTCTCCACTTAGCAAGCCCCGCTCACCTGGTGCCTTCCTGGTTGCTGTTCTTTTTCCCCACTTAGCAGGCCCCACCTACCTGCTGCCTTACTGGTTGCTGCACTTTTTCCCTACTTATGGAGCCCTCCTGCCTCTTTTCCTTTGCAGATGGGGAGCAGGTGCAAGTGGATCTTGGTCACCTGGCCTAAGCCCTGCCCACCTGGTGCCTTCCTGGTTGCCGTTCCTTTTCTCCACTTAGCAAGCCCCGCCCACCTGGTGCCTTCCTGGTTACCGCTCTTTTTCCCTACTTCAGGAGTCCTCCAGGCTCTTTTCCTTTGCAGATATGGAGCAGGTGAAAGTGGATCTTGTCACCTGGCCTAAGCCCTGCCCACCTGGTACCTTCCTGGTTGCCGTTCCTTTTCTCCACTTATCAAGCCCTGCCCACCTGGTGCCTTCCTGGTTGCAGCTCTTTTTCCCTACTTAAGGATCACTCAAGCCTCTTTTCCTTTGCAGATGGGGAGCAGGTGCAAGTGGATCTAACTCACCTGGCCTAAGCCCCACCCACCTGGTGCCTTCCTGGTTGCTGCTCTTTTTCCCCACTAAGCAAACCTCGCCCACCTGGTGCCTTCCTGGTTGCCACTCATTTTCCCTACTTATGGAGCCCTCCTGCCTCTTTTCCTTTGCAGACGGGGAGCAGGTGCAAGTGGATCTTGGTAAACTGGCCTAAGCCCCACCCACCTGGTGCCTTCCTGGCTGCTGCTCATTTTCCCCAATTAGCAAGCCCCGCCTACCTGGTGCCTTCCCGGTTGCTGCTCTTTTTCCCTACTTAAGGAGCCCTCCAGCCTCTTTTCCTTTGCAGATGGGGAGCAGGTGCAAGTGGATCTTGGTCACCTGGCCTAAGCCCTGCCCACCTAGCGCCTTCCTGGTTGCTGCTCTTTTCCCCTCACTTAGCAAGCCCCACCCACCTGGTGCCTTCCTGGTAGCTGCTCTTTTTCCCTTTTCAAGGAGCCCTGCAGCCACTTTTCCTTTGCAGATGGGGAGCAGGTGCAAGTGGATCTTAGTCACCTGGCTTAAGCCCCACCCACCTGGTGCCTTCCTGTTTGCTGCTCTTTTTCCCCACTAAGCAAGCCACTCCCACCTGGTGCCTTTCTGGTTGCCGCTCTTTTACCCTACTGAAGGTGCCCTCCTGCCTCTTTTCCTTTGCAGATGGGGAGCAGGTGCAAATGGATCTTAGTCACCTGGCCTAAGCCCCGCCCAGCAGGTGCCTACCTGGTTGCTGCTCTTTTTCTCTACTTAGTAAACCCGCCCACCTGGTGCCTTCCTCATTGCTGCTCTTTTTCCCTTCTTAAGGAGCCCTGCAGCCTCTTTTCCTTTGCAGATGGGGAGCAGGTGCAAGTGGATCTTAGTCACCTGTCCTAAGCCCTACCCACCTGGTGCCTTCCTGGTTGCTGCTCTTCTTCCCAACTTAGCAAGCCCCGCCCACCTGCTGCCTTCCTGGTTGCTGCTCTTTTTCTCTACTTAAGGAGCCCTCCAGCCTCTTTTCCTTTGCAGATGGGGAGATGGTGCAAGTGGATCTTGGTCACCTGGCCTAAGCCCCACCCACCTGGTACCATCCTGGTTGCCCCCCTTTTCCCCACTAAGCAAGCCCCGCCCACCTGGCGCCTTCCTGGTTACTGCTCTTTTTGCCTAATTAAGGAGCCCTCCAGCCTCTTTTCCTTTGCAGATGGGGAGCAGGTGCAAGTGGATCTTAGTCACCTGGCCTAAGCCCCACCCACCTAGTGCCTTCCTTGTTGCCTCCCCTTTTCCCCACTAAGCAAGCCCCGCCCACCTGGCGCCTTCCTGGTAGCCGCTCTTTTTCCCTACTTAAGGAGCCCTCGAGCCTCTTTTCCTTTGCAGATGGGGAGCAGGTGCAAATGGATCTTGCTCACCTGGCCGAAGCCCTGTCCACCAGGTGCCTACCTGGTTGCCGCTCTTTTTCTCCACTTAGCAAGCCCCGCCTACCTGGTGCCTTCCTCGTTGCTGCTCTTTTTCCCTACTTAAAGAGCTCTGCAGCCTCTTTTCCTTTGCAGATGGGGAGCAGGTGCAAGTGGATCTTAGTCACCTGGCCTAAGCCCCACCCACCTTGTGCCTTCCTGGTTGCCGCTCTTTCTCCCCACTTAGCAATCCCGTCCACCTGGTGCCTTCCTGGTTGATGCTCTTTTTCTCTACTTAAGGAGCCCTCCAGCCTCATTTCCTTTGCAGATGGGGAGCAGGTGCAAGCGGATCTTGGTCACCTGGCCTAAGCCCCGCCCGCCCGCCCTGGTGCCTTCCTGGTTGCCGCTCTTTTTCCCTACAGCCTCTTTTCCTTTGCAGATGGGGAGCAGCTGGAAGTGGATCTTAGTCACCTGGCCTAAGCCACACCCACCTGGTGCCTTCCTGGTTGCCACTCTTTTTCCCTACTTAAGAAGCCATTCAGCCTCTTTTCCTTTGCAGATGGGGAGCAGGTGCAAGTGGATCTTGGTCATCTGGCCTAAGACCCGCCCACCTAGTACATTCCTGGTTCCCACCCTTTTTCCCCACTTAGTAAGCCCCGCCCACCTGGTGCCTTTCTGGTTACAGCTCTTTTTTCCTACTTAAGGAGTCCTCCAGCCTCTTTTCCTTTGCAGATGGGGAGCAGGTGCAAGTGGATCTTAGTCACCTGGCCTAAACCCCACCCACCTTGTGCCTTCCTGGTTGCCGCTCTTTCTCCCCACTTAGCAAGTCCCGCCCACCTGGTGCCTTCCTGGTTGCTGTTCGTTTTCCCCGCTTAGCAAGCCCCGCCCACCCGCTGCCTTCCTGGTTGCTGCACCTTTTCCCTACTTATGGAGCCCTCCTGCCACTTTTCCTTTCAGATGGGGAGCAGGTGCAAGTGGATCTTGGTCACCTGGCCTAAGCCCTGCCCACCTGGTGCCTTCCTGGTTGCCGTTCTTTTTCTCCACTTAGCAAGCCCCGTCCACCTGGTACCTTCCTGGTTGCAGCTCTTTTTCCCTACTTAAGGAGCACTCAAGCCTCTTTTCCTTTGCAGATGGGGAGCAGGTGCAAGTGGATCTTAGTCACCTGGCCTAAGCCCCACCCACCTGGTGCCTTCCTGGTTGCCGCTCTTTTTTCCTACTTAAGGAGCCCTACAGCCTCTTTACCTTTGCAGATGGGGAGCAGCTGCAAGTGGATCTTAGTCACCTGGCCTAAGCCCCACCCACCTGGTGCCTTCCTGGTTACCGCTCTTTCTCCCCACTTAGCAAGCCCTGTCCACCTGGTGCCTTCCTGGTTGACGCTCTTTTTCTCTACTTAAGGAGCCCTCCGGCCTCATTTCCTTTGCAGATGGGGAGCAGTTGAAAGCGGATCTTGGTCACCTGGGCTACGCCCCACCCACCTGGTGCCTTCCTGGTTGCCGCTCTTTTTCTCTACTTAGTAAACCCGCCCACCTGGTGCCTTCCTCATTGCCGCTCTTTTTCCCTTCTTAAGGAGCCCTGCAGCCTCTTTTCCTTTGC
Organism: Ambystoma mexicanum; assembly: GCF_040938575.1. Classification (NCBI taxonomy): domain Eukaryota; kingdom Metazoa; phylum Chordata; class Amphibia; order Caudata; family Ambystomatidae; genus Ambystoma; species Ambystoma mexicanum. The sequence goes on from NC_090930.1 coordinate 923,565,917, forward strand.
AGATGGGGAGCAGGTGCAAGTGGATCTTAGTCACCTGTCCTAAGCCCTACCCACCTGGTGCCTTCCTGGTTGCTGCTCTTCTTCCCAACTTAGCAAGCCCCGCCCACCTGCTGCCTTCCTGGTTGCTGCTCTTTTTCTCTACTTAAGGAGCCCTCCAGCCTCTTTTCCTTTGCAGATGGGGAGATAGTGCAAGTGGATCTTGGTCACCTGGCCTAAGCCCCACCCACCTGGTACCATCCTGGTTGCCCCCCCTTTTCCCCACTAAGCAAGCCCCGCCCACCTGGCGCCTTCCTGGTTACCGCTCTTTTTGCCTAATTAAGGAGCCCTCCAGCCTCTTTTCCTTTGCAGATGGGGAGCAGGTGCAAGTGGATCTTAGTCACCTGGCCTAAGCCCCACCCACCTAGTGCCTTCCTTGTTGCCTCCCCTTTTCCCCACTAAGCAAGCCCCGCCCACCTGGCGCCTTCCTGGTAGCCGCTCTTTTTCCCTACTTAAGGAGCCCTCGAGCCTCTTTTCCTTTGCAGATGGGGAGCAGGTGCAAATGGATCTTGCTCACCTGGCCGAAGTCCTGTCCACCAGGTGCCTACCTGGTTGCCGCTCTTTTTCTCCACTTAGCAAGCCCCGCCTACCTGGTGCCTTCCTCGTTGCTGCTCTTTTTCCCTACTTAAAGAGCTCTGCAGCCTCTTTTCCTTTGCAGATGGGGAGCAGGTGCAAGTGGATCTTAGTCACCTGGCCTAAGCCCCACCCACCTTGTGCCTTCCTGGTTGCCGCTCTTTCTCCCCACTTAGCAATCCCGTCCACCTGGTGCCTTCCTGGTTGATGCTCTTTTTCTCTACTTAAGGAGCCCTCCAGCCTCATTTCCTTTGCAGATGGGGAGCAGGTGCAAGCGGATCTTGGTCACCTGGCCTAAGCCCCGCCCGCCCGCCCTGGTGCCTTCCTGGTTGCCGCTCTTTTTCCCTACAGCCTCTTTTCCTTTGCAGATGGGGAGCAGCTGGAAGTGGATCTTAGTCACCTGGCCTAAGCCACACCCACCTGGTGCCTTCCTGGTTGCCACTCTTTTTCCCTACTTAAGAAGCCATTCAGCCTCTTTTCCTTTGCAGATGGGGAGCAGGTGCAAGTGGATCTTGGTCATCTGGCCTAAGACCCGCCCACCTAGTACATTCCTGGTTCCCACCCTTTTTCCCCACTTAGTAAGCCCCGCCCACCTGGTGCCTTTCTGGTTACAGCTCTTTTTTCCTACTTAAGGAGTCCTCCAGCCTCTTTTCCTTTGCAGATGGGGAGCAGGTGCAAGTGGATCTTAGTCACCTGGCCTAAGCCCCACCCACCTTGTGCCTTCCTGGTTGCCGCTCTTTCTCCCCACTTAGCAAGTCCCGCCCACCTGGTGCCTTCCTGGTTGCTGTTCGTTTTCCCCGCTTAGCAAGCCCCGCCCACCTGCTGCCTTCCTGGTTGCTGCACCTTTTCCCTACTTAAGAAGCCATTCAGCCTCTTTTCCTTTGCAGATGGGGAGCAGGTGCAAGTGGATCTTGGTCATCTGGCCTAAGACCCGCCCACCTAGTACATTCCTGGTTCCCACCCTTTTTCCCCACTTAGTAAGCCCCGCCCACCTGGTGCCTTTCTGGTTACAGCTCTTTTTTCCTACTTAAGGAGTCCTCCAGCCTCTTTTCCTTTGCAGATGGGGAGCAGGTGCAAGTGGATCTTAGTCACCTGGCCTAAACCCCACCCACCTTGTGCCTTCCTGGTTGCCGCTCTTTCTCCCCACTTAGCAAGTCCCGCCCACCTGGTGCCTTCCTGGTTGCTGTTCGTTTTCCCCGCTTAGCAAGCCCCGCCCACCCGCTGCCTTCCTGGTTGCTGCACCTTTTCCCTACTTATGGAGCCCTCCTGCCACTTTTCCTTTCAGATGGGGAGCAGGTGCAAGTGGATCTTGGTCACCTGGCCTAAGCCCTGCCCACCTGGTGCCTTCCTGGTTGCCGTTCTTTTTCTCCACTTAGCAAGCCCCGTCCACCTGGTACCTTCCTGGTTGCAGCTCTTTTTCCCTACTTAAGGAGCACTCAAGCCTCTTTTCCTTTGCAGATGGGGAGCAGGTGCAAGTGGATCTTAGTCACCTGGCCTAAGCCCCACCCACCTGGTGCCTTCCTGGTTGCCGCTCTTTTTCCCTACTTAAGGAGCCCTACAGCCTCTTTACCTTTGCAGATGGGGAGCAGCTGCAAGTGGATCTTAGTCACCTGGCCTAAGCCCCACCCACCTGGTGCCTTCCTGGTTACCGCTCTTTCTCCCCACTTAGCAAGCCCTGTCCACCTGGTGCCTTCCTGGTTGACGCTCTTTTTCTCTACTTAAGGAGCCCTCCGGCCTCATTTCCTTTGCAGATGGGGAGCAGTTGAAAGCGGATCTTGGTCACCTGGGCTACGCCCCACCCACCTGGTGCCTTCCTGGTTGCCGCTCTTTTTCTCTACTTAGTAAACCCGCCCACCTGGTGCCTTCCTCATTGCCGCTCTTTTTCCCTTCTTAAGGAGCCCTGCAGCCTCTTTTCCTTTGCAGATGGGGAGCAGGTGCAAGTGGATCTTAGTCACCTGTCCTAAGCCCTACCCACCTGGTGCCTTCCTGGTTGCTGCTCTTCTTCCCAACTTAGCAAGCCCCGCCCACCTGCTGCCTTCCTGGTTGCTGCTCTTTTTCTCTACTTAAGGAGCCCTCCAGCCTCTTTTCCTTTGCAGATGGGGAGATGGTGCAAGTGGATCTTGGTCACCTGGCCTAAGCCCCACCCACCTGGTACCATCCTGGTTGCCCCCCCTTTTCCCCACTAAGCAAGCCCCGCCCACCTGGCGCCTTCCTGGTTACCGCTCTTTTTGCCTAATTAAGGAGCCCTCCAGCCTCTTTTCCTTTGCAGATGGGGAGCAGGTGCAAGTGGATCTTAGTCACCTGGCCTAAGCCCCACCCACCTAGTGCCTTCCTTGTTGCCTCCCCTTTTCCCCACTAAGCAAGCCCCGCCCACCTGGCGCCTTCCTGGTAGCCGCTCTTTTTCCCTACTTAAGGAGCCCTCGAGCCTCTTTTCCTTTGCAGATGGGGAGCAGGTGCAAATGGATCTTGCTCACCTGGCCGAAGTCCTGTCCACCAGGTGCCTACCTGGTTGCCGCTCTTTTTCTCCACTTAGCAAGCCCCGCCTACCTGGTGCCTTCCTCGTTGCTGCTCTTTTTCCCTACTTAAAGAGCTCTGCAGCCTCTTTTCCTTTGCAGATGGGGAGCAGGTGCAAGTGGATCTTAGTCACCTGGCCTAAGCCCCACCCACCTTGTGCCTTCCTGGTTGCCGCTCTTTCTCCCCACTTAGCAATCCCGTCCACCTGGTGCCTTCCTGGTTGATGCTCTTTTTCTCTACTTAAGGAGCCCTCCAGCCTCATTTCCTTTGCAGATGGGGAGCAGGTGCAAGCGGATCTTGGTCACCTGGCCTAAGCCCCGCCCGCCCGCCCTGGTGCCTTCCTGGTTGCCGCTCTTTTTCCCTACAGCCTCTTTTCCTTTGCAGATGGGGAGCAGCTGGAAGTGGATCTTAGTCACCTGGCCTAAGCCACACCCACCTGGTGCCTTCCTGGTTGCCACTCTTTTTCCCTACTTAAGAAGCCATTCAGCCTCTTTTCCTTTGCAGATGGGGAGCAGGTGCAAGTGGATCTTGGTCATCTGGCCTAAGACCCGCCCACCTAGTACATTCCTGGTTCCCACCCTTTTTCCCCACTTAGTAAGCCCCGCCCACCTGGTGCCTTTCTGGTTACAGCTCTTTTTTCCTACTTAAGGAGTCCTCCAGCCTCTTTTCCTTTGCAGATGGGGAGCAGGTGCAAGTGGATCTTAGTCACCTGGCCTAAGCCCCACCCACCTTGTGCCTTCCTGGTTGCCGCTCTTTCTCCCCACTTAGCAAGTCCCGCCCACCTGGTGCCTTCCTGGTTGCTGTTCGTTTTCCCCGCTTAGCAAGCCCCGCCCACCTGCTGCCTTCCTGGTTGCTGCACCTTTTCCCTACTTATGGAGCCCTCCTGCCACTTTTCCTTTCAGATGGGGAGCAGGTGCAAGTGGATCTTGGTCACCTGGCCTAAGCCCTGCCCACCTGGTGCCTTCCTGGTTGCCGTTCTTTTTCTCCACTTAGCAAACCCCGTCCACCTGGTACCTTCCTGGTTGCAGCTCTTTTTCCCTACTTAAGGAGCACTCAAGCCTCTTTTCCTTTGCAGATGGGGAGCAGGTGCAAGTGGATCTTAGTCACCTGGCCTAAGCCCCACCCACCTGGTGCCTTCCTGGTTGCCGCACTTTTTCCCTACTTATGGAGCCCTCCTGCCACTTTTCCTTTGCAGATGGGGAGCAGGTGCAAGTGGATCTTGGTCACCTGGCCTAAGCCCCACCTACCTGGTGCCTTCCTGGTTGCTGCTCTTTTTCGCCACTTAACAAGCCCAGCCCACCTGGTGCCTTCCTGGTTACCGCTCTTTTTCCCTACTTAAGGAGCCCTCCAGCCTCTTTTCCTTTACAGATGGGGAGCAGGTGCAAGTGGATCTTAGTCACCTGGCCTAAGCCCCACCCACCTAGTGCCTTCCTTGTTGCCCCCTTTTTCCCCACTAAGCAAGCCCCACCCACCTGGTGCCTTCCTGGTAGCCGCTCTTTTTCCCTACTTAAAGAGCCCTCCAGCCACTTTTCCTTTGCAGATGGGGAGCAGGTGCAAATGGATCTTGGTCACCTGGCCTAAGCCCTGCCCGCCCGCCCTGGTGCCTTCCTGGTTGCCGCTCTTTTTCCCTACTTAAGGAGCCCTACAGCCTCTTTTCCTTTGCAGATGGGGAGCAGCTGCAAGTGGATCTTAGTCACCTGGCCTAAGCCACACCCACCTGGTGCCTTCCTGGTTGCCACTCTTTTTCCCTACTTAAGAAGCCCTTCAGCCTCTTTTCCTTTGCAGATGGGGAGCAGGTGCAAGTGGATCTTGGTCATCTGGCCTAAGACCCGCCCACCTAGTACATTCCTGGTTCTCACCCTTTTTCCCCACTTAGCAAGCCCCGCCCACCTGGTACCTTCCTGGTTGCTGTTCGTTTTCCCCACTTAGCAAGCCCCGCCAACCTGCTGCCTTCCTGGTTGCTGCACTTTTTCCCTACTTATGGAGCCCTCCTGCCACTTTTCCTTTCAGATGGGGAGCAGGTGCAAGTGGATCTTGGTCACCTGGCCTAAGCCCTGCCCACCTGGTGCCTTCCTGGTTGCCGTTCTTTTTCTCCACTTAGCAAGCTCTGTCGACCTGGTACCTTCCTGGTTGCAGCTCTTTTTCCCTACTTAAGGAGCACTCAAGCCTCTTTTCCTTTGCAGATGGGGAGCAGGTGCAAGTGGATCTTAGTCACCTGGCCTAAGCCCCACCCACCGGGTGCCTTCCTGGTTGCCGCTCTTTTTCCCCACTAAGCAAATCTCGCCCACCTGGTGCCTTCCTGGTTGCCGCACTTTTTCCCTACTTATGGAGCCCTCCTGCCACTTTTCCTTTGCAGATGGGGAGCAGGTGCAAGTGGATCTTTGTCACCTGGCCTAAGCCCTGCCCACCTGGTGCCTTACTGGTTGCCATTCTTTTTCTCCACTTAGCAAGCCCCGCCCACCTGGTGCCTTCCTGGTTGCCGCTCTTTTTCCCTACTTAAGGAGCCCTCCAGCTTCTTTTCCTTTGCAGATGGGGAGCAGGTGCAAGTGGATCTTGGTCACCTGGCCTAAGCTCTGCCCACCTGATGCCTTCCTGGTTGTTGCTCATTTTCCCTTCTTAAGGAGCCCTCCAGCTTCTTTTCCTTTACAGATGGGGAGCACGCGCAACTGGATCTTGGTCACCTGGCCTAATCCCTGCCCACCCTCTTAGCCCTGCCTCTTCCTTCCTGCTCTTAACTCTTAAATCAAGGGTGTCCGAAGCGAGGGCAGTCGAAGAAAGGGAAATTTCTGTTTGGACCTGTTCAGACCAGGAGGATCCACGTAAGCATGTAACAACATATATTTACTCCCACTGTCCCCACAGGCCATCTCCACCCCTCTGGTCCCCTGTGATGTTCACTTGTGCCTCCTTTCTCGCACACAGGTGTTGCCTGTTTTGCTTGATTCTTCTACCCTGCCCCCCGCCTGCCCTCCAGCCTAATTCTGCAGTAATCTGTCCTGGTACATTCTGGTTTCACCATTACCCTCTTGTGACCAATGCTGGATTTGACTTTTATGGACTTAATTGATTCACAGTGCATCACCCTTTCTCATGGTGGACCTGAATCATGCTGTTCCCATCTTCATCTTATATCCAGCCTTGCAACATTATGTGTTATTACTGACTTCTGCAATTGTATTAACTCTGCCCTCAGGCTTCTCCACTCTTTTTGACTGCTTACTATCTGTTCTCTCCTCCTATCCCTTTCTCCCTGTTCCTATCTCCTCCCCTCAGCCCTTTACTTTCTTCTATGCACTTATTCTATCAGAATTGTCCCTGGAACTAGTATGATAGCAACCTCGTCCGTCTCTTTCCCCCTCTCCTTACTTGTCCCCCCCTCCAGCACTATCTGAAATGTCATCAGGCCTAGTACGATAGTCACTTGTTTTGTTCCTCCCCTCCCTTTCTGCACTGCTCTCCCTCACCTTTTGTTTTCTCCGGCTCTGCCAGAAATGTCATCAGGCCTAGTACGGTAGTTGCCTGTCTGTTTCCATTTCCTTCCCACTTTGCCCCTCCCGTCCTTATCTATGTCTTAGCTCTTGCACTATCTGAAATGTCGTCAGGCCGAGTAGGATAGTTAATTTCACACCCTTACTATTCATGGCCTGTAAGAATGTAATTGTATTTTCTGTTGTTCCCTCCCTTGCTTTGAAGCACTTTGAAACGCATTGTGTATAGGTGCTATATAAATAAACTATCATATCATATCATATCATATCAAAGTGATACACTTAAAAACATATCGACTTTCGGAAGCCCGTAAACAGATAATGATCGAGAAAGTCAACAAAATGTTCACAGCTAACATCATTGAGCCCTCTTCAAGTCCATGGTTCTCTGCTATTGTGTTGATCATTAAACCTGGCCGTTCCTGGAGATTCTGTATAGATTTCCATCAAGTTAATGCCATATCAGATTTCGATGCCTATCCCATGCCAAGCATCGACGATCTAATTGATAAATTCAGAGCAGTCACCTTTCTATCGACCCAAGACTTAACTAAGGGGTACTGGCAAGTTCCGGTATATGGACCAGATAAGCAAAAGACAGCTTTTTCAATGCTGCTAGGATTATTCCAATTTAAAGACCTTCCTTTCAGTCTACACGGTATGCCAGCCACTTTCCAATGCCTTATGGATCAAATCCTACAACCCTATTCTGATTTCTGTGGAGTTTATATTGACGATATTGTTATTTATAGTAAGACTTGGGAGGACTATTTCTTTCATCTTTTTACCATCATGAAAGTTCTCAGAAACGCTGGACTACCTGCTAATCTAGCTGAGTGCAGACTGGCCCAATCAGCCGTAAAATATCTTGGCTTCTTCGAAGGAAACGGGAATGTGCAACCCGAACATGAGAAGGTAAAAGGTGTCTTAGATATACCTACTCCCAAGACCAAAAGAGATCTTAGAGCTTTCCTCAGCTTAATAGGATATTACCAAAGGTTTATCGCTAACTTTTCAAACCCAACAGCCCCGCTGACAGATAAACTTAAAAAAGCTGAACCCCAGAAACTTCATTGGAATGATGAAGATGAGATATGTCATAACACCTTGAAGCAGACGCTCTGTCGGAACCCAATCCTAAAGGTAGTTGATTTATCTAAAGAGTTTGTCTTACAGACAGATGCCTCCCTTACAGGGTTAGGAGCTGCCCCATCCCAGGTTTGCGATGTATTGGAACATCCTATACTATTCACCAGCCGCAAGCTGTTGCCACATGAAAAGAATTACTCTGTGTTGGAACTGGAGGCCCTGGCCATCACATGGGCCATTATCCAACTTAGGTACTACCTATTGGGACAAAAGTTCACACTTGTTCCAGACCACTCACGCCTAGTATGGATTAGCCAACGCAAAGACTCCAACCCTTGGGTTATGCAATGGTTTCTAGACCTACAACCCTATTGTTTCACTGTGGAACCCCAAAAAGGAAAAGACCAATGAAATGTAGATTTTCTTTCCCGGTTCCCCTGTGAAACAAATGTGGCTACATCTCATGGAGGAAGGGTATGTGAGAAACCTGAAGGTGTCTCTCTAGCTAATCCCCGGGGATCTGTCGTTCAGGTGGCCAGGACACAGCCATCGCTATTGGATACAGTTCCTGGGGGTGGACCACTGAGGGAGGATCACCTGGATGTGGGGTTCTGGGGGAGTGGGTCACCGATGGTTGAGACGCAGTATCGCCCTTTTTTCAACACCTTTTCCCATCCTACCATGGAGGATATTTTAAAATACTGCCCCCCTTTTCTGACACGAACACTTTAGCACAACACAAAAGACAATGGACTAACACCAGAGCCGTTTACCTGACATGTCCCAATACAAGGATCAAGCAAAGTAAGGCAATTGACCAGAATCACACACACTTGGCAGCCCTTTCCCTTCCCCACAGGGATAAAAGATAGATCGCGAGAGCACAGGACGAGCAAGGCAGACCGCACAACGTGAGAGCTAACTCAGCACGGCAGTTCAAAAGGAGGCGAAAGACAGTGCATACCAAGGTGGTGAAAAGAAAAGAAGTGACCTTGCCCTTTTCCGAACAAGGCCTGTGAAACCTCAGCAGATGGAAACCTAAGACTGAGAACAATAGCCAACGTGTATTGCAACAGATGTCAATGGTAAGCGAGACCCTCCTCTGCTGATTACCAATCCGGGGAGAGACGCCTGTATCAGAGGTACCAACCTTGACTCCAAAGAGAAGAAAGCCAAGTGGTTCATCAAAGCCGGTGAGTCGAGGGGAAAGTCAATAAGAAACTGAATAATGTTGAATGAAAAGTAGCAAGAGGCTAATTTGAAAGGTATAAAGGAACGATTGAGAAAAGAGTGGGGGAAACCCGCAACAGAGGCGTCCGGCACCACGTGGGTGCTCACGCAGGAAACTCTGGGCGATTACCCGATGGTAGAGACTACCGCAACCAGAAAGCCTTGGGAAGAGGGGAAGAGAGGTCTAAGTGATCATACAGGGATCTTGTAAAATCCTCTGTACCATCGAAAATATTTCACCGACAGATGATTGAGAAAGCTAGGGGAAATGAATCCATCATGGTGAAAATGAGTACATAAACAGTGTGCTGACAGGAATGAACCCGACGGAGGGATGTCCACAGCAAATTGTTTGAAAAGACATTAAGACTCATGAATGCAAGAAAAGCCACTGTGAACCTGAAGGAAGGAGGCTAGCATTTGAAAAGGAGTCCGAACCTGGAAGAGGGAGATCCAGTGGTGGAAAGTCACCACCCAAAGTTCATTGAGAAAGGAACTGTTCAATTGATTTTTTGAATTCAACTTGTGAGGGGTCTGCGCCCGGAAGAGGGTACCCAGGGCTGTAGCCGTCACCCAAGGTATATGTGTAACAGAAATTTTTGTTTGTTTGTTGAATGCATCAGGCCCTCAAAGGCAAGAGACTTTTTTATTGGAAAGAGACTTAACTATCGAAGAACCTGATAGACGGTACATAACTGTCGACTGGTGCTGGGAAGGCTCGAGTGTGTGCTGTGCTCAGGAGATCCACCTTGTCCCATGCTCAAAATGTGGGGAAGGGAGACCCCTGGCAATCACATGCTGACTTATTATTTTGTGAACACTTCTTTCTTTATTGAGAACATTACCCATACTTATTTTGTATTTAGAGTAAGGATTGGCAATAGGTTTTCTTGGTATCGTCCCTTTTATTTTCATTTGATAGTCGAAGTTTGCTCCCATCTTATATTTAGGTTTAGCTTAGGCGTTTTTCCACCCTGCATTTCACCGATTAATAAACCACCCTTGAACTGTGATCATGTGTGTCTGTCTTTTGGGTGGTGACTTTCAACCCCTGTATCTCCCTCCGTTGGACTCAGTCCCCTTTGAAATGTCACCCCACCTCTTCCAGATTCACTATGGCTTTTCTTAGTTTCACAAAACAGTTTATTGTGCACAACCTTCTGCCAGGTTCACTCCTGTCAACACTCTGTTCATAGGGACGTCAGGCTTTGCCCCTTTTCTTTAGCATCCCTATTCCGGGTTCACTCTTGCTAACTTCGGTCACTCTGCTCAAGGGCTCACTTCATCAAGGAAGATTTGTTTCCATTTCTTTCACAATCATTTGCCGGTGAAAGACTTTCAACGGTACAGAGGATTTGACAAGACCCATGTATGACCATGTTGACCTATCTTCACCTCCTTCTAAGGCCTTCTGGTTATGGTAGTCTTTTTACCATTGGGTAATCGCCCAGAGTATCCTGCTTGAACACCCACATGGTTGCGGACTCCTCTGTATCTGTTTTTACCCTCTTACTCAATAGTATCCTTTCGCTTTTCAAAGTTCAATTTATCCTTCGGCTACTTTTCATTCAACACTGCATTGTTTCTTATCGACACTCCCCTTGACCCACCGGTTGTGATGAACCGCTTTGCCTTAGAATCAAGATTGGTACCACTGAGACAAGTGTCTCGCCCCGGCTTGGCTATCACCAGAGGAGGGCCCCATGTACTGTAGACATCTGCTGCAACACACGCTGGCCTTTGTTTGCGATCTTAGGTTTTCATCTGTGGAGGTTTCACGGGCCTGGACCAGAAAGGGCAAGGTCACTTCTCTCCTTGTCACCCTCTCGGTATTCGCCGTCTTTCGCCTCCTCTTGAACTGCTGCGCTGAGTTCGCCTCTACACTGTGCCATCCGCCTTGCTCATGCTGTGCTCTCTTGCTCCACCTTTTATCCCTGTGAGTAAAAGGAAGGGCCATCAGGGGTGTGATTTAAGTCAATTGACTGACTTTTCCTGACCCTTGTGTCGGGACAGGTCAGGTAAACAGTCTTATTACAAGACAGTTATCTTTCATGAGGTAAAACAGTATTTGTGTTGGAAAGGGGTGGGGTTGGTGGAATCTCGAAAAGGAAGTTTATCGGATGAAAGGGAGGTCGAATTGATACAGCCCATAAAAGCCTCAGGGAACTCGTCTTCCTCATCCCTTTCTCCAGTATATTACTACATCTTACCTGGGGCATTATCTCGAGCATAACCATGGGCTCCCCTACCCAGGTGATCCTCCCTCGGTCGTCCACCCCCAGGGTTGGGATCTGAGAGCGCCAGTCCTTCCCTGGCCACCTGAATAAGGGTTTCTCAAATGCCCTTCGCCTATGCTGGTTGGACAGGGTTGTTTCATTGAGAGACTTCTTTGTGGAACATCCAGATTGCTGTTCCAAGCCTTGCAGAATATAACTCGGATTAATCTTCTCCTCAAGAATATAAGGTTTACCATTGCTGGGGCTTTCCACCCTTGTTTAGTTGTTTAGGGCTTGCTGAGGAGATGGTTTTAGGAGTTCTTTCACTTCCTTTTCTCTCTGTAAGTCATCCATTAACTCTTCCTCTAGCTTGTCGGGGCAGATTTCCATAACATGGCCAACCTCCACAAAATAGGCACTGGCATACTTGGGAGATTTCTGACTCATCTAAAGATACATCAGATATGCACCCTCTCCTGTCCTTATTCAGTGGCTAAAAACATTTCCACTGTGTTATGGCTCTCTAGTTTTTGATCTTCTTCCCTTAATTGTTCGCCCTCTACTTTCCCCTCTGAGTAGTAAGGATGGGGTTTGGGGATTAGATTTTCTGAAAAAAGGATCTCTAGAGCCCTTCATGATGTTTCATGAGAAGATATTTCTCCCAAGGCCTCATACAATGGGGTCTCTTTGGGCATTTTCCTTAGTTCAGGGTCTCTAGGTGTTTCATTTTTCACGCTTCCCAAATTTTCATCTTTCCCTGCCTTCAATTTGTGGGAGTTTGATGTATCTGGTTCACATTTCCTTTTCCCCTGAAATTAGTTTGAGAGGAAGTTCTCTAACGAGGGGATTTTATATTTCTTGTGTCCAGAGAAATAATGATTTTCTGGGGAGAGGAAGGGCAGATTTATTGGAAGCTCATTACCCCCATCTAGGTGTTGGTGGTTTTATCAGGTGGGGAGCTCCATAGGTTCTCATATCTAAGGGTCCCCAGTATTTCACGCCGCTGAATAGTTCTGGGAAGGGGAGAAAAGTTGAGCACAGCAAATATTAACTCATTTACACATGCTAAAAGGGGAAATATCTGTACACCCTGCTTTTTGAGGGGTACCACATAGATTTTAATGTCAATGTTAAAGGATATTTTTATCGCACACTATCACCTGCGGAGTTATTCCCTGGTGCTCTGGTGGATCTGAAAAGGAAAAGGGGTGGGGGTGAGTTAGTGGGAACGAGCTGGATAAGTGCAAGAGAGCAGTGATGTGCTGTTGGCAGCTTCAGTTCGGTTAACACTGTTCCCTGAGCTTGGAGGTGCTTTCCGGCCGGTAGACATTGTGTGCTGTTGTGTGAAGCTATGTGTGGTATGTTTTGTTGGTGCAGTGTAGTGAAGTTTGTGCGGTTTGTTGTGCTTGGTTAGAGTTTGAGAGGTGTATGCAGAGGGGTGAAATTGTTAGTGGGTTGGTTATTGGCCTCGCTACCCAGAACATTTCCAAGTTCTTTCTAGATGAGGCGTGTGAATATCTCTGCATTTCTATCTAGATCCGGCGCTGGCTAATATTCACACTCCTCTCTATATGTGAAGCATGCCAATATTCACAACTATATCCAAATGTGGCACTTGCCAACATCCACAGCTCAGTCTAAGTGTGACATTTCCTAACATTAACAATTTTGTCTAAGTGTGCCACTTGCTAACATTCACAACACTGCGGAGATGCAACGCAGGCCACTGTTCACAACTCCAACCAAGTGTGTCCTTTGCCATCATTCACAATTCTGTCTAGATGTGACCCAGGTTAGTGTTCACAATTCTAATAAAATGTGTCCTTTGCTATCATCCGCAATTATGTCTGAATGTGATGCAGGCTACTGTACACAATTCTATCTAAGTGTGGCACTTGCTAACATTCACAAATCTGTCTGGATGCGACGCGGGATCATGTTCACAATTTTATCTAAATGTGGTACTTGCAAGCATTCACAATTCTATCTAAGTGTGGCACTAGTTAACATTCACAATCCTATGTTGGTGCGATGCAAGCTGATGTTCACATATCTAACTAGGTGTGGCCTTTGCTATCATTCACGGTTTTGTCTGGGTCCGGCGCAGGCTAATGTTCACAATTGTATCTAAATGTGGCACTTGTTCACATTTACAATCTTATCTAGGTGCGAGGCAGGCTGATGTTCACAATTGTGTCTAAATGTGGTACTTGCTAACATTCACAATTCTATCTAAGTGTGGCACTTGTTAACATTAACAATTCTATCTGGGTCCGGCACAGGTTAATGGTCACAATTCTATCTAAATATGGCACTTGTTCACATTCACAATCTTATCTAGGTGCGAGGCAGGCTGATGTTCACATTTGTGTGTACATGTGGTACTTGCTAACATTCACAATTCTATCTAAGTGTGGCACTTGTTAACATTAACAATTCTATCTGGGTCCGGCGCAGGCTAATGTTCACAATTATATCTAAATGTGGCACTTGTTCACATTTACAATCTTATCTAGGTGCGAGGCAGGCTGATGTTCACAATTGTGTCTAAATGTGGTACTTGCTAACATTCACAATTTTATCTAAGTGTGGCACTTGCCAACATTCACATTCCTATGTGGATGCAACGCAGGCCGATGTTCACAACTCTATCAAAATGCAGCATTTGTTATCATTCACAATTCTATCTGGGTCTAGTGCAGGCTGATGTTCACAATTGTGTCTAAATGTGGTACTTTCTAACATTCACAACTCTATCAAAATTCAGCATTTGTTATCATTCACAATTCTATCTGGGTCCAGCGGAGGCTGATGTTCACAATTCTATCTGAATATGGCACTTGTCAACATTCACAATTTTATCTAAGTGTGGCACTTGCAAACATTCACATTCCTATCTAAATGTGACGCAGGCTGATGTTCACAATTTTATCTAAACGCGGCACTTGTTAAAATTAACAATCCTATCTGGATGCGACGCAGGCTGATGTCAATTTTATCTAAATGTGGTACTTGCTAGCATTCACAATTCTATCTAAGTGTGGCACTAGTTAACATTCACAATCCTATGTAGGTGCGATGCATGCTGATGTTCACAGTTCTAACTAGGTGTGGCATTTGTTATCATTCACGATTCTGTCTGGGTTCGGCGCAGGCTATTGTTCATATTTCTATCTAAATGTGATACTTACTAACATTCAAAATGTCTATCTAAGTGTATCACTTGCTAACATTCACAAAAGCTATCTATAAGCGACGCAGGCCGATGTTCACAATTCTATCTAAATGTGGCACTTGCTAGCATTCACAATTCTATCTAAGTGTGACACTAGTTAACATTCACAATCCTATGTCGGTGCGATGCAAGCTGATGAAGCATAATGCTCGCCTCCTTGTCTTTAATAGAATCAAGAGCTCCCTGCGCTATTAGCAGGGGGAATCTTCATTGTGTATCATATGCGAAGACACATTGGAGCTCATTTTCTGTAGTGGCATGAAAGGCTTTAACTGCTTCCATTCCCGCCACGCCACATTTTCAATCATTTGTATGGCGGAGAGGAGGGGCAGAACGCAACTTGCGTTTCTGCCACCTCCTTCTCCGCCATACAGATTGCATTGCTCATTCGATCCTTGGCCAGCAATGACCACTAGACCACCAGGAAATTGATTTTGGGGGTGGGGGCTCCCTGCACCAGCCAAACAGCCCCCCACCCCACAATAAAAATGGCACAATGTTTTGCCTTCGGGGGCAGATGGTTCCATTTGCCCCCAAGGAAGGCAAAAAAGACCCCTATTATTTGAGGCAGATTTGGGGGCATCAGGGGGCTGGACCCATGCCTGTGGGCCATGCCCCCCTCAGCAATCCCACCCAAAGGAGGGGCATATCCTTTCTGCTTCCCTGGGGGGGAAGAAGTGAGGTTCTGGCCCCATTGTGCCACCCATGGGAAGCAGAAAGGAGCACTAGACCACCAGGGAATTGATGTTGAGGATGGGGGAAGGGCGGGCAGGCCAAACTAACACCCACCCCCGAACCCCCAAAAAGCCACAAAGGTGGCACAAAGTTGTTTTGCCTTCTTTGGGGTAGATGTGCCCCCAAAGAAGGCAAAACAACATGCAATATGCAAGGAGGCACACTTAGGCGCATCTGGGGACTGGCCCCGTGCCTGTGGGGCCAGCCCTCTTAGGAATCTCGACAAGGAGGGACAGAACCTTTCTCGTTCCCTTGAGGGGGAATTGAGGTGGCACAATGTTGTTTTGCCTTTTTTGGGGCAAAGCAGTACTGTTTTGCACTGATTTTCCCTCAAGGAAGGCAAACAACATTCCACTGCATTGTTAGTGGCAAACTTGGGGGCATCAGGAAGTCGGTCCAGTGCCTGAGGGCGAGCCCTCTGAGGAATCCCCCCACAGAGAGGTAGATCCTTTCTGCTTCCATGGGGGGGGGGCAAAGCAGAAAGGAGCACTAGGCCACCAGGGAAAGGATTCTGGGGGTGAAGGGCTGTTTGGCTCGTTGCCCGTCGCAGCACGCCCGGCCGTCCTGGATCTCTTGCCAAGCCATTTTAGAGCTTTTCCCTCCAGGGAAGGACGGGGAACCCCTGAGGGTGTCCCATGACCGCCCCTGGACTGAAGGGCAGTTGACCCACGTGCAAGGCAGACGCTTAAGCCAGGAGGCAGCACCCCTGTTGTCCTGGAGCTCTGGCCATACTGCGTAAGAGCTTTTCCCTTGTGGGAGGGACGGGGACCCTCCTGGGCCCCCCATGACCGCCGCTGGGCTGGGGGCGGTCGACACACGTGAGAGGCAGATGCCTCTGATGTTCACAGTTCTAACTAGGTGTGGCATTTGTTATCATTCACGATTCTGTCTGGGTTCGGCGCAGGCTAATGTTCATAATTCTATCTAAATGTGGTACTTGCTAACATTCAAAATGTCTATCTAAGTGTATCACTTGCTAACATTCACAAAAACTATCTAGATGCGACGCAGGCCGATGTTCACAATTCTATCTAAATGTGGCACTTGCTAATATTCACAATTCTATGTAAGTGAGATGCAAGCTGATGTTCACAGTTCTAACTAGGTGTGGCATTTGCTATCATTCGCAGTCCTATCTAGATGCGACGCAGGCTGATCTTCAAAATTGTGTCTAACTGTGGTACTTGCTAACATTCACAATGCTAACAAGTGCCACACAAGTGTGCTTCATCTTCTTATTTATTTGCTCTCCAGCAGTTTCAACACAACAAATAAAATGTCCATCTTTCCGATGGCACAAACACATTTTTTTTTTTTTTTTTTCAAAACTTCATTTCCCATCAGCCTAGGCCCTGAACCCAGTGTCCTGGTCATGTGACCTAGTCCTTCCTCTTCCTGTAAACCTCCTCTTCTTTGACTGCATTCCAACTAACATCGTAAACATCTCCTGAACTGACAACTTGATCCGGGAGGTCCTTGAACTGTAGAACTGTGAAAACGAACTCTCGCATCCAAACTTGCGATCACGATCGATGCTTTCCGATCAGCTCTCGTGCTTACTCAGCCGTTCTTCTGATCTTCTCCTAAGATGGAAAGACAACAGTACAAATTAGGGCGGCGGATACACACCCTATTCCTGAGGAAAAATGCACTTGTTATTCACTCCGTACATATCTTAATATATTACCACGTCATCTCTTATCCTTCTCTCGTGTATCTCGGGTGGGAGATTAATGCTCGCCTCCTTGTCTTTAATAGAATCAGGTGCTCCCTGCGCTATTAGCAGGGGGAATCTTCATCCTATGTCAAGACGAAGGCGAGCATTATGCTTGTTCAAAGCTTCTTACCATAGCTTCTGCCAGTGCATTAATTGGCTTAAAGTAAAACGTTCTGAACGTGCTATCACTCGCCCAATCGGCTGCTTTCAGAATATCTTGCAATGTCGCTCCTTGACGGAGTGCTTTGGATGCCCCCGCTCCTCTTACAGAGTGTGCTCCAAACTTCGCCATGTCTATCCCTGCTAGACTCATGACTTCTCTAACCCACCTTGCTATAGTGGCTGTCGCTACGCCTTTATGCGGTTTCCTGCGCGCTATCAGCAATTGCGTCGTCCCCGACGGTCTCAGCTCAGCTGTTCTATTCATATATTCTCTTATGCATGCGGCTACGCACCATTTAGGATGGTCTTGCATATATGGATACGTTATTGACGAGGAGTCTGTCTTTGTCCTCCTGGCCAGATGGAAAGTCACTCCGTCTGGCCCGTATATCATTCTGTCTACCTCCAAAGCTCTGACGTCTGCTACTCTCCTGCAAGAGATCATGCATAGAAGCATCGCTAATTTCTCCGACAGTCTTCCCAGTGTTAGGTACCTATTACTGGGCCAGTCGGCTAATAGTCGAAGCACGACTGTAACGTCCCATAGAGATTTATACCTCGGTTGCGGAGGCTTTCTGCATCTTATCTCTTTCAGGAGTCTAATTACTGCCACGTTCTCACCTACTGGTACTCCATCAATAGGCATATGGCCTGTCGATATTGCGGATCGATATACCCCTATCGTGCAGTAGGCTTTACCGTCCTGCAGAAGTTCCGCCAGGAAATTCACGATCTCTACTAGAGGGGCAGAAACGGGATGAAAACCTCTCGCCTTGCACCATCTTGACCATTTGTTCCAAGCTGCATCGTAGCTCCTTCTAGTCGATGGAGCCCATGATTCTGCGATGAGGCTCGCAGCTTGAGGCGAAATTCCCGGGAGATTCCAACGTCTCCTGCTATCTTGCACACCATTAGCGGCATCGTCCCCTTCACTCTCAGAGGGTGATACGACCCAGCTGGGTCCGTGAGGAGATCTTCCTCTTGCGGCAACACTCGGGGATAGTCCGCCATCAGTTCCATTAACGCTGGAAACCAGACTTGGGACTTCCATATCGGTACTACTATGATCAGATTCGCTTCCTCCTTGCGGACTTTTGTTAGAACTCTGCTTATCATTATAAATGGAGGGAAAGCATATAACGTTTGACCTCTCCAATCTTGCAGAAAAGCATCTGTCCCTGCTGCTGCTGGGACCAGCCTCCAGCTGAAAAACCTGCTCATCTGAGCGTTCAGTCTGGACGCAAATAGATCTGCGTGAAACGGTCCAAAGAGCTTCTCTATCCGCTGGAATGTCGCTCTGTGCAGCATCCAGTCGCTGGTGTCTGTGAGATGTCTGGAGTTCCAGTCTGCCACCACGTTCTGGGCTCCTGGTAGATATTCTGCCGTCCTGCCGTTCCCGACTCCAGACAAGAGTGCCAGAAGTCCTTGGCTATCTCTGCTAACAATCTGGACTTCATCCCACCTAAGTGATTTATGTATTTGACTGCTGAGATGTTGTCCATCTTCAGAAGTATACATGAGTTCACTCTGTCCTTGGTGAAGGATCTGATAGCAAAAGAGCCGGCCAGAAGCTCCAGGCAGTTTATGTGAAGCTTGAGCTCCTCCGAGCACCATCTGCCTCCCGTTTGGAGTTCTCCGCATCGGGCACCCCAGCCTGCCCTGCTGGCGTCCGATTCTATTACCATGTCCGGGCGGTCGCCAAAAATGGCTCTGCCGTTCCATGCCTCCATGTTCTGGAGCCACCACTCTAGCTCTGTTCGGGCTTCTTGGTGTAGCTGGACTAGCTGGTGATAGCCGAGCCCTTGCTGTAGGTGTCTTATTTTCAACCTCTGGAGCGCTCGGTAATGAAAGGGCCCTGGGAATATCGATTGAATTGACGCCGCCAGCAGACCCACAATTCTTGCGATTGTTCGCAGCAATGTGGTCGGTCTGGCGAGGCAGGTCCTTATCTCCCTTCGAATATCCCTGATCTTCCTGTTCGGCAGCTCCAAGGTCGCAGACCTGGTATCTATAATGAAACCTAGGAATTCTATCCTCCTGACTGGTACAGTTTCTGATTTCTCTTGGTTCACTAGGAATCCCAAAGAGGTTAGTAGGTTTGCTACCCATCTGGTCTGATATCGCAGCGCCTCTTCGCTGCTTGCCATTATTAGGATATCGTCTAGGTAGATGATGATCCGAATGCCCTTCTCTCTGATTGCCGCTGCTACTGGTCTCATCATTTTCGTAAATGCCCAGGGAGCGGACGCTAGTCCGAAAGGCATCGTGGCGAACTGCCATAATCGCCCGTCCCAGTTGAAAGCCAGGAAGGGTCGGTATTCCTGATCTACTGGGATCGTGAGATACGCGTCTTTCAGGTCTATTCTTGTGAGCCAGTCGCCCTGTCTGAGCGTGTCTCTCAGTTGGTGAGTCCCTTCCATCTTGAAGTGGTTGTAAACTACCCACTCGTTCAAGTCCTTCAGATTTATTACTGGCCTCACTTTCTCTTTCCTGTGAATTGCTTATAAATTTCGGAGCTACGCATGGCTCGATGGCCCGTTTCTCCGCTAAACTCTGAAGTTCTGTTCGCAACAGGGCTGCCTCTGTTCGCGCTGTCACTATCAACCTGGGGGTTCTGTATTGGATCGGGGTCTGTGTAAACTGTATATGTAGACCTCTGACTGACTGAAGCACCCAAGCGTCGCAGGAAAGTGCGCGCCAGTTCTCCCAGTACATCGCTGTCCTCCCCCCTACTGCAGGGTAAGCGGATACTCTCACCTGTGGGAACGTATTGTCCTCTTCCCTGTCCTCTGCCTCGCTTTCCTCTGGGGAAACGGCCTCTGGGTTGGAAGAAGGTGTCTGGCTTCTTATCTTCCCAATATTGCGCTCTGTTCGATTGAGGCCTTCTGGCTGACTGATAACGACCGGACGCTCGGCCTCTGTACCGACCGGTCCCTCCAAAAACCCTTCCGGGGAAGATTTTTCTAATGGAGGCTTGTGCTTTCTCCAATGAGGTGTAGGTCCCTACGAACCTCCCCATCTCCTTTCCGAAGGTCTCGCCGAACAGCAGTCCTTGCGCGGCCTCTCCTGCTTCGTAGGAGGACAGGTCTCCTAGCTTTTGATCTATCTTCAAAAGCAGTCCTCTTCTGCGCTCTGAGGATATGGCGCAGTTCGCGTTACCTAACAGGCATACGGCTCTTTGGGCCCAGTTCGCTAATACATCCGGGTCAATTTCTTCCCCTGTGTCTTTCGCTCTTTCTGCCAGGTCCATGATCTTGGCTAGTGGGCCTGCTAGATCCAGGACCTTCTCCTGACAACTCCTCCAGGAGCGGTCGATCCCTTTCCTAGGGTCTCTATTCGATTTCGCCACAAACGCTAACATTTTAGGGTCCAATTCTGGCGCTTCTGCTACCTTCCCTGGGAGTTCCGGCCTGGGGCATTCCGCCCTCATTCTTTGCCTCACTTCCTTCTCTTAGGCCTTGCGCAGCCTCTGCGTCATCTATCGTGCCACCCTCGGGGAGGGCACCCATTCCGAAGATCTCGGGTTCCTAATCTCCTCGGGTTGGAACATGTCTTAGGTTTCCTCTTCTAGATGATTCAGTTTTCTCAGTCTCTTTTTCGGAGGCGGTAAGCTCCCTTCGTCTCCGTCCTTATCTTCCTCCTCCTGCGAGGATGTTGGAGATTCTACGGATTCCTCTTCTCGAGGGGCCTCCTCTCCTGCGTCTCCCATATTCTCTTCCCCTGGGTAGGGGGTCATGAGGCTCGGCACCTCCGACTTGGCCATAAAGGCTTCTCTGAGCCTATTGAAAGCGTCGGATGCCTCCGGGGCCTTTGGATTCGCCCCTTCAGATTGGCCCGGGGGGTCAGAAGAGTTCGCGCTCTTCCGGGCCTTCGTACACCCCTGAGGGCTCTCTGGCGTGGCCCTGGTGGACGTGCTCGTTGATGGTACGGTGCTTCTGTCCTTTTGGCTTAGGAAAGTCTCGATTGTTAGCAGGCGGTCCTGCAGGGGTCTGACTCCTAGAGCCACTGCCTCTATGAGTGAATTACCCAGCACGTCCTTGAAGCTCTGAGCCAGATCTTCCGAGTATGTGGCTTCTTGCTCCTCCTCACTCCACTCAAAATCGGCCATGATATGCGCTGGTAGGTGCCTGATAGTACCTGAACAGGTGTAAGGGCACGTCCACTTCTCACTCCTTTATCTAGAGGCTGCACCTGACTGCAAAGCAGCTTCTTTACTTTTTTCAGTGTAGGCACTGAGTTCACCAATTCGCTCTTATGAGCGCTCTCCGGTAAAGATTATCGATCTAGCTCTGCCGGGGAAGCGGGCGCACTGCCCGCGCAGCGGTTAGCCCCTCCTTCCCGAGGGAGGGGGGGGCTCGTCCCTCGCTCTATACGCCGAGTTCCTCGGCGAAGCCCCGCCCCCGCGAGGGTGGAGGACTGGGGAAAGACGTTTCTCCTCCGGCGTCGTCCGCGTTGGGCGTTAACTCTGTCTCTCGCGCCTCCCTCACGAAGGTGGGGGTCTCGCTCCCTCACTGTCGACGCGAGCGCGATGTCTCAGGCCGGCCCCTGAGGTGCTGATACTGCAGCACGGGGCTCAGGCTAAAAACAAATTAAAGTAAAGGATTGTCGAATCCTCCCTACGCTGCGCGATCCCTGCGCGCTGTCCTAATGATTGGTCATGAGAAAAACGCTATCTATCATCGCTACAACTGATAACCCAAGACAAAAAGCTGACAGAAATGCGCAGCTAAGTGAAAGGGTACTTATCTCGTGGAGAGCAGGAAAAGAAGAGGAGGTTTACAGGAAGAGGAAGGACTAGGTCACATGACCAGGACACTGGGTTCAGGGCCTAGGCTGATGGGAAATGAAGTTTTGAAAAAAAAAAAAAAAAAAAATGTGTTTGTGCCCTCGGAAAGATGGACATTTTATTTGTTGTGTTGAAACTGCTGGAGAGCAAAAAAATAAGAAGATGAAGCATAATGCTCGCCTCCGTCTTGACATAGAATCACAACATTGCACACAAAAAACAAACCCATTTTTATAGGCAACATACACAAGCTTTCAACAATTCACACAAATCAACACCTATTGGCTTTGTCAATGTTTGCCAGTTTTGCGAAAGGGAGTCTGCATGAGAGCGTCTTCACAGTCAGGAGACAGAATAGGATGCCCCCAGAGTCTTTAGCAGCAGAATACAAACAGTGAAGGAGAATCATCAGTAATCGAGAACTGAAGTGGGCAGTAACGGAGTATAGCGCTTAGAAGAGCAGAATGTGAGGGCAGTTAGAGAAGCAGAGTTTACGATAGCAGTGTACTAGCAAATAATAGGTGGGACAGCTTGAGGGGGCATACCTGGAACAGATAACTGCAAGGACAGCAGAAGGCAAACGAGTAAGGGCAATCATCCGACGGTGAGGGCAGATACTGTTCAAAATAGCTTGTGAGCATAGAAAGGGACTTATCAGGGTGTGGCCTAGGACACCAAATAAAAGTGTCCCTGAAAGCTTCCACTTTCGTCCTCATCCCAGTTAGGGATATGGCATAAATTTAAAATATGCATGCCAGTAAGAAAGAATGAAGGTCTCGGTAAGTATAACAGTGGTGCTTGCAGACTTGGTAGCGGTTATGTGAGCCTTGCTTCCCCATGCACGGCCCTAGCTTCCTGAAGAAGCTGGCACCCTTAGAGGTGAGACCCTGTATTCCCAGGTGATAAAAGCCCTGCAGTGGTGATCAATCACTGTGTCTGTCGCCAAATTGATGGTTGGTGGTATTGCTGGAGGGAGGAACAGGGCAACTACATGGAAACAGAAATAGGGCAATTCTTTATATAGCCCTACAGTGATTGAAATGGTGGCTGCTGTGTGACTATGGAGCCAGCCTTATCAGCTGGGGACATCAGTAAGTGACCTGTGCTGGCATGTGTGGAGCTGAGATGTAAAGCATAGTACCTGTGGCGATGGCACTCATAGCAACAATGGAGGCTGTGGCAGGGAGCTACGGGAGACTCTGCCTGGAGGGCTGTTGAGAGAAGTAAGCATTTCAGAGCCAGCACACTTGGTGGGCACGGGCCAGAGGTACCCTAGACCTAAGGTGATGCAGGGGACAGCCGTGGCCTGCAATCATATGGAGCAAAGCTAGGATCCATTTTTATTTTATTCTACAAACAAGAAAGAAGAAAATGAAGACTCCTTTTTTATGAAGTCTGGTCCTATGATATACTGGATAAAGATGGTCGGTAAGTTCCTTTCACATGCCAGTGTGAAACAAGGGGATTCAATCACAAGTCAGTACGCTCTAGAGACTGCATTGGTACCTGATGAGTTATGTCCATTCATCACAAGTGCTCAATTATGTGAACTTGTGAGAGTTGAGAACATTGTTAGCAGCTCTTCTTTGCTACCCAATTGTTTCTACATCATTGTGAAGGCGCTGCGTACCTCTCTCACACCGGCAGGCTCACCCAGTAATATGCGGAACAACAGGTACTTAACAGAACGTCTTCCTTTATTTAACAATTGAGTCTAACTGACTCCAACACCCCGCTCTCTCCCTCACTCCAACGTAAGGTCCCGGCTGCAATGGCGACCCTCCCACATAATACGGCCCTGAAGTGATCCATCCCTCCACAGGCAGCGCACTGTTGGCCCACCGCAGGGCACTCCCCTGTGTGTGTGTATTTGTACCCACATCTGTAGCACGTGGCTTCTGAACGCTTTACACCTTGGTTCGTGATGGTGGCTAGCTTGTTGACTAGCTCTGGGTTCGTTGATGGCTGGTGTATGACCATCTTGCCTAGATTGTCAAGTTGTGATTCCACGGCTGCTTCCATTCTGGCTAGAGCCAGTATTTCCTCTAGTGACCTTTGTTTTTGCAACAGTTGTTTCCTGAAAGGTTGTGATACGCAGCCTGCTATTAGTTGCGATCTTAAGGCCTCCTCGTTAGAGTAGCGGTGGAATTCGCAGTATTTAAGTTTTATGCAGAGGCGCATCAGAAAGTTATCAAGGGACTCACCCCTTTCTTGTCTGGTGGTGTGAAACACGTGACGCTCATAGTCAATGTTGGTGTGGGAGCAAAGTATTCCGATCGCTTGCTGTGTAGTTCTCCATATGTCGCGGTATCCAGGTTGAGCCATTCTCCTGCGATATCCACGACTGCAGGCCCTACCGCCATGGACAGGGTGTTTTTTAGTCCCGCATCGTCCGTGAGACCTATGGCCCCTACATAAAATTTGAAGTCTCTTAGCCATATGGCCCAGCGGGGCCCAAATTGGTGGTGCCTCTCAAGTCAAATGGATTTGTCTTGTGCATGACTTGTGCTGTTCCTCCTGCCGCCTGTGCCTGGTTGGCGGCGTCCACTGCTGCCCCCTTTGCCCTTGATGAGAATGCTGAGGATGCTACTGATCTCACATGATGCAGTAGCTGAGGGGTGTTCTGGCTGCGGTGTGATGATCTTTTAGGGAGGGCTCTTGTGCCGTGCTTCTGGTGGCAATGTGACCTTTATGGGCACCTCATCTTCCTGGGTATGTTTGTAATTTGCCTGTGTGCTTCCTTTATGTTTATGATTGTGCTTAGCACCCACCTGTCAGGATGATAGTTGTGCAAAACAGATTCTGCGATGACAGCATGGAGCCAAAGCATCCTGAAGACAAGACCACGATGCATACATGGTGGGCGGAGAGCCCGTGGAATGCTGCTGAGTACAGGAGTGTGGCAGCCCCAAGCTTCAAAGTTTCTGGAGGAGAAAGACCGACCCGCAACTGACACAGAAGACCGGTGTGCTCGAACTGGGGCACTGTTAGGAAACAAATCCGTCCGTGGCCCCTTTTGGATAGGTGGCATTCATAATGCCAACCAAGAAGGTACATTGCCAACCACAAGATGACTTCACGTCACGTTACGCTTCGAAGGAGGAGCTTCCTGCAACCCTAGACATCAAAACAAACCAGTGTTACCAACTTGGCGACTTTCTCGCTATATTTATCAAGCATGTATGGCCCCCTAGTGACTTTCCACTAAAAAAGCGGCTAGCGAGAAATCTAGCTACTTTTTTCTATTGGTTTGGAGACTTGCATCATTTATGCAAGTTTCCAAACCAATAGAAAAAAGTGTTGTCATTCGCCAGTGTTAACTGTTAAGGGAGGTATTCACTGTTAATAACAATGTATGCAGCTGTTAAGGTCGGTGTTAACTGTTAATAACAATGTATGCAGCTAATCTTTGAGGAGTTAAGGTGTTAAGTCGACAGGGCGGCAGGTAGCTTGGAGGCAGAGAAGAAGACACAAGGGTGTGGTTAAGGGGATGGACTGAAACGAAATAGTTAAAAGGGGAGGGGCCACAGTAAAAGCGATAAATCGTAGGGGGCAAGAGTAGGCAATTATGCAAATTACGAAATGATGTCATTTAGCTACTTCTGGTGACTTTTAGGGCAGCCAATAGCTACTTTAGTTACTGTGGAGTTGACAACACTGAAACAAACTGACGGATTCAACGTGCTGCGTTGCAACTTCTCCTGTTGCCGATAACGTTCCTGCAGTACTTGCCTTAGTACCACTCTGACTTTCTTCTAGCCCCTTTTGTTCTGTGCCCGTTTCCCTTTAATACTCGTTTCCTTCAGTATTTTGTTTGCTTCCAATTCTTTGCTCTATTTACTGGCTTGCTTTGTCCATGTTACTTACATTGTTGATAGGTCTGCTAGAGGCCCATTGAGTTCTGACAAAAGATGTTGTCGTCGTACACAAGACCTGTGTATGTATTGTGGTTCAGCTTCTCATCTTCTGTTAAACTGCCGTCTAGCCCCTCCTTGGAAGAAGGCACACTTCACCTCCCGATCTTAAATGAGACTCAGATCCGGGAGCAATCTACACCTTCCGCACTCCCTGACCTCACTTCGATAAGGTCAGCTAACACCAACCAAACTTTGCTATTAGTCGTCACGGTTTCTCTGCACTTACCTGAGGCTCAGACTATACAAGTGCCAACACTTGTGGATTTTGGAGCGGCAGGTCTGTTTACGGAGGCTTTATGGGCAATCCAGAATGACATGCCCCGACTAACAAATTTCAGCCTATACCTGTGGTAGGAGTTGATGGGAGAGAATTGGTGTGTGGACCCATACATCACAATACTTGTCCAGTCCACATCAACCATCATTCGGACACCATTGTTTTTGATATTATACAGACAACTCATGTTTCTTTTATTTTTGCTATTACCCGGCTTGCACTGCATAATCCTTACATCAATTGGAGAGCACACACGTTGTTTCTAGGTTCAGAGCATTGTATGTCACACTGTGTTCAGAAGAAGAAACCTGTATCGGTTATTGCAGTACCTACTCGACTGCCAGAAAAAGACACCAAGAAGGTTCTTTCCACAATCCTGTCACATTACCAAGATTTCAGCAAGGTCTATCATAAGGATCTAGTTCAGTCTCTGCCATATCACCAACCAGAAGATTGTGCACTAACATTGCTTCTCAACTCCTCTGTACCATTCAACCAAATGTTTAATTTAACACCAATGGAAAAGGAGGCTCTAAAGGAATATTTACGACAAATCCTAGCTAATGGGTTCATAAAAGAGTCGGTATCTCTTGCAGGAGCCTCACTTTTTTTAATTTCTAAAAGAAACACAACTGAATTAAGACCCTGTTTGGATTATAGGGGACTCAATGCTGTGACAGTGAAAGACAAACATCTGCTTCCTCTGATCCCGGATATATTGGACGCCGTTCAGTCAGCCATTGTGTTCCCCAAGTTAGATCTTAGGGGAGCATATAATTTAATACAGATTAAGAGTGGACATGAATAGAAGACCGCATTCAGGACACCTTAGAGTCACACTGAATATTCGGTCATGCTGTTTGGACTTGCGAATGCCCCCGCTGTTTTTCAGCATTACATGGACCACCTCTTTGCAGATCTTCTTTTTCACACGGTTATCGTCTATCAAGTTGACATTTTGTTTTTTTCCAAGTCTCTACAAGAACACATCTCTCATGTAAGAACAATGCTTTTACTGTTCCCTATTTGAGATATATCTTGTCCCCTAAAGGTGTTTCTATGGACACACAAAGTATCAGGCATTCTTCGATAGAAAAGTCAGAGTAATGTGAAAGAAATCCAAAGGTTTCTAGGACTCACAAATCTTTATAGAAAATTCATACTCTCATTTTCTCAGGCTGTTCTTCCAATCACCTCTCTCCTAAAGAAAAACACAGTCTTTGTGTGTAACAAAGATGCAGAAAGAGCCTTCCAACAACTCAAAAAAGACTTTACTTCAACATCTATTCCAATCCCACCAGATCCACACAAGATGTTTATTGTCGAGACAGATGCTTCAAAGGATGCGATTGGTGCCGTACTCAAACAAATCGCTGCTGATCAAAAAGACCATCATTTGGCTTATTATTCAAGGACTTTGACTATGTCTGAGAGGAACTATTCAGTTCTTGAAAAAGAACTTCTGTCCCTTAATATGGCTTGTAAAGAAAGGCAACATCATCTCTTAGGAACAGAACAGAAAACAGAACTGAGAACAGATCATCGAAACCTTGTCCTTTTGCAGTCCTTTGAGTGTAGAAACAGACGCCAAGCCCGGGTTGGTGCACTTATTTTCATAATTTCAGTTTCATCTGACTTTCATCCCAGGGACCGACCACATCATTGCAGATGCCTTGTCTCGCATGGATACGCCATTCCAGAAAGAATCTCAGTACTACGAAAGACTGTTTCCTGACACTTCTTTTGTAGGTTTAACACATATATTTGTACAAGAAATCTGCCAGGCTTACTCAAGTGCTGATCCCTCTTTATCAGTACTAGATTCTCAAGATGGCTTATGGTTTCATGGATCTACCTTATATTTACCATGTGATCCGTTAAGAAGGAATGTTTTACAGATGTGTCATAATTCTAAGATTGCAGGACATAGAGGGATACAATCTACCCTTCATTTGATTCAAAGACATTTTTGGTGATCACACTTGCGCAAAGATGTCAAGAGATTCTGTCCATCATGTTTACTGTGTGCACAAGTGAAAACATCCATTCAAAGGCCTTAAGGTAAACGTTTTCAACCAACTTTATCAGCACGTTGTTAAAATGGATTTCTACACTTTGGCCTGGTGGGTAGAGGTTTAGGAGGCCAGCCTAGTTTAGTGGGACAGGGGAACGTTCCGGACAAACCAGACCAATCTACGGTAGCTTGGCAGGCAGTCAAGACTAACTCTCAGGAGGGGTGAGAGTGATCATAAGCCCACAATGAGCACACACAGTAAAACTCCACAGATTGCTCTTTGACAGATGTATGTTAAAAATCCATTTATTATAGGCCTTTATAGCTAAACACAAATAAACCACAGTAATAATAAAACAGTTACCATACACCCTTTTTCACCATGTAACATATATCCAAAATGCTTCTGTAGGACAAATCAGTCAATAGATCAACCTAGTTGGCGATTGTGTGGTCGTATTTGATCTGTTTGAGTTGTCAGCAGAGAATGTCCCAATATTGTGCCTGCCCAATATTGTACATTATCAAAAGCTACTCCTGGTACCGTTCTCAGTGCGCTAATGAAAAATATTCAAAGTCTGCTAACTAGGGTGAATCAATTCCATTCCATATTAGTTTCACACAATTTTCTTTTTCTCATAATCTCAAAGGAATTATTCAAGCACTAGTTGGCATGGTAAACAAATTCCATTTTTTATTTTCATTACATTTATCCTTTTCTTTTTTTCACTATACTCATTTCTCTCTACACATGTTTTCCCACCATTGTATAGTGGATCATCAGGAGAGAATCTAAAGAAATTTGAAAATGAAACAAATAACAATAAAGAAAATAATTAGCCTCTAAGGATTACAATGTTTCTATTCAATAATCATGTCAAACATTTCTCACATATCCTGTTTTAATTTTCAGCTGGACACGCACCCTATTACTTTTGCTTGCTCCTTCTACAAGTATGTGGTTTTGTTAGTATTTGGTTTCCCACTTTTCAAGTCAAAATATTAGATCACCTAGGAAAAGTTAGCACAGATCTGTTATAGGGTTTTAACAAGTTTCTACTTGTTGGAGCGCATTGTCTAGGGATGCTCCTGATTAGGTCTTACCCTTGTTTAAAAAGGATCCGCTTGTCCTTTTCTCGAAAAACGCTGATCCACAATCTGGATCGACGTTCAAGATGGCACACTTTTGTTGACACACGCAACAACGTCATCACGCTAATATACATGGTGACGTCATCGTGCATGTACATCCCGTGGCCATCTTTGTTTTCTCTTTTAGATAGGCGGCCTGGTGTTTACGCCATCACCCATGGCTTTCTAGGTTTTTGTGATCATAGTATTCTGCTTTCATAAGTACTTTTAGTAAATTTGATGCTATTATTTACAACAACCAACCTGCAATTGCATAGGTCAACGGTAATCACTCTTTGAGTATTCACATTATTATTATTATGTGCAGGATCTATGCATTATTCTCGATAGACTGAAAGCAACGAGAAGTTATTGCTAAAAGGACAATTATTCATTCCTTAGATAACAAATCCAACACCGTATCTTGCTAGTATAGTATCACATTTTTCACAACCAATTAAACATTTCAATGGGCCTCATTACGATTTTGGCGGTAGCCATGCCACTATTGGCGGCAAGGCTGCCGCCAAAATCTGGTCCGGGTTCCCAGAATGAGGAATTACCGGACCATTCTGAGTTTCGGAGGGCCTGGTAATTCCTCCCTCTGGGAACCTGGACCCGGGCCTTCCCCATTCTCATTTCAGCCCCCATAGGGCTGAATGGGAATGTCATGCCTGCGCCATGGGCGCATTCATTGGCGATCAATATGGACTAATTGTTATTCATTTATCTGTGGAGAACTCTTGGATCAACCATTGTTCACTTTTTGGACCTTGTTTCCCATTTGCGAGACTTTGGTGCTTTTCTATTTTTCCCAACAAACTACACTTACGACAATGCACTTGGCTATAACTATCTATTCCTGGCCATTCCTATTCGTCATCTTCGGAACTACAATCCCCAGAAGCACTAGGGATCAGCTTTACTTCCACCAGCTCAGGAACAGAGAGGGATGAGGCAGATTGGATGCAGGTGTGCTGATCCAGGTGCGACCAATTAGCCTGCCTCTGTGCTGGGCAGGGCGGTATAAAAGCTGCTGCCTGTAGGGGCTCAGTCTCTTGCATTAAGAGTCCTTCCGGCACCTTTTTGTTTTGAGCTATGGATCTTTGTATGTGGTTCCTCCTTACTCCTGCTTTGATTCCAGTTCCCTGCCGGGCTCTCTGCCTTGCAGCCGATCATGCTCCGCTGCTACCTTCCGCCCTTGCCTTCCAGGCTCCTGCCTTGCAGCCGATCACGCTCCACTGCTACCTTCCGCCCTTGCCTTCCAGGCTCCTGCTTTGCAGCCGATCACGCTCCGCTGCTACCTTCCGCCCTTGCCTTCCAGGCTCCTGCTTTGAAGCCGATCGCGCTCCGCTGCTACCTTCCGCCCTTGCCTCCCAGGCTCCTGCCTTGCAGCCGAACACGCTCCACTGCTACCTTCCGCCCTTGCCTTCCAGGCTCCTGCATTACAGCCGATCACGCTCCACTGCTACCTTCCGCCCTTGCCTTCCAGGCTCCTGCCTTGCAGCCGATCACGCTCCGCTGCTACCTTCCACCCTTGCCTTCCAGGCTCCTGCCTTGCAGCCAATCACGCTCCGCTGCTACCTTCCACCCTTGCCTTCCAGGCTCCTGCCTTGCAGCCGATCATGCTCCGCTGCTACCTTCCGCCCTTGCCTTCCAGGCTCCTGCCTTGCAGCCGATCACGCACCGCTGCTACCTTCCGCCCTTGGCGATCACGCTCCGCTGCTGCCTTCCGCCCTTGCCTTCCAGGCTCCTGCCTTGCAGCCAATCACGCTCCACTGCCTTTAACCTACAGTCTTCGTCCGCTGGGCTTCCAGTCTAGCAGTCTTCTACAGTCCTCTGCAGCCTTCTACAGTCAGCGGCCCTGCCCCTCTGGGCTCACTCCTTGCTGCCCGGCCCTTCTGGGCTCCTTGCCGTGCAGCCTGCTTCACTCCGCTGCCCTAAACCCTTTCCCCCTGGGCTCCCTTCCTTACAGCCCTGCTCCTTTGGGCTTCCTCATTGCTTTCCTGCTCCTCTGAGCTCTCAACCTTGTACCCTACTGTCCTTTGCTATCCACAACAGTTTACCTACATTATTTACTTTCAGTTATTGCAGTCTCCCTGTTTCCTGACTGCTACTCCCTTGCTTTCTTACTTGTTTTCAACCCTCTGTTATTTATCCCTATCCAATCCTGTTATATGGCTTTCACTTCATTTCCATCTGCTAGTTTGCTTATCGATTTCCTTTTTCCTGGATTTGTCTGTTGGTGTCTTCTCCTGTACTGTTTGTAGACCGCTTTGTACAGAGCTTGTCTGTTGGTTTCCGTCAGGCAACCTCTGCCCCTTCCATTGTCTTGTTTCTGCGTTACAGACACCCATAGTTGTTGGTCCAAGACATGAGCAAACAGCGTGGCCTCTGTTATAGCAAACTGTGCAGAAGGCTAGAGTTTTTCCTAAGGTCCGTGGAATACTCTTTTCCTATATATGCATACACCCCAAGAGGGAATCCATTCTGTTGTACCTTATTTCCTTGCTACACTTGCCTACTCTTTGTTCTCTTACTTTCAGCTGTATGTGTACTTATCTGTCCACCTTACTTCGGCACAACCACCCAAACCCTTCCTGGGTGTCCTGTGCCACTCTTAACAGAGTGCCATACTTGAAAGGGAATGGGAGAGGCAGCAAACAATGGACCGATTACGAGCGGCCCGTTGTTTGCTCCCTCTTCCCCTCGCTGGACCCGCTCTGCACGTCTGGTGAAACCAGTCGTAATCAGGCGGTACGGGGTTGACGGCGCCGGCACCTTTACCGGCACCGTTAACCCCTTACTGCCTGACTTGTAATGAGGCCCAATGTCACGATTTAGACCTGCGACACATGTGTCCATTAAACAGATCCATTTTGCCCCTTCCTGTTTGAGCAATAGTTCCCTGTTTCCACCTCTTGGTGTTAGGTAAGCCAAACTAAAGCAAACATTTTGGGGGGTCCATAAATGTAGGGACAATTGCATTTAAGGGAAATCTTTCCTAACACTCGCCCCT
Source organism: Ambystoma mexicanum (assembly GCF_040938575.1). Classification (NCBI taxonomy): domain Eukaryota; kingdom Metazoa; phylum Chordata; class Amphibia; order Caudata; family Ambystomatidae; genus Ambystoma; species Ambystoma mexicanum. The sequence continues at coordinate 923,598,056 of NC_090930.1, forward strand.
CACAGACCTAAGGACAGGGGGCATTAATCCACACCTGGATGAGCCTCATGTTCAGGTCGACTAAAGCTTCTGGACAACCCATCAGTGTTGCTATCTTGGACACCTGGCTTGTGCTCAATGATGAAGTCAAACCCTTGCACGCTTATGGACCACCTGAACAATTTGAAATTCTCTCCCTTCATGTTCATTATCCACTTTAAGGGCTTATGGTCAGTTTGCACAATGAAGAGGATCCCACAGAAGTAGGGCCTCAGCTTCCTTAGGGACCACATGACAGATAAACATTTGTTCTCTATAGTGGACCACCTGAGCTCTCTGTCCTTAAGCTGGCGGCTAGTAAATCCATTTGGATGTTCCTTGCCTTTCTCATCTATCTGTGATAGTACAGCACCTATCCCAGTGTCAGAGGCATCTGTCTGCATAATAAAACTTGATGTTTGAAGTAAGGGCCCTGAGAACAGGTGCCTGGCACAGGGAGTCTTTTAAACCATTGAAGGCCTTCTCACACTTCTCAGACCAAGAGACCTTCTTGGGTTTCTATGGAGTAGTGAGAGCAGTCAGAGGGGCAGCTATGTTACCATAGTCTGCCATGAAGTTTCGGTAATGCCCAGTGAGACCTAAGAAGGCTCTCACTTGGGTTTGTGTAGTGGGGGTAGGCCATTCTAGTACTGCTTGTACTTTAATGGGTATAGGCTGAATCCTCCCTCCCCCTACTTCATGTCCAAGTGGACCACAGATCCTTGTCCAATCTGGCACTTGCTGGCCTTTATGTTCAAGTGGCATTCTGAAGAACCCGCAATGCTATTCCCAGGTGTTTCTCATGTTCTTTCCAGGTGGCACTGAAAACTGCTATATCATCCAGATATGCTAATCAGAATTCATCCAACCCAATTACAACATGAATCACAAGCCTTTGAAACGTGTTGGGTGCTTTCTTTAATCCAAAAGGCATTACCCTGAACTGGTAAAGTCCCACTGGGGTTCAGAATGCTGTCTTCTCCTTGGCATGTTCTGCTAAGGCTATTTGGCAATACCCTGCAGTGAGGTCAAATGTGCTGAGGTACTTGGAGGCAGCCAAGGTATTCACCAGCTCATCAGTTCTAGGCAAGGGGTGAGCATCTGTCCTGGTGACAGCATTCAGAGCTGTATAGTCCACACAGAACCTAAGTTCAGAGGTACCTGTCTTTGGCACCAGAACCACAGGACTGGACCATAGACTATTGGAGGGTTCAATCACCCCAAGATCCAACATCTTGTTGACCTCTGTCTTGATGTAGGATCTCACGTTGTCTAACATCCTGTACCCCCTACTTTTGGTAGGTATGCTGTCTCCTGTGTCAATTTCGTGTTTGCACCAAGGTGTCAAACCAGATGTCAGTGAGAACAAGGGAGAGAACTGCCTAAGCAAAGTTCTTACTTCCTCTTGCTGGGTAGGAGTCAGGTGAGGGGCCACTTTGACACCCTAAATTGAGCCATCTGAAAGGCTACCTTGGAAGAAGTCAGGTAGAGGTTCGGATTCCTCTTCCTCTCTGTCTGATGACAAAAGAGTGCTGCTATTTCAACCGTAGGGATGAAAGCCTTCAGCCTTTTTAGGGGGCACTCTTTGGGAGCCTGACATGGCCTCCTAGGGTCCACTAAATAGTTGACCTCGCCCAGCTGCTCCACAACTGTGTAATGGCCTGACCATTTATCCTGTAGGGCTATAGGCCTTATAGGGTTCATAAGCAGGACTTCTTGGCCTGGGGTAAAGTGAATAAGTGAAGCCTTCTGGTCATACCAATGTTTCAACAGAGCCTGACCTGCTTTCAACTTATCACTGGCCTGAGCCATCAGAAGGAACATTCGCTTCCTTAACCCCAGCACATAGTCTACTACATTGGTAGTGATGGGAGGAGTGGGGAGCTCCCAGCCTTCATTGACTATGGCCAGTGGTCCCCTAACAGGGTGACCAAACGTAAGCTCAAAGGGGCTGAAACCAGCACCCTCTTGAGGTGCCTCTCTGTAAGAAAAGAGTAAGCATTGCAACAGGATATCCCACTTTCTCCTTTAAGGTTCATCCAGAGCCCCTGTGATGCCAATGAAACGTTATAAGTGACCCCACACTCCTCCACATGGCTTGCATGTACTTAACCATGATGTTGCTGCCTCTGACCGACATAACTTCTTTAGGGAAGCCAACCCTAGTAAAAGAGCCAAGTAAAGCTTTTGCAACTGATTTGGCAGTCACAGTCTTCAATGGGATGGCTTCAGGATATCTGGTGGCATGGTCAACCAGCACCAAGATAAACCTATTGCCAGAGGATGTTTGAGGGTCAAAGTGACCAACAATGTCAATCTCTCCCTTTTCAAATTGCATCCCTACCACAGGGAGTGGCACCATTGGAGCCTGGATTGTTGAGCCACTCTTACCAGAAATCTGACAAGTGGCACAACTCTGACAATGGCCTTCTACCTGGACCCCCGTCTTGGGCCAGTAGAAATGCATGCATAGCCTCTGCTTGGTTCTCTTGATCCCAAGGTGACTAGCTAGGAGGAAGGGTCTTACTTTAAGGGGGACCATCAACCTCCTATGGCCCCCTTCAGTAGACTCTGTGGGCTCACAAGCTGAGAACAGGCCTGTCTCCTTAGGCATTCTAAAGATGGGCACTCACGTTGGCCCTTACTAAACTCTTCCCTATCAGGACCACCTTCAACCAATAAAATTTGGCATTCAGGATGGTCATGCGGGTTGAGAAATTCAGGCAGCACCTCTTTCTCGTCAGGTTCATGTGCTTGGCCAACTACCTCCACCTCAGTGGCAGGTGAGTTAGGGGGAATATTCTCTTTCCCTCTTCTGAGTTTTTTGACTCCCTTAGTCTTTGGCTTTGGCTCAGCCCTGGACCTGGCCCGGGCTGCCTTTGTTTGTGGCATTGTGCATAGTATTTCCACTGTGTCCCCCACAAGACCTAAGTCTCTGAGGTAATTTCCCAGCAGAACCTTTCCAGGGACTTGCCTCTGAACACTCACAGGTATCCTTGCTACTGTACCAAAAACTGCTAGATTTACAGGCATTAATGGGAACCTCAGAGGGGGGCCATCAGCTAACTTGGTGGGCATCAAGGGAGCTCTGGCAGGCTCTTCTTGGTTTACCAAAGTGGAATCCACCACACTTCTGCTGGCTCCACTTTCCCCAATGGCATGCGTGTCAATTCCATTAATTAGCATACTGTCTTTAAAGTAGTGCATGGTATTATCCGCAATACTAGTATAGGCCTCTGAAACTCTAGACTCCCAGGAACCCAGGGATACTAAGACTACTTCCGACTCTATCCCACTGGGGAAGGAGACTGAAGAGAAGGCTGCCCCTGTGACAATTTCTTCCTCATATGAGGTGAAGGCCAGACTCACAGAGTGGACTCCCAAGGTTTTGACCTTACACCTGGGGTCCCCCTTCACATGATCACTTGCTCCACAAGCCGCACACGATCCACTGGGTCTTGCGATATAAAGAGGCCTACTGTAACCCGAGCTATGCTTGAGAGTATGATTCCAATATTCTGAACATTCTCAAGTGACTTACCCTTACTATGCTTTTTGTGGCCCTTATGGGAGGATGTTTTATCAGATCCCCCACCTCCTTATCTTTGTGCTTTTTCCCCTCCTCCTGCACACCAGAAGCAGGATTTTCCTTATGGGACACTCTGTGTGACACCCATAAATCTGCTGCAATTAACTTCTTGGGATCTATCTCCTTAGAATCAGTCAAGTGCTGCTTAAGCTCAAGGGAACCAAGAGCACAAATATGTTCAAGCATGACTAAACAAATCATACCCTCAAAGGTGGTGACCTTATAACCTTCCACCCAGCCAGTCAAGTTTTTCAAGGAATCAGTTACATATGAGAGCCAAGTATGACCTTCTTTCTATTTGTAATCTCTGAATCTTTTCAAGAATTGGGCAGGAGTCTTCCCAAACTTCAAGACCACAGTTTGCTTCAATTTTGCAAAGTCTTTTCTGTCAGCCTTTGACATTTCTATAATGGCACTGCAGCCAGAATGGGGTAGCCAACTGAGCAACCATGCAATCTTATCAGCATCCACAACTTCTTGCTCTTCACATGTATACTCAAATGCAGTTAACCAGTCCATCATGTCTTTCTTGTCATTATACATACTAAGCAGATCTCTTGGAAACCTTGGATGAGAGGAGGAGCCAGACCCATTACCAGGTCCTCTAGATGAGCCATTGGCAGCTTGTAACTTGGCAAGCTGCAACTGGGTATCCCTGTCCTTCTGTTTCTATGCATTCTCCAGTTCCAGCCTAGCCATACAGAATTCAAGCTCCTTCTGCATAAACAGCAGCTCTTGTCTTTTGAATTCCAGCGTGGCCTCATTCTCAGTGCCAGCAAAAGAAGCATGAGACTCTACACCATCCCTATCATCACCTATCCCCTCAATGACGGCAGCAACAGCCCTTTCAGCACTGTTACTGGGAGCAACCCCAGCAGCTTCTGCACTGTCATATGAGGGAAAAGCTGTTATCTGGCTTTCCTGCCATTCCATGATCTTTTGGATCATCTCAGCTTTTGTGCCAGAGGCTGAGAAGCCTCTTTCTGCACACATCTTCCTTAGCGATTCTGATTTGGAAGCACTTAAAGTTATGTTCGCAATTGCTTCCATGCTATCAGAGAGGCAGGTAGCTTACAGTTAAATTTAAACTAAAGTCACTGTGTTTCCTGTGTAAGTGTAACCTGGGAATGTCACCAGTGTGCAACACTGGGTACCTCCAATCTTATCCCACTGCTGTACACTAATTTAAGATGGATTTCAAAAATCTGACATGGTGGGCAGAAGTTAAGGAGGACATCCTAGTTTATTGGAACAGGGGAACCTTCTGGACAACCCAGACCAATCTACGGTAGCTTGGCAGGTGGTCAAGACTAAGGGCCTTATCACGAGTTTGGCTGCATTCCCAGCTGTAATACCGCTGACTATAATAGCCCTAGCACCGACCGGTCCGGTGGTATTATCACCGGATCACGGGTTGGGCCTTAACGGTAAATCCCCATTCCTGATTGGGTCCATTGGATCCAATGGGGAATTTTCAGTGCTAATACTGCGAGCTAATATTGCTGGCTTTAATACAGCCAAAAACAGGGATTTTCACCTCCAGAAAAAAGCTGTAGGTAAAACAGCCAATTAAGCGCCCAACTCGCGATAGGGCCAGCCCTTAAATGTGGCAGTAATACCGTTACCACCACATGCTTTTTCACTATGTAACATATATACAAAATGCATTTAGCCTAATGCAGAACGAAGGGTAGAAAACATATATACAAAATGCGTTTAGCCTAATGCAGAACGAAGGGGAGAAAATAACCACTACCTGCAACAGAAGAGGTAATTTCGGTTCGGGACAGCAGGCCCGGCTACAGAATGTATCATCTAGGTGGGCCAGAGGTGTTATTGGGGGGACCATCCCGGAGCGACATCGTATAGCCTTCCAAACCTCTGGCACAAACAATGCACAGGTTAGATTCTGTTTCCATACAGACACTATGGACAGTTACCCAAACTGCATGAGCTAATAAAGATCAGTACTTTATAAACAGTCCCAGCCATGACATCTTCGGGCAGTCTTCCAAACTTGTTTGGCCAGAAACCCCCCAGTAAGTACGTATTACAGAAAGCACTGAAACACAGCCCATACTCACAATCTTGCCCTAGTCCCTGTCAGGCAGGGCAAGCTGCTAAACCCTCCCAAGTACAAAGAATACATTCTGATTAGGTAGGAATCATTATGAGAGGTACCCTTAGAGTGAAGAGGAACAAAGTCATCATTCCTGCCGTGACACATTTTCAGGCAGGGCAGGCTGCCTGACTCCCAAAAGTATAGGAGAGACATTCTGAAAGTCCCATTCTTGGCATCTTCAATTAGGGCAGTCATCAAGCATTATTAGGGTGGCAAGCTGCATGTAGTTTGTGTACGAAATTAAGAGCTCTGCAAAGTCCATACCTGCACATCTTAGCCATTGTATTTTATTAGTTTGGGCTATTAGGTGGCGCTTCAGTGACACCTTAAATCCGAAACTATTGTATTCGAGTACAGCAAAGTGGGAGTTGGCAAGTGAGAAAGGACACATAGCTTGCAGCTGTTTGGTTATTTACACACCCATGGACTGCCCTGGGCAACACCAACTACCTGCCCCTAGCCACCCAAAACACATCCCCCTGAGATCTCTTTGAGCAATTTGAAATATCACACTTTGACAGTTGGCTTATGTATAGGTATTACATAGGAATTTGCCAAGCACTGCTATCAAATGTCTAGGTAATCAAATCATTTTCCCTCCGGCACTGTTGCAAACCTATGGCCAGGTAGTACCACCATAATATCAGTGACTAGCAAATGCCTACCACATACCTAACCAAAAAGCTCAAACCGTTGGTTTTGCCCTTGCCTTTTTAACCAAGCATGCTATCTGTGTTCTTGAAAAAGAAAAATCATTTGTAGAAATCAAACGTCATAAATATTTATGATCAATTAGGTTAGACTTAAGGTGTACTCCCCAAAAACAAAAATACTTTGAAAAAAACAATAGAGGAAAAAATGAGCAAGACTTGAATTTTTTTCTCCAAAAAACTGTATTCTCGACAAATGAGAATAGTCCTTTGACAACTGGTTTAAACTAAAGGGGTAATTTTCTCTTTAACTTTTGAAACTCCCTTACAAAGACATCATGCAAAAAAGCTGTATTCTCGACAAATGAGAATAGTCCTTTGGCAACTGATTTAAAGGGGTATTGTTCTCTTTATCTTTGAAAACTCCCTTACAAAGTCATCCATGCAAATATTTCCCGTCAGTTCTTTCTCATGTGCTAATATGGTCAGATTTTCTTTACGAGCAAGAAGCATTGAGCGCCGAAAGACTGTGACTACACGGGACATGGTAGAAAATGAGTTCTCACAGGACGCAGTTGAAATGCATATGACAAGTGCAGAGACATATTTCATGCAGTCCTGGAAAAGCGTCTGCATAATTGTTTACCACTTCACAAATTGTGGCAATATTTGAACCTGCTGTGATATTTTTTTGCAGCAATGGTTTTGTCACTACCAGTTATGCCTCCAAAGTGGATTTGCTGATCTGTTTTAGATCTAAAAGAGGTGAACATACACTGACATCCAGAAAATGCTGTGATGAGGGAACCAGAGCAGCAATGGCTTCTATCAGCATAGTGTTTTTCTGGGAGAATCTGGTTTCCATTTCAGCAATTGCTCTGTCAAGAATGTGCAGCTATAATGTGCCCCGGTCTAAAATTACATTTTGTCAGGTGGCTTATTATCTGTTCAGCAATGTGTTCTGCATCCAGCTGTTCTAACTGTAAAAGGCTGATTAATTGCTCTTCTGGCTTGGCTTTACTTACAAAATGTACTATAAGTGAGACATTTTCACTGTTGCATTTGTCACGAGTACCATCACTTTTGATACAAAAACTCTTTGAATCACAATTGTCATACCTTTGCTCAATTTTAGAGAGAACCATTCTTTTTAAAGTATCTATTACTTCATTTTGAATATCTTTTGAGGTATATCTGGCATTTTTGGGAACGGATTGAGCAATATCAGCCAGCTTTTTATCTTTTTTCAAAGTGTACTGAAACAGCTTTAGAAACAAGCCACCCGAGAAATCCAGCACATCTTCTGTGTCTTCAGGTCTGCAACCTGCAGCTCTCCAGATGTTTAGTAATACAACTCCCATGATTAGACTCTCTGAATACAGGGCCTTAAATGGACTGTGCCCCCAGCGGCAGCTTTTACATTGTGGATTGATATTGGGCTATACCCTATCGCCCATTCACAGACACCAGAAGATTTCCATCCTCCTCTCTGGCTCTTAGGAGATGCTGCTGTCTTTAACACCTGGGACTTATTGAAACAATACAAAAAAACAATTGGGTGTGAACACGCATTGGCAAAGCAGCAAACAGTTTTAGCAGTTGTCCAGGCATGACATAGGCATTTTGCAGACAATGCCATCATGGTATTGCCTGTTCATAATACGGCACCAGCTGGCAGGTAAATCGTCTTAGTACATGAGAATAGGATGACATTGCCTGGAAAATGCATATCTAATAACCTATGCCAGGTCCAATGTTGTTGCCTTTGCAAATGATTGTTTTAACAGGAATTCAATGAAAGGAACAGATGCAAGGAAACTGTGGCCACAGTGTATGCCAATATGTTAACCGGCAATCTGCACGCAGTAGTTGAAGTGTCTGAAAAGAAGTCGTGGAACTATGTTCCCTGCTGACCTGCCACACCCCTTCCCACGTGCAGTCCAAACCCCCAAACAAGCATACCTTCTATTTAAGGAACGTTCATTGCAGTGCACTGAAGTTCCAGTTTCAACTTCTCCCCACACTTTTATTTTAAAACTAATACCATTCCGGAACTGTTTCTTTAAAAAATAAAAGTATAGGAACAGTAAAACATAGAAAAAAAAGTAGAGTAGCACCGCTCCCAAAGGCTAGCCCCCACGTCGATCATTGATAACAGGTATCAATATGACATAATAATTTATGGCAAGTGTTAACGCGGCATTCAAGCAGGACTGTGCATAACATGGCACAGTTTGATAGAGTAATGTGCATGAAACAGGCTGGCAATGCATATAAAGCACAACAAAGCATTTAAAGGCATAGCCCCTGTCTCTGTACCCATCTCACACTAGCACTTTCACCAACAGCATATTCTTCTCTTCCCCTAAGCAACCAACACTGAGTTCTCCCTATATACTGCCACACTCTCAGTTCTACAGTGCACGGTTCTCTCCTAAACTGCTGAGCTCTCTCGTGCAAACCCTGTCTCCGGGTCCTGCTAGCTATATTTCTCATAGACCAAGCTCTCTGAACCTACCTCACTATTACTTAAGCTGCTCATTCTCAGTGTACTTCTCCCTCTATGACTACAACCGTCCCATACAAACAACTGGCAAATGCACCACTCTACCACAGCGCCTCCTCCCATTTTTCTTCCTCACTCCCAACCCCACCACATATTGCTGTCTCCCTCATGCAATATAACTCTCCCTGCACCTCATTCTGACGTGTTGTGTGTCTCTCCCCAAGAAGCATAGCACCTGTCCCTTTCACTTTCCAACCCTGCACAGCCAAGAAAGCAACAACAACAAACAAACTACCAGCCACTAGCCCACTACCATGTCTCACTGCCCAACTCCTGCTGCAAATACAAAAGGCCAGAAGGGTAGCAGAGCTACAGTGCCCGGCATTGAGAGCATCAGGTTTTCCAACCTTGTTCCCTGCCAAGCTAGTCTGTACTTTGTTCTCACTGAAGCTGGTAGCACGACACCCAAGGGTGATTTAGTCTGTGTGGGCCTGTTCCCTCACTGTGGTGAAAACTCTTCCATAGTCACAATTACAGTATATTGGAATTTCCAAGGACCATTTGCTTTGCATCAGATTTTGCACTCTCTTAAAAAGTTCCAATACGTGAAAAGTGTGTCCTGCTTGCTGCTTTTAATTCAAAATAATATTTTTTTCAAAGTAAAAGTGCTTGCCTTTAAAATATATTTGTGCAATATTTTCTATTAAATTCCCAACCAGGTGTCAACTGAAGCCGAAGTGAAACTGTTTTTTCTTGGATTAAACTTCGAAATGTTCCACAAAGCTGTTTTTATTGCGATGAGCATGCATCTCGGAAGGCAAGATCTGGTGGTGTTAGGATTATATATACCCTCAGCAGTGTGATGCCTAGTTCTGTGGAGCAGACCCTGCCCTCTCCGAGACCTGGTGGTGTTAGGATTATATATACCCTCAGCAGTGTGGTGCCAGGTTCTGTGGAGCAGACCCTGCCCTCCGAGACCTGGTGGTGTTAGGATTACATATACCCTCAGCAGTGTGGTGCAAGCGAGGGCCTGTGGAAGCAGAGAATGAATCCCTCCAGGGTCTGCTGCTATGAGCCTCAGCCGAATCCATCCTCTCCCAGGTCAGCCCACCCCCTGCGTTTGGGGAGAGCTGACCTTTCCCTCCAGCGCACCCTTAATTTGGCTGTCACCGGGTCTGATCCAATACACAATACACTAGGCCCTAATTCAAAGCTCGGGGTGACCATGGCATCCACAGGCTTCGGGCCGGGAGTACACACAATGGCCCAGGCCGGGAAAAGCCCAAAACCGCAAAGGTTTTCAACAAACTCATGAAATGGGCGCACAAAGCCCTGTGCGGTGGTGATTCACAGCGCCCCAAAAGGTACGAGCAGGTGCACGCATTTCCAGCAACCCGGGAGCCTGCGTGGTTGCCATGACGAACGCTATCAATGACACAGTGGTCGAGAGAAAGAGGGGGGGGTTTATTGGCACCAGCTGCCCCAGCCGCCTTTCCAGCCTAGCACAACATGAGTTAATGACATTTTGAGAGCAACTTCCAACAGCAGCACATCAATGGGCACGGCCATAAACTGGCGGGCACCCATGCACAACTGGGAGCAAAACCATACCCAATGGCAATCACAGGGGGCAATTATAGATTCCAGATGGCCTATCGGCCTTCTTAGAAATCGGGAATGGATATAAGTGAAAACACCAGGTCTTGCCAAAATGTAAATAATGTGCCAGTGATCATGGGCACGAAAAGACAGCCAAGACCAGCACTCCATGGCACAAAACCACCCCAGTAGGCACTTATGGACATTAGCTGCCCTGACTTCCAATGGACGTGAACCTGTCACTGTGCACAGCCCAGTGCTGGACTGGCTGGCCCACTGGGACACCGGGACTTTCCCCGGTAGGCCTCGAGGCATAGGGCCTCTTTTCCTTCTTTGGGGAAGGATCCATAATGGGAACGAACGGTTTGCTCTTCACAGACTGCTGCATTTCTCCCTGGGACTCGCTGGCTGTGGCTCACGTCTGCGTATGTGTGAGGGTTACTGCCTGGGGCCCGGCATTTTGCAAACCGCACGTGCCCTAGTGTCCGTGTGACGGACTGCTCCTCATGTGCAAGTGTGCAGGTGCAGCACAGACCGCTCGTGCTGAGTGCTGACCGTCCTCCGACGTGAGGCGAGTTTAGCTGCCGCCTGCATCCGGATTCCGTTCCATCACAAGTCAACCAAACTCAAAAAGGAATGGGCATGTGCTGCTAGCTGCCAGAGCAGCCTGTAGCTCAGGGCAGGTATGGTACAAACTATCTGTCTGCCAAGTGCTAAGGGCTGCCATGGCAGAGCAAGCCAGCTCAGTCCTACAGCTGTGTGCATCAAGATGGAATCTATGGAGTGAAGAGTGCAGGTTACAAAATGACTATTCATTATTTTGTGTGTGAGGTCACTGCCGCAGGCTGCTTTCGCTCTAAATAGGGGCGCCCCAACTATCATTTTAAAATGGGCTCCCACACATCTTCAGCCGGGTCTGCCCTTGTTCACTTAAGAATCCAGAAGAAATCTCTTTCTAACCTTGGAGCTTACACCCCCTTCACAAGGCCTTCCTGTGACCTCCTGCCCTGCTATCTGGGGGTTTACACCAAAGATAATAACAGCGTGTTCTCTTATCGCGCTTTTTAAATCATTTTCCGTTGGGGTTTTTTTTAGCATTGCAAGTAGCATGCTTTTTTATGGGAAGGTCACTTTCTGTATCGACGTTGGCACAGGGAGTATCGGCGCAGACAGTATTCCAATCAGCGTCCTGCAGATGGAAATTCAGCATAGCAGCAAGCGCTTAACTCACTGTGCAATCCATGCAGCACATCCTTGCAATGTCTTTCAGCTGTTTGACTTCTGATCCCCACCTTTCTGCAACTGTCATGCTCAATATCCTTAGGGAAGGTTGGAAAGATTTCGCCAGCTGTTTTCAACATTCATCATTACATACATGGCATGAGTGACATGGTCATCCTGTGCTACAGCCAACAACACTTTACATGTCGGGTCTTGTAGCCTCATGTTTAGATTGAGAAAGCCAAACTACAAGTCCCAGAATGCAATATCAATTCAATGGCCAGCGCCAAGTGAAGGAGTCCACCATGACACTGGCCATTGGAGTCAGGCTACGATAATCCAACCGTTGAGGCATGCATCATTGGTTCAATAGTGTGTGCATGAGCAGCCATGCAGGGGGCGTACTGAATGTGGACGCATTCCTTTTGCCACACCACTTGCTCTCCATGCCTGCCTGGATTTTAATATCTCCACCAACCACCCTAGTACACACCACCAGTTCCCCTCCAGAATGGCTGCCCTTGCCCCTCCTCGTCCCCCATGCAACCCTCCTGAGCCTCACCCTATCATTTCCTCCTCACATCAGTGGCACTAACTTCACCAGGGATGGACTTGCCTATAGGGAACTCTGGAGATTCCCTGGTAGGCCAAATCACACTGTGCCTCTTTTGTGTGGCATTTCCACATTCTCTCAAAGGAAAACGGGTGGGCTTGCTGAAAATGTGTAATTTGGGGCCACTTTGAACATTATTTCCTGGGCCTCTTTTGCTTGCCAGTCCACCCCTGACACAGCCTATATGAAGTGTGTGCCAACCAAGTGCAAGTGGGCATAGCCATGAATCGATGAGGACTTGTGTGTAATGCAGCGGACCCAGGCGCACCCAATCGCAAAGTGAAGCACGGAAAGCACGTAAGATTAATGACAGTCATTTTTTTTCTTCTCCGATGTACCTGTCAGACTGTCAGTCCTGAGTCCTCTGCCAGTGCCCTGTCTGCCAGTTTCTGGTTAGAACAATCACAGCGTGAGCGTGTCCACCCCTGGGCTAGGCCAACTGCTCTGTAGTACGATATTGTGCGAGCAAGGGAAGGGTATTTAGGCTTGGCCCACGCCTGCGCTTAGAGAGGGCACGTGAAATTAGAAAGTCACTGCTCAATCAATGCGCAGGCGTGGGCCTGTACAAGGCAGACTGTGCGCAGATCCAGCACCAGCAGCCCTGCAAATTGCTACAGTGTGTTGCTATGCGTGCGTCTGTCGTGCCCTGTGATTTACTGCTGCAGCCTGGCTGCATCTAATAATAGCAGCACCAGCATGCCTGTATGGCTTAACTTCCCCGTGCGCGCTACCATTTTCTTTTCATTCACGTAAAGTTTAACTTGAAAAGAAAACGGCGGTGTAGGCTGAGCAGAGGCCTCCTTTCTAGGGGGGGGGGCAGAGCAGTTTCTTGGGGAGCCTGCCCCCCCTGACCACCTGCTGAAACCGGGCCTGCGGGACAGTAGCCTTTTCTCAGCTGTCGAAGAAAGGAGGATAGTTCTGGTGCAGCACATCTCTGGACACAGGGGTGCAGGTCTGCAAGCAATTATAGCGACAACCACCACAGCGTGGCAACACAGGGACAACAAATGCTTACAGCATGGCACGCTCTAATAAATCATGACCCAGAGAAGCTAGGACAGCGAGTTCTGGCGGTATAGCGCTCAGGACCACAAGTAAGCGATTCCCAAAGTCTTGAGTTTCAAAACGGGATGGCAGCACTCATGTACGATACCCCTGGTTAAGCTGGTCAGTTTGCTGGATACCCAAGGACACTTCCGAAGAGGCTCTTTGTGAGGGTAAGCAGGAGGTGCCGAGAGTAATTGGTCCCAATACTCCAAAGGGTCAAAGTGTCCTTGCAGGCCTTCTTGGTACGATTAAAAAAGCAGGGGTCCGATGTGACAACAGCAGGGTCAGGGTGCCAAACCTTCCAGCCCATCTCTCGGAAGTTCCCCGGGTATGCTCTTTTGTTCAGGATACTTCTGTAGTTCGGTGTGAACTTCAGATGATCGACCTGCAATGAATGCAGAGCCCCTTCTCTTAGCCAAGATTTGTTTCGTGCTCAAATCTGGGATAGCCAATGGACGATCTGCTCTCTTGCATGCACGCTAGGCGTGGGCCAATTGTGGCCCACGGTGGTTCCAGTCATTCAGATATACCAGTCAAAATGGCACCAGTAGTGTGGATTGGGTCCAGACAGTCCCAAACCTCTTCATGGGCACAAGCACACGTGATATGCAGGAGCCTGGGAAGGATGCAGTTTTCGCGGGAGAATGCATGCCCAAATAAGGAATACCCGGGTCTCTCGACATAGGGAAAGGCAAAGGGACAAAATGGCCAAACGACAGAATAAAAGACTTTGTGGCACGGCCATTTTCAGCACTGGCCACAGTCTTGGGTCAAATGCGGTAAATGCAGTATGGTCCATAAAAACGAGGTAACAATACTTTATAAGTAAACTGCTTCCACCAGTTCATCCCAGGCACACTTGTACGAACCCCAAAAAATCATTAGAGGGTGGCTAGGGCCATAAAACAAACGTCCCCTATGTGCGGTACTGCAGAACATGTCAGTTTCCCCATAATAAATTAGCAAAAGTCCAGAGGAGCGCAGCTGAAGGCTCTGCTCCACTCGAAAAAGTCAGAGTAGGTAAGCCAAACGAAAGCAAAAAGTTTTGGGGTCCATAAATGGACAGAAAATTGCAACTAAGGGAAATCTTCCCTAACACATGTCTGTGGGAATAGATAGCCATTGATTTCATCATGTAGTTACCTCCTTCAAGGAACTTGGCCCGACTATGCCCAAAGAGGAATAAAACGGAACCTATGGATATCGGGACCTTCGATGTACCCGAGGAAGGAGACTTCCCGAGTCAGAACAACCCACAAAATCTCCCTATGTTTACACCTGCGACACAGAGGTGGAGGGACATCCAACCCGAGCAATGATCGACTCCCGAAGTCTACAAAAGTCAGTCAGCGCTAAACTGGAAGGTGATAACCATAAGACTGGCAGAAGCATTCCTATCAGATGTGTGCATGGGGATGTAAAAAGATACCTGTCAGGGCACATCAGGGACCTAATGTGGCTTCCACCTGGATGGGGACTTATTTACCCAACAGATGCCATCTCTGTCCCTCTTGCAGAAACACCAGTTGGGGAAGAATGTCATCTGCTGGACTAAAAAGGCAGGAAGAGCGAGTGGCTGCCCCAGGACTACAATTCCCAGCAGCCCTGGGAGCAGCATGTCAAGATACAGGCACACAGGGCCTGAAAACATCACGGAGAACGCCCAGGACAATGCCCAAACTATGTTGAAAGATGTGAAGGCAGGCGCTCTGTTACCAGTCTTTAGCTTCTCCTCCTAACGCACGTTTTCATGACTTCATCAATATTCAGGGAGGCTGAGTTTCTTTGTTTTTTCAGGCGGGTCTGCATTTCTGTTTCAGGTGTGACAAGTTAATTAGCTCTGAGGATTCTGGTACTTGTATTTTTCGCACTTGATTTTGCTGGCAGGTGACTGGAAACAACTCCCTCCATAGAACAAATCTTCCCCTTGATGGGGGTAGGGGGAAAGCCATGGTTGTGGCTCTCCAATGTAAGGCATGATGGCCCTGCTGCACTGCCTTGTGAGCCCGGGACTCCTGAAAAAGTGTTTAAAGATGTGAAGGCAGGCGCTCTGTTACCAGTCTTTAGCTTCTCCTCCTAACGCACGTTTTCATGACTTCATCAATCTTCAGGGAGGCTGAGTTTCTTTGTTTTTTCAGGCGTGTCTGCATTTCTGTTTCAGGTGTGACGAGTTAATTAGCTCTGAGGATTCTGGTATTTGTATTTTTCGCACTTAATTTTGCTGGCAGGTGACTGGAAACAACTCCCTCCATAGCACAAATCCTCCCCTTGATGGGGAGAGGGGGAAAGCCATGGTTGTGGCTCTCCAATGTAAGGCATGATGGCCCTGCTGCACTGCCTTGTGAGCCCGAGACTCCTGGAACAATGTTTAAAGATGTGAAGGCAGGCGCTCTGTTACCAATCTTTAGCTTATCCTCCTAACGCACGTTTTCATGACTTCATCAATCTTCAGGGAGGCTGAGTTTCTTTGTTTTTTCAGGCGGGTCTGCATTTCTGTTTCAGGTGTGACTAGTTAATTAGCTCTAAGGATTCTGGTATTTGTATTTTTCGCACTTGATTTTGCTGGCAGGTGACTGGAAACAACTCCCTCCAAAGCACAAATCTTCCCCTTGATGGGGGGGGGGAGCCATGGTTGTGGCTCTCCAATGTAAGGCATGATGGCCCTGCTGCACTACCTTGTAAGCCCGGGACTCCTGGAACAATGTTTAAAGATGTGAAGGCAGGTGCTCTGTTACCAGTCTTTAGCTTCTCCTCCTAAATCACGTTTTCATGACTTCATCAATCTTCAGGGAGGCTGAGTTTCTTTGTTTTTTCAGGTAGGTCTGCATTTCTGTTTCAGGTGTGATAAGTTAATTAGCTCTGAGGATTCTGGCACTTGTATTTTTCGCACTTGATTTTGCTGGCAGGTGACTGGAAACAACTCCCTCCATTTTCTTTTTATTGCTAGAAAAAAGTCTGCATTGCAATTGAGTACCTGGTGCTGGGTCAGTACAAAACCAGATACCTGTGCACATAAACTCTTGTATTGACAGTGCATGCTACAGAGTTAGCCGGTGCAGAAAGCACTGCAATAAGTATCCATGCCACATTGCGTGTTTAAGCAGAAGACACTGCAGTAAGTGTCCATGTCACATTGTGTATTAATGCAGAAGGCACTGAAGTAGGTGTCATATTGTTGAGTGGAGAAGATGCTGAACTAAGTGTCTTTGGGGGTGCAAGCTTCTGAATCTGTGTCAAGAAGCCCAGCACGTATTTATAACTCAGTGCAGCATAACTGAATGGTGGACTCCAGGAGTGATTCTGTGTGTGGGTATGAATGCATGAAAGTGTTGCATGAATCTACAAGGTGCCTCAGTGTAACCAACGAACAGCGAATAAGAGACCAGGAGCATGTTTTCCCCAAGGCCCCCCATATCCATAACTCCTTCCTCAACCTTTATCCGGTGTTCCTACTACCCCGTACCCATCCAATCCGCTGACCCTAACCCTCTTTCCCCCTGGTGGTTGTGGTGTCCTGTGTGCATTAAGTCCCAGGTGCCAAAACTGCTAAGGGAAGGTAGGAGTTTGTGCTACTTCTGCGCTGGACCAGGCAACTATGACAATACCCTACAAAAGAGATCTGAGTTGAGTTGGCGGGGAAATAGATAGAATTGAGTGCCGCAGTGATGCCTGTGCTGCCTGAGCCCCTCGTGGTAGGCTTGGATGTCCCAAACCTCCCTCACATTATACAAAGCATTGAGAGAAGTCGGCTGGAAAGCACCCCATTTCATGACCAGTTACTTCTGGCGCAGCCCGCTAAGGAGAGGAGGAGCAGACCTGAAAGGATAAAAATACAGAGGGCATGGCCCAGGAACTGGACCCAGTGTTGCTTGAGCCGCCACGGAAGAAGAGTGGAGAGGAGATGGCCCATACTTTCTTAAATGGCTTGTACTACTGAGTGACAAGGAAACCTGGGGGAGATACCATCCGACAGCTATTAGTACCAAGCAAATACCAAAGAGTCATGCTGACCCAACTATAAGTGGGAGAAGGCCACTTAGGAGCGGAAAAGACGACCCAGAAGATATTAGGAAGATTCTTTTGGCCAGTAGTGTATGGACAAGTGACCCGGTTCTGCCAACAGTGTTCAGAATGCCAAATGCAATACACAGCCAGCATCCTAAAGGCTCAACTACAACCCATGCCACTGATTCTTGAACCCTTGCAGCGAATAGGAATGGACTTCGTAGACCCCTCGACCGCACGAGCAGGGGCCACAAGTATTTGCTGGTGATAGTAGATTACTCTACCCATTACCCGGAAGCTTTCCCCTTGAGGAACACCAACGCCCAGCAAATTTATGATGCTCTAGTCCTGTTTATAGCCTGAGTGGGCATTCTACGAGAAAGGCCACAGAACCAATTTTATGTCCTCAGTACTTAAGCAAGTTTGTGAAACCTTACACATCGAACAGTTAAGAACAGCTGTTTACCATCCACAGACGGATGGATTGGTAGAATGATACAATCAAACTATTAAACAAATGTTGAGGAAAATGGTAACACCCGAAGAAAGGAATTGGGACAGACTGATACCTTGGATACTGATGACCTTACAAAACACCCCACAGTCCTCGACAGGGTTTGCCCACTTCAAACTATTGTTTGGAAGAGCAGTACGGACTCTGCTAAATATATTGAAGGAAGGGTGGGAAGCACAACCTCCTCAAGAAATTACCCTCACTGAATACGCAGCACAACTTAAAGAGAGAGTAGGGAAACCTCCGGGAATCGCCTAGACACATCTACAACAAGCCCTGAAGCAACAAGAACAGGGCTACAATCAAGGCACCTGAGTGCAAACATTTCAGGTGGGAGACCAGGTGTTGATCCTACTGCCAATAACAGAGAATAAGATGTTGGCAGCCTGAAGAGGTCCCTATACCATAGAGTAAGTTCTTGGCCCGGTCATTTATAAAGTGTGCCAGACAGACAGGAAGACTCCCATACAAACCTATCATATCAACCTGTTAAAAAAATTGATAGAACCACCAACCACGGTCGCCTTGATCAACACAGAGGAAGTTCGACGCAGTATGTACCACATGGTAACAATGGGAACAAGTTGGAAAAGAGGCCTTGAAGATAAATCCTAACCTAAGCCCTCAAGAAAGAATGGAATTACTTCACTTAATTGACAGGTTCTCTACAATGTTTTCCTCCTCCCAGGATGAACCACCAAAGCCTATCACCACATAGAAACTACCCCAGGGACAACAGTCAAGTTACGCCCCTACCAGATCCTGGAAGCCAGAATCCAAACAATGATTCAGGAAGTACGATCTATGCTACAAATGGGAGTGGTAGAGCCCACCCACAGACAGTGGTGTTGCCCCATTGTTCTGGTACCCAAGCTCGATGGGAGCTCCAGGTTCTGTATGGACTTCCGTAAGCTTAACGAGATATCCAAGTTTGACACATACCCAATGCCCCGAATCGAAGATCTCCTAGACAAGTTGGGGAAAGCCAGTTATTTGACCACCATCAAGCTCTCAAAAGGTTACTGGCAAATTCCCCTCCACCCAGAGGACAAAGAAAAGACCGCCTTCGCAGCTCCTGCCGGACTCTTCCAAAACATTGTACTTCCTTTTGGCCTTTATGGAGATCCAGCCACCTTCCAGAGACTTATGAACTCCATACTCAAGGGGCATGAACAATATGTGGGAGCCTACCTAGACGACATCATTATATACAGCTCAACCTGGGAAGAACACCTGAAACATTTGGAGGCTGTTTTGGAGACTTTACAACAGTTCGGCCTACATGTTAACCCAAAGAAAACAGAAATGGCCAACTTTCACATGAAATACCTGGGCTACTTTGTTGGATAGGGTACCATCAGACCACAGAAGCAGAAGATGGAGGTGATTCAGAGACTACAGTTCCCTGCCAACAACCGGCAAGTCAGAGCCTTTCTCTGCTTCCTCGGCTACTACTGCCGGTTCATCCCTCATTTTCAACAATAGCTGCCCCACTGTCAGACCTTCTAAGAACCTAAGCCCCTGCCAAATGAAGCCACAGAGACAGCCTTCAGTGCCCTAAAGAACGCTCTCACAGATCAAGCGATACTACGATGCCCTGACTATGAGGGTCCCTTCTTTCTACATACCGACGCATCTGGAACTGGTCTGTGAGCAGTCCTATTCCAAAATCGGGGCAAAGTGGAGAGACCAATCCTCTTAATCCCCCGAAAGGTACTTCCCCATGAAATGGGATATGCTACCATTGAGAAAGAGTGTTTGGCGTTCAAGTGGGTGGTGGAGTCCCTGCAATACTACCTCCTGGGAAGAGACTTCACCCTGGTTACCGACCACGCACCATTGGTCTGGTTGGCGAGACATAAAGATACAAACCACAGAATGCTGAGATGGTTTCTGTCCCTGCAATCTTTTTCATTTCAAACCATTCACCATTCTCGCCGACTGATGGCTCAAGCAGACTTTTTGTCGAATGGCCATGCCCATCCCGAACCTATGGGCCTAGAGAGGGGGGTCTGTGAAGGGGTCAACGTGGAAGAGGCGAACACCGAGGGAAAAGTGTCAGCACAGAGCATCACGGCAGAGAAGGGGTGCAAGGCTGACTGGAGGAGGAGGGAGACAGGGGAATGAATGAAGTATGCCGCAATAAATCAGGGAAGGGCAGCTAGAGGGTGATGTACTTTTCTCTAATATTTTATGTTGGTTGACAGGAAGCGCGAGGAGAGGAGGAATGTGAATATGAATGGGCATACTGAGGGCCCAAGATGAGAAAAGAAAACTGCCAGGAATGAAAAGCTGTTGTTGAATGAATCAAGCCACATTGGGCTGAAGAGGGAGAAGTGGCAATTACAAGAAGCACCGCTGTCGGAGGGAAGCGGGCGATAGATTTCCTATGTTTGTTTCTGTTGTCAGGGGAGACCTGACAGAAACTTACTTGGCTCGCGTTCGGAGCCGTGATATAGTTGAAGAGGGAGAAGTGTCAGTTTCAAGCAGTCGGAGGGAAGCGGCCAATAGACTTACTCTGTTTGTTTTGTTGCCAATGGAAATCCTCGTAGAAAATGACTTTGCTTGCGTTTAGAGCCGTGATATAGTTGAAGAGGGAGAAACCTGAAATAAACGAGGGGGGGCAGGGCCAAGGATGAATTTCCGACAATCTGGGATTCCCTTGTCCTGAAGGCTGTGAGTCACGCAGCAATATTGCTGGAAACCACCCACCCCTTTCCTTTGGAGGGACGAGGCCTGTGGGAAACAGGGAAAACATAAAGCCCCCCAGGACAGAGAATATGAACTAAATTTAATTAGATTTCAGTGAGCCACAGAGTGAAGAACTGAACTACCAGTTAAACCAAGGAGAAACTAACGAGGATTTCCCCACAGTTGTGTTGTTTTTGTCCCCCAAGTACGTTAAGGCAGGAGAGTGTCTTGAATTCGCTGAGCAAACAAGAGAAATAAAGTTTACATGAGGAAAAACTTCTAAGTGTTGTCCTTATTCCCACACAAAAGGTTGACAGAACTGTACAGTGATTATGGTAACTGTGGATACTTTTTCTAAAATGGCCCATTTCACGCCTTGCTCCAAGATCCCTTCAGCTGTAGAAAAGCTGTAGAAATGAGCAATATCTTCTTTAAAGAAACATTCAGGTTACATGGATTACCCAAGGCAGTGATTTCAGACCATAGAACATAATACACTTCAGCATTTTGGAAATCTCTTTGCAGGAATCTAGGTATTCAATCCTGTATATCATCCGGCTTTCATCCTCAATCTAATGGGATTACGGTGCGCACAAATCAAACGTTAGAACAGTATCTCCGTGTTTCATGTCCGCAGCTCAAGTTAACTGGGTAAACCTGTTAGCCACTGCAGAATCCTCATACAATAACTCTCTTAATTCTTCGGTTGGTATGACCCAGTTCTTCTACAACTATGTGTACCATCCCACCTGGATTCTATCATTACCCACCTACAGTTCCCTGGCTCCTGCAACAAAAGAAACCCTGTCTTAACTACGTGAAATACAGAAACAAGCACTATTATCCCTAACCAAGGTTCGACAAGACGCTAAGACCTATGCTGAACATCACCGAAATCCAGATCCTTCTTATCAGTTAGGAGACAAGGTGTGGTTATCTAGCAAATTCCTACCAGCTCATCTTTGTAAAGGCAAACTCGCTCCCAGCTTCTATGGACCTTTCAAAAGTGTAAAACAGATCAACCCTGTTGCCTTTAAGCTTCTATTACCCCACACATGGAGCTGTATACATCCAGTTTTTCACTCTTCCTTACATAAACCAATACACCCAAACACATCTTCCTATCGTCAGGCTCCTCCACCTCCCCCTGTTCTTCATAATCAGCATAAAGAATATGAAGTGGCACTAATTTGTGATTCTCGTTTCTATCGTGGAACCTTGCAATATCCGGCACCGGTCCTCTTACCAAGGCCATATATTTTGTTTGCACTGTATAACCTGCCTAAAGGCCTGTGAACTCACAAAGAACATTTCAAAAGGCCTTTGGGGGAGGGGGTCAAGCACCAACGAGCACAAGGAAAGACAGGCGAGTAGATATACTTCCCTCTGCTAAGTTTTGTTTTGTTTTCCTGTATTAGTGGTAGAGTCAGTTAGCACAATAGCATAGGTTTGGACAGAGGATGAGGTTTATGTAAGACGTTCTGACGAGCACCGTTTATTATTATTTTAGAATAGGGAACATTCATCATTGCGTAAATTCACAGGACTGAGTGGCAGTACATGAATTTGGTGGCAATTCAGAGGATTTACTGCTCAAGTACCACTAAACTCGTATGGAAAAGACCAGATCGAGAGAGACATAAGAGAGCTTGAAGCTGATGGCTACATCTCAGATATTGGCTGAGCCCTCACTAAGGAGAAGAGCAGAGAGCTGGTTGGGGGATATATATAAGATGCTGGCTGAGACCTGACTAAGCAGAGACATTGGCCAGCATAACCCATGGTTAGAGAGTAATTTCACAGCCTGACAAAAACCCTAAGCAGGGGAGAAACAATCCTTGCTGGTAGGAGTATGTTCTAAGGTACTGGCCCAGCACAGTGACCTGCATCTGGAGTGTGAAAATATCTATGTATGACAGGTACCCCCAGCCATGGGAGAAAAATACTTGCTGGTTGTAGTTTAAAAAAGGAACAAGCTGGATTCTATATCGCTGCTACGCTACGATTGACAAGAATGGAGCTTGTGCTATAAACTATATACTGCCATATAAAGAAGAAAACCAGGGCTTATGTAAGCTGAAAAGGCGGGCTGTTGAGACCTTTAGTTAAGGAATCTGTATTTTTACTGGGTAGCAAGCAGGGTTGGATTGGCCCCTCGGCCTTTTGGCCCGTGGCCGGGCCGAAATCCTCCCTCGGGGGTGGAGGCCGGTTTCTGGCCACGCCTGGGCCGGTTTGGACAAATATATATATATATTTCTTTTTAAAATACCTTTTTAAAAATATATATATATATTTTTGGGAGAAAAAAAATACCTGCAAAGGCATAATTCATCAAAGCAAGGTAACACATGTAACCTTGCTTTGATGATTTATTTGCATGCATGATGTGTGCATCATACATTATGATGCATACATCATTCACATGTTGCTGCAGCATGCAAAGTTGAGCGGCCATGGCTGCCGCCGGGCCAGCGGCTGTCATCGTGCCGCCTCTCCAGGGAGCACAGTGGCCCCTGGAGTTGCTGTGCTGTTGTATTAGTGATAAATATGTATTAGTGATATTAGTCATAAACAACCAATTTTAGAGTAGAATAAGCATCCATTTTCGGACTATGGGCCTCATTACGAGTTTGGAGGTAGCCATGGTGCTATTAGCGCCATGGCTGCCTCCAAAATCGTGTCCGGATCCGTGGTCTGTGAATGAGGAATTACCGGGTCATTCCATCCTTGGAGGACCTGGTAATTCCTCACTCACAATACCATTCCCCATTCCCATTTGAGCCCCCATAGGGCTCAATGGGAATGGGGATGGAGCTAATAACGGGCCTGTTAATAACAGGCCCGTTATTAGCTCCTTGGTCCCCTCGCGGGTCCCGGAAAGGACGTCTGGTTTTACCAGATGTCTGTTCCGTGTCCCGCAAGGGAACCTCGTAATAGGGCGGAATGAGTTTACCGGCACCGGCACCATTACCAGTGCCAGTAAACCCATTCCGCAAGGGTCGTAATGAGGCCCAGTGTATTTTGCCTTTCGCAAGTTGCAGTGATAGCATGGTTTTTTCTCTGCCGTTGTCTCTAATACGATCATCACAAGACATTCCATCCCGGTGCCCTCGGTCACTTGACGAAATTCTTGTGCCTAAAAGCTTCTGCACGGTGTAGAAATATTTGACCATAGCACATCAAGTGGCCATTGACTTCATTGTGCCACAATGAATGCTTTGTTGTTGTGTGTCTATTTTTCCCATCTCACTGGCATGCTGTTCAGGATGTTTGTTTGCATGTATGAGGTGATGAGTGCTTAGAGTATGGGATGTCCTGTGAGTGCGCTGCTTTCCCTATTTTGCCAACCTCTGAAGCCTGAAAGTAGATGCATGCAGGCTTGACATGCGGCCAACTTTGCACCAGACCTGCAGATGAACTTAACTGGTCTGCTGTTAAATCTCAGTTACCAGGTTAATGGTATCCACTACAGAATAATTACTCATTTTACTATAGCCGATATGATAGCTTGGTGGGTTGAGCGCTCGCTGCTGCGATGTGTGTGTGATCTGCAGGTTCGAATTCCCGTAAGGCCATCTCAGCTTTTCATCCTTCTTAGGTCAATAAATGAGTACCAACACAGGCTGGGTGATATTGTATGCATATGTGTTCTATAAAAAAGAGCTTAAGTGTAAGTGCTATACAATAACATTATCATTTGGCCTTGGACGTCTGCTTGCAGTCACAGTAATTTGACAATATGGATCTATACACACAGATATTAATGATACATATGGTGATCCATTCTTGTATGAAATGTATATCACATTAGTGAAATCATAACCATATTTTTCGTAATGTACTTAGGAACAATATTTGATGCCACTTCCTGTTTTGTCAAGGGGTGAAAGGTCGTGTTTTATTGCTTCCCGGGATGTCACTTTGGGGTGGGGTCAAATGACATCACTTCCGGTGATGTCATCAGAGATCAAGTGTCGTGAGGCGAGGGGTGGGCCACTTTTTTTTGGGTGTCCAGTTATATTTCTTGTCCCAGTCCGACCCTGGTAGAAGTAGGACAAAAGTGGCCATTATTGGTTGGGATGCCCTACATTTCAGCCAATGAGCTTGGCTGTGATAGCAGCACCTGCTTATCTGGAATGCGAAGATCCTAGTAAACAAGAATGTGTATAGCATGCCAATACCCTGAATTTCTAATACAACTGAGCTCCCTTATTCGCCAGAAGTTGCAGCCTCTCTGATTGGGCAGAATGACAGCCATTTCACCCATTATACTATCTGGAGGTGGAGGGGCAACCCCACTTTAGCACCACAGAGCAGAATGGCAGGGTTGTAGGGGTGGATCGCTCCCATTTGTACCTGTTACCTTCATTTTTCTCCATTACAGTCCGGTATGTTGGCCAGGTTTTTCATACAGCCCTTGTGATATCTACAGACTCTATCAACAAGACTGTAAACTCTAAACACGAAAATAAATACACAGCATTTGTGTTTCCTTTTTAATCAGCAGATGAACATAGCCCAGCCCCTCACCAAGATCCCACTATTTCTTTTTGTGCTGTACCAGAACCGAAGGACTCATGTGTTCCCCAACACCCAACCAAGCCCCGGCTTCAAAAAGGCCATTTGTCATTTTACAACCTGGCTGCTGAGCCGAGCTTCGCTATTGACCAAAATTGTATGGTTCTTGGAAAATCGCTTTATTTATAACCCCATACTTGAATTCCCATATCTGGATAAATGGAAGTTCATATACACAAAGCAAGCATTTGAAAGACTTTACAGACCTGCTCACTTCAGGTAATTGGGGCGTGGTAGTGCAGCACTCAGTTGATTTCAATAAGAAACATTTGTGCAAATCACTACCACCAATTCTGACTCCTTGCTTCCCAAAATCTTCTGTCTCCAATACGTAGTGGAAGCACTATGATTCAGGTACGTTTGCAAAGACGGCATATTTCAAATAGAATCAAAGTTAGTGCTGACAAATATAACATCACATTGGCGTGTCCAACAAATCTGAGATTGCACCATAGACTATGGACATTCGTAATCCCATCTGAATATCAATGGTGATCCGTAATGCTGTTGTACGATTTCGAACCGGACTTTTCAAAATATTCTTCGAGACCTTGTCAAATGGCCGCATCTACTCGGTCTGCTGCGAGTTGCATCAACCCACGAGGAAAAGTCAATTTCCTTCCTGTATCTCAAAGCGTAAATCCATCTGTGCGCAGAACAATAACCCTCTTCCTTTAACAAGCCCCGTTAAAGTTATCCACTTCCTTCCAACATGAAACTCCGAAGTTTCAAATTCTGACAATCCTTTATTAGACAAAACCTCAACCATGGTTGTTTATTATCCTGAGCATGAAAACATCAGAATGCCATGAGGAAAGGGTCTTGCTTTCCTTTTGCTTTGCATAAGGGACCAATCAGCATGGTTCGCTGCTTGGGGAGCTTGCTCTTGCCTTGTTACTTCTGAAATCTAATCGGTCTTTTCTGCCTGTTTGCTCCATGTCAGACAACTCCTTTGTGCAAATTTAAGAGGGAATCCGTTTAGACTTTACATGTCAATGAAATCAAGTCAAAATCAGTTCCATGTTTAGCAACAAAACAAGGCCTCATTACGAGTATGGAGGTAGCCATGGTGCTATTAGCGCCATGGCTACCCCCATACCACATACTGGTCGAGTTCCCTGAATGGGGACTTACTGGGTCATTCCAACCTTAGAGGACCCGGTATTTCCCCATTCAGGGAACCCATCCCCATTCCCATTCTAGCCCCCATAGGGCTCAATGGGAATGGGGAGGGAGCTAACAATGGGCCCGTTAATAATGGGCCCGTTGTTAGGTCCCTGGTCCTTTAGCGGGACCCGCTAAGGGACCTCGTAATGCGGCGGTAAGGGGTTAACGGCACCGGCATCCTTACCGGCACTGTTAACCTCTTACCGCCGAACTCGTAATGAGGCCCACAATACATTATTGCTTTTAAACGTTCAAAAGAAGACAGTATAATTAATTCAACTCAATGGTGGTCATTTTCTTCAAATTTCGATTTTGCACGAAGGGGACAACCAAAGTTTGCGCTTGCATGCATGTTGGTCCTCTCCATGCAATTTTTGTGGTTTGCACTACGAAGTGAAACATGTAGTGTTTGCACTTCTATACTACAAATGAACAATATGTGTGTTGACATGTTGTCGCCATGTGGCACATATTGTTAATTTTCACAGCAAAGAAGTGCAAATACTTAATGCAACGTACACATGTCAGAGGCATTTACAATGGATTCCTTTACATTTTGCATGCCTCTAGCTGGCGATAAAAGTAGGCAGATTCCATAGCACTCGAATAGTTTTCTGCCTGTGTGAAAATAACATGCTGGCAAAAAAACTCTGGGTAATGAAAGGTCAAGTAGGAATCTCAAGTGGAAGTGGTAATCCTGTTCTATGCCCCATTCTGCCTGCCAAAACAATCAAAATGACACAGAGTGCAAAATGTGGTGTTAACCAAGTGTAAAAGCTTTCCAACTGGTTTTTACACCACTTTTTGCTCTCAGGGGGAATCGAACATCACTGTTTAACGCCGACCTGAATCAATGAAAGAGGAGGCAGAGAAAGGTTCAAGAGGGTGAGGGGATTGCTATGTAGAACCAGGGTAGATGTAGCGGGTCAAAGGAACATCACAGGAAAATGGGGAGACACAGTTAATTGCAATTAAGTGAATAGCCAAATACAGGATCAATCACAAGATCCTGGAGGAGGTGCTGGGCTGGAATAACAGGTCTTCTAGCCCTATTGAGGGATACAGAGCCTTGGGTCTTATCCTTGGTCTCTCTGCAAATGCACCACAATCATTAACATTGAGAAGAGGCAACACTTTTCATATAAATGAGGAGCTGGAGAAATCAAGGTTTTGCAAAGAGAATGTACTCAGAGTTCAAGAGTGTTTTCGCACAGTCCTTTTCTGCCTTTTTGGAAAGCAGCAACAGGTTGGAGTGGAGGGAGACCTAAGAGCAGGCAAACAGGCAGAACTCTTTTGCAAATGCCCTTCACTGTCATGGATCCGGAGTTACTGGTGAGGTATTTTCTTTAGGGCCCTATTATAGAGCTCCGATCGGGCTGACCATCTGGGTCAAGGTTCTCCAATGCACTGAGTAACTGCCTGCAGAGGATTGTGGTGCGGGGCAGGGCCAGCAAAGCTACAATGGGGCATTTAGTAGCCAGAAAGCCGGGATGACCTGGCCCGCTCCTCTCCAGAAGACAGGGTGTGCGCACAAAGAAAGGCCCTGGATTTGCCAGCTGGGTATTTTGTTAAGGACCCACTTCTGTCTCTCACATCAGGCCAATCACGCGTCCGCAGGTCCTCCAATAAGCTGTGTCTCTTCCACATAATAGATTGTGCGGCAAGCACAGTGGTAACACACACATCTGGGGCGCCAAGGAGGTGGGGTGGACTGATACTTTGCTCTCCACGGGGCAGTTTGTGGCCAAAAAAGAGCTTCACAATTGTCAGCAAGGTATTTTGCTTACCTTCTGTAACTCTTTTGCCTCTTCTACTGGGCAGATCTACATACACACACCAAATAATAATAACACTTGCAAGCCTCACATACATGTAGGACATCACCATGGAATCTAATGTAACAAAATGATGTATGCAAACACCAACATAAATACAGACAACCTTTAACACCATGGCAAGCCAGGGGAAGAGGCAACAACAGTAGCTGTAATCCAGATCCTTCTCAGTACTCTACTACAAGGAGAAGAGAATAATCACTGATTAAAACCCTTGCACTGTGTTTGTGAGAAAATGAGCCCATACATAGACCTCCGGTGCCTTACTTATCCCAGCCTCTGGTAACAGTTTCAAGCCATTTCATCATCAACTGAAGAAAGGGAGTCGAGCAGTGGACTAAAGCAGTCACTCGGCTCTGGCTGTCTACATCTGCCTGTGACTATAAAAAGAGGAAGAGTGTGAAATCGAAATGTGAAATACAAACTTTGCCTTTCTGGAAACCCCCTCCTACATTTTACATCAAAATAAAAAGTCAATATAGAATTGTAGCAAGCACTAGTGAACCATTTCCCTTGTACTCCCAGTAACATAGCAGGAGGCCGGAAACAGGTTTGACTTACCATTTCCGGTGCACCTTCTGCCAACTTCCTGTTTATGACCGCTTTACACTGCTTGATCGGACATGTCACCGTTGTGAACTCGCTTCAGCAGGATGTAACATATGTTAACCTCAGACGGCGCATCTCTGGGAGAACTGCAGATTCTCTCCCACCTCAAAGTTTAGTTCATCTGAATCGTTAAAAAGCATACACGATTTCTCACTTAGCATCCAAAAAGCATCAACTCATAACTAATAATCATACAAGTACCAAAGCAATTAATTGCATGTATTTAATGTATTAAGAACAACCTAAAACGGAATTGTGGGGGCAAGCTGTATAGAGTAAAACAATTAATATAATAAACAAAAATAAAAAAATAGGCTATAAACCTGAAAAATAGTAAAAGGAGAAACATCGTTTCAATGGATAAGAAGGCAAGAAAAGAAATAATTTGATTAATGTGTTCTTCCCTCACACACACACACTGTAGATAAACTGGTTATCAATCTCACCCAATGTGTAAGAGCAGAATCTGAAACTGTTGAGCGACTGGGGGAAAGAGACCGGCAGATGTGGCATGAATCCAAGGGCTAAACTAAATACAGTAATTAATAGGGAACTCATCATAAATATACACACTACACAATGTGAAATTGCAACCCCCCCTTTCCCTTCTAGGATTCGTGTCACTGTTCTCGTGACCTCTCTTTCACCTTCTGATGACCTACCCATGGACTATCGAGTCTCGTCCTACCAGCCAGCTTTGCAGTCCCATACCCTCCTTGGAATTATATGTATATATGTATGGATGTATCGATTTATAAAGGGTAGGTCTAGCTGGGAAACAATGGAGCAGTGTGCATTGGGTTGCACCCATGGTGTTACAGGTAGGGTGCACGTGCAGTGGCAGAGGTAGCTAGGGAGGGTAGGGGGTAGCATATATCAAAAAGGTGACCAGAGCTGAGATGTCATGAAGGCGAGTTGAGCCCTTAATTAGCGAGGCAGCACAAAAATCAAGTTAAGCAAAGGATGGTTTCAGGGTGCTGATTGCTTTGAGGATGCCTTTATTTGCAATCTTTGAGAATGTGAAAGGAGGACTTGAGGGAGCGTAACATGATATAAGGGTGGGGGCTGTGGAGGACAAGGAAGGATTAGCCAGAATGTTGCTCCTGGTTTTAGAGATCTTCTCTTCAAAGGATTTGTGAACACCATTGCAGAAGTTTTTTGTTGTAAGCTCTAGCATGGACGAGACTGTGAAGTTTGTCTTTCTTAGATTTCGTTTTTCTCCATTTCCGTTCTAGATTGTGCCCTTCTTTTGTCCTGTAATGGATGTCATCAGTGTCTCACGGGTTGGGTAGATTTTTTATTAGATGTCATTATCTTCCTTTGGAGGAAGCGGGGCAGTGCCTCAAAGGCTGAAGTCAGACTGTTGAAGAAGGAATAGAAGAGGGAGATAGTAGGAATCCGGCTGAGACCAAAGGGCATAGGATTGAAGACATTATTGAAGGATGATTGGGCGATGCTAGTGAGATTGTCAGAAGGAAAGGGAGGAGAGGAGTGGCAAGGACTATTGAGAGGGATTTAGAAGAAGAGGGTGCTACTGAATATGTTTAGCAATCTGTGTCATATCTGGACAAAAGATCCCAGGTGTGATATTCTTAGTGAGTAAAGATATGGATCAATTGCTACACACATTTCACCACCTTTTTTCAAAAAGGGATTTAGGAGCTCTAGTAATATACTGTAATGTTCTATACATTTGGCATAATATGCACACAGTGCCAAAAATAATCTTCATTTTTAGTTGTTCTGAGGTTCTGGTATCATTTCTATATCTTTGAGCAAACCCAACATGTGGGACACACCCTCACTCGTCACTAAGTGGCCAAAATATTGAATTTCTATGCAGATGAATGTAAAATTCTCTTTTTGGCATGTCCTGCCTTTTCCACTCAGCATCTCTAGCACCTCATTCAACAATACATTGGACCTAATTACGAGGTCAGTGGTAACCTGTCGGTGCGACCTGCGGGTTGCCGCCGACCAGCAACACCGGATCAACCGCCTGGCTTCCCAGTGCCACTGGGACATTAGAAGTCCTGGTGGAGAGGGAAGTCAGGCAACAGATCTTGTAAGTCCCCATTCCCAGGGAATGGGGACCTGGGAGCACCGGCACTGTCACGACGGTGTCAGTGCTTCCATGGAAACTCTGTCGGGCCGCTGCACCCGGCAGGGTCAGACCTGCTGGGCACAGCGGCCCCGGGAGGCTTGCTCATAGAGTGGCAGTCCGGAAACAAGGGTGTCGGTAAGCTTACCGACACCCTTGTTTCTGGAACGCTACACTTGTAATGAGGCCCATTGTTTTTATCCACGGTATCTGCATGTATATGGTTATCATCGTATAAGGCCTTAACCCTGGCACTTGTTGAAATAAACAATCATTAGTCTTTCGAACAATGAAGAGCTCAAGGCAAGTCCTAAGGGAATCTTCAGAAATTGATATTCCCCTACTAATAAGATCTAATTTCACATGATACCTCAAGATGCTGGAGGTAACTCCTGTATTTCAAAGCCAAAAAGTGGCTGATTTATCATCGCATTCATTCTGAATAAATCCCATTGGAGTCCAGTGGACTCCGAAAATGGAGATTAGCATCGCCTTACCTACCACTGCTCATAGTACAGATGTAAATCTGGCAGACTGAGTGATGGTAACGGTAAATGAGTTTGGCTGTAATTCGTAGAAAACAGTCAAACTCGCAATGAGGTTTTATGTACTGGATAGACAGTTTTCAGCCCACTATGGCCCTGCTGCATGGCATTACCCACCCATGCCTCTTCTGCATCCTCTCAGAGGTTTTATCCACAATGATGAGATGGATACAACACCACATTGCCTTCCCATCAGACAATGCAGCCCTACATCACATCAAGGCTCAGTCATATGCAGGGACGTCATTTGGGGGTCACCAGAGGTCGCAACTGTGACCTCTGAGGTCTCCCTTGCAACCTCTGTGGTCTCCCTTGCGACCTCTGTATATATACAAAAAAAACATATATATATATATTTTTTGTAATGTAAGTTAAGTTTGACACTGACCCTAAATAAGAAAGAATAGGAAACGAAATAATGTGTCTTTCTGGAATTCTGCACAATAATTGCTAGACTCATTAAAGGTTTATTTCAGGCACACTTCAGGGGGAGAGTCACTGATTTTGTCTGTTCTTAAACACCTCAACTCAGCCTTTCATCCTTCTGAGGTCGATAAATGAGTACCAACACAGGTTGGGTGATATTGGGTGTATATTGTTTCTATATAAAGCGCTTAAGCGTAAGTGCTATATAATAACACATCATTATCATTTGGTCATGGACGTCTGCTTGCATTCACAGTAATTTGATAATATGGGCCTATACACACTGATCTTAACGCTACATATGGCGATCCATTCTTGCATGACATGTACATCACAATATAGTGATATCGTAACCATATTTTTTGCAGTGTACAATGCTGTGTGATGTCTCTTCCTGTTTTGTCAAAGGGTGAAAGGTCGTGTTCCATCACTTCCTGCAATATCACTTCGGGGTGGGGTCAAATGACATCACTTCCTGTGATGTCTGTGGTGTCACGTGACCCGTTAGCCGGGGCACGTGACCCTAGGAAAAATAAAGGAACCACCGGAACTGGCGTCAGCGCGCCAGTCTGGGTTTATGCACCTCACCGAGTGGTTGTGTCTTCCTTGTTGCGCTGCGCCCCGCCGCGCTGCGCCCCGGAGTAGGCCTCTGTCAGGGCCCGCTCCCTAACACCGCTGCCGCCCGCATCACCAGCGGCAGCAAACATCACACTGGCGACGAGGTACAGAGAGAGCCCAGCAAGACCCTTCTCATCAGAGCCGCGCTGCCCAGCACGCACCTGCTGGCCCTCACCACCGGGAACGGCAAAAGGAACATTCTCTACACGGCCGTGCATCGGCCAGAACAACGACGCGACTCCGCCCCACTCTCCCTCCTACAAGAGGTGAGGTGCCTTGGCATACGCCCACCATCAGCGCGCAGAGGCCGCGTGTAACACGGGCACTGGCAGCGCTCCAGCTGACACCGGAGGAGGACGTCGGGCAGGGCCGCGTATCAGCCTACACAACGACGGAAAGCGCGTATCATAAGCGCTCCGTCTTCAGCATCGGCTGCAACGTCATCAAGAAAGAAGAACGTTCGTCAACGTTCCAAAAAGACTGTACATCAACACCCTGCAGCAACTCCCTCACGATATTCACCCAACGTTTGTGAAACCGGCCAGGGGAAGGGATTTGCCATTAAACAAAACGCTGCATAATACTATCCCTGGAACAAAGGGAGACGACACTGGCAAGCCTAATCTACTAGTGCCTCCAGAGAACACGGCATCAGCCTCAACAACCTGTTGTCACACAACGTGCAAGGTCCGTGGGCGACCAGTACCGGTGACAACATCAGGAACAACAAGTACCGGTGAGCGCACCCCTATAACCGCCCTCAATAACCCACAGCAACATGTCTAGCACCGAAACTAGCCCTGTGAGGGCCACCACAAGCTCAGCCATCAGGAAAAGCATCACCACTGACCATCCTGACCCTGCACTGACCACGCTCATGCCGCCATTCGACCCATTTACCACGGGAGCAGCCATCAGATGGGAAATTTGGTTGCAACAATTTGAAATGCACCTGGATGCCAGAGACATTACCATAGCAAAAAAGAAGCGCATGTTTCTCCTACTTAATGTCGGAGCTGCCACCCTGCGCCTATTCAAAGCCACCCCAGACCGTGGAGACAACAACAACTACGACACAGCCAAGTTAGTACTCACTAACATGTTCAAACCAGACCTCAACCCAGACTACGAACGCTTCCACTTCTTTATAGCCAGGCAGCGGGAGAAAGAAACAGTGGACAAATTTCATGCTCGCCTTCGTGAGATGGCGGTTGGCTGCGAATTCCCGGATGAAGAATTTGCAATCCGCCTCCAAATAATTAACGGCATAGCCTCAGAAAAGCTGAGAAGAGCAATACTCTCGGAAAGAAACATGCGCCTGTCCCGTATCCTAGAAATGGCGCGCCTCTGGGAGCAAACAGAAGACCAGGTAGCAGTGATTGAAGCAGCAACCCAAAGGCTCCCGCTGGACAACCCTAAACCATCTGTGGACATGGCAGCCATATCCAAACACCAGAACACTCGCATGAAATACGGCCAGAGAACACCGGGGTTGCAAGAACGGAGCAAGGCCTGCAAATGGTGTGGTGGCCCATGGCACAAAGGAGAATCCTGCCCAGCATGGGGATCCACGTGCAGAAAGTGCAACCGTCTCAATCACTATGCAGTGATCTGCATGAACCCACCAAATCGAAACGATAGGGAAACAACGTCACGGCCAACATCTGAGCGACGGAAGAAGTTTGCACTGAGAGAGTTGTCACGTCAACAAGACCGAAAAGGGAAAGCCAGAGCCGTCGACCACTCTCAAAGGTCCCCAGACACGAGTGACAGCGAAGACAGCGACGACAGCGTGTCCCCGGAACGGAAAGGGGGACGGAAGAAAGGAGGTAAACGGATACATCGAGTACATCTTATATCAGCCGTCGAACCATGCCGGTCACGACAAAGGAAGAGACCATCGTGCACCGTCATCGCCAACGGCGAACCTCTGAAAGTGGTCATTGACACTGGCCCGACAGTGAATGTAATGCCAACGTCAGCATTCAGCAAGCTTCACCCGAAACCCATGCTCCACAAGAAGAAGGTCAGACTATATGCATATGGATGTAAGAGACCCCTTCCAGTACAAGGGTCTTTCAAGTCTAATTTCACCCACAAGAACACTAGCTGCAGGGCGCGCATCTATGAGGTGGACACTGGCTGTGAGACGCTACTCAGCTGCAAGACCGCAGAAAAACTCAAGCTAATTCACTTCGCCTTCAACCTCCGACACAACGACCTTGATGATCTAATACAGCAACACAAGAAACTATTCCAAGGCATCGGGTGTCTAAAAGGCCGCACAATCAAGCTTCATATAGACCCCACGATAGAGCCGAACGCGGTACGGCACCGGCGGATACCGTTCCACCTGCGAGAAGCCGTAGAGGAAGAATTAACTAAACTCGAGGAAGCAGGAATAATCGAAAAGACATCAGGTCCAACCCCGTGGGTGTCACCAATGGTGGTGGCCCAAAAACCGAAACAACCTAACGCTGTGAGAATTTGTATAGATATGAGGCTCTCCAACGCAGCGATTGGAAGGGAACGCCACATAACCCCAACGATTGACAAACTCATTGTAGATCTCACTGGAGCAACAATCTTCAGCAAACTAGACCTGAGATCTGGCTATCACCAGCTCAGACTAGCCAGAGACTCAAGGTACATCACGACATTCTCCTCTCACCTTGGGCTAATGAGATACAAATGACTCAACTTCGGAATATCGTCAGCTGCTGAGGTATTCCAGCACGAAATCCGCAAGGTCATCACGGGCCTAGATGGCACCACGAACATCAGCGACGACATCCTTGTGTACGCATCGAACGACAAAGAGCACCACAAACGCCTAGCCGCAGTCCTGAGCAGGCTAGAAACAGCAGGCCTAACGCTAAATGCAGAGAAATGCGAATTCGCAAAAGAAGAACTATGTTTCTTTGGATATATCTTCAGTGCCAAAGGTGTGTCCCCTGATCCGTCGAAGGTAAACGACATTAAGAACACCAAAGCACCTCAATCAGCCACAGAACTGAGAAGTTTTATGGGGATGGCGACATACTGTGCGCGTTTCATTCCAGACCTTGCTAACATCGCAAGCCCACTACGTGAACTGACGAAAAAGGACCAAAAATGGGAATGGACATCGATCCACCAACAAGCATTCCAGCAAATCAAGGACACATTGTCAGCATCCACAACCATGGCATTCTTCAACGTAGACAGACACACTGAACTACTAGTGGATGCCAGCCCAGTAGGCCTAGGAGCCCTCCTGACCCAAACAGATAACAAGGGCAATGTATTCCCTATTGCTTTTGCCAGTCGGGCACTTACCAAACCAGAGCAAAACTATGCCCACATAGAGAAGGAAGCCCTTGCCATCCTGTGGGGATGTCGCCATTTCAAAGTATATCTGCTCGGAAAGCAAGCAAAAGTCTATTCCGATCACAAGCCATTGATACCGATATTCCGAGGCTCTGCTCCACACCCACCGGCACGCATTGAGAAATGGATGCTGCAGCTACAACTCTATAACATAGAGGTTGACTACTGCCCAGGGACAGACAACCCAGCGGACTACTTGTCCCGCCACCCGAGGCCTGCCACCAAAGGAGAACAACACCACTCAAAAGAAACAGACGAACACGTATGCCACGTGGTCGCTTGCGCCCGACCACGCGCCCTCACCATGCAGGAAGTAGCCGGCGAAACTGAAGCCGACACCATCCTGCAACACACTAAAACTGCCATCCAGTCAGGCAACTGGAAGACCTACCTCACATCCATAGCTCAACGCACCACATCAGCCCAAACCAAACTCCGGGCACTGTTTGGGATACGATACAAACTCTCCGTTGCTCCCGAAGGAGTGCTCCTTAAGGGCCACCGCATTGTGCTACCCGAGTCATTGGAGAAGAGAGCCCTACGGCTAGCTCACAGCGGCCACCAAGGCATCATCAAGACTACAGCATACCTCAAGTCTAGAATATGGATGCCCAACATACAACAAAAGGTAATGGAGCTAGTGGAATCATGTGCTGCGTGCCAAGCATCCAGGAGACCGGAGAACCCAGAGCCCATCAGCAGCGCCCCAAGAAGCAGCATGCGGTGGGATGCAGTTAGCATGGATCACTGCACAATTGCAGGTGAAGGATACCTACTCGTAGTAATCGACGAGTTCAGCAGATATCCTGAGGTAGAACACGTCGCATCCACAAACGCAGAAACCACGATCCTCACGCTGGAAAAGATATTCACGACACACGGAATTCCGAGAAAGGTGAAGAGCGACAACGGTCCATCGTTCACCAGCCAAGAACTGCAAGAGTTCTTCAAAGAAACAAACATCAAGCACCAGCGCATCACCCCCAGATGGCCCCAAGCAAATGGCGACGCAGAAAGATTTATGGGATCGCTGAACAAAATCATTTGCATCGCAAAAGGAAATGGACATCCCTGGCTGAAAGCTGTCTATCTATTCCTAAGAACTCACAGGCAAACCCCACATTCATCCACCGGGGTCAGCCCTGCCGCCCTCATGCTCGGGGTGCCGATACAGGCAGAACTTCCCATACACCCTCTGTGGGTAGCCCCCGAACCGGACATCCCACCCATAGACGCAATGAGATTGAGGCGGAACCAACAAGAAAGCATTGCCCGGCACGCCCGCCACCGAGAACTGATACCAGGTGATACAGTAATTGTCAGAAACCGAGAAACACCTAAGAAGACGTCCCTCAACTTCGAGCTACAACCATGGACAGTCAGCGTGACGAACCACAGCATGGTCACCGCCAAACGAGGACACGAGACCGTGACGAGAAACGTGTCGCACTTCAGGAGAGTACCAGCTGAACTGTGGGAAGAACAACCAACGTCCCCAAGGAGTGAAGCAACAGGGCCGCTCACACCCCAGAGCCAAACACCGTCACAAACCCACACTACAATGCCCACCTCCGGAACACAGCCCCAGCAAGAGGACCTAGCCATGCCAGCAACACAGAGAACCGGTGCACCGGAGAGAAGTTGCACTCGATACCTTCTAAGAGGAAGACCAAGACCGTCGTCCCGTCTTCAAGGATACATGGTGGACGGAGTCTACAGAAAATCCTGCCAAGAAAGACTCTGAGACAGCGGAGCAAGTAATATTGTATCATAAACACTTATGTTGAACAGTTGGTTAAACACCTCCAAGTTGGGGAGGAATGTGGTGTCACGTGACCCGTTAGCCGGGGCACGTGACCCTAGGAAAAATAAAGGAACCACCGGAACTGGCGTCAGCGCGCCAGTCCGGGTTTATGCACCTCAGTGAGTGGTTGTGTCTTCCTTGCTGCGCTGCGCCACGCCGCGCTGCGCACCGGAGTAGGCCTCTGTCAGGGCCCGCTCCCTAACACCGCTTCCGCCCGCATCACTGGCGACAGCAAACATCACAATGTCCTCAGGGTCAAGGGTCGTATGATGTCACTTACTCTACCCATGGCATTTTGGTGAAATGACGTCCATGGTTATATGTAATTGCAGGCTTCCTCAACGTGATTGGTGCTCTGGGTCATCACCCATTGCCCTTTTAGCACTCAAGGCAAGAGCGCAGGTCTTCCTCAACAGACCCATGAATCATACAATCAATATATAGATGGTCTGTGTCCAAAAATGCTCTTCACACACGTTTGTACCATATTTCATGGCTCAACAAATGACTCAATAATCCTGGGGTGGAGCTATCTACCTCCCATCATAAATGGACTACAGTTACACCAGAAATGGCTGCTAGGTA
Source organism: Ambystoma mexicanum (assembly GCF_040938575.1). Classification (NCBI taxonomy): domain Eukaryota; kingdom Metazoa; phylum Chordata; class Amphibia; order Caudata; family Ambystomatidae; genus Ambystoma; species Ambystoma mexicanum. The sequence continues at coordinate 923,636,268 of NC_090930.1, forward strand.
TGTACATGTCAACAAGCCACACACCAGTGCATGCCATCACACACCCAGACTGTATTTGACAGAACCAGAACGCACTGTGCATGTGTATGGGTAACAGCACCCCAAGGTTATTGGCTACTGTGATGGTATAATGAAGTAAGACACAGATTCATTTATTTTCATTTATTTTCTTCAATGTCAGGATGGAGTAAAGCCTAACTTGCCCTATGCTAAGGCTAGTCTGGGTCAGTAAGTTCAAAACCTATACTTGCCCTCACAACTAAAGATAGACAATGGGTAGGGATGTCAGCAACAAAAGAAACTGTGTTCCATAAATAAAGTTCTGAGCTTCTTCCAGCTCCATGCTAACTTTCCAGCTTCCCCTTCCCCAAGTTCAAAACAGTTCACAAAGTCTCTGGGTTCCCTTCCCCAAGAAGCCAGCTCTTCCTGCTTCACAACCTACAATCAGTTCAAAGTCTCTTGGCTTTCAAAAACAGTTCCAGTTCAACTTTGTAACCATCCAGGCTTTTCAATAGTTCACACAGATTGCTCTCTTTCTCATTCACTTCAGCAATCCTGTTATAAAACACAGCTTCTTTATCTTTGCTTTCCTTGCCTCTTTCCGAGCAAGGGTCGCTCGGTCTAGGGGCAGTTGTCAGACCACACGGTACACCCATTACAGGTCACACAACCGATAACCCTTGGCTCTCTGTTATACTTCTGTATTTCTTGGGCTATCTTGCCAACACAGCACCTGTGTCAATGATTAACACTCATTTCTGAGTCTCCTTGGTAGTCTCTTGGCTTTGCCACAAAGCGTTTTTCACACAACTCACCCTTTTCCACCAGCTTGCTTTCCCAGTATTCATAAGTGCTCATCACTTGCTTTTCACTTTGATATAAGTTCTCATTACTTGCATTTCACTTTCTTCATAGATTCATCATAACTTTCCTTTAGTTCGCTATTCAATATTAATTGTGCACTCTTAAAAGTATTATATTTTTCAGCTGGTCGGCATTCACAAACCCTCAATGTGGGTTCAAAAACCAATTATCCTAGGATTTAGTTCATTCAGCATTAACATATGCCTGCTTGCAGCCCTTATGAGTATGAGTGTTCCCTTTATTCCACTCACTGGTATGCGGCCGCTCCCCTGGGCGTCTTCTTTCCTTTCTTCTTTCTAGCTTCCTTTCGATACTGCTCATGCTTTTTGGGAGCCCGGCGAGCAGTGCAGGTCATCTTCAAACCTTGCTGCTTGTTGCACATAGCTGCGTTCTCCCATCGCCAAAAGGCGACCAACGGCCTGCGGTGTTTGGGAGCCTTCAGCATCCCACAACTCTGTCTGTGGACATAAGGCAAAGGGGTACTGCAGGTGTCTCGACACTCTCACGGCCTGCTCGGGCCCCAGCGTCACTTTCACCCTTCTGATACACCCAGCGTCCTTCCCGCCGCCCCTCTTCAGCCTGCTTCACGTTTCGCAACCTCATCCTGTCCTCCAGGCAGGTTTATCCCCTCCCTCTGGCGGTCTCCCAGTTTATGCATCTGGGGCCTGTTAATGGTTGCAGGTGCAAGTCCTTGTCTTCAGTTTCCTGACCATAATTGAGCCCATTAGCTGGGCATGCCTTACTCTTGCAATGGTACTCCTCTATAGTCCTCTTCATCGTCTTAGTACCAAAGTGGTGTGAATGAATGGGAGTGTGCATAACGCCCAGTCGCCTCCTCCTCGTCCCAGTCTTTAAGGTATGGTTGTGGGATATTTTGTGTGTAAGATGGAGGGAATGTCTGACAATAAATAACCTACGAAGGTAGGGGGAGAGGAGGCTTCATTCTGACCAGGTAAAGGGGGATACCATGTCTCACCCAAAGACATCCTCTCCCCAGGTGATCCTCCCTCGTACATCCACCCCCAGGGTCATGATGTCCTTTCCCTGGCCACCCAAAAGGAGGATACAGGGGGAAAAGAAGTGAGGACGCCCTCAGGTTCCTCACATACCGTTCCCCTATGCAGCTTGGACCTAGATGTTTCACAGGGAAACCGGGAAAGGAAGTCGACGTTTCCCTGATCTCAACCTTTTTGGTGTTCCACTGTAAATCAATATGGCTGAAGGTCCAAGAACCAGTGCATAATTCTTGGGTTTGTCTCTTTTCTTTGGCATATCCACACTAGAGGAGAATGATCGGTCACTAATCTGAATTTGTATCCCAACAGGTAATATTTCAGATGGAGTATGGCCCACTTGATTGCCAGGGCTTCAAGTTTAATAATTGAATAATTATCTTCTCTGGGAAATAATGTTCTACTGATATAGAGTAAGGGGTATTCCAGTCCGTCATGATCTTGAGAGAGGACAGCTACTAGAACCATTAAAGAGGCATCTGTTTGTAGGAAATCAGCTACTTTTAAAATGGGGCTTTGAGAAAGTGTTTCCTTTAATGTGGTATGACATATTTGATCATCTTCATCCCATTTGATCTTTTATGGATCAGCTTTTTTCAGTTTATCGGTGAGTCTTGCAGTTTTACTTGAGAAAGTGGGGATAAACTGGCGATAGTAGCCGATCAATTCTAAAAAAGGCTCTAAGGTCTTTCTTTGTCTTTGGTGTGAAGTATCAAGGACAGCTTTAGGTTTTTCCTGCAGGGGCTGGACAGTGCCCTTACTTATGAAAAACCCCAAATATTTGACTGTGGATTGAGCCAACTTACATTTTTTAGGCTAGCTGTTAACCTGCCTTTCTCAATACTTGCACAACTGTGTAAAGGTGATCTACGTGATATTCCCAAATTTCACTCTGTACTTCAATAGCATCTATATAGGGCCTGCAGAAATCAGAGTAGGATTGTAAGATCGTATCCATCAACTGTTGGAATGTTGCAGTGGCCCCATGTAGTCTGAATGGGGGGACTCTAAAATGGAATAGCAGCGTGACTTTTCACCCGAGCAACAACAACAAACTTTTTCATAACAACTATATTTGCCATTTTAACGTGAGGAACGTGTTTTTCTCGCAGCATTGGTACATACAGAGATAATAATAGCGGTTAAATGTAGAAAACCCAAAGAGATGTCTAGATGAGCCAGCAACATCATTCATCTTTGAAATAATTATTTATTTTATCGCGTGCAAGAATATGAGCAAGTCACTCAATGCAGATGTCTGTCACATTTTAGGTGGGATTTAACCCATGATATATGATTTGAAACGCTGACAGAGCCTATCTTACTGGAGATAATGAAAAGGGGTGGATAACCACCAAGAGCTTTCTTCTTTTTTGGATAATTTGAGATTCCAGATAATTAACATCATATAGCAACTAAATAGTAAAATATGTGAATAAGACGTTTTGGGGAAATATACACAACCATGACAAGTGGAATCCATAAAACACGGAAAATCTGTATTACACAAACAACTTATTTTTAACATATGCAAACATTTTTGTGTTGAAAAAATACCAATAGTCACGACTTAAAACTGAGAAATAAGCATCTTATGCATAACTTTTTCTGTACCAAAGAGTGAGCAACTAATTGATATGAAGGTGCGATGCAATTTTTGTTATAATAATTTCAAGTCATAATTGAAGTACTTAACAAATATATATGTACAAATTGTATGAGACAACATATTCATTTTACTTTTGTACTTTTTTTTCCGTGTTGCCTTCTTTGTTCATATCAAAACCCTTAACAATCCTACCTAATCCCCCATCCTGCATCTCTGTGTTTTCATTTATATTGTGTTCTCTTTATTTCAATTGTTACATAACTTCTTATTTAATTTTATCTTTTCACATATGTCCCTTTCCAAAATCACTTTGCTGTACATTATATGCACTGTTCATGACACCACACTATGAATATGTATGGTAACTTTTTATGTTAAATTTGGGTGATATGGGTTCAATGTTACTTTTTACCTAGTTACACTACATGTTAAGAATCAAGACATAACCTGATTTGAAGAAGGCACATGAACGTGCCGAAACACGTGTAATCACAAAGGGCCATCAATAAAGAACCCATGAATACACAACTAAAAACTTGACAAATGATTAATTGAAGTACAACATATTTGTAAGGAATTTTTGGTGGCGTACTGAGTTTGTGTGGAGAAACCTTTCCTTAAAATGGAATAGACCTATAAGTGTGGCAAAGGCAGTCTTATTCTTGTCAGGACCATATAATGGAACCTGCCAATAGCCACGGTCTATGGTACAGAGAGAGACAGCGTAACCCAGCCTGTGAATAAGGTCATCAATACGTGGCATCGGACACACATCGAAGGCAGATATGGCTTTAACTTTCCTGAAGTCAATACAAAATCTCTAGCTCCCATCAGGATTTGCCACCAACACGATGGGGGAAGACCAGCGGCTAGTAGATGGTTCAATAATATCAGCCTAAAACATCTGCTTGACTTCCTGGATGATGGTTGTTTTTCTGGATTCAGTTAATCTGTATGGTTTTAAATGTACCACTTTGCCTTCTGGAGTGCAGATATGATGGTAGATATCCTTTGCTCTCCCGGGTTCCTCTCTGAACACATCAGTAAATTGTAGTATGAGGTCATATAGATCTTGTTTCTGGTTATCACAAGTTATTTTCAGAGGTTGGCAACAATACTAATTCCTTTTGGCCTACTCAAAAAGATCTTAATGTTACTTTTCTATCATATGCAGCTTTCTGTTGTTCCTGTGCCTTGGCTGTATGGGTTTGCACTAAAGACCTAGCCACTGTCACTTGTTCTTTAAGTTGATTTGCAGTTTGGAAGAGTGAGATTCGGGCTTCTCCCCTTTCTTCCCTTTCTTCCCAGGTTTCTCTCAACAAATCCAGGATATCTTGAGGTTCCCATCCATAGAGTCATTTGAACGGGGAGAATCCATCCTGTAGAAGCCTGAGGGGTCTTCCTAACAACAAATAAAGGACAATGTATCCTTTGATCCCAGTTCCTGCCATCCTGTTCCACTAATTTCCTCAGCATGGGTTTCAAGGTCTTATTAAACCTTTCCACAAGGCCGTCTGTGTGTGGATGATACACTGACATTCTTAAAGCTGTGATATGTAACAGTTGTTTCACTTCCCCCATGAGTGTGCTCATAAATGTAGAGCCCTGATCTGTCAAGATTTCTCTGGGAAACCCTACTCGTGAAAAGAAAGGGAGCAGGTGTTTCAAGATCTGTTGGGTGCTGTTGGCTCTCAGGGGAAAGGCTTCAGGATAGCGATCTGCATAATCTACTTTTACCAAGATGTACTTATTCCCTAATTTTGATGATTCCAGAGGTCCTACAATGTCCATGTCGATTCTTGAGAATGGAATTTCAATGATTCAACATGGCTGTAATGGGACTGGTGATGGTATATGGGGCTGGACAAGGTTTTTAATGTCGCCATAAATTCCTGGCCATTAACATTTTTAAGGATTTGGGCCTGAGTTTTATTTGTCCTAGATCAACTCCTGTCAGATGGGAATGAGCTGTTTCCAGAACTTCTTGCTTATGACTTTTAGGGACAACTAGTTGGGTTTTTACTATGCCCTCTGAAGTAGTATCTCCCCTTTACATTAGGCCATGTCTCAAAAAGAAAAAAAGGTCCTACTCTCTCACAACCCTCTTGTTCAGGTACAATTTAAAAAAAGGCTTCAGCCAACAATGGGTCGTTTCTTTGGGGAAAGGCTATTTCGGGAAGGGTTTCTGTTTTTTCTTCTTTGACCCTTCTGGGTGTGGGGTCTTGAGGGGTGTCAGGTGTATTATCCACCTCTGCCCAGCCTCAGGTACCTCTCTCTGTTACCTCCTTACCAGCCTCTTCCTTTACCCTAGGGAACACTGCTGTCTTGAGCACACCTTGTACAACTGAATCCCCCTGATGGATCTGAAAGGGGTCCTTTCCATGATTCTGTAATAACACTTTGATGTCACCTCTGAAGTCTGGATACATCACCCCAGCAAGCAGATCAATTCCAAACCTCCATGTTAATCCCAATTTGGGAGCCAGTCTGATGTAGGTATTTGGGGGTGGATTCAAAATCAGATCAGTTGGTATTACTCTTCTTTCACCTGGGGAATTATCTCTTCCCTACTGCTACAGATATCCAACCCAATAGAGCACTTTGTGGCTACCAAGGGATCTGATGCTCTGGGATGTCACATTTTAATTCAATTTTAAGGTCCCCAACTTGTATCTGTTGAGCCACATCCCACTGCTAACACCATTTGTGAAGGCATCATAAAGTACATGCAGACAAAAGGTTCAGGGTTGGTTTACAAAAGGTTTATTAACTTAAAAAGCAGGAGGGAGTAAAGCCTAACTTGCCCTATTCTAAGAGGGGAACTACCTAAAAAAATAAGGATAGTCTTTGCCAAATGACTGTCTGTGTCTAAAACCTATACTTGCCCTCACAACTAGGGATGTCAGCATAAAAATGAGTAGTGTTCAAAATAAAGTTCAAAGCTTCTACCAGCTTTTGGCTTTTAATTAGCTTCCCCTACCCCAAATTCAAAACAGTTCACAAGGTACCATGGATCCCTTCCCTAAGAGTTCAAATCTTCCAGCATTTCAAAACCTACACAGTTTCCTGGGACACTTCCCAGCTCTTTTGATATTGATATTGTTCATTAGTTCACATAAGCAGTTAAATTTCTTCAGCACATTTTCTTAACTTCAAAATCACATAAGAGGTTGCTGCAAAACACAAGCTTCTTTATGGATGCCTTCAGTGACTTTTCCATATGCGAGTGCACTCGGTCCATGCACAGGTGTTGGACCAGGCGGTCCACCTATTACAGGCCACACAACCAATACCCCTTCTTGGCTGCTTCCCATCAACAATATGCCACTGCTTCAATTTAACAGTGAGGTTTGATTTATTCACCAGTGTCACACTCCCCTGACACTGTACTGTGACTTGTTTGGCCACCACACACTTGTTACACTTGCTTTTATACTCATGGCTCTTGCCAATTAATGTTTCCTCATAACATGCAGTTCTTTGAACTCTTTTGGCTGTTGCCAGTGCTCGTTTTCTCCTATAGTACAATTCCTTGAAATCTATTGGCTTTCGCCAATAATTGGTTTCTCATGTCATACCATTTTTGTATTCTCTTGACTTTGCCATACTTGTGCCTCTTATAATACAGTTCATGGTATGTGCCAAATTCACCAACACTCTTTCATTTCACTCAATATTCACAAGTGCACAAAAACTTCCTTTCAATCTGTTTGGTATTCAAAGGTACTTGTAATGCCTTTCATTTCATTCAGTATTAAAAAGTACTTGTAATACTTTAATTGAATTTGTTATTAAAAACAATGTTCATTGCCTGGTTTGCATATTCGCTTGCTAGTCCAGTGGATTCCCTTCTTTGCACACTCACCGGTCTGAACTTATGACGCTGCAACGTCCTCTGCCACCACGGGACCTAATCTGCCTGTGCGCTACCTCACTTCTTCTCCCAGTGGCTCTCTGTGGCCTGGCTCCCCCAGCAATGCTCCAGCTACAGTTCAGGATTCTGGCGATCGCTTCGCTCGATCTCCCTCTCGCAGTCTGCTTCCAGCCTCCAGCATCCTTCTGCTTCACTTCCTGCTGTACAAACTCTGCATCTTTAATCGGGTCTCGAGCACTCCACCTGCCACACTGCTGATCCAGATTTGCTTCCCCAGCTGCTGCTCCTGCTTTCATTTCTGTTCCGCCTTTTAAAGTTCCCGTCATCATGATTGAACCAAAAAGGATCAGACCTCGCACTGCTGAAGAGGTAGTGCTGCCTTACTCTTGCTGACCTCCTCCTCCTCTCAGTACCCAATTAAGGTCTAAATGTGTGTGCATTATTGAAATGAGGATGTATTGCTCTAGTTGGTCTCTTCCTCGTCCCAGTAGAGTATTGTTGTTTCTTGGGGAATGTTTTTGAGGAAGAACAGGGAAAGGGCTTAAATATAGCATGTGAAGGTTTTTGGGATGGAGGGTTCATTATGAAAAGGTAATGGCGGAGACCATTTGTCAGCTAAGGAAGTCCTCTCCCCACTCCCCAAGTTACCTCCACCCAGGTGATCCTCCCTCGAATATCCACCCCAGGGTCTGGATGAAAAAGCAATGGCCTTTCCTCGGCCACCTGAGAGGAGTATACAGGGGGAAAAGAAGTGAGGATGCCCTCAGGTTCCTCACATATCAGAATTAACATTGAGAACGTTGCTGGTAGCTTAATTGAAGTGAAACTGACTTTCCTGAAGTGTTTCTAGCACTGTTTAAAGAGGTTGCTCATGAGACAATGTTTCCCGATACCTTGGAATCTGAATGCTGATCGAAACGTGGGAAGGCGTCTCTCTTTGGAGTGGCAGTTTAAGAGCAAAACGAAATTGCATGTGCCTAATTTAATTTTCAATAAAAAGTCCACATCTTGCAACATATTAAATGCTGAAGCAGAAGTGGTAGAAGTGGTTGAAGCTGGAGCAAGAACAAATATATCACAAGCTCATAGAGTGAACTCTATAAAAGTGAATCCCGCTCAATTAAGAACTATACATCAGTGTTCTGAAGTTGTTGAAGTTGTTGTTACCCAAGGGTCCTCTAATATAAATGTGACAAGGCCATCCAAAGCTGGAAGAGTGACACTACAGCTTTGGGTTAACCATTGGAGGAAAGGTGTATATGAAGCTGGGGAAGGGAGCTGGGTCGTTGTTAAAATAAGCTGTTTTAAAATCTGCATGACTGAGATTATTTGAAAGGAGAATAAGTGGTCTAAAAGCTATAAGTAGATTTTGTGGTAGCTGCAAGACAGGCAATGAGACTGCCCTTTCTTGCCATACAAGAGAGAAGAGTGCCTTGCCAACCTGTAGAGGTAGAGGAAGTCTTTTTGAAGTTGCCTAATGTTGAAGTTGTAGCAGAAATGTGCCTAATATCATAAGTTGTAGTAGCTGCAGTAGAACTGTGGTCGTCAATATTCTTGTCAGAATTGTAATAGCTGGAAGAAGTAGGAGCCAAAGCCAAATGTGGGACAAGGGAGTCTGCTCGCACAGTTTTTCTAGTAGAAGAAAGTTGCTGAAGAGAGAACAAACCTTAAGCAGAAACATCCTGACAAACTGTGCATAAAAGACACTGCAGAAGTTCAAAGCAGAGAAGTTGATGTAAGCAGAAGTAGTACTTTTGTCTTCAACTTTACCTATTCTTTGCTGGAAGGAAGTCATCCAGGAAACCCCATTGGTGTTGTTATTTTCTTTGTGGAACTGTAAAAGGAGAATCTTTTCATCAAGTAAAGAAGAGACTTATGCCAGTGGATGTATATGTGTCTGAACCTTTGTTTCTTTGGAACTTTTCAAGACTTTGGTTAAGACTTTCTGTTCCTTAGAAGAAATTGACTTTGGGACATTCCTGGGAGAGCAGCATCTGTCCAGGACCACTAGAAGTCATTGAAGACACTGGGTGTTTTGTAACCTTTTATATATGTTGTTTTCATGTTGCTTTGAATATTTATGTTGTTTAGTGTGAAGGTTAGTTTTGTCAATGATAGGAGGTTTCCCATAGATCCTAGGCTAGGTAGAGTAGCCCCTGGTAAAGTAGGTTTAGTTAGGGTTTATTTTATAATTTTGTGTACAATAAAATGTTGAATCCTGAGATAACTAAACATGGCCGTGAGTCTCACATTACTGACTCCTCACAATACCTTGTTCCACCTTGTTTATATCTCTCTCATGATTATGTTGTCACTGCGCGTTATGCAATGTTACGCATTTATATTTCTCAATTTTTCATATAAAACCTCACTTGTCATCATATTTTGATACAGATGATATTCTATGGATTTTTATTACTGGCAGTCCCTTTTCTCCTGCTTTTTGTTTACCTATAAAGTTACGATATACGTCTGAATGTTCTGACACCAATTACGCCACTATAACAGCATTACGTTGTACGTCATATGACGCCATATATATGCAGCAGCCATTTTACCTGTCACATGGCATTTTACTTTAGATTTCTGGACACGGTCCATCTAAAATTGCAGACACATATCATTCTAGGTAAGATCATGCCACATCGTATACCTTCTATTTTTTTCAGTGAATACAGTTATTATTTTTCTTGATTTTAATCTTATCAATTTTCGTTCTCTTTTCCAGACTTTTCTTTATTCCCCTATATGCACATCACTAATTTCTACATTATTTTGGAGGTTAGCTATCATTATAACATTGTATATGTTGTACCCCATCGATTCGTGGCTGCTGCCTAACATGTTTATATATATAGGCATTTCCCTGAGTTATTGCTTGTTCCTCTCTTTCCTACAGACACCCCTCAGAGCACCCTACCATCTTGACTTTTCCCTTTTTCTTTAACCTCGAGGTAAACCCTGCCCCATCTAATTACATATTGCCATTTACTATGCACTGAATAAATATCAATCTTACTGATTGTTACCTTTAACAATAGAGAACTTATTTGGTCTCCTGACAAGACAACCCTAATTTCTTAAAAGTGATTCACCATTCTCCTAATGAAATGGACCCCTCAGCCTGCTCACCTAGATAGAGAAAGTATTTCTTTAATAAGGTAAATTTACTTAAAACAACACATAGCTTGCTTTATTGAAATCATGTATTATAGACGTTTAGTACGTCTTGATATTTCTTCCAAGAAAACATTATTATGTTTCTCTCTCATTTTTATTTAATAGACCTTGAAAGTTAAGCTCCTGATGAAGGGACCTTATTGACCTGAAACGCGTTGAGCCATGAAATTCTGCATGACACAAATATGTAAAAAGAATTCTAACAGAGATGGTGTCTCACGAGTACAAATTATAATGTTAATGCTTAGACCAAGTCCATGGATTCGTCCAGGCAAATATGTAAATATATATGATTTATTAATTCATTATAATATAAAACCTTTTACAGAGACAAATATGCAACATACATACAAGGACAAAACATTCCATAAAAACATTCATTAAAAATCATCAATATCAAATATATCAATGATGTAAAAAACTATGCATAGAAAGCACAAATAAGCATCAAAAAGTGCAAACCAGCTAATGCCACATTTTATTTATAAAGTATTAAGTTACATAGTTTTCTGTGTTATTGCACACGCCCCTCTTTATGAGAATTTATAGACATTTAAAAAAAAACACAATTTTTTGCAGTCGTCTACTAAAGGTTGTTTAAGGAAGCAGACTGCTCCTCACTATTCTTAATAGAACTAACCCTTATTCTAGTTTTGACAGATAAACAACTAGAACTATAATAGTGCCAATGTCCATCTTCTTCAGGACCAGACTGTTACATTGAAAGGTGCCTGACCCATCTTTGCTTTTCATAGATCTTCTCAGAAAATCTCTAGCAATTCAATTGCTCCTCCCAAATTTCTTGATAGGTGGAGCACCTCCATCTGCAATTCAAATTTAGTAATGAGGCCCAATGTATAAAAAGGAACAAAGGACTGTTAGATGTGTCAAGCCCAGTCGCTGAGCCGAATGAACCTGTAAGGAGAAGCACAGTGATAGCAGGTACAGTGGTATCCAGTCCTGTTGGGGAAAGCAGCTGGTATCCAAGTTCTCCAGAATGGGAGATTCAAACGCTGACTGACAGCTGTGTAAAAGCAGAGAGCGGCAAGAGGACGCCAAACAAGTTCTCTACCCGCCGAGTGGAGGCGAGCCAAATCCCGAAGCCAGGAAGACGCTGGAAAGCCACGAGTGCAGGAGAGAGAAGCCCAAGGAGCTGGAGAAGTGTGCCCCGGTCCCGGAGCCCCATAAGAGGTAAGGGAGGGTACATGAGAACCTGAAGGGACCTAGGAGTTGACACAGAGTCTAAGGTGGCTTTTCTCTGGCCCAGTATTAGCAAGGACATTAATGGGCATAACAAAAGAAGGGTCTGGGACCCCAACAGTGAAAAGACTACCATCAGAGGGAATCTTCCTCAGCGCATTGGTAACAAGGGTATCTCTGGTCACCAGAGAAGGGTCTGGGACCATTTACAGATGTAAGGCAAATGGCTTTGTGGTCAAGACTGACAGAAAGCCCTTGATAGGCAGGGCATGGGGGTGGAGCACTGTGTGGGAGTAGTTACTGGTTGTTGCAAGTCCAACCAATGTTTAATGTCTTTTAAGTGGTGCTTTCTGCTGTTTTCAAGTTGTGCGCTTAAGGGTATGACTTTGGCTGGACACAGTCTGGTCACCTCACCAGGTTTTGCTGATAAAGCGATTTGCCCAGGATTACTCAATCTGTTCAAGTTGAAATTCTGCTCTCCCCTTGCATCTGCTTATCCCTTCCAAAATCACATGCTCTCCATTACCCGTTCCAAGGTCTTCTGCTCTTCCCTTCCATCCTCCCCTTTGTTTCCTTCCATGGACTCCCTCACGACTTTGACCTTCCATTGGCTACTCACGTTATCTGCCACCCACTCCCACTTCTCCATAAGAAAAACTCTCGCCAAAGCTTGGAAATAAAAACTGTATACTGCAGACCCCTGAACAAGAGCCTGAGAGCTGAATCCCAATTAATCATGCCCAGAGAACAAAAGGTGTGTACCGTTTTTTCCAACAAAATGCTATAAATTAGTTAGAAAACACAGTTGCTCAAACAATATGAGGTTATCAAGTAGTGCTCTTGCAAACGAACCACTGGCTAAGGGGTGTTAGGAGCTGGCTGGTGCTTTTTGGTATATTTGAATATGCTTAACTTAGATTTCCAATCCGTTTGTTGGCTTGTAAAGTGCCTTTAGAAGGGATGATTTGTGTCTCCAATCCGTTTTTTGGCATGGTTGGTTGTTTCTATAGGTTTTCTTTCTGTGTTTTTACTATGTTTTGAAATCTGTTTATTGAGCTTATCTGCAAGTATGATTCCCTGGCTTTGTGTTGTAGTCCTTTCTTTGTTTCTGCCTTTCTTCCTACTTCATCCACCCCTTTCCAATTGGCTAAGGCAGTCAGGTGTCCTTGTGCTTTTGTCATGTCAGGCTCCCCTGAGTGCTTTCCTTCTGTCTTTCCTGATTGTAATTTGTAGCCATCTTGCAAATGAACCACTGGGGAAGGGATCCTAGGTGCCGGCTGGTGCTTTTTGGCAGATTTGAGTGTGTTTAACTAAGATTTCCCCATCCATTTTGTGGCTTGTAAAGTGCCTTTGGGAGGAATGATTTGTGAGTTTACAATGAATTTTTCTGGTCTGGTTGGTTGTTTCTAGAGGGTTTTTTCCTGTGTTTTATTATGTTTTGAAATCTGTTTTTGAGCTGGTCTGCAAGTAGGATTGGCAATTGGCTAAAACAGTCAGGTGTCCCTGTTCCTTTGTCCTTGAAGCCTCCTCTGAGTGCTTTCCATCTGCATTCTCCCATCCACCTTCATTCATTCCCTGTCCCTCCCCCCAGACCACCCATTTGGTTCTCATTGGTCGCTGTCCCATCCGTCATGTGACAGGAACGGCTGCATTTCAGAGGCCCTCCTAGTGCAGCCATGCCCGGGCAGCTGGGTAAGGGCCAAAGGCAAAGGCCAGCTCCCTTCTGGGCAGCTCCCATCCCTGTTTGCCCATGGATACCTGATATAGCACCCTACAGCAACAATTCATGTAAGGTGGTAGCCTCAGTGAGCAGAGCCATTACTATGCTCAATGAAAGCCCTGCCACTTCCTTCATTACTACCTTCAAATCAGAACATTGTGTAGATGACCTGCTGCACTCCTTGGATAGCCTGATAGATGTATTTTGGAGGGCAGATGCTGTGTTGCACTTGAGGCATTTTGGGGACATGCAGTGGGCCACACTTACATTTATTGGGGGCAGGAAATGTGTTGCACTTAGGTGGATTCTGGGGGTGGGCGATGTATTGCACTTAGATGGATTCTGGGGTGGGCTATGTATTGCACTTAGGTGGATTTTGGGGGTGGGCAATGTATTGCACTTAGATGGATTCTGGGATGGGCAATGTATTACACTTAGATAGATTTGGGGGTAGGCAATGTATTGCACTTAGATGGATTGTGGGGGGGTGGAAATGTATCACACTGGCGGTATTTGTGAGTGCGGCCAATGTGTTCAACCACATCATTAGAAAGGTGGCCCTTGCATCTGCTCTTAGGTGATTTATAAGTGTAGCAAAGATTTTGCTCTGTGAATATCCATTAAGGCAGCCAACATGTTACACTTAGAAGATGTGTGCGGTTAGCCATTGTGATGCACTTGGAATTATTCAGGAGAGCAACCTGGGTGTTGCTCTCAGGTGATGTTGTGAGGGTAGACTTTGTATTGCACCGATTGTAGCCTTTGCAGCAGAGGAGCTCTTTTGATAGCCATTGTATAGCACTTGGGCAGTTGACCAGGGTGCTGCTCTTAGTCGAGTACATGAGGGTGACCATGCTATGGTTTCTAGGCAATTGCAGAATGTATTCCACTATAGGGAATGCAGATGTTGGTAGAATTCTACCTTTACTATTAAGTGGGGTCTTGACTGTAGCCACTTAATGATAGCGGGAAGAACGCAGAATATATCCACCATAATTAATCAACCCAAATGTATTAGAATTTGCTGAATATACCAATTTTAGGCTTTCATTTCATTATAACCAATGCATTTTTCCTCTCCACGCTTTTAGAATTTGTATAGAATAGAACCTTTCGCGATGGGTATGGTCCCAACAAGCTGTAGGTTGAACGCCTTCGGAGGTACCAACGTCCGAAGAATGGGAAAGTTAGGAGGTACTAGTATGCGTGTGTAAATAAGGTCCATTAAAGGTTATGAGGATTTGGTCGACTCCCTGCTAGTCACCCATGTCTAATTGGCATGTGTAAGGGTGGATAGATGTACACTAGGGAAATAATCTGGAGGGGTGTGCGTAAGAGGATAGTCAGTTATGTTTGTAGCTACAGTTCGATTTTTTGTCGTGAAAGGTAGCTACATTCTTATGGCAGAAGTGTTGTGCAAAGTTTCATTACCATGCTATGTACCTCTGTATACCAGCCACAGACAGATGGGTTAGTGGAGCGATGTAATCAAACCCCGAAGAATATACCTAAGAAGCTGGTTGAGGCCAATGGCCAAAATTGAATTTGATGGTGCCTGGGGCACTTTTTGCAATTTGCAAATCCTCTCCAGCTTCTTTAGGTTTTTCCCTTTCAAACTCTTGTGTAATCGGGACCCCATAGGTGTTCTAGATATGCTCAGAGAAACTTGGGAGGACCCTGAGGAGGCTGTACTTCCCTTATAACAGACAGCCCAAAGGTTAAACGAACACATAACTGTGGTTCGAGACTTAGTACATAAAAATCTAGAGAAAGCACAAGGAACCCAAAAGGCGTATTATGATCGAAAGGCCAAATGAACAACCTTTTCTGTAGGTCAAAAGGTGCTGGTATTCTTACCAACATCAGAACACAAAATGACCTCCATGTGGCACGGCCACATGTAATACTAGAACTGACAGGACCATATAATTATCGCATGTCACAACCTGACAGAAAACTAAAAACTCAGATTTATCATATAAATCTACTAAGGAGTGGAAGGAAGACCCTGTTAAGAACACCTCAATGCTCATGACTGCCCTCTTGTTTGAGGAGACTGCCAGTTATAGTATAAAACCATCTGATTTACCTCCTGAAAAACAACAGACATACAGGATCTGCGTGATCAGTTTGCTGATGTGTTTAAGGAGGAGCCAGGTAGAGTTAGGAACTTCCAACCCCATATAGAAACTCATCCTGGAAAAATAGTTAATCTACGTCCATACAGAGTTCCGGAATCAAGGAAGGAAATAATCCTCAAGGAAGTGGAGAAGATGTTAGAGGCGGAAATCATAGAACCATCTGAAATCCGCAGATCCTTGCCAATAGTCCTGGTCGCGAAGCCAGATCAATCGTGGAGATTTTGCATAGATTTTAGAAAACGTAATGCAACATCCCAGTTTGTCAATTACCCGATGCTTTGGATTGACAACCTTATTGACAGTCTGGGTTCTGCGGTTTTCAGTTCCACGATTGATACAAGGGCTATTGGCAGGGACAATTAAACCCCTCTGACAAGGAAAAAACTGCTTTCTCTGCTCGTAGAGTGTTATACCAGTTCCCAGTCCTGCCATTGGACTCCATGGCGCCCCAGCGACATCCCAACGATTTACGGATAAGATACTGCGACCCTATTCCAGCTTTGGTGGCGCATACCGTGACAATATAGTAATCCATAGTCAAACCTGGGAGGAACATCTATGCCACCTGTACAAACTTGTGAGAGCCCTGAGACAGCGGGTTTGACAGCCAATCTAAAGGAATGCCATTTAGTCCAATCAGCTGTAGGATACCTAGGTTTCTTTGTGGGCAACCGCTTGGTAAAACCTAACGTCTATAAGGTAAAGGCTGTTAGTGAGACATCTCCCCCTAAAAGTAAAAGGGACTTAAGAGCATTCCTGGGCCTGACAGGCTATGTTCAGCGGTGTATTCCAAATTATTCAAGTATAACATCATGCCTGACCGATAAGTTAAAGAATGCTGAACCACAGAAGGTCCGCTGAAATAACAAGACCAGGCTAGTTTTGATACCCTCAAGCATATCCTTGGCAATGAACTGGTACTTAAAATACCTCATTTGAACAAAGAATTAATTCTGTAGATGGATGCGTCAATGGTTGATCTTGGAGTAGTCCTGTCACAAAACTATGATGGGGTAGAGCATCCAGTCCTCTATGCGAGTAAGAAACTGTTTCCCTGCAAGAAACATTATGCAACAATAGAACTGGATGCACTTGCGATGAAGTGGGCTGTAAACCATCTACGGTATTACCTTACTGGTCGCAAGTTTACTTTGGTGCAGACCACTCCCCCTCAACATGGCTCAGTCTGCGTAAGGACATGAACCCCCGCATTATGTACTGGTTTTTAGACTTACAGCCTTTTTATTTTAATGTGGAACACAGGAAAGGGAGGGAGTAGGAAAATGTGTATTTGTCTCCATTTCCTGTGGCAGAGTATGGGGAAGCCATCAGTTTAAGGGGAAGTGTATGTGATGATCCTGCAGATAGCATCACTTCTCCCTAGAGGGGCGCCCCTTTCCATGAGGCTAGGGAGGTGTGGCCACTAACCAATAGACACCCTTGGGGTGATTATATGCAGCATGATCTCATGGGGAGAAACTCTCCCTCCTGTGGATAAGGATACCCCTTTAACTCCCAATCCCATGAGCTCACATCAGGGTCAGAAATTACGGCATTTAAGTTTATGACTCAAATGATGTATTAGGGTAATACAGCGAAACCTACTGGTGGACAAAGGCAGAAGCATACCAGAATTCAAAACCACTAAAGCTAAATAAAAAAATCTCTCGACCAGCTGTAGTTCATTGGACCGACGTTACACTGGGGCCATCCCTGTTACTTAAACTGTACAGCAAAGAAGGTATGTGTTCTTTGTCATTCTATGACCCGTCCAGCTCGGGACAGTGCGGTATTGGGCTTGTGAGAGCCGTTGCACAAGCAGAAGGAGAACCTGGCATGTGAGGGGGTGCCTGGGAGCCCGCAAGATTGGACTTAGGCTCCAGGAGACTGCAGCAAGGCCAGTCTCGAAACTTGCTGAGACGAGCAGTGGGGCGCTCGAGAAGCATCTTGAAAGTCATCAGGAGGCCGGCACACCAGAAGCAGACAGAAGGAAAAGTGATAGCATGACCTGTCATCAGTGGATGGAGCAGTCAAACAACTGTGCTAAGACCATCATCAGTGAAGGGCTTCAGAGAGAAACCGTCCACGTAACTAACAAGCCCAGGCGGTGGCTGGAAGAAGAATGAGTAGTAATAGGAGCTGATCAGCCAAGGCGGTGGTCAAGAGAAGAAGAAACTGTAAGGAAAGTTGACCCTCGACCCAGGTGAAGCCAGTGAAGTATTCCCTATGAGAAGTAAAAGAGAATACGCCTAAGGCCGGGAGGGGACTGGGAGGAATGAACAGTAAAGAAAATAACAAAGTTGTGTACCATTTTGTTGCACAGATCCCTCATAAATTCCACAAGAGTGTGATACTTATAAATGAAAAGAAACGCAGGGAACATCTACATCATCCTAGTGGGGATCCACCAAGATAAATAATAAAAGTAGACTGTTTGGAACCTTGTCTAGAGAAATACCAGCCGGGTTAAAGTCTACACCCAACTTTGGGGAATAAGCTAGGAGAAGGGAGTCATTCTCCTAGGCCCTTGTAAATCCTATATAATTTTGGGTGCCAACATTCTGTTAGAACATTTATGAACTATCTGTGAGGAGTCCAGAATAAAACTCAGACACAAGTTAGACATGGTTTTGGCTAAAGACATTTAATGATCAATAAAAGAGGGGTTGGAAAAATGTCTCACTGTCCCTGCACTAGAGGCGTTTCCCTACCTGAACTCAAAACCAAGGATCTGTTACTGTCAGAATGTCCGAAACAAAGCCGTCCTGTGTCCAAAGTACTATTTTGACCCTCACATTTTAAAGAAAATAACTGTAAGGTGAAAAAATAATGTCTTTGGCCTTCAGTGTTCAAATGGGTAAAGAAATAGGTAACTGCAACAAGAGGTCTCGTAGGGATATGCTTCCTTGCTCCACAGTATGTTTCCCTTCCCCTGGGTTCTTCTTCACACTTTCTTACAAATAGCCGTTCTTAATTGTCCTCTTGTTTGACACCAATATGATATACAACTTATTTCATTCTTGTTTTGTCAGGATACCTGGCGTATTCTCCTGCCAGGTTTTTGTGCCTTAGTCCTTTGGACCGATACTTCATTTCTGGTTATTCTTATATTCTTCTTAATTTGTTCTTAACTAGTATATTTCCTTACCAGGACTTTCCCTGTGCACAAATACCTGACTGGTGTACTCTCCTGCCAGGCTTCTTGCAATCAGATTCTTCCACTTACCTGGTTTACTCTCCTGTCAGGCTTCTTGTAATCACACTCTTATATTTGCCTGGTAAACTCTCCTGCCAGGACCTCTTCGAATCACACTCTTGTATTTGCCTGGTATACTCTCCTGCCGGGGCTTTCCACTTGTGTGCCTTTGCTCCTACTTCCACTCTTGAGAGTTAACCTCATTATCCTTATTGGCTAATACACTCTCTGCACTGTATGCTATTTTGTTAGTGTTTCTTGTATGTCTATTCGACACATACTTGCAAACTTCAAAGTCTTCTTTCTTTAGAAGATGCACTTTCACTTTCTCTTTGGCTTGGTAAACAGCTCTTTTTATTTATTTATTGGGCATTTTATGGTGCCTATATGCAGGTGTTTCCAGGCACCACAAGACAAGCTGGAGGGAGTGGGGGGAGACATGGGAATAAAAAAAATAGAGCAAACAAAACACAGTTATATTGGCCTTGTGACAATCCTACCGTGCAAGTGCATTACAAGGTGGTAACTGCAAGGGGGAGACGGTAGAGGGAGAAGTGCAGGAGTGGGGTATCCCCATGGGTGGGGGCAAGCAAGTGCTGGGTGGGCCCAGGTGGCAAGTGTCAGGGGAAGGGGGAGGGTGAGTGCAGTGATTAGGGAGGACCAAGTTGGGCTAGTCTGGGGAAGGGAGCCTGAGGGCATGTGCTGGTAAAGGATGCTGGGGGGACTCGTAGGAGGTGGTCTGGCCCTTGTATGATGCTGAAGGGACATGGCCCCAGTCGCATTGGCAGATGGAGAGTTAGCAGGGGAGGGGGAGAGGGAAGGAAGAGGAGATAAGGAAAGTCTTGAGAAGTTTCCAGAACTTAAGAAGATCCGGCTCAAGTCTGAGGTGGAGAGGGAGGCCATTCCAGATGGAGAAGCTAGCCGAGGAAAGTGATCTACCTTCCACTCTCTGCTTGGAGAAACATTTGACCTGCAGAGAGTTGGAGCCAGAAGACCGCAGGACTCTGTCCGGGAGGTATTTATGGGGGGAAAGCAGGATGTAAAGAGATCCCAGGCCCCAAGACCCCACGGGTAGAGAGTGAGGTGGAGGAGAGAAAAGGACCAATTTGTACTTGGAAAGGTCTGTTTGAAGGGAAGGAGGTAAGCCATGCCAGTGCCCAGTCCATGAAACATAGGGTATCAAGGAGAAGGTTTTTGAGGATGGAGTGGTTGACTGTGTCAAAAGCAGAAGAGAGATCAAGGAGGATATGAACAGAGGGAGTGTTGGAATCCAGATTTGAGAGTAAGTCTTTTCTCTCTCATTTCTGTTATGTTTAATTATTCGAATTTGACATGGTCGCCAATACGCACCAGTGTTCCCTTTGTCCAAGCGTGGACTCACCAGCTCTTCGTGGTGTTCCCTATTCCTCTCGTAGCCCGCCAGAAACAGTCTTTGAGTGCTTTCTTTCTTGAGACTGTTTGCTTTCTTCTTCCCTGCTTCCCGTGGCTCCAGCTGGGCTGGCCTGCTTCGCACAGGTCTCCGGTAGGTGAACTGCTGCTTTCCGACTCTGGCAAATGCCCAGGAGCCCTGTACTGTCTCCTGGTGTTCCCGCTGTGTGTTGATTTCTCTGCGCAGCCTTCGACTTCTGAGCTCCTGAGCCGGTTGGCTCCACCAATCTTTTTCCAAACCTCTGATCACACAGAGAGGAGCAGCCCGCTCCCACCAGTGTCGCCCTTAGTTTCTTGAGGTCCTGATTTAAATGTCCAGGCACAGGTGTGTTCTCGCAGCAACTAGAGTGTCTAGAGTGCTGCCTGTGCTCAGGGCTTCTCTTGCTCTGCATTCCTTCACTACTCGTCACCTTGTTGAGGTGTTTATGGGAACAGTAGTCCCTTTTTGTCAACTTGCATGAAAATGTTGAATGAATGTCCATAAGGGGATTTGAAGGCAAGTCAGCCATGGAGGATTGGTATTTTGGAATTATGACAAATGATTGAAGCAGATTTACAAGGAAAGTCTGTGTTTGAGAGTTGGTCTATAGGTTGTAACAAAAGGGTGTCACTACTCTCTACGGAGGGAGCGGGGATGATTTACAATAGGCCATTAGAGTGTTGTAAATGGGAGGTTTATCCTGCAAGGGGAAAGGGGGATACCTTGTCTCACCTGCTGATACCATCACCTCCTCCCGAAGGTTATATCCCTCCATGTGATTCTTCCTCATAAAGCAGCCCCCAAGGTCAGGATCAGGTAGCGGCTGCCGTCCCCTGGCCACATGGAAGGGGGTCACTTCCCGGAAAGGAGTGATGATACCTTCGGATTCATCACATATCAGTTTATTGAAAGACTTTGCATCCAGGGTAAGGGAGCCATTCTCCTGGATTGGAAGATGGCTGTGTTCTTTTTGGACTTTGATTATTGTAGCAATAGGAATATCCCTGACCCAGGCCCTTACCAATATGGTACCTTTTTGTTTGACTTCTCCAGACTTCCTGACACTTGCCCCAGCTTCTTTAGTTTAGGAAGGCAACCCCCATTAGAGTTAGGGTTAGATAAGTTATCATTTTGTCTCAATAAAAGTTTATAGTAATCACCGTGGCATCACTTGGTCAGTCTCATCTTTCCTTGTCGCCACACCCCCAGTGGGATCCAGCTTGCCCTGTCCCTTAGGTGGTTTAAGGCTTAGCAGACTCCCCTCCCTAGTCTGAAAGGGGGTGCCTTACCTTGGCTTACCTTGGCAGAAGGGATGAATTCCCTTGATTCGTCATATTCCCCAGTAACATCTACAATGTTAAACCCCTTGTGCCCTTCCATGTGGGTCTGCTTATGCGTTCAAAGATTAGGGATTACAAGGTTTTAACACTTTACACATATCTTATTGAACAGAACTAATCCCCTATACTCATTTGTGTTGTGCAAACATCTAATTTGATATCTATGATGCATTCAGTTTTAAATTTAGTTTCTCAATACAAACTACATTGGATTTTAAAGAAAATAACCTTTCACTTTGTGTTTAATGTAAATGGGAGAACACAGGGCATTTAAATACACAGCACCTATGTTTCTGTTCTCGAATTGCATTCCCCTGGACTCCCAGTCCTCTATTCCCCCAGAATTTATCTTGGACAGTCCACAGGGACTATTTTGAGTTGAATTGGGGTCTTATTTACCTGTTTAAGTGTGGCATCTTATTGTGACAAAGCCAGCCTGGGCCCTCTCTCCAGAGTTGCTATTCCCATCGAGGTCCTTGCTCTGATCATCTGTCTCTGTAAGGGCTTCTCTCCCCAGGCTGCCTGAGGTCAGTCCTTCAAAATGTTGTCAGCTTGGCTCTCCCATCTCCAGTTGTTATAAAAGTCCTTCAAGATCCATCTCCCCGTATTCCATATTAATATTCTCTGTATGTTTAACTTCTCACACTATTAACAGAGGTGTGGTTTTCTCAGTCCAATAATCCAAAAAGGTGGGGGGGTGGGGCACTTCTATTGAGAAAATGGCAATTTCGTTTTTGGGACCTTATTTTGGATCTGAACAAATTAGTTTAATACAATTAATATTATCAGATTATCTAGATATATGTGCACAATTAGACATATGAATGATCATGCTGTGATACAATTTGGAGGAGTTACAAGTTTTGTCCCATTTTTCCCCTAAACTTTCAAGACTCAAGTTCCCCTTTGGACAGTTTTGAACTCCCCTTAGCAATGGGAATATTTCTGGGCCATGCTAACTTCAAGTTCTAAATGCAATGTGCTTCAAAGTGAATTACAGGCATGGCAGAATAAAAGAGAACTTTCAATGTTAGTTCCTGTATGACTCTACAACTTAGATGGTTAAAATGAAACATATGCCAATCTAGTCACTGAAATTATCACTGTAATTCATGGATTATTTGCGCCGAAAAAAACGTGATTTGTGCGCCATTCTGCCCGCAAATCCCTGTTTAAGAAATGGGGATTTGCGGGCAGAATGGCGCACAAATCCTGTTTTTTTCAGCGCAAATAATCCATGAATTATCCCCTATATGTGTTTATTGGGCGTTTGTTAGGTGCTCATACAGTAAGTCAATTCTGTTTCAAAGCGCCCACAGGGCAAGAAGGAGGAAAAAAGGCCAAACCTACTATGCTTTGTGAGTATTCAGAATGTACAAGTGCAATAAGGAAGAGGGGATTGGCGTGTGATGGGGCTTCCCGTGCCTTCGGCCCCCCTGTACTAGCATCAAAGCATACGCACACAATAAGACTCGCACACGCACGTCTGATCGTTCCAGGGTCCCGGCGGCATCTGCCCCATGGACCGTCTTTATTCTTTTCGCACATGCGCGGCTATAACGAGGCTCGCACATGCGCACATGCATTATAGACGTAACATCCCTTTTTTTCTTTAAACAAAAGAAACAACAAATTACAACTGCAACATATTTACATGTCAACCATGAACGTTACCAACATTACATTTCTGAATACTGAGTAATTGACCAAGGACAGTCACCTGTTCAGTCTCCTGAGTCTAGAATGTAGTCCTTGAGCCGAACAGGACTACATTCATTGTGGATGGTACAGAGAGATTTTAATTTAATCTGTGCGGTAACTGGGAGCCAGTGGAGATGTTTTAGGGCAGGAGAGATGGCACAGCCTTGTCGCGCCGTGTACCGCCGTTCCGCCTGCGAGCTGAGCGGTGGGGTCCCGACTGTCGGTGGTGGACCCAGGATGGGTCATCTTCTGGCACCTCCGCATCTCCCTCCTGCTGCGTAGGCCTCGTTGGATCAGCGTCTGGTGGCCGGCTGTCAAACTTTTTGAAAAATGACTGACTGCAGGTGATGGTTCCCCTTGCATTCGCCGCGGTAATCATAGATCCTTTGACATGGGGGACCACCCACGGTTGGGGTTCATATGGCAGTGACAGTTTCCCCTCTGGCCTGCGGTTGCGTACCAGTACCGAGTCTCCAACTGCTATCTCCTTTTCTCGCAGTCCTCTCCTTTCATTCTCCTTGGCATTGTGGGCTTCTCGTTCCCTTCTCACCCGGTCATTGTCTATGATCCCCAGCTCACGACCTTCCACTTCCAGGAGGAGTCCTCTCAGGCATCTCGCAAACAGAGCCTCGGCCGGAGCCACACCAGTAGATTGATGCGGTGTCGACCTATATTCTCGAAGAAACCCAAATAGGGTCCTCTTTAGTTCCACCACACTGTTGGCCGCTATGCGGAATACCTTATTAAGTGTCTTCATGAGCCTTTCGGCCTCTCCATTCGCCCTGGGCCACAGTGGCGACACCTTCCGATGTTGTATGCCCCTTTCTCTCAGATATTGTGCAAATTGGTTCCCAGTGAATGGCGGCCCATTGTCCGAGCAGAGGATTTCAGGGAGGCCATGCGTGGCAAACATCTTTTCCAACGCAAGGATCGTATGATCTGTGGCATGTGAGTCAACTAGTTCCACCTCTGGATACCTCGACCATTGGTCTACTGCCACTAAAAAGTACATGCCCCTTCCAGTAGACCCAAAGTCAGTGTGGACTGTGCCCCGCGGCTTCTCGCTCCGTTGAATAGAATTGACCGGGGGTGCTCTTTCTACGGGGCTGGCAGCCTGGCACGACAAACATCCTTTCACATGCAGCTCAACTAGTGCCTCCAGATCTGGGAACCAAACTTTTGTGCGCAGCCTCGCCTTCGTCTTTGCCACTCCCTGATGTCCGGTGTGAGCCAGTTCCATGACTCAGTCTCTTAGCGACCGAGGTACCACTATCTGCCGACCTCTTAGTAGCAACCCATCCTCCGAAGTGGAGAGTTCATGTCCCCTTGGTAAACTGCACACGCAAAGTGGACCAAATCTAATGCTTCTGAGGGACCGCGGGCTCACATCCGTGACGAAAAACCTTGCCTTAATCGTCTACAGGAGCTACAAACACCCCTTTGATTGGTAGGGGAGTGTCACCCCCGAACGTGAAGATCTTCGCCCTTGATTGGTCTAATGGAGGGGGGCCTGGGATGGCTTTGTAATGTTCGGTGGCCAACACACATACTGAGGCACCAGTGTCTATTAGTACCTGCGTAGTGACCCCTTGAATGTCAACAACACACATCGGTTGTCTGCGTTTCCTCGCCCCGGTAGCCAAGTTTGAGATGAAAAAGACCTCTTCATCCTCTTCCTCCTCCTCTGCGCTGTTGAGTCTTTGGACATCCTGTTCCACTGCAGCGACACTGCGTTGTTTTCTATATCCGCCACTTAACCTCGCGGGTCCCCGCTGTGTGGCAACTGGGGCGGTAGCTCTGCACATTCTGGCATAGTGCCCTGGCGTGTTGCATCTTCCGCAGGTCCTCAATTTGGCTGGACAGTCCTCCGAATGTGGCAAATCGTATCCACAATACTGACAAATGACCGCATTGCCTTGTGGAGATGTAGGTTCTTGCCTCTTCTGGCTCCACCTCGACTTTGTCTGGGACTGTCTCCCAACAGCAAAAGCTTCCTCGAGCTTGCCTGGGTGTGCAGCAGTGTCCATCTTAGCCCCTCTACTTTCGGCAAGTTCGTATACCCTTCCGCTGTCCAAAATCTGCATCCGTTCATCTGCACGTGGTGGCTAGCTGTCTCAAACGTGCATAGAATTGATCTAATGACTCCTCATCGTGCTGCTTTTCTCCACACATGACACACCTGTCATAGTACACGTTGGATAAGGGGACAAAATGATCCCTTAGTGCGTTTTGACCGCATCGTAGTTTACCAAAGGTAAGGTGAGAGACTCAAAAATGCGCAGTACCTCTTGCCCGCCGAGAACAACAGCGTCACCACTTTGGCATCATCATCTGTTTCTCCGGTGGCGGCGAAAAACATGTCAAGTTTTTTTATCCAGAGGAGCCATCTCGGGCCCAGTTTCGAGGGGGGACCTGAGGTGTCAAATTCTTGCATTGGTTGTAATGAGCCATGCTGCCTTCTCACCACCCTCACCATTCCAGAGGCCTCTCCGTCGCTGTCCTTCATGTTCACAGTTCGCACAGGCACCTTAGACTGTGTTAGAGGCCGCAAACCTGGCTATATCTGTGTCCGACATACCTGACTTGGCAGAAAGGGCAGTCTTTCTTCCTAGGAAGACTGCAGAGTGTCCAAAAATTTAGGGATTGTCTACCTCAGTGTTTAGACAGCGCACAAGCACCCTCGCGGGCCGCAACCGCCTTAAACACTGTAAACAAAATGGCCACCGTCACTCGTGTGAGGATCGTGGCACGCGTGAGATAAAATGCCCATAACGACACATTTGTACGTGCCGAGAGTTTCTCTCACCGTATCCCGCTTCGTCGCCAGTGAGATGGGGCTTCCCGTGCCTCGGGCCGCCCTGTACTAGCATCAAAGCATACGCACACAATAAGACTCGCACACGCACGTCTGATCGTTCCAGGGTCCCGCCGACATCTGCCCCACGGACCGTCTTTATTCTTTTTGCGCATGCGCGGCCATAACGAGGCTCGTGCATGCGCACATGCATTACGGACGTAACAGGCGGAAGGTGGGTAGGTGCTGGGGTGTCAGTGATCGTGGGTGAGCAGCAAATGAAGTGCAAAGTATGGAAGTGCTATACAGCCTGGAGCCGCCTTGGGTGGAAAAAAGTGCGAGCCTCTAGGACGGAGGCAGCAGGGTGGCGAGGCAAGTGCCGAAGGGTAGACAGCAGCTGGGGTGTGGAAAGCCAGGGACCCGAGGATATATAAGGGGTCTGGTCACCAATCATAGCAACTGTGAGATTAGCAGAGGAGGGAAGAAGGGAAGGAGGAGGTAAAGAGGAAAGTCTTGAGGAGCTTCTGGAATTTGGGGACGTCCTGCTCAAGACGCAGAAGAAGGGGGAGGCTGTTCCATAGGAGGAAGCCAGCTGAGGAAAGAGATCGGCCTCCAGCCCTCTGTTTAGCGAAACACTTTACACACAAAGAGTTGGTGCCAGAGGAGCGTAGAGGTCTAGAGGGAGAGTATTTAGTAAGAGAGAGTTGCTGATAGTGTGGTCACCGGTCCCAGACAGCATTGTAGATGATACAGAGGGATTTTAATTTAATATGTGCAGTAACTGGGAGCCAGTGGAGAAGTTTTAGGGCAGGAGAGATGCGGTCCCTGGGCTCAAGGCCAAGGAGATATCTTGCTGCCCTATTCTGGATTAGCTGGAGCGGTCGCAGAGTGGAAGAAGGTAGATTCAGGAGGAGGCTATTGGGGGGAAGTGAGAAAAGGGAGAATTCCTTTGTGAAGGAAGAGTTGAAAGTATGACTTCTTGGCAATGTCCTGAGTGTGAGGGAAGAAGGAGAGAGAGCAGTTGAAGATTACTCTGAGGTTTCTAGCTTCAGATGAAGGAGAAGTGGGAGCCAGAGGGCCAGCGTGAGGGGAAGAAGGTATGAGCAGGGGGCCCAATGGGAAGGATCTCAGTTTTGCTGGCATTGAGGCAGAGATCATTGAAAGTGCACCAGGACTGCATGGCAGATAGGCATCAGGGATGATGGAAAGTGCAAGATGGTCAGTAGGAAGTTTGAAAAGGGGTTGTGTGCCATCTGCATAACACTGGAAGTGCTATACAGCCTGGAGCCGCCTTGGGTGGAAAAAAGTGTGAGCCTCTAGGACGGAGGCAGCAGGGTGGCGAGGCAAGTACCGAAGGGTAGACAGCAGCTGGGTTGTGGAAAGCCAGGGCCCCGAGGATATATAAGGGCCCTGGTCACCAATCACAGCAGCTGTGAGATTAGCAGAGGAGGGAAGAAGGGAAGGAGGAGGTAAAGAGGACAGTCTTGAGGAGCTTCTGGAATTTGGGGACGTCCTGCTCAAGACGCAGAGGAAGGGGGAGGCTGTTCCATAGGAGGAAGCCAGCTGAGGAAAGAGATCAGCCTCCAGCCCTCTGTTTAGCGAAACACTTTACACACAAATAGTTGATGCCAGAGGAGCGTAGAGGTCTAGAGGGAGAG
The DNA here is from genome assembly GCF_040938575.1 of Ambystoma mexicanum. Lineage (NCBI taxonomy): Eukaryota > Metazoa > Chordata > Amphibia > Caudata > Ambystomatidae > Ambystoma > Ambystoma mexicanum. The sequence continues at coordinate 923,663,966 of NC_090930.1, forward strand.
TATTTAGTAAGAGAGAGTTGCCGATAGTGTGAGACCCGGTCCCAGACAGCATTGTGGATGGTACAGAGAGATTTTAATTTAATCTGTGCGGTAACTGGGAGCCAGTGGAGATGTTTTAGGGCAGGAGAGATGCGGTCCCTGGGCTCAAGGCCAAGGAGATATCCCGCTGCCCTATTCTGGATTAGCTGGAGTGGTCGCAGAGTGGAAGAGGGTAGATTCAGGAGGAGGCTATTGGGGAGAAGTGAGAAAAGGGAGAATTCCTTTGTGAAGGAAGAGTTGAAAGTGGGACTTCTTGGCAATGTCCTGAGTGTGAGGGAAGAAGGAGAGAGAGCAGTTGAAGATTACTCTGAGGTTTCTGGCTTCAGATGAAGGAGAAGTGGGAGCCAGAGGGCCAGAGTGAGGGGAAGAAGGGGTGAGCAGGGGGCCCAATGGGAAGGATCTCAGTTTTGCTGGCATTGAGGCAGAGATCATTGAAGGTGCACCAGGAGTGGATGGCAGATAGGCATCAGAGATGATGGAAAGTGCAAGATGGTCAGTAGGAAGTTTGAAAAGGGATTGTGTGCCGTCTGCATAACACTGGAAGTTGGCTGAGAAGAAGGAGATGAGGAGTGGCAGCTGAGTAAGGTAAGTGTTAAAGAACCACATGGAGGGGTTAGAGACCTGGGGGACACCATAAGTGGAAAAGGAAGTTGGTGAGGAGAAGGAGCCCAGGATGACTTGGGAAGAGCGGTCAGTTAGGTAGGAGGTCAGCCAGTCCAGTGCCCATTCCAAGATACCAAGTCTATACAGTGGTGCTTCACATAAGGATGCAGTAGGCCTTACATTTATATCATTTTGCACTCTAAAATACATGGTAAAGCTAGTGATGGAATATAAATCAGATGTAAACTGCAGATACATTTTCTTGACACATGGTATCCATATTATAAGGACATGTTAAGAAACCCAATTCTTTTTAAGCTTCAAGTTTGCGAGAATGAGTGATTTGGGACCCAGGCCGGGATCCTATGTTGATAATATATTCCAGGCGCTTGGGCCTTAGAATATAACACTCATATGATTTCAATACATATTCTGTGGCCTGCTGTAGTCTTGCACTTGCAATAAACTGTATTGAAAAGGAACTTCGAAATGGTCGCATCTGATGAAGTTCTGTTGCTTTGTTGAACAAAATCAAGTGTGTCCACATTTATTTATGCTTTGCAAGGGCATCCTATTTAAACATGGAAGCAAGCCAAATGTGCATTTCTTTATGAAGTGTACACTTGCGAATAGTGCCTTACTCGCTTTTTCAGATAGGCTTTCTGTCATCAGTTCATTTTAGGTCATCATTCTTTAATCCAAACTTCTAACAATATGTTTCATCCTCCATCCTACGCCAAATCTAATCAGGGTCTTTTCCAGGAATATCCAGCTTACCCTCTCAAACGCACCAGTCAAACGCATTCTCTGTGTCAAGTACGAGGAAAATGTGCTTATGTTTGAAAAGTATACATGTATCTGGTATGTGAAGAACCTTTCTATCGTTTTCCACTGCACTTCTTCCAGGTATAAAACCCACCTGATCCGGATGAACCAAGGTCTGGAGGGGAGGCTCTATCCTGTTGGCCAGTGTCTGTGTGTACATTTTTTGCAAATGCACCTGTTTTTAATCATGAAACCTGAAAAGTTTGTATTACAAACACAGCAAAAAATCTTTCATTTTCTTTGGAGGTTGCGCGGACAGCACTTAAAGCCCCAAAAAGCAAGCAGGCAGATCCGATATTTAGTGCTAAATATTGCACTCACGCTTCCATTGAAATATGTGGAATGAAATCATGCATGTTGACAATGAACCAAAAAAAACAAAGGACCCTAATTTACTGCACTTGGGTATTCTGAACTGAATAGTGATTTTTCCATTTCAGAAAAACCAGCTGTAAGGAATCAACTGCTCCACATTCGGGATATTGTTGCTAAAAAGAATCAAAGCTGGTGCAGATATTGCAACAATTTGCGAAGTGCATCATAATTATGCTAAAGCGTATCCATTACTGCATGAAAGGTATGTCTTTGCTCTGGCCATAGGCATTATTGCTACTTCCTGTGAGAACTCATGTTCTACTCTGTCCCATATTCCAACAACTATTTGGTGCACAGTGCTTCATGAGCGCACAGATATCTATTTTAGCATGTCAAAATGACATACGACATATCTTCGAATGGAAGACTTTGTTGGGGAGTTGTCAAGTTAAAAGATGACCTCTGTAAATCAGTTGTCAAGAATGAACTATCCTCATTAAGAATACAGCTTTTTTTTACAGTTTAAAAGTTGTTTTTCCTTTTCATTTATTTCTATTTTCATACATGTTTAAATATATGCTACAAGTGCAGCAAAACAAAAGAGGTGATGGTTGGAAGGTTTAGAATTAACCTTAACCTCTGGCATTGCTCTGGGCAACCATCCAGACCATCTTTCTTCCCCTGCCAAGCCATTACAAAAGGGGAAAGACCATGTGCCATTCATGCTTGGTCCCACCCCAAAAGGGGCAGTCCAGCCCGAACTGCTAAGTCACATCCCTTCTGCACTTGACCACAAGCATCCCCAGATATGTTTTGGCCTCATAAGGCCAGTGCAGGACATGAAAACATGAGCCTAATCAAACTGATTTTAAATAATTACACATTTTAAATTCTACAAAGGAAAAAAGTAGAACAAATGGCCAAGAACAAACAACAAGGATGCCTGTTGTAAAAAGAATATGGCCAACATGTGGGGGCATGGGCTATCTGGACCTCTTACTGTTTACACAAACTGCCTACAAGCCGCCTTCTTGCCAACAATGCATCTTTTGCATATGGGTGTCTGTTTAGATGCCTGCCATAACCGAAGATGCCCAGAGTTGGATAGGAGTCCATGCCTGCAATGCTCCTGTGAGGTGACTCTGTAACCATGGCTTTTGTACTTACATGCCTTGCAGCCTGCCCTGCCCCAAAATGTTAAGTCTAGGATGGGGGGTATAGACAGGGCAGTAAGTGGGCCAGGACTAGCCAGGGCCCAGTCCTGGCAGTCTCCAAATATTGTCCTTGCGCCAGGGCTCTGTGAATTGACCTCCCTCACCAAATTTCTTTAACAATATGCATGGGAATATTGGTCTTTGCCAGTAGATACCGCCTTCAGTTATGTTTTGAATCACATTAGTTAAAGAAATGTGAAATTAGGTACTTTTCAAACAGGAAAGGGAAATTATAAGAGAATACATTGTTTGATTTTTGACACAGATTGCATTAAAGTATTATCATTAGAATGCCTTTAATTAGTATGTACTGACCCCTTTTGATTTGATATTCTGTTTCATATTTGAATATATTTATTTTGGTGAATATGTTTATAGACATTAACCATATTTAAATACATCTTTTAAACCAGAATATTTGCCCTTTTATTTCACACAAGTAAACTCGATTGGCTCTGTTAGTTCAATTACACATGCTACTCCTCTTTTAAAACGGTATTAGCTTACTAGGATGTGAGGCTGAGCAATAAATACCCTTCTTAGGCCCTACCCCCAAATATTGCATCAGGATGCATTAGCGTCCCAGTGCTCGATTTCTTAACCCACGTAAAGCACTGAGTATTGACCCTCCCTCTCTTATTTGCAGTTCCTCTATGCATCCCTGTTATGTAACCAGAAAACATCTTTTGTACCTAGGTGTCTGCCTGAAAATGAGTTTGGTAAAATAGCCAGCATGGTCCGCTTTCAGCTCTTCCTGTCATGCCCATTTAGCCGAGGAGTCTGATTTAACTAGGCAGTGTCACTGTGTGGAAGGCTTCCTTGACAGAAATGGTCATGCTTTGGACTGGTCAATTGTGACTTTCACAAGCTCATAGTACGGTTTAAGTAACTGTATACAGTGTCTGCATGCAAACTGAATATACATACCAGTTGTATTGTGGTGCAATCTTGGAAGCCTGTGATATAAATTGTGGGAATTTAGGATGCTATGACTGGCCAGACTGAATAATCTGGGCGGCGGGGAGCCTACCGGGTCGCATACCACACAAATGTACCAAGCAGTGGTGAGCAAGCCAGATTCCAGATAAAAGCTATTAGTGCATCGCTTACAAGCGAGAGGAAATCGGCCATAAAGTGCTATGTACACACTTGCTAATAACATGTTCTTACACTTTCTCCTGAAATTCAATCATGTTTCATTGCCGTGACGTTTGGCATTTACACGTCCTTTCCCATAGGTCCGCCACTGCATTTCTATTTCACTGCCAAATGTTTCTATCACTCGTTAACCCAATCCTAGCCCGTGTCTTCGTCGCCTGTTCCATGCGTGCCTGCCCTTGCATGTCGCTCCTATTGACAGTAAGTGGCGCTGTTGGACTCCTCTCCACATCCCCCCCGTGCGCCTCTCGGATTGTCTGTCTTGGCCAACAAGCTCTGATTCCCTCTTACTCTGCTGCCTTTTCGCACCACTGTTTCCTGTTTACCCTCAGCTACCCAGCCCGCTGCGAGAAGAGAGGTCCATTGTGTGCCATCCCCTGCAGCCGGCTGCCGGGCTGCCGGGCGGACGGGCATTGCTTGTCTGCCCTCCCCTTCCTCCGCTCAGGACCTCCCCCATTTGCACGAAGAGACGCCCACTGGAGAGCAGAGGAGCCCCGGTAGGAGCAGAGTTGCGGCACCCTGGCACTGGCATATGTGTGAGTAACACCCGTTCTTTGAAGGAGGGGGCCCCCAGGCAGTTTCATGCAACAGGCCCCCTAACTTGCGGATGGGGGAGTGTGTCGTTTACACGTGGGAGAGTAGCACTGCAAGCGCACCCTGAACTTCAGGAAGTTGAAAAGAGTGACCGTGTTTGTCAGTGGGATGGCATGAACCGATGCCCCCATTGAAATGCATCTAGTGAATTAGTTTATTTTAATTTAATTCCAAATCTGGACCGTCGCTACTTTCTCCCAGATAGGGGTAGAGGAGTTGGCACGTTTGGACGGCGGCGTGGGGACCTCCTGCCCGACTGTGGGGTGCGCATCTCCCTTGAAGACGTGCATGTCTGGTCAGTTGTAGCCCGGGGGAGTGCCCGAACTGCAGTAGCACCCCGACTAGCAGGCATCGATTTTGCGGGGTGTGTAGTTTGTGCACAGGAAACGGAGACATGGTTTTAAAGGGGAGCTGCTAGATCATCCCAAAGTCTCTGCGCGTTTCGACAGGACCGTTTTTTCCACACACTACAGGTGTAAACGGCAACATGTCAGCCTGCAGCTGCGAGTCTCGTGAGCCCTAGAGGTTCCTGCTGCGTGGGGCTGGAGGTTCTGCCGAGACAGCCCCCCAACTCTGGCTCCTACTTATGAGCAGCCCAACCGGGAGAGACCGATCCTCGACCGGAGAGTGTCCTGTGCCCATGCACATAGCCTGTATGTATCGTCACTGCAAACCTCTCCTGCCCTGGACAGATGGTCCACAAAGCAGAACATGAGCGCAGGGGTTATTCACTCAACCGAGAGCGAGGAAATGCCCAGTTTAACTTTTGCTTTGCCCCTGAATGCTTTTCCTCGATTCAAGCTATGCTCGGGGAGCTGTGCAGCCCCTCTTCTGTACATATACGGTGCAAGTTGGCATGGTCGAAGTATGTCCCCTATGGGGAACAGAGGCTGCAGCATTAGGGTTGGGGAAGGGGGAGTGTTGGGAAGGGGTCATATGAACAGTATCTGTCAAAATCTGAAATCACATAATGTCTGTGTTTATGTTCCAAACCTTGCAGAAACCACAGCCACGAAGTGTAAGGCCTCTGCTGGCCACCAATTATTGTCTTGTGTAAATATTTTTTAAACCTGCGACTGTATTCTTTTTTTCAGCACACATATACTATAGACCCACGAGGAGTGTACTTAACATGACAGTAGGGGAGCAGTACCAAAATGAAGTACACACAGAACCAAGGGCAGCTTTGGGATGTCAAAGGCAACTGTAATTGATCTGTATGACTCACAGTAGAGTTAATGTGCAACCTCCCTGCAACTATACAGATATGCAGCCGGGACAGCTCATCAGGTTGAGCACTAGCTGTAGGGATCTGTCAGTCACGTCTACTAAGCTCACATTTGAGCAGTGTCAGCAGTGTCTCCCTCACTGCCACTGTACATGTTAAGTTATACCACGCACCGCTACCACCACGGGCACTCTCCAGGCAGCATATAGGCCGAACATATCAAATAGCTTCCTGAGTTGAGCGTCCCATTCTCAGATCTGTGTTCAAAGTGCAGGTTCGAATCCTGACATGGTCAAACATAGCTTTTCACTCTTCAGGGGTCAATACATATGGCACCCTTGTTTTGGGAAATAGTAACAGCTGTTATTTACAGAGCAGTGAACGTGGGCACACTGTAGAAGGAAGCACTGCATGAGAAATATGTTAGTACAGACGAGCAGAACCCGTGCACAAAGGCTTGCGATGCATATGTGCAGAGCTTAAAGTAGGCTGGGATCCAAAACATTTCTTTGAGTTCGGGATGTGCTCCGCCAGGGCTCCCTGAACTGTCTTTCCTAGCCCGATTGCCTAGTGCAGGCACAATAGCCAGTATAGTTAATTATGAGATCATAGGCACCCTAGTCCAAAACATATGGAGAACCATAGGCTGAAGGACCTTGTGCACTGTAGTAAATTGAGAGTGAGTTATAATACTGCTCTTCTCCAGTAGGTGTCACTATCGGCAACGTTTAGAATCACATCATCGGTCACAAGACATTTGGAATTAGATTCGTTTTCTTACAATTGAAGGGAAGAAAACTATAGTTTGTTTTTTGCAGCATGTTATACCGAAGTCTTGCCATTGGAATGATTTAATAAACTGGATGTATAAGTATCATGGATTTTCTTCAAAAGAACTTAGGGACTGGAAGGCGCATTGACCTATTTTGATTTCAATTTGACGTGAATATATTTAGCTCGTGTTTTTTTTGGACATTAAAATTATATGTAATGCACCTTTTTGAAATGGATTTCACTCTTTCATTTGAGGTACGGAAACTGGAACGTGTGTGTTATGCCACTCCTTTAACTGTATGGGCACCACCTCTAAGATTTTCATTAACAAGTTGGGATTCTTAGTCGGTGCCAGACACTTCTTAGACGCCACTCCCAAATGTTGTTTTGTGAGGCATGAAAACACCCCTCCCCCCACACACACACCCACTGATTTCGTATCCCCTTCATATCTCCCTATGTGCATGTTAATGCAGGTTCTGCGCCCCAGGCAGCGATGGTGACCCCTCCCTTCCATTTTTGCCAGGATGACAAAATGGGTGACATTGACTCGTGTGAGAGTAGAGCTTAGTATTTAAGCAGCACGTAGGCTGTTCAGCATGTGGTGCACTTTACGAATGGACAATATTACAATTATTTTTGTTAGTAGTAGTATTGATGGTTACAATTCTAACGTTTTCTAACGTTTATATTACTTCATACAATACAATATTTATCAGACATTCATCAATACTACTAGTAAAATAAGCACCAGACTAAAAAGGAGGTGACAAAATTATAACAATTAGACATAATTTCATGAGTATTACTCGAATCCCCTTTCTGTCAATTGAAATGTGCAAAATATATAAAAGGTGAATTGATAGTAAGTTTCTTCTAAGAGCAGTCACAGTATTTGTTGCACAAAGCATTATGACACTTCAATTCAAGTTCGACGAGCATTGGATGGATGTCTTTCTGCCCCGATTCCAACATATAGAGGTCTAAAGCAAGCATGCATCCTTGCTCTTCGACTTTTTCATCACAGACAGATGCTCCTAAATTGGGTGTACAGTTAATTCCATGGTTATTATATGCAGATGACCCAGTGTTCCTGTCCAAAACTCCGAAGGGTCTACAGCGGCTACAAAATGCTTTAGGCATAAATGCAGTAGAAAATCAGTTACAAATGAATCTAAAAAAACAAGTCATGTGTTTCAATAAATCTCGAACAGTGACAAAATCGCTCAGCTGGTCTGCACTTGACTCCACTTAGTAGATTGTGCATGCGTATGTTTATTTAGGAGTCCACACCAATGATCAAGTGTTTGACCTTCCATACTTGGCAACTATCAAGATCAAAATGTGCACGGCAATATCGCAAGCCACACTGATACATGCCAAATATGGTACATTTTCTTGTATTGTGCTATTAACATATTACAATCAAAAAGCTGTACTTCAGATCCTATATGGTGCCGAAAAAGAAATCTGTATCCCCTGAAACCTTTTGGTTGAAACTGGAGGGCAGATTTTGGAGACGAATTCTATACTTACCCAAATCCACACCGATGGCGATCATTAGATATGTGATAGGGATGACATTGCTGTATTGCTTGTATACTTGGAAGCTATGTATGATAGATATATAGAAAATGTTTATTAGCTTCCAACCCAGATCAACTCTTATATACACTAGCCTCATATGTCTTTTCAACTGACCATAAATTCTTTAAGGTGTGGAAAATGACTGTTGTGAATACGCTAGTTGAAGCTGATATATCATTGGATCTTTTTCTGGAGAATCCTTCCTGTGCGAAAAAGAAATGATTAGAACATGGCTGGATTAGAACGCAGCAAAAATGTTTAACATACAAAGATTTCAAAAACAATCCTTTTAATAACAAAAATCTTTGCACGATTGAGTCCTATCTAGTGAAATGCCCTTCTCCCATCCTCAGAAACGAGTGCTTGAGAATGAGATTAAACTCGTGGTCCACCAATGATGTACTGGCTCAACGAAAAATGATCAGTAAAGATCAAAACATCTGTTGTTTTTGTAAACGTGCAACTCAACCCAAAACTTTGAAACACTTCATAACTGAATGAACAAACCTTAATAATCAACGATCCTTTCATTTGAAAAGACACTTTAAACATTTTAAGATTTTAGACCCTGAAGCATTTTGGCAACTCGTCTTTTGTACAGACAGAATTGCTTTGAGAATTGCAACAATTAATGTTCTGTTTGCGCTACGGTTAGATGACGTTTAGGGGTTCAGATGTAAATTAACTGGATAACTTGTGAAAGCTGTGACATTTTTGTAACTCCTAATCATCAACTCAATGGAGAGTTAACATGTTAACACTTAATTTTTATTGTATACATTATACGGTTCTGCTCTTTTTTCTTTTTCCTTGGCTTTCTGAGATGTCCTCGTCTTCTGCTTATCTTTTTATGTTTCTGTTGCTGTTCTGTGTTCTTAACATGTTTTTGGTGGTTTTCATGTGTTTCTTATGATTGATCTTGTATGGTGTATTAAATTTATGATTTAAATTGAAAAGTTGAATGTAATCAGCTGAATCAATAAAAAGCTAAAAACTATGACACAATATGTTTCTTGATAAACACCTTCTCGTTGGGGGTGGGTTCACCCAAAATGTTACACATTTCTTTCAAAAATACATTTAATGCTAGAGCTAAAGCAAGCTGTTTCACCGGCGTTCATCTTTTATCACAATGCCTCTGAGCAGGCCGCACTGGTAGAACGTATACATTTCACAATATGCAATTGTCGTTTGTCCACAAAGTTGGGACAATCTATTACTAAGTGGCAAAGCCTTTCTTCACAATTATTTTTGCAGATTCCACATGAACGGTCACTCCGCAGCATTTTTAGTCTCGAGCCCAGTACTTCTGATGTGTGTCGCACATTAAAACAGAATCTTAAAAGCCCCATTCTTGACACAGGCGAGGGACATTTTTTAACATAGGCCATAGGTGGCTGTAATCCTGGAAGAGCATCAGAGTATACTTTGTACAGTTTTAGTTTAAATAGTTCAGGGATGTTTACATTGTTGAATTCCTTTAATTTCCATATTATTAATGAAGAATTTTCTGTAAGTACGGTTTTATCAACGTTAATTTTCTCCAATATAGTATCACATTTCTTGGCATATTCCAGAACGGGGAATGCCACTCCTCCTTCCTCTCCTTTTTATTACTGCTTGGAAAAGAGTGTTGTGTTTACCCGATAGGAGTTTGCCATATACATTGGATCTATTCCTTAAAACTGTGTAGCTTCAAGATTGCAAACCGTATTCAAGTCTTATGATCGCCATCGGGACTGATGTAATTTCAGCACGGCACGCCATAGGGATCCTTCCAGGAAATGGCATCCAATTCAGGTCTATGTCATTTATCAATTCCAATCCGTATCTTATGCTTGCAATAAATAACCCTTAATTTTAATTAGAGGAAGTAGTGTAAAACAGATTTTGCTAGACTTATTTTCATTTGTGTCGGAAACAGTTTTAGACTCTAATCTGTCTTTAATTACTGCTAGGTTGTTTTTTATTAGTTATTGTCAACCAGGTTATCCACTTCCTCAATCTTGTGGATTGACCATACAAAATTATGCTTTTTCCATTTCCTCATGAAGGAGATTATTATTATTTTTTTCAATTAATTTCAAAGCTGTTATTCCTTGCATATTCCTGAAAATAATGGCATTTTCTTTGAAGACCAATGGTCCGCTTATCCAACAGGATGAAGATATCTGCATAGGATAGCCACCCAACTGGAATAGAGCCTATTTTAGAGGTAAATATCTCTGGTCTAGACAGTGACTTTCAATTCAGCCATGTACAAATTGAAAAGACAGGAGGCAAGTACACAACCCTGTCGTAGGCCAACGTTCACCTTGATAGGTTTCAACAAAGTCCCAGGGGGTCCAGTCTTACCTGAAGGGTGTAATTTGTATGGAATATTAATAGAATATTTCTCTGCCCAATCGGTCAGATACTTCAATTCAAACAATCCCAAATGTTGCTAGACGTGCCTATCAAACTGATTGGGTGATAGTTTAGTAGCGATTATCGGCCCTCCTTTTTGTAAATTGTCAACACTGTGGCTTTAATCCAGGTTGATGGTCTTTTTCTGGTGTTTATGATCGGGATGTAAAGTAGCCAGAGTATTTCGGGCCACAAGATCAGGTCAGATTTATCGATCAAGTGTATTAGGCAAACTGTCTGTACCACAGGCACCCGCATTTATTCAGTTTTATGATTGCACTTTGGAGATCTTCCAGGTCAAAATTCGGTGACCATTTATATATGCTGTGATTAGAATAATTAACACTTCCCGCATAATAGACTTTCTTAAAGTGCATCACATGTATTTTCTGCTATCCAGTTAGCTTGAATTGTATATTGTGTCTCTTCAACCCTGTAAAGGAGACTCCATATTGCACTAGTGTGTTTGTTGATGAATAACTTTATCATTCGTTGTCCAGACTGAATTTTCCTGGCTATGTAATATTGGTACGACCAGTTTTTGTATTGGTTTTTTATTTGTTTTATCCGAGACATATTGTCTGACCAGAGAATCTCCCTATCTCTTTTAAGTTTCCTTACTGCTTGCCCCATCTCTCTGTTTTTATTCTTAATATTAATATCACTATCGAAAGTTTGTTTATGAGTAACCGTAAAGGTTTGTGAACAGATTGAGTTCCTCTTAGTAAGCACAGTAATGTGCTCCTATATTGTTTTATTAAACATGACCGGAGTGGTTCTGAAAGATTTTTAATTCACATCCCACATCTCCCATTGAGAGATAAAATTAGTATTCAATCCCTGAGCAGCTGTCTGAGAGATCGTCACTCTATTCCTGGAGTTATTTGCAAGCAGATTCCTAAAGTTTGAATCATGTATTCTACCTTCACTAAAGGTATGTTCAAACTCCAAGAGTAGATTGGCATAATCACCGTTGGATGTCTTAATAATATTGAGAGACTTAGTATTTTGGAATAAACGGTCAGATAAAAAGATTAAATCTATTGTGGAATGGGAGGAAGGTCAGAAGCAGGTTGGCTGAATGTTGCAGCCCCCACTTACATTCCTGTTACTTTGTCTAAGGCTCCTATTACTCATACAGTCTGCCCAATGTCATCTTCTCGATTTAATTGTACTCATTACCAGAGGCTGGATATTCAAGTGGGCAGGATAAATTACAATTTTTTGTTTCCCCATTATAATTTAAATCGGGGCAATAGCAGCTAAAATCGCCTGCATCAATTACAAAAAAAGGTGCATCCTGACTAGCCGAATATAATATAACAGTATCCAACTTTGCTCTCATTACATCCTCCCATTCCGACATATGATTACAATACATGTTTATCCGTAGGATATTCCTGTTTGCATTTAACTCGTCACCTTTTAATAATCCATTTAAAAGAGCAGAAGACTTTGTCTTGATTATTTCCAAAGAGGCCCCTATATTACATTTTGTGGCAATTAATAATCCCCCATTAGGACAACCTTTTAATTCCTCTTTTTGCTAAACCGACCGTAACATTAAAACTGTGAAATGTAGGATGTTATTGTAATCATGTCTCTTGAATATAAATACGTTCCCAAGTTTTTCCTTAAAATCTCTAGTTAAACTGTTAAAGCCTGTTGATTTCCAACTTAAAAACGTATGTTGTGAACATTTAAATCTTGGTTTGGATAAAGACTATACAGGGAGTCTGCATGAGGGGGTCAAAGTTACAGGTAGTCTCAGTAACACTGGAAGAAGTCATTACCTATTAATGCCTGAAATGGCCTGCACCAAGGGTGTGTTTTTGCCCCAAAAATCTTTAACTTCTATGTATCCGGTGGCAGTGGTGTGCTTCAGGCGGCGGTTTTTGTTCCACCCATGGTAGAGGGAGTTAAGATCTGTTGGACCACATATGCTGACGACTTTATGTTGATCGACCATTCCCCGCCAGGATTGCAACGCCTGTTGACTGTGTTTAGAGATTACACCCTGTCCAATTGTCTCCTGATTAATGTTAAAAAAAACAGTAATCCTCCGCATTCACTATAGATCTGGCAGGCTGAGGATAGCGTGGTTTTTGAATCATGAAAAACTGGTAGTCGGACGATATCTGCGCTATTTGGGCTACACGATATCTGGGGAAACTAAAAGAAAATTGATAATACATTTGGGAAATTCTCCTTCCTATCCTCTCTGCATTACTACAAATGCAAGCCTATACCCCAGTTTTGTTATGGCCTCGAACGTATTCCCATGTGGACGATTGATGAATTAGTTAAATATGAAGTGCGTATACTGAGGTCTATCTTTAAGTGTCTACCAAAGTGTGTACTCCTGGCCGCATTACATTACAAGTTAGGATTATATTCTATGGGAAATGTGGTCATGTGGCGAAGGGTATGCCTATTCAGGAAATTGATCACCAGTCCGAAAGACACCATGTATGTTTTGTTGGGTAATGGTATACGCAATGGAAACTGCACCGCTGGTTATCTAAAGGATTTAAAGTGCTTGGCCTTTTTGAATAAATTGGGGGTAACCTGCGAGCTTCTTATTTTCAATCCAGACAAAGTTAATAAACTATCTGAGCAAATGGATTGGATCATCACCAGTGAAAAAGTTATTTAAACATGATTATATAAACAGCTGGTCTCCAATTTTAAGAGAGGTGGAATCATGGAGCCATACTTAACCATATTTCTAGTTCAATGATTGCGTGATGATTTCATGCGCTTCAATTTGATGTGATGCTGACCAGAGAGATCCTAGATTTGAGAGAAAAGGGGGAAAGATCCTCCGTCACTGTGTCGGTTTTGTGGCACCCCAGGGTTGACAGAATCATTGCAACATCTATTAATTCATTGCAACTCACTGAGAAAGGAATGAATAGACTATTTTCAAAAATGTGTGAACAATACAGAATATGTAGACCTTGATAGGCTGTGGTGGGAAACGCTTCATGGAAAGAAAGTTTCGCTACAGATTGCTGTTGCTAGGTTTCTCAATCACACCTGCAAATTATCACCTAAAGAAACCATAGATTTATTTGATTTGACGCTCTGGTCAATTAGATATCTAGAGTCAGTATACGTCTATGTGAATATCCTGGATACCTCGCTATTGGTTAATTTTACACAATGGATTTTCTGCACAGTTTCTTGTTTTGTGATAATTACAATTGTTTTTATTCATCAATCTGTTAATTGCGTGAGCTCGTGGTCCCAGTTGTGGTCAGCCAACACGTGTTTCGACCTGTGGGTCTTTATGAAGGCTATTGGTGAAGGATTGGGGGCCCCTTGTGTGAGTTGCGGTATCAGTGTGTCACAGACACACAGATGCCGGAACTCACCCACATAAAAGGGCCCTATGCAGAGCCCAGCTGTCGAGGACACTTCGAACATTGTTTTCATCCAGGACCCCACAAGGGCCCCCCATCCTTCACCAATAGCCTTGATAAAGACCCACAGGTCGAAACACGTGTTGGCTGACCACGAGCCCACGCAATTAACAGATTGATGAATAAAATCAATTGTAATTATCACAAAACAAGAAACTGTGTGGAAAATCCATTGTGTAAAATTAACCAATAGTGAGGTATCCAGGATATTCACACAGACATATCACAAAGGAGGTGCGGGCTTCACCTCAACAACCAAATCCTGTGACCTTGCACTAAGAAAAAGATGTCGGAACTAATAACACAGCTAAGCAAGGAGGGTTCCAAACCAAGGACCAAAAACACATATTCTTATGTCTATGTGAAGTTACGCGATGTTCTAAGATAGTGTTTCACAATGTAATACAAGTAGTAGAATGCACAAATTGAGACTGTGTCTGTTGATTTAAGTTGTGTTTTTTCTTATTTGACGTTTATTATTCCTTGATGTATGGTAACATATGAGCATGTGTTTTGTAATTTTAAAAATTCTGTATTGTTCTTTTTTTTTTTGTTTCTTTTGTAAAAGTTATGTTTAACCAATAAATAAATCAGCAAATCGAATGAAAGACAATCACTTGATCACATTCCCTAAATTTGATAGGAAAATCCCACAAAGTCATAACACATTAAATATCTTTCACGCCTTAATAACAGACGAATAAATAAAAGTCACATAAAACTAGAATCATCATTTTATTTGTAAATAAGACTTTCAAGTCATCGTTCTGGTCCCAATTGTAAACCTTTTAGAAAACTAGATACAGCAATGGCCAGCGAGTTGGGAAACCCCCTCCACCAATGTGACCATAATAATTCCCCATTCACTTTAGACGCGTCTCGGACAAATTTGCCAAAGTATATTACACGAAGATACAGTAATGCGGGACATTCTATTAACAAATGTAACGTTTCCAGTGTGGTTCGAACCTTACAAAAACGACAATATAATTAATCGCTAACAATAATTTTCCATCTCAACTGAATTTCTCTCGTGTAGAGAACGTTCCATCTAAATCTGAGGAAGACCTCCTTATAGTGGCCATTTTGGAAACATTTTCAAATAGGTGTCATTGTGCCATGCTTCTTGTATTCTTCGGACAAGTGCATTAGGGATGGATATTTATGAAAGTCATCTGTGGTAACATCAATCCAATTCAAGCAACGCTGACTTAACCTTGCCTGGATTGTTCCCCAAACTGCTGACTGTTTGACCTAATTCACATAGCATGTAATTACTAAGTAAGTTGAACATGGATGCATTCTTTCCATTCAGCGATTTTGTTTTTTAGTTTTTAGTTTTATTTTTTTATGACATCATAAAGTATTTGCTTGGAGAAAACCGATACATCGATAAAGATTAAAGTCTCAATTTCATTCTGGCTTAGAGGGAAACTAATCCAAATGTGAACCTAATGGCACTGGCTGGAATTGCGTTCGGCACTGCCAATACTTTATACCATATAAGTGTCTTGCGTCTTTCAAAAACCACTGGGGCACATATGCCTCTGAACTCTGAACCGTAGAAAGGTTTGGGCAGCACCTTCCCTTCATAAAAGATAATAGCTGGCTTAAGTGAGAAGCGCCCAAACTTTCTAACTGTTTTGATCATTTGGTTCGCCAATAACAAAGCCTTTTGCTTCCATACGTTACACAAATAAGATTTATTTGGTGCCCCAGTAATTGGAAATCACAAATGCACTACGTTTTCCGACCTTGTTAAGACAGCATTCTCTAAATTCCAAGAATAGAGGCAACGTTTCTTATTTTTTGTGAATTTCTTCGGATTTACCTTTTAAGGAGTTATTTTTCGCAAACATAGAAAAGGAAGACAACAGTCTTTGCAGTCCTTTTGGAGTCCTATGAAAGATTAAAACGTCGCCTGCCTAAACTGGCCATATTATACTCCAGGATCCTAGCTTCGGCAGAACAAAGGCCCTGGACTCGATCCTCCACAATGTCCAATACATGGGGGGCTATGAAGCCACACATAACAAGGTCTTAAATATTGTTTTACTGCCAACCCACTCAGCAAGAGTCCAAGTGAAGTGACTCTATCTTCCATGGGCCACTCGCGTAAAATGTAGAGATGAGATTTAGTGGTATAAAGAACAGCCCAGAACTATCGAAATGGTTGTCAAAATTAGTGGAACTATTTATTAACTGTAAAGTAGTGGAAGTCGGTTCCCATTAGTCCCCACCAATGGGCACAAAGATTGACCTTGCATGCTAAGATGTCTTGGTTGGTATTTACCCTTCCCACAACACCCACAATGTCAGCAGTAGTTAGAAACTAGCCGTTTTTAAGCCATTGGTTGCGTCACTCAGCTCTCTGTGTGCATTGGGATTGGAGGAGATGGCAAAGACAGGAAAAGGCCCGGAGACGAGCAAGGTAAAACAACCCCCTTGTGATTTGCCTTTAATCATCGTTTACTTTTTTCACGAGAGTTGCTTTGGCAAAGGGCATAATGAGTGGATAGCAACCTGATAATCATAGAAGCTTGGCAGCGAGTTGAAAAGTAAATGTAATGAATGTGCAGAAGCACCCAGAGAAATTGTGCATTCGAAATTATTGGTGGTAAGATTTGTGCAGAGGACATGCAGCTTTAGAGTCAGGACCTCAGTTTCTAACCTATAGTAAAGATATTCTACTTGGGGCATTTTTAGTTTTGGACTCGTGGTGCCTGTTCTGTGAGGGAGAAGGGGGGCCACGGAGGGTATGAGGGTATGTGGAATGTGTCCTCCCCCCGGGGATATTTGGGCGCTGCACAGACGGCCAGCGAACCTCTCTAGGGATCGAGTGCCCTGCACTCGATATATAGGGGTGCCGGCGAGGGTCCGGTTGCAGTTGGCAGAGGATGCCTTGCATGTTGCCTGGACCTTCGCCGGCCCGTTCCTGCTGGCAGCTACATGGCAGGCCTCAGCAACATGGGGAAGGGAGCCGCGGGCTCCTTCACGGGGAGAGTTTAGGTCGTCGGGAGGGAGGCCTTTCTCTTATTACTCACTGGAACATGGCCTCTGATAGGGCCTCAACACCTCATATCGCTGCAGTGAGCAGGGTCATGAGTAAGGGCCAGGAGCGATGCCGGCATGGGCTGGTAGCACAGGGGGAGAGGAGCAAGCACTCTGGC
This sequence comes from Ambystoma mexicanum, assembly GCF_040938575.1. Classification (NCBI taxonomy): domain Eukaryota; kingdom Metazoa; phylum Chordata; class Amphibia; order Caudata; family Ambystomatidae; genus Ambystoma; species Ambystoma mexicanum. Next base: position 923,681,304 of record NC_090930.1, read on the forward strand.
ATGGTGGTCAATGGAATTTGGTACATAAGGGCGGTGTGGGGGTTTCTTTTGTTCAAGGTCTGGCAGGAGGTACTGGCTTCTGACCTCCAGAGGGAAGAAAGGGGGACATATGTTAAGATGAGGGCAGCCAAGTTTATGAAGTGGGAGGATGCAGTGGTGGGATATGGGAAGTTTGGGGGGGGGTCATGAGTGAAGTGGTGGTATGTTATGAGGTAACGTGGAGTGAGTGAGGATAGACAACCTATTGTACAAGGGGGTGCCCTGCGAATGCGGGACAAATAGGTTGAGTGCTGGATCAAAAATCCCACCACGTATTGGTCAGAGCTTTGGCTTGTGAAGGGGTGTGTGAAGTTGAGGGTAATGTGATGGAGAGGGGTCAGCAGAGGTTTGCAGGGATAAAGAGGGGGGGTTGAGGTTATTGCTTTATGCTGAAGGGGTCTTTGAAAGTGGTCCAAAGTATTGATAGTGGAGCGAGTGGTGGTAATTGCAGCTATATGCACAAGGGTCCGGAGGAAAGCACAGAAGGGTGTTTATGGCTGGGGACCAAGGTAGCAGGTCAACAGGGTGTCTAGAGCACTGCGGTGACAACAGGATGGTTTATGTATTGCACCAGAGGGTGGCTAGGTTATTGTGGTCAGCATGAAGGGGGAAGGTAAAGGGGACACTTTACTGAGATGTGGCAGAATTAGTACCGTCCGCTCCTCCCCCAAAAAGTGGTCAGGACAGACCCCGGATTTCAGGAAGGAACAATGAAGCAGGTTTGGGGAATGTTTTTTCAAAGGTGGTGATGGGGATGAAAGGGCAGTTTTTGGTTACTCTGCCACCGGGATGACATCGGTAGGGGAGAGAAAGATTTGCGGCTTAAAGGAGCAGAATAATTATGGTGGTGGAGTGGGGATCTAGGTAGGCATAGGGAATATCGGGGAGTTGTGGTCGAGAGGATTTTGAGGTGGGATTTGAAGAAGGTAGGGGGTGTACAATGTTTCTCATGAGTTATTTAATTTCTGCAGCTATGGTACAGTTAATGTTAAAGGTTTTTATACCACGCACAGGTGCCACTTGCATGGTCTCTCGATGCTCACGTAGTTCTGTGAAAAAATAAGGAGGGGAGAGTGTGCGGTTAGTGGGAGGAGCGGTAAAAGAGCAACGGAAATGTCATGTGCTGTTGGCAGCTTCAGTGCAGATGCACCGTTCACTGAGCCTGGTCTGAAATTCAGAGGCGCTGTCGTATGGTGTTGTGCAAGGTTATGTGTGCAATGTCTTGTTGCTGTGTTGTGAAGTATGTGTTGTTTGCTGTGCTGAGGAGTTCTGGTTGTGTTTAGTGCAGTATATGAGGGGTGTTTGCAAGTGTTAGTATTAGTTCACCCAGGTGCGAGTGATGGCTGAGCAACACAGTTTGTCCAGAAGTAAAAAATGGCTGACTAACGCAGTTCACCTAGATGTGGTGAATGGCTGACTAACGCAGTTCACCTGGATGTGACAGATGGCTGGCTGATGCAGTTCACCTGGATGTGACAGATTGCTGACTGACACAGTTCACCTGGATGTGGCGAGTGGCTAACTAATATAGTTCACCTAGATGCAACAAATGGCTGATGTTCCACATTTCTGTCTAGATGTGACGCAAGCTAATGTTCCCATTTCTGTCTAAATGTGGTGCAAGCTAGAATTCACAATTCTGCCTGGACTAGTGAGCACAGTTAGAATACAATCCACTTGGAGATCTCACTAACTAGCAGTTCTCCTAGATGTGAGACATGGCTAGGCAACACGGTTCATAACTCAGTGAGTCTATATGGGGAAACAGTTGCTAAATGGAAATGGGTACATGCAGACTGTAAGCTCTTGGATGGTAGGGAAGATAAGATATGAGAGAGGTGGGCAAGGTTAGTGGCTGCTGTGCCCCCCCTGTCTGCTCCACACTTACTTTGTCTGTGGCTTCCGGTTGACAGCTGCCTGTTTCCTGCTTCTTCAGCAGCCCCCATCTGGAGCTGCTTCTGTAGGAGCCGCCCTTTGCCTCTGGCCCTTAGCCAAGGGCTGCCTGGGCAGAGCTGCCCTGGGGGACACTGTTAAGAGGCTGCTCCCTCTGAGAAGGACCCAATCGGGGAAGAGGAGGCAGGCAGGGGTGGGATAGAGGGAAGGGCAGAGGTCGCTAGAGAAAACCAGGTACAGGAGAGGCCTGAAAAGGTGATAAAAGAAGGTGTAATGAAAGGAGAAAAAAGACTTAAACACAGGAGAAAGGAGCGAAAATGGAGGCAGAGGTTTGGAAAGGGGGTGAATGGAGAGAAAATGAAGAAGGGAGCTGAAATGGACAGAGAGGCCTGGAAAGAGGGTGAAAGGAGAGAAAATGCAGGACAAAAGAGCAGAAGGGAGCAAAAATTGAGACAGAGTCCTGGAAAGGGAGTGAAAGGAGAGAGAATGCAGAAGAAATAGCAGAAAGGAGCGAAAATGGATACAGAGGACTGGAAAGGGGGCGAAAGGAGAGCAAATGCAGAAAGGAGCGAAAATGGAGGCAAAGGTAAGGCCGCCACCCACAGCATTGGGTGGTTTTCCAGGGGTAGAGGGGCAGATTCGTTGGAGATGGGGCCACACAAAGAATTTAGGCGGTTGTATGGCCAAAAGGGTGCAGTGTAAAGAAGAAGGGGTTTGAGGAACAAATGGCTAAGGCTGGTGCAGTGTGGGGGTATAGGAGAGAGGCATTTCAATGAAGGGTGGGAAGAAGAGAACTTGTAAAGGAAGATATGGGTATACTTCTTGGTGGGGACGATGACTAGAGCATACGACAGCATGAAGTGGGTGGGGGAAAGTTTAAAGATAAGGGGGTGGGGCAGAAAGAACACCTCTGTGGAGGGTTTTTCTCAAGGCATGGTTTTTCTCAAGGTCGGTTAAAGGATGGTTGGTGGAAGCGGAAGGGGTATTACCGCAGTAAAGCGGGTGGTTAACTGTATTTGGATGGACCGGCTAGCCTGGAATTGCAAGAAAGGGGAAGAGGAGTGAAGGAGAGCAGGAGTTGGACCTGGATAAAGTTTGGAAAGATGGTGGCGAGTAGAAGGGGGAAAGGAATATTGAAGGGATGGAATGGAATAGGGTGGTTAATATTATATGTGTTAATGGTTTGGTAGATCTGTAATAAATCAGAAAAAGCAAATACTGTTGCACATGGGATTGGTGCTATTGGGTTAACTTATTTTGAACTAACTCTTTAGACCAACCTTGCTAAACACTAGGGGTGTTTACACAAATTGTTCATATATTTGACAGAAAAGAAACACCAATGAACCAAAACCTTTTGAATCTAATGCGTATTGAATGAAACGAACAAATATAAAACGACAAATACATGGGTTAACAAGAAATTAATCTGTACAGATACAGAATACTTTTTCTGGAATAGATTACTGAAATCATCTATTTACATATATTGTGAGTTCATGCAAAAGCAAAAAGAAGCATTGAAGAAATTAAAGTAAAGAGGATAAAAAGGAAAGAAAATGCAGGAAACTTTCAACTTTCAAGCCAATAGAGAGCCTAAAAAATTAGGAACGTGAAATCAAAACAAACAGCAGCTTGCATGACTGCTTAGTATAGTTATAACCTGTGAGCACATCCGGGTTATCATTTTTGGCCCTTATTGTGGACATAGGTTGATCTGTAAGGCCAAGGAGCCAGGTTAGCAATGTTTGTAAGGTGTAGCTTGTCACATTAAAGCAACCTTTTCCACTTGCAGCGAGTCTGAGTGTTTTGGTGCAGATTAGCCCAAATTAATGCATTGGAGACTTTTCCATTCTTCGCATTCCAGGCGGCATCTCACGGGTTTGTGGATTCTTTTAGTGTTTCCATCTGCAGCCACTTCAAACACTAGGCCATGCGTAGTTCTTTAAACTGATGTGTGTGGGTAAGTCCTTGAAGTTTACGCTCATCTTGGATACTCTTCCTCATGAACTCTGGGATGTCGTGTTTCCCAAACTTTAAAACAAGGCAAAAACTGGACCTGCTCCTCCCCCACGCACCATGTGACCACTGTGCTCTTTACTCCTTCTGCATAGCCCCTCTTTCACTTTGAAATGTATGGCCTTCCTGTGACCATTAACTGCCCTATCCAATTGTTCGTTTCCCTTCTGCACCTACTACCTGTGTTACTTCTCCGAGTCATTCCAACATGTGAGCCTTAACCTCTGCACCTTCACCCGGTGCCCTTCTCCACCTACCCCTGATATGTAGCCCTTCTCCACCTACCCCTGATATGTAGCGCAGGCATTCGCCATTTGGGAAGCATGGCGTTCTTTTTTTGCTTGAAAAGTTGCCTTCTCCTGCTGTACACATAAAGGGCCTGATTCATGGAACGTTTTCCTATGGGATTGCGCCATTATAAAACACTTCCATGAATCAGGCCCACAATGTTGTTCGTTGATTTTCTGTCATTCCAGAGGCTTTCCCTTTTTAGTTTCGCCTGCAAGCCAAAACTATTGCATTGGAGTACAGCTACGGAGAAATGGCATGCGAGATGGGACACAAAGCTTGTAGGAGTTATTTGCCTACCTGTTGACCGCCCATGGCCATGTTAATCCCTATGTCCATTCCCGCCCAAAGCACATCCTCTCTGGATCTCTTTGACCTAACGTGCGCTCAAAAGTCCTGCCATTGTTTTTTCAAAGCAGCCGCCTGAGAGTTAATGACCTAATTGGAGCTGTAAGCGCGCTACTTGTGTAATAGAAAATGTAAACCAGGTCTGCCTTGAGACACTCGATTTACAAGCACTAAGCTTGTCCTTCACTGAAGTCCTACCTCTACAGCAGTGCCTGGCAAATGCCTTTCCAGTGCCTACACAAAACTGTTGTCGTTACCAATACTTATTTAATCACGAATCTTCATCGTGAACCAAGCATTTGCTTTTTGTTTGGTTGTTGCAACTTTGACTTGAATCAAAGTGGCTTTTAATGCATGCAGCGCTTCCATTGCACTGTTGCGGGGATTGGCGTAGGTTGGTGATATTGTTGAAAGCTGTTCAAACCTGATCTGTATGACTGTAGCAGTGATCGAAATACAGATTTGCTAAGCAGTAGCTAAACGCAGCTCCCTGGTATCGGGCATCTCTGAGTAAGCAGGAGCTTCTTCTGGGGGACGAGGGGCTAGAACATAAGGGGCTGCAAATCCAACTTCAACGTGCGATTTAAATATTCTCCCACTGTCTTGTAGATGTGTCACAATTCTCATTTGGACATCTTCTTCAACACAGCCAATGCCGGATAGGTCTGTTTGCAAGGCACCTGTTGGCATGTGAATCCAATGTAGCTGCTGTTGGTTTTGGTGTCAGGCTAACCTGTCGCTTCAGCTACCAGCTGCAACCGATTTCGAGCAGTAATGTTGGCGCTATCTGCACCAGGCAGGAGGAGAAACCTTGCTGGTCATGCTTACTTTTCATTTGACATATCTGGTTGCACTTACTGCAGCATCCTGGTGTGGATCTTGAAAATAAATTGCATGGTTTTCAAAGCACTACAGTGCCTCCGCTTATCCCTGAGAGTGGACAGTGACCCACTAAGTGCTGCGTGTGATATACACAGCTCTCCTCCATATCAAAATGTGCATATGCACATGCGTGTAATGCATAAACTCCACTCAATTAGGCACACCCATTGGAGTGAGCATATAAAAGGCCTTATTTATTACATGCTACTACCGCCACCTAAGGTTTTAATGTATGCATAATGCTGCACTCAGTCGCAAATAAGTTTCCATCATATGTGGAACCCTCAATTGGGATATAAAGTTCCAGTCTTTTTCAATAACATATCTTTTAAATCCTCTCCAAGTCTAAGGAAGTTCCTGGGAGAAGGTCAGAGCACAAGTGTATTGTCAGCCAAAGAAATTGCTAGGGACTGATTTTTGGGGGTTTCTGGTTACCCCGTGGGAGGCGTAGGTTACCAGAGCAATAATGGGCGAAGGAATTCACCCCTTATACATGAGTTCCGGTGTGGGAGGACTTGGCAACACACATTAGAGGACAAAAGCGAGGTTTTGGAGAGATCTCTGAAGGAGCTCAACACCAGAGCTGCCAACCAGCAGCAACTATGGGGTAAGCTTGAACAGCAAGAACATGTATCTGCTGGTAAGACGAGGGCGGATATAAGTGTGTTGGCCCATGCTTACCCTTTCCTGTGCTGCTGTTTTGTCTGGGAGCCGGGTTTGTCCTCTGTTCCCTTCTGGATTATGATTCCCTACAGGGGCTTTTTAGGCTCCAGCACCTGCTTGGGAAGGTATACAGGCTGCTTTAGAGCGATGATGTCCGGTGTTGGGGCCAACATAAAAAGTGGTCCCTTCCTTGCACCATCTGGGAGAGGGCCCTGGCCACCCTTAATCAGGGATATTTAGTCAAAGGCGGTGCAGCATTGCTGTTACCTTAAAGTCGGTCTGGATATCAAGCATTCGGGAAGGATAGGCTTGGGTCTGTCTAACAGGGTCTCCCACATCACCAGGACACTTTCCGGGTTTGAGTCACCACCAGGTCCAGCTTCTAGAGCAGACTGCACTATCTTGCGACCTATCCAGAAAGGGCACCACAGTCTCCTTCCTGGATGTCACAAGGAAAATTATGTCATATCAAAGTCTGGGGCAGGGTGCACGCGTGGAAAATCATCCCTGTTTATCCTGTGCCTACAAGCCTTCTTGACACGCTTTTTCAGTCAGTGACTCCTGCAGGAATTATGCATGTTTTAAACACATAGATGACACCACAGGTATTCCTGATAAGCTCCCAAAATGAGGGTACAACCGTACAACCTTCTGGCTTAATGTCTTCCATGTTGTCACACCACAAATCTGAGCTTGACCACCTTTACAGACATTTTTGTTAACCGAGACAAAATGCAAATGTTATTGCTGTAATCAGACCGAAAGTGTGGGGGTAACCGTGGAGTTGATCACTGCGAGGGGAACATTAGCATTATGACGAGGCCATTGAACTGCATAAAGCGTTGCACATTTTTCTCGTAGATTTAGGGCCTAATGCTTCAACGAGGTTAAGAAATCCAGCAGTGTTCTGTATTGTACGTGCTAAATAAATCCTATTTTGATGATAATTATGCACAGGAAATGCATCCTCTCTCTTCTACCAGTTTTTGGCTTTGTGAAAATGCAGATTTCTTGTTTTTTTTTCCATCTTTTAAATACTTTGGCATGCGCCACATCCTACACAGTGAATAAACAGACGGGTGTAGCACAGCACTGCCAACTTAATAACTAAACTCTATGAGCTTCCAAGCTGACATACAAATGTTATTGGTATAAAAGATGCATAGAATAAGTAGGATGCAAATATCAAGTCAGAATAATAACCAGGTTCCTGACAAAAGGACAATGATAGATGGTGATTTGCCGAGGATCACACAATGTTTTGTTCAAATGGGTAAACGAGAATTGTAGGTCTCCAGGTTCCGAAAGCTGCCAATTAACCTCTATGCTCGATCATGCGTCACATCACCACACTTTGCAGGGCCTCTCCATCATTTATGTACCAGTATTTACAACTGCAAGCCCTAATCTGTACATTTTCCTGTGTGAATTATTGTAAGAGTTGGTTTGAGGTTGTTTTGAACACTTGTCTCTGTGCCAGTGGGTCGTCGATGGAAAATCTGTTCCGTCGAGAGGGCGCCATGTGGATGTGCTTAAGGGTATGCAATAATAAAGAAAAAATCAGGCTGGGAGATCAACACAACAAGATTATGGATTAATTTATTTCATCTCAAAATAGTGGCAAAATACTAAAAGGTTTTGCTTAATCACAAGGTAACAGACAACGGACAGATGTGTTCAATTTAACAGTTAGGGGTACTGCTGCGTACCTCCCTCTTGAATATTGAGGGTATTTACCTCACATTGATGCACAATCTCTAAGAAACAATTTAGACATTTTAGTGCAGACAAGAGTAAGTGCTGCCCAGATCTACTGATGGTCCATGGATATCATAAAACATAACACACAACAACAAGTGTAAAGAGAAAGATGAGATATGGTGTTGTGTCACAGATCGACACTGTAGTGTTTCGGCCAACTGTAGCGGTTGATGGGAGCTAGTTGTTGGTGTGGCCTTCTTCAGGATGGGGGTGAAGGGGTAACACTGTCCGTGTGGTATCTGTTAGAGTACAATTGTGAAAGGCTGTTAGGATCTTTTTGGTTCTCTATTTAATTTACAATTTCATATACTTATTAGTGACTGATTGGTGTCAGCAAATACACTAAAAAGTGCATTTCTAAGGAGCTTACTGAAAAATCTTTTCAGATCGGCTTCTGTCTGGAATGAGTCAGCTTTTGTGGCAGGGACAAAGGAGAGTCCTTTCTCTAAAAGCGCTTGTTCTGCGTGGTTCAGTATTCGGGAGGATACATTGAAAATGGGTATTTGTGTTAAGGTTGGTTGGAGTACCATTGTCTGGTGCGCATATGTTGGGGTCTCCTCTTGGGGTGTCCCCGTTGCCCCGCTCTGAAAAAAAGGGTGTTGGGGGTGCTGATGGCCTGCTCCCGCCTGGGGGGCTGACGTTACTCCTGCTTGATGATCTGGAACTTCCAGAAAAATTTACAATTCTATTCCGTCTGTTGTAGTTGTTGTACTGTTGTTGTTGTAGGTCACTGTAGTAATTTTCCTTTAGATAGGGGGTAAGTCTTCTCTTCTCTGTAATTATTGAGGTCTTTTTTGAATTGCTGCACCTTCCAATCTATTGTGATTTGTTTAAACTTCACAACTTCTTCTTCTAATTTCTCAAGCTTTAGATTGGCATCAGCTATGGTGGTGTCTTTACCTTTGCACAACACAGCTCACTGTGATTCTCATTCAGTGAGACCTAGACGGCTGTGCAGTCATTACAAGTAAGTTAGCCTGGCCACTCGGCTTTTTTCACTTGACAATTACACGGACACACCGTCCACGATGAGATTGAGCCTGCACCCCCTACCTGTCATTATCCTCGGAGCGGGTCTCCATAAACTGCATCCTAACAGTGACGGTCGGCACACTCAGCCATTCTGGCAGCGGGATCTACACACCGGCAGTAGTATTTCCATTTCTATTCATACCAACCACATTAGGGCTCACACGGCCACTGACCATCCTATAGCCACACAGAGCACTACCTTGACGTGCCTTTAATTTTCACGCACGCATACCCGCACATGTGTCATCTAGGCCAGAGTCATCAGAGGCACCCTACACTCTTCATTGCATGCCACCACCCGGCAATGTTTTTCCAGCAGTGTAGGCACGTATACCACCTCACGTGTTACTCGGTCCATAGCTAGGGCCAACAGCTCCATATTTCACTTTTTGCATGTCACTACACGGCACGCTGCATAGAACTTTGGCCCTTACATCTATTATCCTTTCTCTTAGAACTGCTGAGAGAAACACGACATTTGCGGGCGCTGCCGCACCCTGGACAACCAATTATAACTAGGATATGCAGAGTGACCCCCACTTTAGTCCACTGAGAGTGTATTTATTACACCGCCCCATCAGTGTCCACTAAGCAATGCAGCTGGAAACTGTGTAGAAGCTTTACTGCTGCATCGTTCCTTTGACGTTAAGCTCCTCAGAAATGCACTTTTTAGTGTATTTGCTGATACTAATCAGTCACTAATAAGTATCTGAAATTGTAAATTAAACAGAGATCCAACACGATCATAACAGCCTTTCACAATTGTACTCTAACAGATACCACACGGACAGTGTTACCCTTCAACCCCATCCTGAAGAAGGCCATGCCAACAACTAGCTCCCATCAACCGCTACAGTTGGCCGAAACACTACAGTGTCGATCTGTGACACAACACCATATCTCATCTTTCTGTTTACACTTGTTGTTGTGTGTTATGTTTTATGATACCCATGGACCATCAGTAGTTCTGGGCAACACTTACTCTTGTCTGCACTAAAATGTCTGAATTGTTTCTTAGAGATTGTGCATTAATGTGAGGAAAATACCCTCAATATTCAAGAGGGAGGTGTGCAGCAGTACCCCTAACTGTTAAATTGAACAAATCTGTCTGTTGTCTGTTACCTTGTGATTAAGCAAAACTTTTTAGTATTTTGCCACTATTTTGAGATGAAATAAATTAATCCATAATCTTGTTGTGTTGATCTCCCATCCTGATTTTTTCTTTATTATTATTTACCCTCCTAGGCATATCGGGACATAGCCAGGTGCCCTTTAATAAATATTCTTACGGGTATGCATGCGCCAGTGCTCCAGGCTTCCTTCGGGTTTGGGAGGACATTTTGTGAGCTTGCAGTGTTTGCCTTCCCCTGGTATACTAGTTGTTTGCTTTTATATACTGCCATGGTTGGACCCTGCACTCCATAGATTAGTCAAATCCAGTCAGGATTTCACTATATCCGCAGATGAAATGCATGAGGAAATTGTGCATATACAGTTTTAACTGGTGATGATTTATATATGTTGCTCGTTCTGGCAGTGAGACTAATATGTATTCATTCATCCAGTGGGCAGGCAAGCACGTGCCGCTTCAGAGTTGTGGCTTTGCAGCGCTGTCAGAGAGGACATATCACTCTTTCCCAAATTCAGACGAGCTCATTTTAGTGACCTGGGAAACATAATAACTGTATATGTCTCCCAATACACAGTGCATTATCACTGATCCCTTGACAGACACTTTTTAAAGGGGACATTATGATGTCATTCCCCAATGGCACTGTAGGTAAGCAGTCTAGATAGCATTAGTCGTCTACATGCAAAGTAACTTCTGTGTAAGAACGTTCTGAAAGGCAGCCATTTTGACAAGCAACTGTCCACTCTTGTCATGTAACTTCACTCCTTGTTTTCACAAAATACAGGCCATTATCCCTCTATTGCAGTGGTCTACAAATGTTTTTGGCCTGGGCCCCCTTCAGCAAAATGTGGGCAGGTCGGGCCCCCCCACAGAAATGCCAAGTGCACATTAAGTCTAACTGGCTATGAACTATTGCGTGCTGTTGCCGCACCCTGCTCCCAGTATAGTCCCTGGGCTCCAACACGTGCTTCCATCACAGTCTCTGGACTCCCTCATCCAACTCCTAGCCCAGTCCGTGGGCTCCCCCCACACCACCCCACCACAGATCCTGGGCTGTCCCCATCCTGCTCCCACCACTATCCCATGTCTCCCCCCTCCTGCTACCACCACAGTCCGTGGGCTCCCCCCACCCAGCTCCCACCACTATCCCATGTCTTCACCCCCTCCTGCTACTACCTCAGTCCCTGGGCTCCCCTCGCCCTGCTCACAGGATAGTCCTAGGGCCAGCAGCGGCTGGTGAATTCTTTTAAGTGGAGGGGCATAAATATTTGCCACAGATATACCATAGCCACTGAGCGTAGTGAGGGAGCCTGAACCAATCAAAGGGGGTTCTCCCCTGGGAATTCTTTTTAAATAATGGGTTAAAATGCTGCTTTTAAGAGCATACTTTTTTAATGAACCCTGTTAACCACTCTTACTTCCCATCCTTAAAACGTATTCCCAAGTCTTTCTAGAATGTGAGGCAGTAGAAGGAAAGAAGAAGCAACATGTGTACACATCTCTGTGTAGGAGTCAGGGTGGATGTTTCCTTATTTAGACTCACTTGTTTTGGACCTGCAATGACGGTACTCTTTCAGTATCTGCATACGGGCCGTTGGACTGTCAAGCACCTAGCATTAGACAAGTCACTACCATTTCAATACAGAAAGAGTACCTTCACTGTAGGGCTAATACAGATGTTTTTCCTGTGTCAGGCACACTTGTCCCACTCTTGCAATGACAAACACAGTTCGTTATTTTAGTGATGGTGCCCTGTCCTGAGTGAGGTGTTTTTTTCACACTATACGCACAGCCATTATCCCTATTATTTATTAAAGCGGTGGCATTTGATGATACTTGTTTTAGTAATCTTGCACTGTCATCTTGCAGTAGTTATATATAAATTGCACTTGTGTCATTCCTACTGAGTATTATCTTTCCGTATTGCAGTGGCGGTCTCCTGCGTGAGGTGTGCTTGCGTCATTCTTGCACTGAAGGATGCATTTCAATATTTTAATCCAGGTGGTTTGTCCTGGTTGAAATGTTTGTTTTAATCCTGCAGTGTGAATCACCATTTAGTTTTGCAGTGCTGGTGTCTATTCCTGTGTGAAGGCTTGTTCCAATCCTTCAGCGATGGTCGCTATTCAGTATTTTATTGTTCATGTCATGTTCTGGCCGAGGTATCTGTGGGGCACTTTTACTTATGCCCCCTCCTGTATTGAGGTGCTCTTGTTTTAGTCTTTCATCCATTGTCCCCTTTCAATTTTGCAATGCTGGTGTCCTGTGTGAGTGTCCTGTGTGAGGTTAATTGAATGTAGCCCTGTAGTTGGTGTCACCATCGAGCATTGTATTGATGGTGTCCTGTCTGATACGAGGCACACTTGTTTCGGTCCCCAGTGGGTGGTGCTCCAAGGTTTGAATACTGCTGCTGTATTGTATGATTGCAGAATTGAGATTTTATGCTGGTCCTGTTTTTTTGGTAGTTCATGCTATTTTACTTTCTTAAACTCTAGTGAAGTTTAATATGGTTAAAGCTTTGCCCTGGAATTACAGCACACACATTTTATGTCTGTGCCAATTGAAACGTTCAAATATTTTCCTTTTTAGAAATGCAGATCTGCAAGTAGCAGACATGCAGGGTGCTGTGGGCCCCTGGAGGGAAGCACTTGTGGCATTTGCAACACTTGACAAAGGAGCCCAATACACCTACAGAATGGGGGCCACATTCTAACAATGTTTTAAGTATTGCTGAATGGCCCAATGACATATTTGACACACCTTCCGGGTCGGCTGTTCAGCAAACAGCGTGCATTGTAGGACATAAAATTTAGCTTGTCCTGTAGGCAGGGGTAAACGATTTAAGTTGCAAGTTACTAGCCAGCCAAGAAAAGTCAGCCGCCACCTCTATTCTACAGATGCACATGGCACACCATTTATTGGTCGCCAAGGGTCAATTATCACTAGTAAATGGTGAATGCAAATTTGTGTCCTGCTGTAGGTTTTGGCCTATGAATCCTAATATTGGCTGAAAAGAAGGGACCAAACACTAGTCGGCTACTTTCCCAACATTCTGCACTTAGTCTAGTTGGTGGTTGTGAGGAAGAGTTTTGTTCTCTTGCACTATGTTCCTGGCTTGTTTGTTTCATTAGCCCCCTGGGAGGCGCCATCCACCAATAAGAATGCTCGGAACGTGGGCTGTATTCGCTAAGGAAAGCATGCGTTCCAAGCATTCTCATTGGTGATTGGGGCTTCCCTTCCGTGCTCTCCCTTCACCATTTAGCACCCGTGTAGTTTCCCTACCCCTGTTCTAATGGTGTCCTTTTTTCCTAAAGGAAAAAAAAAATGAAGCTTACCTATGTGGTGCGTCTCGGCTCCAGCAGTGCTGCTCTTCGGTAAGTCTGTTGTCCATGTTGATGACATCAGTCATCAACTTGGAAAATTGACTTCCTTGACAGCACTGCCGGAGCCCATCTGCAACACAGTGGTACGTTTCTAATCTTTTTTATTTTTTTAAAACCACATTAGCATCTTTGTAGGGAAACTACATGGGTGCTAATGGCGATATTAACCTCTGCGGCGCCGGCCCTGTCGGTAACGGCACTGCCACCCTCATTAAGGGACCTGCGCTTGGTTCAGGCCCTTAACTTGGCCGGTGAGCCGTTACTCCACCTCGGTTAATATGGACTCACTGAATTCTTATACCCATATTGTATGCTGAATTCTAAAATAATCCCACAACTATAGGCACCACAATGCAGAGAAAAAAAGAAAATCTCGAACTGGATGGTCTTCTTGCATGTGATATTGGGCCGCTTCAGTTGTCTGTATTATTTGCACATCAAGGTGTAGAGCACAATGAAAACTGTGGTCTGTGCAGTAGGCTGATTTCATTTAATTTGACTTGCGAGGTACTATATGTGACAACCGCTCCATAGCACCTAGAGGTCTAAACCAGAGGATCAAGTCTGCCCCAGCTGTGAGTGGTGCTTCCTGCGCTGTCTGCTTCTCTGCCTGCTGGTACTGATAGGTTTGCTTTTCCGACATAAAAACATATATATATATATATATATATATATATATATATATATATATAGTGTGAAAAGAAGACTGGGCTGGGTGCCATATTCATATGTGATGCTTGAGAGATCTGTATAGTCTGCTGTGGGTTGGTTGTATTTAATAAAAGTTTTTTACGGTTTTCATTATTTGAAACAGGCATGCAACATGTTTTGCATTATGTGTGTAAAATGTGCAGTATCCGCTAAAAATAGTTGTTCTGATGACAAAGAAGCAGGCAACTTTGTACATATTGAAAAGTATTTGTTTGGCCTTTTTGTTTCACAAATTAACTAATCGGGTGCTGCGAGCTGTGATGGGGCTTAATTTTAAAAGAATCTGCCACATCAGAGAGTTAACACCCAAACATTAGTACTTTTCATGAAGATTGGGAATTGTGCACATGAAGTAGAGATGAACGCGCCCCCCGTGGCCTGTTTCCCATTTATAGCTGCTGCGTGCTGGGCAGCGCTTATCTTTCAGTAGCTCTGTAAATCGCAGCTCCAGGGAAAACCACAGCATAAAACTGTAATTGAGAGCTCAGCAGAAGCTTTGATGAACGCCAGTCATGACAGCTCAGGTCCCAGCAGCACACCCTTCAAACCAAACAGGCCTCTCCTAATCCGACGACTAGGTACACGTGTGGGGTGGAATATACCCCTTACATCCCTGAAGCTACGTCCCTGCATACACGTCAGTTATTCAAATAAGTGTTAAACATGTTTGTAATCTATAAATAGTGCTGCATTGGACCTATTTATTTATTTATTTTTTACATTTATAAAGCGCTCACACAGCCCGCAGGCATCGAGGCGCTGTTACAGGAATTGTTATTTTTTCTTAGTTGTGATTTTTCTTTGTCTTAGTTACGTATTTATAACGCGCTTAAACACTCGGAGGTTTCTAAGCGCGGACCCGGGGATCGAACCTGTTGTTGCTTTGTGTCGTCTTGCTTCCAAGACGCGCACGCTGCCGCTGTGCTATCCTCCCGGGATTTATGTCAGTCATAGATAAACCTCTCCCAAAGTTACCACTTTATAGTCATTATAATTTTAAAGTAGGGCTAATTATTGAGATTTAGAAAGAATGTGTCCAACACATGGAGCTTTGGATTCAAATTCAGACTATTAGAAGGGCCTGTAATTGGATTTGCAAAAAACATCTACAGCAGAAGACCTGCTGGATTCCCTTATTTCCATGTGCATTGACCTCTCAGAAAATTACATCACATGGGAGGCTTGAGCGCACATGAAAAAAGATAAGGAGACCGTTTAAAGAGTTTTATGTATCGCACATTGGGCCTCATTAGGACCCTGGTGGTAAGGGGTTTGCGCCAGCGTTAGCTGCGCCGACCCCTTACCGCCAACTACGAGTTCCCATAGCGCCATGGTAATTTTTCCGCCCGCTTTTTGCGGGCGTAAAAATCCATGGCGCTATGGGACTTTGGTGTTAATTACGCCACCGTAATTTACGGTGGCGTAATTAACTCCTTCCCCACTCCCATTATACCCTATGGGGCCGAAATGGGAATGGGGAAGGGTAAATGGGTCAATGGGGACTTACCGCCCCGCCGACCTCGGAATGGGGCGGTAAGTCCACCATCCGCCATGGCGTAAACGGACTTTACGCCATGGTCGGAAAGTCCGTCGATGGCGGAAAAAATCCGCCAGGGTCGTAATGAGGGCCATTGTAATTGTTGTTTAAAATGGCACAGATCTGGGTAGCTAACTGGAGCTTTCTGTGAGCGCTCAGAAGAAAACTGCACCCACCTATCGGGCAGTCCTTATCACAAAGGTTCACATTTATTAACAGGGGTCTGCAACCTATGGCTCTCCAGATGGACTACAACTCCCAGGATCCAAGTGTGGTTGGGAGCTGTAGTCCAAAACATATGGAGAGCAAAAGGTTGCAGACCCTGGTATTGCGGTCTTGTGGGAAACAATGTTTTCCACAATGAACTATCCGCTTCCCATTTAAATGTTCTGCCAATTACAAAAAGATTCACATTTTTCAATGCGCGAAGTGAGCAATACAGGGCTAACAGTGAGGCGTAATGCTTTTATGCCTCCGTTTCCTGCTCCAACCCATTTTCAGGCTGACCACAGGAGGAGGGGAACGGGATGGAGAGATCATCTCTGGCGTGCTCACCTCCTCCGTCCTGAATGAGCACTTTGTTTTACACCTACATGAGTTTTTCACGCAGGTGTAAAATAAAAAGGATTTCCTTGGAATCCTCATTGGTTTTGCACCTGGTCAAGATCAGGCAGATTACATAGAAATCTAGTAGTAAACCCTGCCTGCAGGGAGCATTTTCTTTTTCACAAGACAGAGAAGAAAATGAAAGAGTAAAAACGAGTTTGCCTGACTTTTAGTCTTCCCTCCTTCTGAATTTATTTTAAAATTGCTTGCAGGGGATCCCACAGGAGGTAAGTGTGAACGTTGGTGGCCCCCTGCATGCAGTTTATGTTTTCAATGAAATGATCCTGTAAGTATTTATGAATCTGTGAAGCCCCAGTGGGAGTAAAGTCTGATGGGCCGCGGGGGAAAGTCGGGAGAGGTGGTACATTATTTGTTGTTTCCATGGCCTCACCCGGAGGTCGGGCGGGCAGAAGAAAATCTTTGCAGTGGTTAGTATTTAGTTGCCAGCTGCTGTCTACAAGGGCCACCATTGGCTAGAATATCTGAGGGACTGGTGCTGTTTCAGACAGACCGTCTTTGAAAGAGTGAAGGAACTGTGCGTCTAACCACAGGAAACCAGCAATTCTAGTCAGGGCCCAATGCTATTGCTGCGTAGACAATAACAAACGGTACTGAAGAGGATGATGGGCCCTAATTCTCATTGGCAGTGTAACACTAACTAGTTTTTTAATCCTTACATTTTACGTTGACGGGGGAGGAAGAAGTGTCATCGGTTTTACGGGTGGGAATTCCCTCTTTTTCAGAATAACCGACTTGCGGCCCTATTTGTGAGGGTGATGTTAAACTTAGCTAATCTGCATGTTGCATTGCCCCATTTCAGAGCGTCTGTCTTATGTATCATCCATTTCAAAGTCCGCACTGTATGTTGGCTTGCGATATCCTGCGGGAAATGGCACAAAAGTCTTAGTGAAATGTATTGTAGGTGTAAACACAACATTTTCGTAATTTCTGAGAGCATCCACACTATTTTGGGAAATTATCTGCATGTTCTGTAATAGCAGAAGTATTGCTAACACGCTGCGACATGAGCAAATCTGCTACCTTAAAGGGGTAGTTCACTCAAAAATGTTATGCTTTAAAAATGTTTATTATAATAAAAAATCTATATTGGCACTGTTTTAAAAAAAGTTCCTTTCTAAACATTTTTTAAAAATTACCTTTAAAGCCTTTATTTTATTTTCAAGCACTTAGGGGCATCCATTTTGTACACTGAATCCGTTTCGTATGTGAAAGTTAATGCTGTGCTACTGGGAGCTTTTTTCTTATTGCTGCTGGAGAGCAGAGCATTTTCCAGCATGCAGGCAGACGGATCATTAAGGCACAGAAGGCAAATACAAAGGTTAAAAACAAAATATAAGATGGGAACTTTGAGGAGGTACCCCATAGAATGATCATAAACAAATGGAAGGTTCAGAGATTTATTAAAGAAAATCAAAGTTGCCAGGATTAAAAAGGAGTTTTCTCATCTTTGGGACAATCCCTGTCTTTCTATATTTTATCCAAACTCTCATTTGCAACTTCCTCTATGGACTACACTCAATTTTCCAAAAAGCAAGACCTCAATTACGGTTGTCCGTGTCCTAGGTTCCTTACCCTTTCTAGAGTTCAGTGTTTCAAATAAGGCTTCCTCACTTGAGTCTTTCACTTTGATGATGATTCTGTTCCTGTGTAGGCCAGCGTTTTATTCCTGTGTAGGCCAGCGTTTTCTACCGATTTCCCACAATGCGCCATCTTAAGTGTGTCGCTCCACCTTGAGGCATTGTCACTCTTCTGGAGTATAATGCTTTGAAGCTCTCCCAATATCTCTGATGATCAGGATTCTGACTCTCTTTCCCAGAATGCAGAATCTTAATTATGCCTTTCGTTTACAGGAGTTTATCTCCTCACTACAGTGCCATAGTCAGTAGTCCAACTAATGACTTCCTTATATTGGGTACGAGGGCTCTGCCTCCAAGAATGCAGCAGTAGCCATGAAAAACTCAGGTTTGCAACTTGAGTGCACATGGGCACATAACATGAGTGTTCAAACAAGTAGGACTTTTAAAAGCAACCTGCAGTCGATCCTACACTCCTTTTACATCGGCCGAGGTAAGGAACACAGAGAGGACAGTGCTACCATTTTCCAGGCACTCCCATTATGCTATCAACTTGCCTTCAATGGTAGCACTGTCCTATGTGTGTTCGCAGGATTTTGTTTGCACTTCGGCGTTTTTCTAGCTCTCGGCAGTAGTCGAAGTGAGCGGGAGCGGTCGGGAGAAGTGCTCCTCTACTTTTTAAAATTATGTTTTACCGCTCATATACTCTTATTTTAAAAAGAAACCGTTCCGGATTGGTTTCGTTTTAAAATAAAAGTGCAGGAAGACGTTGCAACTTGCACTACCATTGCACTGCACTGAACGTTCCCTTAAACAGCAGGTACAAGAGTTTGCAGGTTTGTATTGTGTGTGGGAGGGGGCGTGGTGATGGTGTTTGTCAGGAGTGGGTGCAGGCCAGCAGGGAATATTCTTTTTGTACATTTAGACCACTGGCCCTCGGGAGCTAGAAAACAGAAAGTGCAAGCAAAATCCTGCCCGAATACAAAATCCTGCCGCCGAATACGGACACACTTGCTGCGTGTACTCTATTTTCAAAACTTTGCTTACGCTAACTTTCTCCTGCCTATATAAACGCATGCTTACTGACGCTCCCTCCTCTGACAATTATGCATACAGGAAGTGACTCTCTAGGCATTATATCCTGGTAAATGCAGGGGCTTCACACAAGGTACAGGCACTTTGCACCCCTCAAAACACGCATCATGTGAATTTAAAAATGTGGTGGCTTAAGAGGCGACCAGAAACTTTGCATACATCTCAGGTCCCCGCTTTAAAAAACAGTAACAAGTCTGTGGGGCTGTCTATTTTGTGGGCAGCAGCTGTGTGCATCAAATATCCCACCCACCCAGTTAGGCTTCACCTGGCACAAAAGGTTTTACTCAGTGGTCGAAGTGTACGAAAAGAAGTACTGGAACCATGTTCCCTGCTGGACGGCCCCGCTCCCCACAAACTACATCCCTGCTCCCCTCCCACACACAATCCACCCCCCCCCAAACAAACACACCTGCTATTTTTGGGAATTTGCACTGAAGTGCAAGCTTCAACTTCTTCCTACACTTTTATTTAAAAACTAAACCATTCTAGAACGGTTTCCTTTTAAAATAAAAGTATAGGAACGGTAAAACTTAAAAATAAAAAGTATGGGAGCACCACTCCTGACCGCTCCCGTCCACTTCAACATCTGGCTTTACTGTGGTGTCGTCATACTTTCAAAAAAAAGTTTCGACATACAAAAGTTCGTAATACAAAGTTTTGAATAAAAAAAGTTGAATGCATTTTTTTTCATGCTATGTTTTTTTTGTTTCGTGTAGAAAAAAAAGTTTGTTTTAAAAAGAAAACGGGTTTGGGGGAACCCCCATTAATTTTTTTTTTTTTAACTGCATTCAAAACTTTTTTTTTGATGCTTTTGTGTCGGAACTTAATATTTCGAAACTTTGAGTGCCGAAACTATCACTATGAACCCTTTACTGTTAATTAACCTTGAAATTGAGCTATGCCTATATGAACCAGCACAGCATGACATTCAGATTGTAAATATTGCCAGGTAGCATCGGTAAGTATGTGTTTATGTAGGCGGGAGAAAAGTAGGCACACATCCTTGAGACTTGGGTTCAGATACAAGTGGTGCTTAACCTTTTTTTCCTCTCATTCTTAAAAGTCCAACTGAATGTTCGCCTCAAGTATTTCTGACATCTTGAAATGTAGTGCTAAACGGACGCCCTCAGACATATGTTCATGATTTCACGAGTATCGGCCCCCTTAGGACTTTTGAAAAAGGGCCAATGCCTTTGGAAAATATACTGTGGAGAAATTACACTTTATTACAGAAATCTACTACAGGATGCCATATTGAAAACCATGACTGACAAGAAATTTCTTAGGAAAACAGAAACGCATTTAAAGCTATTCCCAAAACCTGCAGACTGTCGCCCTTCCGGTCGTTGCAGTTTGGAAATATTGTTGGTTAGATTGCTCAGTGGGTTAACAGCACGCTGTATCTGCAGGTCAGTTGCTGGCTAATAGTAGTATCGGGTATTTGATGTGCAAGACTGAGATCAAGTGCAATATAAACGTTAGCTTTATTAGGAAGAATACACTGCAAGGATATTGTGACAAGTGAGGGAATTGTGAGCAGACACTCTCGATAGTAGTAAAAAGTGCATCTTTCTGGAGGGGGGCTGTTCTTTCACTTTAGGGGAAGGGGGGGTCCGATCTCCTGTGCCAAGCCCAGCGGCAATACTGAAAGAGTAAAACTGTTAGAGCTTTATAGACAGCTAAGCATTTGAAACATGATTCATCTGCCTGCATGCTCAGCAGCAATAAGCAGAAGCTCCCAGTAGTTGGTGTTTGCCTGATTCCTGCAGCACAGCATTAACTGACACACATGAAACTGCTTCAGCTTAGAAAATGGCTGCACCCAATTGCTTGAAAATCAAGGCTTTAAAGGTAATTAGTACCCAGCATTGCAATCCACGGGATTACACTGAATGGTGATTGGCTCGTTTCCGAGCCGTAGCACAGTGTAAGCCCGTGGACGCATGTACGTGCCTGCGTTTGTTCCCTGCGGGAGTGTGGCAGCCCCATAGCCAATGAGGAGGCTCGAAACGGGGCAATACCCGCTCCGAGCCTCCCCACAGCTGGAGGCTGCCTTCGTCCCCCGCTGGGGACTCAGGTATGTATTCTTTTTTTTTCTTTCCTCCACCCTCCTCCCCTGCAAACTATCCCCTCCCCGCCCTCCACTTACCTTCTTTATTCTTTTTTTCTCGGGAGCGAACGCGCTGGGATCACTTCTATTCCCAGCATGTCTGCTTCCGATGGCCGCCATTGACTCAGTTTTTCCTTTCCCAGCAGCCATTTTATTTCAGAACAGAAAACAATGCTATTAGTACCCCGGTGTAACAGGGTGGGGTACTAATGGCAATAAGCCCCGAGACGGCGGGCCAATACCACCTGCGGTAATGCCCCCGGGGCCTCGTTAAGGCCCTCGTTATGCTCAGGCCTGTAACTATGGGCCCCAGGGGTATTACCTTGGGCGGTATAGGCCCGCTGTCTCGGGGCTTATTGCCACAGTAGCAACCCAAACAGCAAAGTATAATAGTCCAAAATAAAGGAATGCCCAATCAAGGCTATCTCTCGCTGTCTCCTCTCGCTCTCTCTCCTCGCTTTCTCCTCTCACTCTCCTCGCTCTGTCCTCTCGCCCTCCTCGCTCTCTCCGCTTGCTCTCTCCTCTCACTCCTCTCGCTCTCCCTCTCCTCGCTCTCTCTCTCCTCTCGCTCTCCTCACTCTCTCTCCTCTCGCTCTCCTCGCTCTTCCCTCTCCTGTCGCTCCTCTCGCTCTTCCCTCTCCTGTCGCTCCTCTCGCTCCTCTTGCTCCTCTCGCTCTTCACTCTCCTCTCTCTCCTCTCGCTCTCTCTCCTCTCGCTCTTCTCTCTTCCCCCTCCTCTCGCTCCTCTCGCTCTCTCTCCTCTCGATCTCTCTCTCAAAAACATTGTTAAAGGGACGTTTTGGTTACAAGTAAAACCGAAAAACCTCAGAAATTCGACAGTTATGGTAAGCTAAGCAATCATAACCACAGTGCACTGGTAAGACTAACACCCAGGACATCAAAAATGACATCACAAATGGTATTGATGACATCACATATCTGGGCCACTTGTTTTTGTTCACTGATATATCTAGGCCAGGTGGTTTCGTTCACGGACAGTCAGAATATAACATTTCAAAAGGTGCTATATATCTACACGTTAACCTTGTCATATTTTCTTAAAGTGCTTTCCTTACGGTTTGGTCTCAGCTCATAGTACACATACATGGGGCAATAAGCAGGCCTCAAACACACAATTAATTTGTATACATGAAGAAACACTTTAATGTTGTTAACTTTTTTTGAAGATTCTGTTGGTTTTGTCCTTAGTTTAGTTTCCCTGTATGTGCCTCTGATTTGATGCATTGTGGGTCTTCATATGTATTGTTTGTACTAGTACAAGAGTGTAGTAACTCTTGAATTGTTAGCTAGTGTTTTACATTACTCAAACTCTGATAAGGTAGCATTCATTTTTGTACGTCCAAAATGACAAGATTAAAAATGTTTTACTTCTATGGTGCATGCTGCAGCCATTGCCTATGTTTATACATGATTAGGTTCTTGTATTAACAACAACACCCCAATACAATGTTGTTTAGATGAGTATATTCTTTAATAGATTAAGTGGTTCATGATAGGTCTCCCGATCGCCCCTGACATCGTGTTACCAACATTATAAATACAAACCCTTGTAGGGACTTTTCATGAAAATTAATTTCACATGTGATGTCATCAGTGAAGTCATCAATGACATTTGTGATGTCATATTTGATGTCATGGGTGTTAGTCTTAGCAGTGCACGGTGGTGGTGCGAGTTATTTTTGCTTAGCTTACCATAACAAGCGAATTTCTGAGGTTTTTCGGTTTTACTTGTAACCATTTACACATTATTTTAAGTGAATTTTATTGTTTTTTACCAGTGCATGCTATTTTCCTACAACTTACTAATATCATACGTAACGCATTATAGCAACATTTCTGTCCAATTTACAAAGTTTCACCTTAACACCCTGCCATTTCCCACCTTCTAGCATCATTTTTAACACTTCTGTACACTTTTTGCAACTTTTTTCACTGTTTTTGCATCCATTGACATCCGCGAACGTCTGACGTCATCGCAGACCCTCCGGACAGTGCTACGTGACCATGCACTCTCGCATGATGACATGTCTGCAAATGCGTCCGCACTTCACGATCGGGTCCGTGCTTCGAGGACAGTTCGGAACTGCATTTTCTGCCTATCTAAGAAATGTCAAGTTCAAAATGTACCCTTACACAACTTCTACACCTAAACTTACTCATTATCCCTTAACAATCTAGTACAAAGCACATACTTGGAAGAATATTAGCAAAACTGCTATTTATCTTAAAAATGGCATCTGTTGATGCCACCCCTCATCCCCAAGAGGAGCCACCACCACCACAACCAGCTGGAAGACCTACACAACAAAAAAAGCGCAGTACTTCCAAAGACAATGAAGACGACCAAGAACATGAGGTAGAGGAAGTGCCCACCTCTAGCACTCAGAGAGAATCATGTGTGTGTCAATTCTTTACCACTATTGGGAATGTACCAAAGGCTAAAGCTAGCAAAGTGAAATGCAATGAGTGCAACTTTCTACTCAGTCCCGGACTACCCGGACAGTACTCCTGCGGGACCACCTCCATGCACTGCCACATCATATTCAACCACTGCAATGCTCTCAGAAAGGTTGTTCCTTTCTTAGCAAGTAGTAGGCTGTCTTCCTCCACCTCATCTTCCTCAACCAATACTGTAACCACACAGCCTACTTCTGTGGGACACAAAATCCCAGCAGCGAAGCGAGAGCCTTTAACGAGGTATGAGGGACCATAACGCCCGGTACAGCCCGAGCTACAGGTCTATAAAGCTATTAGAACACCCTCAGTGTTTAATTAAAGCAGAAAATGATAAATGTTTGTATGCATGCAAATGTTGGGCTAAACTAATTACTAATTAGTTGTATGCAATTTACAATTAAAAACTGCCCAATATTGCTTTAAAACATATTCATTATTCGTTATGTACCTTCTAACTATCATAACAGTTTGCAACTTACATTTCTGCTGTGTAGTAGTGGGATTTTACAGAAGCCCAATGTGTTCATTTCTAGCCCTTCGTGCTTCGAGCAAGCTTTCTTAACAACTGTTGCTTTCTTAACAACTGTTGTGAGGGAGGGACAAGTTAATCTTTTCCATGCCACCTGGCATAATTGGGGGATTGGCTCAGCACTACATGATTGCCTCCAGATTGACGAGTTTAACTTCCATAAGCCATGTGCCTATGTATAGAAGGTATGATTTGCACTTTGCATCATTTATACAACAATAATGAGTGTTTACTGCAGGAGAAAACTAAAATACAGCAGTGTCAGGATGCCAACGGTACCAGATATGCTCCAGCAGATATGATGATGAAAATGTTTCAGACAAATGAGACACTGGAAATGCATCTACCATTAAATGAGAAATGGGGGATTCATTTCTGTCTGTGCGCCAATGTTATGTCCGGACTCAACTGAGGTTTCACACTGAAAGGAAGTTAACTTCCTTGAGGGGGTGTGACCACACCAGGCATGCTTCTACAGTAACACGGCACACAGAACTTTAACTATTTCAGTTCCTTGTGCCATGTTTCATTGCAATTACACCCGCGAGTGTAGGCGGTGTTGCTTAGCAGGTGTAATGCAATTACGCCATACAATCCAACCGTCGTGTCGGAGCTTCGCTCCAATTAAATAATTCCGGGCTGTAATCAATCTGCACGCTATACCAGTTGGTATAGCCCACAGATTGACCAATCACATTACTGAAAACACCACTAGGGTGTTCTAATAGTACTTATTCCCTGCTGTTTTTACAATACACATTGTTCTTAATGTGTTTTATGATTTCCTCTGATGCAGTATAATGTGGAGGGGGCTGGGCATGGTCTCTCTTGATATGATATATGATATGATATGATGATATGATATGATATGGCATTTGTAACACGCCTATACACAAGTGTTTCAAGGCGTGACGAGGTGGGGGGGGAACAAAGGGAGACAGACAACGCTCCTACTAGGCCAGGTGTCATTCAGATCGCGCAAGTGCAAGGGTAGGGGAACTGGGAGAAGTGCAGGGGAAGGGGAGAGGGGAAGTGCAGTACATGGTTAGTAGAATACAAGATAAATAATAGGGCCAGCTGGTGGCAAGTGCAAGGTAAGTGCCGGGAGAAGGGGCTGTAGGATACAGAGACAGTCCCGTAGTGCAGGTAGGCAGTGCAAGGAAGAGTGGCTGGGCCAGGACATGAGATCGGTGAGTGGCCCAGTTGCAGATTCAGTGCAGGTTCAGTGATTTTAGCAGGGGAGAGAGGGAGAGAAAGCGGAGGCAAAGAGGAAGGTTTTGAGGTGCTTCCGCAACCGGAGATGGTTCTCCTCAAGTTTCAGGGAGGCAGGAAGGCTGTTCCAGAGGGAGGCCCCTGCTGTGGCGAGAGATCTGCCCCCAGCTTGTTGCTTGGAGAAGCGGCTGACCCTGAGGTAGTTGGAGGTGGATGAGCGAAGGGCTCGAGAAGGAAGATATTTAGGAAGAGAGAGTTGCAGGTATTTCGGCTCAAGGCCCCAGAAGGCCTTGTGGACAATGCAGAGGGTTTTGAACTTAATCCTTGCAGCCACTGGGAGCCAGTATAGTGATTTCAGTCCTGGAGAGATACGGTCCCTGGGCTTGTGGCCAAGGACAAGTCTCGTAGTCCTGTTCTGGATGAGCTTCAAAGGGCGGATAGTAGAGGCAGGAAGATTTAGATAGAGGCTGTTACAGTAGTCCAGCCTAGAGAGAACCAGAGCTCTGGAGACAGTGAGCCTCTGGGGGAAGGAGAGAAAAGGAAGGATACCTCTGAGGAGGTGTAGCTGGTAGTGTGACTTCTTAGAGACATCAGAGATGTGAGGAGAGAAGGAGAGTGTGGAGTCGAAGATGACCCAGAGGTTTTTTGCCGTGCAGGTAGGAGCAGGAAGAGGACCAAGGGAGGCCGGCCAGAGAGGTGCAGGGAAGGAGGGAGTGGGTGTGCCGATAAGTAGAATCTCAGTCTTACTGGCATTAAGGCAGAGGTCGTTGGCGGCACACCATTCCTGGATAGCAGAAAGACAGTCGGAGATGAGGGAAGTGGAAGAGAAGGCCGAGGGCAGCCTGAAAATGAGCTGGGTATCATCCGCGTAGCACTGAACGTTGGGACAGAAGAGCGTTGCGGTGAGCAAGAAGTGCCAGATACTGGTTGAACAGCCAGGGGGAGAGGTTAGATCCCTGGGGGACACCACAGGTAGAGAAAAAGATGTCCGAGAGGAAGGAACCCAGTTGGACCTGGGAGGGTCGATTGGAGCGGAAGGAGGACGGCCACGCCAGAGCATGACCAGTGATACCCAGGTTATCACGGAGACGGTTGAGTAGGATGGTGTGGTTAACAGTGTCAAAGGCAGAAGAGAGGTCGAGCAAGATGAGAACACAAGGGGTGTTAGAGTCAAAGTTTGAGAGCAGGTCCTCACGGATGTTCAGGAGAGCAGTTTCCATGCTTCTGGCAGCTCTGAAGCCAGACTGATGGTTATGAAGACTACCAACAGATTCAGCATGGAGATTAAGCTGGGAGATGGCCAGTTTCTCCAGGAGCTTTCCCAGGAAGGGAGTGATAGAGATTGGGCGATAGTTAGCTGGGCGGGAAGGGTCGGAGGAGGGTTGCTTAAGAAGGCGGTGCACGAGGGAGTGCTTGAGGGGGGATGGGAAGCCTACAGAGGCGAAGGAGTGATTGCAGAAGTCAGCCAAGACAGGCGCCAGGGAGTCGATGTGGTCCTTGATAGTTTTGGAGGAACAGGGGTGGACCTGTTTTGACGAGACTTTCATAGATCGGACTTGTCTCGAAACCTCATCAGCAGAATAAAGGGGAAAGGCATAGAAGGAGGGAGGAGGGGTGGCTGCCGAAAGGCCAGAGGGAGAGCAGGGAATAGGGGAGGGGAGGTGATAGGAGGAGAGTGAGGACAGGATGACTTGAGTTTTTGAAATGAAGTGAGAGGCCAGTGCCGTGCAGAGGGTCTGGGAGGGGACAGCAGAGGTGGAGACTGCAGCAGTGTTGGCCAGCTCCTTGCAGATTTTAAAGAGTTCGGCCGAATTGTTAGATGCCGCAGAGATGCAGGCTTGGATAAGGGCTCTCTTCTTAGTGAGAACGGAGAGGCGGTATTGCCTTTGGAGCAGGCGGCAGGCCAGTTTGTCAGAGGATGAACATGAAGCACGCCATTTCCTTTCTGCCACCCTGCACTTGCGTTTAAGGGTGACGAGATTTGAGTCATACCAGGAGTTACATTTGGCTTTGGGCTTCAGGCGGATTCTCATGACGGGGGCAAGGATATCAAGGGTATCAGATATAGCAGATTGGAGAGTGGAGAGGGCTGTGTCAGGATGGGAGTCAGCCGAAGGGGGGGGGGGGGGAGAAGGTGGTAGCGAAAGCCTCAACTGACACACGCTTAATGGGGCGGATGACCGCAAAGGTGGGTGGCAGTGATGAGGGTGGCTTTGCCTGTGGGGTAGGGAGGGTGAGGTGGGAGGATAGGAGAAAGTGATCACTCCAGGAGAGAGGAGTGGAGAGAGGGACACAGAGGGGAAGGTCAGAAGTGATCAGAGCATCAAGAGTGTGCCCTGCAGAATGGGTCGGCCCAGACGGGAGAACAGAGAGTGAGAGAGTCGCAGAGGTGGCAAAAGAGTCTAGAGGGAGGACAGGAGGCATCAAGGTAGATATTGAAGTCTCCAAGAAAGAGGAGTTGAGTGGTAAGGGACAGGAGTGAGGAGGAGAGGTCAGCCCACTCAGAGGAAGGAGGAAATTTGACCAGGCGGCCGATAAATAGTAGCCACGGTAAGGGAATGGCTAGGAGAGAGAGAGTGAGTAGGCAGACAAGCCATTCAAATGAGGAGTAGGTCTGCGTAGGAGTGACAGTGGCAGGAATCCACTCAGGGAAGATAAGGGCCACACCCCCCAGCACGGTTGGGCCTGGGCAAGGAGAGGATCTTGTAACCGTCAGGTAGGAGTTTGTCAAAGCTGGTGACAGAGCTGGCCATGAACCATGTCTCAGTGATACCGAGGATGTCAAGGTCCAGTTCCTCAAGAAGGCGACAGATATCAGAGGAATGTTTGACGGCAGAGCGAGAGTGGCAATGTGGAGTAGGTTGCCATCCTTGAAGGACTTCCGGGGAGGGGTGCAGATCAGAGTACGCCCTGTGGAGGTGAAGAAGGAGCCAGAGAGAGGGCAGGGTGAGAGGGTGGAGGCAAGGTAGCCGAGGACAGAGAAGAGGGGACAGCAGGAGAGGAAAGGAATTTGAAGCGGGAAGCGTCTATCAAAGAGGTGGAGGTTGGCCTGAGGGCCTTGGACCAAGACGGTCCCATTAGCGTAGACATTAATGATGGCCTTAGAGGAGTGGAAGGGGGCCAAGAGGACATCCCAACGGGTGCCACCATTAATGGGAGAAGAGGAGAGGGAGAGAGCACAGAGACCATATGAAGGGTCCATTGGTCAGGGGAAGGCACGAAAAAGAGGATGTCAGTAAGAGTTTCCTTGGAGGAGGCGCTAGTGTAGGTTTCAGCGATAGGGAGGCCTGGATTGGAGACCAGGATATCCTTTTTAAACTTTTTCCTACCAGATTTAGTGAGGAGAGCAGGATAGTCAATGGAGAAGCAGTTAGAGAAGATAGGAGAGATACTTGGGGCAGTACTGCAGCAGCGACCCCTCACAGAGAGGACTATATGTCCCAGAATACATGGAGCATATTGACATGTGCCACACACAACGCAGTGTGTGCGGGGGCATCCCATACTGTTTCCAGAAGCAATCTGCAGTTCTGGATGAGTGCCCCCATCCACCACAGCAATAGCTTTTTCAAATGCGCTGTTCAGCAGTAGCTGCCATCACCTTACCCTCCACTTGTACACACCTGCCTCAGTCTTGTGCCTACAGTTTCCCATTAAGAGCACTCAGTGCCGCTGCACTGCAATTCCTTCCTGGGCAAGCTCTTCGGTTCTTCCTTGGAGCTTGTGAATCGATGCCCAAAAGGTAAATCCATATTCTACACAGAAACAATATGCTTTTGGGGCGAACCTGCCCTCTGCCCTCACTGCAGTTTGTTTTGTAACGTGCAGTTGCATTTCTTTTATTCCATTTAATCTGTCATGATTTTCAGTCCGGTTTCCATATAAATCACGGAGCTGAGACTGCCCTCTTGGCTCTCAAGTCCCATCTTCATCATAGGATGGATAGTGGTCATATCTCGCTCCTTATGATCATCGATTTATCAGCAGCCTTTGACCTGGTGGATCATTCCATTTTATCCACCAGGTTAAAAAATAATGCTAATTTCTCTCAAGCGGCTGTGGATTGGACCACCTCCTTTTTGAAGGGTAGGAAAGTCAGAGTGGCCAGCGATAGTGCAGAAGCTAAACCTTTCTCACTTACATATGGTGTCCCACAGGGGGCCTGTGTGTCTCCCTGCTTTTATAATATTTTCATGCTTCCTTTCTTCCAGATGTTGGGAGAGGAAGGGATCATTTTTGCAAACTATACAGATGACACACAGTGTTTTATACCGATAACAGGTGTCCATATGGAGGATGAGTTATTGATTAATTCCATATATCAGAAAATTCAGGATTGGATGGTGACTAATGGCCTTGTGATCAATTGTGCTAAAACTGAGCTCCTTTTAGTGGGGTCATACTTGCGAATCTGGGTCCCTGGTATAAGAACCTCATTATCGATGTTAAGATGGATTTCTGAACTCTGTCCTGGAGGGGCAGAGGTTCAGAAGGCCAGCCTAGTTTCTTGGAACAGGGTAACGTCTGGACAAGCCAGACCAATCAGGGTAGCGATGGCGGCGGTCAAGACTAGGTCTCAAGAGGGGTGAGGGTGACTGAAAGCCCGCAATGAGCACACAAAGCAAGGACGCTTACAAATTACTCCAGACAGGTGTTATATTAAAAATATAGATACATTTATTACAGGGCCTTTGTAACATCGACCATAGTAAAGAATCACGGTAAAACTCCAGTAAACCAACACATCACAATCAATACAATTATATATACAAGACCAAGGGATATAGAAGCACAAAACATGCAGACCACCTAGATGGGGAGGAAAACAGGCAGTGCAAGTAATCGTTAGACCCAGTTCGACATCAGAGGCCACCTAACTAGAAGGAAGTCCGAGCCCTACGAAGAGTGGAGCCTTGTGCTCAGAAGTACCTGCACACGCGGGTGCCCACGGGCAAAAGGAGAGTATCTGCCGGGAAATCAGGCAGTTCAGAAAGGTGGACGAAAAGATGGTGAACAAATTCCTGTGACTCAGGCAAGGCCTCCACTTGGGGGCAGAAGCAGGGCGTGAGTGCGGGAAAGGGTTTGCTGTTTACAACAGCGATGGAAAGCCACAGGCTCCTGTGGGAGGGCGACCGGTTAGGGTATTGACTACTCACCGGTCCTCGATGCAGGCAGACCCAGGCTTCTCTGGTTCAGTTTTGGTACTGTCAGGTTCAGATGCGATCAGAGGGATGTCTCGACGCAGTGTAGATTCCGCGACAGCAGGAGTCGGGTTCGAGGGTGTCCCAGATGCAGCGAACACACACAGGTTTGTTACCACAGCAGGGCAACTCGGCAACCACGTATATTCCGGTCCCAAAGCACACGTCTCACTTCAGACCTGGGAACGCCAAGTGTATGAATCGTGTGAGAGTGCTGAGGACATGGGATTAGCAGTAAGCCAGATGGCGGTGACAGAGCAAGATTCCTGTGTAGGCTGGTCAGTCCACTGCATGGCCCAGGGACGCTTCCGAAGGCTTACGTAGAGGATTTGGTGAAGATGGCGAGAATAGTTGTTCCCACTATTCTAAAGGGTCGAAGCGCCTTTGCAGACCTTCTCGTTCGATCAGAGGCCGAGTGATCTCGCAGGACGACAGCAGTGCAGGGTGCCAAACCTTCAGCGGGTCACCAGCGATTCCTCGACTCAGCTTCTTAGTTGCAGGATACTTGGCTCCTTATCCTTTGTTCGTGAGAACTCAGGAGATCAACATGGTAGTGGTGTTTTCAGCCTCCTCTTATCTAAAGTTTCCTTCGCGCCAAAACAGAGAGGGCCCAATGGGAGATCCGCTCACAAACACTCACACCATACGTGGACCTATCACGGACCATGGTGGTCCCAGGCATTCAGGACACTCTATACTCTCTGGCACCCAGGATGTGTATTGGGAACAGACATCCCAGCCCACATCCTGGAGGCACACACAAGGCATGCAGAAGCCCACAAAAGCGTTGTGTTTTGCAGGAAAAAGTGCATGACCAAATAAGGACTGACCCGGGTCGGCTCGACCTGGGTCAAGGTGAAGGGGCAAGATGGTCAGCGGACAGGACAAAGAACCTCGTGGCATGGCCATTTTTGAGGCCAGGCCACCCATTTGGGCCAAACGCGGGAAGCGCGGTTAACATGGCAAAAAGGGGTTCAAAACACAAAGAAACGATAGCTGCCACCAGTCCCGTAGGTGATACACTTGCACATTTCATAATAAGTCCAACGAGAGGTTTCTAGGGCCTTTGGAATGACTAGAGACCCAAGAGCGTGGTAATGTAAGTTACGGTGCACTCTTGTTTCATGTTGCTCAAAAGCTGCAACATGAGGAAAGGACTAAGGGAAACGAAGTCTCCCAGTACTGACTGTCTTAAGGGCATGTCAGTTTCCCCAGAAGAATTGAGCGAAAGCCCAGAGGAGTGCGGCGGAAGGCTGCGCTTCTCTGGCAAAGTCTAGATCAGGGTGTAAAACAACAGCAAAAAGTTTGGGGGTTGCCACATGGAAGGAAAATTACCTACAATTATGAAATCTTTCCTAACAATCGACAATTGTACAATAGAAATTTTGAGTAAATTAAAAACGTTTGGGATCTATCTGGACAAAAATCTTAGTAGAAGGCTCAGGTTAATAGCTTACTCTCCTCGGCTTCTTATTACATTAAACTCTTCCGTTGCCTCAGAACATTTGTGTTGGAAAAGAACTCCGAAACCATGGCAAGGGCTATTATCGGTGCTAAGATCGATTACTGTTGTAGTCTCCTGGTTGGTTTGCCTCTATCTGATTTTCATCGTCTTCAGGTGATCCAAAATGGTGCCGTTCGAGTGGTTAAATGACTTGCTAAACGAGATCATGTTTCAGAGGCGTGCAGAAGCCTGCATTGGCCCTCTGTTCAAGCTTGGGTTTCATTTAGATTGCTTCTCATCACTCATACATGTGTGCATTGCACCATGCCGGCCTACCTGAAAGAACTCATTATCCCCAAGCAAAACATCAGACATCTTAGATCCGATGAGTCTTATACCCTTCTCGTTCCTCGTCTTAAACTGAAGGAATCAAGAGATGCTGCATTTGCATCTGCAGCCCCTCAGTCTTGGAACTCTCTTACCCCCATGCTATGAGCCATTACTTCGACAGAAGTTTTTAAGAAGGGACTAAAAACCGCCCTATTCTCTTAATCTTACATCTCCTTCCTCCTTACTTCTCGGCATCCCGTCTCCTCTCGATCTGCGCCATTATCTTCTCTGTTGTGTCTTTGAATGTGTTTGTCTCTTTTTTGTTTCAGCACCCTTAAGCCCTAAGGTACCTGGCGCGCTTTACAAATTATATAACATAACATAACATTAGTGGACTACATATCCCAGAATGCATGGGGCCTTGGAAAGGCATCCCATTCTGTACACAAAAAACAAAGTGGTCTTTTCATTGGACCCTGTCGCCCACAGCACCATCCTCTTTCAAAGAACTGTTAAACTGCAGATGCCATACTCTACGCCTCATGTTCCCACCTTTCCCACTTTAGAGTTGGGCTGGGAGCAAACCCAAGCAACAATGTCCAAAATGAGAATGATCTATAATGACATCTTTTTTAAAATGTTATTTGCGTTGCAGACAGGAAAAACCTAAATGGAGCATGTGTTAAAATATACACAAAAAATGTGTATACAAAAGGCACACAAATTACATTTAATTGTTGCCCCATTCCTTTCAATTACCATCAATCGGACTTTCAATATGGGGAATTGCCCTTCAGCAGGTGCAACGTTCAAGTCCTTCACACCAAAACTTGTAGATGCCCTCAATTAGCTCTGTTTTTTATAGGTTTATGAACCCAGTTTTTTTCCGTGAGATGTGCTCACACCATTTCAAATGGAAATCGGGCTACTACGATCGAATCCAAAGCCAAAAAGGTTCCTGGCTATTTACAAATGCTGCAGATGGGGAATCTTTGGGATAGTTTCCTTGAGCTGCTCTTAATTGTTCTGGTTGCCCCGCAAAAAATAGGCTCCATAATAAGGCTCTGTATGTTCTTCCCGCAAAGATGACCATGACCTTGAGTGCCAGTCATGGACTTTCACCAGGTGCTTGGCCTGTGGTTAACTCGGCCAAGTGGCTCACCACGATCATATGGGGTGGGAAGACAGCCAGGATGAAATGGACCAAATTAACTGAGCCATTCTCGAGCGGAGGCATTTCAGCCCCAGACTTCGAACTTTACTACTTAGTGGCTCAAGTACAGTTTGCCAAGCACTGGTTTGACCCAGAAAACACGGCGGCACATATCCCTATAGAGAGATATGTGGCATGTGTCTAGTCAAAGGATCGAATCTAAAGGGTCGACAGGTCAAAGGATCGACACCAAAGGGTCGACAGGTCAAAGGATCACATTTTTTAAAAAAATTATATATATTTGTTTAGGTTTTCGTTTAGGGAAAAAAAGTGTTTTTTAGCAAAAAAAAGGGGGTTGGGGGGGACCCTCCCAAAAAAAAAAAAAGTGAAAAAAAATTTCAAAAAATTTGATCCTTTGACCTGTAAACACTTTGGTGTCGATCCTTTGACCTGTCGACCCTTTAGATGCGATCCTTTTACTGGCAACCTATGTGGCCTACCCCACTGATGTCCGTTCGGTTATTTTTGGCTCCAAACACAAGGACACCTGCGAGTTTGACCCGGTGAGTGCTACCGTACATGCATGGTTCAAAATATTTAAAAGAATCGGACTCGTGATCCCCTACGACCCAGAAATCCTATTGTGGAATTTCCCCAATATTGCCCCCACGTTTGACAAAGCACTTCAGAAGTTGTGGGATCCAGCTAAACAGTTTAAAATGCGTAATATGTTCCCGGAGGGTATGTACATAGAACTGAAGGATTGTGTGGACGCAATGGGGAGTGGGCAGCTTAAAAGATTCCACTTTCATCGCATGAAGGCCACGTTTGCAGCTAAGTGGCCACCATTCCCTGCAGAACCCTCTACACACGAATGTACAAGAGCTATAACAGCGACTGATGGGCGGAAGAAAGAGATATCTATTCTGTACACTCTAGTTCAATCACACTCAACTTCCCACAACACTATGAAAGAGACCTGGGAGCATGACTTGGGCATCACACTGAGTGATGAAAAATGGCTCAAATGCTGTCAGCTTACTAGATCTGTTTCCCTGAACTCAGGATTGAGATTAATTCAATTTAAAATACTTAATCAGCTACACTACTCCCCTGTTAAGCTGGCTAAATTTGTGGAGAACTGCACAGGGAAATGTCTGAAATGCGATGCATCTAACGCAAATGCGTCTAGTATGTACTGGTCGTGCCCCCTGGTGGCAAAATTCTGGGACGAGGTTGCCGAGATCCTCGAGGAGATCACATCTATCCCTGCTTCCCCTGCCCCACTGAAATATCTGTTTGGAGATATAGGTAAAAAGGCAGAAACTATCAGATGACTATTTAATGTGGCATGTATAGTTGCTCAACGCTGTATATTAAAGTGCTGGAAGTCAATCAATGCACCCCGTAAGGAAGATTTCCTTAAAAAACTCACGATGGTGAATGAATGCAAAGAGCAATTTGTATTGACTGTGTCAGCAACATGCGGCCCTAAAGATATTTGGGCCCCTTTTAGAAACTACCTCTGTAATATGCTATAGGATAATGACTGTACACCCCCATGACTACTCCATGAACAGTAAGACATTGTTTGATGCGCTTTGAATATTAACTTGTAAAGGATGGAAATATACTGCTGATTCTGTGATGCTCTGTTCCGTTGTAACTCTCTTTAAAATAAAGTTAAAAAAAATAATAATAATAATAAACCCAACCAAGTGACCACTCTTCGGAAAAGCCATCTGGTTGAAGATCTCGTGAGATGGATGTCTTGCCCCGTTCCACTGTTTTGTCTGCAGCTCCCACTTCTCCTTTTTAAATATCATGGATCATAGATGGACACCTACAATGTATTAGAAACACACCATTAGTGCACTGCCCACAAACAAATGTTGTGTATAAAAACTGCACACATTGTAAAGCTGCTTTTTGAGCTCCTCAGGTTGCAGCCACGCCACCCAGGTTACAATTATTCACATTATGAAGACGGGGCTCCAAGTCCCAGAATGCAAAGCAAAAACTGGGACTGGCTAAGCACCAACAGATTGAAATGGGATAGATCATGTTGGCACATACCGTAACCTGCTGCCAGCACCCCCCCTATGCCCATCACAACTGTAAAGTCTAATTTACGATGCAGTCCGCCACTTCCGACAGAGAGCTTGCAGGGCAGGCAGGGGCAAAGCTACCACACGTGTGTTGTTACAGTGCCCTTAACTTCTATCACGTGATGGGAGGTGGACAGATATTTCGGCTGATTCGGGTTTCACTCCTCTTCCTCTCAGTGCATACAAGTACATAAAAAAAGAATGTACAGGAAGATTTGCATTCAGAAGCATGCAAACTGTGTGCAGGGTTAACTGGGAGAACCAAATATGCCCATTGTCTTTTGTTGGAGTTAGGGATATTTTGGAGTGAGGGGCTACAGTATACTTATACGGTACAACACTTTCTTAGGCTCCTGCTTAATTCTGAGGTTGGTAGACAAACCATTGCTGGATTTCTGTAATGTAATAGCCACAGCTGAAAGCTCCCTCAACATGGTGATCATCTCTGGGCTGATATTGCAGGTACATGTACAGCAGGTGAAGTAGTTATGATGCAATGCAAAACGTATAAACGTTTCGTCCTCTCAAAACAGGTTCCTTCAAATGGGGTATAATTGGAGGAATAGGGATACGGAGCGTATGTAAAAGTATTCAGTTCAACTGTTTTGTAGAAGCTATCAATGCTTGGTGCCTTAATCATGGCCTTCTGACCTTTTGCGCATCACCTATGTGAAAAGGTGCCAACACCCTGCAAGAGGCCATAGGCGGTATCAGGCCCTCAGCATGATGTTAACATCTCAATATCAGTGGGAAACCATTGCTTAACAGCAACCCTCCCTACAATTTAAATCAAAGACATTTCAGTAAAGAGAAAATGTAGCTCTTCGTAAAAACCGAGGCTTGGCTAACACACTAAGTGAATTGATCACATTGTCATTTGCTAAGCATGTGGTCCAGGTAATGGCCTCGTCCCTGAAGTAAATCATTAAACTGAGGCGAGGAGAAAAAAAATCGCCATTGATTGTGATGGGGCTGGCTCAGATTGCACAGTGTACCCCCAACCCATATATTGCAAATCCCTGTTTTTTTTTCTGTTTGCGGAATGCAAAATAAAAAATAAGGCGGCCCAAACCAAATGTCAACAGAATTGGACTGGTCAAACGGATGACACTGACAGGAAATTAGGGCTGAGGAAGAGTAAGTCACAGACCAGGTCTGGTAGACACGTATGACTTGGCCATCTTTGACAACGTTATTCTTGTTAAGTTGGTGCTAATGACAAGTATGAAAAAGACGACCCACAGCAGTAACATTTAAAAAAAAAAATCAAAGCAGCAATGCCGCTATAAAACGGCAAATATTTGCCTGAATTACTATTTCTTGTTTGCAGTTATTCATTCTGATTTATCCTTGTAATAACACACGTGATGGCTTTTCCCCAACATGCCTGCACTTGGGTATTTTTGCCCCAATGTGCCAGTATTTGCAGCTGTATGAACACACCTGTGATTGCTTTGCCACAGCTTGCCAGTTTTTGACCCCTGTAAGGACACGAGTCGTGGCATTGCCCCAGTGTTCCAGTAATGAATCCCTGTAAGGTCACATCTGCGATGGCTTTGCCCCAACTTGCCAGCATTTGCCCCTGTCAGCACTAACTTGTGATGACATTGTCCCACTGTGCCAGCATTTGACATTGTAAGAGCACATCAGTGATGGTTTTGCTTTGGCATGCCGGTATTTGCCCCTATAATACCACATCTGTGATGGGTTTGCCCCAGAATGCCAGTCTTTCCCCCAAAATGCCAATATTTCCCCCTGCAAGAATACTTGTGATTGCATTTCCCAAAACGGCATTATTTACAATATGGGACATGCCACCCCACCCACACACACATGCCGAACACTTAACCACACTTGCCCCTCGCTCCACCTCCATGTGCACACCATTTTATAGGACGGTCGAGCAATGAAATAAGTGACGAAAGATTATTTTCCAGTAGGTCATTGAAAAGGATCGACCAATGGCCTACCGAAACCATGGGTAAATCTACAAATAACAAGGAACACTTCAGTAAAATATTCTAAAGCGTGGGAAACATAACGTGCGCTATTGCTGGTGTTTCCAACACCTACGTGCAGGCTTCCAGTAAATCATTAGCTTCAGACCTAGTCTTTTGTCCCTGCAGGGGCACCCTATTCTAAAAAGAAATTTCTAACAAAGTGATTAACTGAAATGTCCAAACTTAGTCTCGGTGAGTCTTTAACTTCCTGGTTAACCATATGCTTAAACATAAATGTTCCAAATCTTGGGCTACAAAAGGGTTAAAAAATCCTATTCTACAAATATCCAGCCCTCATCTATAAAGCAACACAAAGCAAGTTCCCCTAGGACCTTTCTTCCTGAAATTACTCACAGGCTTCTTTAGTCTTTCTGTTGCCAGGATGTAGCTTGATGCTTCTCCACAGCTTTGTGTACCTAAAGCTGCCTCTTGTCTTCCTAGGTGTAGGGCAAAGCTTTTCCAGTTCCTCGTGACTCACAGTTGGGCCTCTCCCAACTGCATGATTTTCATCAGTTTTGGATAGGTCTCTCCATGACCTCTTGCTTCTCAACATTCGTGTTTAGGCCCCTTCACAACCTCTGGTGTCTCTGCATTCATGGACCTGTCTCTCCCAGAACTTTTTCAAAATATTCACTTTTGTAACTTGGCAAAGTGACCACCTTGTACAGGCAGCAGTCTTGCTATCTCTACAGGGAGTGACGAAGAACACGTCCTGCTCCCCCTGGCCTGTGCCTCTCATCCATCTCCTTTTTATATCCCTTAGACAGTGGTTGTTTTTATACCACTGTTTGTGGTTGGTTGGGCCAGAAGTACATTGTATAGCTTCCCAGAATTGGGTTATTCTTAAATTGGCCTCACTTATCCCTTCCATGGCTTTAAAGACACTGCGGGCCATCGATGATATCTTGAATTTCAAATGTCAGTAAGCCGCTCCATACCGTTCCAAGTCTCCTTGTGTTCTTGGAGCACACTGCTGCTGCATTTCAGCTCCACTGCGCAGTCCCCAGTCTTCTCGCCTTCTCTCTTCTTTCGCCAGCTAAGTGAGGGGATCCCTATAATTGCGGTCGGCAACCTTTAAAGAGTCACAAACTAAGGTAGCGGGTGGTGGTTGAGACTTAAACGGGTGGGCCCGTTTAGATGTCATGGTTTCAGTCCATGAACCTTTTTCACCTTACCTGACGCTGTCCTCAACTACTGATATAGACTACAACTCCCAAACAAAGATGTTCCTTTTGGGTGGTTACTGCGTCACAGACTGGGCAGTGAGTCTTCAGGATCCCTCTCCATGCACCCCTGGGGAGGCACATCAGTGAGCTGCTTTACCATCCCTATGTCTTGAGGCTCATACCCCGCACAAAAGACAGTGGGGAATTCTACCAACTCGCCACATTGTACACATACGAGAACCCCCACCACACATGACCGTACACACACATATACACATCCAACAATTCACCCCACACACATATCATATATATTCAAACACACACATTCACTAAATTCTCACGCACACAACATTTTTTTTCTTCTTTTTTTTTAAACGTACCTATTGATTGTAAAGATCAGCCACCGCCTGGTCCCCTCAGCTCTGAATCCACTCTTTCTGTCAGCCGTTATGTTCACCTCTTTGCCCCTTATTTGAAGGTGTTTTATACTTGTCTTATTACACTGTACCGTCTATGTTCTTTTCAGCAGGGAAGGCATTGAACACACATTGTTTCCCGCTCAATCCCACTAACCCAATGCCCTCCTCGTATTACAGATCCGCCAGAGTGGCAACAGTGAGCGGTATCGGAAACTTTAACATAATATAACATTGTTATTCAATTGGTTGGCATGGTCTCCTCACTCGACCTCCTCTAGGCATACCTTGAAGTTCTTGCTCCATTGGCTCACAGGTTTGTTGGTAGGGTGGAGTGGGCAAAACCGCCAGCAGCAGTGTTCTACCCTGCAAATGTGTGGTTCCTTGCCACTCCATTTGCACTTGGGTGAAGCCTGCCTCTGCTTCAATATCTAGCTTCGCTCACACTTGCCTAGATTCTATCCACGTATCCATTGTTGGAGTTGCACTCTTATTGCTGCATTTAAGACAGAGTACACCAATAACAGACTGTGTATATAAATTGAATCTCTTTATTTCTCTTAATAACTTCTCCATGCTAACGCTTCACAAGCATCTCGTGCTTATACATCCTATTCTCTTTTCCACGTTCGTGGGGCTAAATGTCGTCTTTGCAGCAGACGCAGAAAAAGGGCAGGCTCATTACACGCAGGCGCAAGCACTACTATGGCTTACGATGTTTACACTAAGTTACTTTTTTTTACTCCATATATCACCCGAAGAACTCTGTAGTTGCAATTTTATTTGCACTTCACAAACGTCTGACTAAATCGCTACTTGCTATTGAAATTACACAGCTCCAGAAAAACAGAAAGAGCCCTGAGGAAAGCGAAAACTGCACTGGAAATGCACTGTGCCGATCGCACGGCCAAATCGCTAGCTTATACAAGGCAATTCTATTACAGCAAAAGTAATAAGGCAAATAAAGTGCTAGCGCAAAAACTGAAAAAGCTTTGCTCCCGAAACAACATCCTGAAACTAAGGGGGGCAGACGGTAACCTGCAGTACACCGAGGTAGAGAAAATCGAAGAACTACTCAAGTACCAGAAATCTATCATGTCAGGGGAACCTTCCACACTAGACAATCTGCCAGAATACTTCCGCACAACGCCCTCCATTGACTCGTCCCAGCTGGAAGCCTTAGAATCCCACATCACGAGCGAAGAAATCATGGAAGTCATTGAACATCTCAAAAACACGGCCCCGGTCCCCGACGGCCTGTCTGCAAACTTCTATAAAGAATTTGCCAGAAACCTAGCACCCCAAATGGCAGCTCTATTCAACTCCTTCCTATCCTTGAAATCAGTCACCGTCTCAATGGTGGAATCGCTCACGGTCTTGCTGCATAAACCCAGGAAAGACCCCGAACTGGCCACTTCTTACCGTCCAATCTCACTCCTCAACAACGACGGCAAAATTTTCCCCAAAGTTCTGGCTACTAGACTAGGTCCAACCCTACCATCCCTGATCAACCGGGACCAAACGAGCTTTATACCAGGGAGAGCGACCCACGACAACATCAGAAGAACGATAAATATCATTGAGAGCGCCCATAGACTAAAAGTGGGAATGGCGGTCATCTCCTTAGACGCCCACAAAGCTTTCGATATGGTCGATTGGGGATATATCCGGGCAGTTCTCGAGCA
This sequence comes from Ambystoma mexicanum, assembly GCF_040938575.1. Classification (NCBI taxonomy): domain Eukaryota; kingdom Metazoa; phylum Chordata; class Amphibia; order Caudata; family Ambystomatidae; genus Ambystoma; species Ambystoma mexicanum. The sequence goes on from NC_090930.1 coordinate 923,722,116, forward strand.
CTTCGGCTTCGGCCCAAACTTTATCACATGGGTAATGGCCAACTACCAGTCTCCCACCACACAGTTACGAGTCAACAGCACCAGGTCTGAGACAATCCATATATCCAGGGGCACTAGACAAGGCTGTCCACTCTCACCACTAATCTTCGCCCTATCCATGGAGCCCTTCGCAGCAAAAATCAGATAAAACCCGAGAATTAGGGGAGTACTCGTGGGAAACCAAGAATACAAAATAGCACTATATGCTGACGATGTTTTAATAACCGCATCAAATCTAGCAGAATCCTTGGGTGCCCTGTGGGAGGAGATCATAGCATTCGGGACATTATCAGGGTTCAAGGTAAATCTCAACAAATCCGCCGCACTCGCAGTCAACCTATCTAAACAAGAAAAAGCCTCTCTCAGTCCCCTCATGCCGATTCCATGGTCACCAGGCCCAATTGCTTACCTTGGGGTCCAGATCCCCAATGACACATTACGCTGATACTCCAGCAATTTCCCGCAACTGATTAGAGAGCTCCAGGAAATCTCCTGGTTCGGGCGAATTACCGCCATCAAAATGAACTTAATCCCTAGATGGCTATATCACTGCACAGCACTAGCAACTCAGATCCCCGGCCCAGCCCTAATAGTTTTACAAAAGAAAATTCAAGAATTCGTATGGGGGGAAGAAACCCTGCATCAGTAAACGAATAATGACGAGAGGGATAGCACAGGGCGGGTTGGGAGTCCCAGACCTGCCTAGATATACCCTAGTTATCTCACGCATTCACCAAGAATCAGACATACCGAAATGGTCGAACCTCGAAGAAGCCTGGTGCCCGGTCCCACCCTCCGCACTACCACACCTGCCCAACCTAAAATCCCTAGCCACTGGCGGCCCCCTAATTGCGACTAGAACTACAGCTCGATGCTGGAAGGCTGCGGCCCGCAGATGGGGTGTTCGCTGCTCTCTAGGTCCCCTAACCCCCATCTGGAATAACCCAGAATTCTCTCCAGGCATGTCCCCACAGAACTTCCAATCATGGAAGGAGGGCGGACTACGAATAACCAGCGACTTCCTGAGGCAGATGCACCCATCTCATTTGAAAGGTGCAAAGTGAAATTTGGGGTGAATGAGCAAGAGAGATTCCGCTACGCCCAAATCCGACACTGGCTATCCCACAGAGCGACCAGCAGGGTCGGACTGGCCCCATCGGCCAATCGGCCCGTGGCCGATAGGAAATCATGTGTGGAGGCCAGGGGGCCGGTTTTTGGCCACGCCTGGGGCTGGTTTTCTTTTGAATATTTGTTTTAATTCAATTGTTTTATTGATATAGGTGTCACACAACTGTCTGCAGTGCAGCCGCCCGCAGCCTCTGGGGCCGCAGTGTGCAGTCAGAGTCAGTGTGTGCCTGGCTGCGGCCCGGATCGCGCGTGCTGCAGCATTAAATTGATCCCATTCCCATCCCATTTCCCTTGCCCGGGGCGGGCCAAGCCAACAGGACGGCGTCGGCAGATCAACTGCCGCACTCTGGCTGGGGGAGGGGGCGGCTGGGCTGGGGCACAGGGGCAGCATATAAATCATCAAAGCAAGGTAACTGTTACTTTGCTTTGATGATTGGAATTTTGCATGCATGATGTGATGTAAGCATCATAATTTCTGATGCATGCATCAGGCAGCATGCATGGAAATTAGAGGGGCGGGGGAGGAAGGTGCTGCCACTCCAGGGGGCTGGGGGCTGGGGCCGCTGTGCGCTGCTCGAGCCAGCTCACTCAAGTGAGTGAGAGTCTCAGAGAGACAGTGTGCAATTTGCAAAATGAACTAACAGCCGGGCCAGCACTGGGCAGGCTGCTGGAGCCTGGAGGCTGACTGCAGGGCAGGGCTGGGCTGGGCGGGGCCTGGCTGGGCCCAGCGGTGCACACATTAAGTTGCTTTTGACTTTGCAGAAAGCAGCTAATTTGTTGCACTTTTGCAAAGTTGAAAAGCAACTTGTGCCTGCCTGGGGGTCGCCAGAAAAACAGGCGGACCATTGGGCCAATGATAATGCGGCTGCACGCAGCAGCCAACGAGACTCTGTGCCGCCACCAGCCTCAGTCACATCACGTGACTGACTATATTTTCCCTGGGCCTCTGACCCGGTCTACAGTACTCACTATTCAGACAAACAGGTCGGACTGGACTGGGGCTGCAAAGAGAGGAGCTCACAGACTAACAGTGACACCAGGAGGACGAGGGCCGTGGGGGTGTCGGAGACCACCATACTGTAGTGTCCAGGGGTCAGGAGGAGAAGGACCACAGTAGCAGCCACTCCAGCAGTAGCAGCAAGCTGAGGCCAGGGGCCCAGGGCACACAGGCAGCCAGCCAGCCAGCCTAGCCAGCCGGCCCGGGCGGCCTCCCACAGCCCAGGCAACAGCCACCTAGTAGTACCCTCCCACACAGCCACAGGCGCACGCCACAGCTACCTAGCAGCGGAGACGGAGAGAGATGGCCCTGAGCTGAGGTAAGACTCTAAGCTACCATGCAATATGTATACATGGACGATGTAAGATAACTCAGTGGATTGAGTTTGTGCCATTCTTATCTCTTATACATGCAAAAAATGCCCCATTCTAGTTAGATGCCAGTCCTGGTTTTAATTTTGCGTTCTGGGACTTGTACTACAGGGTGGAAATTCGGGACTACAAATCCCAGAATGCAAAGTTATACCTGGGACTGGACTAGGTTCTACCGACTGGCATCAGTGCATGGGGCATTTTGGCATGTATGTTGCGTTCAATTTGCAGGCTTCTTGATCAAACTCAGTCTTTCACCCGCGGAGGTGGAGAAACGTGCACAGTAGAGTGAGAAGGATTATTTACTCTTCAAGAAACAATTCCTTTTTAAGCGTGTACTGTGCAAATGATTTTTATTGCACACGCGTGAGATTCCGACCAGCACTTTTCATGAGCCCATAATTCACTGTTAAAAAGCAAGTTCACCCAGGAAGACAACAGGTGAGAGTGGCCGGGCACCGCCATAAAATACCTTAAAACCGCTAGTCAGAGGATGTCGCTCGGTGGAATTAGGCCGAGAAGGGAAAGTCGGCCCGAAAAGAGGCTTATCACAACTATGTTCAAGTTTTCACACAGTGCTCCAAAATCTCCACTTCCTGGCTTCCCCGGGCTGAACGATGGCAAGTGGGGGTGCAGAGGTGGGGGGCAGGAGCCTTGAAGGAGGTTGGCCTTCATTTATTAATCTAGTGAAAAAGCATGCATTTCTTTCCCTCACCCTCTATCTATTTATCTGTCTGTCTTTGGTTGTCTATCTATATGATATACATATGCCTATGGGAGAATCCAACTTGTATGTGATGTTAGGTATTTTTTTCAAATGTATACCCTTCATGTTTCAATTTACATTGTCTCCAGGGGTTCTGGCGGATGTGAAGGAGAGGGGTAGGGGTGGGCGGGGGTGGGGGAGGGTGTGGGACATGCCAAATTCCTTTGGTGTTGGACCTGGATCTTCTGGAACATTCAAGATTCTTTAAAACATACAAACGTGTTGTTCACATCACTGTCAACCCCCAGGGCATCCAAATGACACAATGGCAGAGCAGATGTTTCAATTCTCCAGAGCAACGAAACTCATTTTAAACACAAGCGCACTCCTGTGAGAGCTTTAACCAGCAGAATCATCTTAGCAGTACTTCAGTGGCTGGGTATTACCAGCTTCCTATAGATAAGTACTTTGAAAAGTGACGCAGAGCGAGCTCTTGGCGGAACACTTGTAAATGCTGCTCAACCTGAAGGGGAAATCTGCACACGCTGCACCCAAGACATCGCTGACTCCACCCCACCCCTGCCGGCCTTTCAGAGCTACCAGCCCGCCATGTTATCCCAGTGGCTAGCTCTTCCTTACATCAGGGTGACAACATGCCCTGTGTGTCACCCGACTAACATTTTAGACATGACTAAGTTGTGACTAATCCAATGTACATTTGTATGGAACTTGCAGTTCTGTACTTATGGGAACAATTAAACTACAAGTCCCAGCATTCACCGGGCTGTTGGTTTAAAATGCAACTATGGTGGCCATTTGACGACTTAGCCCAGATGACTTCTTAAAGTTTCTGCCCGCGTCGAGGTGTCAGTGAATGACTATGCCCCAGCCCTACCAGACTTACAGGAGCAGCAGCCTACTGTGTACATAAGGACTTGCGACAGGGCTCCGCTAAGAGCTTATCAGGGTGTTTGGCTGCAAAGCAGCAGCTCCTAGGGGCTTCTTTGCGGCGCTACTAATCTGCTGCTAAAAAGAATATGAATATGTAACCTAAATGGGCAGACATCCCCTGGCACCTTTTCACGAACAGGGCACAGAAGAAGGCAGACATTTCAGGCAGGGTACACACCTGCCATACTTTAATAAGGTTCAATTTAATCTGGCTCAAGCACACCATGGTTTATTATTCTCAGGTACCTGTTTACAGCCTGGGCCCTGCCAGGGAAGGGCCAGAAAGATCGTCAAACCTGGACTTCAAGAGACTTTCATTGCATGTATGAGGTAACTAGTGCTGAGAGTATGGATTGTCCTGTGAGTGTGCTGCCTGCTTTCCCTATTTTGCCAAACTCTGAAGCTTGAAAAGAGATGCACGTAGGCTTGACATGCGGCCACATTTGCACCAGACCTGCAGATGAACTTAACTGGTCTGCTGTTAAATCTCAGTTACCAGTTAAATGGTATCCATTACAGAATAATTGCTCATTTTACTATAGCCGATATCATAGCTCAGTGGGTTGAGCGCTAGCTGCTGTGATGTGTGTGTGATCTGCAGGTTGCAGGTTTGAATCCCAGCAAGGCCATCTCAGCCTTTCATCCTTCTGAGGTCAATAAATGAGTACCAACACAGGTTGGGTGATATTGTATGCATATTTGTTCTATAAAAAAGAGCTTAAGCATAAGTGCTATACAATAACATATTATTATTTGGCCTTGGATGTCTGCTTGCATTCACAGTAATTTGACAATATGGATCTAAACACACAGATATTAATGATACATATGGTGATCCATTGTTGTATGAAATGCATATCACATTAGTGAAATCATAACCATATTAGTCTACTTTTGATGCCACTTCCTGTTTCGTCAAGGAGTGAAAGGTCGTGTTTCATTAATGGCACTGATACTGTAGAAACATCTGTGTTTGCGCAGTGAGAAGCGGGGTAGGCAATTCACGGATAATGGTTTAAGGGACACTTTTTTTGAGGCGCGGGGTGGGCCACGTTTTTGAGGCGCAGGGTGGGCCACTTTTTTTTGGGTGTCCGGGCCTATTTCTTGTCCCAGTCCGACCCTGGCGACCAGAGAGAAATGCTCCAGAGACCTAACCACACTGGAGCTATCTCTCACGACCCCCACTAACAGAGGCAGAACCTTGACCCTCTACCGACTCCTAGATAGGGCTGACCCTTCCATAAAAAAAAGATACATGCTTTAATGGGAAAAGGACCTGGGCAAAGAAATCGACATTGAAAACTGGGGAAAAATTTGGACTAGACTGCATAAAAGCTTGCAATGTATCACAAACAGGGAAGGGGGCTACAAACTTTGTTATAGGTATTACATTACCCCCGTTCAAATCAATAAGGCCCACCCTAACATCCCCGGGTCATGTTGGCGCGGGTGTGCGACCCCAGGCTCATAATTCCACATGGTGTGGACCTGCCCGAAAGCCGAACGATACTGGAGAGAGGTAATCAAACATATCCAAGACATCTCTGGCCTATCCATCCCTTGGGACCCCGGAATCATCCTACTGGGCGACACCGGCAAGGATGCTCTCCCACTCTCGGGCCATATTCCCCGGCTATGCTCTCCCCTACTTCTAGCAGCGTAAATCGCAATGGCCAGGGTTTGGAAAGACAAAGAAGGGCACTCAGTGGCAGTGGCACTCTGGTGGGCGAAATGCTGGGACATAGCGGTCGCCGAAAAAAATCACAGCAATCCGATCTGGCTCTCTGAATAGGGCCTTGAACATATGGGACCCATTCATGGACTACGCCGCCAGATATCCGGCTCTCACCAGAAGACCCCCATTAACCAGGTGGCTCCAAATCAACCTACTTCACTGACCCCCAGTAGCGGGCCACAGCAATCCAGCTCGCCAAGGACCCCCGCAGCAGCCAAGGGCAGTCCGGCCCACGGACGTAATCACTCACCGCTCCTACTAAGAGACACTGTCACTCGACCATGATTTACGATCGTTGATCTGTTGTTCTTGCACTTAATGTAATGCTCACTGATGTAAACCCAATAAAATGTTGTTATGAAAATAAAAAAGCAACGCCAGCAATATGATAGGGCTCTCGATGGTCAAGAATTTGCTTGGCACTGGCAGTGCAACTTGGAGGGGTCACAAGCAATTTGAGGTCATTACTTGTGAGGGACATCTGATATGAATTATGTCAGTACACGCCTTTTTGACATTATCATGGCGTTGCACACATGTATGTTTTTGCTACGGCAGGGTCTCTGCAAAGTGCTGAAAATACGTTTTTACAGCGAGTATAAATATAGGAGCAGATTTTTGTCATGCTCAATTTGGACTATGTCAGCACAGCGTGACACCGAGAGTCTCCAGGACACGAAAGTGTTCATTTACTTTGGAGAAGGAAAGACATGAGGTGGATTGAGTATGAGGGGGTGGTTGTTCACATTTTTTAAGTATAAATCCCAAAGGTGGGGGTATCTGATATCAGTGTGTTGCTTCATTGAATGGAGCCTGTATGGACCTAGATAATGGTCTTGTGAAAATGTTCTTTTATCGTTCTCACCTCCTTCCCAGTTAAGCAGTAAACTGCTGACTCCTGAAAAGAAACGACTCCCTCTCGAGACACAAATACAGCTCATCAGCAGTTCGTGGGATCATCTATTTCTGGTCACGACGCATTCCAACGTGGCTGCGTCGGCCGGATGCGGAAGCGCTTCCGCAAAATGTACATAGCCCATGGTGGCTAAATCCGGCCTGCCCGGCGTGAACATTTCAGTGCTTTTGCAACCTTTGCAGCTACAGGTAAGTATCCCAACGACAGCATGGAGTAATGTGACATGAACGCGATCGATTGCATGCTAAAACGGAAGTTATTTCCTTCCTTCGTAAAAGCAGAAAGTCTGTCTCTAAGGAACCACATTTGCACGCTTCTTTTGGATAATGGGGTTGAGAGGGTTGTAAAAGCAGCAGGCAGCTGCAGAATTATTTTTAACTTTCAGGAGTGCATTTGGGTGTGATCATCGGTAGTAAACCCTACCAAATGGAGTTTCACTACAGTTTAAAACGTACACCCTCAAAGGTGTGATTCCCACAGGATAAGAGCAAGTTAATCAAGCATTGGCAATGCAACAGTTTGGACTTTTGTTTAGGCATGGGAAAGGCACTTGCCAGGCACAGCCTTACTGGTATTAATTAACCATTGCTGGTATCAGGTGCCAAATGGTGCGACTACCTCCCGGGCATCTAATTCCTGTCAAAAGCTTTAAAAAGTATTCACAAGCCAAAAATGTTGGCTTTGCTATACTTGTTTGAAACAGGACTTCAGTGAAGGACATGCAGATTATTTATGAACCTAGTGCCAGAAAGAAGGCCTGCTAAGGCATTTTTGTTATACCAGTAGCGTGTATACAACTTCAAATAAGTCATTAACTCTCAGAAGACTGCTTTGATCAAGCACTGCCAGGCACTTTGAATGCAAAGCCTGATGGTAAGGCTTGATTAAAGTGAGCTCAAAGAGCTCCCATGAGGAGGTATTTTGGGCAGGTAGAGGCAGGAATGGGTGAGAATGGGGATATGGATTAGCATGGCCATGGGCATGCAGTGGGTGGGCACATAACCAAACAACACCTAGAGATTGTGTGTCACTCCTCATATGTCATACCTCCCCATCTGTACTCCAATCCAATAGTTTCTGCTTGATACCTAATAGTCCAAACTAAAAATGTGTTCTTTAAACGGTGATTTAACCTCACTCTCCCATTTCTCCCTCACCTTTCTAAAGGTGTGGGCAGCATTTCAGTCACTTTCTCAGAGAATTGGAATGTTAGATTGAAGAGTCCTTTGTACTATATAAAATCTTTGGTTCTTGCATTTTTTTAAATCTTAGGAGCTTTTATTTGTGTACTGTTCTTATAATAAGATCACACTTCCATACCGCTCAACCTTTGGATGAAAACAGCAGATGAAGACAGATAATTTTGCCTTTGGCAGGCGAGAGCCCATGGAAGTGTAAAGTTGTGTTAAGGGGTTGGGGAGTCAAGTGATCAATGGCGAGTTAGACCTGCAAAAAGCGTGTGAGTGGAGAGATCTTCATGTCGCTTTTAGCCACTTCATAGCCTATTTACGCTAGCTGGAGAAAATTGGTAAGGTAAAGTGGCCTTCTATAAGTGATAATGTTGGCCTGTTGGGCCATAGGTGCACGTGTGCTGGCTGTACATAACAGTTAGTTTGTGTCTTCCATACCAATCCACGGTCCAGTTTTGGGCGGCACAATACTCAGAGATGGAGTATTGCATGTCTCAAATGACCATCCGAGTTTGTTGATATTCGGACAAAGTGGTTGGCTCTGCTCGCCCGGCTGGTACTAGATGATCTTCGAGTCCACGGCCATAATCGACAAAAAGGTGGAGTTGATCCTGAGGAAAGTGTTATTGGTTGAATGTTTGGTTGAGAAGCACACTGCTGGGGTTGGAAGCAAGGGTGAACAGCAGTGGGACGTAGGGAGTGCTGTCTGTTCAATGGCAATAAAAGGTTGTCCATTCCAGTGGGCTCTGTGCTGTTTTTCAAACAGGAAGAGGATCCCTGTATTTGCACTTTATTTTGATCAATGTCTTAAGGCCTTTGCGACATCTCACATGCAGTCGCGGCTTACAACTGAGCATTTAACCCACATAAATAATACTGAGATATATGTTGTATATCTCCATTCAGCCCAAAAATATTGAGATATGACTTTTGGTCCATATCGGCCAGCCTGATTGCCCCAGCATTTGTAAATAAGGAATATAGTATATTTAGTGTCTGTATAAAAAAAAATATTGAAAATGGAAAAAGCATGAGCTCAACCATTTCACATTACTTCATTTTCCTGTGCGACAAACACTATTGCAGTTGCAGAAACCTAGTATCAAACTAAATAGAGCTGCATGGTGCTGCATACTTGGGCGCCAGGATCCTTCATGCACCTTTGTGTCTGATTTTTCTTTTCTGCTGCTTACAGCTCAAGTGGGGTTGCTTCTTTGTCTTGGACCATAGTTGAGTAGATTCTTTTTGGTAAGATAATGCTTGTAGTACTCCTGCTACACTTGCATTATTTGCATTCAGATTATGGCAGAAAAGGATGGCTGGTCTCCATTCCTAGGCTGTAGCTCCTTAGAACACCCCTTAACCCCCGTCTTTCTCTTGATGTTTCTGCAACTCATATTTCTCATTGTGTGCTAGAGATGTTTGTAAATCCTGTACACTTGTTAATTTCGCTAGTCTCAGAAAGAATGTGCTGTGCATTCAGCACTAGGGAACGTCCTATAAATTACCAAGAGTGTTTTTGTTTCTCTCAGTCATGTTCAGTCAGATTTTTTTTCACCACTTGGGCGCCTTACCCAATAAAATCATTGAAGCCAATTTCAAATTGTAGTCTTTGCACTGAGCCTTCTTTTTGCCTTCAGTTGATGGGTAAGGTAGACCGACTTCCCCTCGCCTCACCTCATCCTGAAAGCATCCCAGCGGGGATGCACTATGCAAATGTGAGGAGGATTCTAGAATATGTTGATCTGCCCCCCCATCACCCTACTATCTAACTTCCTTTCTCCAAGCTAACAAATATTTCTACTCCCAGAGAGGATAGCTAGCATAGCGACGCAGTTGACGTTTTGTGGAGAAAAGAAGTGTTGTGACCTGTCCGGTCACAAACGCGAGTTTGCCCAAACCCCTGTGTCTATATATTCTCAGCAATCGGGATGGCAATGGCCATGGAAGAGGCAAGGGTGAGGTGGGTAAAGTTAATGGTTCCCACGGGGGAAAACCACCCCTCATCACTGGCTGTTGAGAGAGCCAGGAGATTTCGAGGTGGATAATTGGAGCAGGCACGTCTGCAGAGATGATCTGAAGGCATAGACGTGGTCCTACTGTCTTGACGAGCGAGGGTGTTATTGTAGCTATAATAATGAAGATTCCTCTGGCCCCCAAACTCCCTCCATTGTGTATTGTGGGAGAAGCCTCTTTATCTTGTGCGTGTGTGTGTGTGCCATGATGACTATCGTAGGACAGGTTCATGTGAAGGTGGATAGAATATTGGCTATGCAGGATCAATGGGAGCCCCATTTTCAGTCCCCCACAGAGGCGGAAGATCAGGCATGTAGCAGCAAGAGGAACAAGAACAGAACATGCTTTACTATTAATCTTTACAAATCACTCGTTTGTTTAACGCTGCTCCCCCTTGACCCTTCCTCTCTTCTGCTGCCCTTTTCCATTTGTTCCTCCATACATTACGGTTTGATATCCCTCTCATGGGCACAATACGCCGCTTTTGGCTTGTGACTTGTTGCCGTATTCAAATACTATTAATATTTCATAACTTCTGGCAATGATTTGTGGAGATGCCATGCAGGGAAATAGATGATCAGTACTTGGAGATTACATGAAAATGCATGAGGAGGCCACTTGCTCGTTTTGCTTGCCACATATACAGGAAAGCGACTTCGTAAGAGACACAGTATTTCAGAGATTCCAGTAATGTGTTGGAGAGGAACTGGAGGTAGTGAAAGTGGCCTGAGGAGTATCCCAGCCGAGGCAGTGGAATATTGCGCAGCACAGCCGGCCACCCACAACACTTCATGGGGGGTTGGGGGGGGGGGAGGGCAGTGATCTCTCTGCTTATGCGATGGGCAGTCAGTGACTGGTTCAGCCAGAGGGAAGTATATGCAGATTTCAAAGAGGGGCGGGGCGGATTTGTAGTTTTGAGCTTCAATGGTGAGAGGTGGCATGCAGTATTGGTGTTCTAAGGCAAGGATTTATCTGGTGCATTCTTACCTAGCTCCCCACCCTCTCTCATCTTGTGGGCTGTTCTAACATAGAGGACGTGTTTCACGGTGGTTAATGCTAGGGTAGCCATCTTGAAGTGCTTTCTTCTACTACATGTAGTGGCTATGACATGCTGTTGTTTATTGTATTGTAAGGTTTCATTTTTAAGATGTTTTTCAGTAAGTGCATGGTGTACTAGAGGTGTGGGGCTCACTGATGGTTTAGAAACCGACAATCATTCCTGTACCACTTGTGCCCCTGAAGTTGATTTGTCACAACACCTCCTCCTAGAGGCCGTGCCACTGCCTAGCCAGCTTCTCGCAGTGTCTTCCATTGTCAGACCCGCTACACATGCGTCTCCTCCTCTGATGGTGTCCCAGTCTCCAGCCTCTCGCATCTCCCACACAAAACAGCTTCCAAAACCGCTGTTGCTGTGGGGCCGGCTTGCCAACATGCAAAGTCCTTCTTTGGTTTTTAAACTCTCCCAATGTCCATTCGCTCACAGAAGGCTAGAAGACTGTTCCCAGCTGCACAAGTCCATCTTCATACCTCTGCGCATCCTCTTTGTAGCAGTACTTCAGAAAAAGGTATTTTTCATTTTATTTATTTATCATCTTCTGCCCAGCACTTTCAAAAGGATCTATCTTGGAGGTATTAGTATAACATAGTGTTATGGTCAATAAGAGGTTGTGGGGTGGTGTGACCAGTGTGGTAACTGCTTGATTGGACACTGTGGTTATGACTAGAAGGCCTGTACCCGAGGCGGTTATCCGGTCCCCAGGAGGGGAATTCCTCCCCATGAGGTTCTCTCGCATTATGCAAACGAAAGGGGGACTATTGGGTATTGGCCTCACCTCCCTAGCCTCATGAGAAGGGGCTCCCCCCATCCCATGAGGAGCAGTGACGACACCTAGTGATTTGCCACAGCGTCTGCTACCAGTTGTCGAAGGAATCTAATTCGTTTCTGCATGGATTCAGTTGATCCCAGAGCTCATCTTCCTTAAAGGCACACTGACTCATTTTGTATCAGCTCCATGAATATATAAAGTACTTTTGTTTTGGGACAGGGGAAACACTGCATTCCTGAATACATTGCATCTTGTCAAGTACTGGAGAGAATGACGCTGTTAGGATTTCCTAACTGATTGGTGGACTGTTCACATTCCTCCCAATGTCTCTTTTGATTTGAATACAGAACAAAAAAAAAACTTACATCAGAAAACCTGTATATATTTGTGAGAAAGTACCCTACCTTGTTCTTAGGACATCTAGTGGGATGACCCAGGGGGCAGATTGTCTCCCAGACCCAGTTGATGATGCGCCTGGGAGTGGTAGGTGAAAGATCCCTTAATTCCCTCCCTCTCGGTCCCTGTTCAAGGGAAGAAAACAGTCCCATGAGGCCATTTAGGTCCCACACTAGGGGAGCTGAAACGGAATGGAAAAACATAATTGAGATTTGGTTGAGATATATCGATGATATATTTGGTATTTGGAAAGGCACGGAGACAGAACTCTTGAAATTTTGGAACTACCTGAACACCTGTAACCCAAGAATAGGGTTCACAATAGAAATTGGCAAACCCTCAGTGAATTTCCTGGATGTCACAGTGGAATATACTGGCACAAATCTTAAAACAAAAATCTTCCGAAAACCTACAGATGTCAATAGCTGCCTACACCATGCGAGTCACCATCCGAAACACTTGAAAGACAATCTACCCTATAGCCAGCTCTTACGGTCAAAAGGATAACCTCTGAGACTAATACATTACAGGATGAATATGACATCATGAGAAAAAGATTTCTAGATGGAGCATTTCCTCCAGAAACAATCAACAAAGCTATCACTCGGACTGAAGCTCAGGATAGAAACACCCTCAAAAGACGGAAAATAGAAATCTAATACATATACTTAGATATTCAAGCCAGAGTTTCCAAATAAAAAGAATAATCTATAAAAATTGGGAACTAATCAAATCCGATGAAACTCTTTCACATCTATTTCTAGATCCACCAATGATGGTATATAAACGTGGGAAAAATTTCAGAGATCAACTAATAAGAGCTGAAAGAGTGAAACCAACATCACAGAGGACATTAAGCAAACCAAAAGCTGGCACCTTTGCCTGTCTACACTGTCAACACTGTAACAATCTGATCAAAGGTGACCATATCCGCCATCCACAGACAGGCAAAAAGATCTTTCTAAAGAACTTTGCAACATGTGATACAAAAAATGTTATCTATGCCATACGCTGCCCCTGTGGTAAATATTATGTTGGAAGGACAAACAGGAGAGCCAAAGATAGATGGACGGAACACAAATCCTGTATCAGGACAAAAAACACTAATTCACCGGTCTTCAGACACTTTCGAGATATGAGACATAACGTCTCCCAAATGAGATTAGCAATACTGGAAGTTATACGCCCATTCTGGAGGTAACTTACCCAAACTGCTAGCACAAAGGGAATTGTTTTGGATAAACAAACTGGATGCGATGACCCCTTTGGGTCTAAATGAAGAATATTACTTACGACCGTTCCTGTAGACATACATCTAAGAGTCATAGGTGCCATTTCTTAACTCCTGTTTGCTTCCTTTATGTTTTTATTATCGAAAATAGTTAGCAATCTAAACCATATGATGGTAGTTGGATACTATTATCAAAAATCCAGACAAGATTGTACACCCGGCGATCATGGGTTAGATGACTAACATTTTATTTTTGCTACTAAAATATGCCTTGTATTTCATGCTTTTACTGTACATTATGGTGACTAGATACTTTTTTTGAATCCACATATATTTTGAAATCTGGAAAAGAATGTACACCCAACAGCTATGGGGCAGATAATGATTATTCTATTATGTTGTTAAAATACGCTTTACACTCTATGCCTTTAGCACATATAACAACGCTATTGCTCTATAGCTACCTCGAACATCAGAAGCCGACCTTAATTGCAAAAATGTCCATTCTTGCATTAAGTCAAGTTAGACCATATTAGATTTTTCTTACAAATACATCTATTCCCGGTTTTTCTAAAAATCGAATTTTTGAAATAAATCTCCGCCTTTTACTTTAAATCCTAAAATACATCATATTACAATCTCAGGATGCCAAGGTCCTCGTTTTTACGCACACTAACCGCGTTGTAATCATGTACGTCACTTATGGTGGCGCAGCCATTTACTGGTACAAATGTCAACCCTATGGCCTCAGGAACTACAATTGTTCCATCGCTCGACATTTTGTATTACTTTCTGTCACTATGACGCCGCGTGCGCAATCGCGAGTGACGTCATCAATTTTGGCATCACACGCGCATGCGCGAGTAACATCGCGCATGCGTGAGGGACGTAATGCAGACCAATTTTACATATGTAAACACACTCGCGGTAGATGCGGTCGGAAAGCAGCGCTTCCTGACCGCATCGCCGCCACGGGACCATTTTGATACTCCTAATTGGTAAGTCTATACAGGGGTTACCTCTTTATGCCCATGTTCTTAACCAGTTCCTCAGATTCTAATATGCACATCCTCCCCTAGGAGACAAGAATCAGCTAATATTCGGTACAGATGCGACTTCAGTAAAGAAACTACTTGGGAACCCCTTTCCCTCACCTGTAATAGAGCCACTTCTTCAGACCTTTAGAAGAGGGGTGAGATTCTCCCAGAATGCTTACATCCTGTATATCCACAAGGGTCATTGATTAGGCAGTTGCTAAAAACACCACATCTAATTTGAGTATTATGTTACTGGTCACACAGTGTGTTTAAACCGCCATTTTTTAGCATAACCCTGCCCATACTAAAACTTCTTCCTGATACCAATAAGGGTCTATTACCAAAATTATTTCACAGTTCAGTATCATCAGACATCCAAGGACACTAGGGACTTGTTGACTATCTCTTGACTATTTTTGCAAAAAATTATTTTTTTGAAACGAAAAAAACAGAATTTGGATAAAAAACTTTTGTTTGAATGAAAAATGTCATAAAAACATTTTTTTGAATTTAGCATGACACTCATGTAATTTCCTTTCTATATATGTTCTTTATAGATGCTTGTGAAAGTTATGTTGAAAATTTAAGCCCCTGATGAAGAGAATATGAATCTCGAAACGCGTTGGGCCATCACAGAAAAAATCAATAAAAAGGAGAAGACTCTTGTATTCTCAAAAAGCAAAATGATCTATTGGATTTCTTTATGAACTGTTGTCAAAAAAATTTGAATCACTATAGATTTTCAAAACTTTGTTTAACTCAACTAGGCTTTATGCCATCTAGAAAGTGTGCAGGGGACACAGTTTTCCATAATTTGGATTTCTTTTTGTTCTCTATTGTATTCCGGCCCAGATACCAAGGCCGAGTCCTTCTCCCCTGCACCTCGAATCCTACTAAAACATACCCTATGAATTAGAATATTTACATAGAATTGCTATTTAAATACTGGTGGGCAAGTGTACTTCTGTGTTTTGTTAGGTGCAGCTGAGAGAGACACCATCATCCAAGATGCAGAGGCAGCCACAGAGAGAAGCCTGCTTGCAGGAGCTACCCCGACGAGAGAATACAAGAAGAATTGCAAAGTATGCGCAGCAGAAGGCAGCGTACTACTAGGAAGCCTAGCGGAGAAGACAGGCTTCCAGAACAGCATGTGGCAGGCAGGTAAAGCAGTGGAAGAGCAACAGAGCTGCCATCGCTACCAGAGACTGCTGTTATATTTACCCGAGACTTACAGAGATGTGGAAGAAAGCCAACTGGAAGCAGAAGCACCGCCGCAGTGCCAGAAAGCCAGCAGGAGTCGCAGTAGGGAACCAGTGAAATGGCAGAAAGGTAATGCTAACCCCAGGGCGTGCCGTACATTAAGGTGGTCACAAAACCAGAATTTTGACTATAGAACTATTAACAAAACAAAGCAGAATTTATTTGAAAAACAAATACAGAAAACAAAACGAAGTGGCAGAGAGGGAATTTCCCTCATAAGGGAATTCAAGAGGGGAAACTTTGTAAACAACATTACCCAAAGCCAACAACATAACAAAAGGCTTTAGGTGGACTACCAGTGAAGGGTGCCTCCAACCAATAATCCAATAATACCCACGACCAAGAGGTTACGAGAAGTCCATATTAAAACAATCACTGGGAAAGGTTCACAAGCAGCAATACATCAACCACGAGGTTGTGGAAGACCCTTAAGAAAGCAACAGAAGTACAAATCCCCTTTTGAGAGATATACTTATGGGAAAGCATACATATACCATACCTACAGCTAGGTGACTGCGAAATTAGACTAAGACGACAAGGGCTGTCAAGGTCATTAAGGAACCTTTTGAGGATAATTCATGTACATATTACCCAGCTGGGTCTCAGCTTCGGTTTGAAATATCCCTCTCATGTGTTTCAATTGGCAATGACTAGACCACACCTTTTGGATATTCACCATTCTGAGTCCTCATTACATCCAAGTTCCTCTTCTTTTCTTTGTCCCAGTACTTCTAGCGTTATGGGAACTGAAGCCCATACACTAATGTGTAACCTTAAATTGTTCTATGTTATTTTCAGTTATGTTAGATTGTTCTGTAAACTGAAAGTTACTAGCATAAGGGGAGCTTATGGAAAGAGTCTACAATTTCACATTAGAGCGAGGACCTTCCATTAAGACAGAATTATGACGATTCAAGGCTTTCATCTTTAATTCCTGAGTCTGAGGTACCAACTTTATTCTGTTGAACTGACTTTTTACAACGAGGTTCTTTTTCACATTGATAATAGAGGGATTGGTACATTGATAGTATGCCATTATATATCTGGGAATGATTTCATCGTCAGAAGAAGATGAATATCGAGTCTCGCCTAGTGGAGTCACCACTTCCCCTTCATAGCCTTCTCCTCCTATGTGATCCTTTCCCCCTGATACCACCCCCAGGGTTAGGATCAGGTAGTGGCTGCCTTCCCCTGGTCACATGGGAGGAGACTTTAGGCTAGTTTTGGTAATGGCTCCACAGGATTCATCACACCACTGACCCCAGAGCAGGGACTGGGACTCCAAAGAGAAGCCAGGGAAGGGAGTCCTTCCCCTTGGTCCTATTGGAAACTTAAACAGCCAAGGATGTCATTTCACCAAAATTCCAGAGGTAGCGAAAGTGACATCACACGGCCCTTGACCCCCCCCGATGACATCACAGGAAGTGAGGTCATTTGACCCCATCCCGAAGTGATATCATGGGAAGCGATGGAGCACAACCTTTCACCCGTTGACAAAACAGGAAGTGGCATCGCATAGCATTGTACACTATGAAAAATAAGATTACGATATCACTATAATGTGATGTATATTTCATAGAAGAATGGATTGCCATATGTATCGTTAAGTTAGTGTGTATAGGCCCATATTACCAAATTACTGTGAATGCAAGCAGACGTCCATGACCAAATGATAATGATGTGTTATTATATACCACTTGCGCTTAAGGGCTTTATATAGAAAAAATATACACCCAATATCACCCAACCTGTGTTGGTACTCATATATCGACCTCAGAAGGATGAAAGGCTGAGTTGAGGCATTTAAGAACAGACTAAATCAGTGACTCACCCCCTGAAGTGTGCCTGAAATAAACCTTTAATGAGTCTAGCAATTGTATAGAATTCCAGAAAGACACATTATTTGGTATTCCTAATCTTTCTCATTTAGGGTCAGTGCTGAAAGTGTTAGACATGTGGCACTTATGTTCTCATCGTTCATTTTTTTTACATTTTTTTAAGGGGCCTGAACAAGAACGCCAGCCACTCTAGAAGTAAAGAGCCACATGGTGCTGTCCACAGCCCAGGAGCTTGCATTAAAAAAAGGGAGACCACAGAGGTCGCAGTTGCGACCTCTGGCGACCCCTAAATGACATCCCTGAAAACAGCGCAACTCAGAAGAAGGGAGTCATTTGATAAAAGACTGGCTGAAACCAGTGACCCAGTGGAAGGGAATAATTCCCCCTGGCCTTGTGTTGAATTGTATAGAATAACAACATGGGAAGGGAGTCTTTCTCCCTGGTCTCGTTTGAAAGTACAAAAATGTACCCCAATAGAAGGGATTCATTCTCCTGGACATTGGATAAAAGACTGGGTGAAACCTGTGAAGTCATACCCCCTGGTTTTGTCTATTGAAAATTAACAATTGTTGGACTCAGTTGAAGAACCAGGAGAAAGGGGCCGTTCTCCCGAAGGAAGCACTTTTTTTTGTTTGTTTATTCTTTAGTTATAGTGTAAGGGTTAGAATAGGATTTGACACAGGACGGTGGAACTTTGATTTGACGGAGGTTCTTACAGTTACTTTGGTTTTACGAAGTTTTACCTCGAGGCAGGGAGATACCTTGTAGAAATAGGGACAGTGAGGTTTTCTACCTAAAAGTCTATAACCAAAACCATGCCACCTTTGTGTCGGTCTGCTCCTTCTAAACCCTTACAACACCTACTTGGATGTCAGAGATACCATGCAAATTCCCACGGTACATGCATTATGACCCCGTGCAGACATCGGAGGTACACCATTTTTTCCTACAGCACTCAAATGGGGATTCCACTTAACAATCAGTGGCACATTTGTATCTCAACAGCACTGGGCTAAAGAGTTCACATAAGGCAATGCCTCCATAAATCGAAGTGCTTTTATTTTGCTCACCATCATTGAATGCTATCGTAGGGCACATCCACTGGCTCCCGGGTGTTTGAAAACAAGAGGAACATGGTGGACAGACTTGGGCTGCAGCATACCCATAATTAATGAGAATAACATCCATCACCATTCTGAAAGCTCAGTCCAGCCTCAGATCCCAAAACCAAACCCAGGATAATAGATTATAAGTAGCCAATCACAATCCCTAACCCATACAAATGCACATGTGCCAACCCTCACAGAAAGCCCATCAGTTACAGGGCTTTATGGGCTCAAAGGTCTAGTCAGGCAGGGTGGGTCTTTGGAGATAGAGGCTGTAGAAGTAGTTTGAGTTTTTGAAGAAAGTTGTGCAAAGAGTTTGGAGAGACAAGGGAGAGAGAGGGTTGGAGGCTAGAGATGAGAAGGGGCAGAGTTATCAGGAGGCGGTTGTTGGATTAGAAAAGCATGATGAGGTTAGAGTTGAACATCAGGGCTGTAGTTGCTTTAGAAACTCAGAAGGAAGTTGATGTGAAGAGTCAGGAGGAAGGGACCCGGTGAGACATGGGGGGGGTGCACCCTTGGGGAGGAGGAACAATTGTGTGTGGTGGTGTCAGAGCAAGGACAAAGAGGTTTTGTGGAGTGTAGAAATGGGTACCCTAAGAGAGGTAGGTGTTCAAGCAATCTTAACCTCACCTGTGGAAACCAGTTGGTTCTTTCTTAAAGTTGGAGAGACCTCCACTTGTATCTACAGTTCATGACAGAGACACGTCTAAAGGAACTACAAGGAACACTTTAGGTCGTTGTATCCCACCATCAACCAGAGCCATGCAGGAAGAAACCCAGTGAGAGTACCTTGGAGCCTGCGAGTGACACTGGTGGGGCTATACCAAACCCTTTTGGACTTTTTAAGGAAACCCTCATACTGTTTGAAGTGTCAAGAAGAGAATGTCTTGATACTTTTTTTTTTTGAGTTTGACGCAGAGGACCTTTTGAGTTTAATAAAAAACATTTTAACCCGAGTTTGTTCAACCTCTTTGTGGGACCCCACTTGGCTATAGGACAATACATACAAAACTCTGCCCCCTTTCTAACAACAAGATTTACATTTGAAAAATAAACTGGAATTCTTGCTTTTAATTATTGCTTTTCGCCAAATTCTATCTTTATAGTTTAATCTGTGTTATGATAATGTATTTAATTTTTATTCTTAACTTATTTAAATATAGCTTGCTGGGAGATGTGACTCGGACAATCACGTGGCTGAGGATGCTGCTGGGAAGTCAGAGTACCCCACACGAGCCTTAGGAGGAGATAGCTGAGGGCTTTGTTAGTTGGTTGTGCGATTAGATCCAACGTCTAATGACATGGGTGTTTGGGCTGATCTATTCAAGTTCAAGCATCCCAAAGAGTGGAATTAAGTGCTAAGGGGTTAGTGCGGGCAGCCAGTTTTGCGGCTAGTGATCTCCAAATAAAACAATAACAAGCTGCTTTTACTGTACATCCTCGCATCTCGAGAAAGCAATAATTATTCTTCTGTATTGTGATCACAGGTCATGGTTAATACTAATAAATACACTGACCAAGGGCTTGAGCTACAATTTTGAAATGGGAACATATTCATCCCTATTTTTTATTTGTATTTAACATATCAGTTGAGCTGTGTGGGGTGAAGCAGGAAACAGGCACGTGTGTGTCCATGTCTATTTTGTACTCCTTATTTTTTGTTGAAATGATTTGCTTGTTTTAGGGAGTAAACCTGGCTGGTACATTGCTTGATCTATAGGGCTGCGCTGATGTGTTGAAGTTGGTTTCCTGGACTCGATACCACGCAGATAAAGCTTATTCGGTCAGGTTGCAGGGTGCTGGCCTCTAGGTGGATTCGTCTGTCTCTTATCATGCAATTTTAGCAAAACACATGCTACCCTACACCAGCTTCGGTTACTGAGGTCCAGCCCATTTTTTAACAAAAGCCCTAAGGTGTAGCCTCCTGTTTCAGGCCCCAGTACTGGTGGCCATCCCTCTTGACACACTTGATCTGCCAAGGATTTGATGCAATTAGGGCCCTTTATGTTGTGAGGGAAGTAGACACACGGATTGCGGATAAACATAACCATTAAGTATGGGTTTGCAAAGGTCTGTGCTCTGTTCAGAAGGGTTAGGCCCTTAGCACTGCTTAAAAGTTCTGGGCATCTCGCTTTAATGTGGGACCAATATCTTTAGTGGTGAAAGCATCTGTACTAGCTGGTTGCGGTAGGCAGCATTTTATGGTCCAATACCTGTGCATTGAGGGAGTTCTTCCAGTAATTATACACTCTGCCTTCTGAACACAATCGATTCAACAGAATCAAAATAGCCATTTATGGGGGCTGTTGCGGGTTGGAGGCCACCATTCTACTGATGTTTGAGAGGCTGTTTTTCCTACCTGATTATGACACAATTCTTCTCTAGTCTATTCATCCTTTCCTTTCTGAATAATCTACTTGTACTGTTGGGTTGGGTTCTGAACATGATGGTTGACACAGTATACTAAATACAAAACCACCCGATATCCTGTGTTGAAATCCACTGAGGGTGCTGCTGAGGATCCTGATTTGTAAAAGAAAAGTGTTTTACCTCCACCCACCATGTCTGTCTTTTGAAAGTCCTCTACCATCGGCTCGCAGGCCTACATGCACCATAATTCAAGAACAAGACCGGCCACGTGGGCTGCTGTTTTCAGCATGGTGGAGGCTATATGTGCAGGCTTCCATGCCATGGATTCGTTTCAGAATTCTGTAGTCTAGTACTGTAATCTCACCCCCTTCCTCACCATGGGTGTTGTAGCAGTTCTCGGATGACCTATGCCGCACATGCCAACTTTAGAGGGCAGGGCTCAGTAGTGGATTTTTCTAGATTGATCATGGGGAACCCCATTACCTCCCTGCAATTGGTAAAAAACTCCAGAAATTAAGCGCCCAAAAGCTTAAGTGGACTCACCCAGATATGCTAGTGCATGCTCCCAAGATGTGTTGCTCAGACCGCCTAAATATCCTGAGGTTCCAGACCAAAGGCATTTGACTTATGGAGATGTAACATTTTAGATACTTGAGCTTTCAGTTTTAAACCTTGATATCCAAGAAAATCTCAGATCGATTGCAAGGTAATTTGGTACCGTTTTGCTAATGGGCTTTGAGGATACAGGTTAGCGCATTTGTTTACCTGGTTTGTTTCGTCACACAAATATCAAGGTGGTTCTGTGAAGTAAAAGGGAGACTGGAGTGATTATGGTGCAGACCTGCATCTCTCTCTCTTGTCTCTAGATTAACATTTTGAAAAGTACACATTTTGTAACTTTTGCACAAAGAAAAATCATGAGATTGCAGCCCCACAGTTGTACTACTTGGGACACAAGAATGACTTGAGTTTTACTACAATTTCTGTTTTTTGAAAATAGTGTATGAAATGTGATTACCAGCATTAGAGTGGAACAGATTGCATTGCTTTTCAGCGTGCTTAGAAGCGATGCATGCATTAGGATATTCTCACGCTCATGGTGCCCATATCCTTGTGACCAGGTACCACTCTTTCATGCTTCCTCCGGCCCAGACCCTTATTCCTGTATTTGATTCTTCAAAGCCTCTCAGCTACCACCTGCCTAACCCTCTCTTTATCTTATTTAAAGAATCCAGTGTCTTGCTGGTGTCCGCGTGACAAACCCCTACCTCCTGACCCGTTTGTCAGTGCAATCCTTGTCACACCACCCTCTGACCCTGCATCACGGAGAAAGTAATGGTACCTGGCCCCATGGTGAGCTTCCCAGACATCCGAAGAGTCCGGTAGGAGACCTCTGGTGCCTCACTACACTTCCTCCAGCACTTGCCACACTAAACGGCTAAAGATGTAGACTAATGCAAATGATCATCTTCTCTGGGTTGGGATCCCCATTTTTTGTTCATGAGAATGTTTCCTTCCAATTGCTACGTCTTCTTTGGCGACCCACAAGAGCTGTATCCACCTCTCCTGGATTTGGCTGTTCCAGTTTTTGTATGTTCTGAGACCCCTGGATGGAGATGCCCAGATTAATCCACCATTCTATCTCCCTGGGTGAGATTCCATCAACCTAACTCTTCTGTAAGAATCGCCAGGATAGAGCTGAAAACCTTCAATCTCCCCTAAAAAAATGATCCTTAATCATGCACCTGCATGCTAATATGAACCTTATGCTAACACTAACCTTTCCCCAAAATACCTTTTCCAAAAGCAGGGTAGCCCTGGAGGAAGCCTCATTAATTCTGTTTATATTAAGCAATTCATGCAAGGTAACATGTGCTTTACTTACCTAAATTCTCAGTTTTTCTGCCAAAGGAGAATGTATACTTCAATGTAATGTCTAACACTTATTTAAGTACTCCTTTTTAT
This sequence comes from Ambystoma mexicanum, assembly GCF_040938575.1. NCBI lineage: Eukaryota > Metazoa > Chordata > Amphibia > Caudata > Ambystomatidae > Ambystoma > Ambystoma mexicanum. Next base: position 923,745,194 of record NC_090930.1, read on the forward strand.
GAACTCTGTTTTATATTTTCTTTATGGTTTTCTTAACAAATTACATTTTTGTCCATGTTCTATTTTTTTTCTTTTTCCAGAGAGCTTTGCTCCATTTGAATTACTCTGTTTATCCAAGGATTGTCCTCCACGGCTTGTTGCTTCGCAATGTCGGATTTTCTTTCAGGTTGGTCTTCTTTATTTATACCATAATGTTTGTAGGTGTGTCTTTATATGATTACATTATTGGCTCATTGTACTTGTCCTTTGTGTGTGCGTTTGTAAAGTATTGGTAGATGTGGTAAAAAAATGCTACAGAAAAAGAAGGGGAGAGGAGAAGCAGAATGATTTGGTTGACATATCAACTGGCCACGTTGTGACAGGCATTCATTGAAGCACAGATTTGTATTTCTTGTATTTCATCCCATTTCAACCAATAAGGTATTGTTTAACTACATTTGTGCTGATCGGGAGTTAGGATGTAGGGAGAATCTATTTTTATGCATGGTGTGTGTGCTCCCCTCAGGCTTTAGATGAGACATGGTATCCCACTTTTCCTTTTAGGGATACCCCTCCATTCCTAATGCCTTAATGGCATATTGTAATAATCCCCTTCAACAATTTTCCAAGTCTGCGGGCAGTACCTTTCAATACCCATCCTTTGTAAGTACTTAGATGAGGAAGAGGGGTGGAGCAATGAAGAGAACCAGACACCACAAGCCAACACAGCGGTCCAGTATTTGGAAGCTATTGAGTAGTACCAGGAAGTTTCATGTGGATACAGCTAATCAGCGAGAGACAGACTCTCTATCGTATGCTGATGCCAAGTGGAGCACGAAAGGCAGAGGCACTGAGAAAGACAGCAGTGAGACTGTAGCAAGGGAGAGAACCATGCAACTGTATTCTGACACCGGTCAAAATCCCAGAAAGGGGCTATCTGGGGAACGCAGCACGAAGGCTCTCACAAGGCTCTGCACAGTGACCGAGCTGACGGAAGCACTGTGCTGAATGCCCGCAGGCAGACGAAGCAGCCAACAGCAGAGGCCAACTGGCTAACTGGACGCCCGCCGAGCCGGCGAAGGAGGAGGAAGGGCAGATGCAAGTAGAAGCCGAACCACAAAAGGAGCCCAGAGAGAGCGAGTGGGGAACCATAGAACCCAGGGATGAATGCCACATCAAGAGTGAAGGAACGAGCATTGTTGCACAAGGGTCAAGGAACCCATCGCTTGTTAGAAGGCAAAGGGAAGCCAAGTACGAACTTTGTTACTAAAAAGGCACTGAACCTAATTTGGAGAGATATAAAGATATGGATGAGAGAAAGAGTGCATAAGAAGAGAGTCTGGCAGGAAAGTATACTAGGCAACGCCAAGTGTGTGGAATGAGCTGTAAAAGAGAATCACAAGGAAGATTCATGCCCTTACGATTTTGAATTGCATTGAATGTGGGGTAAGACTTGGGAGGGGGGTTGTCATTTTCCGTGGAGTGGAGTAAAGCACCGACAGGATGGAGTTATCCTCTTGAACTACAAAGAACTGAGTTATTCTTTTGAACTTTCGATTTGGTGGAGAGAAACCCAGGGAAAGGAACCATTCCCTGGAACTGTGAATATTATCCATTTGGAACTTTTGTTGGATTCGTACCTTTCTTTTATACTGTTAAGGGTATTGCTATTGGCCTTTACAGTGTCTTTTGTGCACTTTAAAGGCCAAGAGCAATGCCCTTAACACCTTAGAGTTACTTTTAAAATGTGAGGGCTAGGATAGCATTTCGGACACAGCACATTTTTGCTTTTGACATCTTGACACAGGACAGACCTTTAGTTTTGGTTGAGGTAGGGAAATGCCCCCTGGATTAGGGACCGTGAGGTATTTTTCAACCCCTTTATCATTTAATAGAAGTCCATAACCACAGACATGAGTTCTGTATCCCCCTCTCATTCCTGGCTCCTCACAGGACCATAGAATCTGGCATGTGCACACAGTTGTGCATGGAGAGATGGGCTATGGCACAAATTGGAACTGGGCCGGGGCACTTATAGGGGTACGAAGAAGCTCAGCCTGGCCATTCTTTTGTGGCGATTCAGTGCCCTTGGGCAGCATGTGTTTGGGATCCCCCAGCCCACTGGGTCTTGAGCCTGTTTCCCCTTCACACAAGGAAGGGGTTTGTCTAGAGGTCCCATTTGTTTGGGCAAGCTTGGGGGGTGGGGGGAGTGTGTGTGTGTGTGTGTGTGTGTCTCTGTCTGTCTGTACCTGTACCTGTTCCTGTTCCATCAGGAAAACTTGGAGCCATCTCCTTGCATCAAGTAGGTCACCCATTCTAATGCTGTGAAGTTCCAACCTCTAATATATACCACTCTTGTTCGCATGGGGAATCTTTCACTCTCCAGTGTTGTGCTATTACCAAAGGTGCTGGCAAATTGAGGATCGCATATGTCTTCCTCCTGGGCTTTGGCCACAATCCGTCTTCGGGGGCCCCCAGTCCTAATACACATTGTCCGACACCTCTCCTAATCTGACTGCCAAACATTTGCACCTTATTGCCAATAATGGCTTTCGAAAAGTCTTCAGACAACTCCACCATATATGAACCGAATCACTCCGTCCTCCACATTTACACCAGCACTCCTGTGGTGTTCTGGTGCTCATTGAATGCAGCCCTGCTGGTGTTTAATGCCACTGAGCCATGTTCTTTTACCAAATCTCTCTTGTCTACATGTCCCACAATAGCTGTTCCCAATCTTCTGGATCTATGGGCTTCCCTACTGCCCGGTCCCATCTAGTCATATACGCGTTCTGTGGAATGGGCGCACTATCTATCAGAAGTTTATAAATAGTGGAGACCAGCTGACCATCCCCCAGAGTAGAGATGAGGTATTTCTCAAAATTAGTGTGGCCGCTTTGTTACTTGGGGTCAGCAGCGAGTGTCTGAGCTGCAGGTACTGCAGTCTTTCCCTTTCGCTCAATTCCAGTTCCAATTTGCATTTGCTCAAAAAATGTAATTCTTTCACCATGGAACATGTCCCCATCTTAGTACACCCCGCAGCCTTCCAGCTTGAAAATGCGCCGCACATCATCCCTGGGGAGAATTGGGGATTGTGGAAAAGTGGGGTAAATGGGGAGGAAATTATGTTAAATTGTGCAAGTGTACAGCCTTGTCCCGTGTGTCTCCCAATAATCCTTTGATCGCGCTTTTGTGCATATTTTGTGGTCTGTCCCCTTTGATCAACCCCATGACTTGTTTTAGAGAGGTGTCTATTACTGCTCTGTCCATAAATACCCATATCCTTTCAGGGTATCCAACAAACTAGTCTTTAATTACCCTCAACTAAGCTAGTAGCGCCATGAGTGTCTTCAATGTGACCCACGGGGGCGTATTGTTCCACACAAAAGCTGTGAGCATCTGTTTCAGTGATTGGAAAAACTGATGGGGAATATGGATCGGAAGTGCTTGGAAATAATACAGAATCCAAGGCTGATTCACCATTTTAAGGGTATTGACTCTCCCGAGCCATGAGACCGACAAGGGGCCCCAGTTGCTCAGTTGGGCTTTGATGGATTCCAGCAGGGGGCGATAATTCACACCAGCTAGTGTTTTGGTGGGCATCACCCCTAATAGTTTAATGCGCTGTGGTGCCCAACGGAACAAGGTACTTTGTTGAGCGCTCGCCAGGGAGTCCCCTGTAAGTGAGAGGTTTGGAATTTCTGATTTTGTGATGTTAACTTTCAGTCCTGCCATGTCCCCAAAGGCCTCTATTGCCGGTATTGTTGCTGGTAGGGAATGCTCAGGGTCTCTGAGAGTGAGAAACATTTCTTCTGCAAATAAAATTACCTTATGGTGTCACCCCCAAATGGGATCTCCCGGGTTTCCCCCTGTGGTCTGATCCTAGTAAGAAAAGGTTCTAAGTGAATCTCATAAATAAGTGGGGACAGGGAGCAGCAGTTCCCGAATTGCTCTAGTAACCTCCTCTACAGTGATATCAGCCTCAAGTTGCTTGCCTCAGGAGATCTTCTGCAATAGTACGCGCGCAGATAGGTCTCCTGTAGGGCTTGATTGGGGCCATCTGAGAAGTAGAGGGAGGCGTAAAATGAGACAAATAGTTTCATAATATTTTGTGTCGTGGTCACCGTGGGGGGTTGTTATGTCCTTTTATAATTTGCAGTGCCGCTTTTTGTTTCAACTGGCACACCAGCAATCTTGTCAGCTTTATTTGCCTTCACATAATATCTCTGGTGCAGATATAACAGCTCTTTCTCTGCCTTCCTAGAGTGGAGCAGGTCGAGCTTGCCCCTGAGGTTTGTATGTGCCCTGCAAAGTTTTGTCCCTGCATCAGTTTCCATCTTGCGCATTACGTCTTGGAGCTCCTGCTCTAGGTCTGTTTCTAGCGCCCTAACTTGTTTTGCCCTTGCTGCCTGCATCGAGATAAGGTCACCCCTAAAAGTCACCCCTAAAGGCGCCCAATAGGGAGTTTTCTGACACCTCTAAGGAGGCGTTGAGTGTGAAGAAATCGCTGATTTTGATTTCCATCTCCTCCCTCGGTACATGATCATCCAGCAGTCCCTGGGGGAGCGACCACTTCCATAGCCCTCGCTTCTCAGTTGGCAGGTTGATTGTGATTGTTAAGGGGGCATGGTCGGATAATAATAGGGTAGCTCTGATGCCCAATTCACTAATGCTATCCAACAGGGATACTGAAGCTCAAAAGTAGTCTATACGGGAAAAGGATTTATGCACATGTGAGTAGAAGGTATAGCCCTTCTCTATCCCCTTGTGTGCCACCCAGGCGTCTTTCAGAGCCAAGTGATCCATTTTCGCACAACAATCTCTGGTAGGAGGGGGCTGCCCATGGTAGTTGCTTGTGCTTCTATCTCTCTCCGGGTCCAAGGCCAGGTTGAGGGATGGGTATCTGAAGGGGCGAAAGGGTACAGTACTTGGATGTTCAGTTGGATGGTGTTTTCCTAGGGGTCTTTTGAGTGTGATGGAAATGGGTATCTTGAAGTTCTGTTTTATCGATGGGAATATCCTGTGTTGTGCAAGGGTGGCTGGGGGTCCAGTGATGTGGTTATCAAGGTATGAACTTGGGTTTTAAACTAAGGTTGTGCCTGGAAAACGGTGTAGTGTATGCAATTGTGGTAGGATGGTGGTGATCTGTGGCTCTTGTATAGGGGCTGCCTAGTCTTCATTTGGTCATATGTGTATATTGGGGTTCTGGGTGTGCCAAGCGAGAATCTGCTTGTTCTATGAATTTGTGTTATTTACTTTGTGTTTGTGTTTGGTGGGTCTCTGTGGTATATGGGTGTTTGTGTTGTCGTGAAAAAAGTGACCACTAATTATCCCGGTGAAATGGTGAACAATTTATTAGTAAAAAGCAAGTAACAGGGCTAAAGAAACAAACAACTGTATGAAACTTCGACGCAAGTGAGAACCCCCTTCCCTCCAAGTACTGTTCTCTTACACCGAAAGGAACACGTGCATTTGAATGGAAGTGGAAGTCCAGACAGGGCAAGGAATCATTTTGAAACAATGCTACAACCAGGGAACAGAGGCCCTCTATCCTGATCTTTGATACCATCTGCATTCTTACATGTAAGGCGGTGTTATCGGAAAGGACAGCATAAAGTGATACATTTAATGAGGCTGGATATATGCCTCAAAGGTTCACACATGGTCTGAGGCAGACGAGCATGCTTATAGTATGATGACTTCCGTCTACTAAACCTGCTTTTCCGTCTACTAAAGCCGCTATTCTTTGGAAAGCACAAGCCTGAAACACACTTAGAATAAGCCAAAAAGGAAAATGTGTCCGAAACAAGAGATGTGGAGGTGAGCATAGCTACACAGTAGCCAACGTGCCTTCATTGCAAAGACATGCACAGCAAAGCCTAAAGTCTTACTTCGCACAAGCAAGAGACGCTTGTTTAAACATGGCAATTTGCAGTACCTATTTGATATTATAATGCAGCAGCTTATTAGGAGCGTAGATAACATTTTCAATTCCAGATTCCCCACCCCTACTATCCTAGGGGTCAAAATTAAGATTTAATAAGCAGGAGCTAAAAGCAGCTCCTGGGTATCCAGCATTAACCAGTGACCAGGATCTTCCTGGGGAACCAGGAGCTAGTACATAGCATTCCGCAAATCTAACTTCCAGATAAGATGCAAACAAATTCTTTATGGACAGTGATGCTTTAAATGTTGTATAGATGTATCTTAATGGTAAGCGTTTGTTTGGCATCAGTTGGCCTGGGGAGCCAATCGTAGCTGCTTGTAGCCATTGGTGTCAAGCTTACCAGGCTCTTCCAAGCCTCAAGCAGGAGCTAAATGGCTCTCGGCTCTCCTCAGTTTTGAACCCTGCAATCTTTAGTCCCATTACATATATCGCTGAGGGAACAAACATCACATTCTGGCATGTCATAACATATTATTTCTTCTGTAGCTTGACCCAAAAGCACGTTGGCCGTCTGAGAGAATTCAGAGCAGGTGTTGGATGCTTGATAATGGAGACACTTGCAAACCATCGACAGGCCATTCAGACTTATAATTATGACAAGTGCTATGAGTAAGAGCTGACCAATAAATGCACCCAGAGGTTTCAAAAGATCCTCGACCCAAATGCCCAGGGAGTCTCCAGACTGGTAGGAGGTTAACAGTGTGGGGAATGTGGGGAATTGATTGCTTGATTAACTGGGTATGAAAGCACAACACTCACTCTTCACGATTTCGAAAATGCCACCTTGTGAGGCTAGAAGAATATCTAAAGCCATACGGTTCTCGAGCACCATGGTTCATGTGGTTACTTGTTATCTGGATAATATAGACAAGGAGGCAGTGGCATTTTCAGTATCCTCTACTAAACGTGACAATTGAGTCAAACGGTCTCTGTTTATCTTGGTTCTGAGGGCTGGTATGAGATCTCCGTCCCCAACAACAGTTTTCCCAGGTAATTGTTCTCCGGAGATGGGGCTGAGCGGGAAAGGTGGGAATATGACAACTGTAGGCAGAGCATACCCCTCTGTAACAACTCTCTCCCCAATTAATTGGCATACAGGGATATGGTTTGTCCCCAATCCTTGAATATTCAGATTCAGAAAGGTTTGTGGCTAGGAGATAAAAGATTGGTTCAGTTCATCAGGGCAGGTGATGGGTGAGGCACAAGTGAAATACGTTTGCTAGGCCAAAGTTTTGTAGGCTCTGTGAAGTTGAAGCAAAGCAAACATTGCTGTTCAAAAGTTCCAACAGAAATCTAGTACTCAGAGAAGAATTCCTTAGTTCAGTTTGTACTCGAAAGTGCAAGCTACAAGTTCAGACTAAAAGTATCCGAAGTACCAGAGCCAGGTGCATATAAGTGTCATTATAACGAAAAGAATGACCAGCAGGTCTTAACAACAGGGACCATAACTTGCATGTATCGGTGAATCAATGGTGGTGGCTTCTACTCTTTTCCATTGCACCACAATCTCTGGGGGGATTCATTGTTGTTGAGGGGACGAGTCCAGGGGCGAGTGGCCTGGCCAGTTACCACTTTGTTCAACACTGTTGGGTCTCGAGAACTCTTCCAAAGGATCGCACAGCATACCTTTTTAGGGGCTGTGTTGTGAGATCAAGGGGCCAGGCACTGAAGGTGGTATGCCTGAAAGGAGGTCTGAATTTAGGTTGTTCCTTCCAGGGCCTCGACTGCTTGATGAAGGAGCCTTAGTAATAGCTCCCACAGAGACCTCAAATGTGGAAGAGGTTCAGCCGCTCCAAGTCCTGGTTCATTACGTGAGCATGCAGAGTGATCGAGGCCCAGATCCTCGTCTTCTGGTACTACCCACTCAATTCCAGAAGTACTGGAAGAGTCTGAAATTGGTAAATGGCCGGCAGCGGCACAGATGGAGGAGCGTGTGGTCGTGGTGGAACTGGAGCCAAGCTGAGGAAGTTTGGTCAAAGCGGGGATGATGTTGGCCGGGCTGGTGATTGTGTGGCAATGTGCTGCATGAATCCAAGCTGGGATCCCAACACACTTTACAGCAGTGTTCGTAGTCAAGAGAAACTGGAATGGGCTGCGCCCTTGGGCTGGAGTGCCAATTTCCACTGATGGACCTTCACCAGTACATAGTGCCCTGGCTGTAGAGGGTGACAGGACTCAGTAGCTGGTCTAGGCAGGGTTTCATGGACCCTAGTATGTAGAATCAGACAATTTTAGGCAACATACAACAGTATTGGAGTAATGCATCATCCTCTGAAGGCAAACTTTGGATGTGCGGGAACTGCTGGAGTTGCAGTTCCCATTCTAATGGGACGACCTGCAAGGATTTCATGGGCAGACGGTTTGTGTTCAACTTTTGGGATTATTGTGCATGGCAAACGGAGCTAAAGGCAAGGCTTGGGTCCATTTCATCCCGGTCTCTTTACACACTTTAGACCGCCTCAACTTAAGATCCCCATTGCATCGTTCCACATACGAGCCGGACTGAGGGTGGCAAGCGCAATGAAACTGTTGAACTATTCCTACAACTTTGCCCACTTCTTTAATAACCTGACCAGTAAAATGAGTGCCTCAGTTGCTATCTATACTTAGAGGAAATCCAAATCGGGTATGAACTCCGCCAACAACATTTTGGCCACTGTAATACCGTCTGCCTTTCTACATGGGTATGCTTCTACGCACCCAGAAAGCACGTCCACTATAACCAAACAATGTGTAAAATTCATGCAGGTGGGGAGCTGCATGAAGTCTCTGCATGTTCAGGAAGGGTCTTCCGGTACTGGATGCGAAGGCAGGCTTGTATGTACCGCCTCTCTCAATATACTGGGTCAAACATGTAATACAATTCGCCCAATAAGTTTAGTGGCTAAACCAGGGGCCATCCAATCTTGATGAAATAAGGTAATCCTAGCATTTTTACCTGAATGGGATAAGCCGTGAGCTTCACGGACCAGATAGTGGAGGAGTACCTTGAGTGCCACCAGGCGGTCGTCTGGTGAACGCCACATGTAACCTATTTCGAGTTTACAATACCGTTGGGTCCAGCTCACCGTTTTAGCTTCAGGGACCTGGTCTTGGAGGTTTGCAAGACTGGACCGGGAGTTGATTGGTGACCATTGGACTGCACTAAAATCAAGAAATTCATTAGGAGCCAGGGGCCCATTTAAGGCTGCTGAACGAGCTGCACCTTCCACTAGTATATTTCCTTGTGCTGTGAATGACTGAGAGGGATCATGCGCCTTGCATTTAACAATAGCTACAGCTACAGGAAGTAACAAAGCATTCAATAAAGCTGGCATATATTGTCCATTCAATATTGGGGTGCCTGTGGAAGTTAAATACCCGCACTAACTCCACAGTCGTGGATAACCCTGTGGGCATACCTGGAGTTAGTACAGATCATAACAGATCTATCTCGGGCCAAGGCACGGATGAGGGCAACAAGTTCGGCAAACTATGCTGATTTTGACATTGGTAATCAGACAGCATAGGGGGGATGGTACATGCAGAATAACCAGAGATCAACTCCCCAGTTTCTAGAAGATGGATGCAAGATCCATCGACAAAGAGGATCAGATCTGAGTATAACAGTGTGCATATCTGACAAATCAGCATGTGGGGGACATGAGTGTCTCCACTATAACCTTAGAAAGGAATCGGGGTTCAGGACTGAACATTGGTCTAAAGTTACATTGGACGCAGAAATAAGAAACATTTCATATCGGGTAAGATGGGAGTCGGACACATGCTGTGTCTTGCCTTTAAGCAATAGTGAGAACACAGCATGGGGAACTGCAATCGTGACAGGATGTCCCTGTACTAGTGAATCAGTCTTTTCTATTACCAGTGCAGCAGTGGCAATGGCTCGCAGACAGGCTAGACGTCTTGATCCAAAGCTATGCTGTGTTAGGGTACAGGGTGATGCTTAACACCATGTAACACACCTTGCGCAAACCCGTTGCGCTTGTTCCAATAGAGCACAAAAGGCTTATTATAATCAGGCACACCTAAAATCGGAGCAGTTGTAAATGTTTCCTTAATGGTGACTAAGGCTTCTTCTGCTTCCTGAGGCCATGGCAGAGGCTCAGTGGTCTAATCATGTGGCAGGTTCTGAAGGGACTCTATGGATACATATTCCGAAACCCACTGTCTGCAGTAACTGACCATCCTGATGAACTATCCCATCTGCTTTGTAGTCTGGGTCTTGAGAACTTTCTGGATCCCTGTAATCCGGTATTGAGACAAATGTCTTTCCCCAGCTGAAATCTCATGGCCCAGGTATCGCACACAGGGCAGACACAACTGTTACTTGTCCTTTGATGCCTTCTGACCCTTTTCAGCAAACGCATTCAACAGAATGAGAGGTTCTTCCCCACATACTTCCATGGAGGGGGAGGCTAGGAGCAGATTGTCTACGTACTGCACCAGCATCAACCCTCCTTGGAACCGAGTCAAGCTCTTTATTTGAAATTTGGGAGAAAAGAGTAGGGCCTTCTATGTATCCCATTGGAAGCCGAGTGAACGTGTATTACGTGGATTTATGAGTAAATGCTAACAAATACTGACTTTTGGGATGTATGGGTATGGTGAAAAATGCTAAACAGAAATCCACAACAGTGAAATAGTTGGCTGAGTAAGGAATACATGACAAGATAGTGTCTGGATTAGGTGCAACAGGAAAAGATGCTAACACAGCTGCATTAACTGCACATATGTTCTGAATAAAATGATAAACCTCTTTACCTCGCTTCTTTCTAGGTAAAATCGGAGTATTGCAGGGGCTGCATGTTGGTACAATAATACTTTGTTGAAGAAGGGATTCCATTACTGGGCAAATGCCTTCAGCCTGTCGAGAAATAGGATACTGAGGTACACATGGTATGGGCTTGGCAGGATTTAGAGTAATTTTGACTGGTTCACCATTAAGCATATAACCAGTGTCATTTGCATGGGTTGGCCATAATTTGACTGGGACTCGGTCCAACAGTTCCTGTTGCAGGCAGGGCGTGTCTGGCTATTCTGAAAGGTTTGATTGGATAATTTCCTTCAATACTGCCAGCAGCTCATGCTCTATGTCAGCGGGGATGCCAAAGAAAACACTATCAGGGAACAGTAAATGGAGAAACTTAGCTTACACAATAAATCCAATCCAAACAAATTCACAGGTGAATAGGGACTCAGCAAGAAGACATGTTGGTCAAAAATGGTATCTATCGTGAGCATAAGCGTAGTAGACACAGGATGGGGTATTGGCGTACCCCCCTATACTGTAAGGAAGGCATGGTATCAGCAGTAAGGCAGACATAAGTGACCATAGTTCAAGGGTGTTTATTGAACTTCATAAAGGATTTGAAAAATGCCTATCTAATCTGAAATCTAAAAATTAAAGCAAGTTACGACCATCAAATAATAATAATGCAGTCCTGCTGGTGTCTTGTCAAAACAAAAGGGCCTATACTATAAAAAAAAAACAACTATTGCCAATCCTTAACTCTAAATACAAATAGTGTGGGAAACAATGTTATGTAAAAGAAAGAAGTGTTCAAGAAATTATATGCCAGGATATTCAGGCCTTTGGCCTCCCTTCACCATGTTTTCAGCACAGGACAAGGTGGTATACGTTAGTTTAGCACAGTCTCTGGCTTCTCTAGCACAAGGGCACAGTACAAACATTAGCATTAGGGCCTTTCGTGCCAAAGTCTCTTTGCCTTTCAAAGTCTCTTATTTCAGAGTGCCTGATGCAACAATCAATACGTTATTTTCCTCTTAGGATTTCACAAGTACTCAATTTCTCAGGTGATTCACTAATCACCTCAGATCCCCCTCAGCTGGGCTCAGATCCTCTTTAACACAATGTTCATAGGATTTTGATGTATCCATTTTGTCTTTTGATCCCCGGATCCCCCTCAGCCGGGCTCAGATCCATTTTAACACAATGTTCAATCAGTCTCCCTACGCTGGGCTCAAACCAATTTATTTAACTCCTACACAAACTTGCTTTAACCCAAAGCTTTCAATTGATCTCCCTTGTTCGGGCTCGGAACAACTTTATTTACTTTGTCTTGAACTTTCTTGGCAGTATCAACATCGAAGACTTTTGATTGTGCACAGGATTTTGCTTGACCCACCACAGGACCACTTCAATGCACAGTTTTGTGACTCTTTCACCTTTGTCAACTTTGAGTTGGATACCTTACAGAGACCTTTTGAATGAGCTTGCACGCAGTGCCGGACCACTCTATCAAAGGTATCATATATTGGTTTCAAAGTTCAATCACTCATCTGTTGTTCAATGTTACGCCTTGGTTATCGCATGTGTTTCATACACTGTTCGCTTCAGCGCTCACCATACATTGTTGCTGGCTGCAACCTTGGTTTCAACGCACACCGGTCTGCTATCGGTCTCCCCAACTCACCGGCTGTGTTGATTTCACTGGCGTTGTTGTTGTAGGAGCCAAGGGCAGTACCACGGCAGCAGGGGATTCTCCCTGCCTTGATTATCGACGTGGGAGGGCCCCAGGTACCTCCGACACAATGCAGGATTCTTCAGTCTGGTTTCCTGATCTTAAGCTTTCTATTCTCGAGGTTTCGTGAAAGTAACGGTTCCTTGTTGAAAAGGTCAAGGGCACTTCCCTCCTTGCAAACGCCTTCTGTTTCGCTTTCTTTCTCTTCATGTCATCTTGGAACTGCTGTTTCCTCGTGTGCTTTGCCTTGCTCAGCGTGTGCTCTTGTGCTCCGCAGTTTTATCTGTGTGGGGAAGTGTAATGGAAGTCAGGTGTGCGTGATGGTCAATAATTACCTGACCCTGCATGACCATTGTACTGGGACAGGTCAGGTGTGCGGCTCAGGTGTTAGTCAGTTTTCTCTCATGCCGAGCTCTCCGTGAGAAAGTGTTTGTGTTGTGAAAGTGGGGCGGGCGATTGAGTTCCTAAGTATCCTACCTGAAAGGATAGAGTAAAGGTGTTAGGGAAGGGGATACCGCATATCGCAATCCGGTCTCACACACCCCAAGGACCCCCACCAGAAACTCGATCCAAAAGCGACGGCTGTGTCCTGGCCAGATAGATGACAGATCCTCTGCGACTAGCGGGTGAGACACCTTTAGGTTTCTTACAATACCTATAGCATTAACAATTTCATCAAAATGAATCGTTTGTGAAAACTCAGAAGCTTGTAGTGTGGAACATGATGCTCCGGTGTCAACCAAACATGAAATCATTTGACAAGCAATAACACAATCAACATACAGGGCATTAGGAATCAATCTATATCAGTGATGTAGCAAGTTCTGAGAACCCTTGGCAGTGCTTACCATCAGTCTGAAGTGGTGGCGTTCGAGGTTGGAACCTTGTCGGTTGGCTCTCCGCTTCAACCGTTCTACTGAGGCTGATGTGGACACTCGACTTTCCAGTGTACAAAACTCTTTACAATAGTTGCACTGAACATTGTATGTATTTGTGTAATACCTCTCAGCAGTTTTCCCTGGTTCAAATGTATGGGGTGCTCCTCCATCTTCCTTACCGCCCTGCCATGGGCGAAACCCTTCCCTTCCTTGGGGAGGTTGTAAACTATGTACCTGCAACACCTAAGTTTGTCTTCAGTAGTTTGCTTTTGTCTTTCGACCTTTTCATGAAATTGTTGTGCAGCTAATAAAACCTCTACCAGACCCTTTCCTTCCCATCCTATTAGCACTGCCTTAATTCCTTCTGATACATTGGGTTGCAAAGCCATAACCAAATGAGCCACCACGGCTAAGAGGCGCTATTAGGACTGCATCAACAATCCCAGAGTATTGTTCAAAGCATTGTGTCAAACATTCAATATATTCCACAGGATTGTCACCCTTGACCTGCTTGCATGCATTAATTTTAGACCAATCAGTTAGAGGACACGTTTTAGTGATTATTTGTACCAGCCTATCAGTAAAGATGATCGGAACCCTAGCAGTGGAAAGTCCTTCAGCTGGACAATTGGCGCACACTTTCAGCAGGGTCAAAGTATCTGTGGGCAGCACTGCATGCAAGAATTGATTCAAATAAATACACATAGGGTGATTATAACCTTGAGCTCCTCTTGAAACTTAATGGGATCTTCTTGTATCTTTGGGAATCTCTGAACGATATTAAGCAAATGAGTAGCGCTACAGGGGGCAGTAACTAAAGTACCACCTGCTCCAGTTAGCTATCTGAGTGGAAATGCATCAGTACTGGTATTGGATGTTACATTTGGGAACCCTTCAAACGTGGCTGAGGAAGTTGAAAAAAGTTTAGTAATATGAGCTTGTATTTCAGGGGTAAATGCTCCACCCTTAGGGTTTGGACTTATGATATGTTGGTGGTTGTGTAGAGTCTGGGCTAATAAATTGATGATTAGGTACAGCATTTAAAATAGCAGGGTTATAAGTGTCAAGGATATCTTCAGGACCTTCCTTTAGCGGGTGCTCCCCTTGGATTACGGGATATAATTGTTTGTACCCGGCTTTATAAGCCGGTACCTGCGGGTTGGAATACTTAATATTCAGGGACTTAACTTGCTCCTTGAGATTTTCCTGGTTATCTTTCAGTGCCTGGGTCTTGTACTCAGTCTGTCTCTTGGTAGCTTTGGCATATCAATCTAGATAACTGTCCCATTGAGGTTGGTGTGCACATGCACCTTTCTTTACTGACGCTTATGTAGGTTTGTTATCTTATCTAGGTAAAATTTGCCTTTCTGAGGAAAAGGTCTTGGTGACTCACTCTATGTATATTCATGCCTTTTATCCAGGTACTTGCATGCTTTGGGTGAGTAGTGAGTAAACATGAAGTGTGCTGGACTTCCTTTAGGAGGAAGTGGCACTTGTTTAGACTGCCATGAACCCATTCTCACAGGGGTCAGATAAGGTATGACTTATTACTGATCCAGGTTAATTCCTAACTTAGTCTGCCTTGTGATGCTACTGTGTCCTGTGGCTGGTGAAGTTGGTACCGCTCATAGCTGACCGCTCTGTCACATCTATCCGGAGGCTCAGGGGCCAGCAGCTGATCTCATTTCCACCCCGTACAGACATTTCAGTGACACCCACAGGTGTTGATCAGATTCAGATGACTCTGGCACACATCCTATATCCCTGTTACACTACCCACAATGCAGAGTGGTATTTAGCGTGTTCCAGAGACTTGGGAAGGTGAGAGTCAAAGACAAGAAGCATAATCGGTAGAAACATTGCATGTTATAGCTCCCGTACTAAGATTGAGGAGAGTGTTAAATATAAAGCAGGGTTACAAATGAGTTTCACATTTAGGGTTTCAAGTATCATAGTACGGGTTATAAAAGGACAATTCATGGGCCTCTCATTCAAAATATCTTCTTCACACTCATACAGAACAGATCCATTCTAATCCCTGATCGATACTGCACTACTCTAACCAGCTCATCAGTCTCATGGTCTCTTAAATCAGTAGGGAGCATGGATGCGTTGCTTTTACTTTCTAGTCCAAACTGCAGTGGCCAACTGCTTTTACTTTTTATTATTCAGATAAATGGTTCTGTAGGCAGGGTACCTTCCTACTTGTATCCTTGAAGAATCCCAACAGATTTTCAGATTCCAGACTTCAGAGATTACCCTAAGCCGTTACAGACAATGCAATATAAGCCATGACAATGCACTGATGCAATCACCTGTGTTCACCAATGCACAATTTTCGGTCTGCTCTTCTGCATCTGCTCCGTTTACCTTCCCCGAGTCTCTGGGAGCTCTCTCAGCTCTACCCTCTGATGAAATCGTCTCTCCTGCGCCCAAGCCTGGTGACCCTTTGACTTGGCCGCACAGCAGCAGGAATCTGACGTTGCATGCACCAAAATTGTTCTGGAAAAATAACCACTGACTAGTCCGGTGGACTGGTGAACAATTTATTAGTAAACAGCAAGCAACAGGATAAAACAAACCAACAACATTATGAAACTTTGAAACAAGTGGGAAGCCTCAAACCTCTGTTCTCATATACCCAAAGGAACACATCAATTTCAATGGAAAGGGAGGTCCAGACAGGGCAAGGAATCATACTGAAACAATGTTACAACCAGGGAACAAAGCCCCTCTTTCCAAGTCTTTGATACCAGCTGTGTTCTTACGTGTAAGGTGGTATTCTCAGAAAGGACAGCATGACATGATCCATTTAGTGAGGCTGAATATACTCAAAGGTTCGCACACGGTCCGAGGCAGTCGAGCACTCTAATAGTATGATGACTTCTGTCTATTTAAGTTGCTTTTCCTAGGAAAGTGGGAGCCTAAAATTTACTTACATGCCAAAAGAGAAGCCAGAGATGTCGAGGAGAGCATATCTACACACTAGATGAAGAGCCTTCATTGCAAAGTCTTGCATCGCACAAGCAAGAAACAGTTGTTTAAACATGGCATTTTGCAGTACCTACTTGATAACCCAATGCAGCAGTATTTTAGGAGAGTAGATAAAATGTTAAATTCCAGATTTTCCCCCACAGTGTTTGTGGAGGGACCTTTCTAATTGAGGTTGCTGAAGACACACTTTACTTTGTGGATTTAGCATTGCTTATTTTCTCTGAGGCAGGAACAAGGCCGCCTGTGGAAAGTGGTGCCTTTTAGGAGTTCTTTATTAACACTATTATTTAATTTCTGTGCGCAAGTCGATTTTCATTGTAAAGCATGTCATATAGCCGTTCTGAGTCCTGTAAAGGAGAGCCGCGAAAGTACAATGGTGTGAGTTTCCTGGATGTGCTGTATTAAAAAAGGTGGTTTGTTGTGTGATTATTGGAGTGCTATATGGAGAGCTTGTGGCTGATGGCAATTTATTATGGGTCAGTGTGTTTCCTTGTATTCGGGCGCACTGTACGTGGATACAGGATATGCCACAATAATCAAAATGTGGAGAATGGCGTGTCTAGGTTTTTTGAGCGCCTCAAGGATTGTTACATTTCAAGCTGTTAAGAGCGTGCAGTTCATTAACAGATTGCTCAAAAGATTGGTCAACCGTCAGTCTCTGGTTTGCATCCCTGCAGTGCCTACAGGGCCATTCGTTCTTTAGGAACATGTGCAGCTCAAAACATTAAACTTTTATCCTGTGATAGCAAGCCCCCGATCAGGCTGCAACACAAAGTCTGTGTACTTGTGTAGTGGAAACAATTACAAATATGTTGTTCTTTAAATGTGGGCATCCCTGACATGCGGTAAATGATGGAATATGTGGGTACTATCCATGTTGATAGTCAGGGCGCAATGCAATTTGCTCATGTATCAAAGACGTTCTCCGCAGGGCCAAACAAATTGAAATGTTATGTAGAGGTGCACGTTTTCTCCGTGGACCACCTACTTTTTTATCTTGTATGTTGCCAAGAAAAATCTCATAATTTCAGCGTAGAAAGTACTTCAATTAAGAGTTTATCAGCTATGGAGGTTCAAAAATCATAGGCCTATTTTGCCTACTTTGGGTCTCCTTGCTGTACGATATATTTATAAAACACGTATGAGATTGTTGAAGAACTGATTGGTGCAGGATCATTTGAATGGTGGGCCGAACAGGGAAGTAGCGTTTTTGGGGTTCAAGGCAGTGGCTGACCAGCGCATGCTAGGTAGTCAGACCAGTGTTGTAGCAGGGGTAGGGATTGTGTAATGTCAGAGATTCAGACACGGGAGGGTCAATTTATAGGAGACGCCACCGATTTAGGCCTCCTACTTTTTGTCACACAAACCTGCTGAGATTTTCAGAGTCGCTGAGAAACGTGAATCTGGGAAAGAAGGTGGGTCCTTGGACTTTACAGAAATGTTTGGATACAATTCCAAACAAAAGGGCCCTTTACAAGTTCCATCCAAGTGGGATTGGTGATGAATCGTGCAAGTAGTGTCAGAACTGGTTGAAAGCAGTTCAACTGCAAGTGACTGTGGCAACCTGATAGGTTGAGGATGGAGGAGCAGTGTGTTTGCTTGAAACCTCTTTTAACTTGAGGGAAAGATGAGATACATCTTAGGAGAAAACTGTTCATATTTTCCTTATATATCATAAAATAGTATCAAAGATACAAATCAGAGCACTAGTATTTACAAAAGGATTGGGGCACCCTCTCAGCATGGGCAGTGAGGTGTTTGTGCAACATGCATATGTTGAATCGAAAGAACCTGGTCATTTAGGTATGATCATGACTTGTGAGCACTTATGGGCCACACCCAAGACAGGAGTGCCTGGCGATGTTGCACTGCAAAGTTTGCAGCAGATATTCCTTGGGTTCTGTATTAAGAAGTACTCTGCCAAACGTGACTGCTCCATCACTGCCCTTGTAATTGGTCCTTTTTAGATCATAGGTAGTACTTTGCCAGTACCCATTGAAGCAAAAGAGCAGAAGTATTTTGTTTACTATGTCTATGGCTAATATTCTGTGTCTGCAAATACTAACTTGCACACATTTATTTAAGTAATTGCTGGGTGTATGTAGGGCCCCCATGTATGTAGTGTATTCATGCCATAAATGTAAAATGCAATGAATTGCATACACAAAATATATAGGCTTTGTCAAAGCTTGTGTTATCTGTGACCTGAAAATCTCAGACCAAACATATTCTGATCTACTTGAATGACTGAAAGATACATTTGTTTTCCAACAAAGGGACCTCATTTTTCTCAGTAAGGAATTACTGGAAATTAGTCCGAAATAGGATTGTCGATGATTTGCAGGTACATTTTATTGGAAAACATGACTAAAGTATTATCGCAGTGTCACTTTTAAGGTCTGTGGCGGTCTGGAAGAAGGAGCTGGACACCTGGTGGACATTTATTTAGACTATAAGAAAAAGGCATATCTTTGCCTATAGCTAAAGGGATTACCCAGCCTCTCTAAATAAACAAAAGGTGCTCATCTGTCGTCAGGAAGTCCACAAAACATAAGTCCTCCCTCCAAATCTAGTTCTACCTAACCCTACCACTAATATGAATAGCTCAAATGTATACCAAGATAATATCTCTCTTCTCCTGGTCTGGTCTGGTCTTGTCTTCTGGTACATTTGTTATAGAAATATCTTTGGTCAAAGAATCTAAGTTTCTTGTCACAATCTTCCTTTATATCTTACTCTGGTCTTTTGTTCCCTCTTCAGGGTTCTGTTTAGAGTAGTGTTCCTTGAGATACTGTCTCTCTGTTTTATCCTTGCTTGCATGTCTCTCCCAGATTTTAAACTCAACCTTCCCCAAGATTGTTGGGACTTTATCCAATTTAAATCGTACCCCTGCTGGCTTCGTGTTATTGGATTTTCTCTTATTTTATCTTGCTCACTTAAAACTTTTGTCTCGCAGCTCTTTTTACTTGTCTGTGCAACACTTTTTACTTGTCTGTATGCCGTGGTCTCTCCACCCCCATCCCCCACGCTGAGCTTGTGGGGACTTTCTGCTTCTTCCCAGTGCATTTGTTTCCACTCTTTTATTTTGCCAGTCAGGGTTATTCATTAGGTTTTTAATAAGTCTTTCATATCCCCAGTCAAACTGTTTTATTGTTCGTATTTTGTCCTTTTGACTGGGCCAAGTTTCTCTGTTCATATAATGTGGCCCCGGCTGCTTCTCGGTTTTCCCGTTCTCCTCTGTACCTTCTTGTATGCAGGGGAATGTTGCGGAACTCATCATTTTCTTGGGTAGCCAACTGTGGTCTGGCTTCACCGCAGTTGCTTTCGCTGGCGTTCCGTTCCAGGTTTCACTGCAGACTACTTCCGTCTATGGACGCTGGCAGCAGGGAACTGATGATGCTCCTGGTTGCAATGGTCTCAGCGCTGTTCACCTAGCTGCTCGACCCACCATGGTATGTTGTGGTCATGCCACCACCTGCTATGGAACACCTGTCCCTGCTCTGGTAACATTTTCTCTGTTACTTCTCTTGCTGGCCTTCCGGCATCTCAAGTCGGCTTTCTCTGCCTCTTTGAAAGTTGTGGGCTCTGCAAATTGCCTTTGCTCCGCCTCTCCAAAGCCCAATTTCGTCAAAGGGCTTCCCCTGCATAGCATACTCTCTTTTCCTCTGTCAACCACTCATCTCAGTTAAGTACACGTCTCTCCTTAAAGAAACAACTGCTTTTCCTTTGCAGGATCAGTTTGCCTCAGCATTGCCTGCAGCCAAGTGTAAGAAGGACATATCATTCTTCATTGAAGGCAGTCCCATGTATGCTGAGATGGTGTTTGCTCAAGGGAGTTTCTTCGAGGCAACGAGAGTCCTTGTCCCCTAAGGAGGAGTCGCACCCAGTGAGGTCCCACTTTTTTTTTTTTTATTGATAAAACCGAATTTAATCAGTTTTACAGTATATTTCCATAAAACACAATTAAAAAAAAACAATATTTAGCATCTTTACAAAAGAGAGGCAAATGCATTCCTAAATATGTATAGAGGAAAGTGTTTAAACAATACACTTTACTCCAAGCTCAATTTCATCGAGGTAACTATAATCACCTAAGTAGTAAATTCCTATGATAATTGTTTACATATGGGGTCTTAGAGATTAAGACAAGGTCATCTGCGTATAATAGGGCCATCAGTGGTTTCCCAGTCACTTTTCGAGGATCAGCTATTGGTGCCTTCAAAGGTTCTATTGATGTCAGCTATGAAGAAATAGCTGCGAGTATACACCCTTGTCTAAGACCTCTGTAGGCCTTGATGTTATCAGTTAGGAGACATTCTAAATTAAGTCTAACTCTCAGACTCGTATCAGAGTGCAAGGCACGTATTAATTTAATCAGATAGGCAGGGCAACCTTTGCGCACCAATTTATCGATCAGTAATGGTCATGCTATTGAATCAAAGGTGGCCCTGAAATCGATAAAGGCAAAGTATAACAGTTGCTTTATAAGTGCATGGTGTTGTTTGACCGCTGTTACCAGGAATGAACCCGGTTTGGTGAGGGTCTTGTTTATTGTTGGTAATTGCCCATTTATTGAGGTCTCGTAGGATGACACTGCAAAAGATTTTCCCCACGATATCCAATAAAGCAATGGGTTTATAATTGGTCGGGCATGACCTGTCACCTCTCTTAGAAATTGGAACAACAGATGATTTCCAGGATGGAGGGATGCAGTCAATCACATGGGAAGAAATGTCTTTTTACATCCAGGCACATTGGCAGGGGTGTTGTTTCATCATTAAATTGGTGAGGTCATCCGGCCCTGTAGCTCTTGAATTAGAGGATTTCTGAATGTACTCTAAAATATCTTCCTCACATATTTGGAGTGAAAGATTACTTCGCACTATTGGTTGAAGGATGCTTGGATGAGTATATGAGGGAGCATATAATTTTGTATAAAACTCAATCCATTTGGTTTCTGTAACCCCATTTATCTGAACTGGGGATTGTTTTAGATGGTTTGCAGCATTAAGTAAGGCCCAAATTCTTGCCACATTTTTAGAGAGGATAACTTAAATCATTTTTTCACCATCAGATTGATCCAAACTGCATCTACGGGATCTCACCCACATTGTTTACGCACGTTGTAATTTGCATACTTTTTCATTCCTGGCCTTTAATGGTAAGTGCTGAGCCCTCCTCTTCTCACGTCTCAGCAAGGTTTTTCGTTCCTGTATTTGCTGATAATAGCTATGTCTCGGGATGAAATGTGTGGTCGTCCTTGAGGAAGAATGTAATCTAAACATTTGGGGTGTGACATTGTAAGGTTCCTCAGCCCACTGGGCACACAATCGCCTCTCACACAGCTTGGCATTAAAGGCACTAAGTGTCATATCATACCACTTAAATCGAACTCTAGAGTTCTTAACTGTTAGACAGCCATTGTATTTTTTCTTTTTATCTTCATAAACAGAGCCACCAGAATTCCATTGCATGGTGAACATCTGATGGTCACTGAAGTTCTGAGGGACAATATCAAATGAAGTCACCCTTTGGAACGATATCTCATCCAGACATATATATATATATATATATATATATGTAGTCAATGATTGAGTTACTTGTTCCCCATTTATTATTATCATGTTGTGGTTAGACATAAACGTATTTCACAGCTCATAAACCAGGTTATGCCTAGCAAGTATGCCAAGGTTGAGATATTGCAAGTTTAGATCACCAACAATGATAATGGTTGTTATATCCTTGTCCATTATAATTAGGTTAAATAAAGTCTCAACTTCTTGCAAGAGCAAAAGGTCTGTTATAGCTGCCGGGTTGTGGTAGATGTTAATTATTGCTAGCCAGCTACCAGGGTACATAATTTTAGCAAGTTGCATGAAAATATTAGAAGCAACCCACTTCAAAATAGCCAAGCCTGTCCTTTTCTTTATTGCAATCAACATACCCGAAGAGGGCTGCCCTTTTGGGTTTGCCTTGTCTGCCTGAAAGACAATCGCATGCCCGTCCCAGACCAGGCATTCCAGTAACCAAAGTTCTTGTAATGCAACAATATCAAAATCCTCCAAATTATTATTTCCTTCAACTGACAGATGCGTGTGCCCACAAGTGTTCCAACTTACTAAACTTAATGACTCTTGGTGAGTTTCAGATTGTTATGAGTTGTTTGCAGATGGTTCAAATTGGTGATGGTGGGACTCCCGCTGCCACGCTAACTTATTATTAAAGCTCTGGTTAGGATATGTATGAATTTGTTTCATCATAGAACCATTGCTTCTCACTTCATGTAGTTCATTATAATTTGGCATGGTCGATATTGTTGGATCTACAGCAAGTAGGAATCCCAGGGAAAAGAGTTCCATTCTTGCCTGCCAAATTGTGTTCCAAACCAGATTTGAGGAGATCCACAACTGCACCATCTCCAGGTTTTCGTTATTTAGGAACTCAATCTGGTCAATGTCTGTTTTGGCAATATCTCTTAATGTCTCAATGTTCCCAAAGATTGCCATTACACTTGCTCGGTTTAGATCATACACTTTATGAGATTGAGAGCGACATTTCAGAATAAATCTATGGTAATTATTCGGGTCTAATCAATGTTTTGAGGTTTGCAGATGACACTCCTTTAAAAGTTTCATCGGTCCTCGTTGGTTGTGTTTAGCTCTGTCGTTGCTAATAGGCAAGTGTCTCTCATGAGTTAATGGGATGGTACAGGGAGGTGCCATAGTTCTAGTTTCTAATGGTATTTTAGTTAACAAGTTGTGTTCTTGTTTCATTTTTAGATAGTCATCTACTGATTTTTTAATCGTGGTTCTAATATCTTTTAAGATATCAACTGGAGCAAGATTAGCATCAGGGACAATTGTATTAATAGAACTCACATGGTTAAAGTTCAAAGCAGGATTAGGGGGTATAACGGGGTGCTCCGGTTTAGGGAGCTGGTCAGTTACTGTCGGATCCCAGCCCTCCTTCAATTTTAGATAGTCATCAATTGAATTTTGGATAGTAGCTCGTATGTCAGTCAAGATATCCACGGATACTTGGCTATCTTTCGAGCTGGTTGGTTTAGACATATCCAAGGGATTGATGGAACGTGACATCACTACACTGGGTTTCACCTGCTTATTTTTATGATCTGCTGCAGTTACACTTGGTTTCACAGTTGAAGTTTCTTTGAGTCCATTACTCTCACCCAGTAAGGCTACTAACTTGTTTAGAGGTGGGTGCTCAGAAGATGTAGCTTCCGGCACTATCTCACTGGCCACCGGACCTCTTTGTCACCTGAGGTTGTTATATTTGGCGCAAATATTTCCACCTGAAGCTAGACTTTTTTTCACCACATCTTGGTAGCATCTAATAAATTGTTTAGTGCATAATTGGGCTGAGCACTGACATTTTTTTTTATTTTTGTTTTTTTTATTTGTCGAAGCATTCGCTTTGCCGCGAGACTGGCATCAAACATGTTGTAGACCAGATTTCCGCAGTTGGTCTTCTGGGGGAAAGTCTGGTTTGTGAGGCCATTGGTTTCGCAGACTACTATTTCAGAAGGTATGACTTCTGCACTGGTACACAGGATTCATCCGCCAAGGGAAATGCATCTGGGTGAATAATTGCCATAAAGGTTGATAGCACTGCTCCTAGGCTTTCCTCAGTTTGTTATACATTAGGGTGTGTATGAGGTAATCGTGGGACGGTGCAGGTGTTAATCAAGGGATTGTTTATACCAGGAAGTATCATTAGTTGTTGACTTTGAACATCTCTATTATGTCTTTCCATATTTTTCATTATGCGGTCCAACTGTTGCGCTTGTTGACTAATTTTAGCCTCCAATGATTCGAAAAGCTTAAATAGAGACATTATAGAAGTATTTATCGCATTTAGGGTTGTTTCTATTAGCAAATTGTGTACATTTGATGTGCTAGTGTTTTTGGCCGTCGGAATGAATTCCGCATGGGTTCTTACAAGGGGCACGCAGTGTGGGGTATACAACGGATGACGCTAGTCCATCCGACCTCTGGGTATTTTGGTCGAATAGACTAGGTGATCCGTACAAGCTTCCAGCATTATGTTTGGTTCTATCATTTAATATCGGAGACTCGCATGGGGGTGAGTCAATTCCAGATAAACGCTGATCTATACCTTTCAGATCATCATTGTTCAGATTCCCATTCACTTTATCTGTTGTTGCCGGGATTATAACTTAATCTGGAATAGGGATCGTAAATTCTATAGATTGGTTACAAGTTCTGGGTTGCAAGGCAGTTGCAGTGTTAGTGGGTTGTGTAGTTAAATCTACAAGGGTGCCTGTCTCTGGCTCTGATTGTGTAGCGCACATTTCATTCCTGAGTACTGTATCAGATATATACATGTGCGGGAGTACGCTTTCAGGAGAGGAGATGGCATTGTAGGCTCAGGGTTATCGTGCAAGGCTACATTGTTTATGCCAAGAAATACAGGTAATATATCGGGTCCACATTGCGGAACACAAAATCATCGAATATCACCAGTTGAGCCGTGTCGTTCTGGCATGCCTGCAGGTTGTGCACTTATTTTTTCGTCAGGGCAATATTAGGGAATGGTTTAGAATGAACTTTCTTCAGTAGTATAGACGCTCCTGTTACGACAATGTTAGCTGGCATATCGGATTTCAAAGTGTACGTTATGCCTTTCATGCCGTACTTCTGCACACAGCATTCTAGAGTATCAAAAGCAGAGTTCCTTATTTGTCAATTATTTGCCAAATTACCTGCACAAACCACAGAGTGGCACTGGCAACGAAAAGATACTACACAGTTCACAAATATAAATAAGTCTTTCAATCCAGGAAAATAAAAGAAAAGGAAAAAAGACAAAAACGCACCCGTTGCCACGCTATTACAGTGCTAACAGCAGTAACAGCGAACTTCCCAAAGTGGACTTACAAAGCGCTCGCGCAAAGTGCATGCATAGTTCAGTAAATAGGCCGCTGGGAAATGTGGGCAGGCTTCAATGCCCAACTGAAAAAAGAAGAGATACAAAGTTGTAATTTCTCTTGTATTCTACTAGAGTGCTAGTAAGCCATAAGCCACAGTCCACAGTCTGTTGGTAAAATACAGGGCGTTCTCACTTGCAAATAAGCCGCGAATGGAACAGGGAAAGCAGCTCGTTGAGAAACGTAGTAGAGCAGCTCCCAGCAGCGGCATCCAGCAGTAACAGCGAACTTCCCAAAGCGGACTTGCAAAGTGCGTGCATAGTTCAGTAAATAGGCCGCTGGGAAATATGGGCGGGATTCAATGCCCAGTTGCAAATAAGCCGCAAATGGAGCCGGGAAAGCAGCTCATTGAGAAACGTAGTAGAGCAGCTCCCAGCAGTGGCATCCAGCAGTAACGGCGAACTTCCCAAAGCGGACTTAAAAAGACTTTCCCAGACCCCTAGGGAGGGTCTTGTGGTGCAGACTCACCTCCTTTGCTTTAAATTGGGTGGATCCCCCTTGGGGAGAAAGGACAAATACCCTAGATTCGTCACAGGCCATAATCTTTTAAACTCACAGGAACATTATTTTCAAAGGGGGCATAGCTATACATCCACTAGCAAATACATCCAGGATGGATTTACCTTTCCATCAATAATCTGTATTCCCTGCCTGTAATGCCGTGTATCCTTCACTGCATGACCTTACATTGTACTCCCACCTGACCTTAGGCGACCATTACCCTACACTAGATTTAGATCTAACGCTCTCAAATGGCTGCATAACAATGATATGTAACTATATTCACCCTTATCTAACTGATCACGTTATACATTTGTTAACACGGTATTCTTCTGCGCTTACCCATCTTGATCCTATATGTACTGTATCACCTGTATCATTTGTTGTAAGTTACCACTGTTTTGTAATAGCCTGTGTCAGGCATCGTAACTAAGTTTCGAGTCTACTTGTAGTGTTGCGCCCAGCTGCCCAAGGGCTTGGAGCGCTTTATCAAATAAATAAACAAACAAACAAACAAAGTACTCGTGAGCTAAGCAAGTTCATTTCTACAAGTCTTAATTATTAACAGTTTTTCAAAACTGGTGGATTTGATAGGGGAGGGGAACAACGGACTGAAATTAATACAACTTAATTTGTAAACAAGGTCTCTTAAATCAGAGCTTCTCTATCCTGGCCTCTCTGCCCACGGCTGACATTGTGTCCCTTCTATTCAAGCCTTAAGGTGGAGCTCTGAGCAACCTTGATCCAGGATTATATGAAACCATGTTTGGCCATTCTCTCTACCAGGTTGTGTTCTACCCTCCCAATAGAGGCGCGATGACATGAAATGAAAAGTTCTTTGGCATGCAAACAAATTAAGCTTTTCCAATAAAGTCTTTTTCGGGACTCTCACTCGGGGTCCTGGTTCTTTCTTTAGCAGTTGTCTTGTCTTCCAGCTGTTCACGGCTTCAGGTGATCATAGTTTCAGCTGCCTGTTCAATTTAGATGTACTCCATCAGATTCCACGCATGACACAACTCCTCCCAAAGGTGAAGATGTTTCAGAGGAAATTTTGGCGGATTGTGTGGCCCGTGACCACCTCACTGATCCAGGGTCTTTGTTCCAGCTGTCCCAGCCTGTGTTCACTGCCTCCTTGTAGCCCAGGCAGAACCTTATGCATAGGGGGCATTTTGCTGCTACTTTTGTAATCTGACTTCCCACTGGCTTCGCAAGCACCTCTTCAGTGCCTCACCCCATGCTCGTACCTCTTTCCACTAATTCCATAGGGTGTCTGCAGGGTGCATTCCACTGTCTCCATAACTCTGAGTCTTCTTTCACCACCACCTCCTCTGGTGTTAGTGCTTCCTTCTATGCCTCTGCTCCTCCTTTCACTTCATGCGCTCTCTATTTCACTTCTGCTCCTCCTTACACTTCCAAATCCTCTGACCTTCTCTACGCCCCCTCCTTTCACCGCTATTCTGCTTCAACCTCCATCTCCTTCCTCACTCACTGTCCGTCCCCTAAATTACTCCTTCTTGCACAAGCCTCCTCTCCTCTCTCAATCTCCTCGGGGTTCTCCAACCTCCTTTGCTCCTTCTGCCTCTGTGGTCTCCAATCATCCTTCTTGCCCCCTACCACTGAAACGACCTCCCCCCTGACTTCCAAAAATATTACCACCATTCAAATCTGCCTTCAAACTTCACCGCCTCTCCCGCGATGGTGGACCTACAAAGACCCATCTCTTTATCCCTCCCCCAACATCCCTCATCTTCCCTGTCCCTAAATGTACATAATTATATAATCCTAAATTATTTGTTTTCAACCTGTCAGTTAATTATTGTATAGGATGTCGATATTTTAACCAACATTTCCTGCACCCTTCCCATTTCCTCCTTGCCAACAAGTTCTTGTCTCGCCTGTATTCTACTAGTTTTGTAAAGCAATTGGGAACACGGTTGCTCTGCTTATTGTTGTGCTTTTTATGTAGTATTTCTGTTTGAAGACAAAGAAATTCAGATAAATAAGTGGGCATGAGGAGGGTTGCACGAATAAGGGATGGATGAATTGTATTGTATTGCAGTAGCCATTTATATAGTGCCTTTTCCCATTTGTATGGCCTCAAAGCGCTTTGTGGTAGGAACGCCCTCTGGGACCGATCCAGGAAGAGGAGGCTTAACCAAGTGCAATAGACTGGTTGTCGTAGAACATCTTCTTGGTGGGATAGACTACCATAGAAACTAGGCTAATTGGATTCTCTGAGCACAATAGACAGAATGAATGAATAGAAGAGAAGATGGATGGATATGTGAATGAACGAGAATGGGAAGATCAATGCGAATGTGAGGACAGAAATACACCCATATGCTGCTTAAAACTTGACCCGTAATGCAATATGGAGAAACATCAGGAAAATTAAAAATATGTGGACATAAGTAGAATGGCTTTCGTTTTAGCTTAATATAGGTGAAGGCTGTCATAGGTGCCGTGCTCACAGATGCTTCTTCCACGTTGGAGATTGTGCTTGCTGATTTCCTCCATGCTGCATTATGTGACACTTCATAAGCACTACAGTTATGATCCTACAGGTTACATAGGGCACATGTAGGATCAGATGATGGGTTTATCAGCTTTGTGTGGAATGGAATCCATGGCAGGGTGATAGTTTAGTGGGGGACACGTGGTGGGGGATGCTTCGTGGGTACAAGGGGGCAATGAACAAACATACTTGTCATGACATGGTGAGTTGCTGAGTTAAAGACCACTGATATTGTGGGCCAGGGGAACAGCCGCTATGGGAGCACAGGCATGGTGAAGGCTATGGACACAAGCCAAGCCAGGGCTGAGAGTACAGGCTGACTGACAGCTGGAACACAAGCTTGGTAGGCTTCCAAGTCCTAACGTTGCAGGGTCAATGGATAGCGACTACCTTGGGTCAGTTGATGGACACTGCTTGGGCACCCTCAATGTATGCAAGTCACGTGTATGATGAGAGGCGGGGTCTCAGGCTTGGTGCGGAATGGGCTGCATCACAAGCAGTACGTAGGTTAGCACGGTAAGCTATCCTTGTAAGTGAACAAACATACTTGCACATGCAAGCAGGGCTGTCACAAGATATGGTGAGGCCCAGGGCAAAACATTTGGTGAGGCCCCCTTTTGATGTTACGCACTGGGCCAGCGGCGGCACCTTTGCAAACAGGGTACTTGAGAAATCTCCCCTTGAGTTTGTGTGGAGGAACCCAAATATGGTTTATTACTACAACTGCAAATCAACTACAGCAAAGTTAGATTTCTCTACTGAAGAAAGGTTTATGCCAGACTAACTTTTGTATCACAGGCATAAACACATTTAGAATGGCATGAAGCCATGTGGTGCATGACGCCAGCACATGGCATACAGAGTGACAGACGGATGCTGTACAGTGGAGGCTGGTGAATTTCGGAACTGAAGAGGCTTAAATGTTTGTGCCAATTATGCAGGATCTCCAGAGCACAGTGAGGGTGCCCAAACCAAACAAGGGTTATTTGAGGGGGGTTCTCACTCCCAAGAAAATGTTTGAAACATTGGGTTACAATTGTCCATTTTACAGCTCTTTCTTTGTAAAATTGGGTAGAAATCCAGAGTTTGCAATTGGTTTTGTATGGAAGCATATTGAAAAGCCCAATAGTTGCAAGTCGCCAACCATTTTCCAATACATTTTATGCCGCCGTTGCACACAACATATGCTAGTATAAAGTGGTCAACCGACTCACACCCCCCACCTCTACCCGACCGCAGAGAGCCACCCAAGCCCATTGCCTCTACCTTCCTAGGTTCAAACTTCCAAAAGCTGGAGGGGTGAGTTTCCCGGTCCTAGCTACCAAATTGTGGAACATCTTGCCCAACCTTCTTAGAACTGAATGCTCCTTTCAATCCTTTAAGAGCAAAGCCAAAATGTGGCTTGCTGCTCGAGACAATCATGCTTCCTAAGATTCCACACCCTGATACTACAGTTGCTTGACTTGCACTGTGATTGCCTTATTGTATATTACCTGTTTGTAATTCTTCAACCTTGACTTTTAGTCCATTGTTTCTACTAGTTTATCTCAGGCTAAGTATCTCACTCCCCAATGTTATTGTACCATGTACTCCACTGTAAATGTAACTGTAACCCTGACTGTACATTGACCACTTAATCATTTATTGTACCTCATGCTCCCTATTTCAACCTTTTGCAATATATTCACTGTTATCGTCCCATGTACTCTTTCTGTATTGTTTAATTGTAACCATGTACTCTTTCTGTATTGTATAATTGTAACATAAGATAAGCGCCCGGATGCCTTTGGACCAGGTGCGCTATACAAATAAACTAAATACAAATACAAAGATATATTCATGCTGGTTGGTCCCATGTGGTCCATGCAGGCTGCACCATGCCATTATTATCATGTACGCATTCCCAGCCAGTAAACATGCCATGCCACAGAAAGTATGTCCAGGGTGACTGTGCACCATAAGTTTTATTACTGGCTCCATTGGCCTAAATTCAATGTGGGTCTATTTAGCCAAGTAGTATGTTTGCTTTAACCTTGATGCATGGTCCTGTGCAACATAGGTAAAGCAAAACAAGCATGGGCAATGCTAACAGTTTGGACGTTCATGTAGGCATGATGAAGGCACTGCTGTATTGCTATTAACTGGCCGTTGATGGTAGCAAGTGCAAACTGGTTTGAGTACCTGAGCATCTAATAGCAGTGCCTGGCAAATGCCTAATACTTATGCACATGCCAAAACTGTTGGTTTTGCCAATGTTTGTTTTTAACAGGACTTCAGTGAAAGACACGTAGGGTGCAACAACATTGAGCGGATCGGGCTCTAGCCCCCTCCCGAAATGTTTTGTTTTGGTGACTCGACCTGGCTGCATGGGCAGGGCCAGCCCCTGGCTAGGGAGGGCTGAAGCCCTCCCACTTTCAGACAGAAGGCCTCTTTCTTTGTGTCGCCAGCCCGTAGCTCTTGTTATCGATCAAGCGGCAGCAGCATCCAACATGCAGAGTACAAATGCCTATCCATGCGATATCAACAGACTAACTTTGATAAAGCCAAAGTCTTAACTTCTGGTCTCAGCTTTTAGATGGCCCACCTCTCCAGAGATTAGCATAGCATTATGAAATTAAAGAGCCTCTGAATTGGGGTGAAAGGTATGACTAGTGGCCAAAGGGAAGGTGAACTAGCTGTTTAGCTTCTTGGCTGGGCTCATGGTATTGGGAGAAAGTGTTTGCATTGTTTGTGGGGCACCCTAGGCCTTATAGATTGGAAAAATAGGCCAAGGCACTTGTGGAGTGCTTAAATCAAAAAGGAAGTCAAAATAATACATTGAGGTGGTTAAAAGCTGCAGATTATCAGTAGGTGTCTGTGTCATAAGACTGCCAACATGGGAGCAACTGCATGGGGGCCCATTTCAATGCAAAGCTGAAAGACCCAGACGTCATCCCTCAGTGGGGAGACCGACAGCACAATGGGTTTATTGGCCCCACATTGGCCCCACTCACTATCCGCTTTCAAAACTGTCATCCAGCCCCTGCCGGGCTGACCAACAGAGCTGTGGCCAGACGGAACAAGACAAAGACATTAAACAGGGCTTGGGCTTTGCTGTTAACAAGGGCCCTGAAATTACTAACATAACATTTTTTAGTAACTGTTAGCACCTGCATTCATAAGCATACATTTTTAGGTAATTGAACTTTTGATGTGGGGTTAGCACTTGCATGCCAGGGGAATGATTAGAAGGGAAGTGGTGACATGAGCCATCTCATTCTCGCCGCAGTCCTTAAGTGTGATGTTTCAGAAATGAGGGAGAGAGTTAGCTGCTTGTAACATTGAAGCGTCATCAGAATAGTCTCATTCTATTGTGGAAAGATGTTAGATGAGCCCACAAAAGTAAGTTTGCCCCTGCCCCACAGGCTCTGACGTTAGCGCCCCTCCCAACATTTGAAGTGTTAGTCCCATTCCGTCGCCCCCCGAAATTTTAGCCTAGGTGCACCTCTGATGCCATGACCCCACCCCTTACTTAAGTGGCCCACAGGTCTGCTAAATTTAGGGGTGGGGGCTGGCGCACACACTCACATACAACACGTTCACCCATGCATTCATCCACCAGTTACACAACTGCTTGCATGCACGCATGCATAAAACCAAACACAGCATTGACACCAACATAAACACCAACATACAAGCACACATTCATGGACATATACATACTCATTTAATTTAAATGCACATATATACTATATATATATATATATATATATATATATATATATATATATATATATATATATATATATATATTTAAATTAAAATAAAAAACACTTACCTTACCTCCATCCACCCTTGAAAAGCCCCTGCGCAGCCACGGGAGACCGGATGGCCCTCACTGCGACAAGTAGACATGCTGCCTGACAGGAGAGAACTCCTCTATCAGTCAGCATGTTCACGCTGAGCAACGTGAACACACTGACTGACAGGAGAGGAGTCTTCTGTTGTCATTCAGCATGTCCACGTTGTCAGCTGAATAACGGGAGGCAGCAGATCTCACTTCTGAGCCCTGCTGCCTCCCATTATTTTGCTGTTTGTTGAGGAGCCAAACGGCTTCGCAACAAACAGCAAAATCATTGCAGGGCAGAGAGCAAACAGCACAGTCCCCCGTGTGAATAAAGGACATGGGTGGACTGTGCTGCCTGCTACTTAGAAGAGGGGGCCGGGAGACCCTCTGCAAGTGCGAGGCCCGGGGCAGTTTGCCCCTCCTGCCTCCCCCTCCCCCCTGTGACTGCCCTGCACGCAAGGTGAGTTGCAGGCTTACACTCGACTGTCGGGGTGGGTGGGGTACAGGAATTTGGAGGCAGGTAAACCGACACTGTGGATGCACAGGCATAATACAGGCTTTGGGCAAAGTCGGGGCTGTAGGCTATAGAACTCGCACATTGAAAACCACTGGCGGCTTGAGGAACACAGGGCAGGCGAGGGAAGGGAACCACATGCTGGGTAATGAATTATGTACCACATAACCAAAGCAGCCACTCTGCAGTCTTTTTGTGGGACTTTGCACTCGTCCTAAGATCTAAGCACAAGTATGACCATGTGAATTCTCACAGGGGAAAACCTACTTTTAGATAATTGTAAAGGCTCAGAGCAATGCCCGCATCTACATTTTCAGAACCCTTCAACGATCAGACGCATTTCACCGTTTTTGACCTTTAGTCCTGCATTAACGATGTTTTAAGAGTAATAAAGCTCAAGGTATGCGGATTACAAAGGTGTGTTGAGTGTCGGTGCTAAAATCATGAAATCAAGGCATAAAGGACCTGCGTAGTTTGTAATTGTCACGGCAATGTGTGTACTAAACTGAATATTCCATATTTGCCCCACATTTTACCATTGAGGTTGTATGAATAAACAACTTGCAAATCATTGAATATTCTGTACAGATCGAAGGCACTGGGAAAGGGGAGCCTTCCTCTGTCTGAAACCACCACTGACAAAGAGAAAACAGTAAATCGACGCAGTGTAAAATCCCTACTAACCTTCTTTGTGATCCTGGGCAGGTTTCGTTTTTCCCCAGGTTTCCTGCATTTTACCGGCCGCCAAGGGTGCCAAAATGAAACCTTCATGTAAAATACTTTTCTACACTTCTTTGAAAACAGTCAGGTGGTTAAACAGAAACATACACCCCAGGGTATGTTATTTTTATCCATGTCTCTCTGCAAAGGAATGCAATAAATACTGTGCTAACGCGCTTTCATATCACATCGGCAGCAAATGAAGAAGACTGTCTTCTCACAACCATTGCCTTATTAATTCACCTTTTTTTTGTTATATTGTCACTGGCTAGGTTCATTATTTTGGAAAAGAAGCAGGGGAGATGATGCAGCCCTGTGCCATGTAGCTTACATCAGTCATATAGTGAGAGCGAGTCCTGTTACATAGTGATGGAGTGTGGGTTAAGATTTAATTTGGAAGGTGTTGGACTTTGTATTAGGCAAACACGTCCTTTGGACCAAGTGTTTGTACCTTGATGTTGGCATACCCTGTTTTTGTAGAGACGTCTCCTTTTATCTAGCTGGTGTCCTTGACATTTTTTTCTCTCGACATATATGCCACTAAGGTTGCTTTGCATCCAAAAGCCCAACCAGCCGTGGTCATTCGGCCCGAATTTCCTGGATCCAGGGTCTGGCAAAAGCGGTTTGTCTGGGTCTCGGATCCGGAAACCTACTTGTGCCCATTAGTGGAATAGATCTGCTTTGATACCGACGCTGGGATTTGAAGGCGGTTCATCAGTTCCAAAGTTGAGTCGTACCCACGAGACTACTGTAACATCTGTTTGGAGCACTTGTGAATGTTCTGTATGGGCTGGATTCTGCAGAAAATATTCAAGTACAGCTTTGAGAAGATGTGCACCTTTTCCAATTTGCTTCCAATATTCTAAGAAACGCCCATTCTCCGATAATTAGTAATGTCATGAAATGTAAGACATATTTATCTTTTAAAATTGTGACATTATGAGGTTCCCATAACGCGCCTTGCTTTTATGCAAATCAATAGGATTGGGTTTGATGAAGAGAGACTGTATTGCCAACATGGCAGGGGGCCCCACCCCACCAAACTACACACGTGGAAAGTCCCTACAAATAAGACCCACCCACTCAGGGAGGACGTACATGGAAAAATGGCGTCCCGTGAAATAATCGACTGAGACAAAGGGGAAAGTATTAACTAAAAATAGGTAAGGGGTGGCTAAGTGAGGGAGGGCAGTGTGGAATGGGTGACAAAAGAGAACAAAAAATCTAATTAACAAAAGCGGCCAGATTCAGAAGAGGTTATTGAGAAAGGCTTCAACTGGGCCAAAGTAGTAGTAAAATATAATGTGAAGCAAAAATAAGCGGCTGACACGTGATTATCATTTGCAAAAGAGTTCGTTTTGACTCCTCATTCTCTGTAATGGGGCTCTGGTGAAATGTTCTCGAGCCCTGCAGCCGTTTGGAAGATAGCATGGCGCGTGTTTTCTGTATCTGTAGGATGACCAGAGCTGATCTAGTTCTTCTGTGAGCAGGTGGCTCAAACCTACCCTTTCCCCATCCCTTCAAATCTCTTTGTTGTAGTGTTTTATGTCTGGAAAGAAACTCCCTACAATGAAAACATTCAATAGGTTTTACTTCTCCATGCTTGCCAATGTGATTTAATTTTTTTTGTTGTTGCGATCCTTAAGCTCAGAAAGCAAATATGTAAATCAAGGTTGCATATAAATGGGTGAAAGTAGTATGCAGGCATCCTGTTACAGTAGACTCGTGGATGCTTAAATGACCTTAATCCACAACCTCTCCTACCGGACTTCGTGTTTTAAGAGTTGACTTCTTTAAGGTATTTTATCATGCACGCTTTTTGTCATCTTTAAAAGTAGATGATTTCTTAGAATACTTTAATGTGTATGAAAATATGCTCTTATAGTAAAATAAGTGATATTGCTTATCTGGTAGGTCACCCCTGTTGTTGGGATAGGGCCAGGTTGTCACTGTAAAACTTGGTTCTGCATTAACAGGTGGGAATTCACTTCTAATGCCTCCCAGTAAAGATGCTGCTTGAAAACAACTTTCTGGAAAAAATCTCTTCTGCAAAAAGTTCTCCCTTCACTAAATCATTCATTTGTTTTGAAATTCCAAGGGAAAGTTGGGGATCTCCTTCCAATAAAATTAAAAAAAACACGCAAGCAGCTGCAACTGAAAGCGTCTCCCTCTCCAAAAAGGTAGTTTCAAAACGGGAAAGAAATGAAAAAGGGGTGAATAACCTAATGAATGCAAAAGAAATGATTTCAAAAGCAATGCCAGAAATACAAAAATAAAACACTTCAGAAAGAAACACAAAAATCTAAATGGACTCAGATATTTTTTTTAAAGAAATTAGCGCATGAAATGGGTGTGACTAAGCTTCATTTCCCCTTTAAGCATCCCAAAATCTGCAGACCATCCCAGTCCGGAAATTGCAGCAATACCTCTCTGAGACAATTTAATTATATATGTTCAGTTGGTCCAACCCATAGCAGACGTGTAGCTCTAACACCATCTGATTTAGTTTTATGCAGCTGCCATGCGCCATGCACTGTTTTTCTGGCTAGATGGGAGTATACCCAAGGCAAGGATATACTCCTGACTGGCAATTGAACGTTTTTTTTAACACCCTTTTTTATTAGACATCTAATTAGAAATAGAGTTGAATTGTCATAAAATGCTGAGAGATTTTTACATCAGTGAGATTGTTCTCAGCTGATTGGCTCTTGGATTAGTGAATTATCCTGAGTTCAAAAGACATGGTCCTTTGGCAGTAAACTTTGTCAAGACATAATTTAATCCTTCATCTCAGCTGATCGCAACTGTCTAGATGTACACTGCATTTTCTGTTCTTCCTCTCAAAGGAATTTTTCAGCCAGCACCTTGTGCGTACCATGTTTCAAAAATCAAAATGCTGGTAGCTTGACATTGGCTTTCTCTCTTGACTATGCTGTGTCCTTCTGTTATATTTCTTTCGCTAACATTGTCTTGTTTCAAATCTGAAATGTGGAGATTTACCGGATTTAGAATGGATGAATTAAACTGTTGGAACCTCCTTTGATCTGCACTATACAAAACACCACTGTTTTGTCGTTCTTCAGCCCACTTGTTCTCATGATCTGACCTGCTTTTTGGTAAGCCATATTGGAGGGGATGCTGTGGGAGGGGAGCACTGTTCTGCACCAATAACTGTGATGTCCTAGCATTAACCTTCTGGCTGCTGCCCAACTGCCAGGGAGCACAGAGTACCAGTAAATCAATGACTGCCAATGCAAATTAAGATAAAAAACTTAAGGGCAAAACCAGGCCACTTTTTTACGACCGATAGCTGTATACTTCCTAAACTCGCTATCTGGTCTTCAATAGCTGCCATTGGGAGGGCGTCTATCTGTGCCACAGTAAAGGGTCAGTAAAGTCCTAGCGGAGGGTAATGTTTCACATAGTTTTGAATGCTGAGTAAGCCTGTTAACTATTTCTGTACTTGAACCCTAGTGTCAGCCAGGAAAACACCAGAAACCGATGATGGGTTAAAGGGCAGCATCTTTAAACTTCTTTTGTTAGATTATTTTCTACAAAGACAAGGAGAGAAAGGAGATGGGTGACATCATGAAGGACCCACAGCACAAAGGCAGAAGGAAAGAATTATTAGGCCATTGTGTCCAAGTCTGTATCCTGAACCTATGCCAGTAGCTTAGGAAGATTCTGGGAACTGGGAAAGAAGTCTTACCAGGGCCCTCAGGCCACTGTCTTGGGCAACCTGAAGGTGAAGGAGGACCAGGTTTAAATCATCTGTCCCTTCTAGATTAACGGCATATTGATAACTTTGCTGATTAACAAAGTGTGCATTCTTCCCTGGTCTTTCCTTAACTAGTACTGCACTTTTTCATAATGAACAGAGAAAACTGTAGTTATGGCACTACATTCATTGACAGATATTCATCACTGCAGAGGATGGGCTCATCACCCAATAAGGCTATCCACAATTAATGCTTTTTTTAAAATGTCATTTCGCCGGGTCATGGCATACAGAGGCAGTTTGTACACAGAAACCTGAAATCACTGAACAAAATGTCAAAGAAAGTGGAGGCTGGGTGACAAGTCCTGCCAAACCCGGCTTCTGCAACCGCCTTTTCACTCCCTTTATCCTAGTGAGCTTTATAACTTAACATTCATTGTCTCAGTGAACATGTGTTCTAGAATATCCAAAAGAACCCTAGGACAGAAAAATACATGAGTACATGTGAACATGTGTATCGTATCTGCCTCCTGGGCTCGGACCGACATCTTGAAAACTACGGGTTTCCACTCGGGCCGTTTAGTTAACCGAGAGGGAGTGAACGTGTGAAAAAGCCTTTATGATGA
Source organism: Ambystoma mexicanum (assembly GCF_040938575.1). Classification (NCBI taxonomy): domain Eukaryota; kingdom Metazoa; phylum Chordata; class Amphibia; order Caudata; family Ambystomatidae; genus Ambystoma; species Ambystoma mexicanum. The sequence continues at coordinate 923,782,862 of NC_090930.1, forward strand.
TGTAGCCTTTAATGTAGCCTAGGTCGAACTTGAAAATTAAGTGTCTGCTGTAGCCATCTCTTTTGGAGCTACCTTTCTAGGCTTTTTAGTAGCCTGCCACTTTGCAAAAGCTGGCTCCTTAATACTTTGCTGTGAAAGTAAATGACAGTATCCCTCCAGTGCCCTTTTCCCTGCTACTTTTTTACTTTTTTCAAGGAGAACAGACTTGGAGCAAAGCGGAGAGGCGACAGGGGCAGTACTGCCTAGCGCTACTTGTATTGGCAACTCTGACGATTCTGGCTTTTGGAATGCATTGTCTTCTTGTTGCTCAAATGTGTACTTCTGGAAACCACAAACGATTTAACAAATTCCATAGGAAATCCCACCTGACCCCACTGAAAGCTTTTTCAGCACTGAGGGAAATGCAAGTCCAACTGGGTGCCCCTACTTCTTGGATATCTTTCCAGACTGATATGTGCAGTGGTTTTCTGTGCCTGGAATTTGTTTGAGAAAATATCCATATCATATTTTGTATTTGGTGATTACTTGCAAATGTGTTGGGTCGTTCTGAAAACCTGTCTTAGTTTTACTATTCAGTGTGTCTATGTGCCCATCCCACATTCATAACTATGCAGGAATAATACTGCATCTGTGCGCAAATAGCTGCTAATTGCAGAGCAGTATACCTACAAGTTTGTTGCTGTTATCCTTTTTCTTCCAACCCCCCCAGGGCTTCTGATTTAACTGGGATTTTTAATAACAAGGTGTTGTGGAAATTACACACTTTTCACAATGTAAATGCAGAAAAGCACATCTTATTACCTGCTGCTGATGAAACAATATCCTGCTGCCAATGTTGTTTTGCTTAAATATCTGCCTCGGGCGTCCTATGGCACATCCACCACCCAGGAGGTGTTGGCATACAGTTTTGTTTTAAAAACAAGCTCGGAAATGTCTGCTTGATTCTGTCTCACTGACGTAGAGGCAAGAAAGGATAAGTGGGAGAGGCAGCTAATGTGGCAGGCATGTTTGCTGACTTTGAGAGAAACCGTGGTGGGAGGGCTGTCTCTGTCATAGATTTGCTATTGTGGTGCAGTGCACATGCTACTGTTTCGTCGCAGATGTCCTCTTTACAAGTATATTTGATAAATGGTCAAATTTGAAGTTTTCCAGCGGTCTCTAATGACCGGGCACGTTACGTTCCCTGTACCCGTGGTTGAAGGCAACGCCAACGAGCTTCTTTTATCAAACTCGATTGCAGGTCTTACATTGTGTTAAAGGACCCGATCCACTTTGAGTGAACCCACCTTGTGCTCTCCATGAATACAACTCTTAGCAATTGGGTCATTCTTTAGGACACCCCACATTGTTTAGTCTGAAGCCACATATTCCTATTCTGGTTGCTCATAGAGAAGGTATGTTCCCCAAATTTCTCTAGCAACACAAAGCCACTAACAATTAGTCCAATTTAAGAAAACACAAATCAGATTCAGTGTAAAGCTCATGGACAACCCCATAGTCATACCTGTCCCTCGATGGAGAAACGGCAGATAACTGCAGTTTGTCAATGATCAGGGCTATTTGTATGCACTGCCAAACAAGCGTCCTTAATGGACAGGATGGTAAATTGATCTGCTCTTGTGTCACCCAGCATGTCACTTGCGGGTTTGGGGTCCGAACCCCACATACAAAAGATGGATGTTGTGGCAGGCAGCCTTGTTGACCACCACCTGCAAGGTTAGTCTTTTGCCTCCCCCTTGAACACCTTTTCCACTGCACAGCCTTGCCACCACATTCCCCTCTCCCGTCCACCAGGCCACCCCATGTCCCTCACCCCGCTTTCACCACTTACCTACTACTAGCTCCAGCAGCCTCTTCTGGCTTCCTTCCAGGCTGCTTCCCCAAATAGATGTACACCCTGTTTTGCGAAATGTGACGCAGCCTATTGTGTACGTAGGTTAATCAGGGAAGCGTTCTAGAGACCGCAATCACACTTGTGTGCATGCTTAAGCCGGCCTCTTTCCCCAGACCATGATAAGATATGTGGACTTAAGTCTGATATGCCATATTGTTCATACAAAAAATTAATAACCTATGGCGTACGCAAGTTTGAGTTCTCATGAAATTGGCTCCATGATAACATTGTGTGTTAATCTTAAATATAAAAATGTTCCTTTTTGAACGTGCGTTACACAGTGAAACGTCTCTGATCACTCCAATAAATGTAAGTGCGGTACGAGTGGCCATCAACTTATTCCTTTAAAAATGCTTGGAGTAAAGGTTTATATTCAAGCAATTTCTTGTTCAACTATTGTGCAGAAGAAATTTGGTACCAAAATGGTGATGGGAAATGACTGGATTCTCATTGCCAAACAGCCCTTTGTATTTTCATTACTTAATTTTTTAATATCTCAAGGGTGGAAAGCTCACGCATTAATTGCTTGTCTCTGACGTGGGATCATCCTGATTTTCAATCCGGCTCCAGTGCTGACTGAGCCTTTCACCGTTTCATGGTTCATAAACTGAGTACTGTTAAACTGGGATAGTAACAACACCTGTTATTGCATCACTTAGAAGTGGGAACAATCTGCCATGAAGCACTGTATCAGAACACAAAATCATATTAAATGATCATTATTAAATGTAATAGTCGCAGTCATTTTTTGGTATACATAAGGTGTTTTACCAGTCCATTTATTGAGCTTGGGAAGAGAAAGACTGAATGAATCCGTGAGTGTATTATTCTTGCTCTTTTCAGATAATGTATTGGCGATCTCTGTTAATAAATAGGAATTGGTGATTACCTCAATTTCAGTTAAAATGATTTACATACACACCTACATTGCTTATTTTTATCATTATTGTTATTATTAAAGAGTATTTACTGAGCGTGGATCTTGCTTCAGAAAGTAACGTGGCACTTTACAATTCATAGGGGGAAGTACAAGATGAGGGAATCATATTGCAAGGCATCAATACAAGGGAGCAGGGGCAAACAGGGTGCGGGTCAGGGTGAGAGATTTGGCAGCAAGAGATCTCTACGCAACCAGGGAAGGAAACAGGGTAGCAGAAGAGAAGGATCTTGAGATCCTTCCTGAAATGCAGAAGGGAGGGGGTGAGTCTGGTTTTGATGGGGAAGAGGTTTCAAAGTCTTGGGGCGTAGACAGAAAACACCTGTTGTCTGGTTCTTTCCTTCCTGCATACAAGTATACACATGCCCTGACCTCTGGTGGATCATAGGCCTCTGGAAATGTTGAAAATCTCAAAGAGGAAGCTTGGCGACTTGTGGGCGACCAGCCTTGTAGATGATGCAGCTGGATTTGAAGGTGCTTGCAGTGGGAGCCAATGTAGTTCGATGAGGGTTAGGTTAATGTGGTTGAATTTGCACTGATTGGACATTTGGGACCAAGAAGTATGCCAGAAAAGGAGTTTACATTTTTATTAGGGACTGTGCACAAAAGTGCGCCAACTGAAATATATACCAGATCTTCCCCCCAGGAAAATAAAAAAAAACTAGAATGGTCACCTTCCACAAATCTCTCTTATGACAGCTTTCAATCTCGTCCTCTGGGTGACTTTTCGGACTTTCGAGTCTCAGCCTTCACTGATTCAAAGTCCCAGATGAGTTACCTCACTCCTCCATAATGATACAAGCTCCAGGATGTACCAAGCCCAAGTGTAGAATTTCCGGGGTCCTGTACCCCAAAACTAAGCCAGCCCTTGATGTTCAACAGGAAACTGTGGGTTATCTTACAGATGGTGTTGGCCCCCAACTAGGAGAGAGCAGAAATCCCTACTAGCCTTCCTTCCTGAATCTGTTCTCCCCACCCCCCCACCTCTAAACTATTACTAGGCTCTCTGGCCCCCACTGGAACCTCTTCCTAACTGTTAGAACTACCTAGGGCCTGACCTGCCCCCCCCCCACCCCCCGGAACCTCCTACCTATACCTGACTCACCTGCTTCTAGTGCTTTGCACTTTTTTAAGTCCCTAATAAAGTCCTGATGTATTTTCTCTAGTGCTTTATTTGTTACTTTTCCATTTGTCAACCCCTGGCCAATCTTCTTCACTCTCTACATCTGAAGACTTATCGTCCTCAGTCTCCTGACTCTTGCCTACCTCTTCCCCCTCCTGTTGATCCGCCACAGTCTCCTTACTACCACCTTGGCTTGTTCCCACAGTCTCTTCCCTTTCTCTTAATCTTACAGCCTTCTTCCCCTCTGGTCTAAAAACCTCCTCTGCCACATTCTCATTGTCTCCTTTTACCTCCACTTTCTTAGTTACTGTTACCACCTTTGACTCCAATCTGAGTTTTACTTCCAACCATCTAATGTTACTCCTTCCTTTAACTTAACTCATGTTTTATTTCTTCCCTGCTTTCCTCTGTGCTTGTCTCCTCATTTCTCCTCTTCCTACTACCCAATTTCACTTCACTAACGGTTTTATTTCTTCCCTCATTCCCTCCTTTCTCTCCCCTTTAGTTCTTCTCACTTTCTTGTCTTCTCTAGAATCACCTCCTCCCCTCTCCTGCTGCTGATTCTCCAGCTCCCCGCTGCAGCATATACCTGTTCCCAGCCTTCTCTAAAGTAACTGCAGCACCTCTCCACTCCAGCAGTCTTCCCTCATCAGCCTTTTCTAAACAAGTGCTGCCTGCTCCTATCCGTCACCATGCTGGACTGGGTTTCCTGGTTAATATAGCAACATGCCCTATCCCCCTGATTGGAAGAAGGACTGATGGTATGCAGCTGTGAGAGTAAAGGGTATGAAGGTTGGGATTGGTTAGGCTCAATCACTTCCTGATGGCCAGAATGAGGCTGAAGGGGCTGGGCTAAACCAATAAGAGCCCTGGTGGCCATTTTTAAATTGTGTGTGCATGGAGAGGCTGAAAAGGCTGCTTGTGCGGATGATATCCTGCTGCAGTGCTGTTGGGAAGGCAAGTGTGTTAAGGAGGGCTGTAGGGCTGTCTAGGTTTCCCTCGGGGTCTTTCTGTCCTTGAAGAGTGTTCCTATAGCACCTCTGTCCTTGAAGGGATAATTTAATTTCCCTAATCTATTCAGGGTTTTCCAGTTGGGAAAGACATTGTGGGAGTGTATGTCCACTTGAAGGTGGGTTGCCTGTGCAATTTCGCTGTTTGGGCCTTGAGACATTTTACCTGATGTTTTCCTTTCCCTGGCTTAAGTGACCTGACTGAGGATTTTGCCAGGTTTATGCTCTCCTGGGTTCCCAATTCCGCTTTACGATCTGGTCCGCGGTTTGCTTCTGTTCCTGAGGGGCATTATGAGAAATTTATTTTTCTCTCTCTGACTTGGCTAGGTGCCCGGCTCCCTGAGTTACCTGGCTATTGGTCACCAGAAGAAGTTTCAGGTAGTGAACTACGTCACCGTAGCTTTCAATTATGGGATGTATTCCATCTTCGAATTCAGAGTGAAGTCCTAGACAACTCGACATTTGCTTTTGGATGTCCCTCTGAACTCCTCTGTGGAATTATATTACCATAGTTGATATCGTCCCATATGTAACCATATGTTTATCATTAATTGAGGCTGATGAAATCTGATTTGGGGGTCTTCCTAGTTTCTATTAAATACAGAGAACTGTGCTTTCTATCTAAAGTAATTTATGGTGATGGCCATGTCACAGATTGTGGATTCTGAATGTGTGGCTGACTGCCCCTGTAAACCATCTTCTTCTCCGGACTGAATGCTTTGAACTATCTACATCAGTTCATCCTTCTAAGATCACAGGAGAGGCAGCATAGATCTTGGCACATGAACTGAACACAATCCTCAGGCCTTCCAAAGACTGTGTCCTCTGCCACACTGACTCCATACTGCCCCAAAAGTGCCATTTGAAGGTTAGTGCTTGTCTGAATTACAAAATTACTGGTAAGTAACCCTCACTGTGGCATGCATGATTTAAACATATGACCTATATGTTTAGTTGAACATTGAATTGTATTTATCAATTACAAAAAACATACGTAAATCTGCAGGATAGATCAAGGTATAATAGGTCGAGAGTAAGAGCCTTATCAAGGCTCTAAAGAAGTTTGCTTTGCTGAAGCCAAGCACATTCATGATGGACTGAGTCAGGCAGGTGAATTGTGATCCTTATTTAAATGCTTTAGCTCTGGACGCTGTCCCCGTGATGGCATGGTGCACATGCCTGCCAGTTGGACCTCGAGAGTGGTGAGGTGGGCAAGGCATGAACAGCACTTCCACTGCAAAAACATTGACAAGCTGAACGTTTTTACTTGTTCTGAGACCACAGGCATAACTCAGGAGATAGGAAGGAGGATTGCACCTCACTAGTAACTATATGAATATATTTTGTAAGGATAGATCGAACACCTGGAAAAAGAAATGATGCCAAGAAGAGGTTTGCGTCACCCTATGTTGGAGGGCAGGTGTATATTCTCCAAGTTCTTTCTTTTTTGAACAATGTACTCTTGCTCCTAAACGGCAGCTTTGAGTTACCAGTAAAGAGGAAAACATTAGGGGGTTAGGGAGGGGAAAGACTGGACGTCTCTGAGGGCATCAAAAACCTCATTGATTTTGGAAGCACACAGTCAACCGCATAACTAATTGAGACACTTAAGCCAAAATCTCCCCCAATGATTTTTGAAACTGTGATGTTTAAGTCCTGCTTATGAAGTTGGGGCAAGGATCAGCAACAGCCAAGACAGATACTGAAGAGAGATTGAATTGAGGTTTTTCAGAAGAGAAATGGAGGGCACACCCTAGTGGACCACCACAACAACAGTAAGTGAAGACTGCAGGATCTCCCAGGGGGCGCTGCTATGTAGGTAGCCCTAAGAATGTGATTTATAGTATCTGGTGTGTGATCCTGCAAGCAACTTGAAGCTCATGCAGACAGACCGGTGTGGCAAAGTGACACAGTAAACCTGTAGGTTAACATCATGACTGGAAGACGGACTACTGTCATGAAGTCTCTGAATTGGCTGGTACAGGTACGGGTGAGAAATGTGTAATTAATCTGTATTATCACATGACTTTCATGACAAGAAATGGAGGACACCCGGAAGGAGAGTGGTGCCGGAGAGCAGCACCAGGGAGGAGAACGTTCAGCCAAGGGACATGCAGCTGAGAGACAGAAATACCTGGCAAAGGGCCCCCGGCGGACCTGATAACGAATGATCTCCAATGTTGCTCAGTCAGGTGCCAAGAAAGCAAAAACGTGATGCACCACTGATGGAGAGAACCCAGGCGAGCCAAGTCCGCATGTAAGCAACCTCAGTGATTGAAACCAAAGGGGGAGAGGCCAGCACAAGATAGCAAACTAGAATGCGGTAAAAAACTGGACTGCAAATGTTAGCGACAGAGACTGATGGGGCAGAGGCAAGCCCAAGCCAGCGGATAGGGCTGCAGTGGCAGGAGTCACTGAGGGAGCCTGAACTGGGAAGCCACTGCGAAGAGACAAAGGTTGTGGGACAGTGTGAGGAACCTGAGGGTGTCCCCACTTCTTTCCCCTTCCCATCATCCTCTGCTCAGGTGGTCAGGGAAGGGCCATTGCTCTTGATCCCAACCCTGGTGTGGAGATGCGAGGGAGGATCGCCTGAGTTGCAGAGACTTGGGAATGGTATGCAGATGTCCTTGGGTGAGACGTGGTATCCCCCATTTCCATTCCATGATGAACCTTCGGTCCCAACCAACTTGATGGGATATTGTCAGCCATTTCCCTTTTTCCAGGATAACCATAGAAGACCTCATCAATCTAGGTATACTAGGAAGAGGGTGAAGAAGAAGAGGTCCAGAAGCGAGACATGGTTATCCCCCTTTCCCTTGTGAGAGTAAACCTCCCATTCCCCCTGCCTTTATGGGTTGGTGCAAACCATTTTCTCTCTTGTCCCCTCATTCACACTATTATAGTACTGGGACGAGGAAGAGGCCTGCAGACTGTTGTAAGGGTCAGGCATGTCCAGAGTACTTCACTAACTATGGTCTGGCAATTGGAGCTGAGGACTCATACCTGCAACCTGTCAAATGGGTACAGTTGTATAAAAGGTGGAGCTGACAGAGATTGGGAGGAGATAGAACAGAAGGGGAGAAGCCGGGCAGAGCATTGTGGGACTGAGGGGAAAATCCTGTGCAGAAGGAGGCAGCCGAGTGTCCTGCTGGAAAGACAGGATGCCCGCATGTATCCCAAAGGGGCTGAGGCCTGGGCGGGCTGTGAGCAGGCCACTGCAGTGGGAGCCTCACTGGTCGGTGCGGACACAGAAGAAATCTGATAACTGTAATTTACCGGCAGCATTCGCGGGAAACCAGCAGAGCTGCCAGCAACACAGAGAGAGAGGTGAAGGGCTGGCAATCTAATGGCCCCTGTGTGCAAAGCTGAAGAAAGGAAAAGATGCCGCCTGGAGGAGACGCCAGGGGCTGGTGAGTTGAAAGGAAGACGCACTTGAACCGGGAACTCCTGAGGGCTAAAAAGGGGCAACAGTAAACGCCGAATTAATGAAAGCTGATGTACAAAATGCAGTGGACCCAAAGGGTTGTGATATTTAATACGAACAAGATGAAATGTGAGCAAAAGTATGAAGCGATCAACTATTGAATACCAAACTAAAATGAAAACTTTTTGACAAGCCTATGAAAGCTTTTGAAAAACCTATGAGCAGCTGACAAGTTGTTGTGAACTACACGTACAATATATTGCAAACGAACAACGAATCTTCTGAAATGCAATAGGAAGCTAGTATTGAATCTTGCTGAAGAGTGTAAAAGCAAGGTGGTGAAGGAGAGAGAGCACCGCAAAGTGAAATGTATAGAAAGAACAAATGGTGACAAGATCAAGAGACTGCCCAAGAGGTGTATGAAAAGAATACATTTTAGCAAAGTCCAGAGATTTTCAAAGAGGAGAACACATTGTGGCAAAGCAAGGAAAAGCCAAGTGAACGTGAACCAGCACACAGGTGCAGATACAAAATAACCTGTGTGGGCAAGAAAGCTTAGGGTTACCGGTTGCATGACCTGCAATGGGTGGACCGATTGGTCCAACAAATCCACCTATCCCGGGGATACCCTATCTGTGAAAGCCAAAGAACACACAGAAAACCAATCCAAGTGTATGAAAGAGCTTGCTCGAGTGAAACAGAGGAAAGCAATCTGTATGAACTATTAAGAACCAGGAGTGTAACGTTGACCTGGAACTGGTTTTGAATGTTGAGAGACTGAACTTAAGTACAAATTGGCAAGCTGAACCAGTTGAAGTCTTGGGGAAGGGAAATCTGAGACCTTGTGAAATTTGTTGTTGTATTGAGAAAGGGAACCTCGGGACCCCTTTCTTGGAACTGTGTTGTCTTCTTGGGGAAGGGAACCCTGAACGTTGTGGAACTATCTTGAATTTAGGGAAGGGGAGGTGGAGAGTAAGCCAGGAGCTGGAAGAAACTCAGAACTTTGTTTAGAACACAGTTTCTTTTGTTTCTGACATCCCTACACATTGTTGAGCTTTAGATGTGAGGGCAAGTATAGGTTTTAGACACACAGACTTTTAAATTGCACTTACTGACTCAGACTATCCTTCGTTTCTTTAGGTAGGGAAATCCCATCTTAGCATAGGGCAAGTTAGGCCTTCAACCTTCCTGACATTTAAGTTAATAAACCATTTTTGTTTGAACTTTGAATCTGTTGTCTGTGTCTTGCTTCATGATGCCATCACAACAGATCAAGAAAAGCAGGAAGGTGAAGACAGAGAAGTTAGAGGGAGGGCTAAACAAGTGTGTTGTGGTTCCAATACTCCACAGTTCAAGGATATTTGGGAGCTTTGGTTCTAACACTCCAAAAGCTTAGCACCGTGGTGTTGTCAAAGCCAAGAGGACCAAAGAGGTGTCATGGGATTTCTGATTCTACCACTCTGAATGCATAGCTTGGTGGGGCTGACAAAGCAGAGAACCAAAGAAGAAAGGCCCTGTGGGATTTGTGGTTCTAACACACAAAGCCTGGCACAGTGGCACTGCCAAAGCCCAGAGAATCAACTCAAGGAAGATGTAGCAGTTGTGGTTCTAAAACTCTGAAAAGCCTAAAGCAGCAATTTCACATAAGAGGAGCAAAGACAGAAAATTCCCTGTTCCAGAATTAGGTCCAGCACACTAGCTCAGTGATGCTGGCAAAGAATAGAGCACCCAAGAAAAAGTGTTTTTTTTAAAATGTGGTACCAAAAGACTAGTAGTGAGGCACTGACAGAGCCCAAAAGAGACCAAGAAGACTTGCATATTGATAACTGGTTCCAATACTCCATAAGACAGTGTGCAGTGACTTCGATAAAGTCAAAAGAACCAAAACATAACTGTTTGGAACTAGGAGTCTTAAGACTTCCAAATTCCAATGCAGTGGCACTGACATCCTTGAGAGTGAAGAGAGAAAGAAACTGACAAGTGGCTCTAAGTACTGTGGCGGACTAGAAGGAGTCGACTCCTAGAAGACATTTCAAGGATGTTTATTAAAAAAAGGAAAAATGCCTATCTATCCATCTCTAAGAGGGAGTTCCCGACCTGCCAAAATAAGCTATTGGTGCTCGTCCATCGTCCAAAACAGGTGTCCATCCTCTGTCCAAAACCTACTTACTACCTAGCCCTACCTCTTTTAGAGCACAACAGAAAGTTAAGCCAGTGCCTTGTGCATCAGGCTTTGGCTTTGCCTGGACCAAAGTCACTTGGATATCGTATAAGTTATTCTGGTGTCAAAAAGAAGAGGGTCCATAAAAGATCACCAAAAAGAAGTGTTCACTATTACCCAAAACGTTTCTCAATAATAGTTGAAGTTCTTCATGTAAGGGCAAAGTCTTAGTCTTTTTACAGGGGGAATTCTTCCTTTATTCCTCCTCCACCAACTTGTTTGTACTTCCTTTAACGTAGGATTGACTTGGGTGAACCTACCAGGTCAGCTTTTATTTATGTGTTTTACAACATCGCTTGGTTTTATAGGACCCTCCCAGTCATGGTAATTTTCTTCTTGTGAGTGTATCCCTGGCCTTTGCCAATATTCAATGTTCAACTTCCAAGGGCTCTATGACCCGGTTTGCTTTGCAACTCTCTTGCTCTCCCTTGCTTCCATCTTACCTGGGCAACCTGACTACATTCTCCCCTCTTAGATGTGCCTCTGATGGTTGGTGTCTCAGCTTCTGCTTTTGTTCCTCAGTGTTGCTCTGGTCTCTGCATTTGTTCAAAGACTACTAGCCCACCACGGCTGTCTTGTGATCCCGCCACCAGGTGGGACAGCTCTTCTGTCCCCATCTCTGTGTCTGCTCCTCTCAGCTGTCTCTGCATCTTGATGCAGATTTGAGGATTCTTTCCTACGTATTGCTCTCGTTTCGGCAATTGTTCGAGGGCCCCAGGGCCACCACGACTGTAGCATGGTCACGCCACTAGGTGGGACGGCTCTTCTGTCTCCGTAGTAGTTACTCTGCCACTCTCGTTGACAGCCTTCTGGCGTCGTCCTCTGTTCTCTGTCTCACGACGCTGCTGGCTCTGCAATACGGTGCTGCCCTACACCTACAGAATGTTCTTCTGTCAAAGGCTTGCCTCTGTGTATGGTTCTCTCCTCTTTCATCAGTGTTCCTCATCATTTTAAGTCCACTGCTGTGTTCCAAAAGGGTGTGTCGTTCTTGTTTGGTCTTTGAGGGAAATCCAGCATTACCTAAAGCCAAGGAGATGGAAACAATGTCACTGTTTATGGAAGATAATGAAGCAATAACATCAGGCTTTTCAGTTCCCAAATATGCAGACTGTGTTTTTGCAGTAGGGAGTTCCTTGTGGAAACGGAATTCCTTGGCCCTGAGAGGGGCGTCTCTCTCCAGTGAGGTCCAACTTGCCCAGACCCCTAAGGAGGTTCTTGTTTAGCGGGCTCACCTACCTAACCCCAAAGGGGGTGCCCCCGCAAGGGAGAAGGGACGATTAGTCCAGATTTGTCACAGTGCTCACTGTAAAGTAAGAAGCACAGAGACAGAGGTGTAGTTACCCAAACGTGGATGAGCAAAACTAAACCACATGCAGCTATAAAAGAGATTCATTTGGAGGATGGACATTCTTTGACCAATTATCATGCCCCATAAGAGATTTATTTATTTTACATGTATAGCAGTGCACCAAGCCTTGAGGTAGCTTGGCACTATTTGCAGTTACAAGTCAGTTAACAAGTTGCAGGGTTACAGGATAAATATATGAAAGTAGTTCAAGAAAAACATATGGTGAAGTGCAAGTCATTGTGATTAGCGGCTCTGGAAAGAGAATAGGTCATGCCTTGCCGGCTGGGACCAGGTAAAAGCACGGTGGTGTAGCAGGGACTGAGCAGGCTAATGTAAGGAAAGGTAATATCATGAGGCATCTAGACATCTAGGGATGGTTACAGTGAAAATCGGTTACAAGTTACAGGATTACCAGAAAAAATATGGTGGGTCATTCAAATAACAGCTAAATCAAGCATACAATGAGGTGCACGACATTGTGATTAGCGTCTGGAAAGAGAATAGGTCACGCACTGCCTGCTGTGTCGAGGAACAGGCATGGTGGTAACGCGGGGACACAGCAAGCTAATATGAGAACAGAGGTGCAAGGCACATGCTGGAAAAGCTGCACCCAGAAGGATGGGGGCTACGTCAGTGGTGCGAGCTATGGAGTCAAAGTCACGAATATATTGTCGCGAATGCTGTGGTAATTACTAGGTAGGCCTAAGTAAAGTCAGGTACTGCAGAAGCATGGCCCTGTTGTAGATTGGGCATAGAAAGTGTTACCTAATAATTGGAGGAGGAGCTGGGCATGTACCTTAGAGAGCAAACTGCTCTCTAAGGTACGTACAGATAGGGGCCAAAGAGGCCCTTAAAGGTGACCCTTTGAGGGGGTGGCTTCGCTTGGTCCAAAGTAGTTAGCATATGCCGGCCAATCTGGTGATTGTAGAGGCAGGATTTCCTCTGCAAGGTCCCCAGAAGCACTGGGGAGGCAGTGGCAGACGTTTTTTAATTTAAATTGTAAAGATCATATGCAATATATTGAAACCCAAAGGGCCACCCAGATGAGGCTGGTGGTAGTGTTGAGGTTTCCATGTGTATGAGTGATTGTCTTTGATATCAAGCATTCAAACACTTAAGTAATCACTTAAGTGGTCAATCCCAAAGGTTGTAAAGTCAAAGAGAAAAGGGTGAGAGATGGCCAACTATGCGGAATGCTGCAGCTACGTGTACAAAGATTAGGTGGCTTTGCACGCCCTTCCTAAACATTTGGCATCACCAGTGACCTGAAAACATTTTGTTTCCATGCTTTACAAGGGGCAGACATCAGATTGGTATGTTTGAAGGATGAATTACAGCTGGGTTTGTTATTAGAGCTGTAGCCCTCTCAAATATTTTACCAATGAATGGTGGATGTGTGATGAACCAGTAGTTGGTGGGGTTGCTATGGTTGAGCTGTGTTTGATGTGACTGTGGAAGTGCCCTTTTCTAGGTGGTGCTGAAGGATCTACATATTGGGTTAGAGTGCTTTGCTTGTTGTTGTATTGGTGGAAAAATAGTACACGTGCAGGTTATTTTTGGAGTGTACCTCTGTCCATATACTGATGGATGAGCGAATATGTTATAATTTTCCAAAACCAATTTGGGACAATCGGAGAGGTAGTTCTGAGTATCTCAAAGTTGGACATTTTCGAGGTGTATTCACTGATCAAAGAATGAATGGATTGTGACTTTAGATGCCAGAACAAACTACCGAATTCTAATGATGAGTGGATTAAAGACCTATATGCACATACAATAGACAGTCTATCATTCTAGATCCCCCCTCCACCGGTGTGCAAATTTGAGCAAAATTAGTGTTGCCTTTTTATTCTCTTCATTTGAGGGGTCTTGTCCTGCAGCTGCAACTTGCATGTCTGAAGCTAGGATTTATGTTGCCATAAGAGAATCGACATTTTAGCTCAAGCCCTGCTCTCTCTTCTAGACCAAGTGTCCTCTACTGGTGGGACCCAAGGCACCAACCTAATATTGCATCGGCACAGACCTGGCAACTTCCGTTCCACCCCACGATAAATCCTACAAACTATATAAAGTTAATGCTAAAAACAGCAACCTAGGGAAAGGAAACAAGTGGAGACCCGAGGGGACATACCCAGGGCTGGAACTAACATTTAAAATGCCTAAAACATAAAAATGACACTGACAATGGAATGTATAGCTCTGTGGTTTATAGTGATTGCCACGACAGCCAAACCATAGACAACCATACCCTTGACAAAAAGGCATAGACAAAAAAACCATCAAATGCATTTTTTTTAAAACATTTTTTTTAATGGGGGGGTTCCCCACCCCCCTTTTGTTAACATTTGAAACCCATTCTTGCTAAACTAAACCCTTCCCTATTGAAAAAAATGCATTCAATTTTTTTTTGTCGATGCTTTTTTTTCAAGGGTATGGTTGTCGATGGTTTGGCTGTCGAGGCAATGACTGGATACCAGCTCTGTTAGCAACTTGGGAAGACTGGTCAGTATATAGCACAGAAGACTGGCAAGAGCTATAGGACTACAACACTGGGTTGCTGCAAATAAGATTTTATTTAAAGGAACTATTGTAAAGCTACATTTCATGCGCATAATAATATAAAATGTAGTCCTAATTTGGGTAATATGAATTTGTGACTATATTTATTTTTACTTTCAAAAGCTTAAGAACCAGTGCATCCGTTTAGCTCTTAGTTGGTAAAACCGCATTTAAAATAATATGTAAAGAAATGAATTGTGAAAATAATAAAAAGAAAAGCAAATAGGTCAGCAGATTATATCTGCAAGAATGTATCCTGTTTCGCAATCAAAAGGGAAGAATAAGATGGAGCATGACCGCTTTTTCTTAAACTTTCGAGAGGTGAACCTGTTGTCTGTCTTATTGAAGAGGCATCCATTTAAGATTTGATAAATACATAGTATTTGGCTGATTTTAGAGTGCCTTTATTGAAAATGAAGTTTGTTCCTGAAAGCTGTAGTGTGAATAGTGAAATGTCTCCCTCCCAACCTTACTTTTTTTTTTTTTAAATATGTTTATTTATAGCAAGGCAGTAAAGGTTACAAACAGTATCGGGTGGCAGTATAATATTGCAAAGAAAAGGTTCTAGTTTTGAGTCCCTTTCCCCCCCTCATTCCGGTTTTCCCGGGCCAGAGATTCAGTTTAGCTCCCCCGCTTGATGCGTATTCTCCTTGTCTCTCAGGGCCCAACGGGCGTTGATTGGCTTGAACGTCATTGCGGGATATCGCTGATCATAGTCCAGTACTGGGGCCCACACATTCTGGAAGCGGTGCAGAGACCCCGCTCTCGCAGCGGTAACCTTTTCCGCTATTAAGATGTCCCACAATTTTCCCCACCAGTGGGCCAGGCAGGGGCCGTCCCGCGACTTCCAGAAGCGGGCCAGAACCGTCTTGCCCGCCAGGAGGCACTGTGTGAGGAGCTTAGCCCTGTTGCCGGAGCGGGGGTAGATTCCAGGGACCGGGATCCCCAGCAGAATTGTCTCAGGGTCCAGTGGGAGGGCGGAGCCGGTGATTTGTTCGATGGTGGAGAGACACCTGGCCCAAAATTGCTGGATCTTGGGGCATGTCCACCACATGTGAAAGTAGGAGCCTGGTTGACTGCAGCCTCTCCAGCAGGTGGGGTCCACTTGTGGATTCATGTGGTGGAGTCTGAGAGGGGGGTAGTACCAGCGTAGGGTGAGTTTATATGCACATTCCTTGTTGGTGACACAGGTGGAGGAAGAGTGGGTGCGGGACCATATGTCTACCCAAGCTTGGTCATCGATCGGATGGCCTAGGTCCGCCTCCCACTGAGCCATGGATCGAGTTTTTGTCGCCAAGAAGTCCCCCAGGAAACGTCTATATATAGCTGAGATTCTTCCTCTAGCCGGCAGGTCCGCAAGAGTTAGCTCCAATGGAGTCGGGGGGCGAGTTGCCGCCTGGAGGGTCTGAGGGTGCGAACACCAGTGGCGGAGCTGGCAGTATGTGAATCTGTCCCTTTCTTGAAGCCGAAAAGTCTCCTTGCACCGCTCGAAGGTCCGGGGTCTGTTTTCGGAGTACATCTGCCCCAGGGTTTCCAGGCCTCCGTCTATCCAATTCTGGAAGTTGCGAGGGAGAGATCCCGGGGAGAAGTCGGGGTTGTGAAAGATCGGTGAAAGGGGGCTTCGGCCCCTCGGGATTCCCTTCTGCTTTAGAGCCCAATCCCAGGAGCTTAGGGTCTGCTTCGTTGTTAGTAGGATGTCCTTCCAGCGTGCCCTGAGGGAGGGTTGGATGTGAGGGAGGAACCGGAGGGGAAGCGGAAGCTGGGCCTGCTCCAGTTCCACCCATCTGGGGCGGGCTGTGCTCGTCTGCCAGGCGTGTAGATGTGACAGTTGCGCCGCTGTCCTATAGGCCTGCAGGTCCGGGACCCCTAGGCCTCCTAGCCTGGCGTTGCCAATCAGGGTTTTGTGGGGGATCCTGGCCTTCTTGCCTTTCCATATGAATTTGGATATCTTCCTCTGTAAGTCGTGGAGGGCCTGGGCTGGGAAGGGCACCGATAGAGATGAGCAGGCATAGAGGAACCTAGGAAGCAGGTTCATCTTGACGGCCGTGATCCGGCCCATTAATGAGATCTCCTGCGTGGTCCAGCGTTTCAAGTCCCCCTCCAGCTCCTTGATTAGTTTGGGAAAGTTCGCCTGATAGGTCTCCTTTGGGTTCGCTGGGATGAGAACTCCTAGGTAGGGGATCGAGTGGTCCCGCCATTCGATCGGGCACAGAGCCGTTAACGCCTCCTTGTCCTCTGGGCGGAGGCCGACTCCTAAAGCCACTGATTTGGTGAAGTTGACAGTGAAGCCGGTGACCTCCCCCAATTCCTTTATTTCGGCCAGAGCGTGTTTCGCTGAGGTGTTGGCTTCAGTGAGTGTCAATAGAACATCGTCCGCGTAGAGAGCGATCTTGTGGTGGGAAGAGCCCACCTGAAGACCCTTAATGGACTCATTGCGCCTGATCTTCTGGGCGAAGGGTTCCATTGTGAGGGCGAAGAGTAGGGGAGACAGCGGGCAGCCCTGTCTCGTCCCACAAGACAGAGGTATCGGGGCTGAGTGGATGCCATTGATCCTGAGGATGGTTCGAGGGTGCTTATAGTTCGCCAGGATCATGGCTCGGGCTGTGGGGCCGAACCCAAATGCTTCCAGAGTGCATTCCAGATAGGACCAATCGACTCTGTCGAAGGCTTTGGTTGCGTCCAGGGCCATTAGGGCAAGGCCTTGGGAGTTGCGGTGGGCGATGTTCACTAGGTTCAGAGTCCGCCGGATGTTGTCCCCTGCCGCTCGGTGAAGAATGAAGCCTGTTTGGTCGGGGTGGATTATATCCGGGAGGATAAGTGCCAGGCGGTTAGCTAAGATCTTCGAGTACAGGTTGGCGTCGATATTCAGTAGGGCGATGGGTCTGTATGACGCCGGATCTCTCGGGTCCCTCCCCGGTTTAGGAAGGAGAACCGTCACCGACTCCTGCATTGTGGCGGTCACGGATCCCGAGACCTTGAAAGAATTGAACAGGGCCACTATGTGAGGGATGAGCTGGAGCTTAAAAATCTTATAGAACCTCGGGGGGAATCCGTCTGGGCCCGGGGCCCGTGATTTGAGGGCCTTGATGGCTTCGTCAACTTCTTCAGCTGTTATTGGGGCTTCCAACTGCTCCCGTGTGGAGTCTGGGAGACGCGTCAAGGCTGCGTTCCGTAGGTATGCCTCCTGCTTTGACCGATCCCGGGTAGGCGCTGTCATGACCTGGATTAGGTGGTCTGAGGCTAGTTGTAGTTTCGTCTGTTCAGAGTGGTGTATCACCCCCTGTGAGTCCTTGAGCCCTATAATAGTGTTGGTCCGTCTTGTTTTAGCTAGCTTGGCCACCAGCAGCTTGTTGGCCTTGTTGCTTTTGGCATAGTAGAATTGTCTGGTCTTCGCCAGGAGTTGCGCAGTGTGTTCTGCATAGTGGGCCTCTAGTTTCTTCCTGGCCGAGCGGAGCGCTCTCTGTGTTCTGGGGGACCAGCCACTCTTCTTCTGGGCTTCCTCAGCTGCTCGCAGGTCCTTCTCCAGGGATAGACGGATTTGTTTCCGGTTTCGATGGTATGCCACGCCTTGGGCTATCAAGGTTCCCCGAATTACAGCTTTCATTGCATCCCAGTTATTGGCCAGGGAGGTGTCCGCGGCTAGGTTCTCCTCAAAGAAGTTCTTGATGGTGGTGGTTATGTTGTCTCTGATTGACATATCATTGAGGATCGGGTCGTAGAGCGCCCATCTGCGTGTTGCCTTGGCGTGGGTGTTCTGAATGCTCAGTTCCATTATTATTGGGGCATGGTCCGATAGAATTCGTTGGCCTATCGACACCTCATTAGCGAGGGCGAGAGTTTGAGGGGAAGCCAGAAGGAGGTCGATTCTGGAGAAAGTTCGGTGTACGCCCGAAAAGAAGGAGTAGTCTTTCTCGGTGGGGTGAAGCACCCGCCATGTATCCACCACCTCCAAGGTTCTGAAGAGCCGCAGCAGACTGAGGGCCTGACCGAACTCGCCAAGGGCAGGGGGGTTAGATTTGTCCTTAGTGGGGTCTGGGACCCCATTGAAGTCCCCACCGATTATTGTCTGGCCTTCCACAAAGCTTGAGAGTGAGGAGCCCAAGGAGTCATAGAAGGTTGCCTGTCCCGAGTTGGGTGCGTATGCCGATACCAAGGTGTAGAGGTCCCCCAACAGGAGGCACTTGATGGCCACGAAGCGGCCCTCCGGGCACATCATGGAGTCCAAGATCTGGGGGCGCAGGTCTTTCCGGAACATAATCGCTGTGCCCCCCTTTTTGGAGTTCCCCGAGGCGAAGAATTGGTGTGGATATATGCTGGATCGAAGCCGGCCAAAGTCTGCCGGGAGGAGATGAGTCTCTTGGAGGAACACCACATCGGCCTCCTCATCTTGTAGCTTCTGGAGAATCGATTTGCGCTTGGGGGGGGAGTTGAGACCGTTAACGTTCCAGGAAAGGCATCTCAGCGTCTGGTGTTCCGGGATCGGGGAGCCAGGGGTTCCTTGCGTAGGGGATGGAGGGGGGACTCCAGGTTGTTCATTAGCTGCCATCGTGAAGAGGGTGGGGAGGTGAACTGTACCGCACTTGCAGTTTTAACCGAGGCCCCCAACGGGAGGTCAACTTTTTAACTAGCGGGGTGGGAAACATTGTGGGTGTAACCCCACCCCAGGCCAACAGGGCCAATTGTGTCCGGCAAAATAACGTTTGCATCCAAGGGCTCTAAGATGGAGCGGATCCTGGAGGGGGGGCATAGGCCGTGGAGGAAGCCTGCCGCGCTGGGCGAGCGTGGGATTGTGTTGGGCCGGAGTTACTATTTCTGAATTTAGCTGAAAGGACGTTGGGCGTCCGGGACGCCGGAGGTGCGGGGGGCATCCAGGGCCGCTCGGACTCGGGTTATCTTCTCCTGTTTCGGGAGGCCTTGGACCATGGAGGACGTCTGGGTTGGGGAGGGAGGGCTGACGTAGGGCTTCCCGAGGCTTCCAAGTCTGGGGAGGTGGTTCCTTCAGGGGGGGGGGATATCTGCATGATTTTAGCAGCATCTTCTAAGTGGGATATTCTCCGGAGGGAGCCATTATACGAAAATTGCAGGGCCGTGGGAAAAAGCCATCTGTATTTGACTTTACGCTCTTGGAGGAAGAGGGTTAAAGGTCGAAGAGCCCTTCTTTTCTGTAGGGTTGAGAGGGAGAGATCCTGATAAATTTGGAGAGGGTGACCTTGAAAGGAGAGTTCATCTCCGGACCGACTGATGGCGGAGATAGCTTCTTTAGTGGAGAAATAGTGTACTCTCGTTATGACATCTGGGGGCTGGTCGGAGTCTACTCCTCGTCGCGGACGGAGTCTGTGAGTCCGATCCAGCAGCAGTTGGGATTTATCTAGATGCGGTAGGAGAATTTGAAAGAGGTCTCCTATGTATCCTGCAAGATTTTGGTCGGGGACTGAGGACGGAACTCCCCTGATACGGAGGTTATTCCGACGAGCTCTGTTTTCCAGGTCCTCTTGTTTGTATTCGAGGATTTCGCACTTGTCCTGGAGGGCTCTTACTGTTTGCTGGATATCTCCCATGGCGGCTGTTTGGTCTTGGGAGCGATCCTCGATCTCACTCAGTCTCTGCTCCACTTCGGTCACCCTATGGTCTGTTTGTTCCAATTTGGAGGTGAGTTCCGACATGCAGGACCGAAACTCGGCTTTGATGTCTGCCATAAACGCCAGTAGATCACCTCTGGTGACTGGGGAGTCACCCCCCTCCTGGGAGAGCCCTGGGGTGGGAGTAACTGAGTTCGGTTTCTTTCCCTTATCAGGAGCGGTGAGCATGGTGGCAATGTCCACATTTTTAATAGCTTTCGACTGTCTCGACATGTTGGTGAATCGTGGGTGGGGAGATGGTTTATACGGCCCACCCTGTAGATGAGCGTCGAGGCTCTTGATTGAGAAGAGGGAAAGCTGGTTCCAAGCTTGGCCGGTGTATAGTGGCTTCGAGTGAGGGGGTGAACTCTCCAAATCTTGATGGTGGGCAAGTATGTGGGGCGTAAGTTCCGGTGGGGGGATTGAGTAACGTGCGCCCCCTTGGGACTAGGCCAGAGAGAGCAGAGCGGGTCGCCCCAGGAAGTGGGCAGTCAGGTCACCTCCGAGGCCGAAGGGGCCTACCCGTCAGGGGCAGCCCGGGATGAGAGTGTGGCCAGGTCGAGGCTCCAGGTGGGCAGCGTTGGTCAGGCCCTTCTCGGGGCTTGCAGCTGTGGGTCCCTCGATGTGGCCCGGCTAGGACCGCTCCTCCTCCGAGGACCCAGGCTTGGATCACCTGGTGGGGGTGATAGTGGGAGGGGACCTCCAAGTCCCGGGTCTGAGCGGGGGCTCCAGATGATGGTGTGGGCCGGGGCGCCCCAGGAGTGTGGCGTATGGAGACCGGATCTCTGGGTCTTGGGTAGTGAGAGGTAGGAGCCCGCTGGGGGGCGGGGGAGGGGGGGGCGGTGATGGCGCGGCCCCCACCTCAGGCGCTGTGGAGGGTTTTCCCTGTGTGGCCTCGGCGGGGCGGGGGGCCAGCCCTCCACCCGGATCCTCACCCCCAGCAGCTCCCACCTGAAGGGCACCGTCCGTGCCGTCCCTCGTCGGGCAGTGCAGGCTCGGGCTGGTAGTGTGGGAGGCAAGGGTCGCCCCAGGGAGAGCACCGGAGGAGAGATCCGGGGGGCTGATGTTGCTCCGCCGCGACCCGGGTGCTCGAGAAACTGAGCCGCGTCCGAATGCGGCCTCAGAAAGCTCTCACCGCCCTCCAGGGCCGAGAGATGAGCACGGCCGCCATCTTGGGAGATCGTCGCTGGGGCCGGCTCGGGGAACCGGAGCGGCTAACTTCGTCTCCTTCGATCGTCATGGTCCCCGCTTCAGCCCGGATGGGCCCCAGGTCCTCCGACGTCCTTGGGATCAGCTGGGCTCCGGTATACGGGCGCGAAGCCGCATCAGGGGCCCAGAAGCGGCGGGCCTCGTACGGCGGGCCTCAGGGGAGCAGCCACATCGATCCCAACCTTACTTTTTTATAATTTTGGGGACTTCAAAAGAAAAACAGGCTGAAAATTCAACTCACAGATGAATATGAAGTGAGCAAAGCTGTTTGTGGGAAACGATGGTGCCACACAGTGATAAAAGTGCACTATACGCAGTGCTGTAAAGGATATACTTTGTTGCATCTGTAACTTTGCAGGGATGCAACAAAAAATGTTGCGATATATCATCTTAGGTTTCAGTCATAGCATTTGACCTGTTCACTTTTGAAGCTACTCTAATTACAAAGGAGAACAAGATTGATATACTATTCTCACCTGGAAAGGCGTATTGACCAATCACAATCCGCCTGTCCTGGGCGTGATTGTTTCTTCACCGCCCACTACAGTTTAAAAAAAAAAGTAAACAAAAACGGCTGCCGCCATTAACATAGAAAAGGGACTAGGTCCCTTTTCAGATGACTGTGGCCATTTTGGAACCTGTTTTCCATGGCCCCGTCATACAAAAAGGGACATATTCCCTTTTCTATTTTTATGGCCATTTTTGTCTTTTTTTTCATTCCTACAGGTGCTGGGATCGCACGGAACTCATCTCTTGTCAGAAGGGGGAGGAGAAACCTATTCGCACCCCGGTAAATCTCTGGGTGCGAATAGCTTGCCCTGGTGGCGGGGCGGACATGGGATTTAACGGCCCGCAGCCTGAGCAGAGGCCGTTGCTAAAGTTGGCGGGCCGTTAAATTCAATTTCAGCCAAGCCACCGGGGCGTGCAAGCTACATTTATGTAATCTATGCAGGAGATCATCAATATTAATAAGAGTTGTGCTTTGTGAAGGAAGCCTAGCAGTGATAACTCCTTCTTAGAAACCTCAAGAAGAGGAAACCATGCTTGTTAACTGCTGCAAACTATAGCCTCAGAGTAAGGTCATTGTGAATTTGTACTCCCAAGTTCTTAATTGTTGTCCCTCATACTGGGTTGGTACCCAAAGTTATTCTACTAATTCCCTGTGGCCATGCATTGGGCTGATCCCAACACTATGATCTCTGTTTTAATTACACCCTGCTCCAGTTTGTTGTCTGCACAGTAGCTGACATGCGGGTAGTACGTTTGGTTTTTCAAATTTTCAGAAGCTGAAACCAGAAATTGGTTACCATCGGCATATTTACATCACTGCACGGCGAGGAATCCAGAAGGCACATTAGTCGTAAGAGGTGGAACTGTAAGGCAGATGGGGGCAACCCTGGGGACCTTTGCAAGACCTTTGCAAGTGACTTTGAGAAGGTTAGGCCGATATGGTGTGATGGAAAATGCTTGTTAGCTGCCTATCAGAAAAGAAAGTAACCTTTGCAGGGCATCGAGGCGCACTCCCACGTTGTCCAAACTGGAAAAAAGAATCTTGTGATCCACTGTTTTGAAGGCTGCCAAGAGATGTAATCATATTAGGGTTCTGTCCTCTCTGACAGCCAGTATCCATCTCCATCCCTCTCAGATGAACTTAATTTGGCAATAAAGTGTATATTGGGAATAGGCCTATACTCTTCCAAAATGGCTAGGTTCACCCAAGGCTTTTTCAGCAAGGAGCGTGTACAAAAGCTCCTCCTACTGCAATAGGAACGCTCACTGTTGAGAAGGCGTTAATAATCCCAGAACGCAAAATTAATTTTTACTCCCAATTTGCGAGTGACTTTGCAGGTTCGTTTTACAGCTTTGTGAATGATAAATGTCAAAAATCTGCAGGATGTCAAGATTGTCGATACTGATTTCTCTCTGTAGAGTTTTTTTTCCTGGCCCTTCGTTTTATGATCGCTATCTGAACATTTGAAAATGAGGGTGAAAGAGGAAGACTTGAGTTGCCTCAGCCTTTTTCAGAGGCCACAGAATGTCGGATGGTGTTAGTTGTAGAACATGCTAATTAACAAGGGGGGTCCTGGGAGTCCCTCTGCCAGACATTAGTCCTGGTTACGAGAGACTTACCCAGGGTCTTTAGCTCACTATCTTTCACAGAGAAGAAATATCCCAAACATATCAGCATTTCGGTGCTGGACCGCCCCAGGGCAGGACAAAGACTGATATGTTTGGGATATTTCTTCTCTGTGAATGATAGTGAGCTAAAGACTCTGGATAAGTCTCTCGTAACCAGGACTAATGTCTGGCAGAGGGACTCCCAGGACTGATATGTTTGGGATATTTCTTCTCTGTGAATGATAGTGAGCTAAAGACTCTGGGTAAGTCTCTCGTAACCAGGACTAATATCTGGCAGAGGGACTCCCAGGACCCCCCTTGTTAATTAGCATATTTAAGTAACTTTGGGTATCACCCTAAGTTACTAGGGGAATCCAGACGTGGACCCCTTGCTCACTATTCTTAGAGAGGCACAGATCCACCCTACTGATGAGGTCCAACCAGACCGAAACACGTGTCTGGGGTTTCTGTTGGTACTCTTGTTCAGAGGAGAATTGCCTAGCATTTCGCTGCTGGACTGCCCCAGGGCAGGACAAAGACTGATATGTTTGGGATATTTCTTCTCTGTGAATGATAGTGAGCTAAAGACTCTGGGTAAGTCTCTCGTAACCAGGACTAATGTCTGGCAGAGGGACTCCCAGGACCACCCTTGTTAATTTGCATATTTAAGTAACTTTGGGTCTCACCCTAAGTTACTAGGGGAATCCAGACGTGGACCCCTTGCTCACTATTCTTAGAGAGGCACAGATCCACCCTACTGATGAGGTCCAACCAGACCGAAACACGTGTCTGGGGTTTCTGTTGGTACTCTTGTTCAGAGGAGAATTGCCTAGCATTTCGGTGCTGGGCTGCCCCAGGGCAGGACAAAGACTGATATGTTTGGGATATTTCTTCTCTGTGAATGATAGTGAGCTAAAGACTCTGGGTAAGTCTCTCGTAACCAGGACTAATGTCTGGCAGAGGGACTCCCAGGACCACCCTTGTTAATTTGCATATTTAAGTAACTTTGGGTCTCACCCTAAATTACTAGGGGAATCCAGACGTGGACTCCTTGCTCACTATTCTTAGAGAGGCACAGATCCACCGTACTGATGAGGTCCAACCAGACCGAAACACGTGTCTGGGGTTTCTGTTGGTACTCTTGTTCAGAGGAGAATTGCCTAGCATTTCGGTGCTGGACTGCCCCAGGGCAGGACAAAGACTGATATGTTTGGGATATTTCTTCTCTGTGAATGATAGTGAGCTAAAGACTCTGGGTAAGTCTCTCGTAACCAGGACTAATGTCTGGCAGAGGGACTCCCAGGACCACCCTTGTTAATTTAGTTGTAGAACATGGACAGTGGGAAAATCTTATCTTGTGGAAAAAGGCGGGGCATTAAAATGTTCTTTCGAGAAAGCACGTGAGAATTACTGTGTTTTCTTATAAAAACAAAATTAGTTGGCCAACACATGACACTTTCTTAGTTAAGGCAAAAGGTATTGATAATTTGCCATGACCCTTAAGCAGTAGGTAGACTTGAGAGTTGTGCGACTCAGAAAGAAGAAAATGGGTAACGAAACTTACAAGAAGTAATTCCTGAATGCTGCTTGTGTATGGGAAACGTGCCAGGTTATTCATATAGTCTATCCCTGTGATGGGGGACTATGTGGCGCTCAATCCTCTGACAAGTCATGAAACATTGGATTGGTTGGTTGCCCAACATCACACCTGGCCTCTTACGCCTGAAAAGAGTACCTGGGTCTCTGTGTTGAGGTGGAGCAGAACTACATTTTTTAAAACATTTTAATTCACAGAGCAGGTTATATGTACATCAATGAAAGGTTTGCTTGCGATTCTGTTTTCTGTTTGCTGAACATTCTCCATTCACATATGGTTTGGGTTCAAATGGCTAGTGACAAAGGTATTGTGTTCGATTGGTGCTGGGCCAAAGTCAAATTAAGAGCCAGATGTTAACATATTTGAATAATTGGCACAGACAAACCCCTGTTCAAACCAACCTCTTTCTAGATCTTCTACAATCGCAGTACAAAGAAAAATGTAAATGAATTGCAGAGATCGTGTGAAGGAATCATTTCAGATTTTGTCAACCCTGGGTTCCTCATTTCAATATTTAGAAACCTATTGTGAATAAGCACAGAGCTGAATTTTATAATTAAAATAATGAGATAATTCCCCGTACTTTAACAAATAAATATAATCTATGTGTTGTTGCCATAGTCTGCTGTAGGTTGTTTTTAATATGTTTGGCCCATGCCACTTCTGAGTAAACCATGTATCTCTCTGGCTCTAGTCTATGGTGTTCCATTGGTTTTCCAAGGTAAGCGGATCCTTAATCCATTATTGGACTGCCAAAAGATCCATCAATGCAACCTCATTAATGCAGGGGAGATTTTAACAAGTGTGTGGATCCGTTGTTACAGCTGTAAGTCTTTCCATGTTCACCAGTATATTTACTGCAGTGATTTGCGTTTTGCATAATCTTCTGTATATTGAGGTGAAAAGTAAATTAAGACATTCAGTCAAATCAGAGGTTTTATGGGAGCAACAGTTCATTCTGGTGAGTCATTACCAAAGATCAAATCAAGGGTACGGCTCTCTGCTTGATGCCCTTGACCAATTCTGCAAATTTGAGCACTTTCAAATTCTATAAATGGCAATCATATGTGGCAGTTTGGCCCAAACATGAAAATCCCTGAGCATGTTGAGAACATTTTCAAATCACTCCTCCTACTACTCAGGCTTCACGGTCTCAGCCCCTGTCTTCATCCCAGCCACTGTCTTCATCCCAGCCACCAGCAAAAAGGTATTGCACCTGTTCTGACGTTTATGACATCCATACAGACACTGAAAGGGATCAGGAGGAATATCAATACTATGATGTTGATAATGATGGTGACGATGATGATGATGAGGCAGACGTGAATACTATGTCTTCTCCAATTCAACAAGATTCCCCATTCCCTGATTCTCCAGTAGATAATCAGCCCTTATTCAATGACTTATTAATCAAAGCAGCTGAGTACTTCGGTATTCAAACACAGGAGACTCAGCAAGACAAAGATTTTGTCGAGGATATCCTGGGAGACAAAAAAGCTGCTACCCAGTTCATCTCCATCTTGAAGTCTGTACGGCGAAGAATCCAACCTTCACTGGAGACGCCCAATCAAACCAGAGCAGTAAACCTGCGGATAGAAAAACATTCTGCCCGGTGCCATCTGATCCTTTATATATCCGGGTACAGTTTAAGCCGGATTTGCTAGTTGTCACAACTACCCGGAAGAGGGCAGGTACACCACTAGCCTCTTCAGAAGCTCCCCCAGACAAGAAAAGCAAGAAGCTCTATACCATGGGGAGGAAAGTTGCAACTTCAGCAGCGTTTCAAGCTAGGATTGCCAATCATTCCACACTGTTGGCGAGTTTTGACTGCCATAAATGGGACGAGATTACGGCCCTCATCGACTCTCCTCCAGAGCCATTAAAAACTAAACTTGCTCTAGTATCAGCGCAAGGTAAAGTCACTGCCAGCAGCTTGCTGAAGAACAAGCTCGACGCTGCAGATAACGCAAGCCGTATTATTGCGGAAGGAACCATTCTTAAGTGCCACGCTTGGCTTCGCCAGTTTGGCTTCGAGCTTGAGACCCAGGCAATATTACTCAACATGCCAGTGGAACCAACCGTACTATTCGGCAAAGCTGTAGAGGGCGCTCTGAAATCAGCCAAAGAGGAATATGATACCCTCAAATCCGCCGGCCAACTGACTAACAAACAACCTGGCCAAACGGGTGGAAACAATTTTCGCTGTTTTCAAGGCCAAATTTCCCAAAGAGGGTCCGGATATGGACAAAATCAGAATTCATCATGGAACAACCAGGGTCAAGCGTCCCAGGGTTATCCAAGAGGCCAGCACAGATCCCGAGGCCGGGGGAGATCCTTGTCATCTAGAAGTGGAGGAACGCCGCTCAAACAATGACTGCCCGCTACCAGTCCACTTCCATGCCTCCCCAGTAGGGGGACGGACTTCACACTTCACCCACGCATGGGAGGGAATAACTACGGACAAGTGGGTGTTATATATAGTAGCTGGAGGTTATTGTGTGGAGCTCCTGGAAAGACCATCAAACCACCCTCCTTTCCAAAGGAAGAAAACAAAGGAAGAACAACTCATCCTGTTAGAAGAAGTTAATGTGCTGCTCCTCAATGACGCCATTGAGATTGTGCTTTACAATGAGGTAAACAAGGGTATTTATTCAACCTACTTCCTTGTGCCAAAAAAGATCTAACTATGCACCCAGTATTAGACTTGCGCCCTGCAAACATTTATGTAAAGCCACAAAAGTTCTGCATGACAACGCTACAAGAGGTAATTCCCCTGCTAAAACTGGGGGATTACAGGGCCACATTGGATATGAAAGATGCCTGTTTTCATATTTTAATGCTCTCAGCGCACAGAAAATTCTTGCAATTCAAAGTAGCAAACCAGCACTACCAATTCAAGGTGCTACCCTTCGTAATAGCTTCAGCTCCAAGGGTATTCACCAAGGTACTGGTGGTGGTTGCAGCACACCTGGGCAGGGAGGTAATCCGACTGTACCCCTACTTGGACGACTGGCTGATCACAGGAGATACTCCCCATCTTTGCAGACAAAACATGCAAAGAACCATAAATCTTCTTTCAATTGGGCCTCTCAATAAACTGGAAAAAGTCAAGTCTTGTACCAAACACAACAAAACTGTTCCTAGGAGCAGTATAAGATACAAGAACAAGTTTAGCCTTTCCATCCATGGCAAGAGTGCAGAACATGCTTCGGCAAATACCCCACTATCAAGCCGGTCTCCAGATAAGCGTACACAAAGCAATGCGTTTGCTAGGCATGATGACATCGTGCATATATCTAGTCCAACACTCACCTCTGCTCATGCGACCAATGCAGGAGTGGTTGGTGAAACAATGGTCTCAGGCAAGTGCTCATTGGGACGATCTAGTGGTCTTTTCGCCAACCCTAGTTCAAAACCTATGCTGGTGGTCCAGAGAGAATCTGTTAAAGGGAAAACCCTTCCATGATCTGGAAGCACAAGCGATTGTCACAACAGACGCGTCACTCTCTGGGTGGGGGGCTCATTACCTTCACCACACAGCACATGGTCTGTGGACTCTCATCACGGCACAGAACCATATCAACCTGCTGGAACTTCTAGCAGTATTCAAAGCACTTCAAGCATTCAAAGCGCAACTGACAAACCACTCGGTTCAGATCCTAACAGACACAACTGCGATGTTCTACATGAGCAAATGGGGGGGAACACACTCTCCAAGTCTGTCCAAGTTGGCGCAAAAATTATGGAAATGGGCACTCAGACGGGGGATATCCCTATCCTCCCAACACTTTCCAGGGGTACTCAACACAGACTCTCTGAGCAGAGATCCACTACCAGAGGAACACGAGTGGCAATTAGACTCAAGCGTCGTACACCACATCTTCTCTCAGTGGGGTTACCCCACACTAGACTTGTTCTCTACAGGAGAAAACAAGAAATGCGCAGACTTCGTGTCCAGGTTCCCCCAGCCAGAATCCAAGGGGAACGCCCTATGGATGAACTCGTCAGGGAAATTTGCTTACGCCCCCCAGCCCCCTATTCCATTAATGAGCAGAATAGTGAACAAGATGCACAGAGAACAGATAATGCTCATCCTAGTTGCTCCCATGTGGGCGAGACAACAGTGGTATCCACATCTGCGCAAACTGGCGATGTGCGATCCCATCAAACTCCCGTGCCAAACCAAACTGTTAACCCAACTGTTAACCCAACCCCAACAACAGTGCACGCACAACCACACTCCATAAACTTGCCAGCATGGCTCCTGAAGTCATAGAGTTTGGACACCTTAATCTACCACAGCAGTGTATGGATATCCTCAAGGAGGCATGTAAACCAAACACTAGACACTGTTATTTCGATAAGTGGAGGAGATTTGTAATTTGGTGCCAGTCAAAACAAACCCCATAGAATGTACTCCTTCACACATTCTAAATTATATGCTCCACTTATTGGACTCAGGGTTAGTATTCAACTCTATAAAGGTCCACCTGGCAGCTTTATCAGCTTATACCACCTCTCAAAGTAAAGTATTGTGGTGGAAAATTCAAGTCATTAAGGCTTTCATGGAGGGAGTAAAAAGACTCCACCCTCCAATTTGAAGCCCACCGCCAGGATGGAATCTCAATGTAGCACTGGCAAAGCTCATGGGGTCCCCTTTTGAGCCTATGCAGAAGTCAAGTCTTAAACACCTGAAATACAAGACTGCCTTCTTAGTGGCTATTACTTCCATGAGAAGAGTTAGTGAATTGTAAGCATTGTCAGTGCAGGACCCTTTCTTTATTATCCATAAACATAAATTGGTTTTATGTACTCATCCAAGGTTCTCCCCTAAATTCATTCCAAATTCCACATAAACGAGTCTATTGGATTTCGGGCTTTCTTTCCGAATCCAACTAGCTCAGCTGAGGTAAAACTCCACACACACTAGATGTGAGAAGGGCGGACCTTTGCTACGTAAACAAAACCAGGCTGCTTAGAAAAACAGATCAACTGTTTGTCTCCATAGCAGCAGGCAGAGACGGAGACCGCCATTTCCAGATGGATAGTCAGATGTATACAATTATGCTATTCATTATCGAACAAAACACAGCCTTTTACACCATGAGCTCACTCCACACAGAGCACAGGAGCTACTCTGGCTTTTATCGCAAATCTCCTTAGACAGCATTTGCAAAGCAGCTACATGGAGCTCAGTACACACTTTGACTCACCACTACTGCATTGACACCCGTTCCAAAGCAGATACACAAGTGGGACAAGCGGTTCTAAAACATCTATTTGCCACTTCTCACGACCCACTACCTTCTCCTATCATTGCTCGCTAATCTGTGCATAGCATGTGATCTAAGCAGATTACACATACCTCAGAAGGGATACATTACTCACCGTAATCGTTTTTCTGATGCTTGTATCTACTTAGATTCACATATGCCCACCCTTCCTCCCCTAAGAAAAGGTGCATAGATGTTATATGAGCTTTCTTTATCTGTCTGCTTGGATACACCTGTACTCACGCTACACTTCATGCAACCTCATATCAGAACAAAACAGTCTGAGGAACCTCGATGCGTGAAGGACCATAGGTACAGTGGACGTCACAGTAGGGATAGTATTACTGGAACCCCCTGTCGACATCCCTTTTCGAGTTTCGAAAACAACTGTAATACTCCGCAGCTTCCACTAGATGTTGGCCTATGCATAGCATGTGAATCTAAACAGATACAAGCATCAGAAATACAATTACGGTGAGTCCCAGTGCTTCAAAGGAGGAAAAGAAAAATGTTTAATGTTCTCAACAAACCTCGACGAATGGGATTGTTTGCTTCTAGAAACAGTTTTCAGTAATAACAAAGTGAGTCTCAAATCCTTAACCTGGTATCAAGGCTTGGAAGAATATCCTGCTGTGAAAAATGACATTTGAAGACTGAGAACTAGTCAAGTGTAAGCTGGGCCATACAGAAGCCTTGCTGAGGCTAGTATACAAAGACTCCCCTTTTTTCCTTTTTTTTAGTTAGGTGTTTTCTAAAGTTGTAGGGACAGTTAGTTGGATATGATTTGGATTGATAAGGACTATTGGGCGTGGCTGAGACCGACCCGACAGAGGATGTTCCTTGAATGCCTCCCTGCTGGGCCCAGCATGATGCCACTGGAGCCCTGTGGCTCCGTGACCCCCATCGCTGACGGAGCACATCTGTGGCCGACTTGCCAACATCCATGGTAGCTGCGTTTCTGCACAGAGGGCTCCCGCCAGAGCCTCCCGTTCCATGCATTGGAACCAAGATGGTGCCTGTGACGGATATGGCTGATGGGGAATCTGGTTGTGGCTGCATGGAGGACTGTTCTGGAGCTGGGCAATGCCGGGGATGCCTGCAGCCCCTATGAGGCCCTGTCGAGATCCTGCTTGAGGCCATATATGATGTGATTCTGGGAGTTACTCTGTGGACCCCGATCACTTTGCTCGGAAGAGGATCGTATTGGGAGAGGGTGAGAGTGAGAGAAAGGACCTCCCGTAGTGCCGTAGGCTTCATGTCTCCCATGCTGGATTGGACTCTGTGGTGCTTTTGGCTGGTGGGTTGCCTTGCTGTAGCTGCATGGGGGGGTGTGGCTATGTGGAGGCGGGTCAGGAGGGCCTGAACTCTCTGGATGGCCCTGTGGATGTCCTTCCTTGTGTAGTACACAGCTATGAGGAGTGGGAAAGAGCTGAGGCTCATTCCGTGTCCTGTAGCTGCCCCTGTAGGAGTGCGCTAAGGGGGGGGGGGGTTACTTCCACCCTGTGCTGCCCTGTTTGGTTATGTGCCAGGTGCCAGGCTGTTGAGCTCCCTGTGTCTGCCAGCAACTTAGCTCTCATTTGGTGTTATTATATATGATATGATTGGTTATTTATAACGCGCTTAATAACCAGAGGTTTCTAAGTGCGGAACCGGGTATCGGACCTGTGTTGCTCTGTGGCGTCTTGCTTCCAAGGCGAGCACGTTGCCCCTGAGCTATCCTTCCTAGGAAGCGTTGCATGCTCCCAAGGGCAAGGATGGCAAAACAGGGCAAGAACCGCAGGAACAGTGACATTACAATTATGCTACAGGCACACGAGAACTAAAGAAACCTGTGATTGCGTCAGTCCTGGTGCACTCTCCTGTTGGAAGGGAAGATCTGGCCCTGCCTGCAACTAAACTGGAGCTGGCCAACCTGTTGGGGGCGATGAAACGCGTATTGCAGAATAGCGTGGCTGATCTCTCCTCTAAAATCGAGGACACAACTTGTGAACATGCTCAGTAAATCTCATAGGGGTCCCAGTGTTTCTTGGATTTGGAACTAAGGTGCAAGACTTCAGAACATAAGCAGGAGGACCTCGAATTGCTCCAGGTGGAGCAATGTCAGGGTGCGGGGGATCCCTCGGACTGTGAGTGACAAAGACCACCTGGACTAAATCGGCACACTCTTTTGCTCCATTCTCGGTCTTCCCGAAGATGCAGATTTTATGCTGGACTGGACACATCACCTTGAGGTCCCCTGAGAGAAGGTGCGAACACGCTTCCCGATGTTCACAGTTCAGATTTTTTAGGACTCATCTGCAATCACAACTCAAAGATGCAGGGAGCTTTGCCCGCTTACTGTTCAGCTTAGGTAGCAGGGGATCCACTCTAGGTGGGGCTTTCCGACTGCCCTGCTCTTCACACTTGGGGGTTAGAGGGAGACAGCAAATCATCTAATCGCCTCCGGAAACTATAGACTTTCTTGTTCAATGGTCCTCTGACTTAGGTAAGTAGGAGACCCCGAGACCACAGAGAAAGATCTGGTCCAGGGCCGGGAAGACTGGGAAATCTCAGAAGCCTGTTGGACTCTTGGGGGTCAAATGTGGGAGATGCACTTGCCTTGCAAGAAAATATCTTGGATGCCATTTCTTTCAATTATGTTAATTATAATATTTGGCTGCCACTGTCCTTCCCTGGATATCTGATTACCAAACTTGGCCACAGGGTGGACAGTGGCTACTTTCATGGTCTGTTAGCGCATTTAGGGCCTGGCTAATGACGGCATTAGTCCAGCGATATGCCGTTAATAGCTCAACTGTTGGTAGGACATGTTCTGGGGGTTTTCATTTTTAAAAAAAAGATTTTTCTACCTGTGGGTGTGGGCATGGGGGCAATGTTGTTGGGTTAAAATTGGATTCAATACTAGCTGAATTATTTTGGGGTGCATGCAGTTGATTGTGCTGTACGGTACTGCTGTACTCTGGGATCCAATGGTCTGATGGATCTGGACTGGTCTAGGATTAAAGTCCTCAGCCTCAATGTCTAGGGAGTTAACTCGCCCAATAAATGCAGGTCGATTCTGCAAAGGCTCTGGGATAGGGACTGTTCTATCGCCTTGCTCCAGGAGACGCACCTGTGTCCTTCTGAATCTAGTAAAATATGGAGCAGACTTTTCTCCCGTCAGTATATATGGCATTAGTGGCTGCAAGAAGGGCAGGACTGGGATTTTGGTTGCCCAGAGTGTCCCTTTCACCGAACTGGGGGTTAAGCATGATCCGGGAAGGAGGTTTGTGGGGGTTAATGGTTTGTTATTCGGACACTTGTTCACACTCATTTCCCTTAATGCCCCAAGCGAAAGGCAGGATGTTTGTCTCACTAACTTTTTGTCAGAAATGATTCCCTTCGTGGAGGGAGAGCTGCTAGGGCATCGGCAGTGGCATGCGGGGGGGGGGGGGTTAGGCTGGGGGCAGGGCAAAGCAGCGCGTGACCCTAATGTGGAAACATTTCATCTTCCCTCCACCACCTGTTTCAAATTATCCCTCATTGCTGAAGCTATTCAGGGAAAATAACTGGGACGCTATGAAGGCGGTACCAAGGGTGGAATACATAGCTGCATATATCCATAGAAATAAACTCCCCAGGGAATCTCTGGAGGGCAAAGTCCGTGAAGCTGAAAGCTCTCATAAAAAATGGAGGTCTGCTAAAGCCATGCGACAACTGTGCTTGACCTGTAATAAACTTGAGCCTCACCTGGCTGGTTGCACGGCTCATGCAATTATTCACACTAAACAGTCCTATTACACTAAAGGGGAATATGGCAAACACGTTTCTCGTCCGCAAAACTAAATGCCATCCACACTAGGACCACTATTACTGGGCTGCCAGTGATATATGGGACGATTCAATATACTGAACAGGGGAAAATTGAGATTGCAGAGAATTATTTTAATACAGAAATGGGGGTGGGACCTGTTGCATCACCCCCCCACCCTCACCTCAGGCGTATGCCCAGTTGCCAAATCTACCCAAATCATCAGCGGAAGACTTAGAGATGCTGGACACCCTGATTATTGCAGAGGTCGTCACTGGTGGGATCTCATCTCTAAAAAAAGAATAGGACGTTTCATTGCCTCCTTTTTATAAACAATATTTCAACCTCAGCTTCTTAAGCCTGTAACTAAATTGTTTAATTAATTTCTCTCCACAGGGTCAGTTACGCCAGCGATGGAAGCATCAACCACTATTCTATTTCTAAAGCCCAGTAAATCCCAACATGACTGTCAATCTTGTAGGCCAATCATATTATTGAATCTAGACGCCACGCTGTACTCTAAATTATTGGCCAACAGACTGGCTACCATTTTACTTTGTCTCATCAACCCGGACGAGAAAGGTTTGTCCCATGCCGCTGTACACATGACAATGTTTGATGGGTGCTACACCTGATTGATGTAGCGGGGAGGGACAACCTAGGTCTGGGGTTTTGCCATTGGATGCTGTTGGGAAAGATTTCATGTATGTGCAATTTTCACTCCATTTATGGACCCCCCAAACTTTTTGCTTTTGTTTGGCTTTCCTATCCTGACTTTTTCCAGTGGAGCCCGGGTTTCAGCTGAACTCCCTGGGCTTTTGCTCACCTTTCATGGGGAAACTGACACGTCCGTCAGACTGTCGGTACTGGGAAACTATGTTTCTCTTAGTCGTTGACATTTCTTGGTAACTTTTTAACAGTGCACAATGTACCTTCCAGTACCGTGCACTGGGGTCTCTTTTTGTTTTATGGCCCTAGACACCTTCAAAGGATTTGTAGGTGATTGTACAAGTTTGTCTGGGACGAATTGGTGGCAGGAGTTACTTTTCATAATGTGGTACGTCTTTTTACTGAGGCAAACCGTTTTTATGACGTTTGGCTCAAGACTGTGGCCAGGTCCGAAAATGGCTGAGCCACAAAGTCTTTTGTTCTGACCCATGGCCATTTTGTCACTTGCCTTCAACCAGGTCGAGTAACCCAGGTTTTCCTTATTTGGGCATGCAGCCTCCCGTGAAAACCGATCTCTTTCGCTGGCTTCTGCCTGTCACGGGTGTGTGCCCAGGAAGAGGGTTGGGGCTGTCTGGTCCCAATCCATGCTACTGGTGCCAGGATGTTTGTAGTGCCTGAAATGACTGAGACCACCGTGGACTGTGATTGGTCCATGACTGGGATGCTTGCAGGAGACCAGATGTTCGATTGGAAGTCCTCGATTTTGGCGCAAAGGTAATCTTGGATAAGAGAAGGGGGCTCTGCATCCATTCCAGGTCTATCACCTGTGTTCTCATCGAACTACAGAAGGAGCCAAGTCTCCTCCACGAAGAAACTGACTTGTGAAACCGCCGGAGATGCTTTGGAAGGTTTTGGCCCTCTTCGCCCTCTGCTGACCCGTCGGACCCCTGCTTTCTTCTTCAATCAAGAAGGCCTGCCAAGGCGCTTAGTTGCTTTGGAGTAGTGGGAACAACTACTCTCAGTGCCCCCTGCTTACCAACCAAAACGAGCACCTTTGGAAGTGTTCCTGGGCCATCCAGCAAACTGTCCAGCTCTAACTCAGGGTAACCCGCAGCACTGCCGCCATCTCGAGTGCAAGCCCGAGACTTGGGACATTGCTTGCGCATGGTCCTGTGCATTTTTCCACCACTATTGGCAGGCCTAGCTCCTCTGGGTCCTGAATTAGGAGTGTGTGTAACGCTGCCCGCATCCACACTTCCCGCATCACTACCTGGTGGTGACGGTCTCTGTAGATCCCCCCCTGCTGTTCCGCTTTCCTGTTCCCTGAAGCCTGCTGCACCAGAATGTTCTTCATACCTCCTTCGGAAGCTGAGAAAAGGCAACTGTCCCATCACAGGCAATCTTTCTCCACTGCAGCCGCTGAGAGCCGGAGCACTGCAAAACTGCAGGACTCGAACCTACTAGCGACCTTGACTAAACTGGCAAAGTTTGGTCCGGACTGTACCAAGGGTCGGTGAGTACTTGCATCACTTACCGGTGGCCCCCTGGCACAGCCAATCACTTTTACGAGTATCCCTTAAAAGGTATTCAAACTTGGCTGGGTTAGCCTGCACTCCCATAGCTATTCTCGCCATTTGAGCACTGCTTTGCTGACCAGGGCAGGGCCTACTCGAATAGTGAGAACCAATTCTTCATCGCCTCAAGCTGACTTGCTACTTAACTGCCCTCCCGAGAAGACCCACTTTTTATTTCACCTGCGCGATCGTGCATTTTTACGCACAACTGTACTGTTGAGCACAAGGCTCCACTCTTCTTAGGACTGCATTTGAAAATTAGGGAACAAACTCTGAAGAATTGCCTATTGCTACAACTGTTGTTAACTCAACCCTCTCCTTTACAGGTTGTGGCTAGATCTTACCACTGTAGCACATTAGGGAACATAGTGTGTGTATATATATTTCTGAGGCTTGTGGAATCTGCTTAGATCACATGCTGTGCATAGGCCGACATCTAGTGGAAGCTGCGGAGTATTACAGTTTGTTTTTCGAAACTCGAAAATGGGCGTCGACACAGGCGTGCCAGTAATACTATCCCTAGTGTGACGTCCACTGTACCCAAGATCCCTCACGCGTCTACGATCCTCAGATTGTTTTTTTCCGCCATACTGGTCGGAAGCATCTTGCGGAGTCCCCTGGCCTTAGCCATACTTTTGCTAATTATTGAAGTTTAAAATTATTTATTGACATCCTTCCCCACCCCAACGTCGACCCTCGACACTCAACGACGGCTGGAGAAGACATCGACCGTCGGCTGCTGCACGACAGATCGGGGCCTCGGAAGGCCGCTGGCCTCGGCCCGGGCCTAGTAGGCCGCTGGCCTCGGCCCTACAAGTAGGGAGAGTGGGGGGTGGTACATACTCTTCACTCTTGGTATATAGGTACACTATATATATATTTCCTACACTTACCAGCCCGCTGCCTCAAGGTGCGTATGGAGGGTACCCCTTTCCAATTCTGCCCCAAGTGCAACCGCAAATACCCTTGGGTCGACAGGCACGCCACGTGCAATCTCTGCTTGCCGAGGGACCACCCCGAAGCGAACTGCAGAGCGTGTAGTAGGTTTAAGCCTAAGACACTTAAGGACCGTTCGATAAAGCGTTGGGCCCACCACGCCAGGCAGGCGGCCATGGCAGCGGAGGGCGCCTTCAGCGATGGCAGCGACGCCGTACTTTCGGACGGCGAGGGCATTACGGCGTCGAAAGACTGCCGAGCGCAGGTCCCCGACCTCGGAAGGTTGTCCGGCAGGGCGGCTATGGGGAAGACCCCCGGTGACGCAAGCGCTACACACCCTACACACACTAAACACACTAAGCCCAACCGAACCTCGACGACGTCGACTTCTCGGAAAGAGGCACAGATAGAACGGTCCGACTCGGTGTCCTCTGGGCGCTCTCGATCGAGATCGCCTCATGACGCAAGGCAATCATCCACTCTTGCCAAGAGTGCCTCGCTCCCTAGATTAACGGAAGTTCGATCGTCGGAAGACGAAGACGACTTCCACCCCCAGGCCGCGCTCCAGGAGACCGAGGCCGCAGTTAACACCAGCGAGGCCCCACGCTCGAAACATGATACCTCTCCCGACCCTCGACGCCAGGCGTCGAAAGTCTCTGGGGCCTCCAAGGGGCAGGGAAAACATTTTTCCACGCACGGGGAGGGGGGGAAACAGCGGAAAGCACAGCCTTCCACTACTGTAAGACCATCCTTCCACCCTAAGCAGACAGACACACATAAATCTACTGGGACATCAACATCCAGCAAGGGTACCCTTGATAAGTCCTCTAAGTTGCCTACTAAAGTCATACCCTGTTCCAAAGAATGGTCCAGTGAAGACATAGACAGGGTCATGCCAAGGATGTCTTCCTTAGCTGATTTTTATGACAAAAACCCAGAACATTTCCTTTCGTATGACCCTCAAGGGGCCACACCCTCAGGCTCCTCTGATCCTATCCCCCTAAGTAAAAAGGCCCGGTTCGAAAGACCTGAACCCTTCGAGGTGCAGCCTTACTCTACTCCATACTCTACTCCACACCCCAGATACCAAGGACAGCCTTTCCCTAAAGGGGACCAGGTGTTTACAATTATGGAGGAACAAACCGGGACTGAATACTATGCGGATGATGAGGACCTGGAGGAGGTAGAAGATGAGCAGGAAATTTACAGAGTAGATTCCCCGGTAGAGAGCGAAGCCCCAGTTACTGACTCGCCAGTTGATAACCAGCCCCTCCTTAATGAAGTTCTCGCTCGCGCAGCAGAACATTTTCACATCGACACCCACGGTGTACAGGAGGAAAGGGACTTCGCAGAAGAGTTGGTGGGAGAGAGGAGGCCGGTCGCTCAGACCATCCCTATCCTTAAATCCATCCAACGTAGAATAGATCCATCCCTGGTGAATCCTAACCTCACCAGAGCCGTCAACCCCAGAGTCGAAAAACTTTTTCGGGCAGCCCAGTCTGACCCTCTTTATATAAGAGGACATCTTAAACCAAACTCCCTAGTGGTTACCAACACTCGGAAGAGGGCTGGGACACCCTTATCGTCGTCAGAAGCTCCTCCCGACAAGGAGAGCAAAAGACTGTACGGGTTTGGCAGGAAGGTAGCCTCAACGTCCGCCTACCAAGCAAGGATCGCAAACTCCACCACCCTGTTGGCAAGTTACAACTGCCATCAATGGGAAGAGGTCGCGGCGCTCATAGCCTCTGCTCCTGAACCGTTAAAGGGCCAGTTGGCTCGGATCTCGGCAGAAGGGAGAGCCGTGTCTGGTTGCATATTAAAAGCAACTTTCGACGCCGCTGACAACGCAGGAAGATTGATAGCAGAAGGTACTGTTATCAAGAGACATGCGTGGTTACGGCAGTCGGGGTTCAAAACAGAAACTGAGGCTTCATTAATAGACAAGCCGGTGGAACCCGATCTATTGTTTGGGAAAGCGGTCGAAGACGCACTTAAGAATGCCAAGGACGAGTACGAGACTCTCAAATCCCTTGGCCAGCTTACCAACAAACCCCCTAACCAGAGGGGGAACAGTAATTTTCGTCGCCCACGCGGCCAAAATTCACAAAGAGGCAACTATGCCCAAGGACAGGGTACACAATGGAACAACAACCAGCAGTCTACCCAAAGTTACAGCAGGGGTAACAAGAGAGGTCGTGGAAGAGGCAGAGGCAGCCCCAACAAGGGAGATGGCACGCCTCCACCAAAGCAGTGACGCTCAGTTCAGGGTCCCTTCTCACGCAACCCCAGTAGGGGGACGCATTTCCAACTTCACCCAGGCTTGGGAAGGGATCACCTCAGACAGATGGGTGCTGTCAACAGTGTCCACAGGATATTGTATAGAATTACTGCAGCGTCCCCGGAACCACCCTCCACGACAAAGAATACACTCCTTAGAACATCAGAAGATTCTTCTCGAGGAGATCGCCATTCTGCTAGAAAAGGACGCGATAGAACTCGTCCCAGGACACCAGGTAAACAAGGGTATCTATTCAACTTACTTCCTTGTGCCAAAGAAAGATTTGACAATGCGCCCAGTATTGGACTTACGGCCTGCCAACAAGTATGTCAAGCCCCAAAAATTCCGTATGACCACGCCACAAGAGGTAATCCCCCTCCTAAAAAAGGGGGATTACATGGCAACCTTGGATATGAAAGATGCTTATTTTCATATTTCCATGCTCCCAGCCCACAGAAAATACTTGCGCTTCAAGGTAGACAGTCGCCACTACCAATTCAAGGTACTGCCCTTCGGGATAGCTTCAGCACCAAGGGTATTCACCAAGGTACTGGCGGTGGCAGCTGCACACCTACGCAGGGAGGCAATCCCAGTGTACCCTTATCTGGACGACTGGCTCATAACGGGGGAAACCCCAGGAATTTGCAGGTCAAACATTCAGAGGACTATCGACCTCCTCCACGAATTAGGCTTCTCTATCAACGAGAAGAAGTCAAGTCTGGTGCCAAGCACCTCAAAACAGTTCCTAGGAGCAATCCTAGATACTCAGAAAGGGTTGACCTTCCCTTCGGAAGAGATAATTCAGAATATTCTACTGCAGATTCCACATTATCAGTCAGGTCAACAAATAACGGTACGCAAAGCAATGCGGTTACTGGGCATGATGGCGTCATGCATTTACCTGGTCCCCCACGCGCGTCTGCGCATGCGTCCCATGCAGGAATGGTTGACGAAACAGTGGTCTCAGGCAAGTGGTCAGTGGGACGATCTAGTGGTCGTTTCGCCAATACTCGTACAGAGCTTACACTGGTGGACAAGAGAGAATCTCGCAAGGGGAAAACCCTTTTACGATCCCGAAGTACAAGCAGTGGTGACTACAGATGCATGCCTGACTGGGTGGGGAGCTCACCATCTCCACCACACAGCTCAGGGTCTCTGGTCTCACTCAGCAGCCAAGAACCACATCAACCTGCTGGAGCTTCTGGCAGTATTCCGAGCGCTTCGGGCGT
The DNA here is from genome assembly GCF_040938575.1 of Ambystoma mexicanum. NCBI lineage: Eukaryota > Metazoa > Chordata > Amphibia > Caudata > Ambystomatidae > Ambystoma > Ambystoma mexicanum. The sequence continues at coordinate 923,823,669 of NC_090930.1, forward strand.
TCGAGCCCCATCTGCTAAACTTGTCGGTGCAGATCCGGACGGACAGCACGACAGCCATGTTCTATCTGAACAAACAAGGAGGGACTCGTTCGCCAAATCTGTCCAAGCTTGCCCAGAAAATCTGGATATGGGCACTCAGACGGAACATCTTCCTGTCATCACAACATGTTCCAGGGGAGCTCAATTCCCTAGCGGATGCCCTAAGCAGAGACTCCCTCCCAGAAGAACACGAATGGGTCCTTCACAGAGATATCGTAGAAGATCTCTTCTCTCAGTGGGGTTTCCCCACTATAGACCTATTCGCCACAAGCGAAAACAAACAATGCCCAGGATTTGCATCCAGGTTCCCCCAGCCAGACTCCCAAGGGAACGCCCTGTGGATGAACTGGTCAGGGATGTTTGCGTACGCTTTTCCACCAACTCCTCTCATCAGGAAGGTGGTGTACAAGATGAACAAGGAATCGATGACGCTCATCCTAGTTGCTCCCATGTGGGCGAGACAACCATGGTTTCCACACCTACGCAGGATGGCGGTGTGCGAGCCCATCAAACTCCCAGCCTGGTACAACCTACTGTACCAGCAACAGGGTCAAACAGTGCACCAGGAACCCAACTCAATGAACCTGGCAGCATGGCTCCTGAAGTCATAGAGTTTGGGCATCTCAATTTACCACAGAGGTGTATGGACATCCTAAAAGAATCCAGGAAACCAAACACAAGGCACTGTTACTTTGACAAGTGGAAGAGATTCGTTATTTGGTGCCAGAATAAACAAATCAACCCAGTTGATTGCACTCCTTCCAACGTTGTAACATACATGCTCCACCTGCTGGACGCAGGTTTGGTTTTTAACTCTCTGAAAGTACACCTGGCAGCCCTCTCGGCTTACACCACATCCCATAACAAGGTATCGTGGTGGAAAGTACCAGTAGTTAAAGCCTTCATGGAAGGAGTAAAGAGACTTCACCCTCCTATTTCGAACCCACCGCCAGGATGGGTCCTCAATGTGGTGCTAGCTAAGCTCATGGGCCCCCCTTTCGAACCCATGCATAAAAGTAGTCTCAAACACCTGACTTATAAAACGGCCTTCTTAGTAGCCATTACCTCTATAAGAAGGGTCAGTGAAATTCAGGCTCTGTCAGTGCAGGATCCTTTCTTTACTATCCACAAAGACAAACTGGTTTTACGCACACACCCTAGGTTCTCACCTAAATTTATATCTAAATTCCATGTAAACCAGTCCATCGAGCTTCCGGCTTTCTTCCAGAACCCGCAAAGCTCGGCTGAGGTGAAACTACACACCCTAGATGTGCGTAGGGCGGTCCTCTACTATGTAAACAAAACCAGACCGCTAAGGAAAACAGATCAACTGTTTGTCTCCGTAGCTACAGGCAGAGAGGGAGATCGCGTCTCTAAACGCGCTATCTCGAAGTGGATTATCAACTGTATACAGCTGTTACTCTCTTTCTGAAAAAACTCTGCCTTTTACGCCAAGAGCCCACTCTACTAGAGGCATTGGGGCCACTCTGGCTTTCATTGCAAATGTTCCCCTCGACACCATTTGCAAAGCAGCTACTTGGAGCTCTATTCACACTTTTACTCAGCATTACTGCATTGACACTCATTCCAAGACAGATACACAAGTGGGACAAGCGGTTCTGAGACACCTGTTTGCTCATGACTCTTCTCACATCCCACCTCCTTCTTCTGGTACTGCTCGCTAATCTATGCACAGCATGTGATCTAAGCAGATTCCACAAGCCTCAGAAGGGATACATTACTCACCGTAATCGTATTTCTGATGCTTGTATCTGCTTAGATTCACATGCGACCCACCCTTCCTCCCCTCCGAGAGAAGGCGCATGATTGCTGGTAGTCTTACCTTTCTGTCTATCTGCTTGGATTATCAGTACTCACGCTACTCCTCATGCTTCCTCATGTCAGAAAAAATACAATCTGAGGATCCTAGACGCGTGAGGGATCTTGGGTACAGTGGACGTCACACTAGGGATAGTATTACTGGCACGCCTGTGTCGACGCCCATTTTCGAGTTTCGAAAAACAAACTGTAATACTCCGCAGCTTCCACTAGATGTCGGCCTATGCACAGCATGTGAATCTAAGCAGATACAAGCATCAGAAATACGATTACGGTGAGTAATGTATCCCATATATATATATATATATATATATATATATATATATATATATATACATATATATATATATATAGTACAGTTGTATAGATAGATATTTTTCATATACACTTGTCTAAGAGTAATTTGTTGCTGTGTGTGCTCATTGTGGGCTTCTGATCACTATCACCCCTTCTGAGACATAGTCTTGACTGCCTGCCAAGCTACCTAGATTGGTCTGGCTTGTCCAGAAGGTTCCCCTGTTTCACTAAACCGAGGGTGGCCTCCTAAACCTCCGCCCACCAGGTCAGAGTTCAGAAATCCATCTAAACGGATACCAAAAAGGCGTTTGACAGAGTGCAGTGGCCCTTTCTGCAGGAGCTTCTGACAGGATTTGGTTTGGGATGACCTTTCTGGTCCTGTCTAATTATCACTCGCCCTCCACCAGAATAACAATAAATGGGGATTGTACGGCCCCCATTTGCATTACTCGATGGACTAGGCAGGGTTGTCTATTGTCTCCTCCATTATTCGCCATAATAATGAAATCTTTTGCTAAAAGATTTAGAGACGAGTTGGTGCTGGTTGGTGGCAACTCATAAAATCTCTGTCTATCCAGATGACATCATGCTGACTTGAACCTTCCAGCGTTCCTTGGCGCTGTGATGTCTGAATTGCATTGATTTGAGGAGGTCACCGGATTTTCTATCAATTAGCAGAAATCTACTGCCATGGCGATCCGGATAACTGATGAGTCTTCTGATATCTGCCTGGTGGTGTGGAGGCCTCGTTCCATTTAGTTTTAGGGGTGTGCATTCCTGCTTCTCCCCAGGGGTTTTGCGGAGTCCATTTCCCAGGCCTGTTCATAAATCTAGTTGATGACCTGAATTGTTGGAGCAAGCAAGAAATATCTTTAATAGGGCGTATTATTGCAGTGAAAATGAATATCCTACCGAGATTGCTGTATTTTTGCCAGGCTCTCCCTGCCTACTTCTGCTTTGCCAACTTTGCAACGTAAGGTTCAACACTTCATTTGGTGGGTCGATGTCAAGAAACCTAGGATTCCCAGGTCTGGCGTGTAATGCAACGTCAGGAGAGGCGGTATGGGGCGCCAGACCTTCACATGTAGTACTTGGCTGCACAGACCTGATATTTTGGATTGGTGAGACCCCACTACTCAATGCCATTGGGTAGCCCTTGAGCAGGTTTTCTCCCCTTGTAAGCTGAACTTATTGCCTTTTATTGAACATGCCAAACTTCCTTGTGACACTGCCCTTCTGAGTGCTAGCCAGGGTTCGTTGTACTATTGGCAGAGAGCACTGAAAAGGATGGGGGTGCGTTCCGTGTTGGGTCCCTGTGCCCCGGTTGTGGGTAACCCGGAATTCACACCTGGGTTTGCGGGTCACAGTTTCTCAAATTGGACCACTGGAGGTCTTCGTCACTTACCTCAGTTGTTTATGGGCAGTTCCCCCCCTTAAGTTGAGTACTGTGAAGCCAAATTTGCCCTAGGTGAATTAGAACGCTTCAGATATGTGCAGATCCACCATTGGATTACCAACCCCTTGGTAAAATGTAGGAAACTGAGATACTGAGTGGGACTTGAACTTACTCTTAATGAGGGTTTCGATGGGGGTGGGATCTCCCGGCTTTACAAATTATTGGGGGTAGGCTTACTTCAAGCAAAACCTTCTTATGTTATCAATTGAGAAAATGATGTAATTACTGGCACAAACCTGCTGGTTGACCTCTTATTTGTTTTACTGGGGGTCTCAGTTGAGGATGTTTACCCCATGTCAGGAAACCAGGCACAGTTGGTGGGCAAACCTTTGCTGGCTGCCAGAATTACCGTTGCACAGGGTTGGAAGAGGCCAGAGGGGCCGATATTGGCTCTATGGTGGGTAAAGGTGTGGGATATTCTGGTTAAAGAGAAAATCACTACTTGCATGAATAATTAATCAACTGTTAAAAACGTAAATGTTTGGTCTCCATTTATAGAACATTATCAAAACTTCCCGTCCCTTGCTTTGATGCCTCCCCTTACAGCGGACTAGTCATTACTGTGACGTTGATGGTGGGCATATGTTATCTTTTCCTCTTTTGTGCAGGTCAGGACCGGGGGTCGTTATTGTACCTGGACATCGTTTTTGTATTTCTGCTGATTGGGATTACTGTTACACCCACTTATATGTGTATGTTATGCATCCTTGGTTAAATAACATTTTTGAAGAAAAAGAAATTAACTTTATTTTAGGACTTTAACATGCATCCTTAGCTTTTGTTTTGCTATATAGGGAACTTCCCTCATAGAAAGAGGGCAAGTTAGGGGTTTTGATAATTTTATTTTGAATACAGCCCTTGAACCATGAGTCCTTCTTCTAGTTCGCGATTCTAGGTTCTAGTGGTTTCTGTAAGATTATTTTCTTTTTCAGCACCAATGTAACACCCAGAGTGTAGGCTCTGCTAGTTTGTTATGCTTAACTCGCACACTGATATCATCCTGGAGTGGACTTTTGTCCTTACACTATTCAGCATTACTGGGCACAGACAAACATCTCTGTGGTTCTGTTTTTGAAGTGTGAATCAAGGCATGTCAGATGTGCTTGATGGAGCGTGTTGGAAGCAGCAGTCTTCCTGTTTATGCACAGCACTTGTGTTAATGTCTGTACACTGACCCTAGTGTATTTCAGTACTGCTATGGTGGGTGATTGGGGAGTTTAGACTACAGTCTTACTGAGACCTTGAGCATTCAACAGATCAAGGATATCTGAGCCAATTGTGAGGATTTCTTTCTTCTGAAGTGGATCACCTGCTAAAGGGAATCGTACTGCAACCCACCCATTTCATATACCTTGGAGGCAGACTGTGAGGTCTTTGACCACCCCCTGGTCTGGTTGGGAGCAAATTAGTGACCTATATGTTAATGTTGCTCTATCCCTTTACCCGATTTATGAGTCTTCCACTAACCATCTGCAGCTGGTTTCACCCAGACGCCAGTCGGATTGAAAATCTTTCTTTGCAAAAATAAGGCATTGCTCTTATGTAATCATGAACAGGAGGAAACATTTCAAGTTGCAAGCTACTAGCCAACCATTAAAAGTTACTTGCCTACTCTATTCTACACATACAACAGCACCCCATTTTTTACTCACCAAGAGTCAATTTTCACTAGCCAATGAACCTAAATGAAGTGTCATAAGCTTAAAAGAAACTGTATAAATTTGTCAGCGTTTGCCTTATGCACAATTATGGAATAGCGTTTGAAGTATATTCTGCACACTGTGGTTCTGTGATCATGAGTCAGAGAGGAGTTGTTTGAAGTGTTGCAGTATGTGTAGAAAATGCTTACTGTGTTATAAAATTAGGCAATCGTTTCACAGATTGGTCCGATGACTTGTGGTACATTGTAATATATTTAATCTGGCTCACGTGGGGTTGCAGTGCGTGGGAGACATTACATTTGTGACTGAGTCTTGATGTTCTAACCACAGGACATGATGTGATGGTGCACTATATGGTTGAATACAGTGGAGCGAATACGGAAGCACTAAATGTCTCCAGATCTCTCAGGATGCTGATTTGCAAAGAGTCAACAGTGGTGCCATTTTGTAAAAATCATAGGGGTTGCGGAAGTGGTCACAAATGTCCTTTGACCTCCAAAGACATCACAGTAGGCATCATCATGTGACCATGGCCTCTGATGTCGAGCCATTGTGCTTTTTTGAATCCTTTTTAAAACCATAGCCTCACACACTTAAATAAACATTGAATGATCAGACACAAGCAACACCCCTGGGGCGCGCAACCTAGAAAATGTTTCTTCATGGTAACGTCTGTCAGCACGAAAGGAATACATAGTAAACTCCAAGCAAATGTAAATAGGGAATGTAGGAAGAACTGCAAACTTTTGCTTCTAGGATATCCATCCCTACACCGCTGGGGCGATGCCTATCAGAAAGATACCGGTGTGAATGCGTTCTACAATGTGCTAAAAAGAAAGAAAATTGAAATTATTTATTTCAGTATATGTATATGGCATGCTGTGTGCCTAGCGCAGAGCTGGTCACTGTCACCGGAGGTGTAGTTAAATAGAAGCAAAATAAAGGATTCATTTACAAAACAAATCATCCGTTAATAAAAGATACTTCTTCAGGTCGCTGGATTCCCATATTGATTTATAATACAGCTGGAGGATTGTCACTAACACAACTAATGCAATTTTTAAAAAGTATTGAAGTCCTCTTCATCTATACCGATGAAATGTTTGTCTTCATCAAAGTATCGCACCTAATATAAGAGACTTTTGTAGGAAAGAGCAAGATGGAGCAGACCCCATCCTGATGATTAGTTTCTATCAGCCTTCTTCAGGACCAAGACTGGCAACATGCCTGGTATCATATTTTCAATGAATGTGTTTTCATTTAACCCCGAATGGCACGCATACATCGCCGCAGGAATCCGGATTGTCGGTGAAGGCATGTCCATGCCACCCTGGGTAAAGTGAAAGTGCCATAGAGGTGGAGATGATCATTACGGATTCCTCACTTAGGAGATGTATTCATTCATTGTAGTACTGAGCATTTACACCAACCATCCTAGAGACACCGGAGCAACACGAGGTTAGTGGGAACAGTTTTTAGAATGGACGCATTCTTCTTCTGTCCTGGATTGAAGTAAGATGCAAAGAATGCCCCCGATTTATGTCCTGATGAAAACAAAAAGAGGCCAATCAGCTCAAACCAGTGAACTTCACCTGATTATGTCAGATAACTGTCTTTTATGAGGTGTGACTCTTTAATAAAGACAATCCCTTCATGACTTCTTGTTTCTGTGACAATATTTCAGTTGTATTACATTATTCTATGAAGGCAACCAGTGATCTGTAAGAGTACTTTTTATAATAGATGGTTTGTAGATTCTGACTACTGGCTGCACAGAGTGACCACAGTGGGCACAGAACAGGTTATAAAAAATAAAAACGTAACTTTTTTTCTTTCTTTTTGATATATTATAGAACACATTTACACACGTCTCTATTTGCGAGGTGGGACGCCACTGGTTGAGGGATAGTTACTCCAATGGGAAAGGTCCATTCTTAACGCCCCATTTACGACATTCCCATTTCTTTTAAGTTTACTTGTGCTTTCTTTCACACAGACGCAAGCAACCAGCCAATACGTTATACAGAAGTCGAAGGCATAAATACTTTGAAAACATGTAATTCCTTTAAAAGATAGGTAGTCGAGACTGGCTAAATCAAACGGGTTGCAGAAAACAAAAGTGGGTCATCAAGGTTCTGGGCACCAACGCGCAGGTGGCAATTGCTGCCTAGCTGTCCCTAACGGACACCCATGGCAGAAAGTACATTTCCTTTAGAAACTCGTAGCCTGGTGATTTTTGTTTACCGCGGCTGAGAACTGGGAAGCGGGGATATGAAAACATGTCACTGCGCTGAAAGGAGCCTCGCTGTATGTTTAACTCATTTTAAACATCGGCACCACCTATAGACAGGAGCTGGATGTAGTAGTATGTATAAGTGTGTATAATAAGCTCGTTTTCCTTCATAAAAATGCAGGTGAGTTTATAATAAATTACTGAATAAGACAGTTGTCAGAATGATTATATAACGTGAAACAGATATTTCTGTTCAAATATCAAAGCAAATACTGCCAATTGTCTGATTTTTCAGTAAACGTTTTGTATAATTAAAGTTTTGCCGTTTCATCAGTTAAAATTAACATTTTCACCCTACATGGTTACACTTGGTTCACTCTTTTAAAGTGCCATTTTGATAACATTGGCCAAAGTATAATCACTGTTACTAGGAAATGCACATTTTTTACCACAGAATACGTGGGGTGACCCCTCCAGCCACGGGTTTACCTATAACCGTGCACCACTTCAGCAAATATTGCGTGAACCCAAACCACCATCTATAATTTTGGTGGTAAAACACAAAAAAAAAAAAATCGAGCAGACAAAAGTCGACCCGTTGGTGGTCGGGCAAAACCGCTCGGTACCCTACAGAAAGCCCCTATTCGCCTTTACTGAGCCGCGCACCTGGTGAGAAGCCGCAATCCTGGTCCCAAGGGCAATACATTGTGGATTGGTGAACAAAGATTATGTAACAGTAACACATTTCCAAACGTGCTTGTTTTAGAAACCCTTCGACTCCTGTAAACCAAACATAACGGGGAACTGACTAAATCCATAGTCTTTACATGACCAATCAACTAACTTTATTTTCATGGTCCTCCACAGTGGGCACAGTGTCCAGCTGCAATGGGTACAAAAACAGACATCTTAACTGTTGCACAACATGAAAGAAGAGCATGCGAAACACATACTTGCAATCCATCATTGGCTAGTGAGAGAGTACAAAATGCATTTCAAACTTGTATGGGCTGTGCGAAAGGTCCCATTGCTACCTACAGAAACTACCATCCTGTTATGCCCTAATTTGAAATCTCATGTCCTGCCATACCCTGAAAATCTACCAATGGAAGGTTTGTCGCATCAAACTTGGGGCTTGTCTCCGAGGACTCTGAAATACTTTTGAAGGTGAGCTGTGAGAAACCAAGTCGTGTCTCACCTACTGGTCCCCGGGGATCTCTCTCTCAGGTGGCCAGGGCACGGTCATCGCCTTTGGATCCAGACCCTGCGGGTGGACCAGTGTGGGAGCATGACCTGGGTGAGGGGTCTTTGGGGAGTGCGGGTGAGGCGACTGATGGCGAGATGCAGTATCCCCCCCTTTCCCGTACACATGACCCCTCCTATTTCATAGGATTTGCCGATGTCCCCTCCCCCCTTTTCCACAAACACACTGGGCCGAGGAAGAGGGTGACTGAGAGTAACAAGGGTAAGCCTAACACATCCCATTGGACATGTCCTGCTAATCGGGTCAGGCAACGTCAGGCACTTTACTTTAATCACATACATCTGATAGCTATTAGCTCTCCTCACACAAATAAAAGGCGAACATAGAGACACACTCTCAGCAAGGTGGAAGACGAGAAGCAGCAGAACTTCCGGGGCGAAGGCAAATCTACTGGAGCAGAGCGACGGATCGAGGGACGTGATCCAGGGGTGAAGGAACCCAGGATTTCCCTGCAGGAATTTGTTGCCTCCAAAGAATTTTAAGAGTTATGTGGAGAAGGCCAAATTCCAGACAAGAAGACTGCACTGTGTTTCAAAGGCGCCTGCGACCCTCTCGGGTGAAAGACAGAGTTGGGGAGGCAAGGCCAAGCCTGTGGTATTAACCTTGACTCGTGAATTAAAAAGGCAAAGACAAAGGAATGCACACAGCTGGTGAGTTGGCGAGCGACATGAAAGACCGGTGTGTGTTAAGGGAAGATTGAAGCTGCAAAAGTATATTGCATAATTGAAGTCTGCACACGTGTGAATGAGACACGAAGAAAGGCAGACCTGTGGTGAACTCTAAATTACTGATAACTGTGAAGCTAGTGATACAGAGTAGCGGAATGGTCCAGCAAAAGGAAGTAGCCCACTCGAAAGCCTCCGCGAAAGGTGAAATGTTTTATTGAAAGGCAACAAAGTGAATGAACTTTAAAGAGTGTGATGATCAAGATGGACCCCAGCAAAAGGGGAAGTAAAGAGTGAATATTGAACTCTTGTGCTTGAGATTGAACTCCATAGACCAAGAAACATTGGGGAAAATAACACAAGAGTGTGAGTTGAAGAGAAAGTCAAAGTGGTCCTATGGAGGCCTATAGTAAAAGCCTCGCACAATCGAAAGTATTCGACGTCAGGAAAAGGTCCGAGCCTGACTGAGGGAGACTAGAAGTGAAGTGTGATAAGTTAGGGGAAGGGACCCCCTAACGAAGGTGAATAAAGCTTGGGGAAGGGAACCCCTGCAAGTGTTGTGAGTGAGAGGTCTGAGCCCAATCGAGGGAGGCCTGCGTGAACATTTGGTTGAACTGTGAACCCTTTTGTTGAACTCTGAAATAACTTTTTTTAATGTTTCAAAAAATATTTGAACGTGGAAGCCCAGGCGGGCCTCAATCCACGTTTTGAACTGCTTTGTTTTGAGAACCTGAGCAGTGTGGGTCACTCTGCTGTCCAACCTGGGGAGGAGAGCTGACTGAGCCACTTCCTTTGGGAACACTACAGGCAATTAAGATTACAGGTTCATGCCTGTACTACACAGTAAAGTGGTAGCGATGGCTGAGCAGCCAGACTTATCTCAAGAGTTTAAGTGAGCAGTAGAACCAGTTACACAAAGTACCAACTAATACAGTGATTCAAATAGACACTTACTCAAGGTTTCTTGGAAAAAGAATATACATTTATTTACTCAGTCAGTTAGAAAACATTACACTAGCACCCGCAGATCAATATCGCACACTAATAAACCACAAAAATCCAAAGGATAAGTAAATTAATAAGTTTAGTTCCAAAATGAAGTAGGAGCAAAACGGCACTTAGGATACTTAATAAAGGAGGGAAAAGACAAGGTTATAAGAAGAGATAGCCCAAATACATTCGTAGGCAGAGCAAAGGGTTTCAGTTAAATACAACCAGCAATTCTTCTCAATAGGCCTTGGCCAAAATCAGTGGTTCAGAGTCTTTTGTATAGGTTAAGTCTTTGCCACGGATTTTTAAAGGATTTGGCTAGGCGAAAAGTTTGAATGTTAAGGGAAGGACAAGCCTTTGTAGCTGAGGAAAGTTTCACGCAATTTCTCGATCAAGAAGAGGTCTGGTGGTATATAGTGACCCAAATTTGGAGGCAATTTCTTTAGGCCCACCGGCTAGGTATGGGTGAGGACGCACTTGGGTTGGTGTTGAGGTTACATTTGTGCGTGTTCATTTACCTTTTTTGGCCCAACTTTCACGCTGTGTCCTGGGTGCATCGAACTCTCTCCCCATTAGCCCTGAATTACTTGATTGTTGGATGCCAAACAGCACAACTCTTCAGTGGCCTTCAGTGTTTCCCAATGGTTGGCAGTGTTTCCCTATGGGCTGCTTTATTTTCAAAAGTAGTAAAGTAGACCTCTGCCAAGCATGCTGTTGGAGCTGGAGGTATCGCTGAAATTTAACCTGGTCGCAATGATGTACATTTGTCCAGGAGTCCTGCTATCTTCCGTGACCTTGCAAGTCTCAGACCTTGTTAGTGTGTACAGTAAGGCACCCTCTGCAGATCCAGTAACAGAATGTATCCTCATTTAACCATTGCATTATTAACATTTTGTACTTTGAAAAATAACATTTTAATTGTGAACTGTTGTGCAGCAGAGTACTGTAACTTCCATAATTGTTTATATTTCTACAGCTGCTGTGTGAGGACTGCAGAATACTAATCAGCTTTGTCACATTTTAAATATACTAAATCGATGCCTGGGCACCAAGGCCTTAACGTTTCAGAAGTAAACCTTTGATAGTGGCAGCACGGGCAATGAAGGAGTCCCTCCCATTGTAGCATTTTATGGCATCCATGTAGGATTTGTTTTGCTTTTCTGGCTTCTTTTCTTCGCTGGCATTAACAGGCGAGTTGAGACCAAATGATAGCGTTGACCTGCCCACATGACTGAATATCTGCTAGCATGCATGTGAGGTATGAACCAAGGATTTATGGATAAAGGGAAAGTTGCATCCCTTGTGCTTCTCCCCCCATGCACAATCTTTGAGGGAGATCTAAAAGCAAGCACTGATGAGGTTCTGGTCTTTGCTAAATGGGAGAATACAGAAAGTCAACCTCAACCTAGACCCTTTATCAGTTCCAAAAGTCGCTCTGACCCCCGGCACCCCCAAACATTCATCTTTATCTCCTGACCACCTTAATCAGGGGTTGGGAGAGGGCATATCGAAAACTAAATGGCAGTAAACTGGCTTAAGTTTAGTGTCTTAAAAGCACAGAATTCCTAGACTTGCCCTAGATCATGCAACATCACCAAAGAAAAATCACATATGAAGTAAAAATCCACAAAATGTTGACCCACCCTCTCCCACCTTCCAATGATCCTATCAGCCACTTAACCATCAAAATTTGCGGGGCGTGGCTTGATGGCTACGTGAGAGGACGTTCCTTGGAGGAGCTCCCGATGATCCGATCCTGATCCTGGGAAGAAGTGATGGTTTTTGGCAGACTTTTGGGCCCACGGTGTAACCAAAGGCATATGAAAGTGGGGGGCACATGGTGAGTGCCCTGCCCACCAGCGAGACTGCATATCCACGGAACTAGACTCTGAAGAAGGTGGCGGTCGCGCAAAGGAAGGGGAGCACCCAAGATGGCCACCTGTGGACAAAGGGCCATAAATGGTCCGATGAGCTGAGGAAGTTGGTCGGAACGTGGGCAAGCCCAACCAGACAGACGGGTCGCATGCGCCTCCGGCAGAAGGCGAGAACATAAGGGCGAGCCCACACTGAAGAGACCCTGGATCGTGGTGGGCTAGCAGAGTGAACCCGGGTCCAGCGGAAGAGGCCGGCGAGCGAACCCCGCGAGGATACAGCTGGGCGCGTGGGCCCAACTGACGCAGCAGGATGTCCTCCAAGGTGGTGCGACCCCGGATCAAACAGCCCACGATGGAGACCTACGCTAGGTCGCCCTCGGGCGCGGAAGCGGGCAAGAGCAAAGAAACCCCTGCGGCGGCAACGGACCCACCGGGTACTATCCAGGAGGTGCTGGCAGCAATTGCCGACTTGAAGGTGGCCTGGGAGACGAAGCTGGGCCTGGCCATGAAAGAGCTGCAAGAGGGCCTAAACCTTAAGATAGGAGCGGTCCGAGAAGAGGTGAACCTGTTGCGCCAGGATGTGCGAACGATCGCGGAGCGCACTGGGGAACTGGAGAAGGAGTTGGCCCCGACTACGGAGGCGTGCAATACACACGCCAAGGAGCTTCATGCCCTCATGCAATGAGTTGGCAAATTGGAGGACAGAACAGAGCAGGCAGAGGGGCGCGCCAGGCGCAACAACATTCGCATAGTGGGGGTACCGGAGGGAATGGAAGGATCGAACCCCACGGATTTCGTTGAAACCATGCTTTTGCAGGAGATTACAGGCGGGGAGCTGACCCAGGGGTTTCTAGGGAAAGGCTGGAGTGGTCGGGAGGAAATGGAAGGGCACTGTTGTGGGGGCGGCGTACTCGGCGTATGCCAGAGGGGTTGTCACCTGGGTGGCGCCCCACGTGCCATTTCGGGTGCACATCATAAATTTGTATGCCCCCAATAACGACACGGCGGCTTACTTTAGGACCCTCTATGGTAAACTTGGCCCCCTGGCAGGGGGTACGGTAGTGTGGGGGGGGGGCTTTAACTGTTACGTTTAAGGTAGCTTTATAGCTTTAACTGTACCGTAGACCCCAAAATGGACAGGTCCAAGGACAGGGCAGGAAAAACGGCACCGGCGGCTAAAGCGCTGAGTACCTTACTGAAAGACCTAGGCCTAGAGGATGCGTGGAGAAGGCTACATCCCACGGATAGAAAGTACTCGCACTACACAGCGCCACATGATTTGTACACAAGGTTAAACTACGTGTTTGTAACAGCTGAGATAGTGAGAGATATAGAAGGAGCGGAATACAAGGCCCGAGTGCTGTCAGACCACTCGCCCTTGGTGGTAGACTGGAGACACCAGCCCCCACGACCGCGGATCCCTACATGGAGACTTAGGACCGAGGCTCTGCAGGATGAGGGGTTTCGGGAGGGCCTGAGGGATGCCATTGTAGAATACTTTGATACAAATACGGGAAGCGTAAGCTCTGTGGGCACACTGTGGGAAGCGTTTAAGGTGGTGGTGCGTGGGGTAGCTATTTCCCAAGCTAGGGGGCTACAGGAGGGGGTCGAAAGGGAGCTCCGGGAGGCGGAAAGGGAGCTAGAGGAGCTCACGCGTTGCGAGAGCACCGCTTATGATAACAGAACCCAAGTAGAGGAGCTACAGTTGTCCTGCAGCGCACTCTGGGACAGACTGTGCAGACTCAGCTACAGGAAATATACAGAGAGGATACATGCAGGGGGCGACAAGCCGGGCAGACTGCTGGCTTGGCTGTATAAGAGTGAGACCCCCCGCTCGGTGATTAGTGAGATTCAGGGCGAGGGAGGTTGCATATGCAACACCCAGAAAGAGGTAAATGTGGAATTCCTTAAGTTTTACAGACACCTGTATGAGGACACGGGAGAGGATATGGGTCAAGACATACTGGACACATTGGGGGACATTGAGCTGCCCACCTTAGATGATCTAGAAGTTAGACGCACCCGTCACCTCGGACGAGCTGGAGGTAGTGATTCGGAACTTGCCCACTTGCAAGGCGCCGGGTTCGGATGGGCTGCCCAGCGAGTTCTACAAAACATACCAGCAAGAGTTGCTTCTGCCACTGCTTGCTACTTTCAACGAGGCCTATGAGCAGGGAGAACTCCCATTGTCCCTCCGTGAGGCTGTAATCATCCCACTCCTGAAACCAGGCAAACCGGCCGTGGAGCGCGGGTCTTACAGACCGTTGTCCATGCTTAACCAGGACAGCAAAATACTCACTGCGGTGCTGGCTAATAGACTGAAGAGGGTGATTAAGAAACTGATACACCCAGATCAGACGGGATATGTTCCAGGTCGGAACATCACCGATAACCACAGGAGGCTACACCATGTCATAGACCAAACTGAGGAAGACACGGGCGAGCTGGCTATAGTGTCGTTAGACGCGGTCAAGGCCTTCGACTCGGTACGATGGCCCTGGCTGAAAGCGGTCCTGAAGGGATACGGAGTAGGACCTGGATACCTCAGATGGGTCCAGTTGTTTTACAGCACCCCGATGGCGAGGGTCAAAACAGGGTCCATAGTCTCAGATTCCTGGCAACTAGGCAGGGGGACCAGACAGGGATGCCCCTGGTCACCCATGCTATATATAATGGCATTGGAGCCGCTGGCAATATGCCTGCGACAACAATATGGGGAGGTGGGCATAAACACTGCCAGTGGAGAGCATCTGATATCATTATATGCGGATGATATGCTCCTTTATTTGCGCTACCCAGAGGAAAACCTACAGTACGTGCTAGAGGTAATAGAACGGTATGCTATCCTCTCGGGAATATCGGTGAACCCTGGAAAGTCCAGTCTGTTCCCCTTGGGCAGATATAGGAATGTCCCGGTGCAGAGGCTGCCTGTCCTGCCGATACCATGGCAGCCCGTGACATTTAGGTATTTGGGAATAAATATTTACCACAAGGTCGAGGCAGAACACAAGCACAACACGCAAAAGGCGATAGAGGGGATCAAGAACAGCATGGTATTCTGGTCCAGATTGCCCCTGACCATGATGGGGAGGGCAGCCTTACTCAAGATGGTGGTCCTGCCTAGACTTTTGCACTTCTTCGTAAACGTCCCGTTTCTGATACCCAGGAGCCTATTCGCGAAACTTCACAGCGTGTGTAGGGGTTTCGTGTGGGGCAGCTCTAGGAATAGGGTGGCTCTGTGGAAGCTCCAGAACCCGTGTGACAGGGGGGGATAGGCCTGCCTAATTTCGAACTCTATTACCTGGCGGGGCAGCTGCAGTACGTGGCCAGGTGGCTCTCGGCTGAAGACTCGGTGGAAGCCAGGCTCCTGCGTGGAGATACAGCACCATACTTTCTGATGGAAGTGGTGTGGTTGGGCAGAGACAAACTGGTGGGCAAGGGGCGGCTACTGAGGCTGGGCTGGGAGATCTGGCATAGGACATGGAAGATTGGGGGGGACTCGGAGCCATACTCCCAGCAGGCCCCTTTGGCGGCGCTGTGCGGGAGCGACCCCCAACTACTTCAATCGGTCCGCAGATACTAGGAACAGGTAGGCCTAGCCACCCTCGGGGACATATGGCAGGAAGGGGAGGCAGTGGACTTTCTGAGGTTGCAGGAAGAGACGGGAGTACATGGTGGCCAATATATAACATACAATATGGCTTGTGAAAAAGACTAGAGAAAGATGGCCTGAGACAGTGCTAGCGGAAGACCTAGACGCCTCCCTGGAAACCATGTATGATGTATCGGAGGGCGGGCACGAAATATCGAGGATATATGAGCTCCTGCGAGTAAGGGCAGGGAAGGAGTTGCTCCAATTGAGACAAGATTGGGAGGAGGAGGTGGGAGGACCCATGATGGATGGGCAGTGGGAACGGGCTCAGAGGTACCACAAAAAGGTGCCCGGAACGCGAGATTCCAATAGCTTCAACTGTATGTTACCCACAGGGCTTATTTAACCCCCGGGAAGATTGCAAAGTTTGGGGGATTAGCTTTGCAGCAATGCCCCAGGTGTGGGGAGGTGAATGCGGGATTGCTACATATGTTCTGGGCTTGCCAGGAGGTGCATAGATTTTGGGACGAGGTCAAGACGAAACTGGCCGGCGGGGGGTTGGTGCTGGATGTGGAATCGGCCTGGTCATGCATGCTTGGGCTTTTCCCCAGACCCCGGCATTTGAAACACATAAGCAAGATAAATGACCTTGTCAAACATAGGATTGCCATGGGCTGGAAGGCGCCCACAGACCTAGGGTGGAGTTATGGTGGACAGACCTCTTGAGGTGGGCGGAAGCTGAATCCGTAATCTGGTTTGAAGCGGTCACTAGGGGGGGCGAGGAGGAGGTAGGGCCCTTGCTGGCCTGGCGGCAATTGGTGGCCTCGTTGGCAAACCCTCACCAGGGTGACAACGAAACAGAGGACCCGGATGATGGCTGCCTAAGTATTGTGCCACCCAATGATGTTCCCGTAAACGACATGTGAGAACCGGCTCTAGTTTAAGGGGGGAGGGGGGAGTTGGGGAGTTTGAAAATGTGTTGGAATATGATGCTTTCTATGTTTTGAAACAGTTGTAGTGTGTTTGTTTGATTTTATAAAATAAAATAAAAATGTAAAAATAAAAAAAAACATCCAAATTCGCAGGAAGCGCACCATCAGGTAGACAGACTAACTTCCCTCAGTCCTCCTGAACAGAACAAAAGACTACATCACTTTAAAGAGCCCTAAAAGCTGGAATTTCTCTTCTGGGGAACTACTTCATAAAGAAGGGCAAATCCCATGTTTGGGCATTCCAGTACTTGTGCAGCATGTACAGTATACATCCCCTCATTTAACAGGGTGATGCATATTAATTCAAACAAATAACCTAACACACTTTAAATATGTTCATGGTAGGCTAAAAAGATCTAGGACATGTAAGTTGTGTTCCCTCAGTGGACTGCCCAAAGAATACCTAGTTCCGTCTGGCAAAAATGGATGGCGCAATATATTACTCCTCCAGGGACTTCTATTTCACGAGCCTATGCGATATGGACTCCATGAGGATAACAGCCATAGAAACGCAGGATCTCCAAACGCATCAACAATGTGCTTCCATATTGTTCCAGCAAACTCCCTTGTCACGTGATTTCCCAAGAGTGCTCGCAAACTTTCCTCATGCTTTTCAGCCCGTGACCTTCTGCCTGCAACCCTCCCTACCTGTTGCTGTCACGCCTTGCTCCTGCGAGTCTTCATTTGCATGCTCAGCTTTCGTCCATAACCTTGCATGTCCTGGGTCATAATGTCCTCTCCTGTACATAAAAAGGGCCCTACTGCCAACCGCCCACCCCCAAATCAACCCCCCCCTCCCATTATCCCCTTCCCTTCCTTAAGGCCACACCTGTTTTATATACATACAATAGTATTCCAGGTAGCCAAGCATCCCTGAATTAGAAGAGAGTTTTGATACTGCAGGGCTCCCACAGGTAACACGTAGAATTACAGATGACCTTTTCACCTGTCATGTCTTTGGGTGTTCCATGATAATAATAATAAAGTAGCTGCAATGTTGCCCTCTGTTTTCATTATCAAACGAAATCCTTCTTGAGTCTTCATGATCTGTTTTATAGGCGATGTTGAAAATGCTGTAGTCTATCAAGATTTCTCTTTTAAAAACACAAATGTTTTCATCCTCTAGGGATGGGTCGTGGAAAAGGTCTGCCAATTGAGAGCAATGCTGTCATCCCTGTCGCATGAAAGCCTTGTAACATCTGACTCATTGCACATCTTCTAAATATAATCTGATCTGTCTGATGTCTATAAAAAAAAAAACAGATGAGAGCCAGAGGAGACAGCCATAGAGGAGCCAGGGAATCGGAAGGATTTCTCCAGTCGATCTTGTGAGGCATAGACTGGCACGATTTGTCTGGAGTGTGGAAGGAACCCTGCGATCCTGTGGTCGCCTTGCTCCGACTTCCGCACTGCATGCAGTTGGCCAGAACAGAAGCCAAGTCGGACCCGAAGTTGCAGCAGCAAACTGGTTAGTCGAATGTCGATTTTTACATCAGTCCTGTGGACATGTGCTTCATTAAACCTTGACTTGGAAAAGTAATGTATATGATTAGGTCTCAGGCTGCCAAGAGTGTTGAGGCCTTTTCTGAGCAAACCTCAAACACCTAGACTTTGGGTGCATAAATCGGGGAGAACAGAAGCTTCTGTGTATGTTTCACTGAAACCTAATATTTAAATCTGTGATTTTGGCTTCATGAGCAACTCTGGCCCCAAAAAGGGATACGATCGACACAAATGGATACGTATGACCTTGGTCTGGAAGCAAGCAGGTTCATTGAGGATCTTAACTTGTATGAAGCCTCCAAAGATGGGTTGTTCCGGGTGGACAAGGGGTTTGGAAACAATCCCGAGTTTGAAGAGACGAGGAAGGTGTTTGCTGCCAAGATGGCCAGGATTCACCTGCAAAAACAACAGGAACAGCAAGAGGATCCGACATTGCTCTGCTCTGGCCCCCTCAATGGAGGTGTGGGTGTTGGGAGTCAGCAACAATATCTTCTGCGAGGAACGACGGGGAGCAGCTTGCTGTCTCCTGTGGAAAGTGCTGCCAAACCTCCACTGGGTTCATCAGCCACACCTTTAGGGGGTTCAGGGAATGTTTTCAGTAGCACCCAACCCACGTTTTCAAACCATGCGCCACAAGATGCACAGCGGCACAAAGTGACTCATGATGGCAGAAGAGCCAGCTCTGAAACAGGCTCATCAGGCTCTGGGTATGCTTCCTCAGGATTAGGGCAGATGAGCCCTAGAAGTTCACAGCCATTGTTTCCATCTCATGGGAACCATTACGAAACCGAGTCCATCGTACCTGGTTGGGGAGGAGGCCGTGAATCACGGCCTAGAAAATTAAGTTTACAGTCAAACCACATTAACAGCAATTCGCTGTTGAGGAGCCCCGTGAAAAACCATGCTGATTACCCATATCAACAGCTGCCAAAAATCGGCAAGTCTATGGACAGTGGCTCTGGAAATCAGAACAATGCAAGCGAAACTCAAAACTGGAACAAAAATCATGAGCAGAAAGCTTCAGGGCAGAGATCGTCCTCCTTCTCACACAGATTATCTCCTTTATCCTCGTCTGTCAGTTTTAGTGATGAGGTACCAATAGGGTCAACACAGCAGAGATCTTCATCCTTCTCCGCCCCATCAGCATTGTCTGGCCAGAGTTTTCCCAGGCAGCCACAGCAACTAAGGACACACTCGGAAAATGGGAGCGAGCTTTCTGATGTATCCCACAAAATCGACAAAGAACACTCTTCTCTGTTTCAGGGTAACCCAACATCGTTCATCTCCAGTTCTGTTCCTGCCCCTTTGTCCCCTAGCGCAGAGACTCAGCCATGCAACACATTTAACCCATCACCGAGCAGTGTCTTGAAAGACCATGGCCACCAGCTGGAGACATCTGGCACTGACCCTGTGCTGCATGCTGACCGCAGCGCTCGTGGCGTTCCTGTCCGTGGGCAGATGGCGGTGAATGCCCGCTCCTCGCTTCCGCACAAAGTGAACAGTCTAACGTCAGATTTTGGCCAAAGCAGTCCCAACCAAGAAAACCTCACCACTACTAAAGTCAAATTGCCCTTTCAAAACCTTGCTCCGCAGCACGAACCAGGGCCATCCACAGCTGAAATCAAATTGGAAGCCCTCACCAAGCGACTAGAGCAGGAGATGGATGTTCAGCCCAGTGCCGATTACTTTGGTAAGTGTAAATATTCCCATTTGTTTTGCCCCATTTCCCCGTTAAATATGTGCAAATGCTTAATAGAGAACGGTTCATATTATGTGCCTAAGATCTGTTTTTGTTTCTTTGTGTCAAACCACAGAATGGCCATGTGCAGGTATTATTTTTAAGAGTGCCTAGCGTATTATGTGGATAAGTGTTTATACTTAATTTTGCCTTCTACGTCTGTATCTGCTTTGCTCGCTGATAGTGCTGAATTAAGGTTCCAAGTGCCCTCTGATGGAAACGTGGTTCAGTGTGGGCTTACTGAAACGTGAAATGCTAGGTGTTCAACCACACCCAAAGGTATCAGCCAGTTTCCCCTTTTTGTCCCCATTAGGTTATTTTTCCCAAACTGGAATTTCTTCATTTTTTGGAGTATTGCTGGGTTGCCAACTGTAGCTCATGTCCTCTAAAGTATTTCATTGAGCCCTGGGTCCTTTGCCAACATAGTGCTGCATGTTGAGACTTGCAGTTTAATTCCATTATTGGTATGGGCCCGCATGCACAGCGCCGTTGTCCAAAAAGCCAAGAGTTGTTGATTGGGCTCATGATGACATGGCTGCAGTTGGGACTATTGCTCAGTATACAGCCCGGCCATGCATTTACCAGGCTTCGCATTCAGCACCATACTCCCAACCTAGAATTCCCAAATTATAGAAAGTGCAAAGAAACTCTCATAAAGTTGGGCAGTTTGAACCATATTTGTAGATCTCTGAACGGTTGCCAGTGAATTGGAGCATTATGTATAAGCGGTCACCTTTGTTTGCCAAGGGGTGTTAGGCGTGTGCATTGAAGGCAGGCGGTCTTGCTTGTTTAAGTTTTGGCCCATGTATGCAGTGTTCATTTAGCTGTGGTTTAGATCAAGATATGTCAACTATACCTTCACTTTAAATCTAACCTATCCATGTGGACGCATGCAAAGTGCCTTGTATTGGTCCCAAAAAATGAACACCGCACAATAGCTAAGCCTTCGAGACCTCAGTAGGCCCTCCTTCAGATTTAAAATGTAAACAGCTGGAACTTGGGGGGGGGGCAAGAGTGGTTACACAACCAGTGCTGCATTGTGCGCCCAGAAAGATGTCATTTCAGTTCTGAAAGTCTTGTAATCATTATTCCCAAATGAAGGAATGCACCCCATCAAATATGGAATAGGTTGCACTTCCCAGGTGGAATATACTCTGTTGTCAGGGACAGAGGGAGGTGTACGGGTGTCACCCAGAAGGCTAACATTCTGCAGTGTTTTTAATTGTAAAACCAATCGTCTGGTCACATGATTCAGGATTTGTTTTAGCTGAGTTTTCACTCTTCTGTAATAAACTAAACTTTACCTAACGTCTGAAGGAGGAAACTACATGGAGGGAGAGGGAGGAGAATTGTTGTGTTTTGGTTGTGTATTACATTTGGTTTCTAAGGTTGGCTGTGCTGTAGCTCTCGTGTGGTGTTTTGCCATATTGGTGATGGACTGGGGTAGGGAGTTCTATTGAATCACTTAGTCTGCTGAGCCTTTGGTGGATTCAGGGTAGGGGTCTGCAACTTTTGGCTCTCAAGATGTTTCGGACTACAATTCCCAAAATATCTGCTTATTTCCTATGCTGGTTAGGGATGATAGAAGTTGTAGTTCAAAACATTGGGGGAGGCAAAGGTTGTATTCCCCTGATTTAGGGCCTCAAAGATCCCACTCATCAGGCTGCCCCTGATGCAAGCTGTTTTTTAGTTCAGTTCTTGGATTTGGGAGTTCAAGGAGTGCAATTCTGAGGTTGCAGATAAAAGGCTGTGGTGGTGGTTAGGCCAGTACTGCGTTGTGAGGTTGGTGATTGAGCTGCGTCAGTATCTGGTGAGCATTCAGTCTATGGTGTGGCCATATAGGCGCACAACACTGTGCTTGGTGTGTGGTGGAGATATCACCTTAACGAAGCATATGCTGTCTATGTTGTTGCGATCAGTTCTTGGTGGTGGCAGTAGGAGAGACAAGGGAGCTAGCATGTATTCCTTGCACTTTGCCACAGAGATGCTTTGCCATGGATTATTGGCCAGATACATACTTAAACTTTGTGGCTTTAATTTCAGATTTGAACATTTAGCAAAATGCAATAAATGTAATTCTTGTTTGTTTGTTTCAAATATCACAATTATACCACCAGTTTGGATTGCAAGTAGCGACACAAATGATCAGTCACTGTGCTGGTATCAAAGTCTATGAATGTTCATATGTGTGAGAGCACCTCTACAGAGAACATACAAGGCCAAATAACCTGTTCTGTGGGATGTGATGGAATCCAGAATCATGGTCCGATCTGCAGCACACACACGTACGCCGTCTTTCTACCATAGGCTTTGTGGTCCCCAGCTAAACACCTTTGGCCTTCCCCCAACCGTAAATAAAACCTCATGACCTCACCCACCGGGACTATCTAAAGTACCCATCAGAAATTGAACTACCTCGAGTAGTAGGACCTCCAGGACAAGCCAGTCTCCATTTTCTCCCGATTGTAGTGCTCTTTGGCCTCTTTCCCCCTTCACTTCCGTATGCTCTGTTTGGGGTTTTTCTTCATTGTCACTCCGAAGCAGTTGATTTTGAGCATGTTGCAAAACTCCAAGTAAATAAAGAATTTCGGTCCCTCAGGAGGGTGTGAAAATGAGAATTGCATGGAATTTATGTGCCGGACTGTCGTTGCGGCTGGAACCAGACTGCTATGCAAATCTATTTCTCTTTTTCCTTTTTTTAAGGCCTGGGGAACGAACACGTTTGTGCACCCTTATGAGTGGTTACCTTCACATGGAAGTGGTAATTGGCCATAGGTTGTTCTCAGTAGAGGGACTCTCCCACTTTTGGAAATAAAATGAGCATCTGCTTGAAGTGACCCGTGTATAATTGTAGGCTATCTGTGCCTCCCACCACAGCCCTGAAAATAATTGTCCTGAGCCACACACTGTTATTTTTGTTGGCTCTGTTACCATTAACAGGGTCAGCTAAAGCCACTCTCCACGCCTGACCAGCAGGTGAGGGAGAATGGCATGCATGTTTATATCATTTGTCCACGTTGAAAATTGTCTTTTTACCTAGCAAAAGCATCTGGCACTTCCACCATCTCCTGGTGGGAGATGAACAGCCATTATTTTTTTTGGTGCTCCTACCCACTAGCATTTAAATTGATAGGAGCAAAATTCAAAATAACATGATCCAAATGGATAAGGGTAGATCCCAGCTAAACTGTGTTGTCTTATTTGATATCGATCTGCACAACGATTGTTTGGACATATGGGCTTGTCATATGTTTTAGAAATGCTTGCATGCTCATGTTATTAAACCAGGAGTTGTAGTGTCCTGCTTTTATATCAGAACATGCAGAGAGGTCAATGCTAGCAGTAAGTGTGTTGAGAAATAGAGGACAGAGCACATTTCCCACAATGCAAAAATGCATTTTGGCAGAGCGGTCAACTGGGAGCACCTTTATCCAGCCCTTGTTGTACATGCTTAGACTTGTACTTAGACTTGTACTCACATGCACATCATGGAAAAGGCGAAACCATGCAAGTTAGCATGGACAGTGCTACTGGCTAATAAAGTCTGGATAAAGCTGGATAAAGTTGTTCCTCATAAATAAGGATTTTGAAGCTCTGCTTCCCCTGATCCAAACCAACTACTACACACTCCCCACAGTCCTCATCAGGGGCCATAAACAATTCCTCCAAAGTGAAACAGTCTGCTACCTATGGCTGGTCCTGGTACAGGTGCTTAAAGCAATGGCTCAGAACAAGATGTTGCTTTGATAATTGAGCCAATACTAAAACTTACCAATTTTAAGCCCAGTTATGCCAATCTGCAGTATAAGACCGCAAAACAATTACACCCCATCCGTCCTCAAATGCTTGATCACTGCAGACGGTCTAGGTCTTCAGAGACCACCCAGCATCGTGCTACTTCCATAAACATGTCTTTTCCCAAAAGCTCTCCACAGTCAAGTCCACTTTTTTCACACCTCTCAATGTGCAACCCACATATTAAACTATTTCGAAAAATAAGGCATGCGATTTTAAAAAAACAATGGCCGAAGATGATGTTACTACAGAGTATCTAGGCATAGAAATGAGACACGGGCAAGCACACAATACACGTCTTCAGTGTTTGAAGGACAACTAGATATATCGAGCTATTAAAGCACAATGGATTCTCGTTTTGAGAGCGCACATAAGGGGGATATATTTAGGAAAGAACAGAGGCATAGACGAGAAAGCAGAGAGTGAGATCCGTGCATGTGAAGACAATAAGGGCTCTTACGACTATTTTTATAAGGGCTTTCATTGAGACAATGGCAATAAACCTGGGATTATCAAAATGAATTCCTGTTAGGAATTATATCCTAACAGGATTATATGTCTCAGCCTTCCTATAGGCGTAATTTCTCCTTGTTCAGCTGGTGGTTCTCATCAGATATAAAATACATTCTGAGGTATACAATAAATAATAATCGTAAATCCATAGACGACATTCTGAATGCACAGGGAATTAGTTAACTTCAAGCTTTTACCATCCTCTATTTTATTGAATGTACTGGAGAGCCTGAGTTGGCAGAGTAGTCTTAGACTAAGCAAACCTACCTGACAGGAAAAATAATGAATGGTTTTGGATTCGAAATTGGGTTTTTGGTGCGTTGATTGGCATGAGGGAAAGACGCTTCTTCACAATGCAATTAGAGATTTTTCAAGTTGTAAGCTACTAGCCACCCACAAAAGTCACTTGCCACCTCAATTATATTCATTCGCACACCATTTCTTACTAACCAACAGTCAAATATCGCTAGCCTATGGCAATTCGACATCTTGCACCCTGCTTTTTTTTCAGTGTTCTCAAAAGATGCTTTTTCAACTCCTGTACCTCAAACTCGATTCACAAAGTCTTGCTGAATGCCGTAAAAATCCAGGAAAGGTGTGTGCACTCTACACACCTTGCCCTCCTCAGCAGAAACCCCGTCATATCCGTGAGCTCCTTCCCAACATGGGGAACCCCTGTATGTCTTTTGTGTAGAGTTTTGCTTATTGTCGCGCTCGTGCTTCAAATAATGTCTGGATTCTCTAATGAGCAGTTCTCCTTGCATAATGATTCATATCCTCTTGGCTGTGTTTTGTAGGTCCTGGGCTTTCTCGGTCTTCTCTGGCTCCCTTGTGCAGTAGCACTTCATGGGGCATCGCCTGCTAAGGCACGAAACCACTCGAATCTTTGATCATGCCCTCAGTAGCCTTTGTAGCTGTGGCTCGAGGGTCACCAGTTGACTACAGGGCTATGGAGACACCCTTGTTCCCAAAGGCACCCAGTCAGTTGCTGGGCTTCTAATTTGTCCCAGGAATGCACGTCCTCGATGCCTCTGCCTTGCTCATGTACTGGATAAAAACTGCAGCTAAACAAAGAGCTTCAGTCGTGTCACGACTGCTCATATGTCCTCATCTTTTCTAAAATAGTTCTTCCTCCCCTTAGCACGGTTCTCCAATTTGCAGTTTGAACCTGCACCCCTGGCTCCATGATACTAGCCACAGTGTACTGAGCTGGGACACCACTGCAGGCCCAACCCAGCCTCTTGGAAGAAGGCACGTAAATTAAATGCTCTCTTAGTTGAGACCTTTTACTACATCTCTGTCAAGCAGTGAAAAGAATCAGTACGCCTCTATAGGGGACTATTTTTAAACACTATGGGCTGCTTTGAATGTGGCGCAATATATGTTTTTTGTTCCTTATGGACAGCAGACAGGAGTTATACCTCAAAGGAAATAAGTGTAATGGGGGTAGCTCCACTGTGTACAAGGAGAGTTTTCAGTTGTAACCTCCTTTGGTGAATTCTGATGTGTTCTTCCGGCTCTCGAGTAACCCTGGTATGCTAGCACCAGGTTGTAGAAGTGCCCAGATAGATGCAGGAAATGAAACGAGACAGTCGGGCTGGGTGGGAGTCTGCTTGTGACAGACAGCCATGTGCGTGGGCAGGCAATCCCGAGCTCTTTTGATTTTTGTAACTCGAAATGACACTAGTAATTTTGCCTCAGAAAATTAGTTCTACTACACGCCTCAGTTTCATAATGCTCCATGCTGAAAAAGCATATTGCAAAAATGTAACACGGCTGGGACTGTGTACTGACGCCCCCAGCAAGCTGCCTTGTAGCTAAGCAACACAGCAACTACAGAGTAACGTGTGCATTCTTGAAAACAGCCTGCTGGAACCACTCACCCAACAGCCAGTGTCTGCCCATAACCGCAGGCAACCATGATCCAAATTATAAATAGCTGTGCATCCCCAAGGCCTGGTGGGAGATTCATTGGTAACATATAAATAGGAACTACATCTGGTTTGACATAGTGGCCTATCAGAATATAAATTTGTACTGGACAAAATCTTTTTAGTGTCATTTTATTGTCAACCTGGTTTCTATTGACTACTTCAACTTCCTGATGTTTGTGTACCACTGTTTGACCCAGGACAGACCGTTTGGTCCAGTCCTAGAAGCTCCTTTTTCTCACCTTCTCAGGAGAACGATATACACCTAGCGGGAAGGCGGGAGCACTGCTTCAAGAGTACAATGTGGAGGTCAAACCGGTGGCAAACATTTGCGATCTAGTTGAGACTGTGCCTGCAGCTTAGTCAGACAAAAATAAAATAACTGTGCAGGCAGTGTTAGAAACACAGGTAGGTAATTTTTTTTAGTTATGGATCTAAACATGAATTTTTGTGAAGAACTTTAAATCTAGTGCTGTCAGCAATCTGTATCAGGAAGGGGCCTCCCCATATCAGCAAGGTTAATAAGTATAAAAAGGTGAAAAGCCTCCAGGCCTTTGAAGAAATAAGAGTGGATGATACGACCCACGGGGTGTATAGTGAACTTGTGCCCCAAAGCCAAGTTCCCATTCCATGGGGGTTGGTAGCGGATGGGGACAGCGAGAGTGATTTGCACAATTCTTCCCAACATACAGGATATATGTACCCCATGGGGGGTAAGGAAGGCACCAGTGCTTCAGCGAGCCCCTGCCAGCACAAAGGGGAGGTCACATCTGGGTGGTAATTACTAGAGCCTTTAATGTAAGGCAGTCTCTGGGGAGAGGAAGGAGTTGGAGTAGCCTAGAAGAGAAACTGGTGCCAGCTGAAGGGTCCCACCATCTTGGAGCTTCTTACGCACTCCCACTTCCTGTGTCCCCCTCCTCCCCTTCCTGCAGACAATCTGGGACTGACATAGCCAAGTAAAGACACGTGTTACAGCAGTCAGGATTTGGCTGTTACAGAAGGCTCAAAATGGACCGATCCTAAAATAATATATATGGGGAATGAAATGCACCCCTCTTAATTTGAATCATCTTGGGACCACAAAAAGAAGTTTTCATCTCAAACTGTATTTGGGCATAGTCTCCTCAAAGTCCTCTGCCATAGAGATGAAAATAGACATCCCAGAAGGCAGAAAGACCAGCTACTTCAAAGGAGCATTTAAAGAGACCTGCCATTGGGCAAGGCCTGCCAAACGATGTAACCAGGACGCTGCTTACTGGAAATGGCAGTCATGCAAGTACTCCCTGTTACCCTTCCTAGCTGGGAAGGGCCAAAGAGAAACGTACCTTAACCTCTGAGACCCTGGATAGGTTCTCTCTGACGGCAATGGATAAATTAAGCAGAGCTGCCCCTGGCTCTCCCTGCATCTGCAAGCTGCCACAAGCCGTCGGAAGTGCATTTTGAGTTACTTCAAAGATCCCAAACCCAGTTGACAGCTCACTGACGCGACTCCTCTGAGTGTGCTCTGAGCCCCGGATTTATGCCTTTGAGTCTGATGAGGAAGATTTGAGGTATCTGTAGTGGTTCTGTCCCGCTTGGCCTGGCTTTAATGGCCCTAGTGACAATTTAAGATCCCACTTGTACTTTTCTAAACATGAGCTCAAACTTGAACATTACTGCAAAGACAGTTCCTGCCTTCTTCTATGCAAGAAGACCCATGTCTTCTTGCAGAGTGTGTCCTTTCTTCCAAAAGTCTGCAATTGTAATTGACCAGGGGGAATTGTGGTACTTGTAGTTTTTTTCCTGGGGGTGCTTCGTGGGATACGACGTCCTTTCATCGCCTGCCTGTTCATCCCCAGGCCTTTTAACGTGCACATTCCATCGAATGTGCTCATCGAATGCCCATATATCGAATTTTGTATATTGAAAACCTTTATAGTGAATGCATTTAGGGGTACAGTAAAGGGTTAAATATTTTTGGGAAACAGTAGGGGTAGGTTTTTAGGGGTTAGAAACAGAGGTTTGGGGGACCCCTTTGCCCCCCAAAAAAAGTGCATTCACTATAAACAGTTTCAATATACAATATTCGAGATATGTGCATTGAATTTTAAATATTTCGATATAAAGACATGTAACCGTCTGGCTTGTGCATGGCCCTTGAAGGCTGCCTACCTCATTTTGAGTGGTCCCTGGCCCCCCTCCCTGATAGGGTAATTTCCCGAACCCGATCACCATTTTGAGTTTAATTAAAGAATCTAGATCCTTAATTGGACATCTCCTTTATTTTGGTGCCACAATCCTATTGTTTTTGGGATGTATCTATGCTTGCTCACACCCCTCTTAAAGAGTGTAGTCTGCCCTCGACCCAAGATACCTCAAAGAGGTATAGCATTCAAATTGTGCCTGTTTCACCATTGTGTTTGTTTGCTGCTGGTTTAGTAGTAGTGCGACGCAGAGTTTTAGAAACCACATCTCCTCCCTGTACTCCTGCAGAGCAGTAGTCCTTTCAGCGCACTGCTTCAAAGATCCACTGTTTTCAAGATGAGAGTTATGGACCTGTTTATCCAGTACCACAGCCGATCGGAGGACTCCCCCTAAGAAACTGTGTTTAGAAGCAAAAATGTGAACGTTTGTTTCCTTGGCTTGATTGTGTGATGGAACAGAGCTCATTGGTTAACTGCTACAGAGTGTGTACCACTATAGGATCCTCCATCCCTTGCACTAGTCACACATCCACACATTTCTAAGAATAGGTGAGGTAGTGATAAATATGGATTGGTTCTTCTCTATTGCTTGGGGTGGCGAGTGAACGATGAAACGGTTAAACCATGTGAAGGCATCATGAAGCAAGACACGGACAACAGATTCAAAGTTCAAACTAAATGCATTTATTAACTCAAATATCAGGATGGTGTAAGGCCTAACTTATCCTATACTAAGGTGGGATATCCTTACCTAAAGAAACTAAGGACAGTCCGAGTCAGTAAGTTCAACTGAAGTCTGTCTGGTTCCAAAACATATGCTTGCCCTTGCAACTAAACTATACAATGTGTAAGGATAACAGTAACAAATGAAAGAGTATTCCAAATAAAGTTATAAGCTTCTTCCCGCTCTAAGCTTACTTTCCAGCTCCTCTTTCCCATGTTCAAAGCAGTTCAAAAAGGACTCAGCGTTCTTTTCCCCCAAGTAAGCAACACAATTCCAAGGGGCAATAGGGTTCCCTTCCACAAAGCTACAACACAGTTTCAAAGGGGCCTTAGGGTTCCCTTGCCCAAGGCTACAACACAGTTCCAAAGGAGCCTTAGGGCTCCCTTGCCCAAGGCTACAACACAGTCCCAAAGGGGCCTTAGGGTTCCCTTGCCCAAGGCTGCGACACTTTTAGCTTGCCAATGTATAATCACTTTCAAGTCTTTGAATTCTCACGACCAGTTCTAGGTCACCTTGGATACCCTTCAGATTCAGGTACTGCGGATTGCTATTCTTCCCATTCACTTCAGCAATCTTTGTCACTGATAAAGATTTTTAATCTGGACTTCCTTTGACTTTGCCAGGCAGGGTTTCCTCGGTCCAACCATTACAGTTCACATAACCGATAACCCTAGGTTTCTACCCACTCTGGTTTTCCTTCACCACACTTGTGCTTCAGCTTGCATTCAGTCTGAATTCTTCTTTCCAGTCTTTTTGGCTTTACCGCAGTGTGTTCTCCCACAAATTCACTCTGTGGTGCTCACCCTCTTCCACCACCTTGCTTTCATACACATTATAAATGTATATCACTTGCTTTGCCCTTTATTCATAACGTTCCATTCTTTGCCTTTAAAACGTTAATTACGTGTGTTTCACCTTTCTTTCCATTCATAAGCTTCACAAAGCTTTCCTTTAGCTCGGTAGTCAATAATACTTGTAAAGCAGACCTTCAGTTCAAGATTCAACATCACATGCTTTGCATTTAAAATCCTCACCTTAATATTCAGTATTCTGTTCGTAGCACTCAAAAAACCCTTTCTTTGGGTTTACGGTCACTTCCACAGTATGACGTCCATTCATAGACATTCATTTTTTCTGATGGGTTTTTTGCTGATTTTTTTTTTCTCTCTCGTAAAACCCCATTGAAAAAACAGAGAGCTGTCAGGGAGGGTATATAAGGGGGCCAGGGGCAGGAATAGTGTTAGATTAATAGAGGGGGAAGAAAACATTTTTGGGCAAAAAACCCATTGAAAAAATGCTTGTCGATAAATGAACATAGAACCCACTTGCATATACATTTCCTTTCAACCGGCATCACCATATGGCTCGCCGGAGTCCACAACAGCACCCCGGTATGAGTGATCCCTCTGTTTCACTCACCGGTTGTCGGCGACTCCTCCGGATGGTCTCCCTCTCTCTTGACGGCTTTGCGTACACCTCTGTGTCCCCGCGAGCAGCACTCGCTTGCCACAAACTCTGCTGTGGGCTGCTGATGGCTCCGCCTCTCTCCCCCAGGTGCTATTGGTGGCCCCTAGAGGTTACAAGTCCTTTGTACCCCAAAGCTGTAGCTGTGGGCACTCTGTGCAAGGGGGATTCCCTCAGCCGTGCTCCTTTCCTGGCCCGTTCGGACCCCACTGTCACAGCATCTCGACAGCGCACATGCTGGCGTCCTGTCCTCTAGGCAGGAACCTCCCCATCTTTCCTCATTGCAGGACATGAACCCTCTCAAGCCCGCCTCTCCCAACCCGGCTTCTCTCCTGCTGGCTTCCCCTCTCCACCTTTTAAACACCTGTGTCTCTCTAACAGGTTGCAGGTGTGAGCCATTGTGTACAATTGCACGACTATAAACAGTGGTGTTCCTGGGACATGCCTGACCCTCACAATAGTCCTCGAGCCTCTTCTTCGTCTCAGTACCAGAGTGGTGAAATACCACTTCTAGACACCTTCCTCGTCCCAGTACTATAGTGATATGAAAGAGGGGAAATGAAGGGAACTATTTGGCAACAGCCTATAAAGGCAGAGGGGGGGGCAATGTTGGTTATCAGAAGGACAAAGGGGATACCATGTCTTGCCTGCAAACATCCTCTCCCCAAGGACCCTCAACCCAGGTGATTCTCCCTCGCATCTCCACCCCCAGGGTCAGGATCCAAAAGCGATGGCCTTTCCCTGGCCACCTTAGAAGAGGATCTCAGGGGAGTAGGTGTGAGGATATCCTCAGGTTTCTCACAACCCATGCTGGTCCTTAACTGGCAAGTGGATGATGTCACTTTTAAGAATCTTGTGGATGGCTTTGATGGCTTTGATAGCTTTACTCACAAACCTCAGGGAGACTTGAGGAAATTTGCCTCCAACGCGAGGATTATATTGCTATTAGTACCCCGGCTCGCAAAAATTGCGTGACCGGGCCATTAAAAGCTTTTTTTTGTCCCGAAACGCTGCAACGTTTCGGGAGAAAAAAAAAAGAAAATGGCCGCCGCCATGGAAAGGGAAAACGGAGTCTGTTTTCCCTTTCCATGGCAGCCATTGGGAGCGGACGCGCTGGGAACACAAGTGTTCCCAGCGCGTCCGCTCCCGAAAAAGGATCAAAAAGAAGGTAAGTGGGGTTGGGAGGGCGGGAGTGGGATGGGGGGAGAAGGGAAAAAAAATGTCCCTGCGTCCCCGGCGAGGGACGAGGGAAGCCTCCAGCCGCGTGGAGGCGCGGAGCGGGGGTGGCCCCGCTCTGAGTCTCCACACGGCTGGAGGCTTCCCTCGTCCCCCGCCGGGGACGCACGAACAAGAAGGTAAGTTGGGGGGCGGTGGGAGGGAAGGGAATAAAAAAAAGACTTACCCGAATCCCCGGCGTGGGGCGAAGGGAGCCTCTCAGCTGCGGGGAGAGGCTCGGAGCGGGGATGGCCCCGCTTTGAGCCTCCTCATTGGCTGAGGGGCTGCCACGCCCCCCTGCCCCCCCGGGAACAGTGGCCGTGGAATCCCGGCTGAGGGATTCCCGGCCGGGTAACGACCCAGCGAGAGCCAATCAGAATGCGTGTTACATTCTGCTTGGCTCTCGCCAGGTACTAAATATCTATTAAATTATAACATATTATTTCCAATTTTTTTTCTCTTTATTGTTATAGCTGATATTAATCAACTTTTCAATATAAAAAACAATTTACAAATTTGATACAAATTTATACATATCGCTTTTACACTTTACAATTTAACACCTCCCCTACCAATTAGAATTTACCATTTGACACATTGCGTTTTGTTACTACTTGTTGTGGTTATAAGGATACTACAGATTCAAGTTCATGTAATTTTAACTCATTCAAAAATGCTATTATTCTTATTCAAACCGGAAATACCAGAGTAAATAGTTTGCCACAATGAGTCAGATTTGGAAGCACCAAATGGTTCTGTTAGCTGTTTGAAGTAGTTTACTCAATAGTTGAGGAGTGTCTCGCACTCAGTAAGTAAGTGTCTCAATGTTTCTATTTTATCTTGCTGTTTACAATATCTGCAGTATTTTTGTTCAGTATTAATAAGCTTTCGCCGAGACATCACCTGTCGTGTTGGCCATAAATTCAAACGAAATCGAAGAAAGTCGTTTCGATGCTTTATGGATGGTGACCTGATCAAATATTGTTCTGGATAGGAATGTCTTTTTACTGTGATCATTGAAGAATCATAATCACGGTAATTGGAGCATCTAACTCTTGTTTTGTCCCAATACATTGCAAAAATCCTTGTCTTTATCTGCATGGGATTCTGAAGCAGAGTTGCCAATGAGGCATCTATTGTCTTCGCCATTTAGATATGAAACAGTCTTTGGATGCAAAAATATAAGCGGCCAGCGTTCCCAAAACCGTAGATGAATTCCAAGCTAGTAGGCATTTTCTAAATAATGCTATTACTAGCCATATATATCTCATGTTGAGAGATAGCAGTCCCAACTCGTATCTGATAATGGGTAATGGGGTTGATGGGGGTAGATGAAGTACTTCCCTCCAATATTTTGCTTCCAGACTATTCCAAAAGTCCTCCTTTATTATGGGTTTAGTTTCTGAAGAATACAACAATTTAGGTGTTACTTTTTGGTTGTAGAATGTTAAGGCAGGGACTAGGGTTAACTGTCCATATTTTCTTAAGATGATCTTGGTTTGTTGAATGAATGTTGTTACCCTGTCTTGTTGTTGCTTGAACACGGCAGTTTGATTAGTTGGCAGTATTTGAGCTCCTAGGTATGTGTAGTGATTCACTACTTGGAGACTCTCCCCCATAAGATTCCACTTGTGTGGTTTTTTGGTGTTTTTCTGGAGACATTAAATATCATGACGTTTGTTTTTTCACGATTAATGCTTAGATGATTAGCATTCGTATATGTTATGACTGCGTCCATTGCTTTCTGTAGGCCCATAGGAGTTTTTGACATTATGACGAAATCGTCCGCATACATCAAGAAAGGTATGCTTTTATTTGCTAATTTTGGTGGATCCGTGCAAATGTAGTTAAAGGTCTCACCCACATCAGATATGAAAAAATTGAACAACGCTGACGCAAGCATACAGCCCTGTCTCAGCCCTCTAAATGTTCTGACTGCATGTGATAGTTTACCATCATTTGTTAATCTGATCTTTACACTGTTGTCTGTATGTAGATCGTCAATTAAATGTATGATATATTCAGGGCAGCCTTGGCATGTGAGTTTTTTTATTAGCAATTCACGAGAGACAGAATCAAAAGCAGCCCGCAGGTCTATATATATGATGTATAGCGGCTGTTTGATTGTTATATGATGCTCAATAACTGATGTTAAAGTAAATAGGTTGACACAAGTTCCCATTCCAGCTACAAATCCAGTTTGTAGTGGATCTCTAGCTCCTGATTGTAATGTCCATTCATTGAATTCTCTGATAATAAATCTCGAGAAAAGCTTGCCTGAGGCATCTAGCAAAGAGATCGTTCTATAATTTTTGGGTAACTTTCTGTCTCCTTTTTTGAAAATCAGGATAATGATCGCCTATTTCCACATTGCCGGTATTTTGTTTGTTTTATAACTTAAGTAAAGATGAGAGTTAAGATCTTTGCCCATTGTGCTGGATTTTGTCTGAACGTGAAGTTGCTCATGCCATCGGGACCCGGAGCCCGTGAGTTTGATAGTTTATTTATGAAGTACAAAACATCTGCCTCTTCAATGCTGAGTCCTTCAATGTTGGAGTGTTCAGTTCGGGCTTGACTGGACTCAGACTTTTCCTTCTTGTAAATATTGCTGAAGTATGATGTCCAGACTAATTCACTCATCCCGTTAATTTGTATATTTTTTTGAGTAGTATTGGTACTGACATTAATCAATGCCCATGTCTGTCCCATGTCTTTATTGAGACTACTTCTCAGCATGGACTCTCCATCTTGTTGGAACATGTTAATTCGATAGGCTCTAAGCCAGTTTTTATATTGGCAATTGAGTGTTTTTATTCTCTGAAGCTTATCTGAGCAGTTTGAGCTCAAAATGAGTCTCTTATTTTTTCTTAAGGCTGTTTTTTTCACTTGAGCAAGAGCATCAAATTCATGTCTCCGTTTGAAGTATTCTAACTTGTGGTCCTTATATGCTACAGTGTAGAGGTGAAGAAATGAAGTATAGTCAGTAGAGGACATTTGACTGTCTTGCATGTTTAGCTCGATTTTTTTATTTTTTTTATTTTTTTTCAAATTCAGATAGGTTCTGCCCATTCCATTTTAATCTCGTTCTAGTGTTGTTTGCTGTTAGTTGATGTTCATAAGTTTCACTATTTTTCTGAGTATTCAAACTCACCAAAATCAATTTTAGGTTTAAAACTTTAGGGTCACTGTGTCTGCGGAAGCTTATGGCTTTGTTAAATGTCTCAGGGTTTAGGTACACATAATCAATTATTGAGGATGCTGTTCCTCTTCCCCACGTTGAGTTGGGAGTAATGTTCCCCAGTATTGAACCATTGCACATGACTAGACTGTGATCTTTTACTAGTCTCTTCCATCTTAAGCAAATTAAATTACATTTTTGATTATGAGTTGGTATGAATTGTAAATTCATGTCACCTGCCATTATTACCGTCGTGATCTCCGGAGACTCCATTATGGTGTTCAATTATATTTCTAGATCTAGAAAGAAGACGTCATCAGGTATGCCTTTAGGATTTCTATAGACGTTTAGAATGGCCATTGTGCCTTCCATATATTTCAACCTAACAAGCCGCAAGTACGGGTTCGGAGTTAGCCACGGAGAAAGGCGCCAACTCCTATGATTCTTAGTGATTACCATTAGGCCAGAGGACGGTCTTCCACATCTCCCAGACTTTGCTGGATTAAGCAGAACGATGTGGTCTTCCCAGGTTGGGCTGCTGATTAACCATGTTTCTTGTAACATTATGATGTCATGTGGGGCAAGAACTTATGCACTGAGGCCCAATAAATGAATATGACCACAGGTGTTCCAGCTGATTAGGGAGATGGAACTTTGTTCTCTGCTTGGTTATGACCTGTTCATCGATTCCCTTTCTTCAAAATGCGAATGAGTGACATCATTACGAAATGTCTGTTTTTCCAGGTAATTGTCTTTCTTTTTCATCACGATGTTTCCCTCGGCGTCCATACACGTAGGATCTCTGGCCAGAACAAATCTCAGTGCAAATATTTCCATTCGGGCTTGCCATAGGGCATTTCTGGTTAGATTAGATTGTATCCAGAGTGTCAGTGCAGAAATACTAAACACCCCTTGGGCGGAAGGAAATGCATGATTAATTGGTTGGCCGAAGAGCAATCGCCTCATTTACAGTGTTAGGAATATATACTCATTAGTCATTACGTAGCTATTAGTTCAACTAGAGTGAGGCCATTTTAAAATGACCAGAATCGCCATTTTGTTTTCTCTCTGCTCTCTCTAACGTTGCCACTTTGCCTCATGTAAAACTGCTTTGCTGTAGATATTATTTCGCTTCAAAGACCCAAGGCTAAGAAACATGTTGAAACATTACACTGGAAAGCCAGACAGAAATGCCTGATTCCCTCCCTCACATATCCTTGAAGGTAGGGAGCAAGGTATTTTAATCAGTACACGAATGCCAGCTAGTCTCCTGAAAGAATAGCAATGTATGAAACTAGCATTTAAAGAGTTGAATTATGTTCTTCTTTACGGCCCCCCTTTCTGAGCACAGTGAGGCCCCGGAGAGCGGGCTGACCTCTAGAGCGAGAATCGAAACTAAGAGTAAGTGATAGTCCCAGTCTCATACGCGCAGCTTGCCCATGAAAACAGAAACGCTGTGTTCTCGCAAATAAAGAATGGTGTCTGTAAAATTGGATTTGGTGGTCTAAGGTGTCATATTTGTCACAATGGTCAATCATCGCCTCTAATTCAAAGGGAAATGAATTGGGGCGGCATCGAATGTGTCATACTGTGTCATTGCTGATTGGAAGGTGCTCCTTTTGTATATATGTAACTGATGTACGTCTCTCACTCTCTTGCGTCCCGCGAGGTCTGTTAGACACACATCGCGGGGCGTGGGACCATTTGGCCAACTGGGACTATTTTGTATTGCAATAAACCCTAGATTTTGGGAACAGAACCTTGTGTCTGGCGTATCCATTCGTGTGTGGTGATTGTGCCTTGTTTCCACATCCGAGGGTCCCTCAGGGGCCCCTTCAAGAGTCTCACTATGGAATGGTAATTCTCTTTGAAGAATTCAACTTGTGCAATGTCAATGGAAGCATTTTATAAAAAAAATCAATTTATTTTCATTTTATAAAACACATCTCACTAAAATACATTATATTTCAAATTTTTAAACAAGATTCTAAAATATCTTTTAGCTTAGACAGAATCGTCTCATACACAATCTGCTGTCTAGTACATCAGTTGTTAGACACTTAATGTATGCATAGAACAAGTTTTCATTAGGGATCTATTGTCGACAACCATCTGTATTGGTGGAGGCACACAATAGTCCTTCCTACGTCTGATCATCCGTACAACTGTCACTCATTCATTCAATCATTCAACAATCACAACACACCTGACATGTTTGTTTCCTTATATTACCACACAGTTGACTAGGAAATTCTTCAGGGGTACGTACTACAACAGTTTGCTATGCACACGCCATTCTTGTCTTCTTAATGTCAATGAAGAGTGATCATCTTATTCACTCCCTTCTATCCTTCATCTGGGCCA
This sequence comes from Ambystoma mexicanum, assembly GCF_040938575.1. NCBI lineage: Eukaryota > Metazoa > Chordata > Amphibia > Caudata > Ambystomatidae > Ambystoma > Ambystoma mexicanum. The sequence goes on from NC_090930.1 coordinate 923,861,179, forward strand.
AAATACCTAATGGATATCTGTGGGAAGCAAGAGCACAAGAAATGGTTTTAATAGTCAACCACTCTAGCTGTAATCTTATTACTACAACATGCTGTGTTTACATCGCAGCGGAAGAGGACAATTTATTTTACACCTTCTTCCTTTCACTTGTCATTGACACACCTCGCTTGCATTGTGAAACAGATTTCACATTGGCAATTCTATAAAAACCTATTTGGATAGCCGTCCCCTAAGGCTATAATGCATTTGTGTACCCACACTCTCGACCTAATAGATTGTGGGTATATTAAAAGAACATATTCAAATATTCAAAGTACCTCATAAATTATGCTCAATCCTTTCTATCTTCTCTGGCCTTCTTACAGTACATCTGAATCTAGGTAATGGTGATGCGGATTGTGATATTGCTCTCTTTGCCCATCCATGGCACCAGTTCTGAACAAGAGACGGGTACAAATAAGGGCTCAGTTATTGTCTACCTACCATTTACTATGGGGAGTATTCTGTGTCTGTCTCTCTAATTTCCTTACCCCAATGCCTGATATCGATCACCCAACTTCCAAAAGTCTATCGACCCTAGGTCACTCGGTTCCACCATCAGATGTGGGGCACATGGGGTATTCGGTTCTCTTTTAATTCTCCAACCTTCCTCTTTAGGATTTTTAGGCTCTACAAAGAGACCAAGAAAACAAAAACAAAAAAGGGGTATACCGAAGTGCATGCTCATAACTTCAACAGCAGGAATATGGCAGACTCAGCAAAACTGTGCTACACCTTATGTACTGAAAAGAAGATCCAGTGACTGCATTGTCCTCAAAATTAAACCTTACGTTTTGCTCCGCTTTCTCAGTGGAAAAGCTGTGTCATTCAGAAGTTGACCACTGTTCCTTTTTCAACACCATGCTGTACTCATCAGCTCTTACATTCCACTACTTGGCTTGCAAAGAAGCATATTTCAATGTTATGATTACTGATCTTCAATAATCCTAGTCCTACTCTTCCTCGTCCCAGTACTTACCTGTGAGGCTCCAGCCTCCACGGCAGGACCAATTTCCCATTGTCTTTTACTCCCGCTCTTCCCCCACCTGCAGGTGTGGGTACCTCCCCTTTACCGACAGGTAGTCTCCACCTATGCTGCCCGGATCTCCCACACCCTGGGCCACTGGGAGGGGGCAGGAACTGTTGCCACCACCCCACTCCCCTCCAAGCCCAGCAGCAGGAGGATTGGCAGCATTCAAGCTAAGTCCTCTTACCTTCAGGAAAAACTGGGGATTATGGGTAAGGGGGGGTCCTTAAAGAGCAGCAGTAAAAGACGTTGGGAAAAGGGTTCTGGCGTGAGGCTAAAGCCTCACAGGCAGTGGAGTACTGAGCTGCGGGTGCGGGGGCAGAGGGGGAAAGATGCTTCCCATGTGGCTTTTTTAAGAGCCAGGCCGGTACATTTGCCAGAGGGACACCTCTCCAGTTCGGCACCTCATTGAGGGTGCCCAATGAGAAAGGGTCCCGCTGGCAGGACAATGTCCCAAGGAGTTCTGGGTAGCAGAGGGGCTCTCACGTTGCTCTGTGTCAACAGAGCATTACAATGCGAGCATTAGGAAAGATTTCTCTTCACTGCACCTTTCCTTCCATTTTTATGGACCCCCAAACTTGTTTGCTTTTATTTTTTATCCTGATCTGTACGTTTTACACTGCAATGAAGCCTTAAGCTTCACTACACTGTCTTTTGTTAATCTCTTATGGGGAAACGGACATGTCCTTCAGGCTGTCAGTACTGGGAAGCAATGTTTCCCTTAGTCTTGTTATTTAGTTACTACTTTTAATAACTTGTTATCACTTGTGGTAACTTTTATCATTGTACAGTGCATCTTACAATGCAGTACAATGGGGTACACTTTTTGTGCTAAATGGTCTAGCTGGTGGCAGCAGTGACTTGTTACAATTTTATGGTGCTTATCGTTTTAGCCTTACTGTGTTTACCATAGGACATGATCAAGTGCAGGAGCTGCTGGCCCTGTGGTGTTTCAGACAGTGATGGCAGGGTGTGATTCCTTAAGCTTTCCCCTGGAACATGCCGACCCTACTTTTGGATTCCCGAAGCAGCCCGTTTGGTGCTGGGAAAGTCGTATTCTTTCTGGATAATAACGCGATTGTTCAGCGGTCCTGCATCCAGACTCGCACCAGTGTGTATAGCCATTCTGCATTCCCTGGGGATGACGTTCGGAAATGCTGTGCATCATGCGTGGTGTGGGCATAGGATAGAACAGTATTTTCTTCCCGTAGGCATGCTTGCTATTTGTTTTGATTGCTCCCCCACAGGGTTACCCCTTCTTTTTCCCTTTATGGGCGGATTACCCCCTTAGTCCCACTACTTAGACTTTACCCCCGTTAATTCCTATCAATGCTAGTTAGTCTCCTGTTTATTTGTCCTTTTTTACAGCAGAAATACTATTTTAGGTTTTCGTCCATTTGTTTTCGGTAAATGAAAGCGTCATTGGTTTGCCTTTAGAGGGCATGAACTGTGATGAACTAGGCTTGATAGTCAATACAGCACAATAAAACGTCACAAGGAAGTCCTAGTCCTACAACGAGCACGTTCGAACAAATAACGTAAGCGTGCATAGGACGTTTTAGATAATTGTGCCGACTATCGCACTTGTAAACTGCTCCTCGTCAATTACGCCGTGCCAAGTATCTGGTGAAATACATTTCAAGCAAAAGGATTTACCCTCACAATGGAAATGTCGGGCACCCAAACCTTTCAGTTACACTCCCCTCTTCTTCAGTAACAGCTAAAACCATTTAAGAAAAAGCACAAGATAGCGTTTTTTTTTTTTTTTTCTCATGTTTTTTTTCTCATGTTCTTTGCTTCTTGTGGAACAACACTGTCTGCGTGGTGGAGTATAGGGACATGTTGAGCTGTAGTCTCAGGTTAGCCATCCCTGCCAGTGTCTAGCTACAGTTCTTAGAGCCATCATCTATTTTGATTTAAATGCTTGCCCTCAAAACGCAATTTAACATATGTTTATCTAGTTATTTGACTGTCAAAACGTGTACAATGGTTCCACAACTTCAGAGGAGAACTTATTTTCCTTGGGAGCATGCCATTAACAACTTACAAATACATTTAAACTTATATGCCAACCCTCATCCTCTGACATTAACAACCCACTCTCAAAGCTAAAACGCACCCCTGACCTGACAGTCAAAAAATTACCTAATCTCCCCCCTCCCTCCGCCCCCTCACCCCCAGAGCTACTGGCCACCTTTTTCTTTTTTTAAACTGGCCACCAGTCCACTTAGTTATTTCCTTCCAGCGACATATAAGTTACCCATCTCCTCCATGTCAGCAAATGACAGGGGGGCTGCAGCCCCCCCTCCCCATTCGCAAATCACAGGTGTGAGCTCCACCTCCTACCTTCCCTCTCAAAACCTTAAACTATTAAAATGTAAAACGTCCACTGTTTTCTCTCCTCGCGATTTGGTCGCATTCATTGCACCCAGAAATCCCTCCCCCCAACTCCCAATGGTGTTATTTCTGGCCCACACCAACTTAATCGCCCTTTTCAACACCTACTATCATAATTCCACATCACACTCTGCACACGTAGCCCGTCAAACTCTTACAAGCAACCCTTTACGCATCAGCAATTCAACAAAATCTAATAATTTGTGCATTCAAGTCTCTGCCCCCCCCGCCCCAAAAAAGATAAGTGTATTCCATCCTGACAGTATAGATCTGCTAAACTGGCCTGTACAGCTTCATGATGAAGTCAATTAATTCCTACCTTTCCACACAGGAGCATAACCTCCCAGTTCACCTCCTTTTAAGTCCTGTTAATGGCTGCTGTTTTTTTGGACCCTGGCACTCTCACCGTCTTTTCTGTGGTTCTTTCACATCCCTTTTAATAGCCAGTCTTTACTAGATCCATACCCGTTTCTTGCACTAGATCATCCTCACACACGTATATCACTAATACATCCTGTCTACCTTTTGCCCTGTCAAGTTCATAGACCATAGGCAGTAATTGGTTACATCACATCCCTGCCTACCATGTAACCTCTACATCATTACGAGCCTTTTTCCTCCTGTACACCTGCCAATTTCACAGTAGTGGCCACAGATCCACGCCATCTGTTTTACTGCCCTTCCCTTCTGGTCATGGTCTGGTAACGCAGAGAACAAAATTAGTCAAATGGTCATAGTGATGCGGTTTTCATGGTCTGCTATAAGAACAATACCAATGAGAGCTCCACCTCCCCAGTACTATTACTTCCCTAGATGCACCGCTTGCGTTGCTGTCCCAATTCAAAAGAAATTAGTACCAAACCCTTTGGCTCTTGACCAGTGTTCCTAATTCACTTTTGTAGAATTGCTCTTTAAGCCCCCAACCCCACAATTTTGTCATAACTGCTTACCCTCATCTGTTGTGTTTGCTTCCATTCAATGATATATGATATTATATGGCATTTATAACGCGCCTATTCACATCCCTTTTTGCCAGCACCGGGCAAACTCCTCTGCAAGGGCAGAAAAGCAGGAGTTATAGGAGCAACATGGCAGTAATGTGCAGTGATGAAATGGCGAGGAGGATATGGAAGGCAGCTCGCCCGTTGGTGGAATCGAGCTATGTGGGGTGTAGCAGACAAGTTGGGCCTCAGGAGTGAGGGTGGAGAAGTGAGTTGGGTGGAGGAACATGGTTATGGGGCAGGGTGAAAAACAGATTCAGTCTCTGGGAATCAGCGACAGGGTGGACTGGGAGAAGGATTTGATGGAGTTGGCAGACCGGAATTTCGACTAGGGAGATTTTGATGAACTGAACCTTCACACGTTCCTTAATCAGATGATGTTTTCTCTGTATAGACAATTTAGCCGGCTACCCGTTATCAGTTCTGATACACAGAAGGCCCCAAAGTATAGTAATGAAAAAGTAGCCTTAAGCAGCAGTGTTCCAAATTGTGACTGGTCAAGTATCCTGTCCAATGCACCCATTATTATTCTCAACAGCCCCAATGTAATTCCTTCTCTAGCATCATTTCTCCTGCCACGCAGCTTAGCCCAACTTTCTAAAATTCTCCTACCCATCTCTCCGCCTGATTATTCGTACCTCCTCTAGTGGATGTGGACAATGACCCTTCTAGGAGCTGCAGCACTCTCATACACCAGCTTCTATCCATCCTGAGGCATCCTCACAGGTAAATCCTTTGCTTCTGGTACCAGTTCACGGAACTTTAAACACTGCAAAAGTGAAAGTGCATCAGCGATTCAATTGTCCACTCCCGGTATATGTCGAAGTCTAAACTGTATGTTGATTTTTGGACACTGCAGGTCAAACACCCTCCGCAACTACAAATCCCACAAACCTTTGGTAGACTACCTGTTTACTACTGCCACCACATTGCAATTGTCCAAGTGAAAGCTCGCTCTTCTGTTGCAGAACCGTTCCCCAAAGCATCTGGAAAAATTCCAGAAAGGCAATGCTGTGTTCCTTCATTAATCATTCCATCCAACATTGCTCTACATACAATGGTCCCTCCCAGACACATCCTGTTGCCCCTGCTGCATCAGGGTACATCTGAACATCACACTGTGTCTTTGTTTGGGAGCTACACTGTGACTCCATTGTGCTCAGCAGAAAATCTTTCCCATACTTTAAAATCCCCCATCCCCCGTATCCCCAGAGCTATTGCAGCCTATGATGGAGCTGATCAACTCCCCTCATGGCAAATGCCATGTTTCTGCAGAATTGCCTTCCAGATGCTACCACCTTGCAAGCGAAATGAAGATACCCCAGCTACCACTCTCTTAATCTCCACTGCTTCTTTTTAGCCACCAAAACCTCTGCTAATAGCTTTTTCAACTGGAGTAGCTTTTCGTGGAGAGAGGGGTCTAATGGGGGGATGACCAAGACACCATTTCCTCAAAATCCAACTCCATCACTAGAAACGTTGAGCATGTTGCCGGGTATTCTCTTTTCTGGAGTCAATGGCACCGCAAATTCTTTTAGCACTTGTTGAAATGTTGGCCATCAGTGTGCGCAGTGTCTCTGTGCCTCACACAAAATAGTCCAGGAAGTGCAGCAAGTCCTCTGACCCGGATCTCTATTGAAAAGCTCCTTGCAAAACTGTGCTGAACATTTTCAAAGGTCATGATACAGAGCACCCCATTGGCATGGCCTTGTCCACAAATATGGCACCCTCAAATTGTATATTTTCCCATAGAAATCATCTGGATATAACAGGAGTATGCGGAATGCCCACTTTATATCACTATGGGCCATTTCCGCTCCCACCCCAGTCCCAGACCTGCCCAGTCGCCCTAACGATGTTGGAATGCAGCACCTTGCACTCTTTTTAACCAATAAAATCATTGACTGATGTCCTTTCTGGCCATGAAAGGTAGTGCATTAGCCTTCCATTACCTACTTCTGTAATTTATTCACATATGTTATGAATGGCCCTTTACTGATGTCAAATGTTCTGCCCACCTTCCTGCTTTTCTTCCGTTGTAGGATATTCAGAGGCCAAAACAAAATCCCTCACTTAGCACTTTTCCTGTCTGTGTAATAGGCCAGAACTCCCTTTAAGACTGTAAACTTAACCAGCATATGAACCTTTTCCAAAACATCTCCTAGGCCCGCCCCTGTTACACCCCTCTGCCAACTTGGCCATAGCATTGAGTGATTGGGTGCCTTCCTGCACATTTAGAGCAGTTGTATGACAACACCACTCTTCTGCATGCACCTCTATTGAAGGCCCAACATGTTCCACCGCCACTCTTCACGTCCTTTTTGCATAACTCCCAACCCATCTTGTTTGAGCCGACTCTGAAAGGGCATGCATGGCAACGGCATATATCTTGCAGTATGTACCACATCCACCGGCCTTGTGAAAGCCACCCATTGTAGCCACAAATACATATCCAGTCACCCCCCAATGACAATGAGTGGACCCCTCCCAAACGTGACAGGAATTTCTCATATTGCAGCCATACTATCTATCCAAAATGTTCTGTGCCTTCCTGATGACATCCAACTACTTAAAAATCTCTATACTACGCTCTGGAAATGTTACACTATATACATTGGCCTATATGAGAAAAGCTGGTGTTCAGTTTGACGGCACCCTTGACCCACAAACTAGCTCCTCTTCTTCTAAATTCTATTCTTTCTCACATCTCTGTTCCCTATGCAACAATTTGAATATACCAATAAATTCCCCACCGATTTTGGTTTCTTCCGTTCTTGCCATTTGATGCGCCCCGATGGTTTTGTAATACCCATATGAGGCAATCTCTTTAATGCCATACTAGTCTTCCTCATTGCGACCCTGGCCACTAGCTTATGTATTCCTTAGCACTGCTTCTGTCACGTTTTCTGTGGACCCCTATTTCTCCAACCCTATGGTCTGGCCCATTTCTGTACTTCATAAATTCTGATCCTCTTACCATTCAAATTCCTGTGTCTCCATATGTACCAACTTACTTGAGTGTGCAATCCCTTCTCCCCTGCTCCCTTGCTGTCTTTCATTCCCTAGGACGTCTACTTCAAACAAACGGAGAGACCCGCTAACACCCACCCCACTTGTCCTCACCCATTTTCTTTCTAATTATTTTTACCCTTTCAGCGCTCAGTTTGTCCATGCCTGCACCCAATATTGTATCTTACTAGCCATCCACACCCTCTCTGACTGCTCTTGATGGTCCAGCAATTCCATCCCAGTCGCTGCCCCAGTCTTCCCTTCGCAGTAGCATCCTGCTACGCTCCTTTCAATGCTCCTCAGGCTCCTGCCACACCAATTCAATCTCCTGGCCCTAGGATCCTGCCAACATTATTGTGACGTTCTTTGGCCCACATCATCGTTTTCACTTGATAACTTCCTTCTCTGTGAGCATCTTGCACCTTCAGACCTACACTCTGGACACAGAGACCTTTGCCTCACTCCACTTACCTCCACTTACTTCACCATGCCTCCTGTTTCTTTCACCCTTAATAACTCCCTCCTCTTTGTTTTCACAATCTGACAAGTGATTATCTGTATGTCGCTCTATTCACTACCCCTACAAACTCACTTTGTGTATTCCTCAGCCGGAGCGCGCCACGGTAACTGGCGGTAACTGGTCCACTTCCAATACTTCTTCTGGGCCTTTTGACAGGAGTGTTGTGCTGCACCCTGCACTCCTCCCCCATTTATTTTTGCAACGCGGTGCATTATTTAGCCCCCTGGAGTTTCTGTCCATGGATGTAGGGCAGGCCAATTTGCGCCTGCCTCAAGTGTTTGAAGAACTTGTGTTGCTGGCTGTTAGCTGTTCACAAACTGAGTCCTCTCTACCTTTATAAACTTCCCCCAAGTCACCTGGCTCAAGTCCCATTGTTCCTTTCTCCCGTCACTTTTCTTTTCTTGGTCAATGACGTATATGCTAAAACTGTATAAGAGGCCTTTAATAATGCTGCTGTCCTTTTGGCCTTCCGTGACCCCGCCATCAACGGACTGTTTTCTGTGTCAGAAACTTCCCCCGACCATGTTTGGTCTACTAAATTGCCCTCGCTCTCTCTGTCCTATCTCCAGAACTCTTAAGACATCACTTACTGCCCTTTCTCCCGCACTATCTCTCCCCTGCCAGCTGTTCAGAGCAACAGATGACCTAATTACCTCCTCCATTGCAAACATTGGGTGCACGCGTAAGTCATTTTGCCCTCAATGGTGGTGCCTCACTTTCCCCTCTGAAATTCAACGAATGAGCATTTGCAGCTCAGCTGGATCCGAGCATGGGCTCCCGAATGGCCTATCACAGACGTCCATGCGGCCTCCTGCAGGCGGAAGGATCTGCACTACGCCACACACCCTGTTTGTTAGTCTGTGTTCTGATTAGGTTGATGATTGGATCGACTAGTGGGTGCAACATGGTTCCTTTTCCATCCGGGATGCCCAAGTATTTTAAACCCTGCGCACAGATGGGAGAACGTGGTGCAATTGTTTAGACATGGAGGCTTGGCGTGTGTATTAATGGGTTGCTTCTATACAGTCACAATTCGTCCAGCGAATGAAGTTCTCCAACATATATTTGAATCTGTGTTCCCTTTTCCCATCTGGGAGTCGGGTTGAGTTAACATTTAGTCCGAACAGCGTTTTTCCTACTGATGCAATTTAGGGGAAAACTATTTTAAAAAATCTATATCCTTATTGGCTCTACTTGAGATGTTTATGATCTAGTAACGCTGTATGTGCACATTAAAAAATGTCAAGTTGCTAGTTGGCAATGAAAATCCACTCCTCGCCTGACTTCTACACATGCACAGAGCACACCATTTCTTACTCGCCAAGAGTCAATTATTGCTAGCCAATGGCTAGTGCAAATGTTGTGCCCTAAATAGCTGCTTAGCTAGTGCCATGTAGCACTGCACAACTATTGCAGTGTGAGACACCACATTAAACCATATACGTACATTTATAAACCTAAATGTCTACTTTCACTTTGCAGTGAATAACAACGCTTTCCGGTTGTATGATAGCGTTTTGGTTGGGTTTCCCTCTAGTGATATTTCTGAGAAATGGGTCCATCGGACCAGTGCTGGAAACGGTAAGAAGTCCTCTGGTAACCACCGTCTAGCTGGGGAGGAGTTTGGGGAGAGGGACATGGATCCAGGTCAGGTTGTGCAGGATCTCTTACTTGAGCCCAAGCCTGGTGATTTGCATAAAAGCAAAGTACATTTTGGAACGTAATGTTGTCCACAAATCGCCCACAATTTGAAGTTTGGAACATATCTGTGGTAGTGATTCAGCAAGAAACTCTTTTCAGCAAGTAATGGAAGTTTGGACTCTATTTCCATTAGTCCCAATACTCACCCTAAAATAAAAAGTCTGCATATTGAAATTTGGACAGCTTCTAAACGGAATGCGAGGCTGTTTGTGCATTCTGCTTTGCGTGGCAAGCGCGGGCTGCATGTGCGCATTACTCTGCTTTGTAACTGATCTGGGAGTTTCCTAGGCCAGCCCCTGGGCCTCGCGACAACACAGAGCTCTGGCAGCCCTCCAGCAAGACCAACTTTGCTGGAGCTCCGCTCATCTTGTTCCAGCCCAATTCCTGTGCTGCAGAGGACTGGTGAGTCAAATGTGAATGGTCGGGGTGGCTGTTGTAGCCTTAGGAGGCCATTAGGACTGCACACAAGCAGTTCTGGGCGTAGTGGCAGATGTGTGCATCACTTAGGCGCTGCACATGTAGGATTGTTGTTGGAAAGACACGTTAGCAAATAAGTTACAATCATCATTGAGATGAGTCATAGTGCATTGTATGATTGGCTCAGGACACTTGGAGTGGTCTTTTATGCCAATTGCTCACAGCACTTTGAAGTAGTGCATTGTACTGATGGCTAGGAGCACGTGGTCACTAGCAAGTCCAGAAGTGATCATTGTTGAATGCTTTCTCAATATTATGAGCAGGTCTCACTGACCACCTAAATCAGTAGCTGTGGAACACAACTAGCTTCCAGTCCCCAGAGGCATTGGGTTTGCAGCATGAGTGCTTCAGCCATTGGAATGTCGTTTGGTAATCCACAGTGCAGCTCAGTACTGCTGTGGCCATCATATCACCTGGTGTCGCTTGGCTCGTTCCAGCTTGCACCAGGGGGTTCAAACATCACGAGTGATGTGGCCAGGGCGTGGCCAGTGAGGCAATTGGCTCGCCCTTCCCTTCTTAGGGCTCAACCTGCCTTATGAGCCCAGCTAGGTGTGTCTGGAACAAGCCCACCCTGTTTTTTATTTCCTGGTTACACCAAATTGACCAGCTTGCACATCGAACAGTGCGAAAGTAAGAGCCAGTTTGTGCTAGAGCAAGCAAGGCGTTGTGGGTGCGTTATGTTGGTTCATGTGAGCTCTTGGTGACAGGTTTTCAATCCCTGGTGGTTGTGGATGTTCTTCACAGCAGCCTGTACCAGGGAAGCAACTCCGCAAGTCCTTCAGTCACCACAGGGTGTTACGTTTTGAATGACATTGCGATTAAGTAACCGTATTGCAGTGCAACTGTTTGCTCTACCACTGCCTCTCCCCTTTCCTTCAACGGCTCTGGGTGTACCCAGACGGAATTTCCTCCTGAATGGTAAGCTCATCGGCTAGTGCAGGCATCAGGGAGCGTGCGCGTGGGCGCCGCGTGTGAGAATGCTGCCAGCTGGAAACCTGGGACTGGCAGCTATTTAGGTTGTGCATTAAACTCGCTTTGTACCCGAATGATACATGCCTTTTACATGTGCTGCTAGCTTATGCCAGAGGTCAGGTAACGTTCTATTTTTGCCTTTCGGGTTTTGCAACTGGTGGCGTTTTAATGTTGTAAGTGATTTATTTACAGTGGCTGTTGCGAGGTTTATTTTCTAATTTTAGTGCAGCCCAGTAGTGCAGCACGCGGTTTTTGCATTTTCAAGTATGCTTGATGATTGGCAGCTCCTCTTGTATGCATGCATTCAAGGACAAAGGCCAGGCTATTCTCGATCATGAAGGACTGGACCTTGTAAACGGGCCCCGGTGTGTAGCGACCCGTGAACAGGAAACGCAGAATGTATTCCATAATGTTGTTTTAGCCATACTCCTTTTAACGGACACCGTATTTAAAGGCTGCAAAGTGCCAATACAGTAATGCAACCCTGCTAAGAAGTGCTTGTGCTGCCAAGCATGGTTGCACTCCCTTCATACCTTAACACCATTCTATTTAAAATATCGAAAAGATGAATGGTGGTTTCATGGTATTCCAAGCCACACCTGGCAGGCTGGCAACACCAGGGAAGGCACTAGGGCGGCTTTGCATTTCGCATGGAGAGCAGGTGTGCAGTTACATTCTGGAGCTCCCACTTGGATTGAAAAGTATTTTTTGCTTGTTGGCACCATTTTCCATCGCTGCATCGCGGCCTGCCTAATCCTGTGCTTCCTGTTCCCTTTTCTCGTTCCCTCCCTCCTCCTTTGACCCCTGATTGGGCGAGCGGCCCCATTATACTGTTATGACCAGGGCAGCCCCTCTGCCCGTTGCGGGCCCATCCGGCGAAGGGCCCTAGGCTAAGGGCAGCTCCACTGCGTCTTGAAACACTTGTGTATAGGCGCGTTATAAATGCCATATCATATCACTGAAGCGGCTACAGAAGGTGTTTGCCGATGTTTGACATGGGAGCATGCAGCACAGGCATCAACCAGCAGCGACTGTCAAAGGAAGAGGCCTTTCCCCTCTTTACTTGCTCTGTCCCTGTGCACCCTATTGCTGACTACTGTTGGTTCTATTGGGTACTGCTGTGTACCCCCCACCTTTGTCTTCAGTCCATGTTGTGTCCTGTGTTCCCCTTGTGGTGTGTTACCAGCTTGTGTTTCCAGTGTGCTTCCTACTGTGTGAACCTTCCCCTACTGTACATCCTGCATTGCAAGGCTCTGGGTTGTGCTTCCTTTGCTCTTTCTCACCCTCTCCTCTTTTATTCTTGCGCCCTCTGTTACTCTCAATTTCTCCCATCTTCTCAAACTGCTACTGTGTCTGCTTTCCTATCCCTCTCACTAAGTCTGGAAGGAAAAAGTTCAAGAAGGATATTGTTGTGATGGGGGTTAGAGAGTTGAAATGAGCGCTCAGGGATACTTGATTAAGTTATATGGTTTTAGTAGGTTTGTATCAATAGGTAAGTACAATTAGGTTACAATACAGGACAAGTTCATGGTAACAGAAACATCCACCAGTCCCCCTGTGCCAAGCTCACTTTCCAACTGACTATCAGAACCTTGGCACTCACACAATAACATTCCGGGTAGAAACACTCTGATGCTAACATTCCATATACAGACTTACACATAGATATCAATAGCTGCAAACACAGGATAGGTAAAACATAACACATCTCCCCCTTTACATAACATCACAATGAAGGCAGAAAACAGAAGGAAAAGTCAATAATATAAACAATTTATCTCAAAGAACTATCTTTCCAAAACCCATCCTGCAAACTAATCAAAGCAAAATGCTATTCCCTCCTAAGTCCATAATATGGCTGTCAAATAGCCAATCCACTTCAATTCAATCACCAGAACCATAAATGCCACTTATGGAACTCAGTAGCATGGGACCAGCCCGCCATCTCATAAACAATCTTTACCACCTACAACAACCAATTAACCCTGTGTCAACATTCACAAACAACAAGGTTTCCTGACAAAACCACAGGGTTATACCCCTCTATCTGCCTAAAGCATATCCATATTGAGACACAAAGAGTGTCTACTAAACACCCTCATGCTGGCACCAAGCCCAATGTCGTTGTCTTATAACACTGACATTGACACAAATAGGTGTCTACATAAAACCAGGTCTGTAACATGGCCACAAACCTTGAAAAATAAATGCTCACCACTGAGCACATTGACATTACTCCAAAGCATGCCAACTGCACTAACCATCATCTTCCTCCTCTGGCACCCGTCACACAATATTTGACACCAACAGTGTCGGGATATTTCATCCTCCACAATTTTGACACTAGCAGTGTCGGGATTCTACATCCCCCTATATGTGACACACCACAGTATAGGGATTCTCCATCCCCCATATGTGACACACCACTGTGTCAGGATTCTCCATCCCCCTATATGTGACACACAACTGTGTCGGGAATCTCATCCGTCCTTCAATTTGCACACACCCACTCTCTCACCGAATAACATTACACACTTAGGCAATGTGCGCATATAATATTTGGTAAACAAGAGTATGCAACATTAATTGAGTCCCAATATATATTCAGCAACAAAGTCCTTTGTGATGTTACCTGTGGAAAAAAACTGTTATTATCAACAATAGTGCATTTAGGATGTTCTCAATAAACATTTCAAGTATGAACATATTTTTTTTTTTAAATGCAGTGGTCGCTCAATCACAATGTCCACACCAAAACGACCAGATTAATTCAGCAAAATCCAATATTTAGATGCCCACATAAAAGTCCACAATATTTGTGCCAGGAGAGTCTTTGTTGAAATGTAACTGTGGACAGAAGTGTGGGTTAGTGCATAAAACTTGTATATATCATTGACTGACATTTCTTTTGGTTGTTAGGTTCATACCTTTTCCTAAAACCTGCTGAACCCATTGGCACCATAACATTGAGTCCATGCCAATTCCAATATAAACTTGTCAATAACCACATTGGCACCATAGCCTTTGGTCCATGCAATTTCCAAATTATACTTGCCAAACAAAAAACACATTGGCACCATACCACCCAACACGTGGTCTCAACAACACTAAAGATATAAAAATGTCTCAAGCCTCGCCAACACTATTGGCACTATCCAAAAACAGGAATCACTGTAATACAAACAGCATGTCTACTGGTTACTGTTTAGAAATCTCAAACCCAGCATTAATTCACTTGCATTTCAAAATTGTAATATGGGTTCATTGTAACAGCTGTCGGAAGCCTTACTTTTGTGTGGGCTTTGAAGAAACGTTAAAACAGTACCTCGTGCCAACTCATGGCATCGCAGAAATAGTGTGATACACACATGAAATAAACATATTCACATTGACTGCTTTTCTCCTTATATCCATATACCAAAACTTCCCTTTTTGTCTCGATATAAGCTCTGGTCCTGAAGGAATTTCACTCCACTGCAGTTTCACACTTGCCGTAATACTTTCAGAGTATGTTGCAGTGTTATGCCAGGTCCCTCTTCTTTTGCCGTAGAATTCTTCAGTAATATCCGGAAATAGGGCACGTCACAAGCACGTTGAAAGGTGCTCTCTTCCAGTCTTCAACTACATTGCTGAGATGTGATGCTGTCTACCGCAGGCTCCCGGAACGTTGGGTAAACATTCTATGCAAGCAACGATCGCCAATACCTCCTGTGACTCAGTGACGTCACCATAATGAATTGAACCAGAGCCATGGACAGAGCTCTCCGGGCCAACCGTCACCCCCAGCAGTGCTGCCCGACACAATGGACCACACCAGCAATCCATTGACGCAGCTGCAGCTCGAAGAAATGCTGGGACGGTAATAGTTTTAAAACACTGCTTCAATGTTTGATGTCTCTCCAACCGCTGTTTCTACTGTTACTCATGTAATGCAGGCCACTTTTATTCATATGTTTCCCCGGCCCTTTTACACGCTGTTATTGATGATCACTGTCGTTCCATGGCCAAATCCAAATATAGCACAGCTGCACAGCGCTGCCCTTCAAAGCACTATACTAGGCTTGCCACTTGTTAGTGCAACAGGGGCACGCTTACCTTGGGGCCGGGGGGGGGGGGGCGGTGGATGCCTCTGGGTCTTTGCTTCTTCCTGGTGGTTAACGTCCTTTCCACCTTTGTTTCCTGGTCCAAGTCTTTTATTGTACTCCTTGTTTCTTTTTAGTTCCTGCTTCTTCCAGTTTCCAACAATCCTCGACGCCAGTGTTACTTGATTAAGTTATATGGTTTTAGTAGGTTCGTATCAATAGGTAAGTACAATTAGGTTACAATACAGGACAAGTTCATGGTAACAGAAACATCCACCGGTCCCCCTGTGCCAAGCTCACTCTCCAACTGACT
This sequence comes from Ambystoma mexicanum, assembly GCF_040938575.1. NCBI lineage: Eukaryota > Metazoa > Chordata > Amphibia > Caudata > Ambystomatidae > Ambystoma > Ambystoma mexicanum. The sequence continues at coordinate 923,876,717 of NC_090930.1, forward strand.
ATCAGAACCTTGGCACTCACACAATAACATTCCGGGTAGAAACACTCTGATGCTAACATTCCATATACAGACTTACACATAGATAGGCAATAGCTGCAAACACAGGATAGGTAAAACATAACAGATATCCTGGTCTCCAAACCAGGCCTGCCCATCGCTGATAATTGATAATTACACCAGTGCGTCCTCCAGACCGACTTTCACCAACATCCACTTTGTCGTTGCCTCCCCAGACCCATGGACCCCTCATATGGTCTCTGTTCTCTATCCTGTCTCCTCCTCTCCCATCAATGGCGGTGCCCGATGGGAGGTCATCCTGGCCTCCTTCCACTCCTCCATAGCCATCATTAATATCTATCAAATGGCACCGTCATGGCCCAGGGCTCTCAGCCCAATCTCCTCCTTCTTGATAGGCGTCTCCTGCATCTTATCAACTTCTTCCCTTCTACTACTCCTTAGTCCTCCTCTCCAGCTCCTTTGCCTTGTCGTTTCTCCTCCTCTGCCTCCTCTCTGGCACCCCTGTCCACCTCCACTCTGGCCACTATGCCACCTCTGTCTACTGCCTCTGCCCTCTCTCAGGCCCCTCTGCCACTTCCGCTGGTTGTACCTCACTCCTGTACCCCGCCCGGAAGTCTTTCAAAAGTGGCAACCTGCTCCACCAACCCTCAACTCTCTCTCTGATGTCACCCTCCTCTGACATCTGCCACCTCCTCAAAAACCTTGACCTCAATGTCCTCACTCTCACCGAGACATGGTTCACAGCCAACTCAGTCACAAGCTTTGACACTCTCCTCCCAGAGGGCTGCAAGAACCTCTCCGAGCCCAGAAGCAATCGGCCTGGAGGCGGAGTAGCCCTTATCTTTCCTGAATGGGTTCCTGCATCTGTCATTCCCACACAGGCCTATTCCTCCTTTTGAATGCCTGGTCTGCAGGCTCTGTATCTTTCCTGCCCTCTCTCTAACTGTAGCCATCATCTACAGGCCACTTGGCCAGGTCTCTCCCTTCGTCTGTGAATGGGTGGACCTCACCTCTTCTCTTCTTGTCTCCTCTTCCCATCTTCACCTCCTCAGAGATCTCAACGTCCACCTGGATGCCTCTGACCCCTCCTCTGGGCTCTTCCGCAACCTTTAAGACTCTCTCTCCCTTTCCATTCTACACTCTGGTCCGACACTCTCTGCCGGACACACCTTGGATGTTCCCATCTGCTCAGACATCTCCCCCTCTAACCCTCTCACTACTCCTCTCTTGGACTGATCAATTTCTGCTCTACTCTCACCTGAAGCTTCCTGTCCCCCAGGCAAAGCCCACCCCAGCACTGCAACCTTCCTTCTCAATCAAAACGTGTGTCAGTGGCTGCTTTTGCCCCACTTTCTTTGCTCCGCCTACTCCTGCGGCTGACTCCTACTCTGACACAGCCATTGCCAACCTGCATCTTTTGATCTCCAACACTCTAGACATCCTTGACCCATGTCATGAGGATCCGTCTGAAGCCTACCTCCAAGTGCAACTCTTAGTATGATTCCGGTTTGGCCACTCTGAAACGTAAGTGTAGGGTAGTTGAGCGGAAGTGGAGGGCATTGTGTTTTTCCTCTGACAAACTGGCCTGCCACCTACTCCAAAGGCAATACAGGCCCTCCGTCTTCTCCAAGAAGAGGGTCCATATTCAAGCGTGCATCTCTGTGGCCTCTAACAACAGAGCTCTTTAAAATCTGCAAAGATCTGGCCAATCCTACTGCGGTCTCCACTGTGCCCTCCCAAGCCCTCTGTTCAGCTTTGGCTTGTCATTTTACCACTAAAACACAGGACATCATGTCCTCACTTTCCTCTTCCTGTCTCTCTCCCTCTACCTCTCTCAGGCCCTCTCTGGTCTCCTCTCCCCCTATCCTGTCCTTCTTTCCTCCTTCTCCCTAATAATATCTGATGATGATGTTTCTAGACAAGTCCGATCTATGAAAGTGTCTTCCAAACAGGTGATCCCCTGCTCTTCCAGAACTATCAGGGACCACATTGCTTCTCTTGCTTTCAGTAATCATTCCTTTGCCACTGGATCTTTCCCCTCTCTCCTCAAGCACTGTCTTGTGCATCTCCTCCTAAAAAAGCATTCTGCCGATCCTTCCTGTCCGGCAAACTATCGCCTGATCTCTATCACTCCTTTCATGGGCAGGCTCCTGGAAAAGCTAGCCATCTCCCAGCTAATCCTCCACACTGAATCTTCTAGTTGTCTACGTGACCTTCAGTCTGGCTTTAGAGCAGCTAGGGGCACAGAAACCGCCCTTCTGAACACCTGTGAAGATCTGCTCTCTAACCTTGACTCCAGCTCTCCCGCTGTCCTCATGCTCCTTGACCTTTCCTCTGCCTTTGTCACGGTCAATCACGTCATCCTGGTTTATAGACTCTGCGAGAACCAAGACATCATGGATCAGGGACGGCCTCCTTCCTCCTGGACTGACCCTCCCAGGTCCAACTTGGGTCCTTTCTCTCCACCACCTCTCTCTCCACTTGTGGTGTCCCCCAGGGCGCTATACTCTCACCCTGGTTCTTCAATGTCTACTTGGCCCCTTTGGCCTACCTAATTTCCTCCCTCTCTTCTAACTTCCAGTGTTATATATTTTTTGTTTTATTGGTTAAATACAAATTTTCAACCTTTAACAACTCAGTTAATGACCTTTCCCATTCCCCACCCTTCTTACAGGACATCTCCCCGCTCTCCGATTGCGTTGTTGCCCTCTTTTAGTCCCTTTAGAACCGATTCTATGAATCTTAGGGCTTCCAGGGTGGGTCCAATTTTTTGAACCGTCAAAATTCTTTCCCAGTACGCCTCGTCCGTTGACATGTTTATATTCACCACCCACTCTCCTAAAAATAGGTTCCTTTGGGTGTTTAGTGCAGGACAAGAGAGCATCCAATGTTCTATTGATTCCAGCATCTCTTGGTCATTGCAGAATCGACATCAAGCCTCTTCCACTGGTATTTGTTTCCTTAAATATTGAAACCTCCCTGGTTGGCAAGATGTTTAACCTACATCTCATTAGGAGGTCCCTGTATTTCGGTGAGGTAAATCTTCGCAAGTACGGCGGGGGGTCATTCAAGGTCTTTCGTTCACAGATGATGTTATAACAGTTTGTATTTTGTCTCTTTAGATTGTCTGTTACTTCCCAGTCTTTTTCCCGTATATTCTTCTTTGCTTTATCTGGATTTTCTTTGAGCGTATCAGTTTTGATATTGTAGTGCTCTAGAATTTCAAAGCAATTCTGTTTCCAAGTGTTGAAGTTGGGATCTGCATTTCTTACCTCCTTATTCGCCAACAATTTGAACAAAATAGGGGGTTTGTCTAGGATACACTTCCGAAATAACGAGAGTGTCTTCCACAACACTATTGACTCCATTGATTGCAGTCTCAGTTCATGCCTTATTGTAGATATGGAAAGACAATTTGGAAGCCTAAGTACCTTCCTCCAGAAGAATGCCTCAAGTACCCCCCACATCTTCCAATGGAGATTTAGCAAATATTCGGCTCCATATGTCAAAATCGCCACAACCTTTTGTTTATAAAATAAAATTAGTGGCATCATTGAAAAGGATCCGTAGCGTCGGTGAAGAGCGCGGACTTGATTAGATAGTTTAATTAGTTTTTCTTTGATACAATTCAGTTGTGCCTGCTCATTGATATTTTTGTTGATAAGGACTCCGAGGTAAACTGTTGAGTTGACTATTTCGAGAGGTTGCTTGTCCAATGACCAAGTGAATCCTTTTTTTTATGGTTTTGGATCCTCGAGCCGACTGCATTACTAGGAACATAGATTTTTTCACTTTGACCTTTAAGTGATTTTTACTTAAATAGGTCTTGAATTCCACCATTCGTCTTTGTAGACCTATTGGGGTTTGGTCTATAAATACGACATCATCCGCATATAAGATCCATGAGAGGTCCTCATCCTGGAATACTGGGGGAAATGCTCGAATTTGTTCCTGGGATTCCTTCATATCTGCTAAATACAGCCTTGCTTTATGCCTTTGGACGTGAAGATGTTTTCTGTCAGGTCACCGCCTTTGGAGATCAGTATTTGAACTGAGGTGTTTGTATGGAGTTCTTGGATGGCCTCAAGCAAATCCTCCGGACATTTCCATTTTCTTAGTTTAGCCCAGAGCAGTTCTCTACAGATCCCATCAAAGGCCTGTTCGAGGTCGATGAAGCCCAGGTATATGTTCTTTTTTTGCTTTAGTGCCCGTAATTTTAGCATATTCAGGATGAATAAGTTCAAAGATGTTCCGACACCACTCATGAATGCTGTTTGTCATTTGTCTAGGATTCCCGTCCTAATTGCCCAGCTCTTTAGATCTCTTAGCAAGATCGAACAGAACAGTTTTCCTATGGAATCTAGGAGGGCAATTGGCCTGTAATTCCTCCGGTTATTACGGTCCCCTTTTTTATATATCGGCACGATTAGAGCCTCTTTCCAGGACTGTGGGATTGTTGTAGTTTTTAGTATCTGATGGAATAATACTAGAAAAAAATCGGCCCATTCTTCCTTGTTTTCCTTAAACATACAGTTCGAGATGCTGTCCGGGCCGGCCGCTCTTGATGAGCTCAGCTTTTGTATCCTTAATAATATGTCTTCCTTGTCAATGTCAATATGCCACTCATTCCCAGGTCTTTGTTTTGTCTTAATTGCCTCTTTCTCCTGGAAGAGGTCTGTATAGAATTTTACCCATTGCACCTTTGACACATTGCTCGAGGTTAGGGCTGTCTGGAAGTCGTCACCTTTGTTAATTATCTCCCATAAGGACCTTGAATTAGATGTACTTATTGCTGCCATCATTTTTTCTGCATCTGCTTGTGTTCTCCACCCCCTGGAAGATTTTAACCAGTTTTTGTAAGACTGCTTACAGTGTCTTATGTCTTCTTCTTTATTCGGGTGGGTACTTTTCTGAAGGCGTCTCAGTGCTAAGCGTTATTCCCTTCGCTTTTCCACTAGGGCTTTACTATATGCGTGTTTCCTTACAAGGACATTGTTTTTGTTTGCTCCTCTCTTGATTTCGAACTCCTTCACTAACCAGCCATATTCTACTGTTTCATGGTTCTCTTTAAAGTTGTGAGTGAGCCACTCTGCCAATTCGGAATTGCCCATGCTTTTATTTTAACCTATTTCTTCCCCATGATTCTTCCATTTCAGGGACATTGCGATACTTCAGCTCATCTGTCTGACTCCGCCTCCTCCAGGAAGCGAACGGCTCGTAGGCAAGAGGTATGCAGGCTCGCAGTGCTGAGCAATTCAAATGAAGCTGGATGCGGACTTCTGGTTCTCCCAGTGAAGCGGTCCTTCTTTACAGAGCACACTTCCAGTGTTATGCAGATGACTCACAGCTCTCTTTCTGTCTTCCCCCAGCCCCCTTCAACAAATCCAGAACAGTACTGCATTGGCTCCCAGTGGCTGCAAGGATCAAGTTCAAGACCCTTTGCCTCATCCACAAGGCTTTCTGGGGCCGGGCCCACACTACACACAACTCTTTCTAAATACCTTCCTTCCAGTGCCCTTTGCTCAGCTACCTCAAACTCTCTGATGGTCAGACGTTTCTCCAAGCTGAGAGTGGGGGGCCAGGAGGGTAGATCTTTCCTCTGGAGGTGCCTCCCTCTGGATCGGCATCCCTGCCCCTCTCAAACTTGAGCCGGACCACCTGAAGTTCCGAAAGCTGCTCAAGACCATCCTTTTCACCTCTGCCTCCTCTCTCCCCCATCCTTGCTAGCCTTCCTGTCTGCCTGCCCTGGCTGATTGCTGAGTACACTCAGAGCCTCACAGGGTACCAGGCCCCTCCATTGACCAGTCTTCCTGCACTGCTTCCTGGCCTACCGCGCACTTAGGGGCTCTAACTCCTGCTGCCCTTCTGCCTTCCCTGCACTTACCCAGAGCCGTGCTGCCCTGGCTGCACTTTCCCCTTCCCTCTCACCTGCACCTCCTCCTCTCCCTTTCCCCCTTGCATTTTTGTTGTCGCACTTGCACGATCCGAATGACACAAGGCCTAGTAGGATTGTTGTTCTGGCTTTCCTTTGCCAACCCCCCCCCCTAACCTTCCCCTCCTTGTCTTGTGGTGCCTAGAAACCCTTGTGTACAGGCGGGTTATAAATACCAAATCATAGCATATCGTATATCATTAACAAAACACTCTTGTGCAAACAGCACATAGTGTTTCTCCTGCGGGTGCTGCAGCGCAGCTTGGTGTAATGCCGAAGGTGTGGCACGTCTGCTGGCAGCACGCATGCTAATAAGGGAGTGCCCTTATTTGCATGAGGAGTGCCTCCATGAAAATGAAGGAATACTTGTTGAATGTATGCATGTTCCTTCTTTCAAAAGAAGGCTGGCTGCACTGTCACAATCACTGGCAATACTGCAGGAGTAATGCAGAAAGTATGTATGTAAGTGCCACTGCACCGTGACCTTTGTGCGAGGGTGGGTGCAGTGCAGTCTGAGGTGTATGGTCCTAGATGGCGAGTTTGAAGGAATTTTGACTCTTGTGGTAATCCGCCCCAGGGTTCCTGTTGATGGTGACGGATTCTGCACGGAAACTGGCCAGAATAGTTAATGAGCCTGGGGATTTGGCACAGATTGATATTGACATAAGCACTTGGGCATTAATAGATCGACATGCATTTTGGTGAACTGACCCAGATGAGTTATTACCCAGAGAACAGGTACTGAATGGCATGAACATTGAAGACCCTGGTGTGCACTAAGTTGGCACACATGGCATAAAGGAGGGGCGGGCATGGTGGCCGTTATCATGATGGCCACAGATCCAGAGGGAATTTAAATTAAACTAACTGTATGCTTACACTGATGGGGAATGGATACAAGGCCTACTAACACTGAGCATCCTGGCAGGCATGGTCACTGGGAACAGTCCCTATGAACACTGAATCTTGCCCCTCTGCTGTCACTGTTGCTAATGTTACTAGAGCGTTGTTTCAGTGATTGGTGTTTTGTTCAAATCCTTTGTGTCCCATATTCATACCATAACCTTTTTCGTCTGGCTAACATTTTTTTCTACTGGCCTGACAAGTTTCCCTAGTTTGCCGCTCTGTTATCATGAGAAGCAATATTCGGAATATCAACTAGACGGATATGTTCAATCTCGTCTGCTGCCTTTGCAGAATGCATAAAGCGACTGGATTCCCAGAAAGAGTGATGTAGCAACAGTGACCGTCTCTCTGCAGGAGGGCCCCATCGGTTGGGTGAACTAAACCGGATGGTGGGAAAAAATGGTGGACTCTCCTGAATCACCACCTTCCCAGAGAACAGGTCATTTGGTGGTGTTCGTTTACAGTAGAACGGCTCTCCCATTTTCGGCAAACAAATGGATGGTGTAAAATGGCTTAAACCTTTTAATGCAAGTTCAGTTTACACTTGTATAAACCCGTTTTTCAGACGAGCTTAGTTATCATGGGACAACATAGACTCAAGTGGCCAAAGTGCACTCGCTAATGGTTATACCCTCACATACACTATTCTCTTAGTTATCATAAGCATCCCAAAAAATTGCACACAAACATAACTCATTTTTTGCATCATTGTGCACACTTTAGATTTGGTATATAAGACACTGCAAATAAGGAACTTCAATTAAATAATAAAAATCGATAGATGCATTAATTTATCTTGGAAGCATGTCTTCAAATTGGAGGTCAATGTGAATAGGGCAGACTCTTCAGATCCACTATTCACAATGAGGAAATGGGCTTCTACGACTGTGTGTGCTCTATAACGTCCAAACCACATCCGCAGAAGCGCTAGCTGGATCGGGTGGTGTTCAGGGCTCATAATTTCAAGGTGCAATTTACTAGCCAGCTATACACAAAAGTCACTTGCCATCTAAATTCTATACAGATACACGGCACACCATTTCTTACTCGTCCTGAATCAATGAACAAAAGCTACTGGCAAGTGTACATTTTCATCCTGGGTGGTGTTGATGCATCAGGTTGGCTTTTCTTAGAAAAAGCTAGGAGACCATTGCTGAACCCTTCAGAAGCACTGATATTGCTGCTGTTAAGCCAGTAGTTATTTTCAACTGGATAATGTGCTAGGACGGATGCCTACCAAATTGCTGTGATCCAGGATAGGGAAACGTAGGTGGGTCCAGATCATGGAACACTGTTCTTTGAGAATGAGCAGAGGACTATTTTCCCTATCTGATTAAAAAGCATGAAGCCATAAGAACCATTATTATCTTGGAATCTAGCAAAGATGGCTTCATCTTCAATTGGGTGAAACTGATCCACTTGCAGGACATCATGTGAATGATGGTGCTGACCAGGTCCACAACCCTTGCTTTAATTCTGGAAACCCAATCTGGAATGGGTAGGACATTAGAGATAGGTAATACATGGATAAAATAAGGTTTTGAGGCAAAAACCAATCCATAAAGAGCCCTCTTGTTGTTAGTAGTTAGCTCACGTGTCTTGTCTGTTCTTCCGAGGATTTGTAATGCAACAGGATTTCACAATTTGGAGCTTCCTCATTCTGAACGCCGCTCTTACTTCCACTGTGCAGAGGAGGCTGTCTGCTAAATTGAGTATAAACTATGGACCGGAAAAGCAGCCTTTAGCTCGGCTATACATTACCCAAGATAGTTGGCACTCTGACAACCTGAAGCTTCCCTCTCTCTGATTTCCTGCTCACTAGTCTTCAGACGCAGCCTGACATCAAACCTGGTGCTTTTCTTCAGTTTAAGAATAATCACAGTGCATGACTACAGAGGATCGCTCTGGATGCACTTTCACAGCGGGAGACTATTTTCTCTTCCTCATCCTATTGTGGTTATCGAGGGCGTGAAGGCTTTCTCCTGGATTTTTCCAACAGCATCAACAACAAAAAAATAAACTCAAAAACAGACATGCTATGTGAAGCCCTCCGGTAGCGGCTGGAGCGTGTGGGTCTACAATGGAAAAATGTGAAGCGCTCGCTGAGAAGGGGTCTGATTCTCAGCCCAAGGCTGATTACTTTGGTGAGTCTTGTATTTTGTCTCCTGACATTGTTTGTCCTGTGCTTTAATCAAGCTCAAAAGCTAATGCTGACTCAAATTTTTAATGATTTTTGACCAGAAAATGCTAAAGTGGACATGGGTGATGAATAAGTATTTGATTTTCAGTTTCCTTTTAACCTTGGTTTAATCCTCATTGTATATAGATTTCACTCATAACAAATCTCGATTGACCCTCCTACCGAATGCTGGGCAGTCTATTTAATGTAATTATATTTTTTTAATCCAACATTATAGGCATTTCAAAGTACTCTCTGGGTTTGGGACCAGAGCACTTCTCTCTGGATCTCACATTCAGTCTCCACATTCATCCAAAATATTTTGATTTTCTGTCTTTGGTTCATCTTTGCAGCTTGAAAACCTGCTAAAGTGCTTTTTAACCCTGAGAACCCGGTGGGGCATTCATTTCGGGCCATTAGTGGCCCAGAAGCCCAACTTAACACATACATGGCAACCCTCCCGAATTATTGCTATTCAGGTTCTCCTGCCTAAAATAATTCTAACTGCAATACAATCCTATTGGGAAATTCCTTTCTCCCTCTTTCGGTGATAATCTCCCTGTAGCTCTCAACATTTTGCGGCCCTACGGCGGGTGAAAAGACCCGATATTGTTTTCGGCTGGCTAAAACACATTAACACCCGGGCGGAGGGAGCAACCTATCCGGTTGCTTGGATCGCAGACTAAATCTTCTGATCCAAGCCCGGGTTCCGAGCAACCTGATGGCTGCTTTCACCAATCCCGCATCCCCCCCTCCCTTCCCTCATCTTTATTTTCCCCGTCCCTCCCACTCCCACTTACCTGATGGCTGTGGCGGCGGCTGGTACCCACTGCTGCAGCCGCTCTGTCTTTCTTCTTCTCCTTTAACTCGGGCCCCGGCCATTACTACCCGTTCCCGCTCTTGGAACAGGTGATTATTGCTAAATTTACTTATATGGGGCTGGGCGGATGAGAGAGCTACTAACAGGCAGATGACCCCCCACCAAAAGCGTGCGAGTTGAGAGGAATGTCTCCCACTCAGAATGTTGCCATGTATGTTAATGTCCCTAATGAAGCAAGGGCATGAACAAGGATGCTGGGAATTCCTGCCTGGTCTTGTACGGGGCTTTTAGCACCTTTGGGGGCATGGGCGTTGAAAAAAAGAATACAAAAAAGAGAGAAGATACGATCCCTGCTGCATTGTGCAACCTTGGTAGCATGGCTACGTTGAGGGACGGCATGACAGATGGGCAGGACGTGCAATGGCAAGCGTTGGACCGTTACAAGCAAGATGGCGGCAGAGGGAGGCGGAACAGTCTTCCTGCCTCGGCTGGGTTTGCGGACAGGTGGCAAGAAATACATATGTAAACATGATTGTAATTTTGCAGGCTTACGTTTTCTGGGAGTACGTCTGAATGCAAAAGGGGGATGGCGTGGACAACTTGGTCTGTGCCCATTCATTTGTGTACATCATCACTTCTTCATGGACAAATCACAGAGTAAGGGAAATCCCCCCTGTTGATTATATTTGAGTTGAAATGCAAGCCTCGTCCCAAATTTTAATATAAAGCCCCCGCAGTGTCCACCTTGCTGAACTCTGATGCTGCGCGACAGTCTCTGAAATACAATAAATGCTGATGCAGCTCTGAAAATTGCAGACTAGTCGTGGCCCAGTGAAAGCGTAATTTACGTACAATCTTAAGATCTTTGTTTGCGAGGAGTGCATTTAAATGCAGGCCGTGTGCGTGTGTCCGGAGTCCTTTTCATAGCCGTTGGGACGTTTCTGGTATCTAGAGAGGCTGCTGTAGTTAAACACATTTCGAAATGTGATGTGGCGAGAGGACGGCGCGTGTCAGGAAGCGACGCTGGAGGCACAGCTGTGAGGCAGGATGTTATGTGTTGGCCTTGCTACCTTTAAATAGACCCGAGCGCTTTCAGTAATGGCACGTAGCCAGCACGCCATGGAGAGCACCAATACAAATTGTGGTACAAAATGTATTTTCATTTGTTCACCTCTGTGTGCATTTCTTGTTGAATTTGTGGCGAACACAATATCTCGCTTTTAAGCATTTGAAAAGTTGAAACGATGGAAGTTTGTTTGTTGGTCAGAAAGGGGGCAGGCTAGAGGAGCCAACTTTCACATTTCCGGGTGAGGGTCGTAGGTGGGGGAGTGGTTGCTTGGACTTTAGGGTCGAATAGGCATCCCGACTGGGTAAAACGTCACTGCCTGCGCTTGGGCCAGGAGGTGTACTGTCCTCGTGAATTTCTTTGGCCCCAAGTTCCTCTCCACCGGGTGTTAGCCCAAGGATACCAAAGTTTTTACGGGCCAGCAGACTTCAGTCACCAGTCATGGAGGGGGCCCATGCAGGGGTTAAGTCGAGCTCCTACTATACCCGAGCCAGAGGCCCCGACAGGGCCTTGCCAGGCACCCTGGGAAGGTGCCACTCGATGCTGCTTTCCTGGGGCAGGCCCTCTGTGGCTTTTCCTGGGTTGCTCTTTTACCACGTCGCTTTGCTGAGGTTATTTCGGGGACTTTTTCAGGCCTTTCCCTCAACCGGCTTCTGATCGAGGGCCAGCATCAGTAGCATGTTCAGCCTTTTCCCAGTTTCAGAGCTTTCAGTCGGCCCCAATTTACAGGCAAGACCTTGGTCTGCCCCTCTTTTGCTCAAAACGTCCCACACTTTTCAGCCTGAGCGATCTCCTTACAGAGGAGCAGCACCACGTAGTCAGCGATTCTCTCCAAGGCAGTCTCTCCAATTCACGCCAGGGTGTGCTATAAGATGGCAGAACAACAACATATGAACAAGGTAGCGAAACTGTCTGTGGCAGAGGATGGGGCCCTTATCTATCATAATTTGTACTCTATTCCTCATCAGACCCGCTCAATTTCCCCAGGGAGGAGTCTTTGCACCATGGGCTTCTTCTGAGATCTGGACCAGGATGTTTGCAGTGGAGCTCCACTGAGCGTTTTTATTCTAGAAAGGCCCATGCTTCTTAGAACAGAGTTGTCTATCCCTTCCTGGGACCTGCTCTTCTCACTGCACAGCTCAGTATTCTTCAGAAAGCCTGAGTCTTACACCCCCTTGTCTAGGCCCTTCCCTAAATACACCCCAGCTTTAGTGACAGAAACTATCCCAGCTCCTACAACTGCAAGCTCATCCCAGGATAAGCCACTGTTGCCCATGTTCTGACTTTGAGTCCTTGCCCACAGTGTGGGTGTTCTTTTCGGATTTCATAAGGGAAGAATGATTTCCGATGGGAGTATGTGCCCTGGGGTGGACAGCAGCCCCATTATCAGCCACCTTGGCAGCCACAGTGACATTTGCTCCTTCAATTCCACAGGCTCTGCTTTCTCTGGTGGCCCCGCCATATGTTCCGGTTTCTCTGCCTCCTACCCCCATGCCTTCCGTGACTGCACTGAAGAATTTGAACATTGACTTGCTGGACTCTAGGACAATGGGAATGACCCAGGGAACATCCAGTCCACATTCAACCCATTAATTGAAAGACTTCTCCAAATAATGCAGTTTTAGAGGAATGGGGCTTACCTCTTCCCCGGCACAGAGGAAGGTGTACTTGCAGATGTTTGGGGGAATAAAGCAGATAAAATGGGCAAGAAACACTTGTGTACAGGTGTGTTATAAATGATTTATCATATCATATCATTCCTGTGCAGCCAGACATGCTCATGGAGGCAAGGAAAATGAAATCTGCAAAACCCCTCACATGCGGATGTCTAGAAACTGTAGGCTGGATGCTAAGTTAAGGCTGTATCCAGACAAAAACATTTGCCTAGTCTCTCACCCTTTAGCGCAGTGGGTCGTGCTCTCATAATGGCACCCCCTCCAGACAGTCAGTCTGTTTAACTTCTGCCACAGAGGAAAAGACAATGTATACTAGGGCTAAAAAGATGTACTCTAACAGCACGCTACATCGACGCCAAGCTAAAGTTAATGCCATCTTGGAGGCGTGCAACCTGAAACTGTTGAGCGTAATCAGGGAATTTCCCCTTGACATGCCACGACAGTAAATGGCTCAGTTCTTGGTAGGTCTAGCCAAGATAAAAGCCATAGCCCATGATATTCTAGAGGCCGGCGCAGGATATGTGGATACCGCCTACAGGGACATGCATCTGGGCTTCAATGACAGAGGAGTGGCTTGGCTCAGACGAACCGAGGTGATTCAAGAAGCCTAGTACAAGGACATAGAACTGCCTTTGGATAAAAAAAAAGCAATATGCTAACCCACTACTGATGTGTTGTCAAAGGAAAAGGCGAATACCATCCCTGTTGGCAATCACTAAACAGGTCACCGGGGTCCGAAATTGAGATTCGATCAGCAGGAGATAAAACCAGCTCCTGGGTATCGGGCACCGCCCCGTAGTCAGAAGCTACCGCCCAGGAACCAGGAGCTAGCAAAGATGCTCTTTTTAACCTTTTGTCCATTTTGTATGAACCGTTGTGTTTAAATATGTGTTAGATGTGTTCTAATTATTCTTTATTAACATTCTCGAAGGCTCAAAGTTAATGTCACATATACATGTTTGGAAAGCACAAGTTGGCCCAAGGAGTCAAAGGTAGCTCCTGGTAGCTGTTGTTTTCAAGCTAACCAGGCTCTACTATGCAAGAAGCAGGAGCTAAATAGCTCCCAGCTCCCCTCAATTTCGAACCTGTGGTCACATAACTCTCCTCTTTTACCTCTATCCAGAAAGGAGATCGGAACTGCACCTTTGGTGGGTTCAGGGGCTTCGAGTCCATGTCGCAGAGCAGAGACAGGAGAGTTGGCTCGCCTGCGCCTCAAAGGAAATGTTAAATGACAAAACGCTTCTGCAAGGTCACCATGTCCATGGCTACAGACAAACAAAAGGTTTTTTGCTCTCCATTCCCAGTGCCACTGGTCTGCGATGAGGAAGTTGCGTCTCATGCCTTCTGACTGTTTAGCAGTCTGTAACCTAAGATTCATGAGCCCTTTCATTGATCTGTGTGGATTACATGCTCTCCCTGCAGACCATCCCACCTCCCCACCTGCTCTCCTTGCCCCCAACAACTTTCATCTGATCCCCAGAGCAGGATCAGGAAGCTGCTTCACCTGCAGTTGATATAGCCAATCCCTAGCTGGACCAAGGCAGAAGGGTTCTTCTCAAGATTTGTTTTGCTCACACAAAGGACGAGGACCCATTCAGAACCTTTCCCAATTCAGGCTCTTCTTGCCAGTGGAGATGGTGACTGCAGCTCAAATCTTGTTTTCCTTGATCCAGGAGCAGTGCCTTTGTGCTGCAGTTATTCAGGACTATATAACCCCCTTAGCACAAGTACCTGCCTTTCACCACCACGAGTCGGTCTGTCCAGTTCAAAGTCATACCCTTCACTCTCAACTCTGCTAATTGATTTTATAGGAAGGCGGTAGTGGCTGCCCTATGTCGGGAGTGTATCCATATTAACCGTTACTTGACAGACAGGCTGGAAAAAAGGCAACACCGGAGAAAGTTCTTCTTTCAATGTTGATCACTTCTGATTTGACCTCTGCACTGGGCCTGTCTGTGCATCACAAGAACTTTCCTCCGATTTCAATGCAATACATTAAAGGCATGGTCTAGTAAAAAATGTTATTGTCGCTACGGGTCGGCCATGTTTTTTTAAGTGGCTCGATTTTAGAAAACTTTCCTATGGACCTTACCCGAGTTTTCGTCCATTAAACACATGCAAAAAGGCACCAGGGAGCCACCATTTTGTGATAATCCTATCACTTGCTGCATCGCCCTGGCTGACCTGCTTCTGCGGCACTAAATCAAATCCCCCACCCCTGAGGCTGTCATCAGCAGACTCGTACCGCCCATTTCCCAACGCCAAAGCACGTATCGTGTCAACAATCGCTGCGCCTCAGCTAATGATGTGTCGCCATGTATATGGCAGGACGCCTCTTTCCTCAATAAGCATAAACAGACCGTTTCCCAACACACAGCAGCAGATTTTCGATTCCATTCCTTTCTGTGTTACTTTGAGTATTCTGTGACTCGTTTCTGTGCTCTGGTCAGCTACCTTCACCGCTTGTAGCCCGTGTGAACACCTGTACCATCTCTGTAAATTATTTTACTTTGTTTACCACACAATGGCTACGATAATGCCCTACATGTACGAGCCTCAGTATACTGAGGAGGAACTACTGGAAAGGGAAGCACGCGAAAACGATGGGCTTCGGACGGCAGTTGGGAGGACGATTCAACAGATGAAGAGCCTGGGCCTAGTCGCATGGACGGCGTCTCCACCTGGTGCACATGCAATCGGTGAGAGCTAATGCCAACCGAGGACGAGAACTGCTGCTGCCGAGAAAACTCGGGATGCCTGGCCTACATTTCGGAAGGCGAGCCACGACCGCAATGCATCACCGAGCTGCCAGACTTCAGGGCAGCCTGCCTCACACGGGCCGTGTTGAGAATAATGATGCTGCTTATGCACAAACTTCGCGCAACTGTTCGTCCTCGTAATCCGAGTAACGAGTAAGTATCCTCTGCTTGTCATGCCACTCCTATTTCATGTTCTTCTACTATATCCAAAATTATATATTCATATCATCGTAACGCATGAAAGTCGTTCAATAGTGTGCATTGTCTAGATAGCATTTGTCTGTGCAGAATGCCATTAGTTACAAGAATTGTCATTGACAACAAACGTTTATTAAACTTATCTTGGTCATTTAAAAACAGTTTGTTTCATTCCTTTTCACAGGTGGTACAGGCTGGTGGCCTATCGTTCCTTTACATGGTGGCTCCATGGGAGGCTTGGACACCGCATTCGAAGAGTGATACCCGCCTGTGCCGTTCATGCCATAAGGGAAACGTTCCCGAGTGACAGCGGTCAGTACAGGGGATTTTCTCTCGCTGTGCTGCAACCTGACCTGTATAATCTTTAAAGTCTTGTATTTTTGTGTCATGAAAATAAGATACAAAATAAAACACCACATATATTTTAACAACGGTTGTTTCGATTTTTTAAATGAATCAAGTGTGTCTCCATTCAAGGATGGACGTCAGACATCTGTGCTCCGAATGGGTGAAGGTCTGGTCGCTGTGAAGCGGGGTGGTCACTATCTATCTAAGCTAACATAACATATTCTCGATAATGCATGCACTAAATAACACTTGTTCAAAGTCTTTCAGTAGGTTATGTCTCTATAAAAGTCACACATATATCTATACTAACAATTACCATTGGATTATACAGGCCTTAGGTTAAGGGTCTTGACCACTATAATACACCGGTTGAAGTGTGGGTCTGTGCTCACAAGAATCTCCGGTATGTGGCATTTGTTATTGATAAGCAACGATATACTATCAAAGGCAGTTCGCACCCGTGGATGAGCGCTGGCATGTGGGGCTGTCTGGGGCGCAAATGGCCAAGGTGCCAAACTACATGTACACTTCAAAAGGTATCCCATGCCAAGGGGCCATCGGTCACATGGCCTCCTCAGACCCCGTGTTTCCAGCCAGACCTCCCCTTGAACCTTGAAGCAGGCCGCCCCCCTGCAATCCACATAAGTGTGTCTCCATTCAGCAGTCTTCCTGTGCCTTATCTGCACGCCCCAGGCCCATCCATCCCACCCCCTTTATCAAAGGCAGTTCGCACCCGGGGATGAGCGCTGGCATGCGGGGCTGTCTGGGGCGCGAAAGGCCAAGGTGCCAAACTACATGTACACTTCAAAAGGTATCCCATGCCAAGGGGCCATCGGTCACATGGCCTCCTCAGACCCCGTGTATCTCCAGCCAGGCCTCCCCTTGAAGCAGGCCGTCCCCATGCAATCCACATAAGTGTGTCTCCATTCAGCAGTCTTCCTGTGCCTTATCTGCACGCCCCAGGCCCATCCATCCCACCCCCTCTATCAAAGGCGGTTCGCACCCGGGGATGAGCGCTGTCATGGGGGGCTGCACAGGCGCAAACGGCCAAGGTGCCAAACAGCATGTACACTTCAAAAGGTATCCCACGCCCAGGGGCCATCGCTCACATGGCCTCCTCAGACCCCGTGTCTCCAGCCAGGCCTCCCCTTGAAGCAGGCCGCCCCCCTAAAACCACAACATACATACGTCATTCATTCACAAACACACCCCTGTTTCTAATACTTTATAAACCACTTGATATGTCTCATGTGAACATCTCTGTGCTTTGCAAGTCAACTCCTGAACGTGCTACCTGGCAACCACTGAGATCTACGCTAATCTGCTCGTCGTCGTGCTATCCGTGAACTTCTGTGACCGCTTAGAGCAAACCCATCAGTGTGCTACCTATGGCCACCCACCTATTCTCCTGCAACATACTGCTCTGCTTGCTGAATCCAACTGTTTGTTGGTCAAGGTAAGGCCATGTATCCTAGTCATATTTCGCAGATTTTTAAATTTCTATCTATTTGTGAGTAGAGTACACAATAGTGCTATGTTCATTGGTCTCATTGCTATTGACTTGAGTTTGTATTGCTATGCTAACAATAGATCTATTTATTTTCATCTTTGTCTATTGTCATCGAATTGCATCCTTTGGGGGTCCAGTCTATAATGTAAGCATGTTTCCTTCTCGTGCAAGACAGAACATCCAAGGGACGAGTCACATGTTCAGATTTTAGTCACATCATTTATACATTTCTGCAACTTATGCAAATACTAAGCCGCACATAATGAACTGGTATTGTTCCTGCGACCAAAACAAACCTTGCATTGATCATTGTATGATTCATTTACTTTTGTATCAAATCTTTATTCATGAAGATTGTATAATAATGTCAATATTTACTTTTCAGATTTATCAACAATGCCTACCTGTTCGATTAGCGGTTGCCCTTCGAAGACCCATGCGAAATCTGAAGGCACTACAATGCATGTATTCCCGAAAACTGTTGATCGAATAAGAGAATGGGTCAGACATTGCGTATATCCACTGGATGAGCTGGAAAGTAGAGTCCAACAAGTCTTACAGGACAAGAGTGGTGATCGATACCGCATGTGCAGCCGGCACTTTTCCTTGGACATGTGCACAACATCTTGGGTAACAAAGAAGAATAAACGGCGAACGACACGGAAATTGCTCGAAAACGCTATTCCCACTCTATTCGTCCACATTCCGCCACCGGTGAGTCAAGTGTCCGGATTTAGCTTTAGGCCTTGCGGTAGTGTGTAGGTAGCTAGGTGTTCTATCCCTTGTAATAATTTCGATATTGACATGAGTGTATAGCTTTTTGAATAATGACATTTATCAATATATTATTTTTCGATTTCATAACCCACAAACGAAATGTATATATATATGGGAACAGGGAACTGTGCTGTATTGAGCATTTTTCAAGTACTCTGTCGCCTTACATGGCTATTTTTAATATTGGCATTTCATTATCAAGCATTAATTTACCTTTACAACTTCTTGACTATCCCTTGAATCTGAAGCAAGAACATTCTACATCCTTGACGTGGTCGCAGTTATCAACCACTTCTAGTGCGTATCAGGTAATCTTACTAGGCTAATCCGCTACAGACTTGTTTCATGCATGTCAAGTAATAGTTTTATTCTATTGTGTAATTATTTTACTGAATGTTTGGTTAGTGCTTTCCAATTGATATACACCTTAGTTATCGTCCACTGGTGTTTGTTTTCAGTTATAATTAATGTTATCCATACTAATGCAAGTACTGTCTTTCAGGGAGATGCTGAAGCGTCCGCCACATCTACAACATTTCTAGATGTTCTTCACCAGCAGGAGGTATGGATACTGACAGCTCCATCGAGCGTTATCATCAGAGCTGGAATTCTTGTCGTTTAATTGTTCTGCACAATGTTTCATTCGTGGTTAGCCGATGATATGTACCTGTGCTGTCGACCCCAGGTGTGTGTTATGTTTTCACTATTGTAATCCTCACTAATGCAAGTACTATGTTTCAGGCAGTTGATGGAGCGTCAACCCCTGCACTTGATGTGGAGCCTGACATTCAAGTAATTCCAGGGGAAGTGGAAGCGGGACCATGCGTATACGAATCGGCGCAACAGCTTTTGGAAGTGCGCACTACATTTGCAACATCCATAGATATTCTTCAGCAGCACGAGGTATGGATACTGACAGCTCCATCATGCGTGATCATATAACGTGATTCCATTTGCTATACTTTCTTCCCTATTAACGCAAGTGCTGTGTTTCAGGGAGACTACAGAGCTTCCACTATAATCATCACAACATCCCATTTAGATGATGCAGATGTAAATAAATCGGAGAAATAACTCGATGAAATGTGATCATATTTAGATTTTCCTTGATTCTTTTAGACAATGCATCATTTGTGGTTATCTCTTTATATGTACCTGTGCGTTCGACCCCAAGTGTGTGTTCTGTTTCCAATATTGAAAACCATACTAATGCAAGTACTGTGTTTCAGGGAGATGCTGATGCCTCCTCTCCAATACAACCATTCATGGCAGTCCATGCAGAGCCAGAGGTATGGATACTGACAGTTCCATCGAAATAGATCATCACAGTTCTAATACTTGTCGTTTGATTGTTGCACACAATGTTTATATCGTGTTTGGCTATTGAGATGTACCTGTGTGTTCGTCCTCACGTGTGTTTTATCCTAACAATATTTTGATACATAGTAATGAAAGTACTATGTTTCAGGGAGACGATGGAGCCTCATTCCGTGCTGTCTATGCGGATGCAGAAAATATAGTCGTTGCACCGCAAGAGGAAGGGAGGGCATGCGGAAACGAATCGGAGCTACAGCGTGCAGATATTGAAGGTCGAGTCAAAAAGTTGCAAAGAAAAAAAAACAAAAAAAAGTTAGTTACAAACAGTTCATAACTTTAAAAAAATGTTTGTGCTGGGGAATATTTTATGTTTTTTCCACTTTATCTTGTGTTTAAACTAAACATCCCTTTTCCAATCTCTCCTCTAGTTTCCCGTGGGTGTCAGAACTATACATACACAGACAGTGAAGCGAATGAGAGATGTTGCTTGCCAGACCATGTACACTATGGAGGAACTATTAATTGAGGCGAGGCGTGTTCAGGCTAGAGATGCTCATGTCCAATGGCCAGAACATGAATTAACTGTGTTTGGAGAGTACAGCAAAGTTGCATTGGACCATTGCTACAGTGCGACCGCACCACCACAAGAAGATTATATTGAATGTATTGAAGATAGCTCTGAAGTAGTTGCAGATCAATTCACACAATCTACACCCGCCAAAAAATTGCCACCCAAAAACATGTCGACATTGTTGTGTTCTCCCATCAATGTTGAAGTAGCAGATGTTGAAATGACAGAGAATGAACCAGCCGCAGCATTCATAGTCGCATCAGAACTTGATAGCAGCGATATTACTTTCCAGTGTGTTGAAATCTCCGCAACTTCACAGGCCGAAACAACGTTGACGCAGGATGACAGTCTAATGAAAGAGAGCAAATACATTGTATTCGACAGTTGTTTGATGGATATTATAAGTATGCTGAAATGTGGGCATTCAGTTAGAGGGAAAGAATGTGGGAAGCCATTGATTAATGTGACTCGTCAAATAAAAGTCAGTAACGTCAAAATAAATGCCGCTTGTCGATTAAATGATAGGTTCTCATGGTCTGCACAAACGATGCTGGGGAAACTGCCAGCAGGCAATCTACTGTGTGCAGCTGCATCACTTTTTAGTGGCTCCTGTTTTAGAAAGTTAGAGGCTTTCTTTCAGTTTGTGGGATTCCATTTCATTTCTAAATCGCTGTACTACATATACCAACGTGATTATCTGTTTCCAGCCATTAGTGATGCTTGGAAAATTGAACAATTGTCTCTAGCAAGTACATTCGAAGGGAAACGTTTCAGGCTAGCCGGCGATGGACAGTGCGACAGCCCTGGATTTTCTGCCAAGTACTGCACCTACCACTTTCAGGACATGGATAGTAAGAAAATTGTGAGTTTGGTGGTCGTGCAGGTAACACAATGTACATCCTCAGTGGCCATGGAGAAACTAGGATTTATAAAATCAGTGGAATATCTACAATCAAGGGGAATGCACATCGACCTCATAGCCACGGACAGACACATTTCAATTGCCAAGACAATGAGAGAGCAGTTCCCGCTTATTAATCATCAATTTGACGTATGGCATCTTGCTAAATCAATCAGTAAGAAAATCTCGGCTGCAGGAAAAAAAAAAGGTTTTGAAAGTATTTTGCAGTGGTCCCAGTCTATCACCAACCATCTTTGGTGGAGCTCAAAAACTTGTGAAGGGTCAGTGGAAATACTACTTGAAAAATGGCGGTCACTGATGCACCACTGTACCAACGTTCACCGCTGGTCAGAAAACCTACATTTCCACCAATGTGAACATGACCCTTTGTCCCCAGAGGAGGCAAGGAAGAAGAAGTGGTTGATTCCATCTTCACCGACACACAAAGCCATTGAGAAGATTGTTTTCGACAAAACTCTATCAAGAGATTTGAGAGGACTGACAGAATTCTGTCACACAGGAGATTTGGAGGTGTTCCACAATATGTGCCTAAAGTACAGTCCAAAGCGCTTGCATTTTAGCTTTCGGGGCATGAAACATCGCACTCTACCAGCGTGTCAATCTGGAAAAATGAATACCCTTCATTTGAATGATAGACGTAATTTGATGGCCGTGGGCCAACTGTCTTAAGCACCAAATTATAGAAATATAAACTGCCATGCTTGACCGACGAGCGGCCATTTTAAATGTAGCAAGAATCGCCATTTTGCTTGTTAACCATTGCTCATTGCTTTATGTCTAAAAACTGCTTTGCAGCTTGCAATTCTTGCGAATTCTGCTTACTCTGCTCAACTGTTAACATTGTTGTCTGAATATGAAAGGACAAGGTCGCGGGACTGAAGAGTTTGCTGAAACTCCTCATGAATAGCCCAGAGAGGAATGCCCACGCTCCCTCTCTGTAGCCTTGGGAGGAAGCTGCGGGGCATTTAATCACTTCACAGCTGCCAGCCGGTCTCGTACGTTGGTAGAATATGTTAGAATAATACAGTTAAAGGCTTGAATTATGCTTCTCTTACGGCCCCCCTTCGCAAAACCCTTTAGAACGTGTCGGCTCCCAGGACACGAATAGTACCTCATAGATAGCAAAGTTTGGAATGTGGCTCTTCCCCCGTGTACAGATTGCTTCCAAGAACAGAACCACCGTGTTCTAAAAGATGCCTCCGCACTTTCTAAATTGCACATTGTTACTAGAATAGACATCGAAAGCATTATAATCGTCATACTCGTCGGATATGTCCATCGTCATCCCGAGTTCAAAGGAGCTTAATACAGAGGGGTGTTGAACATGACTTTGCTGATTGTATGATATGCATTTTGTATATATGTAACTGATGTACGTAATTCGCTCTCTTGCGTCCCTCGAGGTCTAGGAAACTCACGTCGCGGGGCGTGAAATCAGAATTGGCCAATTGATACTATCTTTTGCTTGCAATAAACCCTAGCATTGGGAATTTGAAACCTCGTCTCTGGCGCATCTTTTCGTGTATGGTCATTGCCTTGTTTCCATAGCACGAGTGACCCCTAGGGGCCCCTTTCAAGCGGTCTTGGCCCATAACAGCAATGTCGGACGTGAACAATCTAGGACTAGGGGTAAAGTAAGGATGCCTCGCTACACTAAGGTGTAAGCAATGGGTGATCAAACCAGTCTATGATGAAATGCAGTTCGACTTTGTGAAAGGCCTTATTGTTGCTGTGTTAGAGAAGCACAGATATGGAATTTTGGACGTTTCTGTGCAGAGCAGTGATCCATTGCCACCGAACATTGCAACTGTGCCATGTCCACCCGAAGCACAGCTGGTTGTGAAGTACAAATCCCGGTTTAAATAATTGCAATACGATTGTCTTTTTGTAAATAAATGTTATTGTACAGTGTACCTGTAACCCTAACTCCTACCTTCACCATCATGGGTGGCGAACAAGCTGGGTGTCATCTTTGAATTCTCTCTATTCACCTCATATATGTGTATGTATACATTTTTCTCATGTCTCATCTCATGTAAATGTAAATGCTGTGCACTGTTGCGCACTGTTAACGGAGGGGAGGCTTGCGTATTGCAAATAATAAAACAAACAAACAAACAATAAATCTCACTTTTAACTCAACTCCTGTGGTACTTTATACTTTCCCTGACCTTCCGCCAAAAATTAAATGTCTCCATAGTTATGATTCTTTGGGGCTGCAAAGCTCGCAGACAACACGGACAAAATTGGGGGCCTTAGAACGCGCCAAGCGGGCCGTGGCATTTGGGAGAGAAGCCAGTTCGCATTTGCACATTGTGGCGCACTACATACAGGGATTCTAAACTTCAAGTTCTCACAGATGCCTTTACTACGGGATGTTGCAAATAAAGAATGCGAAGGAGAGCGGCTTTGATTTTCAGCTCGCGCCCAGAAGTCGCACTGGATGTATAAGGGTCTATTGTTTTTTGACCTTGAAACAGGGACCATGCCGAAAGAACTAGATTTGAAGGGGTGCGCAATAACGTAAGAGACGATAAGGCAGAAAATTCAGAAACTAGACCGAGTTTCATTTTAGTTCAGTATACGAAAAATCGTTGTCAAGAGCACGGTCGGATTTACAGACTGCATTACGCAGAGACACAATGGAAATTTCAAATATAATGTGAGTAAATCTTTAGACGCTTTTATACCGGAATGAAGAATTAATGAATGGATGCATGAATAAATGAATGAATGAAGAGCTAGGAAAAGCAAAGAAAACGTGTTCGTAGTAGGCACATGGGCATGCAGGTCCACAGGTCTCACCGATCTCGGTCCTTGGCCCAGCCACTTTTCCCTGCACTGCCTACCTGCACTACGGGACTGTCTCTGTATCCTTCAGCCCCTTCTCCCGGCATTTACCTTGCACTTGCCACCAGCTGGCCCTATTATTTATCTTGTATTCTACTAACCATGTAGAGCACTTTTACCCCCCTCTCCCCTTCCCCTTGCGTGATCTGAAAGACACCTGGCCTAGTAGGATCGTTGTCTGTCTGCCCTTGTTCCCCCCGCCTCGTTGCGCCTTGAAACACTTGTGTATAGGCGCGTTACAAATGCCATATCATATATCATATCCTTCCACACGCATGTAGACAAACTGTCGTTTCTCATTGTGTGTTGGCCTCGATTTATTTCGTTACTTTTCGCATTGATTTTAGAGCCGAACATACTCCATTGAACTATCCTTGCAAGCAAATAGTTTCTGATCGGCCGTAATAAATAAAAAAAAATGTTTTTTTCATAACAGGTATTTGATCCCGTTCTGCTACTGTCATCGGTTTGAGACACCGGCAGATGGTTTTTTCAATTTTTTCAACAGACACCTGCAGCTTTGTGTGAACAACTGGAGCACACTGACAATTTTATGGGACGATCGCCAAGGGCCCACATGCCCTTACGCTGTACTAGTGGCTAGAAGCAACATATCAACCTTTACGATGGACTAGTGCCTAGTTGATGGAACAGCCTTGCAGTTCACCATGCTTCCAAAGTGCTTCTTTTAACAAAAACCAACACCCTGTGTACCATAAAGAAACAGCGCGTGACTCAATATAAACTTATACGGATTTGCGGAGTTCATATGGCAATTGCTGAATATTCTCTAAACATTTAATGTCAAATAAATGTACTTTACCAAATGTACCGTGTTGCTGTTTGATTTTAAAGTACAGTTTCATATTCCGAATTGTGGCACGCTGTGTTGTGAGATGGTCTGTGTTGGTTTCCGGTTTCTGTGTGGAGTCGCGTAGAAGACGACTGGGCGCGTTTGCCTACGCAGCACAGTAACGTCACGGAGAGAGGCGGGGAATATGAATGTTTTGATAATGTCAGGCTCACGGGCGGGGGATTTGATTTAGTGCCGCAGAAGCATGTCAGCCAGGGCGATGTGGCAAGTGATAGGATTATCACAAAATGGCGGCGCCCTACTGCCTGTTTTCGCGTGCGTTTAATGGACGAAAACTCGGGTAAGGTCCATAGGAAAGTTTTCTAAAATCGAGCCACTTAGGCTTAAAAAAACATGGCCGACCCGTAGGGACAATAACATTTTTTACTAGACCATGCCTTTAAGGTCATTGGGCTCATAAGGGATACAAACAAAGGAATAGCATTCCCACCCCCACAGAGGGTGTAGGACATCAAAGAGCTCAGTGGCCTGTTACTGTTTGTCCTTGCACACTACAACCCTTCTCTTTCAAAGACATCTAGGCTGATGGCCTCTTAAATTCTGGTGGTTCCCCACTCCAAACTGCACATGACATAGCATTTAGCAGCCCGCTGGCCTCAGGAGTAACAATCTCAGTCCAGGATTTCTATTCCTCCTCCGGTCAAGAAAGACCTATTATGGTGGATGGTGGATACAAACCCTCTGGCAGAGGTTCTGTATTCTAGCCCTTCTCCTACAGTGCGCATGGGCATGGATTCCTCCCTCACAGGATGAATAGCTATGAAATATCATCTCCAGACAAACAAGTTATAGTCTCCTGAAGGGGAGCAGTATACAAATCAATATTCTGGAGCATCAAGTCTTTTCAGGACCCACCCCCATAATTCTTGTTTAGACCAATAATATGACAGCTGTGTTCTACGTGAACAAGCAGAGGGGGGCACAATTTCCTCGTCCATGTAGGCTGGGGATTGAACAATGATATCGGTGCCTGTCTATTTACATTTTTCCAGTGACCTTGCACCTGTCAGGAGAGTTTAATGTTCAAGAAGATTCCTTAAGAAGGAAGTCAAATGCCTCTCCTGAGTGGGAACTTTAACAGGAAGTTCTGGACTCAATTCTCCCATCTTCAATTGTTGTCTCCCTTGTATCTCTGCTTCCCTCTGTGTCCTTCCCCCTTTGACTTGTAAAGTGCTCCGTTGCTTCCCAAAGCTAGATCTGTGCTCAATAAATACCCTAATAAGAATAATCTGAGTCGCAAGACAAAAACGAACGTCCTTGTTATGCTTTCAGGAAAGGACAGGCTATGCACACCTTGAGTGATGTTTTCCTCATTTTCTGGGATGGGGAGACCATCTGTGCATTCTGCAGCTTACTCTCATCTTGAATGTATTACAAAAGTTGGACCGCTCCTCCAAATGCTCCTCAATGGCTCACTTGGGTCTGGTTCTCCGACCTGCCCCAGTTGAACTCAGCCTCTACGTGACCTCTTCACAAGACAGAATACCATGTCGCAACAACTGTGTCAAGTACTTCATCCCTCTCCTCAATCATTTTACATAGTGGCGTGCTATATGACAAGCTAGATTTTGAGGACCTTGACTTGTCTTGGGAAAACATAGACATTCGGAAGAAAGTGAGGAAGTCCTCTACTTGCTCTCAATACTGAAGCAAATGGACTAGTTTCTGCCACTGGAACCTAGACAAAAGGTTAAATCCCCTTGTAGCTTCCCAAAATCCAGTATTCTTTCATGTATCCTCTTTGGCAAGCACGGGTATAATTCTAATTCTAATGAGTTATTTAGTAGATCGTGTTCTCGGATGCTGTCTTCTCAGCACAGAGGAATGCAAACTTCAAGCCATGTGCCGCTCTGAGCCTTACCTTAGATTGCATAGAGACAAGCTGGCCCTGCGTTGAACTCCTAATTTAATCCCAAGGCCCTGTAACTGCTTTACAGATGAGCGGTGTCCCAGTCACCTTTGCTTATTAAAACAGACAAATACTCCAATCTTAAAATAATAGGGAGTAAAAATGCTCCCAAACATTGATCCAGAGGATGCTGTCCCCTGTTCCCGTCCCACAGCTCCACAGATATGTCTGGAGGAGCAGAGAGCTCTAGAAATGGAATTTGCCTCTTGGACGAGGAGGTGCTGCTGCATTACAAGGGTTTGATAGTCCTCCCGGACAGCTCGTGTCTTTATGCTTCTGAGGTTGCACATTGAGTACCAATGTGGATAATGATGCTGATAATTACTAACACCCGTTACCAAGCATTCTGAAACTGCATCTCCGGTAATGGCAGTGCTAAATAAAACACCAGAATTATTCTCATTATTATTATCAGTGGTACCAGCAGAGTGTTATAATGTATGTCTCCCCTCCATTCCATTTACCTCTCCTGGTGTGGTGATGTTAGTGTGGAATGCAGTGATGTCACTGTGCTTGGAGTGTGCCAGTGTTTCTGCTGTACTACATAACTAATGAACCCATATAACTTACCTGCTGGCTCAGGTTGTTGATGAACAATACCACTTTGTTACACAGAGCAATGCCACACGAAGGAGCAGTAATAGAACTGCCTGATTTGAAGAAGAACCTTAAGGTAAAACGCATCTTTTATTTTGCATGAGCTGCAAGGTGAAACGAGGTGTGGATTGCAAAAAGATACATGTTTTAGTGTTGAAAAGCAATTTTTACTCACCTGAATATTATCCCATTGGGAATGGGGGATTACTACAAATAATAGTGAGTCAAGTACTCCCACTTAAGGATCTTATCTGAAGCCCTGCGTATCATCTTTTCAAATGAATCGGTAAATGTTCTTCCTATAGCAGCCTTCTGATGCTGAACGAAGATTTCACACATTGGATGTTGCTGGGGCTATTATGTTTTACATGGAGGGGTTACATTCCTTTATGGGCTTCAGATCACCTCACTGATACAATTGGGGTTGAGGGGGGGGGGGTCCTGCCGCAGCACTAAAATTTCAAATGCTACTAGTGCTTGGTGGCTGATTGCCTGGCGTGCCTCAAGTTAAGGAATGTTTCCCGTTAGCTTTTTCTCCCCACCCTCACAGCCCCCACTGCCCAGGGCATTCCACCCCGCATGGTCCAAACCAAGGCTGCTTCATTTGCCTTCCAGCGGCATGTTCCGGTGGAGGATGTTTACAAGGCAGCCACCTGGGCTTCTTTGTTTGCAATTAGAAGTGGGCATCCGCTCTAGCTCAGATGCAAGATTCGGTCAACTGATCTTGCGTAACTTTTTAGGGCAGGACACGCCTCCAACCACACCCTTTATGTCCAGGTGCTTTGCCATCTCCAATAATAATGGAGGATGTGGAATGGCATGTAGGAGCAGGTGCATGTTACTCACTTTAGTAGTGACTCTGGCAAACCTAGTCCAGAGTCCCATTTCCTCCAAACAGCCCTGCCTGTGTCCCTCAAAAATTAAGTAGAGTCTCCTCAAACTTTAAAGGACTGAAGGATGGGACAGCAAGCTTATCAAGTAGAGGGCGAGTTTGCAGGTGGACATGCACCCCACTGCTCCTTTTGTGAATTATAATGCATATGCACATCATGCTTCAGTCATGTCCCTGTTCTAGACTCTGTACCAGGAGTATAGAGGAAAGGAGATTGTGGATAAGGAGTACAGTGTTTATTTATTTTATGCGTTGGATATTTGTAAGGCACCTATACAACAAAAGGTGTTTCAAGGTGCCACAACACAAAAAAGGGGGCGGAGGGACAAGGGATAAAGATACAATAACAGTCATACTAGGCCTTGTGACATTCGGATCATGCAAGTGCAGAAAAGAAGTGCAAGGGCGTGGGGGAGAAGTGCCGGTCTGCGCAAAAACAAGCGCTAAGGTGGGAAGGAAAAGGTTGTGGAGGCAAGTGTTAAGGAGAGGCCAGAGGGCAAGTGCCAGGGAATGCAGTTAAGTACAGGGAGGGAAAAGGGCGGGCTGGGCAGGGGAGGGCCTGGAGCCCAGTTATAATCAGCGGGAACCAGGCATCCAGTCAATGAGGCAGAAGAAGGTGTTAGCAAGGGAGGGGGAGAGTGAAGGAGGAGAAGAAAAGGAGGGTCTTGAGGAGCTTCCGGTACTTAAGGAGCTCCTGCTCAAGCCTGAGATGGGCATGGAGACCATTCCAGAGGGAGGCTCCTGCGGAGGAGAGACATCTACCCCCCACTCTTTGCTTAGCGAAGTGTCTGATGTGCAGAGAGTTGGAGCTAGCAGACCGATATGTAGAGAGAGAGAGAGTTGGATGTAGTGAGACCCAGGCCCCAGAAAGCCTTGTGGTTGCAGAGGGTCTTGAATCTGATCCTAGCAGCAGCCGGGAGCCAGTGGAGAGAACTTAGGGCTGCAGAGATGTGGTCCCTGGTCTTGAGGCCAAGAATAAGTCTTTCAGTCCTATTCTGGATTAGTTGAGGGGACAAAGGGAGGAAGAAGGAAGATTGAGGAAGAGGCTGTTGCATAGTCAAGCCTAGAGAGGACCAGAGCTCTGGAGACATTGAGTTTCTGGGAGAAGGTGATGAAAGGGAGACTACCTCTGGGGAGGTGCAGCTGATGGTGGGCCTTCTTGGCAAGGTCCGCGATGTGAGGAGAGAAGGAGAGGGAGGAATCAAAGATGACACCAAGGTTTTTTGCCTCCCAAGAGGGTCAGGGGAGGGGACCCATAGAGGGCGGTCAGAGGGAAAGAGGTGTGAACTTGGGTCCCAATGAAAAGGACCTCAGTTTTACTGGCATTAAGGCAGAGATCATTCGCAGCGCACCATGACTGAATAGCAGTTAGACAGTCAGGGATGAGAGAGGAGGAGGACGAGGAGGGAATGTTGAAGAAGAGCTTGTGTCGTCTGCATAACACTGGAAGTGAGAAGAGAAGGAAGAGATTAATTGGGACGAAGGGGCAAGGTGGTTTTTGAAAAGCCACAGCAAGATGATAGAGCCTTTAGGGACGCTGCAGGTGGAGAGTGTGATAGGGGAGAGAAAAGGGCCAAGTTGAACCTGGGAAGGTCGGTTGAAGAGGAAGGAGGTCAATCAGTCCAGTGCCAGACCTGTGATGTCCAGGGTGACACAGAGCTGATTTGTCAGGATGCATGATTTACCTTGTTGAAGGCAGAGGAAAGATCCAGGAGAATAAGAACGGATGGAGAGTTAGAGTCAAGATTACAGAGCAAGTCATCACAGGTGTTCAGTAGAGCAGTTTCCGTGCCTTTCTGAGTTCTGGAAAGGAAGTGGGATGCCAGAGAGGTACAGAAGGTCAGGGATGTCTGGGGGGATGTGGAGACTGCAGAAGGATTGGCGAGTTCCTTGCAGATTTTAAACAATTCGCCAGAGTTGTTAGTGGCCCCGGAGATACGGGCTTGGATGTGAGCCCTCTTCTTCGAGTGAATGGAGAATCTGTATTGCCCTTGGAGCAGGTGAAAGGCCAGGTTGTCATTGGATGTGTCTGATGCCCGCCACTTCCTCTCAGCCACTGCACTTACGTTTCAGAGAGGCTAGGTCGGAGTCATACCACGTGTTGCACTTGGAGGCAGGCTTCATTCGGATCCTCATGACAAGGATATCCAGGGTACTGGTGATAGAAAGGTGAAGATTAGCAAGGACAGAGTTGGTGTGGGAGTCCGGGGCAGGAGTGGGAGGGGGAATGAAAGTGGCAGCAAAGGAAGCAGCTGACATTCGCTTCATCGGTCAAATGACTGAGAAGGAGGCAGGCAGTGCAGGAAGAGTCTTACAGAGGGACCAGAGATCCAGATGAGAGGATAGGAGGGAATAGTCAGACCAGGAGAGAGCTGCAGTGAGATCGTTGGAGATAGGAATGTCTGAGGAGATGAGAGCATCCAAGGTGTGTCCGGCAGAGTGTGTCAGACCAGAGGAATGAATGGTGAGGGAGAGAACGTTGCAGAGGCTGCGGAAGAGTCGAGTGGCCGCCTCGGGAGAGTCGAGGTGAATATTGAAGTCAACGAGGAGGAGAAGTTTGGAGGAAGAGGCAAGAAGGGAAGAGGTGAGGTTTGACCACTCGGAGAGGAAGAGGGCGACCGGACTAGGGCTCCTGTAGATGGTGGCGAGAGTCAGCAAAATGGTTGGAGAGACGCTGAGCCTGCAGATGAGGCATTCGAAGTAGGAGTAGGATTGATTGATTGGGAATGATAGTAGCAGGGATCCAGTCAGGGAAGATCAAGGCCACTTTGCCTCCAGACCGGTTAAGTGCGGCCTTGGAGAGGATCTTGTAAGCCTCAGGCAGGAGTGTGTCAAAAGCAGTGGAGGAGCTGGCACTGAGCCACGTCTCAGTGAGGGCGAGAATGTCGAGGAGAAAGTCTTCGAGAAGGAGACAGATATCAGAAGCGTGTTTGACGTCAGAGCGAGAGTTGAGAGTTGAGCGTAGCTAGGTGGACCTAGTTACCACCTTTGAAGGTCTTATGAGGAGGAGTACAGGGGCGTGGTATGCCCATCGGAGGTGGAGAATGGGCAAGGGGGTGGCGGGAGAAGGGAGGAAGTTGATGAGCGACGAAAGACGCCTATCGAGAAGGAGAAGGTTGGGCTGAAAGCCCTGGGCCATGTCAGTGCCATTGAGATAGACATTAATGATGCACCTAGAGGATGAGAAGCCCGCCAAGAGTACTTCCCATCTGGTGCCTCTAATAATAGGAGACGAGGAGAAAGGAGAGAGGACAAAGACCATATATGGAGTCCATAGGTCTGGGGAGGGAGCGACAAAGAGGATGTCAGTGACAGTCTGGCTGGAAGAAGCATTGACATAGGTGTCTGCGATGGGCAGGCCTGGATTGGAGACAGGAGATCTTTTTTTGAAATGTTTCCTTCCAGGCTCAGAGAAGGAGGTACGATAGGTGATAGAGTAGCACTTGCAGTAAATAGGTGAGATGGAGAGCATCATGGATGGAGGGAGAGACCAAATAGAGTGAAGGAAAGAGGGGAGACAGAGAATTGCACAAAGCACGATGAACTCACCAGGCGGCCTAGCAGCAGACAGATGCCGATAGACAAGAGCAGACAGTGTCCTTTCCGGAATCTTCAGGGCTGCATCTGGCCAGTCAGTCCATGCTCTCAACGTGACAGATGCAGCGGGAGAAGGCCTTTTGTAAGTCAATGATGCTCGATAGAGTGCTTAGGGTCGTAGTAGTCGTCACCCTTGTCCAGAGGCTGCAAGCAGGAGATGCTGCTGCTTCCTGGAGTCCAGACACACCCAGCATGGAAGAGGGAGGAGTGAAGGCAGAGGTGCCCAGACAGGATAACCTTGATAATGCAGTGGTCACCCCTCCTACTTTGCTGGTTCCCACAGGGTCAAGTTAGGGGTAGAGAAAGGTCTACACAGAAAAGGGGGAGGGGGTATCATCATGGGGAGTTTCACTCTTCACCCCGAGGGAATGACAGTTGAGTGCGCCTGTGCAATGAGTAAATTGTACTTTTATGGGGATCTAAGTGAAAAAACAAACTGAACATGGCTGCTTAGTGGCCAATATCGTAACTCAGTGGACCCACTGCTCACTTTAAAACATCATCTCTAAGTAATGGCATCTTTGAATATATCAGAGATGGGGAGGTAAACTGGAAAAAGTGCTATGAGCGTACATTCCCTGCCCTCACCCACTCATGTTGAGCAAGTACAAGTAGTTTTTCTTTTTTCCTTATCCAGACATCTGACATTTTTCTTTTTTATTTAAAGGCTTCTTCAGTATTAAGTAGTTGTGGGGGAAGAAATGTTCTGCTTTTACTCTTCGTTTTCTTCATCTTTGTGCCACCTGAAATAATTGTCCAGAGTGGTGCAAATGCCAAAACCGTTGCATGCTAATTAGTGGTACTCCATTCTAAGAGTCTTTGTGCTGAGCAGAGAGTTTTCTTAAACAAATGTGAGTGTCAGAAAAATGCATTACTGCCTCCAGTTATCTGCCCCTGTCACATGCTGTACCTGTCAATGGCCAATTGGGTTTCTTGAGTGAATTTACAAAATACTTAATGGTAGGTGTAGTTGGTACCACCCTCTATCCAGTTTATAAATATTACCCAAGAAGAATGTGAACCTCCTCTGTTTTTCACAGCAACTTTGTAAAGTGGTAGTGATGCAGCTATTTACGCCACAAAATGTGCACTCGCCACTAACAATTGGCGAGCAGCCATTTACTCTTTGAGAGTAAGACATTGTGTGCTGTGTGCCTGTGGAGGGCTTGCATTCATGCCAGGGGGCAGGTGACCTTTATGCCTGTCTAGGAGCTTGAAAAAAGAGGTGATGGCTGGAAGGTTTAGAATGAATCTTAAACCTCTGGCAATTGCTCTGGACAACCCTCTAGACCATCGTTCTTCGCCTGCCAAGCTATTACAGAAAGGGGAAAGACCATATGCATATCAGGCTTGGACGCACCCCCAAAACTGCACTCCTGCCCAAACTGCTAGGTCACATCCCTTCTGGAGCTTGAAACTCGACATTTCGACCCTTGGTTTCCCCTCGTGTAAGGTAGGGACTTCCTTGACGCTATCCATTTGGGGGAGCAGCCTTGTCTAGGCACTGGATTAACCACAGTGTTTGGACGACCTGCTCCCCTGTTGCTGATGAGTCTTTCTGTTTATGGTCCTCTTCTTAAACCTCTTGGCTGCTATTGTCATGGGGAACATGGCACCTTACTTTAGCACTTTTACACTGCAACGGTCTTTGAAACCCCCTTGGTTTGGTAGGTTGTTGTTCTTTAATTTGGTTTAGAGAGCGAGTTGGGGAAATTTTTTTCTATGTCTGTCAATGTGGACCCCCTTTGGTCACCCAGGATTCCCAATATTGTTTCAGTGGATCCTCCATATCCATTATCTCATATTGTTGCTTTCAGAACACAGCTTGGTGAACATTAAGCCGGATCTTAGAGCAGTTTGGTGTATTTCGTATGCTTGATGTTCAAAGTACTTTAATGTCTTCAGAAGGCCCTGGGTTCCCTTTCACACTCTCACTTATTTGACTGGTACTCTCCTCTCGCCACGCCCTTAAGATAATCATCAGGCTCCTGTTGCTGCAGAAGACACCTGCTAAACTACTGCCACTTCTAAAATGATGTGTGGCAAGAAGTAGTCCAATTCCACAGCAGGACGGATCTTGTTATGTGGCCCAGTAATGCTGCTCCAGTGTATTGTCTGTTTCACTGTTTGCTTACTTCTCAGTCAGTAGGACTGGTCATCCATGTTTTGGGTGTTCACTCCGACAGTCTTTACTCCATCATGGCTCAGGCCTTCCGACTATGTTAAATGGTAATGGCATGTGGGAAGAGTAGGCAGTATGAACACTATACCCACACTTAAAAAGCACAAAACAAAACAAAGTAACCATATTCCTTCTGAGATTCGCAAGATGGACACCTATCAACCCAACCCTCTGGCCCCTTGCTAGGTTGCTGTCATAATGAAGAATCCAATTCAAAACCCTCCATCAGCCAAAGCCTCCATAGCAGGGGCATAGATGTTATCTTGAAGATGCTCAACCCACATATTCCGGGAAAGACCTTCTGATCTAGCGAGCCAGCTCTAGTGGTGGTTCCGTGGTGTCACATAAAAGACCAACAAGGCGCTTCTTTGCAGTTATGCCCACTTGCAGGTGACTTTGCACATACATAGGAGGACCACGTCACCTTCAGAAAACTCCTGAAGAAGGGTTCTTCACTAGGCCACAAGGAGAAAAAAATGCCAAGACTGACTCGTTGCAGGAGGCCAGGACTGATTTTGATATCTGGCACACCAATAATCCTCTAAAAAATGGACCGTGGAAACATAACACGCGCCAAAACTAACGCTTTGATCCAAGGAAAACCATCTTAAAATTCACAGGCACTTAAATCATCCAGAGATAAAAAAAGAAATGCCTTTGCCGTACTTCTTATTCAACTAGAACGGCAAACACATAGATAACCTAATGCCCAGCATAACATTTCTCTTCTGCAACTTGCCATGTGCCAGGTTTACCCCTTAAATCAATTAGGGGGAAAAAGCAAGAAAAAGCCTTTTCTGTACTTTGTATTCAGGACCTGTTAACAAGCGAGCCGCCTTCATCACAAAATAAGCAAGGAAATGCGCCTGGCGATGCTTTTTCAAAAACTGATACGAGTAATCCGAGATATCACTTAAAAGTGAGAAAATGGTTTGGTGGTACAAGTGAACCCACATTACCAGAGGAATGCAAGAAATTGCTTTTGGTACCACTTATTCAAAACGGGTAGCTGTGATCAAGCTGCTTCTCACCAACACCCCCTACTCAATCAGCCTCCATCTGTTCACCTTAAACTACACTTGTCACTCACATGAGTTGCCTGACTGATTGACCACTCTCCCTACCTAGTACAGCCCCCTATAGAACCAGCCATGCTGACATGTAGGGGGGGGGGGCTCGAGGAAAACAACCCAGCAGCATTACACCACCTGTGGGAGCACAAACCCTGCGTGCCCAACTCATCAAGAATATCACTAGTACACGGAGGACGAGTGTTTTCGAAGTACATGCATCAAAACCCCCGTGTTTCTCATCTTGCCTATTTCACCACTTACTCCAAACCAAGCCCCCTTTCTCTCTCCTACAGGATCTAGTTCTAAGAGGCTTTCAAACTAGCAGAGGTAGTGCCATCCAAGACCGGGTACATTGCATTACACGTGGGAGAGAATCCTAACCTCCGTGTTAAAGGCAATCAACAAATCAGTCCCAGATGCTATTCTCGTTTGTACCTACCCTCTGAGAGCCTCCACCTGCCTGTGCATTTATGCGGAGGGCTCTTATCCCACTGTACCCCCATGCCTGGCTTTAATCTGGGACCTTTTGGTTTGTATTTCCGGTGTATCCATGTGAAAATCTATCGGCACATTGAAAGCAAATGCCCAGGTACACTCTCGGGGACACTGCCATCCTATGCTTTGATGGTGTTCGCCATTAAACACACCGGATCCAGTGATAGAGGCCTAACTGGGCAAATGCAGGTGCACTTCATTGCTGTAAAAAGTATGGTGACCGTCTAGTATGGCGACTGTCTATCGGTCTAGATGGCGTTCTATTGAAAGCGTAGCTGCAAAACAGTGGTCTTTCTCCACCAGCTTCAATGGCGCACTCTACTAGAGGAGGAGCTGTGAGTTACAGCAAAACTATATTGGGTGCCGACATCTTTTTTTGTGCAAGTTATCATGAGTCAATCATTATGCTGGAGTGCTACCTGTACTCAAACGAAATTTGCAAATGCTCTGGTCTTGGAAGTAAGACCACGCAGAGCAACCGAGGTTCGAATCCCGGATCTGCGTTTAGAAACCAAACTCGGGTATGGTATTAGGCATTAAAAAAGGGCGACTAATTGCCTCAGTGTAGGTCACTCAGGACAGGGCCACTTAATGAGGGGCTTTTGGTCGATGAGCTGCTTCTGTTTAGGTTACGTCAGTCTGTGGGTTGGTAAGGAAAGCCAAACAAATCAGACAATGGCCCTCATTACAGGTTTGCTGGTCCGGAAACAACGGTGCCAGTAACATTACCGGAACTGTTATTTCCGGACTGGCAAACTACGAGTCTGTGGGCGGGTGCCGTACTGCCCACAAGGGTCAGACCTGGTGACCAGAACGGTACCCACCCGCAGACTTCCACAGAAGCACTGGCATTATTAACGGTGCCGGTGCTTCCGTGGTCCCCATTCCCGTGGAGTCCTACAGGACTCCACGGGAATGGGTATCAACATTTTACCGGCGCCTGATTTACCGGAACACCAGGGCTGTAATGCCCCAGTGATTCTGGGAAGTCAGGTGCCAGTAAATCTTTACGGGTCTGGCGGCTACCTGCAGGTTTTACCGGCAAGGTTTCCGCCAGACCCGTAATGAGGGCCAATGTTAATGGTATAGACCAATCGTATTTTTGATATCCAGAAAGTCTTTGATAATGTAGATTGATTGCACTTAGAATTGCTCTCCCTTTCAGGTCTGAATTATACATTAATTTAAGTGGGCATTATTTTATTTCAGCATTGCACAGTTTTAATGGCTATCCCTCTACTCCGTACAAACCTGTTCTTCGATGTGTGCTTAACATGTCAACTCACTCTACTCCTGCATGTAACTAATGCACTTTCCTTCACAGGAAACTAAAACCAACTCTACGAGAACATTCAAAACAAACACTGGGCAGGTTTGCTGGATGTTTGATAAATTCTTGTGAGTATCATTAGGTGACTGGGGAGTAGACCCATCTCAAAGCAGGAACTAGTTAGAGGTTTTAATTTGAAATGGTACTTGCCGCATGGACTTTCTCTTAACAAATGTTTTAGGACTGTCTCTCTTCTAGATTTGACTAAAGCCGTTGATTCTGTTGAACAGCAGTATGTGCCAGTTCAATGTAAGAAATTAATCACTGTTTCTCTCCTGAAAGCATCTTTCTTTGGACCCTTTCTGCACTCGAAATATTCCCTATCTACAATTGACAAAACAAATTTCGTTTGTAACCCGTTGTTACCCAACCACAACCACACTTAGGCAGGCATAATGGACTTTCTATTTAGAAACTGTTAAGATCTTTCCAAAGTTGTCCTTTTAAGCAGCACAGAAAATCCCAGCCAGAGCCTGTTAAATGTGCATCCATTAAAATGGCGGAATTGGGACAATTTACTTTCATTACATCATTAAATGAGACACTTGCTCAATTTTCTGCCAGTCCACGTAATTCTGATTAAGAGCGCAACCAACGTGTTCTTTTTTTATTTGTATACATTTTTTTTAGAAGGGCAAAAGTGCAGTTTTAAGCCACCATTTTCTTGGCATCTCTTCCTTTATGCCACTAGAAAAGTCACTTAAAAAAAGAAACCCACACCCCTTCCACCACGACCCCAGCCCATCCAACCTTTAAAAATTAAACCCCCTGCCCCACTGCCTGCCCTCCCTCCCTAGGCCCTAATTGGTGTTGCTGGGTGTCAGATAACCCAATCAGCAACACCAAGAACATCTGGGCAAGCAGGCAAGGGAAGCAACTTGCTTCCCACCGTTCCTCCGGAGCCGAGACCCCCACCACCCACCAGGGAGGCCGTTCTGGCCAACAACCCTAACCACTACACCCACCCAACTACACCCACCTCCCTTCCATCACATCCTCAGCTACTCCATCCTTTAAAAAAAAAAACTTAAAAAAAATACCCTCAACCCTCCCACAGCCTATCCTCCCCAGACCCTGATTGGTGTTGCTGGGGATCAAATTATCCAAGCAGCACTCTTACTGGACTGCTTCCTCCCTCCCCCAGGGTAGCCTCGCCCAGGCAGCCGGAGGAGGGCAATGGATAAAGTAATCTTCCCAGTTTGCCTGTTTGCTCGACACTGCATCTCCCCGCCGACCGTAATGATCACTGAAAACAAGGTAAGGGATGACGCAAATTACTCACAACATGTTTGAATCCCTCATTTGTCACCACGTTTAACTCTACGGTTTCGAATCCTGCTACGGTGAAGTCACACCACTTGGACATTTCTACAGCTTAAATGTTGCCACTTTCATTTTTCCTACTGGAATGTTTGTATCATTTTGAGTTCTGTTACTGTAAGGTTTCACCACTTTGAATAGTTTTCTACTGTGAGTTTTCCATTAGACTATATATTTACTACTATATCGATATGGTACAGACAAGAGGACCTGCACTGGTGGTGCCTTTGTCTTGTCTGACAATTGTGCATGTAATTTGCTTGTTGACTGCATATTAGCCATTGGTGCATGTGTTCTGAATGTAATGTATAACAGAGCCAGTTGCCTTAGGGATTGATAGAGTATTTACAATACCCTTGCACCTCTCGCTCCACAAGTCATAGAATACAGCTTAGTCCCCCAAAACATTCGGTCCAGCTGTCACATAGCCACTGACATAGCAGTCTTCCTTATGCCTTTGCAATATGCACCGCATGATTTAAAATGCTTCAACCTAGTCCTCTATGCTTATCACAGAATGCCAATTACTGTTTACTCGCATTGTATTGCTCCTTGTATTTCAATCTTTACACTGACTATGGTCTTCCAAAAGGGGGTTCGTCCATGGCTGCACTTCAATGCCATACCAATGGCAGTAGGCACTATACAAATAACATAACTTGATGGAAGAAATACCCCTATGCTTGGGCATAACGTGGTATTGAACTGTGGAATCAAATGCCTAATATTCATGGGTACACTTCCACCTTTTTTGGCCCCATTTAAATTAAATCATTGAAGTGCTATTATAGATCAGGACTTTGCAACCTTTTGCTCTCCAGATATTATGGACTATAACTCCGCTCATTACTATCCACCACAGTCAATGGTGAGGGATCATGGGAGTCATAGTTAAAAACGTCTAGAGATCTGCAGATTTTGCACCGCTAATATAGATGTTTAAAGCACACTATCATCCTATGTAAACAATTTAGAAAATTGTGTATGGAGGCATTTTATCATTAATCTCTCCCTTGTATAGAAAGTTTGTGGTGAGATCAGTCAGCATTTCTAGATTATACTGTTGTAATACGCAGAAACCGATTCCAAGGAAATGGCGAATCTAGGGCCCACTTCAGCAAGAAAAGAACTAGCATCTATATCCACATCTCTTAATCGGCTCAAAGTATAAGGCTAATTTTTTAATGAGCCGTAACATCAGTGTAAGACGTAAAAGCCTTGCGTAAGGCTTTCACACCTTCCATTAACGTAAAGGTTCTTTTTCATTCATTTGTATGGCACAGAGGAGGGGCTGAACGCAATTTGCGTTTCCACCACCTCCATTTGTAGCGGTCATACGAATGCCCCAGCATTTGGCTCCAGCATGCATTTTCATGCCGATGCAAATGGGGGAGCCAGCCAGCTTTATGCGTCAACATATTGCTGGCGGACTCCATAGGGATCAGTTGTAAATGCTGCCTGCCATGCAAGCATGTTAGGCAGCGTTTACTCATTTGTACTGCGCCTTCTGCCCTGCACATTTGCATTCCGCTGTGCAAATGACCATTTGGTGGCAGTAGACGTATGTCTGCACGCTACATTACGTTATGGAGCAAAATGAGCTCATATGTGTTTAAGTTTATTTGTTTAGGTGTTCTCTATTGTGGTCAAATGTGTTTTTGTAATCTTGCATCTATTGAAACTTATTCTCCAGTTCATATATTGAAGTCCTCGGATAAACAGTAGTTAATGTTCCCCATTGTCCATAACGTTATAAAGACACAGCATAGGTTTTCATGTGCTAACGGTCAGACTAACGTTTTT
Organism: Ambystoma mexicanum; assembly: GCF_040938575.1. Taxonomy (NCBI): domain Eukaryota; kingdom Metazoa; phylum Chordata; class Amphibia; order Caudata; family Ambystomatidae; genus Ambystoma; species Ambystoma mexicanum. Next base: position 923,916,638 of record NC_090930.1, read on the forward strand.
TCCTGACATGTTTGGAATGCGCACAGTTTAAAATGCTTACCATATTTATTTTTGAATACTTCTTACCCACGATTTATAATGTTTCATATTTGCCTGCAGTAAGGTTTGTATGTGTAAAACATACATTGACCCGATTAATGTGGGCACTTTATTTAAAGAGGAACTCCCAGAAAAAGACCATGCTTCACTTCTTTACTCCAACCTCATGCTCTTGCTCATTTATTTTGATGTATTTGCGTTTTTGAGGTTATGGGAAGGAGACAAAGAAACCTTATCAGATGGTGATAAAAAGTCACATCGGAATAGATTTCTGCTTGCATTAATGAAGGTGGAGAGTTACTACAAGTGCAGCTTGCTTCTTTTCTGCTGCACCCTCCCACGCCCCCCCTGTATTAACTGTTTTCAACAAGGAAGGAGGGAAAATCTAGCCTAGGTGTAATCAAAATATTGTTCACCTTCAGAGACTCAGAAACCTACAAAATGTATGCACCTAGTTCTGAAGTGTAAGTTGTAGTCTTCTTTCTTGTAGGGGATTCAATATATGTAGAGAAATTGAGTAATCAAAAAAGTGACGTTTTTACGCCCCTAATTGCATCACTTTTATTGAAGCCAGGTCAAAGTAAAAAAAAATAAAGCAATTTGGCTTTCCGAGCTATTCCTCCGAATACACTCATTCTCATGCTGATAGTGCATGAGGAGTTGCATCATAATTCAGGACCAGTCTTTGCACCAGGGTCCCCTTGCTGGAACTCCTAATGCACCACAAGGATCACTAATCTGATCCCCACGTACCAACATGATTCCAACAAATTGTCCCAATTTTTCCGGCAGTAGGAAAAAGCAAGCACAATCCTTTTGAATTAGCATAACAATGGTGGCCACCATGTATGCTATGGCAGCTACCAGTGCACATCTCTGTGTGTGCACTAGGACCGCATGGATGCAATGAATGGAAGGGGATCCCGGGACACCCACTGCCCCCATGCTTTTTAGAGGATTAATGGGACGATTCCTGGGTCTATCCATGATGTGTACACAGATAGATCCGAATTGATGGGGAAGAGAGCAGATGAACTATCATTCGCTCTTTTCAGCAAGTCTAATGGACTCCTAGGTATCACCCTGAGAGTACACCCTTTGTCGTATATGTTTGTATTCCAGAACCTATGTGTCTTCTAGTGTGCCAATACACTTTATGATTCAATAAGTTTGTTGCATGAACAAAAAGAGGATGGATCCTGTTAAATATTTTATCCTTCGGTCGGTAGTTGCGTACTGTTTGTATTCTTTGTATTTGCAATGGGTATCCAGGGCTGTTCAATAAAAGCACAATTGCAGTCTACGTAACACGCATTCAGAAAAAGCAACATGTGCAGGTAAGGTGCTTGCTCTAGACAGGCTGTGTTTTGCAGTCCTCGTGCTTCAAGGGCTGTGCAAGAAGCTTTAGGGTATTGGTGATTGGAAACATTCAGACTAATTGCTTGGTGAGAGCTTAAGCAGCACCTTGGTTGTGGGTTCGGTTGCGGGTTCGGTTGCGTAAAGGGTAATATGGAAATTATAAACAAGTTTCGACACTGATGTTGATTGTGCAATCCAGCCTGAGTCTGTGGCTTCTGGGCATCTCGAGGAGGTGGAAGCAGAACAATTAGACGGTTGTGAGTGTTCAAATCCTGCTATGCCATTTTTGTCAGTTTTAATCAGACAAGAAGAATTTTAAATGTTATTCCCTCGTCTTCCTTATATTCTTTTCCTGCTGATTTAAAATCTATTTTAGAAGTATATGTTGGCTGCATGCAATGTGTAGAAGTGGGCTGTGGAATGGGGCGATGGATTGTGTTGCTATGTTGGCTAAAAGTCCATCGAAAGACGAGGTAGTCAAGACTCTTGCCTGTGGCCGCATTAACAGGCATTACTGAAGTACCACCCAATCAAAGTCTTCCAGTAGTGCGGCCAAGCTTCTCTCGCAGGGGCCTAGGGATGGAGGTGGATAGCTGGTTTGCCAGCCAGTTAACGAACTGGTAACCTAAAATCAAACAGAGCAAATATTATCTACTTTGATCCTTCCCAGCCCACATCATTTTCAAAATAATGTTTGCATGCTAATTTCTCCGCAAGCTATGCCCATGCAGCTGCTTAGATGTCCTCCAGTGATTTTTAATAAGAAGTGTTGAAGACCTGGTCTTGAGAGCAGAGTTTCTTTTAGTTCAGTTGGTTCACTCAAATTGTCCATTGAACTGAACGTTCCTGTCTACTGATTGCTTAGGGTATTTTTCTGAATAGACACGTCTTCCTTCACTTTGTCTCTTTTAACAACTATATCTTTGTGTTTGTAACTTTTCAGGGTTCTTTTTGTACGACAGGCTTGGACGACTGGTGTGATGCGCCTCACTCCCATGAAGCATTACAACTTGTTCACATAGTTCTGCAGTTTTCTTTAAGCTGCCTGTGATTTGCTGATACTTCAGCGATTCTGATGAGTCTGAGCACTCCTCAGAGTTCCCCCTTTAGTGTGTGGTATTCCTTGTGTTTGCTTTTCTTAGGAAACCTTTGACTTCTTCATATGGCTTAATGCTAAATGTGCACTGAAATGTGGCAAACAAGCACTGAGCGTGCTTAACACAGTCAATGGATATTCAAAATGGTGTTCCTTGTATTGTGAAATTTGATCGACTACTAAATAATGTCTGAAGAATTCAGTTTGGTTTTCGCAAAAGAGCCAGAATGGCAGTGCAAGTGCTTGGATAAGGGTATTTGATGTAATTGCCAGTTCCACACCTGGAGTCTGTGTTTGATCTCGATTTTCGATCATCTCCGCCTAATAGACTGCTGTTTTGGAGGCCCTTTTCTTAGTGCTGTGGCTGGCACTGATTTTGCTGCATCTCACACTTCTACCTGTACTGGTAGATCTGTCCTTTAATGGTTTAGCTGATGCAGATGATCCTGACATTGAACAAATCGTCAAACCACTTTGTAGCCCCTGTCCTCCAGATCTGGGCAAGGCTGCACACCACCCCAACGCAAGGACAGGGGCAGACTCCTAAGAGACAAATCAACCCCACTCACCACACAACCTGGAAGGAAGGGGCACACTGCAACCTGCAAATAAATCACTGTTACACAAGAGATGGGCTATGCCTGTTGTCCTTACCTTACTCCACTCCAATGGGACACAGACACCAAGTTGTTTTTTTTGTTCTCGCAACAGACCCCTCTTTATTGGAAAAACACAAACAAATTTCTTAGTAAACATTCCTAATCCTGCCCTTCCAACACTAATCCCCTTCAATGTACCACTGGCAAGAGCTCTTTCTAAAGGGGTCTGCCCCATAGGCCCATCCTTAGTTAGCAGAGTCACAGGGGTACCCATAGGGTGGACCTGAAAGAACAGACCTATGACCTATACCTGGCCCACCCACTGTAGAGGGGGGTCAGAAGATATCCCCAGTGGGTGGTCCCACCCCCTAGGCAGCCTTGCCTGGCAGTAATTTCCCTTACCTACCTCACGCACGGGTAAAAACAACTTTTTCCTCTAAGCCCTTCCCTATACAACTATTCAGCACTATTTACATCCCCCTAATTAACTATTAACATTCACTATCCAATTTATAACCTTAACTATAAAGAACTAGCACAAAAGAATATTAGTACCCAGCAGGGCGGAGAGGGGGTGGGTTTAGCCTCACAACCAATGAGGAGGCTCAGGACAGGGGCATTACCATATGGTAATCCCGCCGCCCTGAGCATCCTCTAGGCTGGAGGCCGCAATCTCCCCGCCCGGGAAAAAGGTAAGTGCCCACTTACCCAACCCCCTCCACTTTTTCACAGTTTTCCCTCCTTCCAACTCCTGCCCCACTTACCTTCTCCTTTTCGGAAGTGGACACGCCAGGAACACTGTCCCCAGTGTGTACGCTCCCAATCTGCGACACGCCGCCATGGAAAGGAGAGAAGGGACTATTTGTAGTCCCTTCTTTCCTTTCCATGTTGGCCATTTTCTTTGTTTACATTTTTTTCTTATTTTGTTTTATGGCCGCCATGAAAAGGGAGAAGGGACATATTTCTTTTTCTTTTTTTTCAGTTGCAAAATACCATGGCATTTCGCAACTGAAGAAAGAAGCTTTTAGTACCAGGGTACTAATAGCAATTAGTATGCTTGGGCCTGTAACTGGGCCCTGGGGCATTACTGGACGCAGTAATGCCCCCCCTCCCGCTCAGGGCTTATTGCTTAATAAACCGGGGCTTATTGCTTAATAAATATACATTTAAACATTCAACAACTTATCAACACATATTATAATACATTGCGGTGATGGCTGCAGTCAACCACCCCTTTTCAATACCCGAAGGTGCTGTACCTCGTGGTAAATGGATGGGGGGAGGGGGTATTTGCTGCTGATGAAAATGGGGGCAGTGCTGTTTCCCCCAGCCTATTTTTCTGGGTGGCCCCATCCACCACATGGGGCTACCCATTCTGTCTGCGCAAATTGGACATTTTCAGGAGGCTGCCATGTGAGTGGGGGACCAGCCTCACTCACCACCGTACCTTGCAGTGTTTATTCATCTTCTCAGCGGCCCCATGCCCTGTGGCACTTCTTCCCCACTCCAAATCCTACCCATGCTCATCTGAGCTGTACGATTTTTTTTTTGCCCCTTCACCCATGTTCACATCCCTCAAACCACTGTCACATGTTCCATCTTTTCTTATTTTTGACAGAATAATACCACATAAGGCACCTCCCCTCCCCCCTCTTCCGTGCCTCATTGTGTTCCTAATCGCCAATGTACAAAATTGTTAAGCAGAAAACAGATTTTTGGAATGTGCTTTAGACCCTGCTCTCTGTTAGTAATAATTTCGCTTTTTAGTCCTTTTGAGAAGGGACTGAATGAGTGCATTCATTCCGGAGTATCTCAGCAGCGATTTGGAAGATTGTGATCCTGGAAAAGAGTCAAACGACCTGCAAACTGCGACTTCCCACCCAAGAAGAAGCATGTTAGTCTGGCAGAAAAAGGCACGCTGCCTGTCGCTGCTTGACAGCAGTCTAATTATCAAAGTATGTTGTGGGTGGGCCTATGTGACTTTAGATCTTGGTGTGCCCTCCTTTTACAGGTGATTGGAATGTCCTTACATTTTTCACTATTTCACGCTGTATGCAAGTACGGGCAGAAAGATGAGCAACTTACTAGTTATGTAGCTGCCTACTGGCATCAGGTGACGATGGTCGCCTGCATCCAGGCCTGGCTTTTTGGACAACCCGTATTGAGTGCTGGGATTTGTGGGCCCATGTTTTTAGTGGAAAAAGTGGAGTTATCCTTCCAACCATGCTAAGTGCGGTTGACTAAAAAGAAAAGACTGACAGAATGTGACCATCATGCCTTATGGGTTAGTTGGCAGATGAAGGCATGAAATGTGGTCATAACAAAAAAATGCTTTGCAAGTTGAGAGGACGCCACCACGTAACTTAGGAAAGCCATTTTACATATGATTGACATACCATGGTCGATCTTGGAAAAACACGGATGGTCATGAATTCTCAATGGTCATAAAAATGGGTCACATTTTCTTTCAGTTGCTATCAGCAATTTACTTTCTGTTTTTAATGGAGGACTACCTGAGTTAATTTAAATGGATGCATGAAACGGTCATGGTAATTTCACGCTGAGCACCATTGAGTTAGATTCCCGGAGAACACAGCTGTGTTAGTAGATTCCTAGTATTTTGGTGGCATATGTGTTTTGAATAACATATTGGAGCATCCATACAATGCACAACTTTGTTAAATTAATTTGGAACATGCGTGTGGATAAGTAATGTGATGCAGTTGTGGGATATTCGTGCAAAGCGCAGTGGAGAAAAATGTGTGTAGCATACAGTTGTGAGAAATGCATAAAGTTTGCAATTGAGGTCAATTGTAGAACCTTCACACGGGTCACAATTATTGTAAAATAAAACATCACCTTTTTGTGAGTTTCTGATACTGAGCAAGATTCATCATGCACGCATTAAGGGAAGTTCATTATCAACACATTTGGCAGAAATCGATATTATTGATCTCATTTATATTGCTACGTTTCAGCATTCTTTATAGATATTGATTGTGGATGAGAAATGGCCAGCTCATCTAGTTTGTTAATGTTCATGACTGCTGTTATACTACAGTAGACTCTTCTTTTGTACTACAAATACTACGTAATGTCAATCAAATGCCTGATTTTTGCCCCCACTATTAATGTAAGAAGGTCACCCTCTGTATTTACGATGCTTCTCCTGAAGACCAACATCACGACCTTCATGCCCCAATAAGCCTTGTTTCGTTCTAGACCTACAACTCTACTGCACTATAAAGCCACTCTGTACTCCTTTGAAAAATCTGGGCATTGTAAATCCTTCTATGTGGTGTAATGATTTTTATTAACCTGATATGTGTCTCACTCATTTAAGCGGGCACCTCTGATTTAGTACCCCCTGATATACAATCCCATGCCACAATTCTGGGGATCAGGAACAGGCTAATTTAGGAATCATAATTTCGGTTTATTAAAGTAAAATCAGTGCAAAGTTGGTCCCCATGCCTTATGTAGGGGAAGTCACCATAATATTACACAATCACTTACAACTTGTCCACAAACAAGACAAGTCTGCCTGCTTGAATCTCACTATTCCTCACACACAAACATCCATTTACATAATCAAATCTCTATATTTTTCATTACAAATCGAAATATGCATTCTAGTCATTATTCTGCTGCTTGTTGGCCACTGTATCAAAACTATCTTGGCTTCGAAATATTTCTAAATTACATATTAAGTTACAATTACAAATGATTCATAGAACTGTGCTTTCCCTATTAAATAGCTACAGGCTTCAGAGTACACATTATCAAGAAGATCTTCATTAGGCTATGGTACGGACATCTTCATGTTATGTTGATTTATACTGTGCACCGCTACCATTTGTATGGTCCCCAGGCACTCATGTGGCTGTGTAAGAAAGTGGGTGGGGTAGGTTAGTGAGGGAAGAGGGATGGGATAGAGGTTGTGCTCTTTCTTCTGTTGATGCTTGCAGAACCAGGAGAAACTGGCATCTATGTGTGACGGCTTTCTGAATGTGCTTTGATTGTGTGCACTTGGCTTGATGTGTCCGGAGGGGTAACATCCAGTGTCTGGGTTTTTGTTGTTGTTTGCGGTTGGTGGTTCTTGTGGCAGATGTGTGGTGTGTGTGTTTTTGTGTGTGGCATGGCTGGCCCTTTGAGTGTGTGTGGTAGGTGGGAGGTATTCTGGAAAGGAGCAGGGGGTGGTTAGGTTGAGCAGAGCAGGATTTAAAGCAGGGCAGCTAGATTCAACACAGTGGCAAATTTCAAGGGGGTGGCAGGATTTAAAGCAGTGGGAGACTACAGATGGCCACTAGAGATTGGTTATCCGTACTAGCTAGAATATTGCCAGCTACAGGTGAGGTCCTAAAGCAAACTGCCTTATCGATCTTACTGCCTCTGGGGTCTCCAAGGTGTATCCTAACCTGAAGGTCCAACAGTAAGAAAGAACCCAGGAACTGGTGCCTTCCAACAGGCCGGGTCTCACTGTCATTCATCTCACAATCTTACTCCTTATACAACTCAATGTTAACTATTTCTATAAAAACACTTTGGATATAAAATGCTGTCTGTACCACTGCAGACATAGCTCAAAATGTATTTGGGTTGGATTAAAATTAAATCTCACTTGATTTTAAATACGAGAATGCACTGTACATTTCTCATTTAATCACTATATTTTGTATCACCTTCCCAAAAAAAACTAACCTATTTGAGGCTTAACAGAAAAACAAAATGGTGGCTAGAGAGTAGCTATTTAATTTGGGGAATTCTGTTACTCAATTTGGATTAGTCTTTTAGTCTTTCAAGGTGTGGAGCGGGCAGAAACCCTCAAGTGTTCCCAGAGAAATCTTAAGCAGCAGGCCCCTATTGGTCGGCTTCCATGAAGTTAGAACTGCCTTCATTTCCTTTCTCTTCAGGTTCTATTGTGGACAAGTCTCATCTCCTTGGATGGAACAGGAGTCCTCCCTTCTGGAGCACTTACATTGATCTCCCGCATCCATCCATCCTATAGGAACAGGTAGTGTTCCTTCATGCAGCTTTTATCAGAGCACATCCTATCCCCTCTGTCCTCCCACTTTTTAAAGTGTAAAATATTCCTATGATTATGTCACACTATTTGATTTACCTCATATTACCATTGGCCTGTCTCATAGTCCGACACTTCTTTAGAATGCACATCCCCGATCTCAGTTGATTGATTATGATTTCTATATTTGTAACCAGGAAAAGGTTTTGACACAATCTACTTTTTCTTGTATTAGTTTAACAGATGACTTGCTTTATTTCCACTAATTAGAGAATTTCCATTTGAGGCTTAATAATAAGAGAAACGGGTTCAGGCAAACAGATGTTAATTTCCTGGAAGACCATAGATGTGATTGTATTTTAAAAACATTTAGAGTAGCCTAAAATTCTCCTCTCGCAATGAGTTTCCAAAGCTGGGGCTTGCTCGGAGGTAAACCTCTGGTCAACTTAAAGTCTTCACAATATCAGGCTAATTTGAACACAATTGTTATTAAAACCATCGAAAAAGAACTCCTGGTTTTGAACATATGTACACTATAATATATTGTGTAACAGCCGCCATGCTTTTATGAACTTTGTTCAATAATTCAGACAGTTATTGGATAAATGAATACACTGTCATATTAAAGAAAACAAATACAGTGATGTTTAATTTTGGCTTCGATTTTCAGGTATAGCAGGGAAAACTTCACTTCAGAATGAAGATTTATGTAACTCGTGCCATGTTCTCTGGTTAGCAGAGAGTGTATTTACCTTGGACCTTTCTTCATTTCTTGCTATCATTTTAAAATAATTCACAACTCGTGTTCCTGAGATTTAGTTTGTGGCACAATCCACACCATGTGTCGAGTGCTGTCTCTTTGCTGTGCAGGTGATTATCTGTATTCCAGAGGTGCATCCTTTTCATGCTAATTAGTGAGAGGCAGAAATCATGAATAACGTGATGCATTTTTCTGGCGCCTCTTATCTTTAAAATTAGGTCTCCAATTGGCTTTGCTTTTCCCTACACTGAGCCATCTGCGCCACACTTGGAAGAAGCTGCACAGTTCACAGATTGTTGGCATCAGTTTGCTTTAGGGAAACAGTTTTGGGTTCCTTTTATGGTGACAGTGAACAGTTAATTAGCAGCTGATCGTGTAGCAAAGATATCAACAAAAAAATATATATTTTATTTTTTATATCTAGCATTTCTAGAACAGAAAGTTGTAAATGAACAGCTTCCCTTGAAGCATATATAGAGGCAGAATGTTGAGTCAGAATGCCAAGTCTTTTTTCACGATCAATGATCATCTGACTAGACTGTGGAATTGCAGGCAGTTCAAAATTAGAGCAATTTCCTCAGTTCGGGGAAGCTGGTAAATCTGAATTACTGAAAACCTGTTGATTCACTGCAGACTAGAGAACCACCATATGAGTCGACCCTGAGACATTCTAGGGTTCTGGAGCAGAGAAGATGCAGGGGAAGAAAACACTCTGTGAGCCATGGAATTGCCATCCGCAAAGAGTTCAAGTGCAGCCCTCAGACAGCATGTACCAGATTGAAGTAAGATTTGTGCAAATGCTGGTGCTAGAGAAATGCCAAGGCAAGCTAAAGCAACAGGGGCCTGAACCCTGGGAGTTCCAGAGACACCAAATCTGTGGCAAGTAGTAAAGCTGACTAGAGACGAGGAGGAGAGAAGCAAACTAATACAAGAATAAATGGTGAGGAGGAGCACAGGGAATGAAGAAGCTGAAAAGTGGTTGAGGAGGTGACAGAGAGGGGTCAACCCAAGAGGAATAGCTTGATACCAGAATTTATAAGAGGGAGATGAGGGTTTCACCAGCTTAAATATAAAGAGAACTGAAACAGAGGAAAGTCCTTCATAAAGTATGCTGGTAGATGTGGTTCAAATTGCCAGCTAATGTTTAAAAAAAACTAAAGAAAGTCTCATCTTCCTGCCGTAAAATGAGGTTCCAGTTGTCCTCTAAATTCTAAAGAGAAACGAAGAAAGTAATGTATTTTGCATGTTAATATTTGTGAAGCATGGTTACCAGTTCAAGTCCAAATAGAATTGATAAGAAAGACAGTTATTTGTGGTTCAAATTGGTAGTAGCATTACAAATCACCAACCCAGAATCAGGACTTATGCCAGCATTGAAAAATCTATTTCTGTACCAAATAAGTATCTGTATATGTTTTAATGACTTCTTATTTGATGCCCATTGTGTTCAATAAGAAATACCCTCATGGTACTTATGTAAACCAAAATAAACTTAAATGTAGAACATGGCTGTCATTTTGGGACATATAATCCTTTTGGCATAGATCCTAGCTTTTTAAGGGCAGGACTCAGGCACCCCAATGCAAGAACCATGAACCATGGACCAACAGCTTATAGGGGATGTGAGCCTGAGCAAGCAAGGGCAGGGATACATCTGAAATGGCAGCAGCTGCAGATTAGTTATTGAATAATTACCAATGCAATGCCCACAGGAACAGCATGCTAGTGAATGTCTAACAGTTCTCCAAATCCCAACCACAGATGATAGGATCCTAAGTGCAGGACCCTAATCGCACTTGTAATCCATCCAAAAGGCGTAGTCTGGATAAAGCCCTTCTAAAGATCTTTCCCAACCAGCTATATCCAGTTGGAATCCAGTCTGAGTCTCTCCTGTCAGGCTTCTCATGCTTCTGTGCTTCTTAAAAGCTCTCCCTGCTTCCTATGTGTTTGAGCTTAAATACCCAGCAAACTCCATGTAGGGGCAAGTGAGTACAGTTCATTCTGATAGGGCAATATATTTGATTGCTCTCTGATTGCTTTTATTTCCTACATAACCCTCCTCTCAGCATCTAACACCACTGAATTACATATTTTAGGCAGAATTATTTCACCATTTTATGAACCTGGGTTGGCTTCTGTGTGTTTAGCAGTTTATAAAATCACATTTTCATGGGTCTCTCACTGTGTACAATGCATGCCATTTCCCTAAAATGTCCCTTTGCAGAGTTTAGATTTTGATATTTTAGTTGCAAAACTTCAATTTGTGCCAGTAGTCTCCATATGTATGGGCACAGCATTAGGCTGCAATAGGCATGTGTGTTTGTGTTTGTAATAGAACATTCCATGATTTGGCATTTTAAGGGGTTCGACAATATATGCAGATTTTAATTTATTTAAACCTTGTCAACAACACAATAAGCTAAGATTCAGTTTTATTCCTCTCACCCCACTTTATTTCCTGTCTCTCGTGTGAATTGGGATACACTGTGACATCTGTTTCATTTAGGGCTTACTTTGAAAAAACATTTGCACTGTAGAGTGCTTTTGACTTGGAGGCTTGCTATCCTTGGTGCTTATGGTCAACTGAAGATAAGATTCTGTTTGGCCAGGGTTACCACCCAGTCTTTCATTCATTTGTAAATTTAACCTGTCTAGCAAAGAAATGACAATTTCAGAAAATGTCCATGCTTTCGAGCTAATTTATGTATTTTTAAGCATGGGGCCTAGGCTCAAGCAATTTGTGAGGGTGTCTGTTTCTGCCTTTGACAAAGAGCATCCCAATGCCATGTTGACCTGTATGTCATGCAGATCCTCCTGCAGCAAGTGGGCTTTAACAGATCTGTTTCAGACATCACTTAGTACATAGACAGAATATATAATACTTTGCTTGCATGTATAGAAGTTGAATATTAGAATAATATCTTGGAGCAGGCTTTGCTTATCAGCTGTCGTCACTTTACACAACATGTTCTTTTTGAGAAGGTCACTGGGGAATTTTGTTTTTACTTTATTTTGTCTATTTAATAATACGTGCTTGCTGTTTCAATGTAAAGTATCGTTCTAACCTATCATTTAATAGAACACATTACATTTAATCAGATGATATAGTACAGATCTCTAAATGTGCCACGCATGCCACCCTCTGACCCTCTTTCTCTCATCCCCTTCAACTTTAACTCTGCTCTAGCTTACTTTGCTCCCACCTCTCCAGTGGAACTGACCCATACTCTTTGCTCTGTCAACCCGTGCTTTGCTCCTTTGTCATCCCTTTGCACCGCAGACGATCAAAGGCCTGACGCTTCTTGCTTGCTCTCATCTTCCCGTTCTCCTACCTCTTCAGTTTGTCTCTCGATGTACTGGCATCCTCCCAGCCTGGTACAGGATGGTCATGAGCATACCCATTTTCAACTAACTTATGGCTCACCCTAACAACCCCTCGTTGTATTTTTTGTAATGTATTTATTTTTTCTGCCACACAATTCCAAAATCTTTCAGTTGTCTTCAGTCATATTGGCAAATATCTCCAGAATCGCTCACTATCTGACACTCTCCAATCTTGGCGTTTGTAGTAAACACTCCACCAAAAAAGTTCTTGCCCATTTTTTCCAATTTCCTTGTCATTGCTACCATTTCCACCTCACTTTCATCCAGATTGTACTTGAGCTTTCTGTGGCCTTTGACACTGTGGGTCACCCCGCCCTCCTCCAAACTCTTTTCTCCTCAGGCTTTGAGCAGTGCTCCAATGTTGTACTCTGTACTGCCCATTAGCTAGTAATAATTGACGATTGGCTAGTAAGAAATAGTGTGTTGTGTGCATGTGTAGAACCGAGGTGGTGAGTGACTTTTTATGGCTGTCAAGTAGCTAGCAAATTGATGGTTTTACCACTGATTTAAGGACCTGCTATCCAACTAACCAGCCTACTATCCCTCTATCTCTGCCTTCTCAGTCTCCTGGAACTCTAACAACCCCTTACCAACCTGCTTCCAATTGGCTTTACTGCAAGATCTGGCCTGGGCCCATAGCTCTTCATCCTTTGCATCTCCTTTATGAGTAAACTAATATCCTTTGTCAACCTTAACACCCTTTGCTGATGAAACAGATTATTGTCTCATTTACATCCTTCATCTCTGACATCTTTGAACACATCGCCAACTGTCGCTCCACCATCTAACAGAGAGTGGCTCTATATTGCCTAATGCAAAATTCCTCCAAGGCAGGGATCATCTTTCTCTTGGCCTGCAAACCAAACCTACCCCCCATCTCCATTCTCCTTTTATTCCTCACCTCCTCACTCCATCTGGTTCACATTATTGGAGTCCCCCTTAACAAACAACTTCATCACAGCTTCTGTGGACAGGATTAACCTTCTAAATGTCAGGAAAATCTTCCCAGACCTCACCCACCACTCTTCTAAAACTCTGAGTTCTACCCTTCTCCGCAAAATCAATTACTGCTCTAGCCTGCTCTTAGCTCTCCCCTTCTATTCCTCTGCTCCCCTGAACAAATTACTTAACTGTCTCACATGTACCCTACATAACCTACCTTTATCCTCTCTTCACGTTCCTACTCCTCTTCAGATATTTCCATGGCCTAGCCTCACTACCTTGCAGACTGCCACTGATGCTCTTCTACTCTGAACAACCTAGCTGACTCACCACCAATCGTGCTACCTTATTATCCTCCTCATTACCAGTCACCGTAAATTGAAATGCTCCCCTCCTCTATCCATGTCTCCCACCATCATAGCAATTCAATCCACTGAACGTTTCAAAACGTAATGCTCAACTCCACCTGCTAGCCTGTGAATGGGATCCTTTGACTCCTCCATGAGATACATTCACCCCTAATCGTTTTGCCTGCTCTATTCAGGTGCAGAATAGATGAACAGTTTATAAATACTGGCTCTTTCAAGAAATGTTTACCATATTTATCTATGTCTTCTGGCAAGCCACAAGGAGGACTTAGACGAAAGGACATTTTCATATAAAGAAATGTCAAAAACAGAAGATGTTTTAGGCAAACATGTTGTTTTGTCAAGAGTGACAGAATGTCATTAACGGTGGTCAGTCAAAAGGCCGAATACATAATACCGAATGTCAAAAATCTCGAAACCAAAATCTCGAAAAAAAAAATATCGAATTATTTATTAATTTATTTATGTGTGTTTTTGGGGTCAGGTAAGTAAAAAAAATGGTTAAAATAAATAAAAAAAAAAAGGGGGTTGGGGGGGGGGCCCCCCCATTTCGAAAAAAAAAGTCATAAAAAAAAATTCGATATTTTTTTTTTCGGCCTTTTGTTTTCGAGATTTTGGTTTTCGAGATTTTGGTATTCGGTATTATCACTATGAACCATCCCTTCCCCCCAGAAGTTGTCCCCTCCCATGGGATCCTCCATCATATAACCACCCCCAGGGTCAGGATCAGGTAGCAGCTGCCGTTCCCTGGCCACATGGGAGTAGGTCACCATATCTTAGGGTTCTCTTCAGAGAATAAGGGAGCATAATGTATATCATCCAATGGAATCATCCCTTGTCCCTGGTGGTTGCTCCTCCCATGGGATTCTCCCTCATATAACCACCCGCAGGGTCAGGATCAGGTAGCGGCTGCTGTTCCCTGGGAACATGGGAGAGGGTCACTGTTGGGGAATCTGCGATGATTCCAATGGCTTCATCACAAGTGTAAGACTAAGAGGTAGGCTCGGGCAGCCGGTTTGTTGAGCACAATCGAAGAAACAAGAGTTTTAGTTGAGTGGTGTGTGAGCTGCAAATGGATTTGTTTAATGGAATGTAATTGGTCATTTGTATAGCGCCTTTATCCCATTGGTATGGCCTCAAAGCGCTGTAGGTGAATGCCCTCAGGGGACCGTAGACTTAGTCCAAGGTTTGGGAACTTCATAGTTTAGAATCCATGTGTGCATTTTGGCTAAAGTGAAGTTGGGTAGGGGTGGCCTGGTCCCTTCTAGCTACCCATATCGAGTTGGCACGTGGATGGGTGCTTTGAAGTTGACTGCAGTAGGCAAGAGTAGCAGAATGTGTCCAGCTAGACCGAATTTGTGTCCTTAGGGATAGCTGCAATGTTTAGAGGTTGAGTCTGGCTGCAATGGCGGTGCCCATGATGAACTGGTGCAGTTTCAGGTTGCTGTCCAAGAGAACCCCAAGGTTGTGAGCTATGGGTAATGCAGTAAGGGGGTGAGGAGATCGGGGGAGAGTGAGGTGGGGAGAGAAGGGAAAGTGGGGTTGGTGTGGGAGGCAGGGAGAAAGAGGACTCCTTTGAAGGATTTAGCATGAGGCAGGTGACAGAAATCAGGGCTACAAACATCTGTGTTTTTGCATTTAAAAAATATTTTCAGTGTTTTCAGGAATGTGACTGTGTAGCACAAAATATAGTAAGTGCCTCCACCAGGTCCAAGAGACAATGCCTGAGGGAGGAACTGTAGCCGCTGACGCTTATCGTCCAGAGTTATCGCCACAGAGATAATGAAGCTACATCCCAGTGGATGGGGAACCACGAACTTCCTGGTGAACCAGTGATATATCTACTGCAGACCGCGACTTCGGAGTGCTAAGCCTTCATATCAGATGGACATCCAGAGGTATGGTCTTGACGAGGCTACCACCAAGACACCTGAATATCACATCCGTGTTGAGTTGCTGAGTGGCTAAAGATTTTGCGAGAAACATGTAAATATCTTGTGGGTCTGGACTTTCTCCCTCAATCCCTCCTTTCGCCCATCTTGTTACTCATGGAATTGGCAGACGTATCCAGCACCGCGAAAAATCTTTCATTTGCCGATGAGAAATGTTATTGTGCTCAGTTAGTCCCCAATTACCTTTTTCGTACCAGGTCTAAATATCTGAATGTAAAATGATTTTCCTACTGTGCGAGGTCTTTTCTTTGCACTATTGTTATTATGGACCTCGTTCCTGGCATAATTTGGTGCTTTTACTGCATACTTTGTACATACTTGTTAAAATATATGTTTCTAGCATTGTGAGAATCTTTGGGAGAAGTGTGTGTTCTTTAAAATGCACACAGACGTGCACATACCCCTCCACACTATCCCACTCCTACCTATTTAATTATTTATATCTGGTTATTATTATTATGGTATTTATTGACCATGGACCTAGCTTCAAGAAGCAACAGAGCGCTTTACAGAGGAATACACCAAGACAGCTACATAACAGAGCGCTTTACAGAGGAATACACCAAGACAGCTACATAACAGAGCGCTTTACAGAGGAATACACCAGGACAGCTACATAACAGAGCGCTTTACAGAGGAATACACCAAGACAGCTACATAACAGAGCGCTTTACAGAGGAATACACCAAGACAGCTACATAACAGAGCGCTTTACAGAGGAATACACCAAGACAGCTACATAACAGAGCGCTTTACAGAGGAATACACCAAGACAGCTACATAACAGAGCGCTTTACAGAGGAATACACCAAGACAGATACATAACAGAGCGCTTTACAGAGGAATACACCAAGACAGCTACATAACAGAGCGCTTTACAGAGGAATACACCAAGACAGATACATAACAGAGCGCTTTACAGAGGAATACACCAAGACAGCTACATAACAGAGCGCTTTACAGAGGAATACACCAAGACAGATACATAACAGAGCGCTTTACAGAGGAATACACCAAGACAGATACATAACAGAGCGCTTTACAGAGGAATACACCAAGACAGATACATAACAGAGCGTTTTACAGAGGTGTACAACAGTACAGATGCATAACGGAGTCCTTGTCAGAGGTTGCAGAACAGACAGATATACAGTGGGAGGTAGGGTACAGAGTAGGGGTACAGCTGTACTAGGTGGCGGGAAGGAGAGGGATGGGTGGCATCTAGTGAGGGGTACGTGATGGCCTTGGTGTTGAGGAGAAGAGACTCCTTGAAGAGGTGGGTGTTGACTTGAGTTATTTTCTCAATTGTAGGAGCGTGGGGGCAAGTCTGATGCAGACGGGTAGGAAGTTCCATAGTTTTGGGGCATAGGAAGAGAAGGCTTGGTTTCTGGTCCTTAACTTTTTGCAGCGGCAGATTTCAAGTCGACACATGCCCTGGCTTCTGCTGGTGCTCTGTCTGCCGATGATGCCGAGTTTCTCTGCGAGGTAGCTGGGTGACTTGAGGGCGACTGCCTTATACAAAATGAGCAAGACTTGAAGTTGATTCATGCGTGCAGTGGGAGCATGTGAAGGCCGATGAGGGCGGGTTGCTTTGTCTTTCAACTCTGTTGCGTTGCCCTAAAAACGACTATTTTTTTTTCTTCCCATGCTTTATTTTCTGTCTTCTTGAGTACCCGAAAGTATAGTGTGTCCTGGTAACCTTTCAATGTAAATCAATGGGATAGCTTTGTTTTGGGAGTAAGTGATGGAGCAAAATCTTAAATCTCCTGCCTTTGAACATTTAACCCATAGTTTTCCCTTCCTAGCAAAAAAGAAAACTCTCTCTCTCTCTCTGTCTCTCTCTCTCTCTCTGTCTCTCTCGCTCTCTGTCTCTCCCCCCTCTCCCTTTCTCCTTCTCTCCCTCTCTTTCTCTCCTTCCCCTCTCGCTCTCTCTCTCCCCACTTTGCCAATGACCATCCTCAGCAGCAGTCAGGATTCGTGGTTGGTCGCAAGCTATTGAGGGGGGAGCGGTTTAGACTGCTGTGTGCAAAGGCCCTTCCAGGACAAATGCAACACTCGGTGGAATCCGTACCTCCAGCATTCCCGAGCCCTAAAAGAGACGTAGTTTAGTTTGTTTGCTTTTTAGGCGCTTACACAGCAAATAAATTCAGTTTCAAAGCACCCACGGAGATACGCTGGTTTAACCAGTAGGTTTAAGCTGCGAGAAAGTAAACACTAGGAATGGTAATGGACGGCTAGCCAGTGGAAAATACAAGTTAGCCTCGCATTTGGAAACGGGCCAGGCACACAATGCAACATAATCATTCCCATGAACGGTTCACCATGAGGAAAGCACATATTTCAGAATGCAAGATGTAACCCCTCTGAGACAGGCATTTATTGAGTTACCCTGGGATCGGCGATATTGTTGCATAGCTACATACGGATGCCTAGTTCAAATAGGAGTTTAAAAGAATGCACATTTCTCGTTCTTTAAAAATTCATTCTAAGCACCGAGGTAATGCACCCTTTAATTACAACTCACCAGCAGCTAGAAACAACCAAAGATTACTAAAACAGAAACAACCAATTGATTGAAACACGGAATTTGCAACATTCAACTCTTATAAACCCAAAAAGCCTTCCAGTTTTCTCACTGCTGGTGAGTGCAGATAAAAGTGCTTTCTTTTTTCTAATCACTTAGGGAAAGTTCTCTGAGTCTGCATTATTATCTTAAATGCTACAGCAATTATCTGAGGGTTTAATCAGGCCTTCATATTTAGGCTGTCTCCACGGCATTAATGTAATCGTCACTTGCCATAGCGCCCTGGCCCCCATCATACACTGATCTAGTGCTCTCTCACTTTCTCGCTCTGTTGCACTCCCTCTGCCACTTTCTCTTTCTAGGTGGATGAGAGTCGTGCCGTCAAGTGCACATTTGCTAGCGCCACTTCAGCAGTTGACAGCTACATGACAAGAGGGGAAAAAAAACAGGGTAGCATATTTTGTTAAAAACCAGCTATTTAAAAAAAAAAAAAAAAACAGCAACAAAGGAGAGGAAATAATTTCCTTGTACCAACATTCTAAACCTCCTTTTAATGATTACTTGCAGTACAAGTTGTAATCCTAATAATAATGAAACACTTATTTTACTGAGCAAACAAGATTATAAATACCAAGAATAATCATATAAATTATTTTCTGATACAAGGTTCTCAAGATGGACAGTCTTATGCACTCCTACTGGAGCGTTTTGAAATACCACAAAGAGAAAGATCGAGGGGACAAACAGCACCAGTGAGGGTTTCAGCCTGCTTTGCATAAAATCAAAGCATTTTGGGAATGAAAGAATCACCACATACCTTTATATTCGACAAACGCCTGTCATTAGACTGTTGTACGGTTGAACCCCAAGTCCATAATACACACTGGGAGCGGTTCTCGTTTTGTTTTTCACAGCACCCATGCTAAGATTAAAATGTTTGTAACATTGAATTGAGTACACTATTTTGGACAGGTTCAGCATTCGGATGAAAGGATAGCATGACTGTCATCAGTCGGCCTAAGGGTCCTTTGAAATTGGATGTAATGCAGGCTGAGCATTTGTTAGCAAGGCTCTTGTGGATGATGCCAAGACATTTGAGATGGATTCTTTGTTCTATAGCACACTTTTTCATTGCTTCCAAGGTTGAAGATATGGGGTCCCAAAGTTTGAGAGAGAAAAATCTGTCAGGCAGCCTTGATCTGGAGGATTGTATTAGGGGAACATTTTCTTCATCATATGGAGCTGGGCGTGAGATTTTCAAGAAATCTGGTTGATGTGAGGAGTAAACATATCTGCTTATCCTATAAATGCCTCCACGGTATAGAGAAGCGACCAGAGCAGTAGACAGAGGAACAGTACCAATGGCAACAGAGTAAAGCTTGATAGGGAGGACAAAGCGGCAGGGCCAGAGTCCCATGGCAGATGCTGTTTAACACAGTGAAGTGAGAAAGCAATACGGGTACACGTTTGCTAAAACTGCAGAGCGAACAAACAATGCATTGGATCCTTGAACCAGTGCATGTTGAGAAAACATTGTTAAATCCCACAGTAAACTGAAACCTGTTGGGAAACTGTGCGTTTAAGGCCACAGCGAACTGAGAAGAGATTAAATCATTGCATGTTGGGAAAACTGAATGGTAATGCATCTGAGTATTACCAGAAAGACAGGCAGATCAAGTGGTTAATTCAACATCCGATAGCAGCTTTATCTACATTCATTGCTGAATCAAAGGATACATTTAAACTTCTCTTCTGAGTGTGTCATCTTTTTATATTGACATTGCATCTGCCACAATGGTCTCCTCCCGCCCCACCAAACTGAAGACCGTAAGAAATCTTATGACAATGGCATGGTAAAAAACTACCTCCAGGAGGAGGGAAGGTGTATCCCTTTTGACACTCACACCCTTGGTATAAATACTGGTGGACAATTGAGCATTTGGCAGAGTACATTTCTAAATGTATTGAGACACCTGCAAGTGTACTCACAGCTGAATGTTCATGTCCTGATATTAATGCCAAGATTTCTAATACCACGCAAGTAGATCAGTCTATTAGTCAATGGTGAAGAATTATGGCCCAATTTGCTGATTTGGCAATTAAGGAAATTGACCCAGATGTCAAAGTCCCTTTGTTGAGAATGGGCTTGGTAAGAGCATTGGAAAAGATTAAAAAAACATTCATTGGTCAGGAGAGGGCAGTGTCCTAACTGAGATGTGCCTTGCAAATGCGTAGTGGGGTGCTTTGTCCAAGGTCAGTCATAGTGGACGGTCTTCAGGAAGATAGGCAAAGCCCCAATACAGTACTTTGAAAGGGTAACCAGAATTCAATAATTGACAGGCTACACCCAGCTTTCTCGCTCAGAGGAACAGTGTCCAGGATGAAGTCTAACCGAAGCCAAAAAACAGCTAAACCAGTCTCAGGCAAACATAGTCTTCCCCCTTCTTACTAAATCCAAGTAATCCCTAGGGGGGAATGAAAAGAAATATTTGCAAGATTAGTGTCTGATACCTGGAGACCAATGAGTAATCCGAACAGATAAGGGTTATGTTATTAAATTCCAAGATAAGACAGATTTCCCCAGAATTATTTTTTCCCAGGCGGACATTTTCCCAGGAATACAGCACAAAACGCGACTGTGAACATTCCTTTAGAAATTATTATGTAGGGGCAAGGCGTCGGCCAGGAAGTGGACTTTCCCACAGACTACATTTATGCATCTGAGGGTGCTGTTGTAGGACAGCCTGGAGCAGTAACGAGACTGCCCCATGAAGGCGTCTGCAGGGTACCACTTGCGCTCCTCACAATGGTGCCTGTCCTCACATTTTCCTGATCAGGATAGTGGAGAGGGCGACGGTGTAACCGTGAGGAGGTGCTGCTAGTCACACTTCCGCTGTGAGTGGGGCGTCCACTTGTGATCGTGGGCGGATCCCCAGTATGCCGATGTTGTATGTGCTGAAACCTGTGACACACCCAATACTGAGGAGAGGGAGAGCGCGGGAGGTGGGCTCATTTAGAGCTGGGCATTGTGTAAGTGCAGAACTCATCTTGATTGTACGCCTTTGAAAGGCTACCAAGGCTACTGTTCAAAGCACCGACATGGCATTTTCGGGATTTTACGGACTTCTAGCGAGTGCATGGAACCCCTCGGCCCCCCAACACCATCCTCTCAAGAGCTATTTTAAGAAGGGATAATTGGCCTAGGGTACAGGGAGTGCACCAAAAACCGAGATCTGCACTCAAGTCTTAGGCATGGTGCCTAAAGTTACCCCAGCTTAATTCATTTATCGATTCCTCTCTAGCTAACCTTCGACTTTTCAATGCAGAACAAACAGTCAAAGACCCTTAAGGGAGGCACTGGGGTGGGCAATGTTAAGCCGATATAGGGAAAGGCGGGCTAAAATGTAGTGCTCCGGTCCTCCCATTCACATGAGACTATCCCTGAAGCCTCCTGCTCACACATGATAACACCTGACAGGGGCATGGCAGCTTGCGTTTCTGTTCAGGATCTCTGCTGACACTAGGAACAGCAAGTACATAAAGGGAAAAGGAATGACTTTAAAAATAAAGTTCAGAGTAAGAGATCCTTCCGATTGGGACCCATGCTCCATCCTTCTTCCCTTCTCTCTGGTCTCCCACCTTGGGCTACCTACCCCACTGCGCTCTTCCTTGCTGCACTTGCACCTTCTAAATACGCACAAGGCATAGTAGGTTTGGCTGTCCCTTCCCCCACTGTACTTTTTGTATATTTTAATTGCACTGCAATCCTATGATCCCTCCCTGTTGCCAGTGTAATGTTCAATGAATGGAAACGTTTGCTCCTGCGGTGCCAGACCGTCAGTGGTCCACGGATGCGTCCAGCTTGCAAGTGCGGAGTGGAGGTGCTTTAACTCATGGTGGCGTGCATCTCGGCGCATCTGCTGGGAGATCTTACACTGAATGTACTGACTTGGAGGCAGGAAAAGCGCACGCTGTTTTCCTGCAGTTGGTTAATCTCCCTTTCTTGTTCAACTGTACTTGGCGCAGGCTCAGGATTTGGCCATCGCCCATAACTGCTTAAACACCGTTTAGAAAGAGTTGCATATACTCCGGAATATTAACAGACATTGTGTACAGAATGCGTGTCAGTGGAACCGGACGTTGGCCGACGTATGGTGGATTTCCGACTGCTAACAGGAAGAGGCCCACCGCAGGATAACGACATCAACGGCGTCCATCACGCGCTCCCCCTCCCCCCCCAGGCAGCCCACCTTCATCCCACACCCGCTTTCTCGGTCGGGCAGTGTCAGTAAAGTAGAATAGTCAATCTCTCTCATTGTTTGGTATTCTCCCCGGTTATCTGAACCCCAGAATTCAGTGCAATGTAAAATCTAGAAACCGAATTCTCCAGGGACTAGATGGAAACGTTGAGGATGAGGGGGCAAAGGTCATTGTGTTTTTAGATTTGCAGCCAGCACAGGCATCGAAAGGAGTACACATGTTAACAACACGGAAGAGCACTATAAAGGGGGACGGGGTGATTTGTATTTACTATCGTGAAGGCGTCTTTCACCTTATATCCGTATCTGGCCGCATCTACTTAATCTCATTTTGCGGTGGGACATCTCGCCTCATTTTGCTGTGGGTTGTTTGGGGTGGATATAAGGTGTAACATAGGAGTTCAATGGGTTCGGCGGCGGGGGAACCTCTGGGGACAGAAATGTGAGTATGGGGCTGATGCCCCAATAAAAATCACTGCGGTAAAATGCGGTCAAATGTTCCTTGCGGCCAGATGTATCGGATATGTTAAATTACATCCTGTGACGAGGTAAGTGCCTCCAAGTGGTACCGGCTGTTTAGTGTGATGTGCTATGGAAGCTGTGTGATAAGGGGTGAATGATTAAAAAAAATGCAGCCACGCTCGCCCTGCAGAGGTAAAACGCTGTGAGTTAAAGCCACCTGAAAAAAGGGGGAACAGTAGACTGGCTATACCGCTCCCACCACGTGGGGCATCATCATGCAGGCACATCAATCACAGACAGCTTTGGTAATGCATTACATAAAACAAGGGGCAAATACATTTAAAGGGCTAGTCAACAAACATTTAATATGCAAATGAAAGTGACATCACATTAAATTTATTTTTTGAAAACTACACGGGGCCTGTTTCACAGAAGTGTTTTATAATGGCGCAATCCCATTGGAAAACACTCTGTGAATCCGGCCCATGGGTTCCAGCTTTAAACTCGTAGAGGTTTTGCTTTATTTATCACGTTGTGTCTAGGGTGGGCCACATGATTTTCCTCTGGTTACTCTTCTTCTCATGAATACACAAACAAGGCTGCATCTCACAATTAGAACTGGACTAAAACTAGATGGCCAGGAACTTTCCCAATGTACTGTGCCAAATCTAATAAAGAAGATGGCAATCCCGACCAATGTGACATGTGAAATAAGAAAGCACCGGATATGCGCAGCCATACTTCAATGAAAATGACACTAAATACCTCTTGAGATCAGTTTATAAGAAATCAACATAAAAAAATATATTTTGAACCCGGCCCTTTCAAAAAATACAGGACACTGGCCTGTTTTTAAGTAGTATGGTGACTTAATTGCACGTACTGCACTAAACCATTAACCAAATCCCTGAAAGAAGCATCAACCATAAGCAGCTGCCGCATGCCATTGTGGTAACGTAAACTGAACTGTACCCCAAGAACGACCCCCCTACGTGTTTGTTTTTTTCTTCCTTGTTCTCCATCTCTGCGCCAGTGTGCTAACTGAGGTGTGTCTAGGGTTGGGCCTGAAGCGAGGGACGCAGCTGGCCTCCTAGTACTTGCTGGTCCAACCGCGGCTTGCAGAGCAGGCTCAGCACTCCTTCCCACTGGACTGTTGCTCTGGGAGTAGTTTAGGCTTTTTCTTTTTTTTATAGCTGTGCCTGATTGAGTCTCCACACCCAGGAGCGGATGCGTCAGCTTTTCTATAGCTCAGCAGCATGGTTATAACGCTGTGCGGTCACATGGCCTCTACTCCTCCCAGAGTGGTGTGGCGCTGATTGGAGGCTGAAACTGGGGCAGCAGTGATACTTCCCTGGTCAGTCGAAGCCGGAATTTTCTCCCAGGTTGAAAGGCATAACCTCATACACCTTGGTCAGGCCTTCTAAACACCATTACTGGACCGCCAGTGAGGGTTGTGGGAGGAGTTCAGGGGGGAGGGTTGATCTGCCTGCATAGAGCTTCTCCTAAGAGCCGCCCCTACCTTTGGAGCCAAAATCCTTTCAATTGCAACTCTAGGACATTCCAAAGTCTGGGTCGTATAGCAGGAGCTATCAGTTATGGCCTTCATGTGTCCAGGTGCTCTTCTATGAGGGAACAAGCCATTTTAGCCATTTTAGGGTAAATGATCAGGGTAATAGCACACAATTGAACCCTTACTTTTTTCTGGGCACAACAGCATGTTCCTTAAAACAAACAGTTAAGAACACCTGAAGTGCAAATTGTTTTCAAACTGGTATTTATTTGTAATACAGAACTATTTTTTTAAAGAACTAATTGTTGACATAGTAAGGTGGTGGCTGGACTTTTCAGAAATCCCTTCCGTGCCCCTCCCTTCACCCGATGCAAGCGTCATCTGTTTGGGAACCAGAACTAGCATAACACTGTGAATGTGCAAATGATCTGCGATTGCACTGTCAGCATCCCTCACTGGTAGGCACACTGGGTTGGTGCATGACTCCAAGATCCTGCAGAGTCCATTGGAGAAATTTACATCTAAATTCTAAACATTTGTTAAAATTAGTTCTGCCTCCATTAAAAGTTAATTATTGGTGCAATTATGATTGGGTTTTCAGCATCATAAGTAACCTATGTTATGTTGAACAATATGTTCAACAGAAACCTCTATTGGAGCGATGTTGCACTCTCCAGTGCTGCCAAAACGGCCCTTCTACACTTTATGAACAATTCAGCATGTCGCTCAATAAAACAGAGCTTGAGGAAGGTAAAAAAGAAATGTTTAATATTGGTATAATCAATCGACAATTCATAGGCAAATGACTATTTGAAAATACCAATTTTAAACATGTTTTCTTTACCTTCATCAATTTCTGTATCATTGAATGACTTATTGAATTGTTCATAAAGTGAATTATGGTGGTTTTGCAACATTTCCCTAATATATTTTTTTTAGCATAATGCTATGAAGTGTAGGTTTTAATGCTGAAAACCTACTGATAACTGCTCCAATATTTAACTTTAAATGGCGGTAGTACTAATTGTTAATAGACATTTTTGAAAAGAAGAACAAATCCATATTCAACAAATCAATAGTAAATGGTTTCATCAAAGTCTGTTTCACCGATACATTCTTCTTCTCTGATGTTTTAGTTCAGCTACAGTCAAGTCCTTGATGACTGTACTACGCTACGCGTTTCGGTTCATTCTAAGACCCTTCTTCAGGAGGACGACACTTCACATCCTACAAACACATTTCAGAGAACATACAGTTGAATATCAGTAATGCGATTAAACCGACTATCATTTAATCAATTTCGCAAACAATAAACTGCCTGCTAGATGGTCTACACTTACATTACACAACAATCTCTCAAACAAGAAACTTACACCAAAGTCTCAAGATAGACAACTGAAAACAAACAAAATCTACTTATTAAATTCCAGTGGCATAAAAACATCCACTTATAAAACTCTAAGAATGTAAATTCATAGTTCCAAGCTCAAACATTTCCAGACTGGAACAATTTTGGAGTCTTGAAGACTTGATAAGTAATTCTATTCTGCCCTCTATTCAAGATAATGCAACAATCTGGAAAAGAATGGTTGTTTATGGTGTTCCAATTACATTAACCTTAGAATGGTTTAAGATTACGTTCTTTAAATTTCATACCTGCTTATTTGCAAATGTGCAAATGCCATGGCAGGTGCAGTCTATATATTGTACAGTAAATGAAAAAATCTAGAAATTAAGGAAAGAGCAAATTTGCCAGTGTGTAATTTACTCTGAAAAATGTAAATTTAAAGATCTAGAAATTAACATACCTCTTAATCCATGCAGAATGCACACAGTAGATATGGCTCCCTCGCATGTCAAAAACTGTTTACTTGCAAACGTTCTCCTTATAAGGTGAACTACACCGTGGAAACTATTACTATGGTAAGTTCTGTTGTCTGCTTACAGCCAGTGTGTTCTTTCCTCGATTTTTCACAAACTTCCTTTCCTTGTTTCAAAGAAGTTATCATAGCGTCCCTTATCAGTTTCATAGTTTGCTATAAAAAAAATAGATTATCACTGTATTGTAAGTGTATATAAAAATATACTTCCTTCATTATTGCAGTCTAGCAATACTTGCATTAAAAGTAAACACTGATTACATCTTGGTATTACTTAGTATTTGTTAAATATTATAAGTTACCACTATCATGCCAGTTAAATGTATAATGTATAACTTGTAAGCAGGCCTCAAAATCAGAATTTGTCACTAGCCTTTGGCTAGTGAGAATGGGCTCCTGACGGTAATGGTGTGATGTGTGTGGATCATAGGGTGGAGGGCGGGGGAGTGAGTTACTTTTTATGCCTTGCCAGTAGCTTGCAACTTGCCAAGGTTCATGGAGGAACTCGGCCAAATACTGGCCTGCTGGTAAGTATGTGACAGATTGCCAGATACCTGCTTGTAACTAGGGCAGACTGGGGTACCCTTCCTGCGCTTTCCTGTTACTTCAGTTGTACTTTAGTTTATTATTTCCAATTGAAGCAACTGCCATAATGACCTTGACTGAGAAATGAAAGCAGAGGACTGGGGCTTAGTGTCTACTATGGCATGGAGTCCTCTGGTAATCTTACTTCTGCTGCAACAATAATCCACATACAGCTTTCTATTAAAATATGTCCTCCCATAGTGAGAATTGAGGGAAAAGTTGCGCCCATGTACTGGGATGAGTGGTGCTTGATGGAAGGTATTCACTGTCACTGCATGCACAATTTTACTGATAATGATTGCGGGCTGTTTATTGCATCACTATGACCATATGCCATTTTACTCTTCAGGGGTAGCAACATACCAATTCGAAGCATGGCTCCTTATCCCCATCGAAGAGACCCAAACCAAACAGGATGTAAACTACAACTGGTAACATATTCAGACCCAGGTTCCAATAAAGTGAGGTATTGGGCCTCCAATGACCCAATTGCAGTCCTGCATCATATAGGCAGTGGGAGTGTGACGATTCATGAGGCTAGGGAGGTGAGACCGCTACCCGATAGTCCCCCTAGAGGCGATCTAATGCGGGAGGACCTCATAGGAAGGCACTCCCCTACTGGGGAGAAGGACGACCACCTGGGTGATAGACTGCCCAACACCCAAACCGATCCGAAACCTCTAGCACTCTTTGCCCCCCCTCCCTGACTGACACAACCATATGCTATTGTAATATCAGGTCAGTTTCACCAATTGAGATGATTATCACCCAAGATGTAAAATGCAACATCATGTTGGTGTCAGCAACTGAGACAAAGATTGTCCGAGAAGCAAAAGCCAACCCCAATGCAAGTACTGAGAAGAGATATCCCCAAGGAGCCATTAAGAGTAACTCATGGAACGAAAGAAGCCATTCTATAGCTCTGCAGGGGTGGGGAGGGGTGGTCGCTAAAACGACATAAAAACAGATGAGGGACTCCATGACCGAGAGAACCGCCCTGGAGGTGGGCCAGCCAAGAGGGAAAGAAGCTCCAGGGATGCCGAAAGTCTCGATGCACTGGAGACTGGAAGCAGCCGACGAGAATCCTTAGCCCGGTGGTGTGGAGCTGGTCTGGAACATGCCTGGGTGCTGAGCAACGGTGGTGCGACTTGAGAAGGTGGTCTGTGCGGTACTGCAACAACACCCATACCACTGGCCTGACAAGCGTGAACGAAGAACCTGGAGCAAGAGTCGTGGTGACAAGGAAGCCCTGCAGAATGCTCCCGAATGAATTAAGACCCCGAGAAGAACCGACAGAGCATCCCGAAAATTGGAAATACTGAGTGCAAGTTAACAAAACTTGATAATGCAAGTAATCTTCCTCGTGGCAGTACTTGGCAGGGAAGTGAACCAAGTGGGCCTAGCAAAATGGGGAGGAAATAAAGGGTTTGGAACCCAATCAAGATAAAGTTCTGGGACCCGAAGCAAAACCAAGGAGGTATCAGAGGGAGTCGCCCTCAGGACAGTGGCAGAGATAAGTCCACTGGCCACCAGGGAAGGATCTCGGACCCTATCCACCTAAGCAATGGGCGAGGAGTGCCCACTGGCCACCAGGGAAGGCTCTAGGACCTTGTCCACAATCGCAGTGGGGAAGAAGAGCCCTGTCCACCATAAACATTGGGGAAGAGGAAACCACTGATGATAGAAGAAGGTTCTGGGACCCCAACAGAGAGACATTAAAGACATTGTTGAAAGCAAGTTACAAAGGCAAAGCATGTTGCAAAAAAAGCTAAAAATATCAAGTAGTACCAAGAGAAGGGACTAATTCTCCTGGTAATCACACGGACGAAGAGTCGCCGGGGAAGGCAGTCATTCCCCCTGGTTCTTTTTGAACTTGTACAGAATCCGACCTGCAGAATAGAACCATTCTCCTGGAGAGAACTGTGTGTAAAGACTTTTTGAAAATGGCAAAAAAGGGTAAGGGAGTCATTCCCCCTTGTGTTTGTTTGAAGGAACATTTTGGTTAATCAACAATTCAGAACCGGAAGAAAGGAGCAACTCTCTTTAAAGAAGGAACTTGTGTTTGTTTACTCAAGTTTTATAGTGTGAGGGATAGAAGTAGGTTTTGACACAGGACAGTGTGTTTTTCTTTGACAGACATTCTGACAAACCCTTTCAGTATTAGTTTTGAGGCAGGGAAACCCCCCTAAGGAATTAGGGATAGCGAGGACCTCTTTGATATTTTCTATAATAAAAGTCTAACCAAAATCATGCCACCTTCTCCTTCCACACCCTTACAGGAGGGAGTGACAAATAGCCTTTTCAAAGGTAAACACTTAGGCCTACAATCGGGCTCAGTTCCACGTTTCCAGAATGCATTGGTCAAAATCAGAACGGCTGTTTTGCAGGCAAGTTTAACATCAACACCCAAAGCCAATGTTTGTTCTTTAGGGTGTCATGTTATTCCTGGCACTGTGTGCAACTGCGTGCAACACAGGCAACCAAATCAGCCAGCCTCCCACATTCTCCCTCCCCTCAGTATTGGGTGTGGCAAGTGGACTCTAGGACTGCACAGACTCGGTGCATCATGCAGGCAGTGTGCTGCAGTACAACCCAGACAGGATTGGCAAGATGGTGCAACATGCAGCACAGGAGCCAATGCAGCGATCAGGCTCTGGACACCAATGCCTGACTTGAAGCAGCAGGATCCGAACACAGAGTAGGAGGAGGCGAGTGCACCTGGGAATCCTGATGCGTAGAATGGGTGGATTGTGAGGCAGGAATTAGTGTTTTTGTTTTTATCCCACTTGGACACACTAGACATAGTCACTTGTTTTATTTACACTTTTCTCAGCCCCAAATCCTAACATCACCTTCTGCAGACAGTCAAAGACCCCAACATTTAAAGTTTGCACTATTGTTTTATGGTAATTGGCCCACAAGTAGTCCTAGGGTTACTGTCTTTGTTTCTTTTGCCCTTGTCCAGGTGGAGTGGGGGGTTCTAAGGCAGCGGAACTACTGGTGGTGGTGGAGGAGTTTCAGGTGATGGACACAGCCTCTCCAGTATGTCAGACATGCGTATAAATCGTGTGTTCATGACCTCGGTGGCCTCCCTCATCTGCTGACATGTGCATGCTTGCATCACTTATTTCCAAATTGTCTGCCCTTCCCATTGTTAGCTACCAGCACCCTTGTATCTGTGCTTCGCTCACTGTGTATTCCCCCCATGACTTGTAAAGTTCTCTGTTCGTTCCTGAAGCTTGGTTTATGCTCAATAAATACCTCAATATTAATAACAGCTTTAATAATAATATTATTAACAAAAATAGCTGTTGCTTCTTGCTACTCCTTGTGCTGATTGGATCTGCATATCCTGCTTCTTTTCAATCCACCCCAATGCCTTCTGAAGTCCACAAAGCACATACACTGTAATCTCCTTAGCTTCCTGCATTTGCTCCAGGATGCAGAGCCTCTCCAGTACTGCTTGTGGTTGATAATATGGGCAGGGGTCCCGCAGGAACAATGGATGGTGTCTCTCTAGCCACTGCAGGCAGTGTTGCTCCATGATGGTTTGCCTGCACTAGCCGTACCTCCAATATAAGACCCTTTGGCAATGGTGCAATGAGTGTCATTGTGATGATGACAATGAGCTTATTCTTGGGAGTCCTACTCCCTGGGTGGACTTGATTTAATGGTTCCATATGCAAAGTGGCGGGATGGCATGGCACCCAATTAATGGCATTGGCTGCCAGGTGCTTTTGGGAACCTTTCCGAGATCGAAATTCAGTGGATAAGCAGGAGCTAAAAGAAGCTCATGTGTATATGGCAACCAGTGAATGGGATTTAGTGCATTGTCACAAATATAACTTCCACGTAAGAGGCAAACATAACATTGTATCCATTATTTATAACCCCTTATGCTTTAAATGTTATATAGATGTGCCCTAATGCACGTTTATAGATTGTCTCAAATGCGGGTCGGTTGGCGAGTTGTCTCGTGAATCTGTCTGAGATATTTTGGGGCAGCTTGGTGAAGGCATTTGTGTGTGAGGGACACTATTTTGAGAAAGATTTTATCCTTCGTAGATGGCCAATTATTAGATCGTCTGTGGTTAGAGATATGGGCTTTCTTAGGAATGCATTGAGCTGCTCTTAAGGCGTTGTTTTGCAAAATCTGGATCTTATTGGTACTGTAATTATTACTCCCTACGTATAGGGCATTACAATAATCCAATTTGGACAGAACAAGGGCTCTTGCCAGGGTAATGCAGTTGTTGGGGGAAAGGAAAGGTTTAGCTGACATGATTGCTGTGTTGTTCTCCCTTGGAAGGCACAAGGATATTAGGTTCCATGTGTTAATATCCCTGCAAAAATATCGCCATATTTCTGTGCCGATATTAAGTCATTGAACCTGCAGGGGACCCCACTGCAACCCCCATTATATTTTTTATGGAGCGAGGGACATCCCTGCAACCCCCGGTCCCAATAACCCCATAAATTACCCCCCTAATAATATCGCCTATGGCCTTACCCCACAACCATATATATGGCGATATTATTGGTGGGGATAATATTAGCTGATACCGGATATTAGTGATTACCAATGGATTTGTTTTGTAATGATTGCTGCTGCTCTTCTTCTGTTTTGGTGGTGCCTCTATTTGCTGGCTAGCTCTAGCTCCACCAGCTGTTGGGGGAGTTTGTGTTGGTTAATTACTCAAAATATTTGTTTTGGCAGCACTGTAGAAACTCCAGCCCACAACTTCCATGATTCTCCCATCATTAACTATGCTTTCTACGGCTGATGGGAGCTTCAAGCCAAAACATCTGGGGAGTAGCGGGTCACGCACCATTGCCATAGAGGTATTTGTGTCAAGATGGGAGCCTCCTAGGCCCATGGTGCTAGGATGCAATGGCCATGACAGTTGGTTGTGGTGGTATAGAGTTCTGATGTTTGAAGACTCTAGGGAGGGATTTTACATTGCTGTATGTGAATGGCATAGGGTATTGACTATGAAAAAGAGCGTTTTAATATTGCAGCAAACAATAATAGGAAGCTTTTACATTGTCAGCCAAGAGAGGGTGTTTACAGGTTGAGAAAAAGTGGAAACGATGCAGATCACTGAGAGATCCCCATATTGAAGAGACCTTTGGTCAGTGACGGGCCCATTTCCACCAAGAGTGAGTGGTTGGTATGGAAGGAACAATCCACTTTAGAGCTGTTTGCTGAATGCATTGAGAGTGCAGACAAGTAGAGAGGATGTGGTGGTTGACGGTGTCGAAGACCACTGAGATCCAATAAGGTCAAGGCCCCTGCACCCACTATATTACATCCTCCATACGTTGATTTATAATTGTTGTGGGAATTATTTCCATGCTCAGACCTGGTCTGAATTTAAATGATGTTAGTTTGAGCAGATCGTGTTCCTCTGTGAAAGAATGCAGTTCTTGGGCCACTATGTTCCAGTTGTGTAGCCCGTTTACTGTCTTTCAGCACAGGTGTACACCTCACCGGATATTCTGTGTGCTAATGGCAGCGTGAGCTATGTAGTGTATGGGGCAGGAAGTGGACCAAGTAGGGTGGGGGACGGCGAGGAAAAAGGAGTGGCTGAGACAAGGAGGAATGACAGGAAGTGGGAATGCAAAGCGAGTCAAGGGCAGAGACGTCATTTGGGGGTTGCAAGGTGTCACAGTTGCGACCCGTGAGGTCTTCCTTGCCATCTGTGTGGTTTTTTGTAAACTTGTATTTTATTTTTTAATGTAAGCTCCGGCGCTGTGGCCAGTGCCATGTGGCTCTTTGTCTCACTAGTGTAACACTTTTCACCAGTGACCCTAAATAAGAAAGAATAGGAATAACAAATAATGTGTCTTTCTGGAATTCTATACAATAATTGCTAGACTCATTAAAGGTTTATGTCAGGCACACTTCAGCAGGGTGTGTTACTGATTTAGTCTGTTCTTAAACACGTCAACTCAGCCTTTCATCCTTCTGAAGTCGATAAATGAGTATCAACACAGGTCGGGTGATATTGTAAGTATATTTGTTCTAAATAAAGCGCTTAAGCATTAGTGCTATATAATAACACATCATTATCATTTGGCCTTGGATGTCTGCTTGCATTCACAGTAATTTGGTATTATGGGCCTATACACACTGATATTAACGATACATATGGTGATCCATTCTTGTATGCCACTTCCTGTTTTGTCAAGGGGCGAAAGGTTGTGTTCCATCGCTTCCTGTGATGTCACTTTGGAATGTGGTCAAATGGCATCACTTCCTGTGATGTCATCAGACGTCAAGGGTTGTGTGATGTCACTTCCGCGACCCCTGGCATTTTGGTGAAATGACGTCACTCTGGGGGTGGGAGGGAGGCAATGCAAGGGAGAGTGAAGATGAATCCCCCTTCAAAAAAGAGGTTGAGGGTGGGTGAAGGGAGGGACCCCTTTTTCAAGCGGAATGAACATTGCAGGGCAGAAGCCTGAGAACAAAGACAGTGAAGACTGGCAATTGGGGGCACAGTAAAGACCTGTGCCGTAAGAGCTGTAATAAGGAAGCATTTAGCCAGTGCAGTGGTGAAGGAGTACCGGAATTCACCGTTTTGTTGGCTCCAATGAGGCCTTTAACAGGAGCAGTTTTACCACACCGTTTACCATGCTATGAGGAAAATGCCTGTATTCAGCGAGGAATTGAAAAGCTGATCAATCTTTTTTTGAAACAGAGGAAAGGTGTTTTGGTAATTTTTGGAGACTGAACACTTTGACAGCGTCTTTTTCTCCATAGTAGGAAATGGAAAATTTACCAGAAATGGTTGAAGTTCATTGGCTTCACTGGAAGGAAAAATGTAGTTGGTCTTCCTTGTTTGGTAAGGTGGCAGTTCAGCTCGAATTTCGTCTGTCTACTGGAAGAAAAAGTTGTCCAATTAGGGTTTGTGATGGATCAATGCTAGAAGTGACTGAAGACAGATTATAGATCTCTTATGATTGAATAAGTTCCTTTTGCTAGTATGGGCACCTTGTCAATCCTGTCTGCAGTAGACTTTATTTTAATTTTCAGATTGAACTTTTGCAATCCTTTCATCTCTTGGGCTGAACCTTAAAGTCTAGCTTGTAAATGTGCAATCATTTTTGTTGCATGCCGTTGATCCACCATACGTACCATTTTTGTGTGTGTCCGCGGACTTTCTGCGCATAGTTTTCATCAGAGCAATGACAACTTCTAGGCCCAGGGTATGATTTTCAAACTTTGCAAGAGTGTGTTGGAAATGGTGTGCGAAGGTATGCGTCAGTGAGCTTTTGTGGAATGGGGATTTGCAGGCGGGTTTTTTCGTGGGCACTTCACAGTGCATTCTGCATGTTTTCGTGCCTCTTACTATCATTTTGCGCGCTGCAGTATATTTCACTGTGTAAGGGGTGCACATGGGGCACTTTTGGGTTGGAATCGGTGCTTTCAGCTTAGATTTATTTTGGGTTGAACTGAAACCGGACTCTCCATATGGCATATGTTCAGCTGCTCTCAATGCGATCTCAGGACAACTAGTGAGTGAATGCGACTATTTTAGAGTTTCAAATGCAATCAACACTGTGGATGCTCCTTCTCCCGCCACCTGGCTGCTAGTGCCTTCGAGTTCGCACATGTAAACAGTCAGGGTCATCCCAACTTCTCAGGATTTTAGGATTCTGCACAGGGTACATATTGCCAGTTGGTGTTCTCAGATTAATATCATCTGTCCTTGTGGGTTGTGGCAGCAACAATATGCCTCATCTTCTGAGCATATTTTTTTTTTACAATGGGCCCTCCTACTTGAGATTCGTACTTGATTTGGTTTCGTTTTTATGAACTCTAGCTTTGTTTTATTGATTTTCCTGCATTTTGTGTTCTTGATTCTGTGATTCGTTGTTTTGTAGTTTTGTTTTTGTTGTCAGCACCTTCATGCCAACTGGCTTATTTGTTTAGCGCTAAACAAATAAATAAAACGTGGTTGAAGACCTTCACCACTGTGGCCACACGTTTCCCCAATGCTCTGCCACAATAGTACTTGACAGAGTGTTACTGTTTTGACTTCATCACTTATCCGTGGGTGGGTGGAGACAGCCACTATCTGACGCTGATGGCCTCTCATCAAGAGGTGGCCGAACATCAGGAATACCTACTTAACCACCTCAGCACCTACACCCGCTCACTCAGAAAACATATGGTTTCAAGCAAGAGCTAAATAACTCCTTGACCCAGCTTTATCGATTACCTGGTGTATTCCACCATTAACTGCAAGAAGTTTGCTCTGACGTCATTACATTTTTGTGGCACTAATGGTTGGTTTAATAGCAGCTTGATTTTGCTGGAATGTTTGTGGCAATTCGTCTTTAACGCGTAGTGGCTTCATGGAGACATGATGCATGTCAGATGGGCAAATGATGTTATGGGGAATGTGATGTGGGAAGCCTGGAGGAGTGAATTGAATTGTTTATTTTATTTCTTTTTTTAATTTAATTTAATTGTTTATTTGTATAGCACACCTAACCCTCAGTTAATTGGGCACATTGCTTTTGATACATAACAAGGTTACAGAGTAATAACAAGGTACATAACAAAGGTTACAGGGTATTAACACGATACAGTAACAAGATACAGGATGCAATAACGAGATACATAGCAAGACTATGGAGTAATAAGATGCAATATAATACAAGTATAAAGGGTGTAGACAAGAACAGTTATATATAGAGCGATATTTCACAGCAAGCAACTAGCAAGCAGTGTACAGTAAGGTGAATGATGATAAAGGTTGGCAGTATAGTAAAAGATATAATACGGTAGGGACAACTAGAAGTCCCAGGTTGTGGACGAGGTTTATTGACTCTCCTGAGAGGTGAGTCTGTTTTTTACATGGTTCCCGAATAAGGAGAATGAAGGTTCTACTCTTAGAGCTGTGGATAAGGAATTCCATAATTTGAAGGCTAGGACAGGGAAGCTCCTACCCTCTGATTTTGTAGGTTAAATCTCAGGACTTTGAGGCAGTGTAGTAGAGCAACTCTGGTAGGCCGGTTGGATTGGCTTTTAGAGAATCTGTGTGACAGATATTTAGGCACAGACTTGGACAGGCACTTGTGGGTAAGTGCGAGAGTTTTGAAGGAAATTCTGTTCTTAACCGCAAGCCAACCAGCATTGCGTCTCGTTTTTGAAATGTGGTGTGACTTTGATATGTTAAAGGCATTATTTTGCAATTCCTGAAGTTTACTCATGTTTCGCTTATTAGTACCTAAGTAGGGTGCGTTGCAGTAGTCCAACTTTGATAGAATGAGTGCTCTAGCTAGACTGGATCAGCTTGCTGTTGAGAGGAAAGGCCTACTCGCATTTATAAGCTTACAAGTGTAGGCTGTACCGCAGGCTGTTGCATTTACTTATTTGGTCAATATTAAGGTTGAGGCGAGATAGAATCCCAGTGTCTTGACTTCCTTAGAGCCAAGGATGTTAATGCCATCGATGCTAAAGGGTTTGTATCTAGTATCGAGTTTAAGGTTGGCTTGGGAGCCCGTGAGAAGTAATTCTGTTTTCTCATCATTGAGACAGAGGCCGTGAGTGGCCATCCATGCCTGAATGATGAGGTATATTTTGTTGAGATGTTTTAAGTCCTGTGATGGGAATGAGGACTTGGGTGTCATCTGCAAAATTTGTGTAGGTGACACCCAAGTGGTCCAGATCATCAAACAGAGGCTTAGTCAAAATATTGTATAGCGTCAGGGATACACAGGACCCTTGTGGGACTCCACAAGTTACTGGTGCTGGATCCGCCGACGCTGTGGGGGAGAAGACTTGCATTGATCTATTGTCAAGGAAAGAGTGTATCCAGGCTGTGTCTGTGAGTCAATGTCTGGAGTAGATCAGTGGTGGTTGAACCTGTGGTTGGTCCCTCTTAAAACCTGTATCTTGTAACCCGCAACTGGAAAAGAATAAAGCATCTACTTACATGTGCATGAGGCTCCTGTCTGCTCCATACAAGTATGTTCCAATGCGCATCTTTACAAGTTTGGTGGAGTGAGGCAAAAGTTGCAGTAACAGAACTATTGCCACAGATTACCGCACTGCCATATTCCAACTTTGTAGGTGAAGTGGAAGTAAAACCTTCAGAATTAGTACTGGCTGTAATTCCTGAAAACCCCATTGGAGTCCTATGCGAGGAATAACATTACCCCCAGTGCCGAGGCATTAATCCGGCAGTAACACTAACCGAGTTTGGCTGATTTACTGCTAAAGCAACCAAACTTGTAAAGAAGCCCAATGGAGCCTGTTTCAGTTATGTGAAATATTTTAAAAAATCTATATCTTCTGCCTTTTGCATGACATGTTACACTGTTATTATTTCTCGAACAAACTGCAGAAAAGCATTGGGGACGACAGTGAGGGTGTGGGGCAGTTTGGCAGCCCCAAACGCAGATTTGAGACACTGTAGTGCTTTACGTTAA
Organism: Ambystoma mexicanum; assembly: GCF_040938575.1. Classification (NCBI taxonomy): domain Eukaryota; kingdom Metazoa; phylum Chordata; class Amphibia; order Caudata; family Ambystomatidae; genus Ambystoma; species Ambystoma mexicanum. The sequence continues at coordinate 923,953,823 of NC_090930.1, forward strand.
AGCGGTTTGAAAATATTCTATTCTGTGCAGCAGTAGTTGAGCCGTATTGTCAAATGCAGCTGAAATGTGTAGCACAACACCAACCAATGTTTCCATTCGCTGCTGTTCGTATGAGATCGGTTTTGATAGTCGCAAGGCCCTGTTAATGCCATGAGTTGGCCTTCTTGCTGGAGTGGGCAGACCCTACAAGGATTTCTTATGGTAATTCCGGACGAACATGCTCGCCCTTAGCACTTAAGGGGTTAAGCCAAATTGACATGTGTGTAGTACGTTTGCTACCTCTGTCTCCATCATAAGAGTCTTGTGTTTTTTCAGAGTACTGAAAACAAGAGTTTGATCTTGATCTCGAGTGTTTTTTTGCCTGCCTGCGCTGGGCGAGCAGAGGTGTAATGGTGGTTTCTTACCGTCCTTCTGGCACTGTGACGCTCTTTGGGGATGTTTTACTAAGGCTGGAGGCGAATGCCCATTAGACACGCGCTAGCTCTGGATTGTTTTGGTAATCCAGCAGATTAACTGTTTTGAATTTTGGGGACGTGAGCGTGTATTCCTGGGCTGCATGTGGTTCTGCAGTTTCTTACTTTAAAAACTGCTGCAGTGGGCCTTTTCCTTCCATGATTCAACCAGTTCGGTTTTCTTTTCAAGATGTATGAAGGTGAGATAAGAGCATGGCGCTCCTTCTCGCGTCACATTCCCCACATAGCTCTCATATTTCTTGCCCTTGTCGTTTTGGATCGTAGAGGTGGTACAGTATGAGAACGATTGATATACTAAGTATATGTGGGTAAACATGTTTTGGCATTTGTGGAGCTTTCTAAAATCTATCACAATAAGGGGATGCAGCTTCTGTTAGAACGAAAGAAACAGCTGTCTGGAAGATAATGGGCCAACTGCAGCTACAGAGCTGCTTGTTATAGAATTCCTTCTTACCCCATGTTAGTGTTATTTAAAACTGCAATTTCTCTATGGGAAAAACAGCTATCGGAAAGGTAATTTTAAATTAGCTATGTGTGCCATAAGCCACTTTATTTTTCAGCGATACACCACTCACTCACACAGCCCCGAATTTAGGTGCTTAACGTGTCTCATTTTTATTTCTTTTCTACATCGTAACCTAATTTGTTTCATTGGGAGAATTTCTACATAATTGTAAAATATCAAATTTGGAATGTTTAAAAAAATATATATGAATAGAGGACCATGTCTGATTATAGAAAACTAAAACTATTGGCCTTGCAAATACTTATTTACTCGCTGTGATGCCTAAAGTTGTGTGGGTAGAAGGCTGCAAGACTTTGAAAGTGTGTGCATTGTACTAACTGGCAAAGTATTGGAAGCCAACAAAATAACAGTTGTCGAAATTTAGAAAATGTGCGCATAAAGTAAATATTTTAAGTTTTCCAACGGTTTATTAACATTCTGTCATCTACTGAGTATTTGTGGTTGCAGATTGCAGCAGTATTGTAATTCTGTATTACTGCAGAAGATAAGATGTTGCTACATTTTACCACTGGTAATTACAGCTGATGCTAAAAATACCACTGGTCCATAATTAGGGAAGCACATTCCAGGGAGCATAGCCGGCTTACACCATAAACAACCAAACGTCCCCGGACACAGCACCACACGTTTACTATCTAAGCTCTGACACTGACATAAAATCTTTCACTGTTAAAAACGTTTTTTTAAAACATTTTTATTTGGTTGGGGGAAAAAATTCAACCTTTAGACTATTTTTATAACACAACATTCATGATTAAGACATAATACAAAGGAAACTCAATTAATTACAATAGAATATTTTCCCAACAGTTCATTATAAGATAATAAAATTACCAAGAATAAAAAGACAGACATTTCATCCAAAATCAACAGTCTTCAATTAGATAGAATTCACATCTAATTTAAGTGCTTAAGAAACCTTGTTACCGCCACCACCGATAAGGTAGTGCGTCCCGCTAGACATTCTAACCAATGTAACTCAGTAGAAAAAGTTAAACGCATTTCATAATATTTCTTAAAATAAATCGATCGGAGACCCTGGAGATTTGTGCAAATTAATAGCAGATGCTTAAGCGTTTCACGAGCATGTGGGTCATTACACAATCGACAGGAATTTGATTCCTCTGTTAGCATGCCATAACGTACCATAGTTCATTTAGTCAGGATCAAGTTCCATCGGAAACGAAGAAATAGTGACCTGCTGGCCCTATCTGGATAAGTTGCTAAGAATGGGGCTACATTTCCCAGTTTCTTGTGTTCCTCCCGAAGATGGACAAGGGAGGAATAACCATGCATAGTTTCAATAGTGGACATTTAGTCCATCTCACATAGTTAAGTTTTAATTTGTGCTGGATAGTAAATCAGGTCTTGTGTCGAATTCCCCATTGATGTTAGTAAGGTATCACAATAATTCTTTAATGACACATAACCAAGTATTCCCTCTTTCCTCCAGTATCTCTTTTAAATCCACATATAATGACAAGTTCAAATGAGAGAGCATTTTCCGGGACAAAAAGAATTTTCCAATCAGCACTAGTCTTCAATGAGACCAGTCCCATCTCCTATCTAATGGCTGAGATCGGAATTGAGGATGGGAGACTTAAAACAGCCCTCTATAACAGGGCCTCAACCTTCGACAGCTAGTCAGTTACCAACATAGGATAAGTGTCTATCCTGTATAGTCCTTTAGGCACAACCTTCACTTCATAGTGACACAATGTGGGTCTCGGGGTGAATTTCCCATATTTACAGTCCACCCTCTGAAGTTGCATTGCCCTAGCAGAAGCCGATTTTTAATCCAGGAACAGATCTTTGGAACAATAATTCTAGAGGAGATTAAAAATCCCAGGTAAATCGGGGAGCCCACTTTCTCCACTGGTTGAGACCCTAAGGTCCAAGTATATTATTTCTTTTTCCCAGCTCCTGGGCACTGCAATATTTTAGTTTTTAAAGGATTAACCTTTTACGAGTGCTTAGTTGCGAATTCTACAAAGGCATTAAGCAACCGTTGTAGGCCCAGTGGTGTACAGTTGAAGAGAAGGTAGTTCTCTGCATACGCAAGCCATACTGGATGAAGATGGAGAGACAAAGGTAACTGGTATTACACTTTTTCCTAAGTCTGCCATGTATAGGTTGAACAGACAGGGAGCCAAAACGCATCCCTGCCTGGCACCCTAGTATGAATTTACAGACCTGGATAAATGACCAAACTGATTCAAGCTGACTTGGATTTTTGGGTTAGAATATAAACCCACTATCATCCGCAAAAGTTTAACTGGGATACCCCATTCATGTAGCTTAAACCACAACAGGTTTCGATCAACTGCGTCAAATGTCAATGTTAAATCGACTGAGGCAATATATATTGATTTATATTTCCTGTTCGCAACAAGGGACTGAATCCAATTTAAGAAGAGGCCATTTAGTGATGTTCTCATGTTTCTTCTGAAACCTGTTTGCCAAATCTCCAATCACCCCGAGTCCACTGCCCAGCGTCCAAGATGGGAGAGCAAGATTGAGGCAAAAACCTTGCTGTCAACTTCCAGTACTGCTATTGGTCTATAGTTTAATGGGTCTGATCGCACACCCTTTTTATAATTGGGATTATATAGGCTGTAGATCAGGTCTCGGAATGGATTTAAAGTTTTTCAATATTTTGAATCAAACAAGCTAGGATGGTAGACCAAAATTCAGGGTTTAACTTAAAGAAAACATTTGATAAGCCATTGGGGCCAGGTACCGAGAGAAGCTCAAGTGATGGATAACGTCAAGTGATGTCTCGTAACCAAAATCCATCGAGCTTCTATTTGTTTCTTAAGAATTACTCATAGAAATAGCACCCGCTCCTTTGGGTATCGAAAAGACATTCTGGAAATGTATCATCCAATCCGCCTCCATTGCAGAATTTACTTGATGAACGACTTGGGAAACTACTAGATGGTTAATGTCTTGCCAAAACGCAGAGGTTTTCTTATTCCTCAAGATGGACATCACCAATTCGGCATCCTCCTGACTTATTTTGCTCGGCGTCAAATGTAACCAGTTGTGATATTTCCGTCTACCTTCCTACACATAGATTTTTTTCCTTCCATATTAATATTCAGTCGTTATCCAATTAAACTCAGGTTTTTCTAATTTCACTTTCGTATAACTAGTTCCTCACTATAGGCATGCAGATTTTTTGAAACAGGATTCAAGGGACCCTTTTTTTTCAGCACCTTACTCCTAGTGAGAACCTCCTTAATAAAGGATCTCCAAATTGGTCCACTGAAAAGTTGTTATATATCCACTCATCTGAAGGATTTGAGATATGTTCTACAACCAATTAATTCACTTTTTCTACTTAAGCTACATTCCATGAGACCCTTGTGCCATATGTCGTAATACTTATCTCTGACTCCTGCAAGGTAGTTTGATGCTCCAGATGTATGGTGAACAATACCTCAAGCATTGAGTGATCACTCCAATTACTTTGAATAATGGAGAAATGGGAACACTTCAGATAAAGCCAAAGTCTATGAAGATATAATCTATAGATGAGTGGGTATTTCCGTTGGACCAGATGGGCGGTGTGTTCTTAATCGAAATGAGATATCATATAAAGGGGCAAGACCCAGACCACCCAGCCCCTCGAGTCATTGGCAACCGTGTTTCTGCTTAGTACCATTTCTTACTGTGTCTTCATCAGGATAGACCACATCATTTACATTTAGGCAATCCGAATTCAGGTCACCAATAAATAAAATATGGCCTCCATTTACATCTGCCAACCAATCATTCATCACCATAGCAAGAATGTCAAGTGTCTTTCCGAATCCATTCATACCAGCATGCCAGTAAACCTTGACAACTTGAATTTCAAAAGTAATTTTAAGTGTACATTTTTCATGCAGGGCCAAGGCTCCAAAACACACATCGAACGTTCTTAATACATTGATATTAGGGGATGATTTCACTAACATCAACAGTCGTCCCCCACAAGGATAACTCATTGTTCCTTGTTTAGCAGGCTGGTAGAACACAGCAAATCCATCAAATGAGGGAGCAGAATTTAACCAAGTTTCCTGAACAGAAATTATCTCATACAGCCTAAATGCTGCTCCCACTTCATGAGATGAAAAAAGGTAGGAATGCCCTCGGGTATTTCAAGACAATACTGCCAGACGATCCTTTCTAAGTACAAAAGAAGCCCCCGATTGGTAATTATGAACTTCTGTCTGCAGCCCTCTATGGGGCAGGAGCTCCTCAGACCACTGCAGGAGCAGTGGGCAACGCTAGAGATCCCATCTGACGACATCCATGGGTTGCGGTAAGCGCTCTGATTAATGCGCATGAAAAATCGAAAACTCAGCTTTTACCATAATACGAGCCAACTACCCCACGAATATTGCCATTAGCACCTCGCTGTGCTTAATAGCACCTTGCCACCTTGATTCAGGCTCCGTTGGCCTGGGCTGGTGTGTTTCTACATTTTGTGTCCAAGCGACTCCATTGCCTGCCATGTGGAAGGAAACACCTTCCAAGATGGCTGCCCGCCACATGGCCCTGCCTTATTACACGTAATCCAGGCCCAGGCTTCATTACAGTCCACCGATTGGCTTCCAAGGTATCTTAAGTAGCCTATCCCGTGAGCCGGCAGGCGGAAGCCGGCCCACGTCAGCAAGGCCCAGGGAGACAAAGCCATCACCTGTCCACAGCCTGTCACCAGCCACCCATGCCGTCTGCCAGTCCCCCTGATCATCGTGGCCTCTCCCCGAACTAGCGTTATTAAGGTAACCTCCACACCTGACCATATATTGTTCTCCATCCCTCCACCGCATTGCATTGCTGTTAGACGCTGAAGTCCACACTAACTTTCCAAGACTTAATGTAAGCCCAAACATGATATCATGTACGGCTACTAAAGCCTAACGAAAAGTCTACCAATGACTTTTGAACATGCAGCCACCCTGAACTACCCTATATCGACTGCCACCAACTGCCCTCAGATTCAAAGAATAAATGTATATTGCCTATATTCAAACGTGTCACTCATGTAACGGTGTGACATGAGATGTTTCCAAGTTGCCACCTATGAGCTCCTGCCTACATTAATAACTATATTGCATACTGCGCTCATCACTGGTTAACTTGTCTTGGATGTCATCCCTTTACATGCCTGTCTGCTCTCTCTAAATTGACTGCCTGCCACTGCGACCAAGCTACCTATGTTGTGGCCTCTGGCTCCTACCCCCCTGAGCTACGCTCTGGTGAATGGCTTTTATTTGATCACGATGCCCTAGCCTACAACTGCATCTTGCCTGACCATTGCCCATAGCCCATAGCCCTGAACTGCATTTTGTTTGCTCACTGTGCCCTAGCCTACAACTGCATCTTGCCAGACTTTTGCGCCATAGCCTTGAAATGAATTTTGTTTGCTCAATGTGCCCCAGCCTACAATTGCATCTTGCCTGACTTTTGCGCCATGGTCCTGAACTGCATTCTGTTTGCTCAATGTGCTCTAGTCTACATCTGCATCTTGCCTGATCTTTGCGCCATAGCCCTGAACTGCATTTTATTTGCTCACTGTGCCCGAGCCTACAATTGTATCTTGCCTGACTTTTATGCCATAGCCCTAAACTGCATTCTGTTTGCTCACTGTGCCCTAGCATACATCTGCTTCTTGCCTGATCTTTGCGCCATAGCCCTGAACTGCATTTTGTTTGCTCACTGTGCCCTAGCCTACATCTGCCTCTTGCCTGATCTTTGCGCCATAGCCCTGAACTACATTTGTTTGCTCACTGTGCCCTAGCCTACAATTGCTTCTTGCCTGACCATTGTGCCATAGCCTTGAACCAGTCTTCTTATAGCGACGTGTTCACCAAGTTTTAGTATGCTCACTAAAGCCACCAGACAACTTATTTGCTTTTCGTTACCTATATTGAGTCTCACACTTTGCCTTGTTAGACGCCACACACAAGCCCTTGGGGACTTACCCGCAACAACACCTGGCCCGCCCAACTTTACGCCAACTAAACAGTTTTTAGCTATGGGTGACTCCATACACAGATTCCCAAGTAACCCTTGTTCAACGGAATCTAGGAATACTCGCCTTAGAGCTAGACTAGCCAAAATATATGAGCCACCCAGAAGCTCGCTACCCATCTCTATAGGTAAAAGAACACCCAGAACTCGGCCGGCCATTACTGAGTCAGCAAACAACCACCCTTCTAAGTCAAAAAGCTGCACATCCCAGCACCTGAATTCTAAAGACCAACTAGCTCCTCACCCAGCAAATACAGCCCCTACTAGCCCACCTATCAAAGGAGCTCTGATAAATTCTACATCTCTAGTAGCCCATGCCACAGAGATTGCCGACCTGATTCTGAGGGACAACTTAGATTTTTTAGCCATCACCGAGACATGGTTACACACCGCAGCAAGCCCTATGCTTATGCTAGCAGTCCCAGATGACTATACTATCTTGAGACAAGACAGACAAGGAACAAGAAGAGGAGGTATTGCTATTATCTGCAAATGTAGCCTTGCCATGAGACTACCCCACACGATATCCATTTGTGCAAAGCACTGTCAGTCAAAGTACCTTTGAGTAACTCTCAAACCCTTAATATACACCCGGGACATTTGAGGATGACATTAACATGATCCTAGCTAATAACCTCAAACGTTCAATGCAAGTATTACTATTAGGTGACCTTAATCTGGGTTTCAATTACCCCTCGGATCTGCCTGCCTGCCCTGGCAATAGCTAATACACTAGTAGAATTAGGCTTCACCCAAAGAAGCACCACCCCCCACCCACAACAAAGGTAGAATACTAGATTGGGTGGCAGACCATAACTGCCATACCAACATCCGTTCCATCTCACCGCTAGCCTGGACCGACCACTGCCTACTCTCATTTACATTCTCCACCAATAGACCTTTGCCCACTCCTCCCCCCATGGCTCCTCCCTCACTCACCAGAAATTAAAAAAAGCATCACAGCGGATAAACGTATTCCCGCCCTACTCCCCACCCTTAATGCACTTACTAACAACTCTGACCCAGAGAGCCTGGTTGAGGAGTTCAACAAAATGATGGCCTCTTCCTTGGACCAGATTGCCCCTCTTAAACTCGGACCAAGTAAACCAAAAAGCCATCTGAACAATCTGAACAAATGGTTCACACCCTTCCTAAAAAACTTAAGGCAACAAAAAAGAAATTGCGAGGCTGCCTGGAAATTGCTACCCTCGGAAACCAACAAATTAAAACTCACCAAACATTCATCCCTTTACAAAAAAGAAATCTGTCTAGCTAAGCGAGCATCCTACAACACTCGGATCTCCCAAGCCAATTCCAATATGAAAGAATTATTCACTATTCTCAAAGAATTGGAGACCCCCATCGCTATCCCAGACACATGTAACAAAGATAAAAAATGGTGCTCTGACATCCAACATGTACTGGCTAATAAAGTATCTACTTTACAAAATAAAATATCCCAAAAGAAAGACTCCTTAAAGAACCCACCACCTCCCAAAACAACTGGCAATGCAGCTAAAGCCCAACCCACCCGATTCAACTTCTCCAAAGTATCTATCCTCGAGGTGGAAAGAACTATTCTTTCTCTCAAACCATCCAACTGTCAGGGCGACCTTTGCTCGGCACAGCTCATCAAGGATGCGGCTCGAGACCTATCACCCTTCATATCTAAGCTTATTAACGCTTCCTTTACCACTGGTACTATACCTACAAACCTCAAACAATCATGGGTACTTACACTCTTAAAAAAAACAATGCTAGATCCCTCAACACCTACCAATTACAGGCCAATCACAACAGTCCCTTTTCTTCTAAAAATATTAGATAATGTGGCCTACACGCAAATACAAAAATATTTGGAATTACACCACCTTCTAGGAGCTAGACAATCAGGATTCCGCCCACAACACGGTACAGAGACTGCCCTCATTGATCTCAAGACCCAAGTCGATGAGCTCAGAGACAATGGCAAATCAGCCTTGCTCCTCCTCCTGGACCTCTCAGCTGTATTCGATCTGGTGGATCATACAATATTATGTAACCACCTCGACACAGCAGCACACTTCTCCAAGGACGCTGTATCTTGGATCAGATCCTTCTTAAGTGGTAGAACCATGAAGGTCTTCTCACCTTCTGCAGCTGCAGACCCCATACCCATCACTTGCGGTGTTCCACAGGGATCCTGCATTTCACCCACACTGTACAACATATTCACCAAGCCCCTTTTCGATTATCTGCACTATCTTGGTATCACCTACGCCAACTATGTAGATGGTACCTAGATCCTCCTCCCACTTTCAGGGGATTCTGACAAGGATTTGGCCTTGGTGAACAGAGTGTACATCATCATCCAGACATGGATGGCCACGCACGGTCTATGCCTGAATTATGATAAAACAGAACTCATCATCCTAGGTACCCGTAATAACTTAAAAAAACTGGGACCTCACTACTCTTCATTCATAATCGACGGCAACCGCATCAAGGTAGCGCAGGAGGTAAAAACATTAGGTTTTTATCTCGATTCTACGCTCTCATTCTCCAAACAGGTCAACAAGCTAGCGTCCTCTACGGCCTATACGTGCAAACGTATACGAACAGATAAGCCATATCTCTCCAATAACAGCTGTACCATCCTGGCCAGAGCACTCCTCCTGTCCCGCTTGGATTATTGCAACGCCCTGTACATAGGCTCCAACAAAGCCATCATCAGTAGAATTGAAACCCTACAAACAGCATTATGCATTTCTAAAAGAAACCATATCTCCGAGTATAGACGACAGAATAATTGGCTCCAACCAATGACAAAATCCTTCTAAAAACTCTGTCACTCACCCATAAATCTCTCAATAACGCTGCCCCTATCTACCTCTCTGAGAGATTTCACAAACAGACCTCCATAAGATCCACCAGATCAGCAAACAGTCCATCCCTAAATTCAAACTAACCACGATCGGAGATAATAGTTTCCCCGTTAAAGCGGCTAAATTATGGAACCCCCTGCCTCCTACACTGAGAATAGACCAACCCTATCTCAACTTTAGAACCAACACCATCCTGTGGCTGAAAGACAATGGGCCTCATTACAACGGTGGTGGTAAACCCGCCGCCACCGTTGTTTCCATACCGGGTGATCACGACTCCTGCAGGCGGAGGCGTCAATCACGCCAGGTCTGACCTGATACTGTGGATCCTCCAAGGAAGGGTGGTGGTGCAGAGGCAGGACTTTTACCTGCCTCTGGATGACATATATGAGGAGGAGGAAAGGGCAGACTTTGATATGGACCCTGCTGAGCCTGCTGTGGCTCCTGTCTTTTCTGAAGACAGTCAATTGGAAGAGTTGAGGCAAACTCTTCATGATGCCAGTGGGTTGGACACTTCTCTGGAAGTGGAATTAAGCAGGCCTGAGCCTGGGGCTCATACAGAGTCGTCCTACAGGCGGCTCATGGCTAGGGTCACGGAGTATCTGGGCTGGGCTGGTCCAGTACTCCTGAACAGGATGATCTAACGGACATTTGAGATCAAGGCCCGTCCTCTGACCCGGTGTTACCTTTTCATCTGACTTTGCCTAGCACCCGCCACCCTTTTCTGTAGTTACCCGAATCTCTTCCGGCTGTTAACAAATCATTGACCAAAAAATAATGCCTTTCCGGTAGCAACCCCAGGTACCTTTCGTCTCACCCCACTCCCGAGAGTTTGGTGGTTCAGGCGGCTATGGCCACCTCGAGGCAGGCGGCGTACCCTACCATCCCTCCTGATAGGGATGACAAACACTTCGACGGTTGGGCACGCAAGTTGTTTTCTGCGGGAAGTATGGCGTTGAAGTCAGCCAACTCCAATTGTGCCTTGGCAAGATTTTCACACACTATATGGAACTGTTTTTCTCTTGCGGCTGAGCAAATTCCCGAGGGGGAAGATAGGGATGGGTTCCTTGCTCTCGTGCAGGATGGCAAATGTGCCATGTGTGAATCCCTTCAGTTGGGGTTGGACACAGCCAACAGTGTTAGCCGGTCCATGGCTGCGAGCACCGTTCTACGCAGATTTGCGTGGTTGCGGAAGTCGGGTTTTGCTCCGGATGTGCAAGCCCCTCTTTTGAACATTTCCTTTGATGGCGCACATTTGTTTGGCAGCAAGGCTGACGAGAGCCTTGAGAGGTTGCAGACCTCAAAAGCTGCAGCAAAATTGTTAAGTGCAGTCATGCGTCAACCTCCAAGAGGACAGCAGTGGAGGGGAGGTTCTTTTTGTTACTACTCCTCCTTTGGTAGAACGAGAGGAGCCGCCAGTCAAAGGGGTCAGCGTAAAAGTACCCAAGGTGGTCGGGGGAAAATAGAGGTGCCAAAGTCGCTCAGGCAGCTGCCTCTTTGCCTTCAGGCTCTGGCGCAGCCGCTCCAAAACAGTCATGAGGCCATGCCCCATGGTTCGCCGGATGGGGGCAGACTGTCTCAGCATCTCCAAGAGTGGCAAGCCATTACTTCGGATGCGTGGGTTCTGGATACAATCGTCCACGGCTACTGCCTTCCCTTCCTAAAGCGGCCTCACGACAATCCATCGCGGAATATCTCTTCAAAGCTTCCGGATCTGCTCCTTGTGCAGGAGTTCTTGACCCTGCTAGCGAAAGGCGCTATAGAACTGGTGCCTATAGCGGAGAGGAACAAGGGATGGTATTCCCCTTAATTTTTTATCCCAAAGAAAGATGGTGGATTGAGACCAATCCCGGACTTGCGTTGGTTCAACAAACTTCTCAGGAAGGACAAGTTCAAGATGGTCACCCTTTCTCAAGTCCTCCAGGCCCTTCAACTTCAGGTTTGGTTGGTGTCTCCTGACCTACAGGATGCTTACTTTCATGTGCCGATTCATCCCAAGCACAAGAAGTACCTGAGGTTTGCGTTTGTTGACTCGCACTTTCAGTTTTGGGTCCTACCATTCGGATTGACCTCCGCCAGAGGGTCTTCACCAAGCTAATGGTGGTGGTGGCAGCGTATCTCAGGCGATGGGGGATTCACGTCTATCCCTACCTGGATGACTGACTGGTCTGTGCACGCTCTCCCGAGCAAGCATTGGTTCACCTCGGTCTGACCTGCAGCTCCCTCCATAAACTGGGCTTCTCCCTCAATTTCAAGAAGTCACATCTAACACCTTCCCAACAGCTCCAGTACATCAGGGCTGTGTTGGAAAAGTCCTTGGGCAGGTGCTTACCTCCGCAGGTGAGGGCTCATCACATTGTTCATATGGTGGACAATTTTCAACATGCCCAGTGTCTCCCGGCTTTCGAATTCTTAAGGTTGCTCGGCCTCATGGCATCCTGCATTTTTCTGGTGTCAGAGGTCAGGCTGAGGATGAGATCCCGGCAATGGGTCCTCAAGATGCAGTGGTCGCAGTTCTCAGGCAAGATGACGGATCCCGTTCAGATTCCACTCTCGGTCTCCTAGGATCTTCAGTTGTGGGCCACCGAAGGGAACTTGATGAAGGGGGAGCCGTTTTGGCAACCATGGCCGGAGGTGACTGTAGTGACGGATGCTTTCCTCACAGCATGGGGTGCTCCTGCCGACGACTTGACCGCCAGCGGTCGTTAGTCTCCGTCAGAGTCCAAACTCCACATCAACCTGTTAGAGCTGAGGGCCATCTGGCTAGCCCTGAAAGCTTTTCTACTGTCTGTGTGGGGGATTAGTGTCCTGATCATGACGGACAACACAGTGGCTTTGCATTACGTCAACAAAAAGGGGGGGATAGGGTCACTCCCGTTGGGCAGAGAAGCAATGCAGCTCTGATTCTGGGCCATGCAGCAGGGAATTTCGCTCTCGGCAGTTCATCTGGCCGGAGATGAAAATGCGGTGGCGGACGCTCTGAGCAGGCAGAGCACAGTCTCTCGCGAGTGGGAGTTGGCTCAGGACGTCCTTCTGGAGATTGTCACCCTTTGGGGAACCCCACAAGTGGATCTCTTCGCCACCAGTGCCAACCAGAAGTGCGAGTGATTCTATTCAAAATAATTTCTTCTGAGTGGAGCCTTAGGAGACGAGTTCGTAGTGGATTAGTCATTCCCACTGCTGTACGCGTTTCCGCCACTCTCCGTCATTCAAGTGTTACAGAGGTTCGGATCCCACATGATCCTCATTGCTCCGGATTGAGCCAGGAGAGCGTGGTAACCGGACCTTCTAGAAATGTCCATCTGTCCTCCACACCTTCCCTACCGAGAGGATCTGCTCTTGCGAGAGCGGGGTCAGGCTCTCCATCCAGAGGTCAGGACTCTCAACCTTCATGCTTGGTATCTGAAAGGTTGAGATATAAGGATGGGGACCTCCCGGATGATGTGATGGAGGTGTTGCTTTCAGCCAGAAGGCCAGCAACAAAATCCCTGTACTGTTGCCGTTGGCGTAAGTTTTGCGACTGGTTCAGAGGACAGAATGTTGATCCTTTTCAGTATTCCGTTCCTATGGTTTTGTCTTTCTTACTTTCTTTGGCCCACAGAGGCCTTCAAGTTGGTACCATTAATGGTTACCTGGCGGCGCTGTCTATATTTAAGTGCTTGTCTGAAGAATGTTTTTACTTTAAGGTTCCTTTGATTTCTCAATTTCTTAAAGGACTGACTAATGTGTTCCCGCCGTCCCCTTTCCAGGTGCCGGTTTGGGCTTTGAATTTGGTTTTGAAATTTCTGATGGGTGTTCCATTTGAACCTTTGCACTCTTGTACTTAGAGATTATTGTCCTTCAGACAGTGTTCTTGGTTGTGGTTACTTCCGCTCGCAGAGTGAGTGAATTCCAGGCACTTTCATCTAAGCTGACTTTACCGTGTTCAACAAGGACAGGGTTGTACTAAGGGTACGTCCTTCCTTTCTGCCTAAGCTAGTGTCTGAATTTCATTTGAGCCAGAAGGTGGTTCTTCCTTCTTTCTATCCTCCTCCTCATCCTGGTAAGGAAGAGGAGTGACTCCATAGGTTGAATCCGAGGAGAGCTCTGAGCTTTTATATTTCTAGGATGGCCAGGGTCAGAGTGGACGATCAACTCTTTGTGGGATATGCTGGACATCCATTGGGCCAGGATGTTGCCAAGCAGACCTTGTCCAGGTGGATTATCCTCACCATTACTGAATGCTACCGATTGGCGGGTAAGGATCCTCCTAAAGGGTTGAGAGCTCATTCCACTAGGGGTGTGGCTACTTCCACAGCCCTACAACAGGGGGTTCCTATTCAGAATATTTGTGATGCAGCCACATGGGCTTCTATCCACACCTTTGTTAAACATTATTCCCTGGATTCCATTCATGGTCATGATATGGCCTTTCGGCCATCTGATTGGGTGCTCTAAATTCTTTTCCCTCCTCCATTTTCTGGTACTGCTTTGGGAGTCTGTGAAAGATGTGGAATACGTTGGAGGACACAATCCATTCAAAGAACAAGTTACTTACCAACTGGTAACTTTCTTTCGATTGGATGTTCCTCCAACGTATTTCACATCGCCCTCCCAGCCTGCCCCTCTGGAGAATTTCCTATGCGATGGCAGCTTACATTTCCGCAAGGCTATGTGCAGTCAAGCAGGCATTGGATTGGTGCCACACGTTATGGGTGAAAAAACATAAACTGAGGCTACGGGACACATGTGTCCTATTTATAACATCCGGTGACGTCGCCCTCGACGGAGGCCTTTGAGGGACATCGACCCGACGCCATTGACATAGGAGGCCCTCTGCCGAAAAAAATTCCAAAGTGCACAGCTGTGGACATTACATGTCAAAGATGTGGAAAACGTTGGAGGAACATCCAATCGAAAGAAAGTTACCAGTTGGTAAGTAACTTGTTCTTTGGAGCTAAAGCAACTGCTCAATCTGTATGACGATGATCCATGATATGATATGGCATTTATAACGTGCCTATACACAAGTGTTTCGAGGCACGACGAGGCAAGGGAGGGGGAAACGGGGAAGACGGACAACGATCTCACTAGGCCGAGCGTCATTCAGATCGCGCAAGGGAAGGGGTAAAGGGAAAAGTGTGAGGGTGAAGGGAGGAGGTAGAGTGGAGTACATGGGATAGTAGAATAATAAGATAAATAAAACAGAAAGATATGATATGATATGATATGGCATTTATAACGCGCCTATACACAAGTGTTTCAAGGCGTGAATGGTGATGGCAAGTGCAAGGTAAGAGCAGACATAAGTGCTGGTAGGGGACTGTAGGGATACAGAATAACAGTTCCCAGGTCCGGGGGATGCCAGGGAGTCAGTGCAGTGATGCAATTGGTGGGGCCTGGGCCAGAGATCAGAAAGGGTGGCCAGGTAACCAGTGCAGTTTCAGTCAGGAATTCAACAGGGGAGAGAGGGAGAGAAAGCAGAAGCAGAGAGCAAGGTTTTGAGGTGCTTCCGGAACCGGAGATGGTTCTCCTCAAGTTTCAGGAAGGCTGTTCCAGAGGGAGGCCCCTGCCGAAGAGAGAGATCTACCACCAACTTGTTGCTTGGAAAAGCGACTGACCCTGAGGGAGTTGGAGGCTGATGAGCGAAGAGCTCAAGGAGGAAGATATTTGGGAAGAGAGAGTTGAAGGTATTGCGGCCCCACGCCCCAGAAAGCCTTGTGGACAATGCAGAGTGTTTTGAACTTAATCGTCGCAGCCACTGGGAACCAGTGCAAAGATTTAAGTCCTGGAGGGATACGATCCCTGGACTTGAGGCCAAGGACAAGTCTCGCAGTCCTGTTCTGGATAGGTTGAAGAGGGCGGAGAGTAGAGGCAGGTAGACTTAGATAGAGGCTGTTACAATAGTCCAGCCTAGAGAGAACCAGGGCTCTGGAAATGGTAAGCTTCTGAGGGAAGGAGAGGAAAAGAAGAATACCTCTGAGGAGGTGTAGCTGGTAGTGTGACTGCTTAGAGACGTAGTTAATGTGAGGAGAGAAGGAGAGTGTGGTGTCGAAGATGACCCCAAGGTTTTTAGCCTTGCAGGTGGGAGCAGGAAGAGGGCCAAGAGAGGCCGGCCAGGGAGTCGCAGGGAAGGAGGGAGTGGGTGTGCCGATGAGTAAAATCTCAGTCTTACTGGCATTAAGGCAGAGGTCATTGGTGGCACACCACTCCTGGATAGCAGTCAGACAGTCGGAGATGAGGGAAGGCGAGGAGGAGGCCGAGGGCAGCCTGAAAATGAGCTGGGTATCAGCCGCATAGCACTGAAAAGTGGGGCAGGGAGTGGTGATGCAGAAAGTAACTCTCTGAATATCCCCTTAGGAGACGCCCCTTAACCTTGGAATCTCTGAGAGCAGTCAAAAGATCGATGACCTATTAAGATTTAAAGATCTATTTACAATTATAACTGTTTCAAACAATATCACCTACGGGTGGTCCCTAAGTTGTTCTTCTAAGCCAGGTTTCCCCCCGTTAACTCATTATGATCACCCACCCTCATGCCCGCGTTTTTCCCTTAAAATATGCCTATGGGCCCTTTGGATATCGATCAGGTTCCCTTCCCCTATTACCTATTCCCACAGCAAAACCATGATATGATTAGTGGGGATACTTGGTGTTAATGTACTAGTAGATGGCACCAATGGGAAGCTTCCCCCAACCAATCTTAGACCCACGACTTGGGTCTTTTTTGGGGGTATATTCATTAAGGAAATCCGTGCTCTATCTGGTTGTAAAGGGACAGCTGGACCTAATAGTCTCATTGTATGTTCCTCCTCCCTAGATACGGAAACCAATGGTGGAGGATGGGATTGTACCTTAGAGGGGTCCACCAAAGTACCCAAAGCGTCTCTCGACTTTGGCACAGTTTTAGTATTAGATTAACAAAGCCTTAACTGAAGACTGGGATAACAAATTCCGAAAAGATTGTTGAGAGACCTATTAGTCTGTTTCAGTGCACTGCAGTTTTTAAATTATTTAGCTGAGGTATTTCTCTTAGTATGCTCAATTTTTGCTCACATGGCTGGAGGACCACTGTTAATGGTGTCCTCCACGGTCTCCTGGCTGTAGCCATTATGCGCCCCATTTATAGCCTCCTTTCCGGATATTTCGGGTAACTGAGCTTGAGAGGGTTTAAGGGATGCCACAGCCTTAGTTGTTACTATTTCCCTAATTGAACAATCAAGATTAATTGGAGACCTACTACCAGCAACAATCATACAGTCTTCTAGAATTAAAGGCTTGGGTCGCACCCTGTCACTTGTCCTCATACCTTTACCAGGCCCAACTTCAAATGCTTTTTGTGACCTGTAGGGATGAAGCAAATCTTTCACTCTAATAGCCCCTTCTCCCGTTGTCTGAGATTCCACACGTGACCCAGTTTCATTGATTTTTATAAGATTATGATTAAACAAAAGTTCTCTAGCGGCCACATGCTATTTGATATTGTTGAATTTAAAAAGTAAAGATTCTTAAATCACTTAATTGCTTTGTCCTCAAACCCTCATATGGTACTAAGATACATTTAAACTTGGTTAATTTTCTCTAGAATATGGTTAGTCACATTTCCTTGAGCAGACTTATCTTGGGGTACATTTACAGCACACCTGTTAAAAGGAACAAAAGGAGAAGCAGATTTCACACAAGAGGAAGTCGAATCAAAGTCCGGCACATAATATGTATCCTAAGCCAGTGGAATGTCAAGGAAACTATGAGAGTTTGCACTTAAATCAATATTCAGAGGCAGTCACTTCAGCATGCCTAAGACCTGTTACATTTAAATTTCGGTTGAGGCATACATATCTGAACTAGTATATTTGTGTTAACTTGAACAGCCAGGTGGTCTTTTCTTTACAGGAAAATGCCTTCTTATTTTACCCCCATAGCATTTAGTTGTACCAGACTTAGGGGGTGACAGGGTGAACAAAGGTGTAGAAATATGTTGACTTTCTTCTGTTATTTGGTTTGGTAGTTCGCAAGGTGTAGGGGGGAACAGCACCTCACCTGGATATGATGGGAAAGGAGGTTTACAGCCATAATCATTTTGGCGTCAGTAATATCGCTTGACAAGTTAGAAGTTGCCATTTTTCTTTTACCTCTATGTAGGTAGTACATATGCAATGAATATCTCAATGAGAACTCTGTCCACACACATAGGTAACCCTTGACAAGTAAAAAGCGAGTTCAAGTGAACATTTCCTGATTTGAAATAATTTCCCATATGCAGTGGAGTTCCTCTCTCTTCATTCAGAAAGCCACAAGTTCTCATAAAAAGAACGAGGGAGAGCAGAGATGTTTCCAGTCTGCTCGACTGGCCAAACTAACATACTGTAGTAGTACACAGCTCTGCACATTGACAGGTATGTCCGTAGTGACTAGTGCAGCTGCTCCAAACCCTTAATTGTAACAAGGTAGAGTCCTGAAAAAAGTGCCATTGGTGTTTGACGTATGGGAGCTCAAAGGCAGATATGCCCACAGTCACTCACGTCACGTATTCCAGAATTAATTATTACAGGACAAAACCTTGCAAACAAAGCCAGTGATGTTAACTTGACAAGAGCGCAAAGCCATATGTGCCCACAGCCACTCAAATCACTTGCTCCGAAAACCTTTCTTATTGGAGTTTTTAAGGAAAGTATCAATGATGTTAACTCATAAGAGTTCAAAGGCAATTGAGCATACTTTCTTTCACCCCTTAAAATAGAAACAGTCTTCTGAAGTGAGGATAGAAGGATGCGAATATAGAGTGTTCGAGATAAGTACTTCAATGTTTGCAGAGGCCTTAGTCCGTTTTTAGTCACGCAACTATGTTTAAAACAAAGGTGAGCAGAAAAGACCGTTACCTCCAATTTAACAGGAATCCAAGTGACCCACAACAGTCTGCCTCTGCCTCCCACCAACAGCCGAACTCAGAACACTCCTCGCACTCTCCGCTTTGCTTTTGCTTCCCCCGGGAGCTTTAGAAGGCAGGTTCACAGAGAAGTGAAAATAGATTAGACTCCACGAACCGCTGCCAAAATGATCCATGAAACAATGTATCGGCACAGTAATGAGACTTCTAATTAATATAATTCAAACAAAATAGAACATCTGAGGCAGGATTTCAAGATTGCATGTCACATTTTTAATATACAATATACATAAAAATTAAAAAACACTTGAGTGGACCGCAGTTCAAACCAGTACCAATTTATGGCGAGTGCAGAAGTGCAGTGCCTGAATGGTTCACCTGGCTGTTTTCTATACAAAGCTGAGCCTGCATCAACATAGGTCATTTGTTATTCATTTAAACTACATACACAATAATTCACTTAATCCCAAGAGGGCAGGACAATATTGTTTATTCAACAGATGTTATTGCTATGTCAAGAGTCGCTACTTTGCTTATGGCTTAATCACATGCTTTATCCCCCAGTTCATGGACAGTTACTTGTGTTTCAGGTCCTTAAAAACAGAATCCGTCTGCCCTACAGTCCAACAATCGTCACCCAATTTGCACAACCTTTTAAAAGATATCTTTTCATGCTTTTAACAAAAATTGAAGGGCTGAACACTATGACTCAGTGTGTAACGAACCTCTGTTTAGTGCAGTCAGTCTTTACATAGCATTTAGCTAAGAGAATGAAACCATATTGAAACAGTTTTTCTTACTTCGCGGAGTCGGAGGACCTGCCTATAATGTTATTTAATCTAATTTTATCAGTGAAGGTCACGCAGCTAAAACACACTCTACACAGACCCAGGGTTTTCTTGTAATGAATGACAGAAAAAGCCACAAACATTTCCATTTTTATTTACTCGGTGAGACCGACAAACGCGACCCCTTTTTGAACATTACTAAGAGAACAGGGTTTTAATAGCAAAAAGGGATTAGTTTAGGGCTAAGCAAATGCATATTATTATTATATTCTAACATTAACACCAAACACTCCTCGCACTCTCCGCTTCACTTCTGCTTACACAGGGAGCTTTAGTAGACCGGTTCAAGGATAAGTGAAAAGAGATGAGACTCCACAAACCGCTACCAAAATGATCTGTGAAACAATGTAACAACACAGTAACATCGAACTCTCCTCTCACTCTCCACGTGTTTTTAATAGTTGAAAAATGTGATGTCTATGTCAGAGCATAGATAGTAAATGTTTGGTGCTGTGTCCAGGAGAAATACCATTGGTGACCCATATATCAGGCCTCATTCTGGAAGAAATGCTGCTGATGATTAATCTGCTATTTCGTCATCCCTCTGCGGGGTCGTCAAGGGGTGCTGGTGGTATCCTGTGATATTATCGGTGTTATAGCATTGCTGCTCTCAGTATCACTGATTGGTATTTTTTACCATTGGTAGTTTTTGCACTTTCGTGATCTAAGTACATTTAAGGGGCAGAGAGATAAAACCCCCTATAGTAAAAGCACGTCCCCTTCGTTAGAGTGTTTTGTAACAACACATAACGGGCAATACATATTGTGGCAGCTGCTCACCGGCGTGCACTTTACTGTCCTGCCTGACACTGGAGGTGTGGACGGAAGTTCCATAAGCAACTCTACAGTTCTATCCTTTATGTAACTTTCCATGTATTACTTTTTGTGCCCGATACTATGTTGGCGAGCACCCAAACCCACGGCTGTCCAATGTATAGTGGTTCTCTAGATCTTGTTATTTCCAATCTTTTGCAATATTAACTATTCAAGCACACATTCAGAGGACCTGCAAATTAAGAAACTGCGAGAAGGTACTTTTGTTATTCCATTTTAATTTGTTGTAACTACAACTATGTTGGTGCATGGGCCTACTTTTTCATATTGTGCAAACGTGCAACCTATATTTTCGATATGTTTTCAGGCAAGTACAGCAAGGTGGTTTGCTGCTGCACCGTTTAGATTTTAGTACAAACTCTTGCAGTGGATTTCATTGTAGATATACACATTTGTGAGATTACTTTGTTACAATCAGATGTCCCAGCATTAACTGAATAACAGTATATGGAGTCATTTGTAAGCAATATAATGCAATATAATTTTAGAGTACCAAAAGGCATTTTATGCGAATATTTCTTACTCAACAAGGCTTAAGGAGAATGTGCTCTCTAGCTGCCTCTACCAATGAGTGAAGCAAATTAGACCATAGATCACTAATGCAACAAACCACTGGCATAAATACTCTTCATAATCATTATTCACGTCGTTCTATGAAGAGTGAAGAGACTGCAGTGTCAAGATCGAGAGATTAAATGATATTTTTGTAGCATGCTCACCTTTAAATAGGTATCTATGGAGCGATCAGGTGGATGGAGTAATCTAGGGTTGGGGTGGGAGGAGAGTGCGGAAGAGAAGAATATAGTAGATGCAAACAGTCAAATAGAGGAGAAAAAAGTGCAAGTGCTCTGTTGGAATTATTGCGGGCTAGAGGGTGATTTGACGGAAGAGATGAAGCAATGTTGGTAGGCAGAAGGATCAGTATCCCTAAGGTCACAGCAATGGAACGTAGGAGTACACCAGGAACAGCCTAAGGTTGAAAAGGACGACATCAGAAAGGGACTGGGGGAGTGCAGAGACAGAGTGGGAACCAGTGTTAAAAGGGAAAATAAGATTGCAAGAAGAGCCAGATCTGTGGAGAGGAGGATAAAGAACCCGAGAGATCAGGTAGGCAGTTCAGTTGAAGATTTTGATCCTCAAGAAGACAGACATGCTGGAGTACAGGAGAAATAGAGCTCAGAAGGTGGTCTGAGCCATCACAGGAGGAGCCACTGGTCTGGGGTGCGGGTGTATTCAACCGTGGGAAACACAACAGATTAGAAAAAAAGAAATAAAATAATGTCAAAACAATACAGACTTCATGGGCTTAAGCTCCTACATCACTCGCGGCTATCAATCCTCTAGATTAACAAAGATTTATAGTGAATTAATTGACAGATGTTGATATAATTGTGGGGTAAAAGCACATATTGGCATGTTTGGTGAGATTGTGTGAAGACCAGGGCCTATTGGGCAGTGGTCCTTTCATGGATAAAAGCATGTGTGCGTGTCGAGAGCGCTTTACATCCGCTGATAGCTTTGTTTGGCCTCCTGCCAGAGGAAGAGTGCCCCCCGGCACTTTCCTCCCGTGGTTTATCAAATGTTGGTGACAGCTAGAACATGTCCTGTTAACGTTTAGAAAAAGGAACACTGCCCAACAAAGAGAGAATGGCTGCGTATAGTCGGTGAGTTGTATCAGATGAAAAAGCTTTTTTGTTTGTTACATAAATTGTCTAGGAATACTGAGTAGGAATGGTTCCTCTTTTGGGCGAATAGGAATTGAATATTTATTTCTCAGTAAGTTATAACTCTGGATATTGCTACCCTGTGTACTCACCCTGGACTGAGTAGGCCTTGTAAGGGGGGTGGGGGGTGGGTAAAGAAAAGAGAACCAAAGTGGAAATGGGGAAAAGACAAACGTGGCGTGATGTATTTACAAGGTTTAAACAGGGGTGTCGTTGATATTTGCTCTTATCTTTATTTAGACTAGATTCAAAACATCCTATGTGAGATTGAAGGGTGTGGGAGGGAGGGGAGTTTATAAAGAGGGTTTCTATTGATATCAGTGCAATGATCGTGCAACCTCTAGTCATTGAACATTGCTTGTATGGTGGCTGAGGTGCTAGTTGCTTACAGATTTCTGTAATGGGGGTTGTTGATGTATTATGCACGAAACCATGTGTCTGTCTGTTATGATGATTCCTTTCTTAAAAGCAATGAAAGTAAGGTTTGGAAAAAAAATAATGCTCAAAAGCATCAACGTGAAGAGTTGTGAGAGCGAAGAAAACGGGAGCCTGGGAGTAGATGGCCAGAGAGGCCGACATCTCATCCAGAACCACGTGGGCGAAGGGAGTGAGAAAAGATGGTGTAGGAGTACGTTTGAGCATCAATACTAGAGTTAAAAGAAAGTATACAGGTGTTTGTGATGCACAGAAACTGTAAATTGGAGCAGTGAAAAAGGGCAAAATAAGTTTCTTTATTTTAAGTGAGCTGACTTTCATGTATGTTTGGAGCAAAGCAGTGGACATACATGGGTTCATTAGCTTACACGTGCACCATGAGAACTGCGAGAGGTGTATTTCAAATGTGGTTGAGCCTCTATGACCGTGGGGCGCGTGGGGCACATTGGGAACGCACTCTTCATCCCTGTGAAAAGATCGGCATCCCCCAATCGGCAAGCTTGCGAACTTTTTGCTCGTGGCTCGCGTGAGCCCTCCTCATGTCGTCCTGTTAGCAATATGTATTAAAATTGTAGGCTTTTTAGCATTGGTTCCCTTAACAGATAACTGCGAACATGTTCTATTTAAAGAAGCCATTAGCCTGCAACAACATAGAATGTCCTTTTTAGGATTCGGCTGTTGACACGTGCTCTGGAAGAAGGCATAGTGTGTTATATTAGCCTAGGAGCAGCTCCGTGAAGTAAAGTAAAACCCCGGCAGGAGTTCATTTTTAACTCTGAGTCAATGGCCTGCTGTAATACTATATTAGTTGTACATGAATAAAAATGTGCCTCTTGTCAATGGGACAGAGAGAGCGAGAGGAGACTTGGATGGTCGTTTGTAACCCGTGCTGGGCATGCTGCAGCGGAATAAACCTGTCTCTGATTTGTAAAACAACATTCTGTTCTGGTGTTTCATTCAGCCTTAGTTATTTTATGAACACAGGCGTGAATACCGGAAGTATTCTCTCTCAATCCAATTAATGAAAGCAGATACATCAACTTGCAATGGGCCTCCAAAAGAGGCTGGAACCGCATTCCGGATCTATAGGGATCCAGATAAACCTTAGGGGGCACCGAACAGTGCCATAATCTACCAGGGCCACACCAGATGGGCAGATTTGTGCCAAGCTCCCAGTAGGAAAATATAAGCTTGTCACCTAACGACTTTAAAAAGTGCAGAAAAAGAATTACACTGACAGAGGAGAAGTGGGCATGACTAATAGGAAACAGCATACGTGTTGAGTTCCATTGCTTAGAGGGGGCACATATTGGTGTTTGTTTTGCCTTCTACATGGGTAGCATAGGCGTCCTTCCAACAGACTCCGCTAAGGAGACCTAGATGGGGAGTAGACCTGGTACAAGATTGCCCTGAAAATTTCGACAGCTACATTTTGAAATGTGTATTGGATCACTTGGTCAGCTGCTAAAAATGGTTGTGTTAGTGGCCAACCACTGGGTACACTGGCCACATCGGATCAGTACTCCCGAACACATGCGTTAAAATACTACCGTAATCTTGAAATCTTCCTGAGACTTTAAATGGTCTGATTTTGAAATTTAGAGCAATTACTTGCACACTATAACTGCTGCTACCGCTTTCACAATCGTGCCGGTTTCAGGCTCCTCTCCAAGCTACAGCGGTGCAGCCGCATCTGCCTGGCCAGTGAGGCGGAAATGACTGCCAAATCGGTGCACGGACTCAACTGTGCAACTTCTTTGACTCAAAGGGGCGATTAATATGCGGTGGGGGGTGGCGTCCCCATGAAGTCATAGACTTCCAGGAACTGGGATTATCTGAGGATGCATAAGTGGGAGTGTTTTACTCCATATTTTAAAAGTTGGGAGTAAAATGTTTTTTTCCAGAGTAAAAAAGTAAATATCGTTCCTGATGGGACTATTTAGTAGGCAAAGACATGTTTTAACTATGAAACAAAAATTGCAAAATGTGCCCCAAGTTATTCATACACATTAAAATATCAATGTCAACCTCTCCAGATCAGACAGTAATGATAGTGTTTCTTGGTCCAAACATATCCATGAAGCGATATGGATGAATTCAGGGGGACATACTCTAATAATATGTCAATTTCCTATGTATTGTTGGGAGTATCTTTACTGCTTATTTTTATTTTTTGGGAGCATTAGCCTATTTTTAGGGAGTAAAGGTGGCTGTTGCACCCCTTATCTGTAAGGCTAATTACAAAGGAACTGTTAAAACTAATGCAGCATTTTATCCTGAAATTATTTTCCTTGAATATTTATTATTTTGGTGAGGAGGGGTTTTGAGGTTGATGCTCTGCTTCTTCTGAGCCATCCACTGATATTACAGTGGTGGAGGCTATTACTTCTAGCCCATCTGCTCTGGCATCCAACATTTCAGGTTCTGGGCATGTGCCGCTTAACTGTGTAGGACGTGGCCGCCCACGTCCTGTGCTAGCGCGAGCTAATGTACAGGGCATAGATGGCCACATGCTCGTGGCACCCGCAATGTATGATTGTATGCGTCTCTTCCTCCCCAACAAAAATACTTTCCTCTTTGCAGGCAGGAAAGTCACCTTTAGCCAAAGGAAGCCCCCGCTTATTCCAAAAAAGGCAAGCTCCTGGGTCTGCCAAGACCCATGAAATGGCAGCAGTTACTCAGAGTGGCAAGAGTTGGGGGGCACAGACTGGCTTTAAGGTGTCTGTGCAATTGGCATCGCCTACAACCAGCGGAGGTAAAACCCCCACTATGTCAGTAGCGCCTTGTGGATGCCCTCATCATTGGGTAATCTTGATTGGAGTAATTTTTGGCGTCCTTATAGCTGGCCTCTATTTTATATCAAAGTACAATTGTATTTCTATTGCAGCAAATGCTCCCAAGTGGCTCCCGGTTGCATCAATCAAAAGGGAGGTTTTCCGCAGAGTTCATCCATGTAGTGGTTTACAAAGTGGCTCCCAAAGCGCATAATTATACAGAGCAGCCCACACACTTCTGATAATAACTAGCTGTATAGCAGATGCGCATATGGAGAGATCTGAGGGAACTTTCAGATAAAGCCATGAGCCGTTTAACCTTATTTGACATGACATGCAGGAAGTGAGGAGAAGCCAGTGCCACATCCGCCTGTAGAAACAGATGATCGTTCAGAGTTTGATGAACTGTGCAAAGGCCGTCTGATATGTTTTGGCAAAGTATACTTCGATCCATGATACTCAGGCAAAGCAAGAGCTCCCAGCTTGCCCTGCTGAATATTTGGGTGACCATGTGACAACGTACTCTGTCAATTTGTTGACAATGAATGCATTGGTGTTTAGGATGGGCAAGCATTTATTTTCACTGTTCAGCAATCGGGCAAGAACCTACTGTGTTCAGCGTGAAGAAGCTTCGCATATGTGAGTATTTTAGCCGTGAAGGGGTATCTCCAATTCATTTCTTCTCGTTGGTACCTGCGGTGGCTCAGCAGGATTTTCAAACTCTATTGCTCTACGTCTCTTTGGATTGCGGCCTTAGTTACCATGTGAAATGGCGTTTACCAGGGTTATGTGAAATGAGGTCGGAGGTTGCAGCCTCATTCCTGGTCTGTGTTCTGCAGCTTGTTGGGCATCAGTTTGTCCCATTTGCAAACCGCAACACCACTGATTTGCCACATCTAAACACGCCGGCTTTGGCAGCAATGAAAAGGTTGAGGAAGAATGGGGCTCTTAGGGATATGTTTGGGAGGGAAGATGGGAAATATATATGGGGAGCAGTTGCCTTTGCTTTCAGTAATGTGAAACGTGTATGGACTACTGTGTAGGGCTGACGATGGTAGTGTAGGTGCCCTTCTAGCTCCCTGGTTTGGATTCTCCATATTGTGCAGCCCAAGCTCAGAGAAGCACCCATCCTCCAATCGTCCCACAAAATAAACCATGGTGGACCTGTGTGTCAAAGACGAAATCTGTTCAAAGTTAATTTTAAGTCATGGAACAAGATTGAAAAATCATAAACAGATAATCTATGATGTCAATAGCAATTGTTAACTGCTCACATGCTTGACTTGAGGGGGTTTGCCAGTGAAATTGGAGATGCACTCCTGTGCAACATCAAGCCATATTGAGCAGCAGCATGGTGCACAATTGTGCTAGTTTGCCATGGGAAAATGAGTGCAAAGCCATGGAACACCACCAACGTACAAATTTTAGCCTTCCCTAGGGTGCATGTTTGCACGTGTTTTTCTGCCTCCGCCACCTCACACATTTACCAAGCACCTGCTGTAGCTCTTCGCCAACAGATTTGCCCATTGAAATTTGGTAGCCATCTTGCTTCACTAACCTGCCTGAAAGTCACTGCCGGGGCCTTTCACACCCCTAAAAAACAGTGCGGATTATGTAGAAAGCCAATACCAGCCAAATGGCATGACTGAAATGTTGTACATCCCCACACCAATGTCATGCATTCATAGGAAGTAATGGGTGCACATGATGTGGCAGGGGCATACGTGGTAACTTTGCGTTCTGTGTCAATGAGAGGCACTGGCCGCTTCAGACCATACTTTAATAACAAAATGCTTTTTTGCATTGCACAGTATTGGCGCTAAAAAGAAATTGGTGTAACACATGCCTTTTCTTAACCTGGTTGAGACATAGCTGTCCATCTTTTTGTAATCTGGACTGGACTGGCTGCTCTGTTAGGTGAGCAAA
Organism: Ambystoma mexicanum; assembly: GCF_040938575.1. NCBI lineage: Eukaryota > Metazoa > Chordata > Amphibia > Caudata > Ambystomatidae > Ambystoma > Ambystoma mexicanum. Next base: position 923,981,117 of record NC_090930.1, read on the forward strand.
TATCGAGAACAGTGGGTGTTCAGTGAATGAATACATTCTATAAATTCAATGTTTCTGGTATATCGGGATATGCAAAGTCTTCCAGCCCAGACCTACAATGTAAAACAAATCAGTGAAGTTTAAAAGCAAAAGAAATTGCTGTTAGGCCCAGCACCCTAATCAAGAATGAACTCTTCAATCATTTTAGAATTCGTTTTTTGTTTTCAAAAAAACCTTTAAAGAAAAGTGTTCTCAATATTTACTTGTGAAACATTTTAAAGATTTAATTTTAAAGCAATGCTACCAACAAATTATATTCAAATATATAATTCAAGAAAATTAGTATTTTTGCGAACAATTCTTATTTATATCCAACAATCATCAAAAAAGTGCTTGTACAGGTTGATATCTTTTTCGCTTCCGGAATAGGAACATTTCAGTATACCCTACTTTTGGATTTCCTAATCTTTTCTCGAGGGCCGATCCTGTCTGCATCCCTATGCGAATATATATGGATCTTTTAAATTTGCTATAAAACATCTATTAATTATTCAGATTTAGTACTAATCTCATATGTACTTGAAATTTATTATTTTTAAATTATGTTTATGACCTTGAATCTTTGCACTTGTAACATAATTCTATGCCTTGATGTCTTCACATATACAGAATATTTGCTAAGAAATTGTGTTTTAAAAATAATCTAATTTCTCTTTACATAGTATAATGTACATTCATTATGACACACCCACCTCACTGGATCCCTGTAATTCAAAGAAAGGCAACAATGCCTTTACTTGGATGTGTTCTTTCATCCAATTAAATGGAAAATCTGGTATTAGTAATATCGACATTTTAACTTAATGTCTAGGGTCTATGATCGCCTGACTACCTGTTATTGTGTTAGAAACCTTACTACATTCGAGTGATTTTAGAACATCAAAGAAACCTAATCTCCAACTTTGTGTTGAGTGTTGATAAAACCATCTAGCGTTGTTTCTTGGGGTTTTAAAAGCCAACAAGTTGTCTCACAGTTATTTCACAGCATCTAGGCTGTGCAAACACTTGCTTCTCTCTATGGCAAACTATAGACGCCATCTTGCATGTGTGTGACCCTATTTAGTGCAATTTGTCCTCTGCAATTAGAAATGATGCGTCAACATATTCTAAGACATATTGTGATTTACTGAGTCCATGGTTCTATAGGTAGAATTTCAAACTTGCTATGATTTCGAGGTATAACACAATGTTCTGAAAACTGAAATAAATACTAGTAAAGTTTAGATTACTATCACAAACATTTCATCCTCTAATGTGATAATATATGAGTGAATGCATCTAGCTAAAACGTAATGCCATCTATATTGATACATTTAATTCCGTAATCCCTCCATAATGAAAAGAATGTGATCAATAATTTTATTTGATGTATTGTGCAATTGTATTTTGGATGCGTTTGATGTACTATTTTATCCAAATAAACATATGGACTGAAAAGAATGTAAACTTAGATGGTGTTCTTTATGAGTCATAATTAGTTTCCTACTTAATATATAGATAACTTGACAAGTCCCACTACGTGTTCATTTTGTAGGGACAAAGTATATTACATTTTTTTTAATCCAAAATGATTCCCTTCTAGCTAGTCTTGCATTTATATCGCCTCCACAAACTGGTAATTCAACCTTTTCCAACATAACCATTCTCATCTATGAGATAGCGTGCACTTTTTATAAAAAATGTGCCACTAATGCCAACTTCTTATTTATTGTTCTTAAGATTGGATTTATATTCAACCCATCCAAGTTTGACTTTGCGTGATGTTAGTCCAACTTAGTATAAGCCACATGTGCATTTCATGCCGTATATGACATTTTTAGAGTGACATGAGTATTGTGGTTTAATTTAAACCGATTGCCGCTTGTGGGATGTAGTATGAAATTCCCTGTGACGATATTGTTGCAGTGTTGGCAATTATTACAGGGCCAGGTGCAGTCATAGTCTGTTTTAGGTTTTATTGTCTGTGGATGCAAAGCTTTGACCAATTTCTTTTGTAGTGATGAACATGTTCTGTATGCAAACGTAGGCAACTGCTTTAAAATGTTGCTGAGAACTAAGTGATGTTACATGTTTGTCCAGTTTTCCAAGATACATTTCTTGATTTTATAACTGTTTGGAAAAAGTATTTACATAAACTAGGTTCAGAATCTGTTTGGGGTCTTTTTCTTTCAGTAAATCCTCACAAGAATGAGAAGTAGCTTTTTGTGATGCAGCTAACACTGTCCGTGTTGTATTGTCTTTGTATGTTGTTTCCGTGTTAACTCGTATTCGGTAATTATTCGTTTATATCTCGTGAATTGACTATACGTATGCCCTAAATTAAAGAAGATGGATGGAAACTCGAAGCTATTAATATGTTATTCCTATCAGTCGCTTTTGTGTAGACTGAAGAATGTCGTTCTAAATTCTCTATGTAAATTTCAGTTTCCAAAAATGGATTTTATTTGAATTTAGCTCATAGGTAAAATGGATTCTTGAGTGTCTAGTATTCATGAATTAAAACAATTCCTCAATTCCTTAAACTCCTTGACTGACCCATCCCAGATATCAAAGCTGGAGTTTATCGTTTATAGAATTTAGTATTTTTCTTCCAGGGATTGTTATTGAAGATGTTATTAGTTGGCCAATAAAGCATAATGTATGTCATTTAAAATCAGCTTTAATAATGGGAAGGTTTGTGTCCTCACATTATTGAAATTGATTTGAAATAACCTTCAAATTTCGGGGTCAGTGAATTTTAAACATTTTAGGCACATGCATGGGAAGGAGCATGGCAGCAACTTATGTGACTAGAACAATAGTACGATGCTACAACGATGCTACAAAAATAAAAGAATGTCCAATCAAAGTTCTATAAAAAATAGGATCCTTTAATAAACTAACAAAAACGCAGACCACTAAGAAAAGCTGTACTGGCCCACCCATATACATATTTACAACATGGCCGACTAAGCCCAGGCCTAGGGTGGCAGATTGTCAAAGGAGCAGCATTGTATTGCAGTTTATTTTTCAATTTACTGGTTGACATTTTTGATTTTTGTTTCTCAGAGTCTGGATGATCCACAATACTGTGAGTCATTTTAAGCTGTTAGCAGTAGCTCCACTCTGACAGCTAAAGTCTTTGATGGGCCAGCTTGTGTATATGCTTGATATTTGCAAAAGCTTTATTGTTACGGTGACTTTAGTTTTTTTTAAAAAGAAAAGAAAAAAAAGGAAACGCGTACCAAACCCAGTGTGCTTTAGGTATTTTGTGATTCAGTCATACAACTGCCACAGGCACATGTGACAGATATAAAGCTCTTTGGCCATTCTTATCTTCCCAAAATGCTCTTTAATATGCAAAACAGCCAAAACCTCATTGGTTTTATTGGTGCAGCGTCACATTATGTTTGGAGTTCTTTCTAATCAATACACATATACACAAAGGTTAAAAAGATGCATAATTGTATAATATTAAACACATGCCTATGCTCAAGTCAAGCACAGTGTTCCCACAGATGGAACTAAAATTATGTTCAGAAGAAAGCACTATAATTTCCCTCCCTGGCCCCACATTTCAGAGGTCTGTGGCCACCCAAAAGGTGCAAGCATGAAATAGATCATAGAGAAGTTAAGTAGCGAAGAGTAAATCTGAATGCACAAGTGCATCAAGAAACCTGTGAAAGGATACCCAAAGCAATAGAATGGTGAGACGAAAAACTGTTTGCCAAAGATGCACACTGTTTCACAGCTGTAAAGGTATCCCGTAAAAATATCCATTCAGTCATCCTTCCAGAAGCTGCTCAGTGCTAAGCAGGCAAATGGCATCTTGTGTGTCTTTGACATACTGTTGCACGCTCAGAACTACCAGGAGAATCAACTGCAGAGTATGTCACACAATGCATAACTACAATGCATAACTATGATGATTATAAATAATCTTTACATTAATTATTTTTTTAAATACAAGGTAGGACTTTTACTGTGAAACAGTCCTTGAAACGACAGCAGGACATCTATATCTATACCCACACGTCTCAAAATGTTCCTATGTATTGGACAGTCCAACCAACTCTACCGAGTTAACAAACATTTAAAATGATCTTAAAGGCAAGCTGGCAAGGCCAATAGCCTAAACCACACCCACAAAAGTGATATTGTGCTGCGACGCCCAAACAATTGCTCAATTTTACTCTTGGAGTGCTGGGTATTTTGAACAATTGCACAAACAGCAATGACGTAAATAATATGTACCACTTCATTTGTTATAAAAGGTGCCTGCATTGTGCTGCTACGAGGGATGCTGTTGCTTCCCGCATGTGAATGTTCAGGGTCGGGCTTATCCATTACTCCACTGTGAGAATGCACAGCCAAAGATCCCAAGAACCTTCTCCAAACGTCTTTACTCTACTGAGGTGTTTATACGCAGGCAGAGCTTACACATTTTACTTGTGATTTTGCCATGGTCTAATGGCGTTCCAGCCCAAGGGATTGGAGGTACATCAGCTGCAGCAGGTAACTTCCCTTATTTCCATTTTGCCCCTGCTAACACCAGAGCTTTAACCATGAGATGGTGGTTGAGTTCTTTTTATTCAACATTTTTATAAGATTTGCCTGTACCACTGGCATATATTTGATATCTAAACTTTACCATTTGACAAGACCCGACGAAGGAATTAAGTTATGTTCCATTAATAGTACAGACCAGTCTAGATGCTTCTCATAGCGACAGGATGCAATTTGTGAGAGAAACCAGATATTAGCATTGCAACAAAAATTCCTTATTCCAACCTTCTCTCACTTGTGTCCAATTGGCAGACAGTGGATAGACCGAAAGTAGAGAATTAGCCGTTACATTTACCCCTAGTGCACTCAACTGTAGAACACTCTGCCTTCTTCAAATCTTGGGCAGCAGAGATCTGAAAACACTTTCAACTCACATAACGTAGAAGAGGATAGGCTTGGATTGAGAGTGGAAGCATTAACTTTCTAACTTTCAAATTCCTGAAACCTTAAAAACATCCTTATAATGTTCTGTAGCCTACATGAGGAACACATTGAGGGAGATGGGGGGAGTAGTTTGGACAACGTGGACAGAGTTTGTTAAAGGTGCAGAATCTAGTGAGCGGCAGAGGTGGAGTAAAGTTGGTGGGGATGCATGCATTTATTTGGGCCTAGGGCAGCAGAAAGCATAAATACACCACTGGGCCCACCCATGTAAGGGAAACCACAGACTTTAAAATAAGGGAGCACTTTGGGGTTGTAAACCAGGGAGTTGAGGCAATGATTTCAGCAGCAAAATATCCTAGTATATCTAGGTGGCTTTTATAAAGGTATAGAAGGGGGCTTAACAAGCACAATGTTCCTTTAAGATGAACCAGGGGGACAGGGCCTCTTAAAAATAATCTGTATCTTGTATCTGTATCTTGCATCTGTATCTGTATCTTGTCTTTAGGGCTAAAGAGCATAAAGCCAGGCTCCTAGGTGCTTTTCTGCAGTTGAGCCAGTGTCTAGACTGTCGAGCCCTGCTGTTCCAATGGCGAGATGACCTTGAGGCGACTTCAAGACGGGGCTCACATTGGATTGAGTCAGCAATGGAGAAGATGGGGGGTTGCCCTTATTTTTAAATCAAACCTTGACATATGGGAGGTTAACTGTCAAGTTATTGCTGGGACCGAGCCTAAACTTGTCAAAATAGGTGTTAATGTAGAAACCACCATTAACCTTTTATTGTTATATAGGTGCCCGACTGCTGGAGCTGATTTATTGACACTCCTCCCAAATATTTTATTACCGCTTCTCAAACCCCAGACCAGGTTTTTGGTCTTGGGTGATTTTAATATTTGTTTGGGACATGAGTTGGATATAATGGCTAATGGTTTGGAAGTCTCATTGAATAATCGCAGATTTGAGCAGAAGGTTAGAGAACTCACTCATTGTAATGGGCATACTCTTGAATGGGTGGTTACATATAATATTTTAACTAAGGATCATCAAGTCCTTTCTTGCCCTTGGTCTGACCATTTCTTTGTTCACTTTACGATTACCAGTGAACTCCCCTTAAAACTGAAAGGATCTCGTAATCAAGCAATAGAATCTTACATCAGAGCAGATTGAACCTCTGCTCACTTCAGCCATTTTAGATCCCTCAAAATTGGATTCAGTTGAGGAAATGTCTAACCTCCTTTCACATTCTTTTGGGGACATTACTAAGACCCTTACACCTTTAAAAAAGAAACATTTTAAGGAGACACGAAACAACAACTTGTGGTTCACGCCTGAATTAAAAAAAATGTAAAGCTTCCAAATTAAGACACTTTTATGCCTGAAAGTCTAGTCAGAATTTACAGAATCTAGAAGCATTTAAAGAGGTGGCTAAAAAGTATAAATTAGCAGTAATTGATGCTAAGAAAAATACACTTAATAGCAGGATTCAGAACTCCCAGTCGGAAGTTAAGGTATTTTTTAAGATCTTAAGAGAGCAGGAAACTCTCCCTATACAGAATACTGGCCTTCTGCAGAGGGATGATGCATGGTGCTCATCTATTCAGGAACCTATGCTAGGCAAACTTGATAAAATGAAGAAAGATAATGCCAAAAGAAATCCAGAACAAAATGAGCACTGAGAAGCTTGTGATGTAGCGGCACCTGTAGGTAATTCTCTAATACATCAATTTAGGTTTTTGACCATATCCGTATCAGAATTAGCTAGCATTATTGATCATCTTAAATCAACTAAATGCAAGGGCGACCCATGGTCAGCTATGATCATTAAATCCTGTTCACCTATTTTGATCGATTCCCTTTGTAAATTTGCGAATGCCTCCTTCTCAGAAAATGTGGTGCCACTGGGTTTAAAAAAGGCCTAGATAACACCTACTAAAAAAAACCAGGATTGGACCCATCACCAATACGCCTTTTCTGTTAAAGATCATGGACCCTGTGGCCTATACTCAAATCTCTGCCCATTTAAACAAATACCCAATTCTCAATAAACATCAATCCAGTTTCAGACAAGGCTACGGAACCGAAACAGCGTTATTGGAGTTGAAATCCAGGCTCCTTGATGGTATGGATAATGGAAAGCCCTCTCTCCTCATGTTGCTGGATTTATCTGCAGCCTTCGACCTGGTGGATCATTCCATCTTGGTCACCAGGTTGAGGGATGTTGCACATTTTTCGGATGAAGCAGCTTTATGGATATCAATGTTTCTAAGCAATAGAGAATGCTGAGTATATTCTGGAGAGGCAGAACCACCTCCTGTTATTCTGGAATTATGCGTCCCCAGGGTGCTTGTGTCTCTCCTTCCCATTACAATATTTTCATGGCCCCCTTCTTTTGCTCGTCTGGATCAGAATGGTGTGGCATTTACAAACTACGTTGATGACACACAATGTGTCATCCCTCTGACTGGTTCACATGAAGATGACATTCGTAATAGTGTGCAATCTTATCCAAAACTGGATGCTGCAGAATGGTCTTGCACTTAATAAAGATAACACTGAACTCATGGTGGTTGGCACTCCAAACATGGTAAAAAAAAAAACTAGGATCTTCCTATGACTATTTTTTCATTGTGGGTACTAAAATTGTTACAAAAAAGAAAGTTAGGTTGCTAGGTACTGTTCTTGATCAGCACTTGAATATGAAGGCGCATGTTAGCAGTTTGGTTTCGTCCTCTGCTTATTATATTAAATTGTTAGTCCATCTCCGCCCATATATCTCCCAGACTAATGCCGAAACTATTGCCGGGGCCATAGTAGGATCGAAAATTGATTACTGCTACAGTCTTTTGTATGGCATCGCAAAGTCAGAAGGTAACCGCCTACACGTCATCCAAAATAGTGCGCTCAGAATAGTAAGAGGCCTTGCCTAGAGAGATCACGTCTCTAAGGCCCGACAGAGTCTGCACTGGCTCCCAGTGGAAGCTAGACTAGTGTACTAGTGTATTTCCTATTGCTGATCACACATCAATGTCATGTGGGAATGATGCTGTCTTACCTACAGGATCTTCTCATAACACAGACTCCTCAGATCGAATAATTCAGATCAGCTGGTGTCCCCTAGATGTAACACTAATAAATCCATGAAAGGAGCTTTTGTGAATGCGGCACCAAGGGCTTGGAATGCCCTTCTGCTGGACCTTAGCGAACTAAAGTCTACTGAGGTTTTTAGAAAAAAAAATAAAACTCTGCTATTCTCCTAAATATTCTCTTAATCCAGACGTTTTACATTAGGTTTCTTGTTTGTTCAATGCTCTTCCTGTTTGTTAATCTGTTTTATTCATGTGTGCCCTTAAGTCTACGGGTCCTTGTTTGCGCATTATAAATGAATTAAAGTAAAGTAAAGAAAGATTGGTTCAATTGGTTTCAACAGGTCAAGTCGATGCTTCTGTTGGGTTTGAGTTGACAGTCTGTATGCAGTGAGTCAGGATCTTACATGGAGTTGAGCTGGTGGTTGAATTGTGATTAGCGATGTGCTATAATGGGTTCATTCAGCGTTTAGAAGACTCGAAGAGCAGGTAAGCTGATCAGGGCACTGAGGTGCCAAAAGCAGCACTGCAGGTACTGTAGTGCTGCAAAGTGAGTAGAGGGTGGGTGAGCAATCTCAAAAGTGTATTGAAACAGTAAACAGGGTTTCTGAGCCACTTCAGGTATTCCTGAAAAGGTTTGTCTGATACCTGCTGGGGTCATTTATCTCCGGTGAGCAGGATCCTGGTTCCAGCATACAGGCAGCAGAAATGCCTGGTTCCACAGCAGTTTATCTAAAAATATGTCCTCAAATGCATAGGGAGAAGAGCGTTCCTCTTCCTTGGAGCCTTCTGTCTTCACCTCTATGGTAGACGACTTTGGAATTAACTTCATCCCTAACAGATTTCCAGGTGAATCCTTCCTGTCTTGAAGTCCAAAGATAAATCAACTAAGGGGATGGTTCCCCTGCCTTACATAGGCAAATTGATACAGCGGAGTAGTCCAGAGCATGTTGTTAGGGGTACAATCCTGGCTGCTCTAACACATGTTTTTTGCATGCTGATGCTGTATCTGGAGTGCCTTGTCTTCAGGAATTCGAGAGTAGGTGGGAAGTTTGGGGAGAATTTTCTAAATCCAAGATTGAGAGACTCCTCTGTGGTTTGAAACTCCCTCCAACACCGCCTGCTTCCTCTGTGTGCCTGCATCAACATGTCTCCAGGACTCTGCACCGGACGTGAGAACTAGCTATTGTACTGAGAGGGCTGGCTTTGAAGCTCCAGTCCCCAGCCTGCCCCAGGGAGACTTCCTCTAATGGAAAGGAGAGTCCCACCCCTAGGAGCATTAAAGGGGGGGGCTTTTTAGAAAACAATTCAGATGGTGCTTGGGTAAAACTCTGCCCCAGCAAGTTGAATTCATACCCAACCCTGTCATGCAAAGGTCACTACCCACCAGGTTGACAATTTAATGAGACAATAAAGTCCTGTGGCTTTATAACTGTGTAATCATGGGAGCCAACATATCAAACCATGTTTGGCTTATCTTTAGAAATAACTGCCCACCAGGTGTCAGTTATTACTTTGGGGAATGGGTGCCAGTGACTGCAAAGGCAACCTCACCGCCTGCTGAAACTTTTAGTTCCAGCAGGACTGCATTCAGGAATGTGCTTGTGACCTTTTGCCTGCCCCATTGCCACTGGATGGAAATTGCTGGGGTTTGTCAGAAGACTGTCCCCAGCAGGGTCATATGGATAGACTATGATTCTTGGCTTGGAGAATATATGGAGGCGAGTCTGATTAGCAGATGTCACCTTTAGAGTCAAAATTACCTGTGCCAGCTGTCATTATTCAATGAAAATAAAAATGCGTAGGCTGTTACTGCTCTCACCGGTGGCATTCGGTCACATATATATCCACCCTACCTTAAAGGGCATAGTGACCTATACTGCCTGGTGGAGGTCATCATTATTACTGCTTATATTAGTTAACATTTCTTGGTTACCTAATGTGGGTAATCATTTTCTATACTACCTAGTGAGGATCATTGTTACCCATATTATATGATTAGTTATTAATGGGTCAATTTAAATGCACCATTTATAATTGATTTATCTTCTCCCATATTCCCCCAGTTACATTTTTATTAACCCTACCTAGCACTAACCAATGTTCTTAGTCCATGTGTTTTCCAATGCACCAATTACTAAAGCCAACCGTTCCCTAAATTCCTCTTGGGAGAGCCACAATCACATCTATATATTCAAAAAGCTCTGGCCACTATTACTGTTGGTCAGAGGGTTGTATACTAATTGACCTCGGGAGAATTGACCTACTTTAGAAGATCAATTAGGACATATATGCGGGGGAACCCCCCCGCAACCCACCACCCAATTAGGAATCCCCTGCAACTCCCCACCCAATCCCCTTACATTATTTATAATCCAAAACCAACCCAATACATATATAAAATAACTAAAATAATATAAAGGTCAATTGTGCAGAAGGTCAATTAGGACCACTATAATTAGGTCAATTGTGCAAAAGGTCAATTGTAAAAGGTCAATTTGGGTAATACTGGTCAGAGCACTTGACAGCCAGTCACTTTCTGGAGGGGGAAAAGACAGACAGACGTGGAGTTAAGTTTGATAACTTTATGAATAGATAAGGAACGGAGGGAGAGCGACAAAACTAAATAATAGAAAGCAACTCCATGATAATCCTCTTAATGTTTCTCACTAACACCCAAAACAAAAGAATTTTCTGAAGGTGGATAGTTAAGCAAATTTTTCGTTTTAAATTTAAATCAAATCGTCCCCTCTCGCCCTTTGGATGCTCCTTACCGACCTTCAGATGGTTCCTTAGTTTCTGCAGGCCCCCGGCACTCACAGGGTTGAAGTCCCTGTTAAGACTTCTACACATAAGAGGAGGCGGAGATAGCACACATCGGCGTGCAGAGCAATGTGTGTAAACACACAGCTCAGTTACAACCAACGACGTGCCTCACATCCTTCGTCGCCCCTTGTGGAGGGGAAAAAGACAGCCAGACGAGGAGTTAAGCTTGATAACTTTATTAATAGGTAAGGAGCAGAGAGAGAGAGAGCGCGCAGGCAGGGCGGCAGAACGGGTGCCCCTCTCTCATCCAACCGTCATCCCTAGAACGTTTGGTGACTCGCGCCGGTCAGGCGGAGTAAGACCAGTGTGAGCCAGGATGTGGCACACTTGCACTTCATTTCCCAAATATTTGAAAACCCAAACACTGCCTGTGAAGTGATATTTAAATCCTATTAAGTTCTAGTAAATATTACAAGCCCAGTATGCTTTTAAAAGCGCTATTTCCCATATGTACTGTATGCAGCGTGAAAGCTTCCTGCAATACTGGATATGCATATAATGGGAATAGTTCCGCAGGGCGTTTTGCCTTCAATCAATTCACAGGCCTGGCCTTCATTGACCCTATGGGTACATTTTGATTGGTTGCAGGGCATGGGAAAGCATTCAGTAGTTACGTGTTTAGTCACTAACTTATCCTCAACTAACCCTTCTCAGACGGTATTGTGGCAGACAGTACATATTTGCTTTTTACGGATGTTTATCCACGTTTTGAGCAGCTGAAGACCAAGCAGTGTGTTGAAGCAATCGTAATCTTGTTGAAGGAACTAGCTATGGCACTCTCCATCTATGCTGTGGGGTTATGGCTAGATAAGCGCTTTTTGTGTCAAAACAAGCATTAACACGCCAGGATTCTGTTGATTGCAGCGCCCCGGTTCTCTGAAAGCAAAACAGTAAGATGAAATGTTGGCAGTTTTCTAAGTTAATTAACATAAAGCAGTAAAGCGTTACGCAAAGCACTGGAACGGATAGTGTGTCCCACCGCCACAAGTCTAATTACTTTCAAACCCTGCACTGCTGTCTGCGGGCCCACCCTGGTAGAAATAGTATTGGCAGAGCAGACTTTTCCAAAGATTTGCAATGACTCAGCAAGTGCACCGCAGCCTGGGACAAATGAAACCACACATATGCAAGTCGTAGTAAAGCGATTTCTCTCCTTTTTTTTTAATTGTAACATGGTTTTCAAAAAGGTGACATATTTTAGCCATCACTGGAAGTTAACCACCTGAAAACCAGAAGAGCAGAGCATGGTGGGCATGCAAAGTATTCCAAATGCAAGCCTTTGAATCTAGAAAACTGTCTTTTTATTACATGGCAGAGCTATTTTATACATAGCTCCTTCAACTCTATACAGGCAGTTCTGAAAGTTGCAGACCACTGCATATTGGTTTCACCCATACTGGGGATCATAATTGCGGTATAGTCTGACAAGCATGTGGTTGGAGTATTGGGACATGTGTACAAAACACCAGAAAAGTTATGTTGGGTTTACGGATGTTGAAAAAAACCCTTTTATCTGAAATGTGAAAGGAGCCAAGACACACATGCCACAATGCTACCCAATAGCCATCACCGGATGTTCACACCCAATCACAGCCACATAAGCAAATCACAGTGGGTGTGTAAATTAGCCCAAATGCAAGCCTTTACATGGAGAAAATTGTCGTTGTCGTACAAAGCAGTGGTATATCCATAACAGGTACAATTGCATGCAATGCATTTGTCTTCTTCTTTTGTTTGTCAGCCTGAGGGAACATAGTTCATTCATTGTGTCTAAAAAAAACGAACATTCCAGATTTATATAACACATATAGCATAGCACAATGTAATGGTCGGCGTCCAAGTGCCTATGATCTCCACTCACTGTCAATTGTAACGCAGAATCCTAAACTGCATAAAAAGAAAACAAAACTCGTTTAACATGCAGTATGAGAAATATCTCCCAAGAAAACCAGGTTGGGGGTTGCTAAGGCAAGGCCTTCAACTCATTTAAAAAAAGTAATTTAATTTAGATTCTCTATGTGCATTTCACGGTGGTTAGGTAACCCACGGAAAACAGCTCATGCAAGGTGTTAATTCCTATGGGTTCCTAACCTCCCTGCAGCCGTTCCTGCTGGACTGAACTAATACCTCATGTTCTGCAGTGGCACAGGCTGTCATGTCAAATGTCCAGGACGCTTAGGAAGAAGCTGCTGTCGCCATCCGATTGATAACAATGAGGCTTTTTCTTATACGCTCAAATCCAGTAAACCCTTTTACTACCCCTATAGCATTCCCCCTTTTTCTGATATGATTTATGTTATTTATAATGCGCTTAATACCCACAGGTTTCTAAGCGCGGACCCGGGGATCTAACCTGTGGTGCTCCGTCCGTAACGTCTTGCTTCCAAGGCGAGCATGTTGCCCCTGAGCAATACTCCTGAGAGTTATATTCCTGCTCCCTTTACTCGTCCCAGTTGCTCTGCTACCCCTGCACCCTACTTGTAACCCCCAGGCTGTGTCCCCTTTTTCAGCATTATGTTGCTTCTCAGCTAGGTTACACTCTGTAAATCCCATTCATACATATATACAAATAGACATAATTGGTACGGTAGATACAAAGGCCTAAAAACAATCCAAAACTTAGAGCATTTCAGTGGCCATAATAGGAAAACCTTTCATGAAGTAAAGCAGGTCTGTAGTGCACTGCATACATGGCCACTATGTGCTCTTGGCCTGAGACCAAAATGCTGCTTCCCACAGTCCTGGCACAGTTCCTCTGCCGGCAGATCTACCTCTAAAGCAAAGAGTACTGGGGTGGCATCACTATCTCATTTCCCTATCTACCAACTAGCCCCCCATATCCCCTCACCCTTGTGGATCCTGACCACTGTTTTTTTTACATAGCAGGCAGACTAAGCCTAGGACTCCAGGACCAAAATTTGACTCCAGATCGATGAACCTAAAGATTCAGCACATGGTGTCACAAACTTTCTCCTCACTGAGAGAGGTTACTATTAATTCGTCAGCTACCCTTGTTGGCTTTATTGAAATAAAAATGTTATTTGAATGTGCTCCTGCATGTATGTAGTCATTGGAAGGAAACCTAATAGACTGTGCAACTTGAATTTCAGTGTTAATTAAGGAAATGATAAACAGAATATGTAGTATTCATCCCATCAGAAGTAAATGTATCTATATACAGACCAACACATTGTTTAATTACTATTACAAGTATACATGGCTTAAAAGGAACAGTCTCTCTTTTACATGTGACAGTATTTATCACATGCAGAATTGACATTCGAGGGGATTGGGTCCTCCGACGTATTCCATATCTATGACAGTAATCACCACAGCTGTGCTGCTTCGGAAAATCTTCGGCGTCTGCGTCCTGCGTCGATGACGTCGATACGCCGCCCTCGAGGACCTCCTCCGACGGCCGACGTCACTGGATGTTATAAGTAGGACGCACAACGCCCGTAGCCTCAGTTCTGTTTTTTCCGCGAACGTGTTCGCTTCGGAGATCTCGGCGTGCCTCGACTCTTTGGAGTTCCTGTTCTTTCTCGGTTCTTCGAACCTGTTTCGTTTTGTGAAGTCTTTCTTCGTGAAGATGTCTACCTCGTCTTCCACACCGCATCCTGGCTTTAAGAAGTGCGGGGACTGCGGGTCCAAGATGTCGGTTACGGACTCGCACAACGCCTGCTTCTGGTGCCTCGGGGAGGCCCATGACACGGATGACTGCCAGTCGCTCATGTCAAAAGCCTTGCGGGAGCGCAAGAAAAAGTTATCGGTAGGAAAGGTGTCTAAGCCACGGAAGTCGAGGTCTGCGGGGCTTTCAACGGACGATTCGAGAGGCGACTCTGCGTCATTGTCGGAAGTCCAGTGGGTCTCGGTCCCAGAGTCGGTCCCGCCACTCCTCTGCCTCTTCGAGGCGCTCCCGGAAGTGCCGTCATCGGTCGCCTTCCCCGTCCTCTTCCGAGGACTCCACCCGTCGGCGGGTCGCTTACCCCACCAAGCACGCAAAGCCGGAGGAATGGGCTTCCTTTGGGAAGAAAATGTTGGCGATTCTTGAATCGCAGGGCACTGGTCCGTCCGCACCTCTGAGTGGGGTCGGTCGTGATCGGTCGAGAGACACCGCTCGTACGCGCCTTCGGGCTCGGGTGGTCGTTGCGATTCGCGGGAAAGGTCCCGCTCGGACAAGGGGAATCGTTCTCAGCATGCCCGTTCCAGGTCCCGGTCCTCAACGCACTCGAGACCGTGTGAACCTGTGGTGTCTTCAAGGAAGACGTCGACGCCGGTGGCGCCGAGGTCGTCGACGGACTCTTTCGAGGCCCCGCCTTCGAAGAAGTCATCAACGCCATCGCGCCCAGGCTGTCGAGGGACACGCTCGGGGCCCCGGCCTCGAGGACTGTGTCAGCGCCATCGATGCTGTCGGCGCCACGTTCGGCGTCAACGCCGATTCACTCGATGCCTTTTGAGGCTGTTACGACAGGGGTTCCCCGGGGCTCGGTGGAACCTCCTAGAAAGGCTCTGGCAAAGGCCAAGCATGGCTTTGTTCCGCATTCTGTCCCTTCTTTCCGCCAGCTTGAGTTTATTTCGGAGGTGGATGAGGGCTCTGATGATGGCATGGTTCCGGATACGGTACCGGACGAGATTTTCTCGGGCCATAGCCAGATTGAAGACTTGCGGCAATCCCTGCACGATGCTAGTGGGAGAGGTGGAGTTTTGTAGGCCTGAGCCTGGGACTCATGCCGACTCCTCGTACCGGCGCCTTATGTCCAGGGTCACCGAGTACTTGGGTTGGTCTGCTCCCCAAGGGGATTTTCTTCAGGATGACCTTACGGATATCCTCGACCAAGGTCCACCAACTGACCCGGTACTGCTGTTCCATATGGCTCTACAGAGGAGGGTGGCGGCGGCTTGGACTGCTCCGGAGAGTCTCCCGGCAGTGGGCAAGTCTTTGCCGTGGAAATACCGCCCAGCCAGTAGCGACCTCTGCTACTTGACCAAGCACCCCACTCCGGAGAGTTTGGTGGTGCAGGCGGCTACGGCCCCGGCAAAGCAGGCATCGTATCCTACCATCCCTCCTAATAGGGACGACAAGCGTTTTGATGGCTGGGCGAAGAAAGTGTTTTCTTCAGGGGGTATGGCGCTTCAGGCGGCCAACTCCGTATGTGCCTTGTCATGTTTCACGCACACTCTGTGGAACTGTGTTTCCTTAGCGGCTGAAAATAGTCCCGAAGGGGATGAACCGGATGGTTTCCTTGCCATGGTTCAGGATGGTAAGGACGCCATGTGTGAGGCCGTTCAGTCGGGGTTGGACATGGCAGATTGCATCAGCCGGTCCATGGCGGCGAGCACTGTGATACGTAGTTTTGCGTGGTTGCGGAAATCGGTGTTTGCTCCTGATGGGCAGGCCCGGCTCCTCAACATGCCCTTTGACGGGGAACATCTTTTTGGCAGCAAGGCTGACGAGAGCCTTGAGAGGTTGCAGACCTCCAAAGCTGCAGCGAAGTCGTTGGGCGCTGCAGTTCGCCAACCTCTGCCTTTTCGTCCTAGGGGACAGCAATGGAGGGGAGGTTCCTTTCGTTATTACTCGTCCTTTGGTAAAGCGAGAGGAGCTGCCAGTCAAAGGGGCCACCGTAGGAGTGCCAGAGGTGGAAAGCAAGGTACTCGAGGTGCCAAGGCCACTCGAGCTGTTGCCTCTTTGCCCTCAGACAACGCTGCAGCCACTTCAGCTCAGTCATGAGGCCATGTCTCATGGTTGGACAGTTGGGGGAAGGCTGATGCAGCATCTTGCTGAGTGGAGCGCCATTACTTCAGATGTGTGGGTTCTGGAGATCATAACCCACGGCTACTGTCTTCCTTTCCGGCAGAGGCCTCAAGACAATCCACTGGGGAATCGCTCTTTGAAGAGTCCGGATCCGCTCCTTGCGCAGGAACTTCAATCCCTGCTGGAGAAACGCGCCATAGAACTGGTGCCTGTAGCTGAGAGGAACAATGGATGGTATTCCCCTTATTTTTTGATTTCCAAGAAAGACGGGGGGATTGAGACCCATCATGGACTTGCGCGGTTTGAACAAACTCCTCAGGAAGGACAAGTTCAAGGTGGTTACTCTCTCTCAAGTCCTCCAGGCCCTTTAACTTGTCTCCCGACCTCAAGGACGCTTATTTTCATGTGCCGATACTTCCAAAGCACAAGAAGTACCTGAGGTTTGCGGTTGGCTACTCGCACTTTCAGTTTCGGGTCTTGCCGTTCAGATTGACCTCCGCCCCGGGGGTCTTCACCAAGCTCATGGTAGTGGTGACAGGAAAGGGGGGATTCACGTCTACCCCTACCTGGACGATTGGTTGATCAGGGCGCGCTCTCCCGAGCAAGACCTGGATCATCTGCCACTCCCTCCACAAGCTGGGCTTCTCCCTCAACTTAAAGAAGTCCCATTTGACACCAACTCGGAGGCTCCAGTACATTGGAGCAGTGCTCGACACGTCCCCGGGGCAGTGTTTTCCTCCCCAGGTGAGAGCTCATCACATTCAGCAGATGGTGGACAAGTTTCAGCTTGCCCAGAGTCTCCCAGCGTTCGAGTTCTTGAGATTGCTCTGCCTCATGGCATCCTGCATTCTTCTGTTGCCAGAGGCCAGGTTGCGGATGAGATCTTTGCAATGGGCACTCAAGCTCCAGTGGTCTCAGTCCTTCGGCAGGATGTCGGACCCTGTTCAGGTGCCGTCCTCGGTCGCCCAGGACCTTCTGTGGTGGGCCATCGAAGACAATCTGATGAAGGGGGCTCTGTTTTGGCTACCCTGGCCGGAGGTGACGATCGTGACGGACGCATCCCTCATGGGATGGGGAGCTCATGCCAACGAGTTGGCAGTCAGCGGTCGTTGGTCTCCGTCGGAGTCCAGACTCCATATCAGTCTGTTGGAGCTGAGGGCTGTCAGGCTAGCCCTGAAGACTTTTCTGCCGACTGTGCGAGGGCTGAATGTCCTGATCCTGACGGACAACACGGTGGCCATGCACTACCTCAACAAAAAGGGGGGGGGCAGGGTCACTTCCTCTGTGCAGGGAGGCGATGCAGCTCTGGTTCTGGGCAATCCAGCAGAATGTTTTGGTCTCGGCAGTTCATCTGGCCGGAGACGACAACGAGACGGCGGATGCTCTGAGCGTGCAGAGCGCGATCTCTCACGAGTGGGAGTTGGCTCAGGAGAGTCTCTTGGAGATCTTCGCCATGTGGGGGACCTCTCAAGTGGATCTCTTCGCCTCCAGTGTCAACCAGAAGTGCGAGAGGTTCTGCTCGTGGGAATTTCATCCAAAAGGAGCCTTAGGAGACGCGTTTGTGGTGGAGTGGTCATTCCCACTGCTGTATGCGTTTCCTCCAGTCCACTTCATCCCGCAAGTACTGCAGAGGTTACAGAGGTTCGGTTCCCGGATGATCCTCATTGCTCCGGTGTGGGCCCGGACCTTCTCGACTTGTCCATCTGCCCTCCACGTCGTCTTACCTACCGAGACGATCAGCTCTCACGGGAGGGGGGTCAGGTTCTCCATCCAGAGGTCAGATCCCTCAACCTTCATGCTTGGTTTCTGAAAGGTTAAAGTATATGGATTGGGACCTCCCTGAATGCATGATGGAGGTGTTGCACCCGGCCAGACGGGCAGCAACAAAGTCCTTGTACCATTGGCGTAAGTTCTGCGACTGGTGCAGGGTTAAGAATGTGGATCCTTTTGCATGTGACATTCCCATGGTTCTGTCTTTTTTGCTTTCTTTGGCCCACAGGGGCCTGCAAGTGGGTACCGTTAAAGGTTACCTGAAGGCGCTGTCCATATTTAAGCGCTCGTCTGAAAAGTGTTCCTATTTTAAAATTCCTTTAATTTCTCCGTTTCTGAAAGGGCTCACTAATGTGTTCCCTCCGTCACCTTTCCTGGTGCCCGGTTGGAATTTGAACCTTGTTCTCAAGTTTTTGATGGGTGCTCTGTTTGAGCCTTTGCATTCATGCCCTTTGAGACTGTTAACTCTTAAAACTGTGTTTTTGGTTGCGGTCACTTCCGCTTGCAGAGTGAGTGAGTTACAGGCACTTTCAGTTAAGCCACCCTTCACTATGTTTCGTAAGGACAGGGTTGTCCTTAGAGTTCGTCCTTCCTTTCTTCCGAAGGTGGTGTCGGAATTTCATTTAAGCCAGAAGGTTGTTCTTCTGACGTTTTATCCTCCTCCACACCCTGGTAAGGAAGAGGAGAGGCTCCATAGGCTTGATCCTAGTAGAGCGTTAAGCTTTTATATTTCACGCATGTCCCGGGTCAGAGTGGACAATCAACTCTTCATTGGTTACGCTGGAAAGCTGTGACGAAACAGACTTTGTCTCGCTGGATTATTTTGGCTATCTCTGAGTGTTACCGCTTGGCGGGTAAGGACCCACCGGTCGGCTTACGGGTCCATTCTATCAGGGGTATGTCTATCTCTACTGGCTTACAGAGGAGGGTTCCTATTGGTAACGTCTGTGATGCAGCCACCTGGGCTTCGGTACATACTTTTGTACGTCACTACTTCCTCGATTCCATCAGTGGGCAGGATCTGGCCTTTGGCAAGGCGGTCCTTTACTCCGCAATCCCCTTGAAGAACAAGTTACTCTCTTACCTGGTAATGTTCTTTCGATGGGATGGTCCGACGACATATTCCATATCGCTGCCTCCCTACCTTCCCCGCTTAAAAATTTCTTATGCTATTGCAGCTTACGTTTCCGCAAGGCTTTGTGTGTCAGACTGGCAGACGACTGGTTCCACACGTTCTGGGGCAAAAAACTACAACTGAGGCTACGGGCGTTGTGCGTCCTACTTATAACATCCAGTGACGTCGGCCGTCGGAGGAGGTCCTCGAGGGCGGCGTATCGACGTCATCGACGCAGGACGCAGACGCCGAAGATTTTCCGAAGCAGCACAGCTGTGGTGATTACTGTCGTAGATATGGAATACGTCGTCGGACCATCCCATCGAAAGAACGTTACCAGGTAAGAGAGTAACTTGTTCTTCTGTTACCTTATAGTCTGTGCAAAACAACCATTAGTTAGCTCTTGGGAAACAAAAATCTCCGGAACTCCAATAGCACCAAACCTAGATAATTGCATGGAAGATGGGCAGATCAGTTGTGTTAACAAGACACTGGGCCCTGATGCCAAACTCCAAAAATAACTTTAAATACAAGCATTATATGTGAAATCCAGACCAAAGCATGGTTATATTTTTCAAAACTACCTGCACCACCACCCTTGTAGTGAATATTGGATGTCTGGTCAACAAGTAAACGCCTCTCGCAAGCAGATGCCTCGAGGGGTTAATGGACCCTTAACCTTGGAAAGCACACGTTTTAGAAAGAATGTGCATTTGTTCCAGTAGACTAAACATCAGATGCATTCTGCTAATGATGATCAAGGCACTTCGGGGAGATTTAGCTAACGTATAATCAAAATCAACTTTAAAATCGTGCAAATTGACGGATGACGAAATTGAAAATAGATAATCCGTTGTCATTTTGGAACTATTTGTCTCAATGAAAAACCAAACACAGTTCTGCATTCAGCAGACAGAACGTGAATCCAGTGAATGTAGTAATTTTAAAATGTGTATTTTAAGCATAGTTTGCATATTTTATAAACTCCATCATGCATGGAAGAAATATAAATGATACATCTGGCTTCAGAATATTATGTGTTATTTTCCACAGTATCACATGTTCATGTAAGGAATTGTATCAAAAACAAATTACAGGAACCAATCCGTTAATCTGTCAAATTCAAACTGCATTGTCAAATTATTCTGCACAGTTGGTGTTTGGTTTACTCTAACATGAAAAGTGATAATTTCTTAGGATGAAATGAAGGAAGGAACTGGATCATTTTCTCACTGCCTGCATGCATGCAGTTTTACTGAAGGAAACTACCAGAATTTGCAGAAGGGAAACATGAATGGTCTCCAAGAGGTTTTTCTAACCAGGCCAGAATGGAACCAGAGCCGAGCAGCACGTTCCTATTTGTATCCAAGGGACCTTCAGAGAAACATAGGATCTGGAAGAACCTTAAATTTCAACTAGAGAACAGTAACAAGCAACTAGAGGCCAGGAAATATCCCAGTGCCTGGTTCCTGTCCAGGAGGTAGGCTTCTACAAAGCAAATCAGAATTGGAAAATGCCCACTGTATTTAAATATATATCCTTAGAAATAGACCCCTGAAAAGGTGGGGTTGGGCATTTCTCTCCCAAAATGAAGTAAAATAACTCCCTAGTCTGGTGTAGGATTGACAAACTGACGCCACTCCAGATTTATTGAAGGTTGCCACAGAGGTAAGGTACATCTGGGGTGTTACTTCACTCTTCTAGTATTCCCCAGCCTTTCTCTGGTAATCCTGGATGAGTAGGTGGTTGATTCTTCCCTTTTCCTACTCTGAATAGGCCCACCAGTCCTCTGCTCTCTCCTCCAGCTGCCCGCCATCCTGCAAGGCAATCAACGCAGCAATGTTTCACTCATCTCGTCCCTTTTTCTTATCATTTCCCCTGGTTTACCTGCAATCCGAACTCTCCTTGTTTGGAGAGTCCTTCTCCCTTTGTACTGAGTAAGCCCGCCCCTTGTCAGGGCCGCTGTTCGTCCTTCCCTAGCTATTACCTGTCCGACTGTTTTTGGAGCACTCGTGGCTCTATTAGATGTCTCCGAGTTGCATGGTTCCCTAGGCCACGAAAGTGAGGTGATGTTTGGGAAGAAGAAATGTATAGGCTCTCTGTAAGAGGGCGCAACCCGTCTACCACATCCGTCACCCGACAGCTCCCTGTTCCGTAGCCTGTTTGTGGGACTGTGGTGTCCCAGGACAGCTCTGAGTTCCAACGCCACTGGCTATTTTAGGTCTTGGGCGTAAACGTAGGTCTGTCCCATGGCCCAGCAGGGTTCTTGGGCCTGCGTTGCCGGCCTTGCCCTTCACTTTGGGGTGGAGGCACTGGTCACCTCACCGGCCACACCAGTTCTGGCATCCCCTCGCTGGAGGAAATGCCCTGCCAACCTCGTATCCGCACATGAGGGAGCAGGCGCTGCACCTGTGACCGCAGCTGCATTATCCTCACAGTTAGTTTCATAATCTCAGTGCCTCTAAGAATCTGAGGTTACTTTATCTAATGTCACAGATTCAACAAGGGATTCAAAAAGGGCTGTATGAGGCCACGCATATGAATATCACAAAGTAGAATTATTCCCAAAGAATATGAAATAGAAGAGGAGTTGGATTTTGATTGGAAATTCCATTTTAGTATTCAAAGTGTTTAATTTCCTGCAATAAGCTTTTTGATTTTTAAATTTTTGAAGTTTGTCCTTTCCCATATTCACATTTTAAAAAACCTAGCCATGTCCAATTTATTTGCCCATGTGCTTGGACTAGGGATTCTGACTACAGTGCAATTATATTTTAATGGGATTTCTTTTTTGCGTTTGCACAGCCCAATAGATTATCTCATCCAACTTTTTGACATGACAACAGATGAAAATGTGAAAGTAGGATAATCTAATTGAGCCATGCCGCACATTCCACAATGCCACGTTAACAATTACTTAAAAAAAAATTAATGCCAATAACCTACCAGCTGAGGCCCATATCCCGCCTAGTACTTAACCAGATCCCACCAGCCATGCCCTACGTCGCTGAATAGTGGCCTCCTGCTCCACTCGCCTTTGCCCACTGCTAGTGCCCACTGCCACTGTAGTAGATCCCGTATCTCTACAAGTTTAAAATACTCTTGACTTAACCCAGTGGCCCATGGGCTATTGATTTTGCCCCTCCTTTTTAATCCTGTGATTGCAATGAACAGCTTCCTTCCGCTGAAATCATTCTTGGCAATGCTGCAGGGCCGCCCAAAGTGAGGCAGGGTAACTGCTGTTACCATCAGCAGGCCTGGAGAGGGGCAGCCCGACCTCTCCCACTCTCTGCTCCTCTCCTTCCCCCAAGCCAGAGAGACACGCAGCCTGTGCAACACAAAGCTGAGGAAGGGTGAGGTGTGAACAATCACCTCACCCTTCCTCCATACAGCAAGGTGCTAAGCACCTAAGGAAACCAGCAGTCAGGCAGGGATCAGGTTCAAAGATCTGCCCCCCTCAGGGGGCCAGACAGTCGGCTATCCGGCAGGGGGCTGGAACACAACAGCCCCCACTACTATACATATCAAAGACCCAGGGCTCCCCTGGGTCTTATAAATATAGAGCGGCATGCTCTGAGAAAAAACAAACAGTTTGTGGTCCCTGAACGGGGACCCAAACACACAGGCGGTGCACTGTTTACTCAGTGCCTTCCGAACCTTTGCTTCTTTACCACAAAACCTTCCCACCCTACAAATAAGGGAGAAGAACAAAGGAAAAGAAGTACAAGGCACTGTACGGTGCCCACAACAAGTCGTGAGACATGAGAAGGCGGGCATGGGCCAGAGGTGGTAACCCCAAGACCCGGTGCCCAAAAGTATGTTACTAAGATGATATGTGTTTATTGTTATCTCCATAACCATATCTGTTCAATAAAAACCTATGGCCTTTTATTGCCAACACTTGACAACAATGTGTGAGCCAAATTATTCCGGGCGAGGGTATGGGGTCGGCAAATAATTATGCATGCAAATGGGTTCAGCAGTTACTGTGATAGTACAGTGCGATTCTAACAGCAAGGTACATTTTGCAGATTACTGCGGTAACAGGAAATGCTCGAAAATCAAAGTCTTCGCTGTCCTCACTGGTACTCGCCATGTGTCCCCCTCCTTTTTTCTCCATCCCCCCTCTTCGCTTACATGTGTATTTTCCCTCTGACCTTCTGCCATTATCCCCTTTCACTCTCCGGTTTGTGTGACTCATTTTGTCATCACATTTTGCAACGTTGCAGCGCCAATCTCGCAAGGTTGCTTCAGGATTACTCTGATACCTCAAACAGGCTTTTCAGCCCACCCCAAACTTACCCACTGGACATTCTTCTCTTTTCCCCTCCCCACCTGTACCCTGATGTTGAAATCCTACCAAGGTCTTGCCAATGTTACAAGCAGAGTGTGCTGCTACAAAAGCGCTATTTTCCCAAATGTACTTTATACAGGGTGACAACTTCCTGCAATACTGGATCTGCATAGAGTGGAGGTAGTTCTGTAGGATGTTTGCCTTCAATCAATTCACAGGCAGTCAGTTTTTCTCCTCGGGATATAATTTTGAGCACTTTTAATTTTCAGCTTCACTTTCTATTACCGCAGGAATCGCTTGCAGTGAGCAAAACAAAATGACAGGTATTCATTTCTAAAAAGCCTCTCTTCTGCAAAGCACCATGGGAGATAAATACGTTGTTGGGGAGGAGGGAGCACCCCCTTCTCCAAATATTTTAAAACCTTCTGGATGGATGTACTCCAAACCAGTTAAAGGTGCATCTGCAGCTCTTTGTGCCCAACTTGTTTCTTATTAATGCAAATCCAGCGGTTTTCACACTACAGCTGTTCAATCAAAACATTTTTTCTCTATGGGAAAATTAATGGGACTAGGCTGAAAACAGATACATTTTTTTTCTTAATAGCTTTTTTCCACCTTTTTAACAAGTGTTCCCCAAAATGTACAGTCTGAAGGCTGGAGATGGTTGGGGGGGGCAGGGGTGGATAGAGGGGGTGTTCTTATTTTGGTATATGTCATTCAAATCGATTGAGCCAGTCAAAGGCTATTAGTAATAGACTTCTGGGAAAAATCTATGTAAACCAGTTTCACCTTAACTATAGAGTGGTGCCCGCTGCCCTATAAAATATGTGTAATGGCATTAAGCGGTGGATTGTGGTAAAATACCGGAACACATTTTCTAGAATGGTCATTCACATCTGTTTTTCTATGTATGAATGTTTGTGCAAATTTAAAGGAAAATATTAGTGAGACAATAATAGGCAGACCACAGTATATTTACTCACATTGGAGTCTGAAATTATTTGTAGTGTCTTAAAGTTGACTTCCCCAGCATTGAGAGTTAGGAGACCTCCATTTCTCTAATTGATTACATTTAAATGAAAAAGATTATTCTGATTGAAGCAGCCTGTCTCTTGACCTTGATCATTGCTGGTGACTGTTGCAGTGGAGGGTGTTAGATCTGTGTTATTCCCCCGTAACCAAAGACGCACTAGAAACATTTTGAAAAGTAAATCTACACCCCTTAGGAATTTCATTACACCCCTCCTGACTCTAGGATGCCTCTAGACACCTTTCTTTGATCAGTCAATGTACTGCACTCTGTTACAAAAGCAGTTTGGTCTGCATGGACCAAACAAGGCAGGAGAGGTTGCAGTCTCTGTGCCGACACCTTACTTACTAACTTGGAATCGACATTCAACAGGGGTAAGGGTCTACATAGGCAGCATTGAGGTGGATACCTGCCAGGTTTGAGCAATACCAAAATAACTGTCCCCTCTCTGTGTGGGTCAAGCCTCCCAATTGTGGTGCTTCTTCTGTCACGTATACCGATCGCAGGACTACAGTAGCCCACCCCCAAAACTGAAGTGGTCCAAAAGCGGAAGGGGTCAAATGAAGATGTGTCCGAGAAAGTGAGTGCCCATTTCAAAATGTTTGCGGGCCCCCTTGACTGCAGCCGAGAGAACCAGTATGAGACGCCTGTCGGTTGCATAGATTATATTGGAGAGATAAAGGACTGGAAGGAGGTGGCGAGTAGCTACGGATGATCACTGGACAGGTTTATTGGCGTCCGCACAGAGCAAAGAAAGTCAGCTAGTGGAGAGCTGAAACGCTAAATGTCCACTGAAAAGCTACTAAGCTCCCATTGTCAGCAAGGTACTAATGTAGTCCCATCCAGAGTAAAAGGGCAACGTGGTGATATTAATGTTGTTCTGCAAGGCCTGAGAGAGGTCATGGCCTGGGGGCGCCAGCAAAGGCAGCCTGCAACTTCTGTGCTGCAAAGTTCACATTGAATGTTCTAAGTTAAAGAAGTATTTTACTTTGTGATGAGACTGCAAACATGGTGCGCATCAGCCCGGGCCCCACTGAGGCTCGACGCCCATTTCCAATGAAAGAGTTGAAAATCCCCGGTGCAATGTCTGAAAAGCGGAAGACATTTTTAGACAGCAAGGCCCTTCTTGCAGAGGGTGGTTTGTGGATTGTGCTGTTAGAACTTCTGTTTAAAGTTATCCAAAAACCGTGATGCTTGTTTATGGTTTTGGATGTCCGAATGATGCATCCTAAAGGCAGGGAACTGAGGAGAGATTGGGAAAGAGGAGGGGTCCATTTGTTGCTTGTGGTAGCTCGTTTTGAGCTAAAGAGGTGGGTGGTAACCCACAGTTTCACCTTCCTATTCTACCTCCCCAATATGGTTGCAGTGTATTCCTAGGTAATGTTTTGCGTAGCCTTTTTGTAGGTGCAACTGAACAATGGAGAGATTATCTTGTGTTAATTGAATGCGCTGTGTGCTAGCTTATAAACCGTCTTAAAAAAAGACGTAGGCTCTGCTTCCTCAATGGCTCCATCAAGTTGGAGGCAATGCTTTTTACATGGATGCAGTAGAATGTGTCTGGCTAGTGGAATGATGGGGCTGCTACCTTTGTTTGTCGAGGTGGGGATGGGGGGATTCCTCATTGACTTGAGTGAACATTTATTCACCATGGTAATTTGCAAAAAAACCCGAGTTCAGCCCCATCAGTAAACTCTAAAGCTTTAGGTTATAGGTTTAGAAAGTGGCATGCTATACATTTACATAAAAAACCAAGTGCAGGTTTAACTGTAACCATTTAGAATCCACCAAATTAGTTTGAACAGGAGCATTTCTGGCATTAATTTACGGATTCAAGGAACGCCATTTAATCCACTCCAGCAGGAACACACTTGGCAGACTGGTTTGACCCCTGAGCATGCTCGAGTGCAAAAGAACATTCGCTCTTAAACTTTACCACAACGCGGCCATCTGTCACGCAGGCCAGCACGCATTCATTGGGGTCAGTAATTATGAGGGACATTCCTGGGTCGCTGCAAGTTTAAGACCCACTGTGAGAAATGTTTCTTTAGGCTGCTGACAAGGCAGGAGTTTTCTGACACAGTGTAGTCCTGCCAAGTATTATTACGTTGAAGGGGTTTTCTGTGACTTCGACTGCTTGCATTCTTTCGAGAATGGATGTTGCAATTAACATGACACTTGGCATAGTATAGCCCCAACTCCCAGCCCCCCTCCATCACCCCTCCAAATTTTGTGGTGTTAAGACCTCGTTGCAAGGGCTGTAACGTGGGAGTAACGGACCAGCAGCCAAGTTAACGGCCCAAGCGAAGCAAGGGCGGTTAACGAGGGCTTCGGGCCTTTAACCCTGTTCCAGCCCTTGGAACGGGGTGTTTAAGGCCATTAGCACCCCAGGTTACCAAAGCGGTAACCCCAATTACTTAAAACAAATATATGTTCATTCATTGAATGGGACGCAGTCCGTGTCTTGTTCACTGAATGAAAAAATAAAAATACTGATCCAAAATTGCCACCATGTTTATAGAAGGTGGGGCTCCGTACGGAGCCCCTCTTCTATGACCATAATGGCCGGTAAAGGGAAGCGGCTGCTGCTGCGGCAGCTGCTGCTGCAATCAAACAGGTAAGTGGAGATGGGGGGGGTTGGGATATTTGTTTTACAAAAATGGCGCGGGTTTTGGAGGAGACGGCGTCCCATGGCCGGGGAGGCAGCCTGCGGGTTCCATGCAACATGGGCTGAGATTACAGGTTTCAGCCTTCGATCTGCGGAACCTGATTGGCTGCACCCCCCCACCCCGGGTACTAATCCTCATTATTCACAATTCGTAAAAGTGGCACTCGGAACAAAATGGAAGAATAGAAACCGAGAAATCTAGAGGTTGTGGATGATCTCACAAGAAGAGTGCCCATGCTAGTGTGCTCCAAATGCATTGGGACTAGAATCGGGCAGTTTATCCTGGTAACCAAGCTGCATGGGAGCATTACGAGGTGCGACCATGTGTTTCTGACGAGTCCTTCGCAGCAGAGGGCTACAGAGAACGGGTAGTTCCAGCGCAGAACCTATCGGGAACAATGGATTGCAGCATTTCTAGGGATGGGAAAAGTCCCATGTGGGTGCTTTCCAGCTAGATTGATCTGGTCTGTTGGTGTATAGTGATGTGGTGAAAACTTGATCATGAAATCCTGGCTCTGACGTGGTTCTGGTGATCTCCTGGTGGAAGTGCTTGATCTTCATCTTTGCCCTAATCCTAAAAAAAAGATGTGCTTAAAGGGACCATAAACTCAAAGCCATGAGGGCTTGGTGATTGTTTTGCTCTGTGACTAACACAATAAGGAAGACTCAATTGAATGTAGAAAAAAGTAGTTTTGCACCATTCAAATGCCTCTATCGCTACCTTCAATCGTTGTCCGATTGATTGTGTTTGTCAATGTAATCAGCAAGCACTTGCATCCTGGGACTCCTCCTGGCTCCTAGCATTGTACCCCTTCATAGTTTGTTTTTTTCTGACCGATTATGGCTGCTGTTGGTACCAAGGCCATGTCCAATAAAAGGAGAACAAATGTGACATCCAGATGAGTACCCCCGTTTAGTTTGACATGGTTTGATATGTCATCATTAACAGTGGCACATGCCTCCTTTGAGGTATATAGTAGTGTCACCAGCCTAAACATGAACTTTCAGTCCACCATATGAAATGAGTTTTCGGTGTCAGGTGAGATTGCTGCCAGGGCAAAAGGCTGCACATTCCTAGTTGATTCATGAGAACCCTCATGTTTTGTATCTCTGAGAAAATTGACTTTCACACAATAACTGCGACACAGGTATAGTCACAACCATGTCTGGTTATTTTAATCCTGTCATTCAACTCCCATAGGAGAGCTCTTTGTGATAACACGTGTTTCTGCACATCATGTGCCTTTTTGAAATCTGGGCAATTAGTGTTACATGATCACACGTAACAGGTTTCTCAGTTCTTGTTTGCTCGAGTCTTTAGTCTTTAAATTGCAAGTTTCCTGGGTTCAATCCCACCTGAAAATTCTCATGTCCCGTCCGTCCGCATCGCCTCTCCGAACTCGGACCAGCCCGGGGCATCTGGCTAATTACAGCTTGACATGATATTCGAGCGAAGAGGTGACTTAAACATGCGCCAGGCTGAGCTTTACCTGGCAAAAAAAGGTTTGGGAGGAAGGGAAAATAATGCATCCTTCTGGTGTAATTCAAACTGGCGTTCTGCCAAATTAATATAGCATTTATAACCACTGTAAAGCTTCTGTGGGTAATTTCTGTGCCTTTGTGAACCAATGCACCTAAGGGATTTCACATTGTTGTGTTTCTTATTGCTATCACCTCTTTCAGCAGAATAAGAGAACTACATGCATTATCTGTGTCAGAACCTGTTGTCTCAATGCGCAAAACACAAGGTGGTTTTAAGAACGCACCCTAGGTTCGATCCAAAATATATCTCCACGTATCATATTAATCAATCAGATTGCCAGCCTTCTTAAACCCTCAAAACATGGGTGAAACTGCACTACATACACTTGACGTCCATATAGTGGTCTTGAATGACCTCAGTAGAACCAAAGGACTTAGAAAATGTGTTTGCTGTTCCAATGACGAGAAGAGGGGAGTTCTTGTTACAAACTCAACAATTGCCATGTGGATCGTTGTGTGTATACAGCTGTGTTACACACTACA
Source organism: Ambystoma mexicanum (assembly GCF_040938575.1). Taxonomy (NCBI): domain Eukaryota; kingdom Metazoa; phylum Chordata; class Amphibia; order Caudata; family Ambystomatidae; genus Ambystoma; species Ambystoma mexicanum. The sequence goes on from NC_090930.1 coordinate 924,010,644, forward strand.
AAACAAACCCCTTCCTTTTGCCCCAAAAGTGCACACTATGCGTTTTGCAGGTGCAATGTTTGCTTGCATTGCTAATTTATTTGTAAAGCAACAACGTGGACCCTTGGTACCCACCTTCACACATCACTGTTGTGTAGACACTAAAGCAGGAGCAGATTCACATGTGACATGAGCAGTTTTAAAGCATGTCTTTGCAACAGTCCCTTCAGCTCATCCACCACCTGCCTCGGTTACACCTTTCTAGTTAAGCAAAGCATCTGAATCTAAGCATGTTCACAAGCCTCAGGAGAAAAACAGGACTTAACCACTAAGTGCATATATGTCACGTGTCTGTTCAGAATCAAATTCGCCCACCCATCCTACCAACCTGGGAGCGAAGGTTTACTAGTACAATGCTACCATACATGTATTTTTGAAAAAATAAATCATGTGCCCAGGTCAGGTCAGAAAAACAATCCACTGAGGATGTTGACACGTGAACCACCATAGGTAACTGTACACATAGAACAGCGATAGTGTGACAGGAACTTCATCTCAAGGCCTCCTTTTTTCAAATTAGAAAAGAACAAGAAAATGTAACACCCTACAGTAGCCACTAGATGGCGACATATGTAATGCATCTAATTCTAAGCAGACACAAGTGGTGCCCTCCATTTCGGCATGGCCAGTTCGGTGCAGGATGATTTGGCGCGTCCAGTCCGGCGCAGGGATGTTTTGTCACCAGCAGGTTTGGGTTCGGCAGTACAACTCCAGCGCCACTGTGCCTAGTTAAAATAGTAGCCATCTCTGGAAGGCAGCAAAATCCCAAAGCTGAAACCTTGCCAGAGTGAAAAACAGAAAATGTCAGGAGGAAAGCATGCAACTAGCCTTTCTCGTGCTATCAAACGTCACTGTGGAAAAACATCCCAACAGAGACCCGAAACACCAATGTTCAAACAGTTCCTTAATTGGTGCTGTTATATCAGAACATACCATCCCATGGAGCATACAGCGTGAAACTCTTATTCTGTATAACATTCTTCTCCTATGTTCGAGGAGTGCCAGCATACACAGTATGCTATTTATGAGACTAGGCTGCATGGGTAGCAACAATTAGACAATGTAAAAAAACGTAAAATCTCAAATTCTAGCAGACATTAAAGGCATCATCCTTTGTACACGATGCTTCTTAGCCGTGGGCACTGTGTTTCGGAAATATATGATTGAGAAATAAAGGCTTTTCCTCAGACATTACATTTCAACATTGGGGAAATAAAAGCAAAGGACTTGAAACAGGGGTCCCAGTAGATCGTCTGTGCTCACAACGCTACACCGAAGGTCATAGCTCTCAAGTGTTGGTAAGTAGTCCAAACCCGTAGTCTGCCTGCTGTTCCCACTAATCGTTTTGTCTCCTTTAGTCAAAACTGTCATTTTCTTGCTGCCATCATTCTGTAACAGACAGATGTACCAGAATCATGTGTCCCCTACATGTATACCGCGCTTATGCGGGGAAGACAGGGACCCTGCACTATGACTAACGAAACGAAAAAAACAAGGCTTTAATTGGGAATATTAGAAAAGTGAACGCCAGAAAGGGAATTTTATACATCAATCTTTATATGCCGGTGACAATTTGCCTTTAAGTAGGACCAGTAACAGGCATGCAGCTCTGCTTCCACTTAAGAGACAGTTTTCTATTTTCTGCAGTTGTTAAATCATTTACAGGGGGTCGAGAGCTCTAAAACCAAGTATTCCAGCGAGCGCAGTGCTATTCAGGGTAGAACACATGACATTGGTTTCTTAATTAGTGCTGTTATATCAGCATGGGAAATGCATGGGGTGGCGCCGAACCGGCCGCGCCGAACCGGCTGCGCTGAAATGTCCTGCTCCGGACACAAGCTACAAAAAGACGATTACTGGGTAAGTAACATTTGTCATACATATTTCTTGTTAAACGACACAAAGAGCGGAATGTCACTTTGGAAAGAGGCTCATACAAATGCACTGGCCTATTGGCAGCCATGCTAAGAATAAACACAATTGATCAGGGTCCAGAATTTGGATAGACTTGGGTATAGTATTGACAGACTATACCACTCATACACAGACTACACAAAAATAAATTCTCTTTTTAATCTAATGCAATCTTTAAAACAATTGTTCAAGTATAAAATGCAAGGTCTCACATCCTGTATGGCAGACTGCCACAGCACATAGATAAAGTTCCACAGTTAACAGACAAACTAATATATACACAGGAACAAAACATAACCCCATATACATTGATGCGCATTTATACACTGTGCATTGTGAAAATAGTAGATGACCAGTACATTAGTCATGGGATTTTAGCTCTTGATTCTTATGTTAAGTCACAGTAAAAATGATACATTTTGTGCATATCTTCAAGAACAGACTCAAAGGTCTATCGTTGACACGCTGTTTTGGCATTAGGCTAAGCAGTTTATGTTCATCCAGTGTGGTAGGCCTTCATCAGGACAATCGGAGAGTAATTTGATGGTGGATCTCTGATATATAAAAATGATGGTAGTAGTGAGTGAAACGGTAGTGAGACATGGAAAGACTATCCAAACTTATTTATGGAGCTAAAATCTCATTTCTTAGTTCAACAGCCACTTAATGTAGAAACAAAAACATGCCCTCCTACCTTGAGGGGGCTTAGTTGCAAATATCCCGACTCCACTTGACTCAGGAAGGGGTGCAGATTCTCAGAGGTCATCCCTACGAATAAATGAATGAAACTGAACGTGCGGTTTATATATAACATCTGTTTATTATGGCGAGGTGAATATATCCATCCTGCTCATAGACATATATGAACAGACTCTCCCCAAAATATTTTAGTATTGTAGACACCAATTACAAATTAATTGATGTACGACTCATGCAGAGGCATCTAATGTAGTTGTTGGAGGCTATGCAAGAGAAGGGAAACATTATTTTTATGTATATGTCGTAACACTTATGTGTCGGCAAAGACTGAGTACTGGCATACACCATGGTTGGGGTTTAAAATGCAGCTTTGTGTATCAGACCAAAAAAAGGAGTGATTAGTGCAAACATGCTGTTGCCCCGCAACATGGATACTGGCTCCCAAGCACGGGTGGAGGTCATTCACACCATCAGCATTGGTTATGCGACTCGTGTTCCGAATGTTAGAAAATGTGCATAACATGTGATGGCAGTTCCTAGCAGTACAGAGTGATCCTCCCTGCACTGTCAAAATGTGTAGAAAGTGTCTCGGAGGGAGTGTTGGATGTACTTTGAGTGCAGCTCATTGTGTTGGGGGGAGGTGAGTGCAAACAAACACCTGCACTAGATGTATATTCAGTTGAACGAGCCCCCAACCATGAGTGAGGCCCAATAGTACCGTCCGCATAAGTTGTGTGTTCTATATTTCAGATACCAAAGTACGGAGGCAAAGGAACAGGGAAGGAAGTGCCCGCATCCCGTTCGCAGAAAAATTATCACGTGGCAGAGAGCAGGATAAGTCTGTCTCAGAACAGTGATACATACTGTATAGAGGTGCCGCGGTCTTACCTGCTGTCAAGTAGTGGTCAGAGAGTCCTGCAGAGCTAGTTCTGACCAGACGCAAGATCCGGAACTCCTTTCTATTCCACAGACTCTGCATCACGTGGAATGAAAATAAACGAAGGACTACTTGTTGTAGTGAAAGACGGCAGCCATATTGATGTGTAATGAATGTGCCACACTCCCAATGCAAGCCTCTCTGGAAAGTGGCCAGAAAAGAGACCGGGACAAGGATGTATTCAAATAGGAAGCCCTTGGCATGAGACCCGGAGGTCCAGAATTGAACGGTCCCCCATTAGGTAGTTCATAAATTACTACTATTGCCACACAATGAGAAGGACATATACTTATGTAGTATTCCACTGTGTTGTATGTATAAATCCCCTCAGATACAGTATTGTACTGCAGATTATAAATCAAGAATTCAATTATTCCATTTAACAGACCAATTCTGACCTTGGTCTGTTGTGTTTAAAGGATATATCCACCTTTGTTCAGGTTTATAGAGTTGTTTTCCCAATATCTTGCCCTCGTGGATGTAGTTTTAAGCTAATAGAATAAACCATTTGATGTCTTTATCATTATGGCCCCTCATTATATAGTGTTTATCTGGGACTTTGAATTTGATTTAGTGTGCCATCCTCAAGAACAGACACTCCTAATAGGCATTGTTTTGATTATTTGAAATTCTCTTTTAAGTTATCCTCTACCCCCCCCCCCCTAGAAAATAAGTGACTGACACTGCCCCATCCATCATCCCCTCAACTAAAATGATGATGATATTTCTGTGATTAACAAAATATTCTGTTCAGGATTTACACGGCCAATCATTTGTAGACACAGCATGCATTTGGCTCTCAGGGACTAGCCAGAAGTTCTTTGATTTATTTGCAAATGTTATTTTATGTGTAATGTGGAGATGTTTGGGTGAAGTCAAGGATTTTGAGATATTAACCAACAAGCAGTAGAAGTGTAATTATAATGTCTAGTTTTATTCAGAATAGGGCTGGGGGAATATATATATATATATATATATATATATATATATATATATATATATATATATATATATAGTGTTTTCTCGCACACTAGCAGTCATTTCCACGATCATTTGTCCATTTGTCGTCATCCTAATTTAATGGGTGATATATATATATATGTCACCCATTAAATTAGGATGACGACAAATGGACAAATGATCGTGGAAATGACTGCTAGTGTGTGAGAAAACGTGCACAATTAATGCAGGCAGGTAATTTTCGTTTCTGTAAACCATCTACCTGTGATTTTAACTTTGTGGTTACTTCCCCTGCATTCATCTGGTGACCACATTTGCCTTGATTTCACCTATTGCTTTTTTTAAATAAATTCGAGTTTTAATAAAGACACCTGTTTCTTGCCCGGAATTGTGGTGGAGGGTTAGGGTTATTAGATTGGTGCTGTCTATCTGACGTAATATATAATATCCATTGACCAAAATATTTTACATATGGAATTTAGAGATTCAGCACAGGCTTCAGCTTTTTACTTCCTCCTAATGGCCCACAAGTGGAGCACTTTCACAGCTGGCACATAGGAGGAGAGAGAACCTGGAGGAGCTGTACGGCCTAGCACAGGCCTTACAGTAAAATGGGAGGGACAGCTTCAAACAGCAATCCAACTTCCGTCAACAATTTTCTCACCGCCTTAGATTTCGGCAGGCATTTAAATATATGAGCCTCTCGGATCGACACCTTTGTTACCGTCCCCACATGTGTGACAGGAAAAAGGTCCAGTGTTTCAAATTCACCTGAGGAAAGAACCATGTGTTCCCCTGCTGGGACAAAATCCATGTCAGCCATTTGGTGAAGAATCCAATTTGATAGGTAAATCCTAGGTAAAATGGTGGCTTCGTATATATCTTTTGATTTTACGGAACTCAATGATGACATGGCACAGATAATGTATGTCATTTTAGAACACTGTGAGGGTACATATTCCATTGTAAATATAATCATGTAAAATACATTAAAACGATTGCATTCAGATTTGTTTCCATAAAAATGTTTCACATATATCTTCATAATAAAATATTGTACAGGTACACGTGTCTGGATGAATTTTTATTTAGGTTTGTAAGGCAAAGGTCAAGTCCCAAGACATTGGCCATGAAGAAACCATAGACCAGTGCTTCCTAACGCCAGTGTCTTGCATCCTTTTTTATGCCGATTCCGTATATAAGCTTCTGGTCTGACATCACATCGAACTGTACCGCAAAAGTTATTGGACAAAAGCCATTAACACAAGATTTTTGCAGTTGCGGTGATGAAGTATGTTGAGGCTCTGCTTGACACAGAAGTGTAGAGGATGAGTGCATAACAAGGTATAGTTCAAAAGTGTAACTTCGGCCGGGACTCGCATTGGTCTGTTAGTGAGAAAGTGGTTCTCTTCCGGCCCATGTAGGGGGCAGTGAAAGCGGATTGAGGAGCCAGGAGAAAAGTGGTAAACCCGTAATAATCCCATTAGTCACCAGATTTCCTTCCCAGCCAGCACTTCCACTATTGTCTTTGTGACCCTTCCGTCCCCTGTCTCGCCTTCTATTCGATCGGCTAGTGCTTGGAACCGGAAAGATACCTCCAGGTCCCACCTCGCTGCTACCCTCTTGACAGACATTTACATTGAGGCATTTTCAGCTTTACAGCACAAGCTTCTTTGTCAATCCACCTACCCGTTGACGTCTGTCGTGATGCCAGCTAACCTCTGTAAACCACTGTGTGGAGTCCAAGTGAGTGAAATCTACGAGTTTACGTCAATCCTGGCACCTTGTAGCGCTCCACCAATGCTCCTCTGGCCTGGTGCCTGTAGAGCTATAGCAATGCACTTTAACATTACATGACCAGTGCTTTAAGTGGGATAAGAAGTCCAGCGGGGCTCTAATCCGTCGGGATGAAATATTTGGGGGCAAGTCCTAAAAAGAGTCTTGCGTAGCCTCAAATTCCAAGTAGCTAGTAAAGCTTTAAAAGAGGAGTGGCCTGTGCAATTAAAGGAGTGACCCAACTGAACCAATCGAGTTTGCATTTGTGCAATAAAAGGGCAATGGTAATGGTTTAAAAGATGTATTTAAATATGGTTAATGTGTGTAAAAATATTGACCAAAATAAGTATATTCAAATATGAAACACAACATCAAATCAAAAGGGGTCAGTACACCAGGCAATCCAACAGTTCTTCTGGAAGAAATTCATTATTCGTGCTTACTAATGAAAGGCATTCTAATGATAATACTTTAAAACAATGTGTGTCAAAAATCAAACAATGTATTCTCTTATAATGTCCCTTTCTTTCTTTCTCTCATTGTGTAACCGATGCTGTAGTTCTAAACATTACTGAAGGTGACATCATACCGGCAAAGAGCAGTACTGCCACTCATATTTTTAAATAAATTTGGTGAGGGGGGTCAGTTCGGAGAGCACTGGCTCAAGGGCAGTATTTGGAGGCTGCCAGGGCTAAGCCCTGGCTATCCCTGGCCCACTTAAAGCCCTGTACATGACTACAGTGAGCCCTGTACTACTGTTAATACACCACCATGCCGGAGCCAGCAAAGTTCCGCCAGTGGAGCTCTTTTCCAAGACTCTACAGACATCTCTGCCAAAGTACTTCCATCCCAATCTCCTTAAAGCTCTGCCAACGCACCTCCGATTTGCGCCCCTGCACAGCTGTCAATTCACCCTGGTCTGTTGCACTGCAGAGCCCCCTACCCAGTGCCTCTCAGTTCTGAACCCCTTACAGCATCCTTACCCCCTCTCCTGTATGCACACTGTTATACCAATTCTTGCCATCCTTCGTCCGCATCGGGACAGCTCTTCTAGTGCATCCGTACCCCTTGCTGCGCCAGTGTTCCTCCACTTTTAGCACACAAATAATTCTCATTACCAAGACAGCCCTTAAAATACAATTCAATCGTGCGCGTGACCACTCCCCTGAGACTTCACATCATTCCTCAGTCCAAAACCTATGGTTTTCCATCTTTGTCCTTCTTTCTCTATATTCGGCAGGGCACTTCATCCATTGGCACAGTATTTCTCGCAATCCACTTTTATTTCTGCCAAATGACAATGCTTAGGGTAGGCAACATCCTTTCTGATGATGGATTGCACTTGCATGCCCCATGAATATTTTTGAGCTGGCCACATAAACTTGTTTTGAGTGCTTTCAAGACCGTGATGGGTGCAGTAATGATGATGATGATGCTGTGGTGGTGGTGCTGCTGCACCAATTGCAGGGTTTGAAAACATTGGTGAAATGTAAATGTTGTAATTGAGAACTCCCTAACTTGCCAGTAAGCGTTAATTTGTTTAACGTGTCCTATGAGGGAACTCGGTTCCAATTTTAAAAGAATTGTTGCACCAATAGCTTAGCTTCCTACTTACCCTGGGGCGAACTTCCAGATTTGCCTGGTATATGGCGAACTTGTCTATATAGACCTTGCAGGTGGAAAATGCACACACACCGCCAAGCCAGATTGCGGGTCGAGGCTCCATCTGTGCAGAAGCCTATGGCCACAAACAATCTGCAGAGGTTGTCGGCACGGCCTCTTCAGAGGACGAGTGATGTGCCATTCGGAGGTGTGGCTGGTTCACAAAACTCACCAGCTGCATTGCAACCGGTTTGAACCTCAGCCTAATGCTGTTCATCTGCTGGCCTATGGCATTGGGGATTAGTGAATGAAGAACAACAAAGAAAAGAAGTGGAAGACACCACGAGCCAGTGGACCCCGATCATCCGCATAACCATAGAGAGGAAACCCACAAATGGGATTAAAAGATAAGTAATTAAAATGGAGTGGATGTGCCATCACAGAAGCCACTGCTTGCATCTGTCCACTTAATTGTTGTCTCAATCTAATTTTTTATGAATATATTTGTTTAGTTCTAACATTTCATCCTTGTTCGGCTCTCCCACCACACTATGTACAGACTTCTGACCTTTAGCTGATACCAGTAAATTACAATTTGCCCACGACTACATTCTCTACAATCCTAGTTTTCTGGAAGATGAGATTATTAATTTCTATTGGATATGTTGTCTAAATTAGACACTGGCATAATCTACTTCCTTTTCCTAGCCGATGCAGGTCATGTGCCATTTTAGGTGAAATTAGGTTTTCCTGCCTTCATCTCAGTGGCACATGCACAACTTCTAGGCGCAATCTGGCACCCACTCTAGGTAGTCCACTAGGATACCCCCTGTCTGGTCTTTAAGTAAGCCAGATTCAAATCAGTGTTCCATGCAAAGGAATTGGAATATGAGAAACTGAGGAATAAATTTAACCTGAATTGTATGATACTACTTAAAAACCCGATAAAATAATACATTTTTTAGGAGATTGCATAGGTTACAGTGCTACAAGAGCTGCATAGATTCCTTTTGGTTTTTGGTGTGTTGGGTGGTGCTTTGTGCCACCCTGTGATTAAACCACCAGTGCTAAAGAAATGGGAAGGGGTTTTGAGAAGAATATTGGTTTGGCACAACAACTGGCACCACTTATGGCATTGTGAGGGATCGTTAATGCGAGGCAGACAACTGCTTGTAGTTTTCTCAAAGTAAAATATTTTATTAAAGTAAAGGTTTGCAAATAAAGCCTTGGTTGCCCTACTCTACCGAGAAACTGCCTACCTAGTTTAAAGGCTAAGGGAACAATCTCTGGCATGGGTAAACTGGCCCTCGCTCTTAACAACAAACATTCAAAGAAAGTGACAAAGCCACATAAGATAACAAACAATTACTGAACAAGATTTGTATGACCTTCAGCTGTCCTGGGTAAATACTTTCTCCATGTTTTAAAGTCAGTTTCAAATGTTGAAAGGAAAAGAAAAGTCCTGAACCAGTTCTCATCCGTTCAAAATAAAAGTTCATCAAACGTAAATCCACTGGTAACAATTCTCTCGTTTGGTTGAAAAGACCCCTTCCACATCCAGCCAGGAATATAGCACCAGTGGTAATCTTGGTTATCTTCTCTTCAAGTTTATTTGCCACAGTTCAAAAGGAATATATATATAACTTCTCCAGCTACAACTTTATAATGGTTTAGAACTTCTGTAGTACGTTTGGATTATTTGCCAGGATGCTTCTCTTTGGGTTGCTGCTTCCTTCTAACAACCACTCTTCTACTGTTATTACTATGAGAAATGTCCCCTTCGTCCCACAGTATGCCACTACTTCAAACCACTCCGATATGACATCCGCTGACCCCTTTATACCCCACCACAGTTCAAGTACTTCGACGGCTGCTTTAGATTTCTTAATTATCAGGCAAATTCTGACAAGACACTTTGACCTCCTCAGATAGGCAAAGTACTCTTCCCTTAATGACTTTCCAAAAGGGGGCAGCCTCTTTGCCTCTTCCGTCTGTCTGACTGCCACAAAGTTAACCTGCCTCTGCCCACAAGACTTACTTCCTTTCAGCTTCTGCAGTCTTTTAACATTGCAGGATAACTTCTGTAACTTCTTTACAAGCACCCAGCGCCCCTTCCACAGCTTTCTCACACACCACCTGCCCATTCAGGTAACAATGCAACACTTCTATCTGAGGCCATTGGGCTGTTTGCAACTTTAACTAGGTGTATGGGTTTTAGCAAGGCTTGTTTCACTATAAAAGGGTTTCGCCTCTTGGCTTGGATAATGCTTATTCTCTTTAATATATTAACTTCTTAAAATAAAGAATGTCAAGTCTGAATAATGCAAGGTTAAGTTTTCAAAGTGAAAACATAATTAGGTACACGCGACCACACTTTAAGGTATATTTTTAAACTTAAAGTATTGGATGAAATTGTATTCCTGTGTAGTATCAACAAGGTAAGTTCTGACTTCCCTCGGGAAACAATTGGTCATACGCAACATTTTGTTGATGCAGTTTTCACTTATAACTCTTGAAAGACATTAATGTCCGGTTTTTGCAATGGATTTCACAAGCGGTCCTTTTCCACAATTAAGGACACGCGACAAGTCCATTACATGAGAGTTCAACAATGGGTGTAACAACTTTTACTTCTCACGCGCACACTGCAGCTTTCAGAATAAGCGCGAAGGCTACATTTCCATCATTAACAGTCTGCTTAAGAATAGCAAACAACTTCTACTCGCTTTTCACTAAATGTGAGCCTCTTTGGAGCTAGTTAGAGTTACCGACAAGGCTTGTTGAGTGAATTTGAATACTGTGCTTCAATCAACGGCTTCAAGGACACTGCGTTTGCTGGTTGCTCTGCTTCCCTGACTTTCTTTGCTACTGTTACTACTTTGGGCTCCCTTGGGAGCGACACCCTCCTCCAGTACGGGTGTCTCTGGTCCGGCCATTTTAGTTGGGAGTTTCTTCCGTTCCCCATACCCTCTGTGTCATGATTCCTGCCCCTCATGTCCCCAGCCCTCCAAGATGTCAGACTGGAGCCAGGCCACAATCACCTACATGGTTCTCAAGGGCCTCTCCATCCCTCCAAAGACCCACTTGGAGTCAGACTTGGCGCTTGTGGCACCAGACTCACTCACTCCCATAAAATAACATTGGCGATTGGACTTTTAGTGCATTGATGGGGACAAGATGGATGCCCCCACATATTTCGGTTCCCAGAACTGCATGTGCGGTCTAGTCTTTTGGGTGTGGTTCAGCCCAGAGACACCTGGGATATCCAGAGACTATTTAAGCCACACCCAGGCTGAGAAACATGCTTTGCGTTTTCTGCACCTGCAGCGCTACACTCACCGTGTTCGGATCGGTCTCCAGTAGGCAGCATCTTTTTTCTGCGCTCAGCTCCTGCAAGAACACCGTTAGGTACAGCCTTACCTTTCTGCGCTTCTGCCCATCATTCACCTCTCCTTCTGTTCTGCGGGCATCTTCGGCGGTGTCATTCCCATCCCGGCACGCCGCTTCCTAAGGAAAAGGGGAAAGAACAGAAAAAAGGCATTAGTAAGCATTCTGCAAATCTTTGCTTATTTTTAACTACTGTACGACCTTCAAACGCTTACCTGAATCCCAGCCGCTCTGGGGGAACTCTGTCTCTGGAACTTCTCATCCATCTGCAAGAGGGAAAAGACACTCCAGGTTAGCGTGGAAACATCTCGAGGCGCCGCATACCACGCTTCCCCACCGCATTTGTTCTTCATAACCGGCATCCACGCTGAAGTCGCGGCACCTAAAAGACACCGAAAAAGAACTCATTTCAATGCAAATACGAAAGGGTTGCATCTCGCATCACGCTCTCTCACCTTCAGCGCTACTCATCTCAGCAGCACTCCGCCATCCCCGGACGCCAGCCATCACCTAAGGAAGGAAAGGAACAAAATTAGAGAACTATTCAAAGGACTCATTATAGTTACCTGTCGGACTCTTGCCAGTGAAGTAACTAGGCAGCAACGAGCCTGCATCAATCAACGCTCCCCTGCGCTGAAAGTCGGACAGAGAGCACACTATCCAAGAAAACAAGGTGAGCTGTGGATCAAAGGGAAGGGTTGGACCCCGGGGAAGAGGGGGTTCAAGCACACAGAGACAATAGGGAGTTAAACTCTACCAATCCTGTGTTTCACGTCCAGTCTCCAGTCGAATAGCCTCCAGGGAAGGGTTTGAGGTCGTAAGAGGTCAGAACAGGCTGAGTGACGTCCCCGTGGATACCAGGTGAGCGTTACACTCTGCTTGCCTTCTGCTTCTGGCCTTGGGCTCCTGCGCGCTCGTTGCTTTGCAATCACAGCAACTCGGCTCACACGGGGTAAACTTCACTCACGTCATGTCTTGTCCTGCAATACAGTTTTTGGGAACACAGGACCCCCCTCAGAACTTGCAGGTGAAATCTGCTGTCCCCACGTTTCCGGTGTCCCTCTGTGCTTCCACTTCCTTGTGAATTGCTAGTCTCATGCTTCTCCTCTACTACTACTACTACTACTACTACTGCCAGCCTTCCAACTCCTGCTCCAGCTCCTTCCTCATCTGCTTTCCTGCTGGGTCCTTTTATGCCTTACAGGTTTGACAACTGGCTTCAGGTGCAAGCCATTAGTTTCAATTGCCTGACTCCAGCCATGGCTATTAGGCTTAATTGCCTAACGCCCACTTCTACATGCCTCTTCAGCCCTCTTCATCATCTCAGTCCCTCTCGAATTCTGCGACATGTAGCTTGTTTATACCATAGTGAGGTTTTTCTACTTCTGTATGACTTTATATGGGTAGATGTTATTCCCTTGATGTTTTTAACAGAAGGGCTGTGGTTTTTAACGTTTATAGAGGAAGATGATTTAGAGAATGCAACATTTCCACAATCCTTTGTAGTGCACCCTTGGAATTGAGGAGGGCGTTTATTGTTAAATACCAAAACATTTCTTTCTTTTGGTATAGTGTACTTTGATGTTAGAACCCTAGGGTTGACAACCTTAGATTTAATAAAAGGTTGAGAGACATTAAAATGTCAATAAGCCATAACCTCTTTTGGCACAGTAGTAAGAATGTCCCTTTCAGCGGAAAAATACTGCATCTCATCCCATGGATTCTCCTCATCACCCTGTGCCCTGCCTCCACCGAGGTGATCCTCCCGCAGTACACCGTCCCCAGAGTTGGGATCAGGAATTGTCTGCCTTCCCCAGGCCACCCGCGAGAAGACTTTAGACAGGGTTTCAGTGAGGGACCTGTAGGATTCGTCTCAGCATGCATTGGTGGTTTGCCTGTTTTTGTTGCTATATTAAAAATGTGGGGCTGTTTTACTGAATGTGTGCCAATTGAGAGTTGAATGTAAAAAATGCATGGGTAAACAAAAGGCTGTGCTGCAGACTGGCATAGAGAGAGCGGGAACGTTCCCCTTTTGGATTTTTACAGAGGAGCAGCAGATGTTTAAGGGCCTCATCATGACTTGGGGGTATCCCAGCGGTAATACTGCCGGGATACTGCTGCGGCTATTAGTGTTATCGCCAAACCCCCCCGGATCACGGGTTTGGCGGAACCGTAATTCCCCATTCCCCATTGGGCCCAATGGGGAATTTTCGGCGCTACCACCGGCTTCGATATTAGCGTGCGGTAATAGCACCAAAAATTGGCAAATTCGCAGTGACAGGTTTTGCTGGGTTTCTATTTCAATTACAAATGTAACATTCATTTGTTTGTTTTATTGTGATCTTCAAGATTTGAGAGGCTATACCACCAATGATTGGTGTAATTACAAACACTCCCCTTTGAGCAAAGACTCTGCTGCCACTGACCATGATGTACACTAGACCGTGCATACTCCTCATTTTACCCAGTGTTTTTATAATTAGAGTGTACATTAAATTATAAGTGTCAAAATGATCTGCCTCTTCGTGATTATGCACAAAGCACAGGAATTCTGAAAAATACAAGTGTGCAATACTGGTTTGCTTTCACTTTCTTTCACTGGCAAAAAAGGCATAATTTGTTGCAAAAAAATGTGTTCCCATCTTATTAATTATAATGTCCTAATATGCTAGGAAAATAAATATGCACAGTGTTTGTGTTTGCTCCATGATCATCTACACACAACACCGCAGAAGCTGAACAGAAAGAAAGCATTGCTTTTATCACGGTGTGCAGTGTCTTTTTTTGAAAGGCTTCAGAGAAATACATTCTGTTTTAGATACTTTTCTCCATGGCTTGCAATTACATCCATGTAAATAAAAATTTAAAAAAGCATTCTGTTTTCTGTCAAGTAACCTGACCTTTGCACTGCCCTCTGCTCTAAACATGTGCGTAAATGTACGCAGGAAAATAATAAAGCTGTCGTATTTACAAGATTTTCATGCATGAAAAGGCCTGGTATGACCCTTATCTGGAGGCCTGGGGGGAAGGCACAGATTTGGGTAGGTACCTGGAGATGTGTGAGGCTTTCCTAAACAAATACCCACATCACACATTTTGTAGTTATAATTACTAAGCATGCACATTAATTGCCATCTATTAGTGGCTTTTATCTTGGAGAATGGTTGCTCAAATGATCTATTAACAATGCCCAGGGCACAGATTCATATCAGACGAATGTTATGCACCCTTGTATGTATGTATTCATTGGCTTTTCAAAGTGGAAATCTAGCTAGGAAGCAGCAGAACACTGTACATAGGTGACACACCCACATCATTAGAGGTATAGTACAGAGATAGCAAAGGTAGCTGGAATGGGTCGGTCAATCATGTGAGGAAGGGTTCTGGAGGGGTGGAAAGGAAGGGTTGAGTGGACCGCTCAGCTCTTCTCACAAAGACTGCGGCAAAGGGCTGCGAGGCCGTCTCAAAATGTGTGTGTGGGGTGGCAGTCTGGTGTGGGGATAAAAGAAGAGTACTGACAATCATTGCATTGGGTGGGCCAACGGTTAGAAAAGCAAAGCTTTTTTGTGGATTTTCTTTTTGAGGGGCAGACCAATATGGATTGGGCCAGCTGTATTTGTGCAGGGTTGGGGCCAGCGCACCACCTGTCTTAATGCTATGAGGTTGCTGAGTCCACCAGTGGCTGGATTTATTTTAAATCTTTTTTTATCCAAGCAGGCAAAACTTGGCTCGTGTTTTGCCCAAGTACTGGCTTGAAAGTGGAGCTAAAGTGAGCCATTAGGCTCAGGCTGGTGCAAACCCCACTCGGCTTTTGCTCCTTAAGCCTAAAATGATGACAGAGACTACATCTAGTTTGCAACATGTTGGAAACCAGGCACTACTGCCAAAGGTATACTTTCACACTCTATCCTCCAGATGGATAGTGCAGTCCACCACAACACAATCTCGCCCACCCTGGTCCCAGAGCTCCAATCTTGAAATGTTGTAGGACCCTTTTAAAAACCTGTATCCACCATTTAATGTGAGAGAAGCCAAGAGACTGATTGAATGAGTGGAGAGGAAGAAAGGGGGGGATAAGGGGAAGCCGGATAGATAAAGAGGAATAGAGAGGGAGAGATTGAAAGAGAAGGGGGGAGAGAGACACTGACACACCAGAGAGATGCAGAGCTATAGAGTTTGCACATGTGGTATATAACAGGGACATCAAGTCGAGGCTTTATTATTCTTGCATACTGGGACTTTTATCTGGCTGGGAAGGAAACACCAGGACTGGATGACCTGCTCGTGGATGGCATTGGGCAACTTCAGCGCTCTGGAGAAAACGAATAAGGGAGACAAACTCAAAACAGGAGGTGGAAATAGAGCAGATGGAAAGCAGGAGAAAGGACAACAGATTGGGAGGGAGAGAATAGAGAAAAGAAAAGGGAGTGAAAGAGAAAGGAAACGAGAGAGGGTAAGAAAGATGTGGGGGGCCTACCTGGAAAAATGTTTTGGCATGAAAACGTTTGAAGACCGCTGCTCTATGATGAAGCTAAAGGCTTACTGCTGGGCTCACCTTTTAGATCCCCCACACCTCCAATGATTAAGGTGACCAGACGTCCTGGTTTTGCCGGGACTGTCCCGGAATTTGGAGCTCTGTTCCCCTTTGTCAACATTATGTTCCCATTGGAAACTGCAGTGGTCCTGGTTTTTGGTAGTAGGTTTTCATAGATGGCAGGCAGGAATGCATAATCTTCCACAGAAGAAATGCTGCGATTTACAACTTAAGATAGTGTTAGTTTGTGATCAATGAGTGGTGCATTTATTATAATATGTGTTTATTTCAACATTAACACTTAAACCCCCTTCTACTCCAACCGCTACTGAAGTGTAGTGCCTTGACGGATACTTTCAAGAGATAGTCATACTTTTATGTTGCCCTGTCCCTGTGTTTAACTTTTTCAATCTGGTCACCCTGCCAATGATTAGCATCTTTGGTGAACTAAATAGCCGCTGCACTGGGGTGAAAAATGCACCTTATGGGTGAAAGTAAGTTGAAATAGCTATTCATCCTCCTGTGCTCAGAGGAAGGTGGTGAGGCGGTCAACAGAGCAATGGGTTTTATGGCCCCACTAAATACAAGCTTTCAAAACTGCCATCCAGCTCTCCCAGCATTTTGGGGCTGGCTCTGCCCCTTGCTGCCAGTAGACGCCTTGCTCTCCCGGCTTCTTGTCTCACCTTTTGGCTGCCCCAGAGCCTGTGACGAGGAGCTGACACTGTAATGTGTTCCCCTGCACTTTCTCACTTGACACTGCACTGTCTGAGACAGGCCGGGTGCTGTCTCTGCTCCACTGCTTCTTTCTGTCTGTGACTCTCTTCTTTCTGCCCGCTATGCTAAAAACTCCTCTATTCTCATACTCTTGGATTTATCTGGTCCTTTTCACACAGTGAATCGCACATTATTTCTCCAATCTCTTGCTTCTTTTGGGTTTTACTGTTCTGTACTCCCATGGTTTCAATCATATCGCACTTATTCTGTATCTTGGGCATGTGCTTGTTCTGACTCACTTCCACTCTTGCACAGTGTTCCACAAGGGTCTATTATTGGGCATTTCTTTTCTCTCTTTATGCCTCTCCCCAGGCTAATATTATTTATTCCTTTGGGTTGTCTTATCATTTCTATGCTGGTGACACCCAGCTATTTCTATCTTTTTCCTCCTTTACTTCTGCTATGCACAGGATTCTTTCTGTCTGTCTCTCCGCTATTAAACTCTGGACGTCGGACCACTTTCTTGTCCTCAATCCATCCAAGAAGTCCTCTTTTTTTCCTGCTAATACTATTCCTTTGTCTGTGTCTCCTCCTTTCATTCTGTTTTCTCCTTCTCATCTGTCTTTTTCTTCAACTGCCTGTAATCTTGGCCTTCATCTTGGCACTAATCTTTCCTTTGCTCATCACATCTCGATCACACCCCGTACTTGTTGTTTTCATCTTTTTAATATTCGGAAAACTAGGCCTTCTCTTAATTTTAGTGTCACTAAACTTTTAATCTCTTAAATTTGTTCTCCACTATTCTACTGCTTTGTACTCCTATTTGATCTTCATGTGTATTGCCTAGCTCCTCTTAAATCTGTTTTTAATTCCTCCATTCGTCTTTTGTATTCTTTACCTATTCGTGACTCTATTTCTCCCTCTTTGGCCTCCCTTTTCATTCCCAACTTAAATTCAATTTTCACTGTATAGTATTTAAATCTCTTTATGGACTTGCTCCTAGCTATCTTACTTCTCTGGTTTCTTTTCATGTTCCTACTCGTTCTTTGTTCTTATACCCACTTTCTTCTAACTGTATCTCGTCCTCGCGTCCGCTCTTTTTCTTTGTTGGCTCCTTTTTACTGGAATGCTCTTCCTCTCTCTCTGCAGTCTATTCATTCTTATCTTATTTTCCTTGCTGCTCTAAAAACTTTTTTATTGCAATCCTAATTGTATGTTAAGCTGTATGTTTGTTTTAACCTTTTCACTGTAATTGGCTTTGAACAGCGTCTTGGCGTAAGGCACTATATAAATAATAAGAAAATACGAAATACACCCCCCAAAGATGACTTCAACGAATGTCCCTCTTACCCTGAGGACCTTTGTCAAGTGCAAACTCATCTCCAACATCATATTCTGATCGAGTGTGTCCTATGCCAGGGTGTGGTCAGATGTGTGTTTTAATGGGGATTGGAATGTTTTGTGCGAGAATCTTTGACTTGTTAACCACAGTGACTCGCGCATATGCTGTGATGAGCTTCCAAACCTTTGGTGCTCATCCCCCACTTGGCAGCACGAGTCCCACACCTACCCAATTCTTGCCTGGGTCTCTGGGTTTTCAGCCTAAAATGTTCATCCAATATCTTACACGTTTTTAAAATCTGTAACCCAAATTAAGTGTACTTTCCTCCAATGCATTTCAATGAGGGTGGGGGAAGCAGATATTCCGCTTCATGGTGCAAAATCTCCCTCTTAACTGTTCTCGCACGTTGGGGGGCCCTGGGGCTGGGGGGGGGCATGGTCCCGGATGTTAGCTAGAGCAATAGAAGAACTGAGGAATCATCAAAATAAATCCTTCTCAAACATGTTTGCGATTCTCATAAGGAGCCTTTTAACGGAGGAGAAAAACATGGCTAAAATAAACCTGTGAGAAAGGGGGAATTAAAGTGGTAACCACAACAAAATAAGGGGAGCAAATCCGTTCCGCGTCTAGAAAACGAACCAGTGTTTGTGTAAAAGCAACAAAGTGTTGGTTGTGTACTGCTTACATGAAGTACGCATGCGCGAGCAGCTACGGGCTCGCGCATGCGCGTTAGAGTAATAAAGGCGGTGCCCGGCAGTTCGCGCCGGAGACCAGAGCCATCACACGTCTCCGGCGTGTCTTCTCTGCGTGCATGGGTGCGTGTGGTTGCATGCATGTGTGACGGCCGAGGGCCGACCCCCGCACATACAAAAGTGTTCTGTATACATTGGCCTATATTTTTGTGTATTTTAAGTCTCGGCATGTGTAGAGCTTTAAAGAGCATCCCAATGATGGTAGGGAAATTAATTAACTTTTAGATACGAACTCGTATCATAGCAGATCATTGGAATGTTAATGAACACCCAAGTTGCCTAGATATTATTTTAAAGTAATTGAAAGTGAAGTTTGTGACGGTTTGTCATGTGTTTTTCACTTCAAAAATGTGTTTGTCATGTGTTTTGCACTCTTATGCTTTAGTTGCGGGGCGGCCAAGGCAGATGTTGCTGGAATGTTGCATGTAAAATCGGGCATTTTGGGATTTTGATTCATAGATCCAATAAGCCGCTTGGATTCCATTGGGACTACTTGTGCACCGCCCCCTTGCTTGAAGCGCGTTCCGTCTTTTTAGGAGTGCATTAATCTCTGCTGTTACAAGGGGAGCGATCCCTGATACTTTCACACACAGGCGCTTCCTGCCACTGGCCTCCCAAGAGGTGCCCAGGATAAAAATAGCCGAGTTTGTGCATTCCTACACTGTGGCGCACTCTGTGTCACATCTGTGGGAGGGATGCTGCACGGCTAAATGCGCCATTTCCCCAACCCCAAACAACGTGTAGTTCTCCCCTGGACGGCCTAAAATATGTAGCACTTAATTTAAAAACTCGCAGATTGCAAACCGTGCCGTCCTGATTCTCTTCTACCCGCCTCACCCCCCTCACAGTCATCCGTGCTGAATAGGCCTCTGCGTGAGGTAATTGAATGGCATACCAGACGAGAGGCAGATAAAGGGCACGCTTGTGTTACAGCAGCGGATGTTGCCAGCACCCGTTAGCTGCTCGGCTGCTTTGCCCTTCATTCGCTCAATGGCGCGTTTTGTCCATCTTCAGCTTTACCGTCACACATGCAGGGTCATGAACAGTGTTACTGCTGCCTTCCAAAGTTGAGCCTTATTGTGGCCAGGCTCCGAGCCACGCGGCTCTCATGCAGCCCGGTCCCCGTGTAAACGTGGCGTTAGTTGGAGCCTGCGGGTATCATTGACTGAATGGCTCAGTGGGTTGGCGCATGCACAGGGAGCCTTTTATTGCTAGGTTATCCATTGAGATCCAATCCAGGTCGTGGTGATCACAAGTGATTATCATTTGGCACTGGCAGACATCAGGTGATGGTCTTGGGCGTCTCCAGGACTTATAGTTAGGTGGGCAGACCAGGAGGGGGCATCTATAAATGCTGGCAACACAGTCCTATATCAAAATTAATGAAACACCTACTTGTGAGTTTGCATGTGCATTATATATTTCTATATATACATGTATTTATAATGGAGAACTCCACCGTTTTTATCCTAGAAACAAATCACTGCACACAATCCTTTTTAGTGCAGATTTGTTTTTGTTTATTTAAGGCTCAGAGTACTTGAGGTGGCCAGTTACAGACATCCAGTGACTCCACAGGTTCTATCCACTCCAAGGGAGGGACTTCATAAGACAAGGACTAGAAGTGTAGATACATGTACACTAAACACTAAGTACAGGTTGGCATCGTCCAGAATTTTGTTCCTGCAAGTTGGGTTAAAGGTCCATCATGATCAATTCAATCCATTCACCATCCAGTGTCATTTAGCTTCAGACATGTCAGTTTAAAAATGAGATTTGTACGTATTTCAAGGACGCACAGAAACGTTTGGATATCATTTTTATAATGGCCTGTCTGAAGTTGAACACGAGTCACAGCAGTCCCACTTAGTGACACTAATGTTAAGACCATGATGTTATTCTGAGCCTTTGCTTGAAATTATTGATGCTGCCATTAAGGCATTTATAATCTGTTACTTATTTAGCGCTTTCTCCAAAGTGCTTTGTACAATACACTGTAATTAACAATTATTATTTAAACAAAAGTGCTCCAGTGCACACCCAAAATAGTAAACAAAGTAAATATATAATAAAGAGATTAAACTAGATTTAAGAAAGATTTGGGTTCCAGGGGAGGTAATTCAACCCTGATACAAGAGGTTGAATAGTCAAATAGAGCAATCGAATGGTATCTAACAATTTTGGACACCCCTGTCCTCTGCACACCTTTAAACTGGTAAAAACCAGTCAACGGAATTAATGAGTATCCTGTTAATACATTCGAAAAGCAAATCATTGAAACATCGGAAGAAGAGCAATGTAGACAGCTTGATGATTAATCGGAATGTCTTTTATATTCAGGAGTAGGCCGAACGTGTTTTGGGATAACAATCTCTTCATCAAGAGAAAGGTCTGAAAATCTGTTTAAGATAATGATACTAAATATAGGAGAAAATATGTATATAACGGAATCAAAAGACACTGAAATTGGGAGTAAAAAATGTAGAGCCTTAAGAGATAGTACTCAAGAAAAAGAGTTAAAGGCATGGTCTAGTAAAATATTGTATTGTCCCTACGGGTCGGCCATGTTTTTTTAAGACTAAGTGGCTCGATTTTAGAAAACTTTCCTATGGACCTTACCCGAGTTTTCGTCCATTAAACGCACGCGAAAACAAGCAAGAGGGAGCCGCCATTTTCTGATAATCCTATCTTTTCCCCGATCGCCCTGGCTGACCTGCTTTTGCGGCACTAAATCAATTCCCCCGCCCCTGAGCCTGACATTATCAAAACATTCATATTCCCCGTGACGTTACTGTGCTGCGTAGGTCTTCTGCGCGACTCCACACAGAACCCGGAAACCAACACAGATCAACTCACAACACAGCGCACCACAATTCGGAATATGAAACTGTACTTTAAAATGAAACAGCAACACGGTAAATTTGGTAAAGTACATTTATTTGACATTAAATGTTTAGAGAATATTCAGCAATTGACATATGAACTCCGGAAGCCATTTATTTTCTTTTATTTGTATCCGCAATAACTGTTCCGTTTCATCTTGAGTCCCGCGCTGTTCCTTTATGGTACACAGGGTGTTCATTTTCGTAAAAAGAATCACTTTGGAAGCACGGTGAACCGCAAAGGCTGTTCCATCAACTAGGCACTAGTCCAGCCTAAAGGTATGTTGCTTCTAGCCACTAGTACAGCGTAAGGGCATGTGGGCCCTTGGTGATCGTCCCATAATATGGTGATCGTGCTCCAGTTGTTGACACGAAGCTGCAGGTGTCTGCTGAAGAATCCATCCGCCGGTGTCTCAAACAGATGGCAGTGGCAGAAAGGGATCAAATACCGTTATGAAAACAAAAAAATTATAATTAGTCTCGCTAGCCGAACTTCATTAATATTACTCATTTTATTTATTAAGGCCGATCGGAAACTATTTGCTTGCAAGGATAGTTCAATGGAGTATGTTTGTCTCTAAAATCAATGCGAAAAGTAAAGAGATAAATCGAGGCCAACACACAATGATAAACGACAGTTAGTCTACATGCGTGAGGAATGATATGATATATGATATGGCATTTGTAACGCGCCTATACTACTAGTGTTTCTAGGCGTGACGAGGCAGGTGGGGAACAAGGGCAGACAGACAACGATCCTACTAGGCCAGGTGTCTTTCTGATCGCGCATGGGGAAGGGCTGTACATGGTTAGTTGAATACAAATTAAATAATAGGGCCAGCTGGTGGCAAGTGCAAGGTAAATGCCGGGAGAAGTGGCTGAAGGATACAGAGACAGTCCCATAGTGCAGGGAAAAGTGGCTGGGCCAAGGACCGAAAACGGTGAGACCAGTGGACCTGCATGCCCATGTGCCCACTACGAACAGTTTTACTTGCTTTTCCTAGCTCTTCATTCATTCATTTATTCATGCATCCATTCATTAAATCTTCATTCCGGTATAAAAGCGTATAAAGATTTACTTACATTATATTTGAAATTTCCATTGTGTCTCTTCGTAATGCAGTCTGTAAAACGGACCGTGCTCTTGACAATGATTTTTCGTATACTGACCTAAAACTGAAACTCGGTCTAGTTTCTGAATTTTCTGCCTTATCGTCTCTTACGTTATTGCGCACTCCCTTCAAATGTAGTTCTTTCGGCATGGTCCCTGTCTCAAGGTCAAAAAACAATAGACCCTTATACTTCCAGTGGGCCTCATCTAGGCGCTGTCCTTCGCATTCTTTATTTGCAAAATCACGTAGTATAGGCATTTGTGAGAACTTGAACTTTAGAATCCGTCTATGTAGTGCGCCTCAATGTGCAAATGCGAACTAGCTTCTCTCCCAAATGCCACGGCCCGCTTGGCTGGCGCGTTCTAAGTGCCCCAATTTTGTCCCCGTTGTCTGCGAGCTTTGCAGCCCAAATTGAGACATTTAATTTTTGGCGGAAGGTCAGGGAAAGTATAAAGTACCACAGGAGTTGAGTTAAAAGTGAGATTTATTGTTTGTTTGTTTGTTTTATTATTTGCAATACGCAAGCCTCCCCTCCGTTAACAGTGCGCAGCATTTACATTTACATGAGATGAGACATGAGAAAAATATATACATACACATATGTGAGGTGAATAGAGAGAATTCAAAGATGACACCCAGTTTGTTCGCCACCCATGATGGTGAAGGTAGGGGTTAGGTTTACAGGTACACTGTACAATAACATTTATTTACAAAAAGACAATCGTATTGCAATTATTTAAACCGGGATTTGTACTTCACAATCAGCTGTGCTTCGGGTGGGCATGGCACAGTCGCAATGTTCGGTGGCAATGGATCACTGCTCTGCACAGAAACGTCCAAAATTCCATATCTGTGCTTCTCTAACACAGCAACAATAAGGCCTTTCACAAAGTCGAACTGCATTTCATCATAGACTGGTTTGATCACCCATTGCTTACTTCGTTTTGAAAACACCTTAGTGTAGCGAGGCATCCTTACTTTACCCCTAGTCCTAGATTGTTCACGTCCGACATTGCTGTTATGGGCCAAGACCGCTAGTAGAGTGCGATGTTTCATGCCCCGAAAGCTAAAATGCAAGCGCTTTGGCCTGTACTTTAGGCACATATTGTGGAACACCTCCAAATCTCCTGTGTGACAGAATTCTGTCAGTCCTCTCAAATCTCTTGATAGAGCTTTGTCGAAAACAATCTTCTCAATGGCTTTGTGTGTCGGTGAAGATGGAATCAACCACTTCTTCTTCCGTGCCTCCTCTGGGGACAAAGGGCCATGTTCACATTGGTGGAAATGTTCATTTGCTGTCCAACGGTGAACGTTGGTAAGTAGTATTTCCACTGACCCCTCACAAGTTTTTGAGCTCCACCAAAGATGGTTGGTGATAGAATGTGACCACTGCAAAATACTTTCAAAACCTTTTTTTTTCCCTGCAGCCGAGATTTTCTTATTGATTGATTTAGCAAGATGCCATACGTCAAATTGATGTTTAATATGTGGGAACTGCTCTCTCATTGTCTTGGCAATTGAAACGTGTCTATCTGTGGCTATGAGGTCGATGTGCATTCCCCTCGATTGTAGATATTCCACTGATTTTATAAAACCTAGTTTCTCCATGGCCACTGAGGATGTACATTGTGTTACCTGCACGACCACCGAACTCACAATTTTCTTACTATCCATGTCCTGAAAGTGGTAGGTGCAGTACTTGGCAGAAAATCCAGGGCTGTCGCACTGTCCATCGCCGGCTAGCCTGAATCGTTTGCTTGTTGTTCAATTTTCCAAGCATCACTAATGGCCGGAAACAGATAATCACGTTGGTATGTGTAGTACAGCGCTTTAGAAATGAAATGGAGTCCCACAAACTGAAAGAAAGCCTCTAACTTTCTAAAACTGGAGCCACTAAAAAGTGATGCAGCTGCACACAGTAGATTGCCTGCTGGCAGTTTCCCCAGCATCGGTTGTGCAGACCATGAGAACCTATGATTTAATCTACAGGCGGCATTTATTTTGCCGTTACTGCCTTTTATTTGACGAGCCACATTAATCAATGGCTTCCCACATACTTTCCCTCTAATGGAATGCACACATTTCAGCATACTTATAATTTCCATCAAACAACTGTCGAATACAATGTATTTGCTCTCTTTCATTAGACTGTCATCCTGCGTCAACGTTGTTTCGACCTTTGACGTTGTGGAGATTTCAACACATTGGAAAGTAATATCGCTGATATCAAGTTCTGATGCGTCTATGGATGCTGCGGCTGGTTCATTCTCTGTCATTTCAACATCTATTACTTCAACATTGATGGGAGAACACAACAATGTCGACAGGTTTTTTGGTGGCAAATTTTTGGCGGGTGTAGATTGTGTAAATTGATCTGAAACTACTTCAGAGCTATCTTCAATACATTCAATAACATCTTCTTGTGGTGGTGCGGTCGCACTGTAGCTATGGTCCAATGCAACTTTGCTGTAGTCTCCAAACACAATTAATTCATGTTCTGGCCATTGGACATGAGCATCTCGAGCCTGAACACGCCTCGCCTCAATTAATAGTTCCTCCATAGTGTACACGGTCTGGCAAGCCACATCTCTCATTCGCTTCACTGTCTGTGTGTGTATAGTTCTGACACCCACGGGTAACTGGAGGAGAGATTGGAAAAGGGATGTTCAGTTTAAACACAAGATGGAGTGTAGTAGAATTGACTGGAAAAAAACATAAAATAGTCCCCAGCACAAACATTTTTTTAATGTTATGAACTGTTTGTAACTAACCTTTTTTTGTTTTTTTTCTTTGCAACTTTTTTGACTCGACCTTCAACATCTGCACGCTGTAGCTCCGATTCGTTTCCGCATGTCCTCCCTTCCTCTTGCGCTGCAACGACTATATTTTCTGTATCCGCATAGACAGCACGGAATGAGGCTCCATCGTCTCCCTGAAACATAGTACTTTCATTACTATGTATCAAAATATTGTTAGCATAAAACACACGTGAGGACGAACACACAGGTACATCTCAATAGCCAAATACGATTTAAACATTGTGTGCAACAATCAAACGACAAGTATTCGACCAGTGATGATCTATTTCGATTGAACTGTCAGTATCCATACCTCTGGCTCTGCATGGACTGCCATGAATGGTTGTATTGGAGAGGAGGCATCCGCATCTCCCTGAAACACAGTACTTGCATTAGTATGCTTTTCAATATTGGAAACACAACACACACTTGGGGTCGACGGCACAGATAAATATCAAGAGATAACCGCAAATGATGCATTGTCCAAAAGAATCAAGGAAAATCCAAATATGATCACATTTCATCGACTTATTTCTACGATTCCTTTACATCTGCATCATCTAAATGAGATGTTGTGATTGTGGTGGAAGCTCCGTCGTCTCCCTGAAACACAGTACTTGGATTAGTATGGTTTTCAATATTGGAAACATAACACACACTTGGGGTCGAACGCAAAGGTACATATAAAGTGATAACCGCGAAAGATGCATTGTCCAAAAGAATCAAGGAAAATCCAAATATGATCACATTTCATCGACTTATTTCAATGATTCCTTTACATCTGCATCATCTAAATGAGATGTTGTGATTGTGGTGGAAGCTTCGTCGTCTCCCTGAAACACAGCACTTGCGTTAATAGGGAAGAAAGTATAGCAAATGGAATCACGTTATATGATCACGCATGATGGAGCTGTCATTATCCATACCTCGTGCTGCTGAAGAATATCTATGGATGTTGCAAATGTAGTGCGCACTTCCGAAAGCTGTTGCGCCGATTCGTATACTTGAATGTCAGGCTCTGCATCAAGTGCAGGGATTGACGCTCCATCAACTGCCTGAAACATAGTACTTGCATTAGTGAGGATTACAATTGTGAAAACATAACACACACCTGGGGTCGACAGCACAGGTACATATCAACGGCTAACCACGAATGAAACATTGTGTAGAACAATCAAACGACAAGAATTCCAGCTCTGATGATGATGCTCGATGGAGCTGTCAGTATCCATACCTCTTGATGTTGAAAAACATCTAGAAATGTTGTAGATGTGGCGGACACTTCAGCATCTCCCTGAAAGACAGTACTTGCATTAGTATGGATAACACTAATTATAACTGAAAACAAACACCAGTGGACGATAACTAAGGTGTATATCAATTGGAAAGCAGTAACCAAACATTCGGTAAAATAATTACACGATAGAATAAAACTATTACTTGACATGCATAAAACAAGTATGTAGCGGATTAGCCTAGTAAGATTACCTGATACGCGCTAGAAGTGGTTGATAACTGCGACCACGTCAAGGATGTAGAATGTTCTTGCTTCAGATTCAAGGGATAGTCAAGAAGTTGTAAAGGTCAATTAATGATTGATAATGAAATGCCAATATTAAAAATAGCCATGTAAGCCGACAGAATACTTGAAAAATGCTCAATACAGCACAGTTCCCTGTCCCCATATATATATATACATTGCGTTTGTGGGTTATGAAATCGAAAAAGAATATATTGATAAATGTCATTATTCAAAAAACTATACACTCATATCAATATCGAAATTATTACAATGGATAGAACACCTACAATATCAATTAATCCATTCGGCTACACACTACCGCAAGGCCGAAAGCTAAATCCGGACACTTGACTCACCGGTGGCGGAATGTGGACGAATAGAGTGGGAATAGCGTTTTCGCGCAATTTCCGTGTCATTCGCCGTTTATTCTTCTTTGTTACCCAAGAAGTTGTGTACATGTCCAAGGAAAAGTGCCGGCTGCAGATGCAGTATCGATCACCCCTCTTGTCCTCTTAGACTTGTTGGACTCTACTTTCCAGCTCATCCAGTGGATATCCGCAATGTCTGACCCATTCTCTTATTCGATCAACAGTTTTCGGGAATACATGCATTGTAGTTCCTTCAGATTTCGCATGGGTCTTCGAAGGGCAACCGCTAATCGAACAGGCAGGCATTGCTGATAAATCTGAAAAGTAAATATCGACATTATTATACCATCTTCAAGAGTAAAGATTTGATACAAAAGTAAATGAATCATACAATGATCAATGCAAGGTTTGTTTTGGTCGCAGGAACTATACCAGTTCATTATGTGCTGCTTAGTATTTGCATAAGTTAAAGAAATGTATAATTGATGTGACTGAAATCTGAACATGTGACTCGTCCCTTGGATGTTCTGTCTTGCACGAGAAGGAAACATGCTTACATTATAGACTGGACCCCCAAAGGATGCAATTCAATGACAATAGACACAGATGAAAATAAATAGATCTATTGATAGCATAGCAATGGAAACTCAAGTCAATACCAATGAGACCAATGAACATAGCACTATCGTGTACTCTACTCGAAAATAGATCGAAATTTAAAAATCTGCGAAATATGACCAGGATACATGGCCTTACCTTGACCAACAAACAGTTGGATTCAGCAAGCAGAGCAGTATGTTGCGGGAGAATAGGTGGATGGCCTCAGGTAGCGCACTGATGGGTATGCTCGAAGCGGTCACAGAAGTTCACGGATAGCATGACGACGAGCAGATTAGCATAGATCTCAGTGGTTCCCAGGTAGCACGTTTAGGAGTTGACTTGCAAAGCACAAAGTTGTTCTCATGAGACATATCGAGTGGTTTTTAAAGTATTAGAAACTGGGGTGTGTTTGTGAATGAATGACGTGTGTATGTCGTGGTATTAGGGGGGCGGCCTGCTTGAAGGGGAGGCCTACCTGGAGACCCGGGGTCTGAGGAGGCCATGTGACCGATGGCCCCTTGGCGTGGGACACCTTTTGAAGTGTACATGCAGTTTGGCACCTTGGCCTTTCTCGCCCCTGACAGCCCCCCATGCCAGCGCTCATCCCCGGGTGTGAACCGCCTTTGATAGAGGGGGGTGGGATGGATGGGCCTGGGGCGTGCAGATAAGGCACAGGAAGACTGCTGAATGGAAACACACTTATGTGTATTGCAGGGGGGCGGCCTGCCTCAGCGGAGGCCTGCCTGGAGACACGGGGTCTGAGGAGACCATGTGACCGATGGCCCCTTGGCGTGGGACACCTTTTGAAGTGTACGTGCAGTTTGGCACCTTGGCCTTTCGCGCCCCTGACAGCCCCCCATGCCAGCGCTCATCCCCGGGTGTGAACCGCCTTTGATAGAGGGGGGTGGGATGGATGGGCCTGGGGCGTGCAGATAAGGCACAGGAAGACTGCTGAATGGAGACACACTTATGTGGATAGCAGGGGGGCGGCCTGCTTCAAGGGGAGGCCTGGCTGGAGACACGGGGTCTGAGGAGGCCATGTGACCGATGGCCCCTTGGCGTGGGACACCTTTTGAAGTGTACATGTAGTTTGGCACCTTGGCCGTTTGCGCCCGTCACAGCCCCCCATGCCAGTGCACATCCACCGGCGCGAACCGCCTTTGATACAGGGGGGTGGGATGGATGGCCCTGGGGCGTGCAGATAAGGCACAGGAAGACTGCTGAATGGAGACACACTTATGTGGATAGCAGGGGGGCGGCCTGCTTCAAGGGGAGGCCTGGCTGGAGACACAGGGTATGAGGAGGCCATGTGACCAATGGCCCCTTGGCGTGGGACATCTTTTGAAGTGTACATGTAGTTTGGCACCTTGGCCTTTCGCGCCCCTGACAGCCCCCCATGCCAGCGCGCATCCACCGGCGCGAACCGCCTTTATATCAATATACAGTATATCGCCTTTATATCAATGATAGTATATCGTTGCTTATCAATAACAAATGCCACATACCGGAGATTCTTGTGAGCACAGACCCACACTTCAACCGGTGTATTATAGTGGTCAAGACTGTATAATCCAATGGTAAATGTTAGTATAGATATATGTGTGACTTTTATAGAGACATAACCTACTGAAAGACTTTGAACAAGTGTGTTTTAGTGCATGCATTATCGAGAATATGTTATGTTAGCTTAGATAGATAGTGACCACCCTGCTTCACAGCAACCAGACCTTCACCCATTCGGAGCACAGATGTCTGACGTCCATCCTTGAATGGAGACACAGTTGATTCATTTAAAAAATCGAGACAACCGTTGTTAAAATATATGTGGTGTTTTATTTTGTATCTTATTTTCATGACACGAAAATACAAGACTTTAAAGATTATACAGGTCAGGTTGCAGCACAGCGAGAGAAAATCCCCTGTACTGACCGCTGTCACTCGGGAACGTTTCTCTAATGGCACGAACGGCACAGGCGGGTATCACTCTTCGAACGCGGTGTCCAAGCCTCCCGTGAAGCCACCATGTAAAGGAATGATAGGCCACCAGCCTGTACCATCTGTGAAAAGGAATGAAACAAACTGTTTTTAAATTACCAAGATAAGTTTAATAAAAGTTTGTTGTCAATGACAATTCTTGTAACTAATGGCATTTTACACGGACAAATGCTATCTAGACAATGCACACTATTCAACAACTTACATGCGTTACAATGATATGTAGATGTAATTTTGGATATAGTAGAAGAACATGAAATAGGAGTGGCATGACAAGCAGAGTATACTTACTCGTTACTTGGATTACGAGGACGAACAGTTGCTCGAAGTTCGTGCATAAGCACCATCATTATTCCCAACACGGCCCATGTGAGGCAGGCCGCCCTGAAGTCTGGCAGCTCAGTGATGCATTGCGGTCGTGGCTCGCCTTCCGAAATGTAGGCCAGGCATCCCGAGTTTTCTCGGCAGCAGCAGTTCTCGTCTTCAGTTGGCATTAGCTCGCACCGATTGCATGTGCACCAGGTGGAGATGCCGTCCATTCGACTAGGCCCAGGCTCTTCATCTGTTGATTCGTCCTGCCAACTGCCGTCCGAATCCCCATCGTTTTTGCGTGCTTCCCTTTCCAGTAGTTCCTCCTCGGTATACTCGGGCTCGTACATGTAGGGCATTATTGTAGCCATTGTGTGTTAAACAAACTACAATAATTTATAGCGGTGGTACTGGTATCTGTTCGCACGGGCTACATGCGGCGAAGGTAGCTGACCAGAGCACTGAAACGAGTCACAGAATACTCAAAGTAACACAGAGAGAGGAATGGAATCGAAAATCGGCTGCTGTGTGTTGTGAAACGGTCTGTTTATACTTATTGAGGAGAGAGGCGTCCTGCCATTTCCATGGCGACACGTCATTAGCTGAAGCGCAGCGAATGTTGACACGAGACGTGCTTTGGCATTGGGAAGTGGGCAGTACGAGTCTGCTGATGACAGGCTCAGGGGCGGGGGAATTGATTTAGTGCCGCAAAAGCAGGTCAGCCAGGGCGATCGGGGAAAAGATAGGATGATCAGAAAATGGCGGCTCCCTGGTGCTTGTTTTCGCGTGCGTTTAATGGACGAAAACTCGGGTAAGGTCCATAGGAAAGTTTTCTAAAATCGAGCCACTTAGGCTTAAAAAAACATGGCCGACCCGTAGGGACAATAAAAAATTTTACTAGACCATGCCTTTAAGCAATCCTTAGTGAGACCATCACTGATAGTGAAATCACTGTAACATTTGTGGTAGTGGATGAAGCAGCCACCATATGAATGCACCTTGACCGTTTCCACGGTAGGTGAATAAGCATATATGGATCAATCTTCCAAAACTAGAACATGGCCAATGTATATTCCCAAGTTATTATGTGAAAATCTTAACGTGAACATATAGATCCAAGTACACCATTCTCAAATGAAAAGTTCCTGCAATAATGATATTCCAAGTGAGGCCATTCGAACCCTTAACCGGATGCTGTAACGAAAGGGAAACCAAATACTAACCGAGCCATTCTAGAAAGCACCAGCTATATCATCTGTTTGACCCGTTTTGGTGAAATCTGTTGATCAGTGCTGGTGAATGTCCCTCTTAGGGAGCTGGGCTACAGATTATATAGTTAGTGCTTTCTAGAATGGCTCTGTTAGCATTTGGCATCTGGATTGTCCCGACAGCCTGCGTCACTTTTGTCGGATTACACAGCTCAAAATAAATCTCTTTTAAAAACACCAAAAGAAATGTTATTGGTGCAAGATTAAAAAAGGTCTCTATCAACTGGACCTTTATTACTTTATTCCATCTGAATGCCAAAAAAAAGTTAGGCAATACTTTCCAAAAACAGCTTTGTCCTACTGTTTGTTCACATGAGGGGCAAGGATTTCACATGTGTTGTCCCTTTCATGTTGACGGCAGCACTTTGAAACACTGCAAATGAATGAAACATGGCTTGGTTTTATTTTTCATCCCGTGCCAAATCAAAAAGCCCCGTGCAGGAGGCTTACACCTCCGTGTCCATGGATCAACAGTCAATGCAGACCCACTCAAAAGGGCAAATCAAATTAATCCAATGGCATACAGAACCGCATTTAAACAGTGAATGAAATGCAGCTTGCAACACGTGTGAAAGAACATAAAGAAAAAAATGTTTAAAAGCCAACGTAATGCAGAAGATTTTGCTTGCACAAGAAATGTCAGTGTGGGTGGGGGGTTTGGCTACATATGTACATTTGTTCTCCCCACCAGGCTTCAGTCAACTTGAGGCCCAGCAGACCAGTTACCAGTTTTGGGCTCAATTGAAAGCCTGCCTCTTACTGGAAGTCACATTAATCAGTGAGTCATTCCGCAATGACATGTGATGTGGCGGAGGGTGTGATGATCCTCTGTACTACTATACTGGAAGGCAGCACTGGCAGAAAAAAACAAAGAGAGTAAGTGTGGCCAGTGCTGTACCAAGAAGTGTGAGTTCCTTTTGCATCCACTCACCAGGACAAACTGACAAGCTTCAAAGGGTTCAATAAAAATCCTTTGTTGCAAGCTGAGCCAGGGGGAGACATTTGGCTGGGGGGAGCGAAGAGGGGGAGGGGTTGAAGCACTGCCCTCCCATCTGTTACAGTGCCTCAAAATGGACATTAAAGGAATTATGCATTGTAGGCATTTTTCCCCAACACTAAAGACAAGAAATAATGTGGTTGTATGATAGTTTTCTGGGTGATTTCCAGGCAGTTTTTCAGAGACTAAATGCATGTTGCTAGGACTTTGTGAACTGAAATGGCCAGTAAAGACTCGTTTCTGGCTGATTTTATATTGGGACACATTTGACAGTTGGTGGAAAGATGGGGATGATCATCCTGAACATGTTGAATTATTTGCAGAATTGTAACTATTATACATTTTGTGAAAATGACCAAAAGGTTTCAAAGGGCTATGCTACTTCGCACAGAGTTGACGATCAGACTGTCTAATTCCCTGCGTCCCACTGAAACTGCCTATCTACTTCTTATGGTGGTGACTAGTATACATTTGAAGTTATGATGCTTAACTCAGTTTTGCTAAAAGGTGGACCTGAGGAACAAAGAAATGTCATAAATGTCAAATGGATAGATGGTGATCCCTTCCCTTCAACCAATGACGCCAGGGGGGTGGGGAAAGGAATGGTTGGCTGTCCTATTCCAGGGTAGGAGCAATTCTAAAACACTTCCCCCAGATTGTAAATACATGTCATTTTGGACTATATAAGGGGGGACTGTACTAGACACAGGATTAGATAGTGAGGCACAGCTCCACCCTACTGATGAGGTCCAACCAGACCGAAACACGTGTCTGGGGTTGCTGTTGGTACTCTTGTTCAGAGGAGAATTGCCTAGCATTTCGGTGCTGGACTGCCCCAGGGCAGGACAAAGACTGATATTGTTGGGATATTTCTTCTTTGTGAAAGATAGTGAGCTAAAGACTCTGGTAGGTCTCTCGTAACCAGGGCTAATGTCTGGCAGAGGGACTCCCAGGACCCCCCTTTTTAATTTGCAGGATCAGACACCCACACAAGAATTCAGGGAGACACGAGACAGACGATGGAGGCATCTGATCCCATCCAAGAGAGTGCAGAGACCAGACCCCTTGCCTAGCTGCCCAGCTGATCCCATCCAGGAGAGCACAGTGACTGGATTCCTTGCCTAGCTGTCCAGAGAGTCTTGAGTTCCAGCCTGACGGTCCAGAATCCCATCCAGGAGAGTGCTGAGACCAGACCCGTTGCCTAGCTGTCCAGAGAGTCCTGTGATCCAGCCAGGCTGTCCAGAATCCCATCGAGGAGAGTGCAGAGAATCCCAAACCAAGGCTTACTTTGTAAGTAGCAAATAACCCCAGCCCAAATTGCATACCCTGTCCTTTGTGACATAAATCCCATAGCAAGTCCTATTGAAAATCTCACTGTAAATCCAAATTGCCAGTATAAGTCATTCACCTTTCCATTGAAGAATCTGTATTAGCCTGTGTATGTTAGTGTATTCCTTTGATACATTTTTCAGTTTTCTCTATAAATCCTTAGCATTATTTGGAAGTAAATCAATGAATTCCCCTATAAGGAAATTCACAGTGTAAGCTTGTTGAAATTCGAAATTAACCCCCTTGCACTTAGTATCTTTCTTTAATAACTGTAGTCTTTAAAATATAGTCTCTAAGAAGAAGTCTCCTTGTCTCTGAAAACTGAATTTGGCCGTGTTTTGTGCACATTCCCGATCAACTCTGAACTTGCATCTATCCCATCGATGACCCAAACCGTAGTCCCATTGTGCCTGGCATCATAC
Organism: Ambystoma mexicanum; assembly: GCF_040938575.1. Lineage (NCBI taxonomy): Eukaryota > Metazoa > Chordata > Amphibia > Caudata > Ambystomatidae > Ambystoma > Ambystoma mexicanum. The sequence goes on from NC_090930.1 coordinate 924,044,902, forward strand.
CTGCTCTGTCCTTTGTCCCTGTCCTTAAAACCGATTTCCGATTTTGACAGCTAAGCCCCTTTTCTTAGCTGCCTGTCATCACAAAGACCGTGTAAAAAAACAAAATTCCATTGCTGTGTGTATTTTCCTTTTGTATTTTCTTCTTCCCAAAATCGATCTTCCTACCTTGTTTCCACTTTGTTCTGTGTGCGGATTAGTAGTTCATAAGCTTTCCCATCTCCTTAATTGTAGCAACATGAATTTCCTTCCTAGCTGTCACACCACAGTCGTTAGCTGCTGTGCGATTAACAAGCAAAACCGATTCTGCCGTTTTGCTCCTAAATTGGGTTTTCATTTTCTTTTCTGACTTCCCATCTTGGGGAGGGGGGCTGTATTCCAAATCTGATGTTTCTCTCTTTATCCTTACTCCCTGCCACTGTCTTCCATCCAAAGGAAATTAAGTTAGCTGATGTTTGGGGGAGAGTGTTGCAGGGGGACTGCTTAACCTTAGTGCAATCACCTGCTTGAAACCATTTTTCCTGTTTGCCATTAAAGATTTATGAGAATTGTGTTAGGATTTTGAACCAATTGTTCCGTAGGAAACATTGCATTGTGTGCCACAATATTGGTGGCTGCTGTAAATTGTATTTTGATTATTTTTACTTTTTTCCATTAAATAATAAATTAATAAATATCTTATTGATACACCTGTCTGGTTCCTAGTCCATTGTGACACGGGGTGGAGGCCTACTCAAAACGAATCTGGGGTTTATTAAAGATAAAAAAGTGTTTTTATTGTGCGCCACGTTCACTGCCAGGGAAAGGAGTCCCTGGCTGGAGTGTGTCATGTTATAAAACCGTGTCAAGTGCTGTTCAGGCATTCCTTGAGTCCTCAGTTTATTTATACGTACCAGAATGCAAAGTGATCTGAGCTGAAAAGTTAGGAACGGCTCAAATCCTTACCTGTGACTTAAGAAAACATGAGATATCTGCTATTTATTGTTGATTTGGAAAGCTTCAGTCGCAATGCACAGATTGCTTTGTGACTTCTCAAGAGGGTGTGGGAGGGAGGGTACAAGACAGTTGCTTGATTGATCAAATGATCATTCGTTAGTCTTGGTATATTCAGATAGATCAAGTTAAGTGCATGGGTGTGGGGGGTGCAGACCGGTGAGGGTACCACATAATTACAGACTGGTCGATGCCTTTAAGCGTTAAGGAACATCAAGAATTCAATACATGCTGTAAAGGCATAATACATGCCAAGAGTGTGGAGGATGGCCCCGATGGATAAGTGCAAGATCGTAGAGCAGGCAGCTGTTATGAGGGGGTTTCATCAGGTGGCTCTAATGATTCATGTCAGGTTGGCACAAGCACAGTGTTCACACCTGGAGCTGCACAAGGATATGGCGTTTTACCAAGATTTGGATGGGCAATATGGCACAATTTAAGGGTCTGCACACACTTGAAAAGCATTATGCCTTCTGCCCAGTATTGAAGCCAGACCCTCCTTTCCACCATCACACAACTTTTGGAAACAATTTGTATTTATGGTCGATAGCTATTCTGTTAATGTATTCTGAAATCTTTTTGAGAATACTTCAAAATCCTGCTAATTGGGTAGGGTAAAGGGGAGTAGGAAGGGGGCTCACTCCATTCCACACATAACCTCACTGTGAGTTGGATGGTGTAGGAAAGGACGCAGAATTTTGTGTCCTTAAAAGTAATGGGTTTTAGAGCTGCCAGGGCTGGGCTAAATGTTGTATGAAAATGTCCATAAGAGTTTGGCCTCTGGACCCGCACATTAGTCAAAATCTAGTAGGGTTTTTTAAATTACCCCGATGAATATGTGTAAGAGAAATGCACATGGAGTATGATACAGTTAAACACAACCTATTTCTATGTTAGTCATTTTGAAGTATTAATTGGATTTGACTATTCAGGATTATCAACTGGTAAAATAGCTCAGCAGGTTGAGCACTTGCTTTCATTCATTTGAGTGTGATCTGCAGATTCATTTGAGTGTGATCGGCAGATTCATCGAGCAGCAACAAGCTTTATCTCAAACCCGGCTCTACTCCTGCTCCCTGTCTGGCTCACTGCGACTCACCACATCCATGGCAATATGATTTGGCCAGCTGGTACATTATTAAGAAGCCTGGTTCGATACCATCCAACCACCAAGATTGAAAAAGTACTATTGTAAGGCCCCACCCAGCCCTGGGTCCACTTCTGGGACCCTAAAGACTGCTAAGACACCCATTTGATCCTTTTCATACCCAACACCGATCCTTTTGTTAATATTGTTGTGATTTATTTGCCTTTCACCCAGCTACATTACCCAGAGTGATTTCCTCCTTTTCATCCAGCGTGTCATTTTTGTGCGTTTTTATAGTACAATGATTGCATTTGGTTTGTTTATTTAAAGTATAAATATTTTCATAGAACCTCGACTAGACATTCCTTTATTTTGTACTGTTGTACTATTGCTGTTTTTGTTGCTACTGTAATCACATTTATACACACCGCTCTTACGAGTATAGCCTGCCCCGTGCGCGCCAAAGGCGAAGGAGGTGTATCTCTTGAGTGTGCTGTTTCATCTTTTTGATTAGGATCACTGTTGTTTTATAGAAGTGTGAGGGCTGAGAATGCAGGTTAGCCGCTATACATCCACGGGGCAGAAGTCGTTTCATCACAGTTGGGAACATCTTGAGGATTGGTTGGGACTCTCTGCACTGCAGTTTGGCCGTTTTATGTAGAATAAGGATCTCTTAAGTGCTGTGGAATCCAGAACACGTTGGGGAAGGAGGGCTTGATCCAGTACATTACGGATCCACGTTGATGTCTGTGCATGATTGGGTTTTAGTCCAAATTGGAATATATTGTATTTTTCCAACGTTGCTAGAGACATTTGTCATCTGTTGGTAAAAGCAGAATAAAAGCTGTCTTCAGTCCCTTTCTGGTGGGACATGTTCCTTATTTATAATAACTGCTCTCCTCCTTCCCTGCAGCAAGTTTGGCTCATCAAGCCCTCCTGCCTCCCCACGCGATGTCCTTTTGGCAGTGACTGTGACCGTGCTTGTCATGTGAGATATCCCTGCCAAAATTCACACCTCGTGTTTTCTCACCTCCGACAATACTGTTTTACCTGGTTTGACTTTGGTTTGGTGCAAGTTTTCATTTTTTGGGCAAGAAGAAAAATGTAAAATGTTTGTGTGCTTCGCTCATCAAAGGCCAACTTAATTCAGATATTTCTATCCGCCTTAATGTAATTAAAGCTTGTGTATTTACTGTTTCTAGAAATTCTGACATGAAACAGCTGTCGTGTTTATTTATTTCTAATCTTCATGTCCTTCAATTTTTAGGAACTTGTGTGAAATGCAGCAAAGGTGTCTATGGTGCAACCCAGGCTTGCCAGGCCATGGGAAACCTATACCATGATGGCTGTTTCACCTGCGGCTCATGCAGTAAGTGCTCACATTACAGTGCTCTGCATCTTCATGGGACTTTACCCTGTGATGCTTCTGAAGGGGAAACCATTGTGATACTTGCATTATGTAAGATTGTTTTGTTGAGCACACTCCCATCAACTCATTGACTGCGGTGGACGGAAGAACAGGCAACAAAGAGGTACTTATTGAAGAGCAGGGTCTTCGGTCCTTTGGGAAATATATTTAGTTGGCGATGCCACAGAGTTCTGTATGGAGAGAGTTCCAGTGCTGTGCAGGCTACTCAGACGAATTGTGTGAGTCTACAAGACGCTGTGCTGTGAAGTGGAGCAGTCTGACCTAGACATATGTTTTAAGCCTGTAGCAGAGAAATGATCATCCTTCTTTGTAGCACCTTGTAGACAAAGACAATGTGCTTCTTGACATGCATTTTGTGTAGTACAAATTACTCGTACTTCGCATGCCCTTCTTCTGTACTCCTGGGACTTTATGTACACGGGTGCGGGGACAGGACTGCAGCTATTTTCCAGCAAGCCCTTGCATTTAACTTAAAGCATAGCACGCATATGCAGCCATTCCCCTTCCAGGCAACGCTCCCGGCCTAGCCCCGCAGACAGGCTTGTATCTTTGAAATCTTTTCCTGAAAGAAACTGTATCGTATTGCTCCATTGTGCAGAGGAGGGAGGGGCAGTACTCGGTGGAGGATGAGTTCTCAAGATAGTAAGAATTTTAAATACCTCTTTGGAGGAGTGTTGCAGTGCTTCTATTCAAAGAGCATAGTAACCCTTCCTAGCTTCCACAATAGCTTTTAAAAATATGAAGCTTTTAAAAATATGAATATCCAGTCGATTTAGGTAAATTGGCAGTACACCAGGTAGAATTCCTTCTCCGTTTCTGTTCAGTACGCCTGTCTGATGTTTTCAATACTTAAAAGGTCTGATGTAAACCACTTATTTCCAACATATTTAGCTTTGATTTAGCCTTGGTTGACTTGGAGCAACAGTATCTCTAATTCAGTGACATAGGATTGATATATAGAGAGTCAACATTAGACACCCCAGATAGACTTTTCTCAATATTCTTGAAGAGGGGATAAAACATTTCGGCCTTGAGTTTCTGCTTATTACGAAATGCTATGTTAGCATATGTGAGATTGTTAGGTGCTGTAAACTGGAAAGATGAAATAAAAGCATGTCTACAATTTGCAACAATATTCCAAGCAGTGGTCCACTCTACAGTGCGACCTTTAATATGAGTATCTGGAGTCTTAGGAAAGAGAAAGCCATAATGTGTAAGCCGGGCTTGTGGGTCATTAGGATCGTTAAAATCAAATTTAAAATTCCTCAGAATCATTAAAGGAGAGGATAATTTAATAACTGAAAGGACTAATGGCATAAAATGGTGGCTGCATCTAGTGATAGATAAATAATAAGAATCTGCATCAAATGAGAAGCGAGATCTATGCAACTCGCACACAAAGTTCTGCACTATGGGAGATCGGAGCAGGGCATTACAGTAGCTCCAACACATTCCTTAAGGATCAAAGTTACATCGCGCCTTTTCTTGGTAATGCATCAAAAATGTGAACTAAGATTACCATTGACGTTATTTTTTCAATTGAAAACTGAATTCACAAAATACATCTGAAAGAGAATCTGATTTTAGGAATGAAAAAAGTAAATCTTATTGACAATGACCACTCTGGACCTTTGTCTCATATAAGAACAGTAGACCAAGCACAACTTGAGCAAGCACTCACATGGCACATAATTTAAAACATTAAAAAATACGTGCAAGCTTCATTTAACACAAGCGCAGTGAGTATTACTATCACCTCCTGAGCCCCAAAGAACGCTCACTGTTTGCGGGAGACCAAACAACGTGGGTCACAATGAACTCGGGATCTTTTGTTGCGCTTTTTTCACTATTTAACCGTGGCATAAAACATCTGGAAGTTACGCAATGAGCCCAGACACGCATGGCAGATGAGACAGGAGAATATTACTTGAGAGCAAACGTAGCAGGCCACCCAAATCACTGTGCATGCTCTAACTAGGGTGGGCTTAGGTTTTTGCCATACCCAGGGTGTGTCCTATCCCCTTCTTATTGTTTAGGGACAGTTAGAAGAAAACGAGGGCACATATAAAAGGAGTGTGCAGGCACCCCAATGTTTAGTATTAGGTGCAGGGGCTCTGGACATGACTGCTGTCCGGGTTGACAGACTGGACACACATGCCAAGTAGAGCTTAAAGGTGGGTGTGACATTAAACCATGCATTTCCATCGTCAATCTTTTTGCAATGCCACATTACTGTGCCCGAGGATTCTCCCAGAGCATATGGGCATTGGTCAGTTTCCTATGCCAAACATATTTTTTGATATTATCTCACTGATAATGGTACACTGCAGACTGATATATTTCTTATTTGATGCAGTTGCAGTGAAAGCCAGCTTTTTCACAATAGTAGCATTTCTTAACCTGGTTGTAGTCATTTAAACACACCCGTTCAACTAGTCCCTCCCATGGCCAGATGACTCGTGCTCCACAATTCGAAGAATCGGCGAAACATTGAGATCATGTGCGACGCAGACATGGTGACTACGCATTGCTGTGACAGTTTTTGGAGGTCCTCGCATGGTATCAAATGAGCACTGATAAACTGCAGCAGAGGCAACGGGCTTGGAAGCAATGCAGTGCATAGGCAGGCACCTGGTAAATACGCAGGACGCCAGTGTCAGTGTGCATCATGCATGACCAGATACAAACCAGCCAGGGGGACTGCTTGACCGTGTTGCTGGGTGTTTGCTATACTGCCAGATAACATACAAGTGTCTTAACATGGCTAAAACCCACAGCAGAATTGCAAATGTTCAGTGTGTGTGTTGTGTGTTATATTTTAAGGTCTGGGCCTTTTTCTTGTCAATAACAGTGTAGTCAAGGCAGAAAGTATTCTTAATACCCGTTCTTTGCCAGCCTTCTACAAGCTGAAATGAACTAAATAATTGCACTAGTTGCGTGCACAAACGTATTCCCATCAATGTACTGAAGTGGGAGCTTATTTAGCATGGCTTGTTGGGTAGGGCCAGCGTGAACAATCTCTTTCCCACATCAAAAAAGTACCAGACTCATTTCAAAATAGAGAGGATGGTTTGCCCGCCTTGTAACCAATCTGACATTTCCAAGGGTTGAGTCGGTAAAAATGTGAAATTGCTAACCAGATAGGGGATCAGCAAAGGCACATAGACAGACGTATTGTCCAAAACACCATTTAGTGTGCAGAAACAACTGAAGAGGAGCAAACAAGTGCTAACATAGGATGGAGGCATCTCCGTGAAGGTGAAGAGGAGCAAAAAGTCAAAAGGCCCGTGGGGCAATGTTTGAAAAGCTTTAGGGTATTCTCGGATATCTGTGCACTTCCTGGGTCAGCACTTCACTCCTGAGGTCTCCGGTCTGTGAGACAGACACATTGGAAATGACTGTCAGGTGACCATCGGTTGGTTACCTTTCAGTCAGTTGTGGGTGGATTGTCAGGCCATTGTCGTTACAGTCCCCCAACAAGGGCACAATCTCGCTGGACTTCACGGCCGGTTGCAGGGGTGGACTGGGAACCAAAAGAGGCCCTGGAAATAATTTTCAAAGTGTCCCCATATTACACATTTTCAGCATGCCCAAACCTTTTCCTATGAGAAAATGTGGTAATAAAATACAAGAGAGGCCCAGGGTGTAGGGTCCTACCGGGAAATCTCCAGAGTCCACCCATGGCAGTTTGTATCCAGGATCAATCTCCTGGAAGGCCTCCTGATTCTGGACACCTTAGGAAGCCTCCAGGTCAGCAGTCGCTGGCTCCAGACCACATGACAAGGCTGTTTATTGGACTTAGCGGATTTGTCACTGCTATTAGGTCTCGTCTAAATGCTACCAGCTAGCTTTAGCTCTTAACCAGTTCCTCATTCTTTCCTCCATGGTATGGCTAAAGATTCACCCGCCACCTTGATGTTTCCACCAGAACCAATTTGACTCTGGCTGCCGGTTATCAACTTCAGAGTTCTTCGCAGGGCAAGCTGGCTGTCTGACCTAGGGGAACAAGACCTCACACAGTCCAGGCCCAGTCAGCATGGTATTTCAACCCTGATGTTTGTGATCACTGTGCCTCCCATAATGTCGACTTTGAAATTGCCGACTCCCATTGTGGCGTGGCGCAGTGATCACATAGATCACTGTGCCCCACATCCCCCTAGCTGACTCTGCCTTATCCACTTACCTTTTCGGAGGCACACTTCTCAGTATGTTGCAATCTCTCCTCTGTCCCTGCGACGTCAGTTCTCTCCTACTAACGTGGGTCTGAAACTGGCGCTGCAGGGTCCTTTTTTTAAATACATTTTCAAGTTTTTTTCTTTGTCCCCCGCTATCATCTAATGGAAGGTGGGGGTATCTGCGCAACCACCGACCCCCACTACACCGACAAAAGGGAGCCTGGGACACCCCCTCAACCCCTGCTCCCATTAGTCGGTGTAGTCAGGGTTGGCATTTTAGTACCATGCAAAGGCAGAGTAATTAACACGTCCCAGTGTTCAGGGCAACATTTTTTTATGTTTCATTTCATCCCTGGGTGCCTGATTCCTACTGCCTACTAATGCTTCTATTATTCTCTGACTCTTAGGTCTTAGCCAACCTAGGGCTTTACCAGCTGTTAATGCTCCCCTCTGGGATTCCCTCTCTTTTATCACCTATTCGCCCACCATCTTCTCCTTTGGGGTTTTCCTTTTTTGTGCACAGTTCTCCAACTCTGACGGCTTTCCCCTTTTTTCCTTTTTGTTAGACGTTTTATTCTTTGCTTCATCCTCCTTTCCACTCTTCAAGTGTTCTTCTCTCCTTCTACTCTATCTTGTCTTGACATACTCCTTCAATAACCTTGCCCTTTTTTTCTTATTTTACCCTCCATCCCCCGTTCTATTGTTCAAAAGGAGGGGCCGGGCACACCAAAGGTGGAAATACCAGTCTGCCCCAGCTCCCTGCTTTCACCAGCCCCCACTCTCGTAGACGAGGGGGGTGCTCTTGTTGGGGACATGGCCTAAGTACACGTGTACTCAAGCCATGCCCCCTAATGAGACCCCCCCCCTTGATTTAGCATCCCACTTAAAGCACTGGCCGCGCCTGATGTGCCAGGTGAAGCAAAGTGTCAACAATGGGGCACCTTTAAAGCACTGGCCGCGCCTGATGTGCCAGGTGAAGCAAAGTGTCAACAATGGGGCACTTTGGTGAACCTGGGTCATCTGCCAGATATGTGCCTAGACATACAGAACCCCTCTGGGATCATCATTCAAGGACATTCCTTCCCAGTTGCCAACTGTATGCCTCCTCTTTGGAGTTGGCTTTCAGTATTCCTACTGAGGGCCCACATCGCCAGGAATTTGTAATCCTTGTCACAGCCTCAGAAACAGATATTCAAAAACTGAGAAAGCTGTCCTGGTGGAGGAGACGACGTTTTGCCCCGAGGATCCCACTGTAAAGGTTACAGCTTGGGGTACAGTTTCCCCTAGGATGTGAGCCTAATTGTGCTGCCTATCCTTGTCAACATCTTCAGTATTCTCAGTGCCCTGTGCTTTGGTTTAAGTTCCTCAACAGAAGTCCCTGAATGTACAAACACTTGCTGTCTAGAAAGTAGCAATTAGAGGCTCTTTCCTTTACCAGTCTCCTACCGGCCTACTTAAGGTCCTTTTCTCTAAAAGGACGTAGGTGCGGCAGAGACCAGGAAATATTGTGATGTGGGCGAGGGACATGTACGTGCTTTGGTAAATACTCGTCTCTTTCCTGTCTTTTAAAAATGTTTTCCTAAAGTTAAGTATGGGTGCCACTAGTTTCCTGGAGTGTGGAATAGTTTTAAGAATTACGAAATGTCAATAAGCCTGCCAGAGCCTGTTCCCACTGCTCTTTGTGGGTCAAATTCACAAGCAATGTGCAACCATTTCTCTCAAACGAAAGACCAAGAAACTGCTAATACTCAGCAGTATGGTGGCCAGTCCACCACTGACCATAATATAATTCAAATTGCAATACCAATGCGCTACTTATTAGATGTTTACTTATGCATGGCCAAAATATTTATCTGGTTATGGACGCAGCAAGAAAAGAGGACTTCTTGTTTCACAAGATGGATGTTCTACTGGGCACAATGGACTGCATTGGTGGACAATAGGGGAAGGAGAGCTAATAAATTGCTGCTAATAAATTTACAAGAAAAAGCGGCATAATATGCACCCCTGTGCCATGCCATAGAATTATATTTAACAAAGCATTGTGATGGAATATTCCTACCATAAGGACATAGTCACTTGGTCACAAGTGTCGTTCTTTATTATTTTAAAAGACAAGCTTCTCCGCACTGTCAGTCTCCTAGGTTCTGGTATTCCACCAATTTACTTCTTTCTTGAGGTTGCCAGACTCTAGTTGGTTTCTCAATGGCTCTCCAAGTCTTATACTGTTCTCGTTCCTTCTCAGGTTTTCGCTGCCTTTCAGACTTCTTAGCACCCTTCCCAGCCCCTATGTACTTTCTAAAACCTCTCTAGACCGCTTGTGGGTTATTTTTGTCTTTCAGATTTGTCAGTGCTGGTATGAATCTCTAGTCACTTTGACAGGATACTCATCAACCCTCTAAGGCACAAGGTGCTTTCTTAAACTTTTCAATGTCCATCTCAAGCTGTAGGCATCTTTTGAGCAAGAAGTACACTGAACAACCTAAAAGAGAATCAAGAGAGCATCATGTGGTGCGCTGCCAGTACAAGTCAAACCGTCTGATGAGAGATGCGATTCGTTCACTGACCAATGGGCATGCGGTACGCTGAAGATACTAAAGAGAACAAGCAGTGCTGCATGAGGTATGCCAAAAGGCCCCAAAGAGAACGATGAATACAGTATGTGGTGCAATAAAGACCAGTGTGCATTGCCTGCTGGGAGTTGTGGTTCTGCCACTCGCCAGCTAGTGTGTGGGACATCAAGTGCACACCAAAAGCGTAGCGCGTGTGTTGAATGCTATAGAACAACTCTCGATTGAGAATTGTGGTTCTGACACTCCCCAAAACCGAGCTTGGGTTGAAGTGCAGAGGACAATGTCATCTTGAAGGGGGAGGAGACCTGCAGCCAGAAGGCTGTGTGAAGGAGCAAGAAATAAGGGTTTTTGTTCTTTTTGGCAATTGGATTTTTGACATCTTTATTTATAGCCAGTGTCCTTTACACATCTCAAAGCAGGCAGCAGGTCCATCTGTCCATTTTGTCACAGCTAGGCTCGGATTCTGGAAAATGTGCCTAATGTAAAGAAGCAACATTTTGCCATGGTTGGAAAAGTTTGCAGGGTCTGACATGACAGTATGAGTTATGTTCGTATCCTGGATTTTGTGAAGTAACGCCATTTTGAAGTTAGTCAAACGTTATTGCTGAAATGATAAAAGCTAATCTGTTTTATTTCATGTGACTGTTTTGAAGAGGGAGGTTGCAGCGTCGGCACTGGAAGGTTTTTTGGGGTGGCCGGCACAATGTGACTTTTAAGGAATTTTACTTGGGCACTTTCCCGCTTATTTAAGCAGTATAATTTGAAACATCAGCTTGGGCTAGCTGTGGTTCTGTCGAAGAACATTTTTTTGCTTCTTAAAGGGTCCCAGAGACGAGTGTTTGAAATCGCTTTACAGCATGTTAGCACCAAAGCATGTTGGCACCCAGGGGAGTGGCGCCAGCCAATTGGGAGGCAGGGAACTTGGGCTTGCACTGCTAGCAGATAAGCACCATGGGAATGGCGCTAGCCAATCAGGAGGCTGGGAATGTGGGCTTGAACTACTGGTATAAGCCTTCAGGATGGTGGGGGCGGCACAGGAGGCTGGAATCGTTCCAACCTCCTGCGCCTGCCAATTGTTTTGTAAAGCCCCACTTCCCACCTGTTTCTGTCCCTTCCTCTTTCTTTACATCACCCCGCAGTCCACCTCCCTGCACTTCCCGGCCATTCACTGTGCCACTCCCTCACTGCCCACTCCGTCCTTTCATGATGAGCACTAACAACATAGACAAGGGAATTATGGCCTTTTCTATGCTGTGCCGTGACTATAATTTTTTTTAAGGCAATCTGGCGAGTGCTGCAGGTGAGGTCCTCATTTCCTTTAAAAAATAATGTGCTTCTTTGGGAGAGCCCGCAGGAGCTATCCAGGTTAATCAAGGCTTTGGAGAGGAGTGGGCGGGGACGGTTGGCTGCTAACAGCCCTATGCCATCCCTTCATCGGGCCTATCATGGCTGACCCTGTAGGCTTTTCGGTCTCCACACAATGCTACTTTTTTGTAAACAATTTAATTGATTTCCTTAAGCACGTCATATGCGTTTAACCATTGATCGTCCAGCCCTCAGTCGCATCCCTAAGCTTTGTTGTGCAGTGAACACCTGCTACGTCGGTTCTCAATTTACAAGTAGCTTATTTCACTGAATGTTCCTGAACATTGAGTGTATTGAGTTTCTGTTCCCAGGCCAAGGTTGCAGTAAAATCATAATGGCGTCTTTTGACACACCCTCTTGCAACATCCCTGTGGCAGTACTAGGAATGGACTGTGCTGTGGCTGGCTGACACTGAAAACAGGGGGGGGTGGTCCTACCCTCTAGAATTTAAATCTTTGCAACGATTAAATGCAAGTAAGTTCAAACCCAAGTCAGGACACATCTAAATGGGGTTTTAAGGCATTTTTCCATTTAGCAAGCTACTTATGAAAACACATATGCATTCAGATAAATAGTCACAGCTTTTTATTATTTAGCTGGTTATTTAACTTTTTTTTCCACAAATCACAACAAATCAAACAGTAGTGCCCAAAGTGCAATACAAAAACATAATTATTTCAAAGCATTATGACTGAGCATAATCATATAGATAACATCACTCATCAACAAGTGGGAGCATCATTTATTTATTTGCATTTGTTAAGCGCACTTGCAGCCCATGAGGCATCGAGGCGCTGTTACAGAGGAAACACAGATTAAGATTAGGTTATTTTTTTTTTTCTTTGTCTTAGTTATGTATTTATAACGCGCTTAAACACTCGGAGGTTTCTAAGCGCGGACCCGGGGATCGAACCTGTTGTTGCTTTGTGTCGTCTTGCTTCCAAGACGCGCACGCTGCCGCTGTGCTATCCTCCCGGATCATGAAAAACAGTTTGATGAACTCAGTCTTAATGAGTTTTGTGAATGGAAGATTTAGGTTAAAGATCTCCTCTGCCTGACTGAAAATATGACCTTGTGCTTGGTCATGACGCCTCAGGTTCCTAGGTTCCAGTAACACTCTGTGTGTTGTGTCCCTACCCTTCCTGGGCTCCGGCACTCGATGCGAGTTGACCTGCAGCCTATTCCATTGCTATCTAGCTAGGTGTGTGCTTTATTTATCGGAACTGAGGCGCAATGCTTATGTCTCTGGGCTAGAAAAATACAGTTGGAATCACTTTTTGAAGGTGAACTGATGACCCCATGTCTCCAAGACAGGCCTTTTCCAGTCGACGGCTCTCCTTTTTAGAAAATATTGGTGTTCTGTACATATGTACGATTTTGTATTAGCCACCACTACAACTACCAGAATGCTTTGATTTGTTAAATGAAATTTTGAGTGACCCGCAGTCAGCTGCCTTCTCCCTGTACTTAGTATTTGTTCTTTGTGTAAAAAGGCTTGCGTTACTTCTAGATCACGTTGATGGCACTCTAAGCAAGCGTTTTAGTTTTTATAAATGTTGACAACAATCTAGCACAAGGCTGTATTCCTGACACACTACATTCATAAAAAGCGATTTTCATCAAGGCAGATTTGATGAGAAATGTTGCTGGATTTGCTCACCCGAGAATGTTTCGTTCCCTCCAGGCTGTGGCTGCTGCTTTGCCCTTGTTTGTCTTGGGTGTGTGTGGATTAAGAGCTTTATATAATGTCCTAGTATCTGTTCCTGCAGGCGGATGTCGAATCCTGTTTGTAATTATAGATTTAACCTAATGAATGTGAGCCAGTGTTTTCTCTGCACGTGGCATGTAGAGAGAGCCCAGTCATGCGTTGTCCGGGTGTTTGTTAACGGCATGACCTTTTAGCTTCCACCTTTCGTGCTGTAATCGCTGAAGAAATTAAAGGGAGACACGGAAGAAACCAAAATGTCTTTGAAGAAAGCCTTTGACAACAAGGATATAGCATAGGCAATGTTGAAAGTAGGAAGCAATGTTTTTTTTTTAAACTTTATTTAATGATTGTGGTACATGACATTGCAACAACAACATATATTGCATATATTCAGAACATCAGCTTTCAGTTTGGTTACATTACAGCGTAAGCAGCATTTTACTGATTTAATGGAACACTCGGCCCTGCTGGGCTGTTACTGGTCGAGTAAGCTTCACTCAGATATATTCTAAATAATGCCCATATGTCTTTCGGTTTACTTGGATTCGGGAGAGTCATTATATAGTATTCTTCACATTCATTTACATACATCAATTCCTTAAGGAAGTGGTTCACTCTCGGTGCCTGTGCACTCTTCCATTTTTGCAATATGCACTTTTTCGCTACTGCGCATGTGATATTAAAGAGTCTCCTTGTCACCTCTGATTGCTTACAAATGTCCCCAAATAAGTATTTTTGCGATGTGAGGTCTGCCGGTATCTGAGTCACCTCCTCCAGAATATTCGCAACATCGCCCCAGAAAGCAAGCACATGAGGACAGCGCCAATACATATGTATCGAATCAGCCCGATCCATCCCGCACTTTGGACACGTACCAGGCCCATTATTTGTAAACCTCGCCACCTTCTGGGGGGTATAGTGTAGCTTATTCAGCATCTTAAACTGAATCAACCGGAGGCCAGCATTCATAGATACCTTCTTGGTCATTTCGCAGTACCGTTCCCATTGTCTGTCCGTTATATCCTCACCCAGATCTGTTTCCCAGCAGGCTTTCATTACATTTAATGTTGGGGTATTAGTCTGTACGGCCACATATAGCCCTGAGATGCTAGTTCCAGCCCGGGTTGAAAGGGTCAACAGGCATGGGTGTGGTGGGGGCTCGTCAGGGAACGTTGGCCACCGGGCCTTAAAGGCCAATCTCATTCTATGAAATTGCAGAATCATCAATTGGTCCCTCCCCATCCCTATTTTGAAGTCCTCCAACGTTATAAACTTACCATTGGGAAATATGTCCTTAATTTTGAATTCTTCATCTGGGTCCCATTTATTTTGTATACCTGGATCGTATGAGGGTGTTATGCCTGGGAAGTTCCAGAAGGGGGCCTCAGCATAATAAGGTGTCTTTACCCCAAGCCTTTGGAAGAGTTTGAACCATGCCTGCGCTGTCGTACTAACTGGATCAAATGGGCAGACGTCCCTGTGTTTGACTTTAAAGATGACTGACCTTATGTCGGTCGGGCGCGCTTCATGTTTTGCAAGACAAATATGGGGTGAGGTGTCATGTTCGTCATACCAGTGCTTAACAAATTGGGCTTGTGCAAGTAGATAATATAATTCAAAGTCGGGAGCTGCTATGCCACCTTTATTATATGGCTCCACCATTTTCTCCCACTTCATCCTGGCCGCCCCCCCGCACCAGATAAATTCCACCGCCAAGGACCGGAGTCTGTCAAGGAACCTCCTACCAGGCCAAATTGGGATGTTAGTAAATATGTACAATAGCTTAGGAAGGATGACCATTTTTAATATGGCGACCCGACCTATGAGTGAAATGGGAAGTTTATCCCAGAAGCGGAGTTTAGTGGCAATTGTAGTGAGTAGGGCCTCATGGTTGTTCAAAAGTAGAGATGTTCTGTCTCCAGAAACGATAACCCCTAAATAGCTAATCTTGTCAGGGGACCACTTTAGACCATGTGTGTTGTTTGGGCAAGTGGTAGCAGGGGTCAGGGGGAAGATTTCAGACTTAGATCGATTAGTCTTGTACCCTGAGTATAATGCAAATTTGTGCATTTCTTCCATTACTGGACCCAGATGTGTGTCAGGCTCTCGGATGTACAATAGAGTGTCATCTGCGTACAGGGATATCGATTGGGTGAGGCCCGCCATCCGTATGCCTCTCTGTTCCTGATGTTCCCTAATTGCTGCAGCAGCTGGTTCCATGGTGAGAGCAAACAGTATGGGGGAGTACGGGCAGCCCTGTCTAGTACCCCTCTTCAACTCAAACCAATCTGACACTGTGTGGTTAGTTAACACCCTGGCTCCCGGGTTAGTGTACAGTATCTTGACATAGTTAAAAAAACTGGGCCCCAGCCCGAATTTACCAAGCACCATGAACAGGTATGTCCATGACACAGAGTCAAACGCCTTTTCGGCATCCAGGGACACAGCTACCGCCTGGGCCTCCGGTTTGATTTTGGCCATTACGCCAAACAGTCTACGCAGATTAAGCGCTGTAGATCTAGTGGGGATGGACCCGCATTGGTCAGGGTGTACTAGTACCGGATTGTGTGGTAGGAGTCTATTGGCCAGGATCTTCGTGAATATCTTAGCATCACAGTTTAAAAGGGACAGGGGCCTGTATGAGGACATCTCATTGGGGGGACGACTGGGTTTAGGGAGTACCGTGATTATAGCCTCTCTCATGGATGGTGGCAGTGTTCCTACCTCCGTGGCCTCCTCCCACCTGGCCAGTAATATTGGGGCAAGTTCTTCACTTAGCTCCTTGTACAATTCGATTCCCAGACCATCTGACCCAGGGGCCTTCCCGTTGGCCAATGGTTTAATTGCTTCCTTGATTTCCTCAATCGTAAGGGGTTGGTCTAGCTGTAGCTTGTTCTCAGCAATCAATTTCGGAAGCGTTATACCATCTAGATAAGTTTGGATATCACTGGGGGTTTTTAGGTCATGATTAGCATAGAGGTTTCTATAAAAACAGGCAAATTCCCCATTTATATCCTCCTCGTTTGTCTGTACTGTGCCGTCGCTCCCTACTATGCTGGATATCAGGGTGCGGCCTCTGTCGGCTTTCAGCAGGTTAGCCAGTGTGCGTCCCGCCTTGTTCCCTTCGCCATATCGGTGTGCTCTGACCGGGGTGGCCATATACAGCAACTCCCTATTAACAAGTTTATTAAATTCTTGTAAGTTGCTGTTAATGTCCGCAAGGGTGTTATCCTCATGCAAGGATGTATATTGTTGTTCTAGTTCACCCAACCGCCTCTCAACCCCCCAAGTTCTTTCCTGACCGCTTTCAATAGCCCCGTGGATTTGGAGATCAGGATACCCCTCACCCATGCTTTAAATGTTTCCCATAATGTCGAGGGGCTATTTACCGAACCCTTATTGGTCTCAAAAAAGAATTCAACTTCAGTATGTAGTTCCTCTACCACCCCAGGATCCTTAAAGATGCCGTAAGGCATTCTCCATCTCCTGGCCGGGGGTTTTAGGTTTTTTAATGTCATGTCTAAGCCTAAAGGGAATGATCCGATAGGGTGCGGGGAAATATTTCACTTTTATCAATTTGGTGCATGAGAGACGCCGACACCAGCCAATAGTCAATGCGGGACTCATTGTCATGTACTGAGGAGTAAAAGGAATACTGTCACTTTAGGGGGTGGAGTGCCCTCCAGGTGTCCACAAGCTGGAGCTGTAAGATGATTTGTTGCAGAGTGTTGGCTGTTTTCGAGGGGTTCCTATGTGTGAATGTTGAACAATCTAGTTTTGTATCTAAAATAGTGTTGAAATCTCCTCCCCACACTATTTGTTCGCCCCCACAGCACCAATCTCATGTAGTACGTTTATGTAGAACTCGGGGTCGTCCATATTTGGACCATATGTATTAATGAAAATCAACTCCTCACCCTTGACGTTACCCCAAATTATAACGTAGCGACCCTGTGGGTCTATTTTACTCCTCCCAAACTGGAACCCAACTGATGGGTGTATCAGGTTCAGTACCCCTCTTGCCTGTGAGGAGTATTCCGTGCAATACCTGTGAGCACCCCACCCTTTCAAGAACTCCGCATTGACCTTCTGGAGTGCATGAGTTTCCTGTAACATGACAATGTGGGGCTGATGTCGAGTAATATAGGTTCCTACTCTCCTCAATTTGGCTCGGTTGTTCAGCCCCCGGACATTCCAAGTGAGCAGTTTTAATCTAAGCCCTCGGGCTGCCTTAACAGGATTAGCCATATCCGTATTTCCAGTTTACATTTTTTGCCTTGCTGCTATTTAGGAGAGTTCCATGTGTTGCAATGTCATCACGTTTTTTAACTTGTGAGACTCCTCCAACTGAGTCCCAGTTCCCAAACTTTCCCCCCTCCCTCCCTCCTCGATTAGTCTTACAACATGTTAAACCCCCACCCTCATCATCAACCCCAACATGACAATGCTGCCTCGCAATAAACAGTCCCTGAAATATGTGGAACTTTCCTGAGGGTCACTGATTGCAGCCCACTGGCGCGCTCTAAGCCAGGGCCCACAGTCCAGAAATAACAACAGTTATTGTTCAGTCCGTCTACATCTTATAATTTCCAATTTTTCTGTATTTTCCTCACCGTGCGGCAGGCCATTATGCCTCAGCCTCTCTTCTCGCTCTGCCCGGTCTCGCCTCTCACTCTTCAGTTACGAATTTGCGTTTTGGTTCACCATTCGGTCTCCGGGGGGCAGTGGAATGGAAGACTCCACGTAAGACATAGCTTCTGTGGGATTCTCAAAGAAGTGAGCCCGTCCCCCATGCTGTATTCTCATTTTTGCCGGGAAGATGAGTGCATAGGGTACATTTTGCATACGTAGCTGCCTCTTCACCCCTTCATATGATCTCCTTTGCATTTGCATGCTGGTCGAGAAATCCGGGTATATGTGGATTTTGTTTTCTTCGTATTGTAAAGTTCCTTTTTCTCTCGACAGCCAGAGTATTGTGTCCCTGTCTCGGTAGTTTAGGAGGCGGGCAATTATAGTTCGAGGGGGGGCTCCTGGTTTCGGGAGTGGTGCTAGGGTGCGATGGGCTCTTTCAACCAGAAAGTGATCCGAGAAGGAGTCGGCGCCCAGGATTTCTTTCAGCAATGCTTCAACTTGTCTTTCCATGAGGCCCTTGCCAAACTGTTCCGACACCCCGACAATCCGGATATTGTTTCTCCGGGATCTTGATTCAAGGTCCTCGCACTTGTTTTGAGTTTTGTGCAATTCAGTTTGGAGGTGAGCTATATCTCGACTATGCTGTAGCATCGTGGCTTCGCTCGCACTTATTCTGTTTTCCGCCTCCGTAACACGTGCGCTTTCTTTTTCAACACGCGCCTTTAAGGATCCGATTGTCACCACTATATCGTCTAGTTTAACGTTCACAGCCATGAATCCATTCTCTACCAGCGTTGCTAGTCGTTCCATCGGGTCAGTCTCTCGCCCATCCGGCAGTTGCGGATCCCCGTTAGCTGCTCCTTGCGGTTGTGAGCTGGCGAAGGTGTCCATTGGGCCAATCTTCTTCCCACCTGCCCCCCTCTTCTCGGTGCGGCCCATGTGATGCGGAGAGGCGGTACCCTTCGGTGTATCCGCCCTTATCGTCTGGCTTACCGTTGATAGCAAGGATGTAATTGCACAATGTTGTGCTGGTGAAGGCCTCACCCACTTCCACGCCGGATTATGTGTTAAAGGGCTTCACCCGTGGATCTCAATGTGGTTTGGTCTCCACCAGGACGCTGTTCGGTGAGCCTTTATGGTGCACTTGCAAGTCTCAGGGTGATGTAAGGTGGGGCACCGAGGCAGCCCGGAGCGCCGCGGATTCATCGCCCCCTATGTCAGTGGGGTCAATACGGAGTGGGCCCAGGTCTCAGTCTCAGGGCGCCGCGCAGGGCCTTCCTTTGTCGCGGCCACCACAATCCTCTTTCCTCGTCACTGAAGTGGGGGACTCACTCCCGCACCACACAGCACTTACTTGATTTCACGTGGGTGGGGGGGCGGACCCCGGCATCCCTCGCCCCCGGGCCAGCACGCGACCAGTTGGTGGAGGTCGCAATCCAGCTCCGACTCCATTCGGGACCGCGGGTCAGGGCCGAGCCGCGTCCCAGCTGCAGTTCTCCCGACAGGGAGGAGGCCACGTCCTACGCAGAGCCGCAGGCAGGGATTCGGGCCCGGCGGCCGCTGCGGCTCCGTGACCGCGATGTAATCCAGCGCCTCCGCGCTCCCTCTCCCGCTCACACAGGGTCCGACCCCTCCAATTGGGACCTGGGGAGAGATCGCGAGCAGGGAACCGGTCTGCTCCTCCCGGGCGGTCGTGCCCTCCTTTCCCCTCACGGGCGGGCTATCGTGCGTCGCGCGGCGCACCTCCCCCTCTCCAGCTCCCATCCGGGCTTCCGCGGCGCTCACAGACTGCCCCACAGGCCTCCACCAGCCGCCAAACTGCGTAGTCGGATATTTCCTCACCCCGGCTCCGATTTTCAGTGATTTTGTACCAACATGTTCAGCAGAGCTTTAGCTATAAGAATATTGCTATATTTCAGCACTAGAGACGGTTCTGACAGGATTTTGTTTCGATAAGGATTTCTTCTGGGCTGGAGCTCCTACACTAGGCGGCCATCTTGAATGTGCGCAACAGCGCCCCCCGTAGGAAGCAATGTTGATAGTAGGAAGCAGGCCAGGCGAGGAATGGGCACTTGGATTGAGAACCACCTGCGCTTGTAAACAGCAACTATTATATTCATGTGATGTAGTATAATAACAGGTCTGCAGCAGGTGATAGAGAGAAAATGAGTCCTAGTGCCCGACTGAACTCAAGAAATGTTTGGATTATTGGTTTGTGGTTTCTCCATGGACCAAAGGGGATCACAGTTGTGTGAAGCATGCCCACATGGGTGATGCGATTCGCTTTGGCACTGGCCCAAGATTATGCTTTGTTATGGCAAATATATTAATGGTTGTTTTTTTGTATCTCTCTGTAAGAAAAAAAATATCCCCTCCTCAACTCTTTTGTTCATGCTTGTCCTGTGTCTATACAATTTGGCTATGTCATTGGGAATGTTACCTTTTGTTGCAAATGGGATTTTTCTTCTTTTTATATATTTTTTTTTAATTCTTTCTGTAACAATCCAACATGGATCAATGTTGGACAATGCTCCAAATATATACAGCCTAGAGAAAGAACCGGTGGGTCGAAACACGTGTTGGCTGTGTTTCAGAACTTTGTACATGGGCATAGCACCCATTACAACTATGACTGATCAATACATGTGTTGCAAGTCAGCACAAAGCATTTTAAAGGAGTGTGGGAACCCCTCTACTGAGAACGAACATGGGTCAAATACCCTGTTCTATGGAATTTCTTCCACTCAGGAGAGTCTACAACCACATTGTAGCTCACTGCATCCTTTGAGCTAAAAAGTGGCTGTAGATCCTCCTGAGTGAAAGAAATTCCATAGAACAAAGTATTTGACCCATGTTTGTTCTCAGTAGAGGGGCTCCCAAAATCCTTTGTAACTTAGAACGCAGGCTAGTAATGTTGAGGGTGAGTGTATTGGAATGTGGCGAGTGTTAGTTGGTGGAGAGCTGGCCAGGACTCGTTTGTGGGTTTGTGACCAGGTTTAAAACATCCATATTTAATGGAGGTGGCCCTGCGTTGATTTTGTGAGGTTCTGAAGCAGTTCAAAGCACTACTTAGAAATAAGAGCCCCCAAATTAAATATTAGAGGACAAAAGCAATTGTTAAAGGTTCAGGCGATCACATCCCCAGTGCCTAGTGGATAAAGTGGGAAATGCATTCTGTCTGGTTAAAGAGAGCATTTGAGGCCGACTGTTGTGTGGAAACATCTTGGCAAGATAAGTCTACAGTTTTTGAATTTCCACAGACAGCTTCTACTGTAATCTAGAACGTATGAATGAGGAAACCATCCAAGGAACAAGCTTCCAACATAGAATGGGCACAGAGGCCCTCATTCTGTAAATACTGGCAGTGGGGGTGAAGTACTGCTACAATACTTATACTGCTCTGCTACATACAAGACTGCAGTGAAATCTATATTTTGGTCTACTGCTTGTTGTCAAGAATAACCACTGGATTACAGTGGCTGTCAATTGCCACTGTTGGGAACTACAGCCGTGATGAAATAAGAATTCCACTGCCGGAAGAGCAAAGAGTGCCGCCAATGGTAAAATCTTAACTGCTGTACCAAAATAGCTAGGCAATACCACAGCGAAAACATATGTCCATGATTCTTGTTGTGGTATTTGAGAACATAAGTGACACAAATGGACACTACAGCGTCAGCAAACTTGTAAGGCCATTTTCAAGGACTGTTCAGAACTGACCCTTTTTCCGACCATTTTTAGATGTCAAATATTTCTGTGGTGGGCCTTGCTGCTTTTATTTTTTCTAGCTCAGGGTGATTTTACATTGACAGTAATTCACTGATAAATGTCCTGTAACCAGGAGTATCGTTTTTTGCAGTGCGTTTGTATATTTGATCTGTCTGGAATTGGGGGGGACTCTACCACCGATGAGACTTATCATGTACCACCAGCTTCAAAAATACCAGAACCAGGAAAGCCAGTCCCAGCTCTATGGTTCCATGGTAAGTAATGGAGGGTGTTGTGTAGATGATCTGTGCTTGATTAGCAGAACCTTTGGTGCCAACTTGGATACAAAAGATACCGGAAACAAAATCAACCAGTGTCTGATGGAGAACAGACACAGGTACAACTTCATTGTATAGAACTGCACTGTTCTGTTTCCATCAGCAGAAGCCACCCGTCCTGTGTGCATTTGCAATGGAAAGGAGGAGGAAAAGATGAAATGGGTTTGAACAATAACTGCCTGTTAACAGACCTGTCATTGAACTCTTTTATTTTATTTTTATTTTTTTTCTCTTCTTCTTCTTCTTCTTCTTAAGAGAAATGCAAATCTCTAAATCTTTGATGCTGGGTGGATTGGTGAACCTAAGGCGAGTTAGTCAATATTGTGGCAAACAGTAAAAACAAATAACTTATGATGAATATTATTCTGGCTGTGCAAAAGTAGCCCTAATTCCCGCATTACACCATCAGCACTGAGGTCTCAGCAATGACCTATCTGCTCAAGGGCTTCCAGTAGAGGTGGAATATAGAGACACCCACAACCACTGTGTTAGGGGAATATGACAACAGCATTTCCCGGACTGAGCAGTTGAATAAGAGGCTGGTGGAGAGCGCAGGAGCAATGACGGAATGCAATAATGGGATTTGAACCAGCAACTAAACTTCATGGGGAAAAATGATCTGCAGATGATGGTCTGTAAACAATATGACCCTGTACATATTTAACTGACCAAACCCAGCCTTCAGCTACATCCTAACCACCAGTCTCTACCTAATGGGGTGCAGATAACTTGCTTTCTTGTGCACAGCACTTCAGGGTACACACCAGTGATTCACAGAGAATGGGCGACCTGTTTGGTGGGCAGCAGGCCATTCTATCTGCATGGTCCGTGAATTCCTTCTGCTGCCTCATGACCACCCACAGACTCACCCCATAATGCATCACAGGCCAGGGACCACCAGGATTGCTCCCATCCAAGTGAGCAGCCCTTGCACCATGTAACAAATTGGACACGGCAGACGGCACTCGGGTGGTCTGGCGACGGGCGCATGAACATAAGTAAGACTATTACCCATGGTCATGAAAGTTGAACTGTTCACTATGCTTGTCCTCAGCACCCTTTACCATGGCCCCTGAAAAGATGGTGCTCTGTTGCACCCTCAGTGAACCCCAATCCTATAGGTGACTCCAAGTCCTGCCATGGGCTTTATTGATATCCTCCAACTCTCCCCAGGCAGGGTCTTGGGGTCCCCAGTCATACCTCTTCTGGCTGGCTTTGGGTTTCCTCATCCCCCCCCCTTCCTTGCTGATTTTGTGTGAGACCTGTGACAGTCACATTGGTTTATAGGCTTACAGGCTGTGAGGGGCTCTGGGGACTATGGATGCCTGTCTGTTAAGGGAAATGCTACCTAGATGCCCTCCCTCCACTCTGTGTCCCCCTGCTGTTAATGGTGAGAGGAATACAGATCTATGTTTCAAAGTCGCCAATAAAAGAGCAATGTTAAGGACGGTCCCTCCTGCAAAGCCACTCTTTCTCTCCCCCTCTTTCCCTTCCTTTTCCATTTGGGCAGACTCCCCCTCACCTCTCCTCCCACTGCCCTGTAGCGTTCCCCACTGCTTTCCGCCAGCCCTCTCCTCACCTTTACCAACCCCGCTCCACCTTTTTACCAGTCTCCAGACCACATCCCCAAAGCATGGCATACCGTGGGTCAGCCAAAGTGAGACAGTCTTTTGTACATCACACTTTAGAAAAGCAGTCTGGCGACAGCAATCATAAGAGTGCATACTGATCAAATGCTCCAATTCACAGGGAAGGGAAATTGAGTCCTTATTCATGTGACCCAAACACACTTTCACTGGCTGCTTTAAAAAAATAAAAAAACTTCTGGATCTACACCAGCTCATGTGGACGCTGTTGATCCCCCCTGACCCCACTCAAAAAGGCAGCCTTCCCTTTCTATCTGACTCAGAATATGCAGACCTTTATCATTCATGCAAGGGGCTACTATAGAAATAATTAAGGAACCTGCTCATAAGCATCCAAAAAGCTGCTGCAACATCTTTACTTTATTCATTCACCTGCCTATAGAAGGAGAGTGCGATAAACATTCTAGTCTCTAAAAAAACACCCATCTCAAATTCGGTCTCTCATTCAGGCTTCTATGCTCTGTAAACCAAAAACAGAAATCTGCTCTTGTCTGCACAAACATGTGTGTCTTCTCTCAATCACAACTCAAGAGAAAAAAATAAAGGGAAAACGACCATCACTTGTCACCCCGATTAAGCAGTAATACCAAGTGTGACAGAATGCCATCTGGTGAGGGTGCGATAGCCAGAGCTTTTTACATTTTTAATAATACATTGATGTGGGTAATTTCGTTTCTGAAAGTGACATCTGCTAATCGGATCCCCCTTACATAGTGCTCCTTTCAAAAAAATCATAATACACACATGTTTCTTGCTGTGATAATCTCCTGACATCCCCATCAGCTGCTCTGCTGTGGCAGCAGGGCAGTTGCAAAGGTTGTATGTGATTCCTGAACAATGCTGTTGGAAATCAAAGGTCAAACAGATTGAGGTTGATTTTTAACTGTATTAATCTCTGGCTCAAGGCATCATAATTGTGTACCCCAGCTGCTTAGTGGCATATGCATTTACATATCTAAATCTAAACCAAGCCTAGATTTGACATGGTGCCAACTGAGATTACACTTATACAGCCCCAAGCATTTGATGCCCTCTTATTGTCAGATTGGTGATCAGTGACACATTCACTGACGTGCGGACGTATTCACCTTTTTTATGAATCGGATGGTGTGCAGCAGCCCGAACTTTGCTACTATGGGACTGCTGCGGAACGCGAGCTAATTGTATATGCTGAAAGAGGGTCTCCTAAACAAAGGTAAGCATGCGTTTAATTTGCTGCTTACATGGCACGCATAATATGCCACAATACACACAGTATTTAGTTCTACTCTTAATTATTTGTAGACTCGTGAGACGGAAAAGCTACTCATAACAAGAGACAGGACTGTGATGTCCATGAGGCTATTGCCAATGCATTGAAATGCTGATAGAGACACACCATCTGACATCAGGTATGATCTGTGCACTTTCCAGAATATTACATCTCGAAATGTACCTCTTTACCCAAAACTGAATTTCTGTTTGTAGGGCAAGATTGGTTATATGTGAGGGCACTTCCCTCACCCTTCCAGAACATTCTCGAAAACAATTCCCACTCTCCATATAGGGGTATCCAGACGGCACCCACTAGAGGTAGAAAACCATAGAACTAAACTAGAGTTAATGTTAAGGTTTGTCTCACCCTATTAGGCAGACTTGCAGAACTAACTACGAAAGGATTATGAAATATGAACATTAGATGAGATTTTGCTCCTGATGAAGGGATTTTAAACCCAAAACGCGTAGAGCTCTTTTGTGATTAGAATGTTGAATGTACTATTGTGTTTATGTATGCACTATGGACAATATAAATGGAATATTGTAATATGAGCAAATCACATGTGCAAACCTGCAAATATAATACTTATGAAAGAAATATCCATTGAGAAAATAAATTATTTTGGTAAACTTGCAATTGCATTGTTTGGGTATGAACATAGAAGTGGTGACTTCACTCTAATTAATCATTTGATACAAGTACATGAGCACACATAGAAATATTGTTTGTTTAATCAATCAACCAGAGTGTGCATGGTACGCGAGTGTTCCACAGATCGTGGGCACAGTTTTCTCCTGTTTTCGACCATCGCAACGTAGTGTCAGGGTTGCCTTACACTCCCTTTAACCTCACCACTACTTGAAATGTGCATAAACCACCAGGTGTGCACCTGTACAAGTCCTTCCGCAGTGACCCATTCATGAGAGTGCCTGGTGTGTATTACGTTGTCTGGACTAGTGGTACCCACAGCAACCAGGTTGGGTCCAGTCGAGGAATCTCTCTTAGATACCATGAGAAGGGGTGTCACCTTCCTTAAGGGAACAGGAACAATCCATGGGAGATCTCCTGGGGAACCAGTGCTTCAAAGACAGTGTTGTCAATATAAGGGTGTCAGGTGAGGACGTCCTAGACGGAATAGAGTTGCATGCTAAGACCTCCAGAAAACATACAGACATTTCTCCCGATACTCTGGTGAGTTGATAGAAATCAAACCACTCTACCAAAGGATCAAACAGAAAGTAACCTCAGGATACCGCTGCTCACAGTGGTCACAGAGACAAATGTAGGAACATGTAACAGTCTGCAGTGAGAGAAGAAAAGCAATCGGCTTAAAATACTAGCTTGACCACACCAACACCACTTACCCGTCTTTTGCTCTTCTTTCTTTGAATCTCCCAGTGAAATCCTGGTATAAGTGTCCATAGGCCGTGGATCGTCTGTAGCTCCAAGCACAGATGTAAACCGAGCAACAAGTCCAAAAGTTCTTAGGGACCTAAATATCCGACAGTATTAGGATGCTTAACACAAAAGGGAGATCCACAAAAATCGGAAAAACAACCAGTTTCTTTGGGCTGTGAGCAGGAGATAGTAGGTATGGGAAGGTATTCCAAAGAAAAACAGGATCCAAGTTGAGAATACAGGAAGTACCTAGAGACAATTTCTTTGCCTCTAGAAAGATCAAAAACAGAAGAGGAACACAGGCAAATCCAAAGTGCAAATCCAAGGTCAGGTAGCCAGAAGAGCAAACACACCAAGCGTCCCAACCAAAACAGCAAGAGAAGCACAATCCAAAAAGCAGGCAGGAGGTCAGAATTACGGCAAACCATGAACTAATCTTATAACCACCACTCACCAGGAAAGTTGAGAAGTATCTGCGTGGCGGTCTCACGATCTATTTAGGTCTGCGGGCATCCATGTTAGCACGTTTCCTGGCTTGTTATAGGTGACCTATTGCACTGCAGCAATGATGTCATTGATGTTACGTGCCTGCGCTGTAGCGCACTGCGTTGCCGGGAAGTGTTGTTCCCCTGTAGTGAACGCTGCCGAATCCTCCAAAGCAGGCACCAGTGACTATAAGGGGAGCAACCCAGCAGTACTAATCTGCAGCGCTTGACAAAGGGACACCTTCACTCCAAGGTGCTGATTACTGGCAAGCTTTGGAGGCAGGCAGTCAGGCGAGGGAGGCAGAGTTAACCTATTCCAGAGGAGAGCGTCAGTCAATAGAGGGGTCTCGCCATCTTGGCCTTTGTTATGTCCCCAAACTTTCTGTCCCCTTCACCATTTCCTGCAGACAAGGTACTCAGTGTTTCACATCAACAGGCAAGGACACATGTCTCAGCAGCCCTGACTTAAAACTCTTTATCATTTTAAAGAAGTACAATAAAAACATATTCATGATATTCATGTAATACACTACCACTACTAATTTTTGCTACATCAACACATGTAAATAATAAACTAATCATAACATTTCATTATCTTATCAACAATAAATCAGTTCAATACTTTAGTCCAATACATTAGCAGAGATTTCAAAGCTAGACAATACTTATACAAAAAACACTTAAAAAAAGAAAAACAATGCTCATTATTACCCTATCCTTCACGTCTTATCAACCCTTCATTATAAAGATACTTGTCTCAACTATACAATTCATGAAATGGTCCCCATATCTCAGAATATTTGCCTTCCTGCTCCTCTTTTTTTAGTATAACTCTCACGTTACATGCCAGGATTTGCAAATCGGACAACCAACCCTCCACATCTGGATTTTTCCTCGATTTCCAAACCCCTTTTAACAGGTTTGCTGTGGACCAATATGTTTTAGCATTTCACTATATAATGGGGGGAAACCACCCTTTTCGGATTGATCTTTGAAAATTGCTTGGATGGTTCACGGTAACCTGATTGGGAGTGCAATCTAGTCCAAAATCCTCTGCCAGAGATGAAGACTAGGAGCTTCAAGGAAAAGGAACGCTCTTCTCCCTAACCATCGCCAGGGCCTGTTTGGAATTACCAGCTGGCTGGACAAAGCCTACTGCAACTGATCACTGGAGGTGATGGATCCCTGCAAGTGACCTCTATAAAACCTCCTGGTTTGGGAGGGCAAATGAAAGGACTTACCTTGCCCCTGAGACCCTGGCCTGTGCCTCCCAGTAAGTACAAATTCCAGAAAGCAGCCTGTTTGCAACCTACAGATCCTGTTTGAGCCAGCTGGACTGTGATGGACTTCTACAAAAATCATTATCCTTTTTTTTTTTTTTAAACAGTCTTTAGGAAGTCTGCGGATGAAATAATTTGGTTAATGAAATATCTGTTAATGCGATCTTGGCATCTGGCCTCTTTTATGAGCCCCACTCTCCTGTGGCAATGAGCAAAGCATACGTAAACAGTACCCGCCCTCAGCAGAGGGTCTGGGGTTCTCCGCTCTGCAGAACATTTCTGTTCCATGAGGGGATTGCAGAGGGATTTCATCTAGCGTTACATTAAGGAGTCATTACACATTTGTTACCATCTTTCTTTCTCTTCATCAGAATCTCAGACTGTGGGCCCAAAGAGCTCCTTCACTTGCCATAACCATTACAATATTACAATATGTTGTTATGTTATATGAGCTTTGTATAGCACCTAATTGCAATTGTCATGGCCCCAAAGGGGTCTGGTACTTTGGGGGTTATTCGGTAGACCATAGTCAGCAATACATGATAGACTGTACATTACATTGAAGAAAACAACCATTTCATGGGCCAAAATGTAACAGTATCTTTAACAGTTGTGTTGAGTGGCGAGAACTGCCTGTTTCACTTTGTCAGTGATTTATAAGATGGGAGCTTAATCTGTATGCAGGGACCCTGCCAGCTATTGTTGTGACACTGCTGAAATGTGGAGTGAAGAAAATGGGTTGAAATGAGGCTATCCAGACGAAACAGCGCAGTATAGACAAACTAGGCAGTGTTCCTTAACACAACTGTGCTAGGGAAAATTGCATATTTAAGTGCAAGAAGAATGCATGCAAGGTTTGATAATTAGACTTGCCCCAGGAGTCTGGGTAACATGCCAATTCAGGTCTGTCTGAGGTGAGCCTTTCGGTATTGATTGGCATCAGTGCTTCAATCTCATTCAGGCTATTGTTATAGACCATGGACCTCATCCCGCCCACCTAGTTCTTCACACGCATCAGCGCCCCACAAGTGTGCAGCCTTGATAAAGGCCTAGGAGGGGTCGAAATACATGTTGGCAGTTATACTTTACAGAATGCTGTTTCATACTTTGACAATGACATATAAATGGTGATGTTGTATAACAACGAAGATGTGTGTCTGCTTACATACTTAAATATATGCCAACCATGGTTATACTATGCAAGAATTCTTCTTGCACTTAAATATAGTTGCAATTTACCCCAGGGCAGTTGTGTTAAGGAACACTGCCTAGTTTGTCCTAACTGAGAGGGTGGCCGCCGCCACCTCTCCTCACCCTAACGCACGCAGCAGGGACTCCGCAATATTCAACCGTGCATCATTGAAATTTGAGCTACAATCAGTGCAGTTCAGATTCAGTTCCTAGTGCCCACTTTCATGTTTTAAAAGATCGCAGTATAGAGCCTAACTCACTATGGCTTCAGAGTGCTTTGCCCTTTTCTGATAGTGTATTAAATTCACCATCGAGTTGAGACTTCTGTACAGGGAGCTAGCTGCACGTGTTACAAGGGTGTCACCAAATAAGGTCATGATTCACTTGTTGCTTGTAAAGGGCAGCATGCCATAGTAAGGCCACCTCATGGCAATGAGATTGGGGAATGGTAAAGGATTCTTTGCGCCTTCTGGCCAACAGTGTAAGCAACTAGTACATAGTAAGGTCCCCTTACTGCTGAATACGGCGTATACACAAGAGAATCTGCCTACGGACAAAAGGGTGTCCTTTGGGCCACTTACTCACCATTGTGTCTTACGCTAGAAGTCCACAATGTTCCAGATGAGCCCCTCTGGTGAACTTCGATTTAAATTACTGAGAAGAAGGACTTTTGTTAAGAAATATTTATACATGGGCACATAGAAGACAATATCACAACTAGATATGCTTAAATGCAAACAATATATCCATTGTCTGTGATATCTTCATATAGAAATCGTTAGCCAAAACAGGGAAAACTGGGGAGTTAAAACTATCAGCCAGTTGTAAAAACAAGGTGGGAACCTGGGGTGCTAAAAAAAAAGGATTTTTGTTCCTACACCGGGACACCTGCAGCGTCCCGTGGTATGAAGGGAAATCCTTTTCCAAGATGGTCATCATGGAAAGGGAAGGCGGAGCTCCGTAAAGAACCCCTCTTCATTTGTCATCGCAACCTACACAAGGCAAAGAGAGAACCCTATGAGCATATTACCACAAGCACCTTTTTCTTCCCTTTCAAACCTATCCCACTTTCGAATAACTTTACCATATAGCCGGTCCCATGTGGACATGACCACTTTAACCCCATTTGTCGTCCCTCATGGTCATGGCCAGTAGCCAGATTGTCTGGGTCATGAACTTATGCCATGATCCAGACAATCTGGCCACTGCCCATGGCCACCGCCTGTAACTCAGTCACCAAAGGTATATCACTATTTTTTGTACCTACATTATGATACTTGTCAAAAAATAAAGCATGGGCACATTTGCAGAACCATGCTTTATGGTCCTTGCCAATTCTCATTACATGCGTTTGCTGGAAATCCACCCAGGTTTTATTTTTTCAAAAGTGTCAAAATGTATCTACATACAATAGTTATATAACTTAGTTGCCACTTGACAAAATCCATTCAGACTTTACACAAACATTCAAGGTTGGGTCTATAATCTTTCTGAATACGCTTGTCCACATTCCTCAAATGGCAACCAAGTTATAAGCCATCTAAAAATGTTGAGACCCCCCTCTAATTTAGCCCCCTCTGACACAATCCCACCAAACTTTACAAATACATGTATATCTAGATCTAAAATCGTTTTGCAAACCTTTCAGTGGATTTGGTAAATGGTAACACATTTTTAAGCCTTTACAATATTTTGGGACCTCCCCCTCTAATTTTGCCCCCTCTTGACAGAATCCCACCAAATGCAAAAACATTTATATCTAGGTTTAAAATCGTTATGCCAACTTTTGTGCAGATTTGTCAAATGGCACCACATTTATAAGCCTTTACAATATTTTGGGACTACACCAATAAATGGATTTTCACAAAAGTTGTGCCAGGCGTGGCGGCTTTGTCCCAAAAGTGTGCTTTTGTATATTTGGTGTACATTCGTCCAATAGTTTTTTTTTTTTAAACGGCCAAAAAGTAGGTAAATAAAATTGGTGACATCTGACGTGCACGCTGATTGGATGGTGAAAAATGTGAGCTGCATCAGATATTTTGAAACGGTCTCCATGTTGGATTTGGAGACAACCGGCATTGTCCGCAGACATCACAGTGAAAACATTAAAAAACACACAACATTGCACTTGTCAAACTAATTAAATAATCTCTGGGGAGGTGAGGGATGATGAGGATGGGATGGGATATTGCCATAAGTAAAAAAAACAGGCGGATGTTCAGGGACAGCTCTGTGATGTTTGCGAACATTTCAGATGTTCGGGGACATCCATGCTTATTTTTGTATTACAGGGTTGTTGAAAAGCAGTTTTTGTATGGCTTATAACTTTGGCACCACTCAGTGGGCATCATCACGTGTTGGGCGGTAGCCCTGAAATGCAGCTGTAACGGTATTGCTGTTGCATTTAAGGTCTGACCCTATCACGAGTCTGGCAGCATTACCCCCAGCTATGAGCTGGGGCTAGATACACCAAAGAAATGTTGGCGCAATTACAGCCGGCGGTATTAGCGCATGGTAATTGTGCCGAAAATGCCCCATTGGGTCCAATGGCCCCCCTGGGGATTGGCGAGTTACTGCTACTGCTGAACCGGCGGTAATACCACCAGACCGGTTGACGGAAGCGCTATTTGCCCAGGCGGAATACTGGCAGTAATACAACCAGTATACCGCCCAACTCAGGATGAGGCCCAATGAAACTGCATGACATTTTGTGATATGCTAGACTTGACTTTAAATGGTTCTGCAATGTCTGGTGCTGTTTTGCCAAGAGGGAACAAAATTAGAGTGGGGGGTCTCAATGTTTTAAGATGGCTTATGACCTTGTTGCCGATTGACGAATGTGGATAAAAGATTTTAGAAAGATTATACACCCAACCATGAATGTCTCAGCAAAGTCTGAATTGATTTTGTCAAGGTGGGGGCTAAGTTATGACTATTTTATCTATGTACATTTTGACACTTTTCAAAAAATAAAACATGGATGGATTTGCAAGGATGTGAAAGTATGGTTTTGCAAATGTCTGTGTTTTTTTTTAAGTGTCATAATGGAGGTACAAAAAAAAGTGATATACCTTTGGTGACTGAGGTATAGCCTGTGGCCATGGGCAGTGGCCAGATTGTTCGAGTCATGGCCTTTGGCCATGACCGGGACAATCTGGCTACTGCCCATGACCACGAGGGACCGGCAATGGGGTTAAAGTGTACATGGCCACCAGGGATGGGCTATGTGGTAACGTTTTTCGAATCAGGTTTGAATTTGAAAAACATTCTGTTCCTGGCTACAGCCCTAAGTGCTGGACGGGATTGCAGCAAACATTCACGAGGGGTATTAGCCAGGACATGAAAGCATGGTTTTGCAAATCTGTCCTCTGTTTAATTTTTTCTAAAGTGAGAAAATGTAAGTACAAAAATAGTGATATAACATTGGTGCCGTGAGCAGTGGGCCTGGTCCTCGGCAAGGACAAATGTCTACTCTGATTTGCCTATTGGGGTATGTGGCATGGCCGAAACCCATGCCCCATGCATTGTGGAGACTGGCCATGTAATCTATTTGCATTGGCCATTGCTCACATTATAAGGGTATGGTGGACACTGAACTAGGATGCTGGTTAGGTGCAGTGGATAACGAAGGTGGTTTGGTGGAGCTGGGCTCATGGTTGAGCCTCATGCCCTAGGCAATTGAACAATGACTTGCATCCCCAGCATGCACTGCTAATAATGAACACAAGTATGTGTTGCAAAAAATATGTTTGTTAAAGGAGGTTTATAGCTCTTTCATAAACAAGGATTTATTAATAATTTACAGTGATGTAACATTATGAAACATTTTCACTTCTAAAAACCTATTTAATTCACAGAAAAAACCTTTTAAATGGATGTTACAGTTAGGATGTACCCTACCCTTGGGACTTCTCCGCCCCAGTAGTTAGCTAGTGGCCTCCCACCTTTGCATCCCTTGGCACTTCCCTCTTGGGCTCCCATGACCATTTGCACATCCGTACTGCCCCTTTTATTTATGCACTGTGTAATATGTTTTGGTACAAGTATAGGAAATGCAGATGCAAAAGATGTGTAGGACATTGTTAAGTGGCAGTTGGTGTGTGGAAGTTTAATATGCTGATAGGCTATATGTAGAGATTTTCTAACTGATTGATGGATATATGTGTAAATGGTTTAAAGCAGGCAATGAGGGAGTATTACAAGCATAACAGTAAAAAGAGTAGAAGAGCTGTTTTGTATGATGGTGGTCATGTGCAATCTGGGTTTTCTAATAAAGCATGAAGCTAGACAGGGCAATGCGGAACCTGTGGATAGTCATAAAGGGCAATGGTTTATGATCTTCATTGTATACTAGAGAGATGAATTTCAGACAGAAAATTGTTTCTGTGCTTTTTTCTTTTTCTCTAGTATACAATTGTCAATTTATTCCATTAGCATAGTAGAACATGCTAATGGGAATGTTGGAGAATCTTATTGAATCTAACTACTTCTCTGAAAAATGTAAAGTAGATGGAGTCTATTTTTTTTAGTTCTATTTTTTAACTGTGAAAGTTGGTTCGAAAAGGAACCTTTTTTATGTTTATTTATTTATTTTGCAGGGGGAAATGAGGGAAGGGGCACCAACTATGCAGAGGCAGGTGAAGATGTTGCACATGTGTTAAATCTAAGATGGGGGCAGTGGGTGTGTTAAATCTAAGATAGGGGCAGTGGTTCTCATTCTCCTTGATTACAGCTTCAAAAACACTTTGAAATTGCCCCCCCTACAGAGTAGTATATACAGATAACTGTTGTTTTTCAAAAGATTGGTTCAACAGCCTCTTTTATCGCTTGAAAGGTAGCTTGTGGGATTTTGTGTCCCACAGAAGTAGGCTGTGTGGTTACAGTATTTGTTGAGGAAGATGAGGTAAAGGAGGACAGCCTACTACTTTCTAACTAAGAAATGAACAGCCTTTCAGAGAGCATTGCAGTGGTTGGATTTTGTGTGGCGGCACATGGTGCTGGTCCGTAGGTGTACTGGCCAGGTTGTCCGCTACTGAGTACAATTTCGCTTTGGTATCTTTAGCCTTTGGTACATTCCCAACAGTGGTAAAGAACTGCCACACCCATGATTCTCTCTGGGTGCTAGAGGTAGGCACTTCCTCTACCTCATCTTCCTGGTCCTGTTTATTGGCTCTTAAAGTATTGCGCTTCTTTCGTTGTGTAGGTTTTCCAGCTGGTGGTGCTGGTGGTGGCTCTTGGGAGGGGGAATGGCAATAGCTGATGCAATTTCTTAGATAAATCGCAGCTTTGCTAATATGCTAGATTGTTAATGGATAATGAGTAAGAATAGGTGTAGGAGCTGTGCAAGGGTAAATTTCAAGCTTCAAAGTTATAGATCAGCTGAAAATGCAATTACAAACTGTTTGCGGTGCATGGATCCATTCACAAAGAGCGGACTTGTTCGCGAACACATCATCATGCTACGCGTGTGATGTCAGGTGACCCTATCCGGGAAGTCTGTTATTACGTCAGACGTTTACGAATATCGACAAACACAAAAACAGTGGAAAAAGTTGGAAAAGTGTATGGAAGTGTTAAAAATGATTCTAGAAGGTGGGGAATGGCAGAGTTTTAAGGCTAACCTTTTAAAATTGGACAAAAATGCTGCTATATTGGGGATAAGTATGATATTAGGAAGTTGTAGCAAATTAGGGTGCACTGGTAAAAACCCATGAAATTCAATGAAAAAAAATTGTTAAAGGGGCATTCTGGTTAAGTTGCACTAATGAAAACCTATTAAATTAAATTTAAAAAAACTGGTTAAAACACCAGAAATTCGCCAGTTATGGTAAGCTAAGCACCATAACTCGGCCACCACCGTGCACTGGAAAGACCATAACCATAACATCTCTTTAACAATGATTTTTCAGTGAATATATATATATGGAAAGCATTCCACGAATACGATATGATTCAAGGCCTTTTACTATCACCACAGTGATGTAAAGGCTTCATTAGATGCAACAAAATCTGGAAATGTCAGACATTCAAATATACGGGTTAAGTGACAAAACAAGGCAACCGCCGAAGTAGTACAAACAAGATAAAGTAGTTCTATGCAAAACTTGTACACTTGGTGCCGAGGGGCTGACATAGCACCGACTTGAGAGGAGATGTGTATATCATATTTTCAATAGGTTATAAATGTAGGGTACATAGTCTTAGAAGTGATACTTGGACAATTTCCTCGAACATCTCCACATTCCTAAATTGGATAGTGAAGGACAAAATATTCCCAAAGCACTAATCACATGTTGAAATCTACATGGTCATAAAATCTCTTCCTTCTCGAGAACCCACCGAAGATGACCATATTTATTTATTTATTGTTTGCTTGATAGGCGCTTATACAGGAAATAAATTCTGTTTCAAAGCGCCCACAGGGCAGCACGGAGGGAACATGGCATAGTGCAATTAAATACAAGAAATAAAGAGGGGAAGGGACGGCCAAACCTACTATGCCTTGCAAGTATTCAGAACGTGCAAGTATGTGTGTGCAAATGAAGTTCTCCAAATGCTTGATTACCTTATTTAAAAATTGAGTGTGCTATTTGCCAGTGACAGTATGGTTCCTTTTTTTCTTTGTTCTATGCTAACGTAATGATTATTCTAAAGAAAAATAAAGATGATAAACCTATATTATCAAAAAGTCCAGTTTCTTTCCTAAATAGGGATTTCAAAATGTATTAAACACAATATGTTCTGCGACGAACCCAGGGGTTACGTCCCTATTCATCCCCAAGGAAACGCTGCTCCAGTAACTACATACAATCAAAGCCAAAATCTTCTTACAGCTTCTCCTTATAAGGAAATACATGTACCAGACCAACCAGGGGATATATGTAAAAGGGAATTAATTCAAAGGCCAGATAATTCTACAATGAGAATGAACCCTGAAAGTCCTAATGTGGTTAATAAATACATATCTGCTGTGATGAGGAGACCCTGCATGGATGCAAAAGAAGTGCCAGCAACATTCCAATTGCTGCTTAAGCAATAAAAAGGAACAAAGGACAAGAAGAAATGAGTAGTCGTAGTAGCAGCAATGGTAGCTGTAGCAGTGATCTGGAGCAAGAAAGAAGTGTAGAGAAACGCAAGGAGAGAACGACTGGAAGAAATAACCCAAGTCGTGGAAGCAGTAAGAGGAGAATACAGATTTAGAGGTGACACATGAGAAGGAGAACGGAAAAGAAAAGCAGAACTACTCTGGTTGGTGCTCGACCACGGAACACATGGAGATACCGGAGCCTCACACGGGTCGAACTAATTGAATTCCATAATGATGAGACAATTCACCTAGTGCAGTCGGCAGGGTCTGGGATAGTGACTTATCTGCAAGTCGTGGCGAAAATCTCTCAGCGGAAGTCAGAACCTGCTCTTCCGCGTTGCCCAGTTGAATGGAGACTCCAGCCACAAAGTGAAGAGAGAAACCCGCTGGATGAGGGCTTCAGCAGCTGGTGCAGGAGACGGAGATCAAAGAAAGTGTGGCTATGTCCCCGAAGGACCATCTAGAGCTCCACAAGCAGTCGGGAGGCCATCTGTGCTGCAAGGACATCTACCAAGGTATCAATCCATAGACTGTGACGTCTACAAATGATCATATCATGTGAAATCGTCCCGTCACCCTCCCACCCCTGTGTTGCCTTCCCAAGACAGCTTAGACCCACAAGACAAAACGTGGAACACCAGCAAAGGACATACAATTAACTGCTAGAGTGGGCAGGGGACACCAAAGCCACTTTCCAGAAGGACAAAGAGAAGGGAACAGCAAGAAATCTCTACCACCTGTGTCTGCTAATAAAACGCATTCTTCCTCCTCCCATTGATTGATATGACTGCCAATTAGAGAATACCTGGTAGGCAAGTAAACCAGGTAATCTGGGCTGAGACCCTGGAACTCTTGTGTTCAAATGAAAGCAAAAGTTACGTTATTAGTCAACCATAGACATTGTCAAGGAAATCGGCTTTATTGAAGCACCCTGGAAATCTATCTAAAGGAGCCTGGGCAATGAAGAGGCGCGACACAGATCAGTATACTGATCATTGTTACCAATCTTCCTCGTCCCAGTGAGGGAACTGAAGTTGACCAACCTAAGTTGTATGTTGATTATTCCAGAGACAAGAAAGTGCAATAAAGCAATTGCC
Source organism: Ambystoma mexicanum (assembly GCF_040938575.1). Classification (NCBI taxonomy): domain Eukaryota; kingdom Metazoa; phylum Chordata; class Amphibia; order Caudata; family Ambystomatidae; genus Ambystoma; species Ambystoma mexicanum. The sequence goes on from NC_090930.1 coordinate 924,082,349, forward strand.
CAAATATTGGCAACTACAGGAAAAGTCCAGGGGAAGTGGATTGTCCACTTTCACATTGCTGGACACTATTTAGGGGAAGAAAGCCACTTCCTCTAACCAACGAGTAAGAAAACATTACTTTGAGTTTGTGGACTTTCACATTGGAAGTTCGTACACGAGAATTGAGGAAAGCTGCAAAAGAGCAGCCGAGAGACATTTATTTTTTCCCTTGTATTTGAGAGTTTGAGGGTCAGAATAGGTTTTGGACATAGGACGGTGAACATTATTTTGGACATCCTAACAACTGTCTCATTAGTTAGTTTGGTGAGGCAGGGAAACCCCTCATAGCATTAGGGCTAGTGAGGCATTTTTCCAACCCCTTTTATTCTTTGAATAAAAGCATTTGGCAGCAAATCTTTTACCTGCGTCAATCTCATATGTCTCACGCCTCACAGTTCACAAAATGAATTACTCATTTGGTCTGCACAGAACACCATAGATAAGATGAAAGCTTGCTGCCCAAGCAAACTGTTTTGTCGGAGCAGAGCGCATGGTGACATATGTCGTTGTATACAAGTTAATCTTTGCTTCTGCGTGCTTCCCTCATACAGTCTTGGATTGGCAAGTGAGTACAACATAGCCCTCCAAATGAGGGTCAGCCTAAGAGCTGTGTTTGAATACCTTCTTTGACAACATCTTTTTGGAATTGGGTTTGTATTTCGTCTTTTATTACTAAACTACAGAATTTAATTTAATTGCACTGACTTCTTTATTATGTATGCTGCAATCCTTAATCTAATGGCCTGCCTGGGCAGCAGTGAGCCTTTGTGTACAGTAGTACACGGCAACATTATTGCACTTAGTGTGACATTCAGCGCTGTTCTTGTTTTTTTACCAAATGTCACTTTTTTCGCTGTATTCAAACACTCTTTAAAAGCCATGCTACTGTTAAAGTAGACTTTTATTTTATTTATTTCATGGTTTGCCTCTTAAGGTACCTCCATTTCATAGTTTTCATCTCCCCAGTTAAATTTTGGGGCTGGGTTGTTGTACGGTGGGAGAACCCCTCTAATAGGTGGATGTTAAAATAACATTTGTATTTAATTTATAAAGTGGTTTTGCCAAAGCTCTGTACAGAAATAAAAGGGTACAGCAGCTTGAAAAATATTAAATTGAAATACAGCAAGGAAAAATAGAAGACATTGAATAATCTTAAGAGGAGAGCAGAATGCAGAAATAGAGGGAGAAGAGCAAACAGCTAGAGGTAAGGAGTTCCAGAGCTTGGGGGCCAGCAAAGAAAAGGAGTAAAAATGTGAAGGCGCATAAGGAAAGTTGGGATCTTTTAAAAGAAAGATAAATTGAGAGTGTAGTGAATAGGTGGGATCATAAAAAGTAACCAGAGAGTAGAGAGAAAGGGGCAGGGGAGCACTTAAAAAAATGCACAGGAAGTGAAAAACGACTACAAGATCAAGAGGTGACTGGTTTCCCAGCTGGAACGTTCTAACGGATCTCCTGCGAGATATCAATCTTTTATTAATCAATGCCAAAAAGTTCTTGTAGTGTCCCCAGGCTTTCACGTCTGATCAGGCTAAGGTAATTTTTATCATAAGCCTGTTAAAAGAGTTGCAGCAAAGTAGTCATGAATTTTGGTTTGTTTGAACCTAAGTCTGAGAATGTCACAGAACGTCAGTTTTGCTGAGCAAGAGAAACCTCGAATATAGACACTAAAGCTGATTAAGAAAATCACCAAAAATGTTGACATGCACTGATTCTGATGTCTTGCTCCGGGCCCATCGGGAATATTATTGTTACTAGGCAATATTTCAGATGATACACAACCTATGAAAATTGCGATGAATTATAAGGAGTGGAAATGACTGTCACCCTCTAGGACAGATTCAATTTATTTTGGTATTTTATTCAGTACAGAACTAGAAGAAACAATATGTATGTGGCAAGCCAGAAAGAGGACTCGGACTACAAGACATACTTTTCTGGGTTCTTTATAGAACTTAAAAGGGGACATCCCTTCCTATCAACCAAAACTAAGATGCTTGTCAATAGTCAAAAGAAAAATATTCCTCTGTCCGAACCAATCCACTATGCTGGCCTTAAAACTTGGAGAAAACAAAATATATGTAGGTGGAGTTCCTACCTTTAGTCTTGGATATTTACAATGGGTTCCAGGAATCTCTCCTGGTTCCAGGAGTCTTCACCTTAACAGTTCTCCTGGCTTCAGAGCTCCTGCCAGGTTAGCAAAGATCCTCAAGTCTCTCAAGTTCCACAACAAAAACAAAGTCCAAGTTCCAGAGAAAACAAAATATCAAAAGTTCCTTAGCTGGAGGTCACCAGTCACCAGTGAGATACTCTAAATAGGCATATAAAGTGCTGTGTAACAATTCTAGGTGCGGTTTGAGATTTCATAGTCTTTGTGTGTGGTCTGAACGGCGCATGGCAAATATGCCTGATGGAGGCTTGCGTGCTTATGGCAAGAGGGTGTGACCGCACATAAACTCTAGAACCGGTTAATCTTTCCCGAGATCTTGTTCTTTAAGTGCACCTTCAGTAGCCCTGAGAAGTAGATTAGGCTTTGATTGGATGTAGCTGGTTACAAATGAATTCTGGCGTGTTGTAGCAGATCAATGGCAGGGGTCCTTCTGTAATGGCAATAACGGTAACATTATGCTGAGTTACATTAGTATTTTTTTGGTATGCTGCGCTATGACTTGAGTTTGCTATGTGGTTCTGCTATACATGCCCTATGCCATCTGTGCAATGAATTGCCCAACTTCTAAATGCTATGCTTTCTTAGGTTTGGTATGCAACTCTGTTATACTATGCCAGTTCACAGTAATATGCTGGGATATGTTATGAATTGTTGGTCTCGTAGAATCTGTGTGATTTTCTCCCAAACTCATCTTTGCCAGAAATGTTAAGCTAAAGTTGTGCTTTCAAAAGTATCCCCCCTTTTTGCCTTTTTTGTTGGTGTTGTACCTCGCACCCTGCTCGGATTTACGCTTCCTACATCAACACCTAGCCCTGTTTCCACCCCATTGTTTTTTCTTTTTAATTCTGCCACCCCAATTTTGATCTTGTATTTCAACTAATTCTGAGTTTTAATGGAGTTTTGCTCATTGTTGTATTTGTCTATTTATGTATGTTTCACCTATAATTCCTTAATTATTTTTTGGAATGATGCTGTTTTTTTTATGTGAGTTGGTTGTGTTATGTCATGGTACGTTATGTCCTGTTTTGTTATGTATTTGCACCTTAATGTTATGTTACTTTGCACAAGACCAGCAAGTGTTTTGAAGCAGTTGGAAGGGGACCTCTAGTACTCCCAAAATATATAAATAATAAACATAAGTGGCACTCAGTTCATTAATAGGTCTTTGATGCTCAAAGTAGATATGTAAATGTAAGCAGGCTCTACTCCTCTATTCGGCCTAAGATCTCCTTGCTGCGCTCTTTTCACATGACACAGTACCTGCAGTCCAGTTCGAGCAGGGATTAACACCCGGAGGAGCCCAGCCTCAGTCCCAGAGGAATCCAAACTCCCTAACTTCTATAATCATCGCCATAAACCTCCTAGCAGGCTTCAAGAACTTCCAGCAGCCGAGTTCAGGGTATTGCTCCAAGAGCCGCTGCAGTGCAAAGCCTAGTCTCCGATAAGAGTCCACTTAATTCCTCCCAGCTTTCCTGTCTGTACAACCTAGGGAGAAGGGCATTTGCTCTCATTCCCTTGTGCATTGTTTCAACACCACCCAACCTAGCAACGGCCAGGTATATGATGGAAGGCCGCAAAGTTGGACCATCCCTGAACCAGAGACCTACTCTCATTAGAGGATTTCTCTGCCATTTTCTCCCACCAGGCTTGGCAGTCCGAGAATTGAAACTATAGAATTTGTATTGTGGGAGGAATTAAACATACTCCTGGAGAGAAAAGACAGACACACTTCAATCCATCTGGTTTAGTACATCTCAGGCAGCACACACAGCCAAATGCTACATTTAGTAATATTTATCTGACATATTCCCTTCCCCTTCAGGCACCTTATACATTACTCTTCTAAGTTCTACAAACCAGATCTTTAATCTACTTTGGCTGGTTTAGCATTCATCCACTTAATCACTATCCTTCTTTCTTTATCCTGCCCCACGCCCATTTGTGCCTCCCTGTTTATTTCATCTGTACCTTTTTTCCCCCAATCGCATCGTCCGTTCCCTTCTCCTTTCCACCACAGTCTTATCATCTTGACACTCCAGGCTGGGGCACAATATACTGACTTCACCCCAAGATTGTTCCATTGAAACCACTTTGGTGGTCATTTAGAGCCGCATGCATTATTTTTGACATAACTTATCGATCTGTGGTGTAGTCCTGTGGTGCTTTGAGTTAGGCCTATCTAGAGGCGAGCCAGTAATTATTTGTGTCTCTTCAAGAATCCTGCTTAAGAAGGCTTCAGGACAACACTGGGTGAGTGCTACATGTAATGCCCCTCGCTGTGCTAAAACTCTGCGCCCTGTAAGGTTTGTGTTTGCAGTCAATATGTCCGAATGACTGATGCCTTTGTTGTCTTTACAGTCTGGTCTTGATGATGATGATGCAGCATTTAAATGTTGAGATTCTTGATTGTCTTTTTTTAGAAAGCTTGTTTTCCTTATCTCCGTTGAAAGATAGCATGTTTATTCCTGTTCATTTTGGCTCAGGGGTGGTGCTTTAGCACTGCCTAGTGAAACCCCACAACTAATAATATGGAAGGCGTGGTGGGAGAGTAGCATTTGTAGATGGATACTGTTAAGGGTGTTGAAGAAGGAAACTCACACAAAGGAGGCATGGTGGTGGTTGTAGACTTTTATTTGTGCATTCAAAAGGTCCTCACTATCCTGATCTTTTAAGAGGGGTTTCCCTGCCTTAAAACTAATACTCAAAGGTCTGTCAGAATGTACATCAAATTAAATTCCACCATCCTGTGTCACAACCTACTTCTATCCCTCACACTACAACCACAAGATAAACTAACAAAGTTCCTTCTTCAGGAGAATGGCTCCCTTCTGCAGCTTCGATAGCGTCCAAAAGAATGTTCTCTTGCAAAACAATTGCCAGGGGGAATTAATCCTTTCCCCTGGTTTGTGGGTTTCACACAGCCTTTATACAATTCCATGTCCAGGAGAATGGCTTCCTTCTCCTGGTGTAGATCTATACAGTTTCCAATAAAACCAGGGAGAATGACTCCCTTCCCCTGGTGTCTACAGCACAATTCCCATTCGGGAATAGGAGATGACTCCCTTCTCCTGGTATTGCTTGGGGCAGTTCTTTCTCACAATCCTGAGCTTGATGTACACTTTGCCACTCTGGATTGTTGGTAGCAAAGTCGCAAATCCTTCTTTGTTGATCACTGGGCTTAATGCCGCCACTGCAATGAGGAGGATCTCTTTGTTTGCTCAGTTCCCTTTTGTTGAGGTCCCAAACCCTTCTCTGGTGGTCAGTGGTTCTCTTTCCCACTGTGACAAGGAAGATTCCCGCTAATACTCTCAGTATTTGCTTTCGGTTCCCAGAACCTTCTCTGGTGGTCAGTGGGCGTATTGTTGCCACTGCGACAAGCAAGATTACCTCTAATATTCTCAGATTTTTCTTTCGGGTCCCAGACACTTCCCTAGTGGTCACTGTTTCTCTTTCCCACTGTGTCAAGGAAGATTCCCTCTAATATTCTCAGTATTTGCTTTTGGGTCCCATACCCTTCTCTGGTGGTCAGTAGTTCTCTTTCCCACTGTGACAAGGAACCTTTCCTTTAATAATCTCAGTATTTGCTTTCAGGTCCCAGACTCTTCTCTGGTCAGTGGTTCTTTTTCCCAATGTGATGAGGAAGATTCCCTCTAATGTTCTCAGTATTTGATATTGGGTCCCAGACCCATTGCTGATTATACCTAGTAGCAGGGAGCCCGCTACTTGGGCGAGAAAGAGAGCTTGGTGAACTAGCCGCCCTTCTATCCTCTTGTCCCCTCTGGGTCTCCCGTACCTCCTGTTACCTTGTGTGGGATTGTGGTACACCCCCAAGATTCCTGGGATAGCGAGTCTTCTCTCAGGCTCTGCTGTTTCACTGCCGTCGCTGCGTCGGCTGTGTAGTACTTCTACCCTCTGTTCCGCAGCTCTGCTGTCCTGCTCTGTCTTCTGCCTGGGTTTGCTCCTTCAGAACCTGGGGGTGACTCCCATGGCACTTCACCGGCATCCTCTTCCCTCAGGTCTCTTGGCAGCGCCTGGATCTCTTGCGCTGGTTCGCCTCCAAACATGCTGCCGCACTGTGGGATTTGACACAGCTGAGCTTGACACATTTGATAGTCCTTTGTTACTTTTTACTTTTTAAACCTTTTATCCAGTTCTTCCCAATGCAGATTGTAAAAGTCCTTGACTCTATTGATAACTTAATCCTCATGCCTCCTCAGGGCCTCCTCATACCAGTACTAGCGCAATTACCTTCATGTCTCCTGTGTTCTTCCTCATCCTGGAACTTTAAGCTTTATCTCCTATGTTACAACAATACATAGGTTTGCCCTCAATAAATTGGTTCTGAACAGTGGGGGGGAGGGGGCTAGGGAATGTTGGGGAGTGATAACATTCAATGGGTTGTACCCCAGGTGATCGTCCTTGCCTCCATCGGGGGAAATCCCTCCCCCATGAGGTCCTCCCGCATTAAACCACCATTAGGGGAACTATTAGGTAGCAGCCGCACCTACCTAGCCTCATGGCAAAGGGCTCCCCTTGGGGAGAAGTGACGACACGCTGTGAATCGTCACAATACACACCTGCAGTTCTTATGCAATTCTCCCCTCTCTCAGAATTTTTCTCTTAATCAGAGTGTCTTTGCAAAGGTTCTTTCCTCTAAATGAAATTCAGCGAAAAGGACCTTTGTTTCTGATTATTTAACAAGAGGAAAGTATCCAAGCAGGGCACTTGTATGAGATGACAAGCTGCCTCAGGCCAGTTGCCATGCCCTGCAAGCTATGTCAGAGTTGATTTCCTTTAGTAAACATTCATTAGAAGAATGGATGTCAGCAATGGTGTGTACATGAGGTTACAAGCCTTCTTACGGGCGGAGATGTACTGGAAGCAGCATGGCTGAGATCTTTATCTCTAATGAAAATTAGTTTAAGGAATGGAACTCTGCAACGTAAGAGGCTGTGTCATGATCAGTGATACTGTGCTCCCTCTTTGCTCTGGTTGCACGGAAGTAAAGTGCAGCATTGTTGATTCCTACTTCAATCACACCCGCCTCTGACCCACTCGTATGTAATAGCCAGAACTGTTGTCTTGGCCAATGCTTGTCCAAAGGAGAAATTAGCTACATTTGAAAAATAGTGCTACTCTTTCATTATACAGTACACGTGGCATGCTCAAAAGACTGACACTGGGGGATTCTCGAGGTCACACTAACCCACATACACACATTTTACTCATCTTGATCGTGTCTTTTGGCTTCCAAAGCTTCCACCCTCGCTTTGAACTATAACTTATCCTTCCCTGTACCTTGCATTACAAATCATGCCATTGTGAGAATAAAGGTTGAACGATCATACTCTTAGATCTTTTAGGGTTGATTGGTTTATGGTCGGTGGTTTGGGGTCAACTGGTATCTTCGAATTCAGGGGTCTGAGAACTGGGACAGTTACAGTGGCTATAACTCATGGTTGGGTGGGGGTTCGAGGCCTGCTTTGGCCTGTGTGTGATAACACATACACCAAGGCGCCTGGTGCTGTCTCGTGGCCTTGCAGGGCACATTCTTTCTTGGGACACCATATTGGCAGCAATTCTAGAACAAAAGGTGTTTCTGTGTAGGTTTTCAGCGCGGGCCTCTCATCAGCACTTGGGCCTATTCAGATTTCCAAGTCAAGTTGGCGGCCTGTATTTAATGCACTTCATAGCCGTGTAGGCCCTATGCTTCTGCCATAGCTACAAAATGGCATCTGTTTGTATGCGTGCGCTACGTTTAAACGTCTATATTGCTTATAGTATTGTGATCATGTGGGGCCGCTTGGGCCCTCCCCCTCCCGCACCCCCAGGGCTATTAGAGGTCTCCCAATGGGGCATGCCTTACCCTAAAGTGCCTAGAGGGGTGGGATAGGTTATTTTCCTTCCCAGCAGCCTCATTCTGCACCGCAGGCCAATGATGCAATAATGGTCGATCCTGCTTTGCAGCCAAACCAGAGTGAGCAAGGTGAAGGAGAATGCTTCTCTAACTAGATGACAGAGTGATTCCTCTGATCCTTGCCTCATCTCTTCAGAGTGCAGCATACTTGGGGAAGCAGGATCTGTTAGCAGCATCAAAGAAGCAGAGTGGGTCACTCCACTTACCTTCAGTATCTTGACTGCTCTCCTTTCAGGGTGGGCAATGAAGAGCAGATTTGAAAGTGAGAAGGAGAGGATTTACAGCACCCCCATTGCACCCAAGACAGACCTAACCCTCAAATAGCAGTGGCATATGACTGGTAAGCCCAAGATGCTGTACAATAGGATTGCATACAATTATACTGTGGGAATTATTGTTCTTGAAATGTATAGGAAATCATAAGGTTCAGTGACCACTTTCCATGGATCTAGAAGGATTTTGACATGCATTGCTGCGAATATGTGAAAAATCCATGTCGTCTGCATTTTTTTAATGTTTAGTTGATCATTGATTTTTAAAAGGATCTTTAGACAGAATGTTTCAGTGAGTGTATTACATAAAATGTTGTGGGTAATTCTGTTTCCAAAATGGAGGTCTGCTAATCAGACACTCTTTCATAAATTCTCCATGCCAAGATTATTGTGTACACATGTGCCTTTACTGAGATAGCCTACTGGCACCCTCAGCCCCAGTTTTGCAGTGGCACAGGGCAGGTTCAAAGGTTAAATGTGCATTCATCACAGCTGCTGGAACACCAAGTGCCTGTAGGCAGACATAGATGTTTATTTTTCTGCACCTCTGTTTCCAAATCTAATAATTGTATGCCTAGTAGGACCAACACATAAATCTTGTAAATATAAGCCATGCCTGATTGTGACATGCTGACAACTAAGAGCACACAATTATACAGACACAGCAATATGATATTGCGCTAGTTTCAGCTCTGTAAGCAAGGCACAGTTAACTGCAGGATAGCTGTGTATTGGTGTCTGATCTGACTGTCTCCAGAGCTGCCCTGTCAAACAACGGCCAAGATGCTCCCTCTTTTATCTCTTTGCAGAAAGCACACCACCTTTCTTTTCCATGGCACCTGAACCTCCCCCATGTGCTCTCCTAAGAATCAGTGCTTCAAAAGCAGCACTGACATAACACACCCACAATCACAACAGAGTGCTGAATAATGGAGTTCCTTTGAAGTCAGCAGGCACGGGAAGGAGGTGGAGTTAGAGTAGCCAGGAAGATGAAGTCGGCTGAGAGAGTGGTTCCACAAACGTGGTTTCTGTTAGGGTTCTATACCTGTTCCTGCCCCCTTCTATGTCCTGCAGGTAAGGCATTTTGGGTGTGATGTCAGAAGGCAAAAGCCACTTATTAAAGCAGCCTGGATCGGGCCCCTTAAAGCAGGCTTGCTTTGGAACAATCCCAGGTGGTATTTAGCCTTTATAAGGAGAATAAATCCTCTCATCCTTAGATTAATCTCTGGACTCTTTTAATAACCAAAAGTATTCACTGGCCCTCTTTTGAGAGTTCAACCTTTCCCAAAGTCATCTGCCATACAAGTGAAGGCAGAGGGCACTTTAAAGATGTTTATTTTTATATTTAAATTATAAGCTCTCCCTAGGGAACATGGCTGGTATCACATCGCACACTCATACAGTCCCACCCTACAATTCTGGGAAACTCTATTTTATTTAAAAGAATTAAAGTTAAATCCAAAAAAGGTGGTCTCCAGCGTTATGCCATGGAAGTCACCACAATGTCATATACTCAGAAAGAGTTAAGTCGGCAAAACAAAATTTTACGTGCCTGCAAGAAGCTTACTATTTCACGCACAAGAGCTATGATGATATGATATGTCATTTATAACGCACCTGTACACAAGTGTTTCTAGGCACGACAAGAGGGAAGGCAGAGGGAGGACAAGACAAACAATGATACTAGGCTTTGTGTAGGGGGAAGGGAGATGGGGGAGAAAGAAGGGGGAAGTGCAATCAAGGCATCAATGCTCTGAGTAAGTGCAGCCAGGGCAGCGTGGCTCTGGGTAAGTGCAAGGAAGCAGGGGACTGAAGGGGTTACAGTGGCATCCCCTTAGTGCACGTTATGCATGGAAGCAGTGAAGGGGGGTCTGATCATGAAGGAGCTTAGTACCCAGTGAGACTCTGAAGGTAGCCAAGCAACCAGTGTGCGCAGCAGACAGGTCAGCAGGGGAGGGAGAGAGAGAAATCAGAGGAGAAAGTGAAGGTCTTGAGTTGCTTCCGGAACTTTAGGTGGTTCGGCTCAGGTTTGAGAGGAGCAGGGAGACCATTCCAGAGGGAGGCACATGCAGATGAGACAGATCTACCCCCCACTCTTTTTCCTGGAGAAGAGAGAGTTGGATGTAGTGCGGGCTCTGGCCCCAGAAGGCCTTGTGGACGATGCAGAGGGTCTTGAACTTGATCCTTGTAGGCACCGAGAGCCATTGGAGGGACTTTATGGCTAGAGTGCTACGGTGCCTGGGCTTGAGGTCAAGGAGAAGTCTTGCAGTCCTGTTCTGAATTAGTTGCAGAGGGCGGAGAGTAGAGGAACGCAGATTGAGAAAGAAGCTGTTGCAGTAGTCCAGCCTAGAGCGAACCAGGGCTCTGGAAACAGTGAGCCTCTGGGGGAAAGTGAGAAAAGGAAGAATCCCTCTAAGATGGTGCTGCTGGTTGTGAGCCTTCTTGGCAAAGTCCATGATGTGAGGAGAAAAGGAGAGCGTGGAGTCGAAGATGACACCAAGGTTTTTTGCCTCACAGGAAGGTGAAGAAAGAGGGCCCAAGTAGGGTGGCCAGAGTGAGAGAAGGAAATCGGGAGCAGGGGTCCCAATGAGAAGGATCTCTGTTGGAGGCACACCAATCCTGAATCGTGGATAGACATGAATGATCAAGAGAGGAGGCTGTGGGGAGCCTGAAAGAGAGCGAGTGTCGTCCGCATAACACTCAGTTAGAGGAGAATGTAGAGATCAGGTGGGCCAAAGGGGCCAAGTAGACATTAAAGAGCCAGGGTGAGAGGATAGAACCCTGGCTAACCCCATGTGTGGAGAGAGAGGTGGTAGAGAGAAAGGACCTTAGTTGGACCTGGGATGGTCGGTCCAGATGGAAGGTCGTCAGCCACTCCATGGCCTGATCCATGATGCCCAGGTTATCACAGAGTCGATGGATCAGGATGGCGTGATTGATTGTGTCAAAAGCAAAGGAAAGGTCAAGGAGGATGAGTACAGAAGGAAGGCTGGAGTCAGGGGTAGAGAGCAGATCTTCACAGGTGTTCAGGGGAGCAGTTTCTGTGCCTGTGGCTGCTCTGAAGCCAGACTGATGATCATGAAGACAACCGACACATTCAGTGTGGAGAGTAAGCTGGGAGATGGCCAGCTTTTCCAGGAGTTTGCTTAGGAAAGGAGAGATGGAGATCGGATGATAGTTTGCCAGACAGGTATTATCAGCAGAAGGCTTATTAAGGAGAGAGTGCATAAGGGAGTGCTTGAGGAGAGAGGGGAAAGATACCGTGGCGAAAGAGTGATTGCAGAAATCGACCAAGGCTGGAGCAAAGGTATCAATGTGGTCCTTGATGGTTCTAGAGGAGCAGGGGAGCACCTGTTTGGATGACACTTAAATAGTTCAGACTTGTCTAGATACTTCGTCAGGTGCTAGAGAGAAAGAGGAGTAAGGGAGAGGAGGGGTGAGGTGGCCCAAGGGGGCAAGGATGTCCAGAGTTTTGGAGATGGAAAGAGGCAGGTTAAGAGAGGGCTGTGTCAAAGTGTGAGTCTGCTGCAGGAGTTGGAGAAGCAGAGAAAGTAGAGGCAAAGGCATCCACTGGCACATGCTTAATGGGCCGAATGACCGAGAAGGTAGGTGGCAGTGTTGCAGTGGGCTTTGCCTGAGGGACAGAGAGTTTCAAGTGAGAGGAAAGCTGAAAGTGGTCAGTCCAAGAGAGAGGAGTGGTGAGAAGGTTAGAGAGGGGATGTCTGAGGAAATGAGAACATCCCAGGTGTGTCGGACCAGATGGTGGAATGGAGAGAAAGTATCGCAGAGGTTGCGCAAGAGCACAGAGGAGGGATTAGAATCATCCTGGTGGATGTTGATGTCTCTGAGACGCAGAATCTGAGATGCAGTTGCAAAGAGAGAAGAGGAGAGGTCACCCCACTCTGAGAGGAAGAGCGCACCCTGGCCAGGTGGCCTGTAGATGGTTGCCACAGTGAGAGAGAGGCCAGGGGAGATGAAGAGCCTGCAGACCAGGCATTCAAAGGAGGAGTAGGCCTGCGTAGGAATTACAGAAGCAGGGACCCACTGCAGAAAGATATGAGCTACTCCACCTCTGGGTATGTTGGTTCTTGGCTCAGAGAGGATCTCGTAGCCATCAAGGAGGAGAGTGATATGATATGGCATTTATAACACGCCTATACACAGGTGTTTCAAGGTGTGTCAAAACTTGTGACAGAGCTGGCCGTAAACCATGTCTCGGTGAGAGCAAGGACATCCAGGTCAAGTTCTTCGAGGAAGTGACAGATGTCAGAGGAGTGTTTGACAGCAGAGCAAGAGTTGAGAGTGGCCACGTGGAGCAGGTTTCCACATATGAAAGACTTCCGGGGGTCGGGGGGGAATAACCTTGAGGTACACCCAGCAGAAGTGGTAGAGGGGCCTGAGAGTGGGCAGAGGTGGTAGCAGGAGGTGGCATAGTAGCCAGAGAGGAGGAGGAAGGAGCCAGTGAGGCAGCGGAAGAAGCAGGTGGCAGAGGAGCCAGAGTGGTGCTTTTTGGAGTAGCGTGAGAAGGAAGTAAGTTGATAAGATGCTGAGACGCCTACCGAAAAGGAGGAGATTGGGCTAAGGTCCCTGGACCAAGACGGTGCCATTCAGTGGTGGTCTTGGAGGAGTGGAAGGGGGCCAAGAGGACCTCCCACCAAGTGCCACCATTAATGGGAAAGGAAGAGATAGGAGAGAGAGTCAAGACCATGTGAGGGGCCCATAGGTCTGGAGAGGGACAAAGAGGATGTCGGTTAGGGTCTGTCTGGAGGAAGCGCTGATGTGGCATCAGTGATGGGGAGGCCAGGTTTGGAGACTAGGATATCCCTCTCGACCTTTTTCCTACCGGACTTAGTGAGAGGGATAGGATGTGTTATGTTAATGGCATTTATAGAGCGCATGTTTGTCCGGGCGCATCTTGGCACTAATACAATCACAGAACGAGAAAAGAACCAACAGTCTAGAGAAATGACAGGGTTTGAAGCTGTCGCCGAAAGGAGAGATGATTCTCAACACTTTGAGAGGTCAACAGGAAGCTCATTCCAGAGTTTCCCGGCCTCCAACTCGCGACCGACGAAATTTCGAGATGACCACAAGATTATCCCCTCCTGATTGGAGAGTTTTATTCGGGATAAAGGGCAGACATTTATCCTGTAGGACTTCCGCTCTTCGTCCATAGTATGCCCGGTGGACCAAACAAAGTGTTTTGAATCTAAACCTTTCTGCCTCCGGGAGCCAGTGCAGGTTGCGGAGGATGGGGCTAATGTGGTCCCTAAAAGGCGAGAGAGTGGCCACCATATTCTGAAGGTGCTGCAGCAGGTAAATGAGGCCTTTGGGCTGAGCCAGGTAGAGGGCATTGCAGTAGTCAGGATAGGAGAGAGAGTAGCAGTTTGAGAAGATGGGAGAGATTGAGAGCACCATAGAGGGTGCGAGGATGCAAGAAGGGAGCATGAGGGAGGAAAGGAGCACAGCCCTAAACCTAGCACACAGGAGGCAGCAAAGGGGAGGGTTCACACAGAAGGAAGCACACAGGAGGCAATGAGCAGGCAACCATAGGGGAATGCAGGAGCAGTGTTGACTGAAGGCAGGTGGAGGGGACGCACTGTAGAAACAGCCACATTCAGCTTTTCTAAAAAGAGGGGAAAAGGCCTTGTGTTTAAACACAGCAGCAATGCAAAAAATCTAACTTTCCTAGGGAGATGAGAGGGATGGCTAAACAATACAATAAGCTGAGATGCTTATGTGTGGTGCGGTAAGCAAAAGTAGGAATAAACTGCATTACCATAATCAATTCTATGTATATATTAAGCTTTAAAAAATACTTGGTATTCTAAATACACTTCTCTTTCTTGTCAATAAATGTCTTTAAAAATCCTTAAAGCATTCAATATGAGACACACATTCACATTTTAAATGGATCAAAATACAATCTGGATTTTCCCTGATGACACCTACCATTTACAATGTCAGATCAGTGTTAATACCAAAAATGTGGTGCAACGGCTTTGGAACCTGTGTCCAATATGTCCCCTATACATTGAACATAAAGAAGTGGAGTGTTTACAGGCTGTAATGTGGAGCTGGTGTGGTCAAACAACAAGTGATTAATAAGAAAATAAACTTTATTGTTAATTTATAATTGGTACATTTATTTATTTTAGTTTTTGGTAGGGCGCTACATGCCAAAGGCCTCAGAGCGCAGCAAGAAAGAGAAGCAACAAAGCAGATAAACAAAAAGATCATGCCCAGTAAAACAAAATTATTAATCAGCTGAGTTAAAGAGTAAGGTTTTCACACTTCTCTTGAATGTTGACAGGGATTGAGAAGCTTTGATAGTGACAGGCAACATTTTCCATTCTCTTGGAGACCAAAAATCAAAACAAGTTTCGCCAAATCTTCTTAGGTGAGAATAGGGTTTTTTCAACTAGGGAGTATCGATAAACTAAAGAAACAGTTCATAGATAGCGGTGAAAATACATTTCGACACAAAAAATGGTAAAATGGCGACTCTAGACCTAGCGAGTATCTATCACTCTTCTAAATAGTAGTAGAAGTAATTATAGAGACATATGCAGTTTATAGTCTTCCAATGAGTATTGTAGACTCAGTACGATTCGTTTTTGAACACACTTATATATCCTAAGCTATTTGTGTGCACCTTCTCTGAATATGGGTGTGTTACTTTCAATTTGCTTGTTTGTGCATAGCTTTCAATGAAAATGTGTGCGTACAGCTTTCAGTCTTTTTCCATTCATGTGCTTTGAGATCTACAGGTCTTGGGCTGGAGATGTAATCTTCTCCAGTAACATATAATGTTATAGTACCCTTGCCCTCTGCCGTCACACATAGGCCTACCTCTGCACTTTCCTTTGCATGATTTTCTATGAATAAAATTTAATTCCCTGAGCTACTTTCAGTTGCACAAGCAACTCTTTAATGGCGAGGCCCCAATCAGCGACAATTTTAAACGATACCCCGTCAGACGATGATATTTCATGATATTATGGCCTGTGTCATTCTCTATGCTGGTAGGAACTCAAGAATTCTATTTTGAATTGTACTTTTACAAATCATAAAACTGAATTTAAGTTGCACAAAAGGCTGTCAGTTTCAAACTGCTTCTGAATACAAAAAGCATTCAGCTTTATGGAAATGAAATCCCACTTACATTCGGTTTCAAATAGAGCACACAGTCCCACTTTAACACTGTCCCTGTTAAAACGAGTTCCACCTCGGTATTCCCAGGCCACCCTTATTACCAGGGAGTTACCAAAGCTCCGAATCTCATCTCTCTTGCTCTATAGAAACACTTTCTGTTCTCAGTTTACTCTAGGGCAATGGTGCTTGGTTCCACAATTCCCCACAGCACCCAAGTCGGAGATGATCTCTGTCCCCTAACCAACACCAGGGAACAGTGGGGCAACACTGCTTTTGGACCACAGCGCCTCTGCTGGCTGTGCACTGTAACCAAGATCCTGCTCACAGAGTGAAAGAGCCCTGCAGGTGCCAAATAACTTCTTGGTCTGGAAGTGTAGAACTAAGAACTCCCCGCTTGTCCATGGAGACCCTGGAATGGGCCTCCAAGCAAATCAGAAGTCAAGGAGCAGCTCTGGACTCTAATTTCTGCATAGAACCACTTGTGAGCTACATCGACCGAGTCATTGCCTGCCTGTCCCAAGCTTCTTCATGCCACGAGCCATAGCTGCTTGGACTGCATCACATTTTCAACCGAGTTTACCAGCTCACCAAGCCAATGCCGAATCACTGCCTCAGGAAACTCCTAAAGGCCTGGCTCAATGCTGGTGTGCTCCCGAAGACCATAAAGCAAAGGTACTGTGGGAAGGCTTTGTACCCCCGGACCACTTTTTGGGACCATGGTAACTTTTAAACTCCCCCCGCACCCTTCTTTACCTTTTCTGCAATAACACGCCATTGAACCAGAGCCATGTCTCTTGCCTGAACACTCCTGCTCATCCACCCAGAGTGCCCGTTCGCATAAAGATCTGCATTCTCTGTGATTTGTTTTTACTCTGTTGGGATGTTAGTGTTTTTAGTTAGTAAAATCATAGGAACTTTAATACAAACAATCAACACACCGAACTATTATAATATTGCAGTTTGGGTTGCTACTGTTATCACTTCACACCCCTCCTGAAGGTATAGTCTGCCCTCAGCCCATGTTATCAAAATAGTCAAAGGAGTTATGTTTTCGGGCTGTGCATTTTTCACTTTTATAATTGGGATGAGTACTGGCTTAGTAGTAGTGTGGGGCTGAGTGGGCTGTTTGGCCACAAGGAGTAGTCCTTTCATCACAGATGGGGCGAGTGAAAACTCTCTACGGTTTAATATACAAGTACATGTATTGCTTTGATGAGAATTAGTATTTGACAGTATCTGTTTTTTAAGGTTACACAATTATACATCTTTGTGGTGTATTGCCCTCTCGCCCCTTGATGATGGGTGTTTCTTTATTTGGATTAGACAAACCACGCCATCCATTACCTCCTCCATTATAGTCCTGCCTTGATGTCCTCGAATTGATCCTGTGCGTCTGGTGGTTTTATGTGTTGCTTTATTTAGCCGCTCTGCATACCAACACGAGGTTAAAAGTAAAGATGCCCCCCTCTGAAACCAGCTGCTGCTGAACAGATTAGGGCACGGGTTCATATTTAGCGCAGCTCCTGCTTTTTCTGTGCCTCGTTGAGGCAGAGAGAGGTCTCCCCGCTATCGAATTAGTGCTGCGTCATGCGCCAGTGCCAATGGGTTCACTGAAGCCCAATAGCGTGTTCCTGCCCGGCACGTTAGATTTTCTGTAACAATACACGTTATGTAGAGAACACCTGACATTTGGAAACCTTTCAGAGATAACTACTTAACGCATTTTGGATTTAGAAGCCTGGATGGAAAACTCTGAGCTGTGAGGCCACAGTAATAAGGAAAACACAATAAGATACCTGGAGTACAAACCCCAGTTACAATGTATTACTTCATTTACATTTACGTATTTACATAATACATTTTTAAATCTTGATTCAAATCGTGTTAAAGAGCAGATTGAAAGAGTACACCTGCGAATTGAGGATGAGTGACACTGTTAAGCCAGGGCAGAATTTACATTATGCCTCCATGCCATGTTGTCAGCATTAGCCCAGGCATGATGACATGCTCGTCATATTTACCAACATCACATTAACCAACATCACATGCTTTATGGATAATGTAAGTATGCCGTATATTGAGCTAAAGGTGGGAATAGAAAAAAAGTATTATTTTAAAATAACCTTTCAACCAAAGCAGTGACAGAACTCAAACCGAAGAATATCATTAACAGGTAGCGCATGCGCCAGAAAACGTGTCTTCTTTCCGATTGCGAAGGTCAGCATTGTATTACGCATACTTTTGCGTGTTCGAGTATCTACATAACTGTCAGAATTACAACCCACACGCCCGCTTCAAAAATCTCCTGTCCTGAAGTCACCTCATGCTGATCAAAGCTGTTTGTTTTTGTCTCTCTGTACTCTTTGCTCTCTTGGCTCTTGGAGGAGAATATCTATGTCTGTAACATTAACGTATTGCTTGTTGGTCCAACAGACGAAATGAAAACCCCCCATGGGGTTCACAAATCTTTCCAGCTGTCGTGGAGAAGGTTTCAATGTGGGATTGGTTGTCCTTACAAATGGGAGCAATGTGGACTAGGGATAGGCAGGGCCTTGGTGTGTGACAGTTTACACTTGGTGAAAACTCCATTGGTGAAAACTCCATTATGTTACTCGAAAGGTGACAGAATTGGTTAAAACAAAAAGGTCAGAATTGGAAAGGTGTGATGCATTACCGGAGTACTGTTGGTGAACATTGATAGATATTTGGAAGCAGAGAAAATCATGGGAAGTGCCCAATAGAGTGCATGCATAAACAGGCGAAATTGCCAAATGTCTGTGGGGAGGAAGTACATTTGTTTACGGGTGTAGAACAGACGCAGGCATCAGAGGCTCAACCCTTCACTGATTTCATTAGTTCAGGCTTTCCCCACCCACTGCCTTCACTTCATCCGTCAATATAAATAAACTATCATATCATATCAATCCCTTCACTTGTAGTGTACCCAGGGCTCTTTGGTGTCCTCCCTTCTGGTCAAATTCTACGTTTAACCCCTTGCATCAGTCATCTCCTCTTATGACTTTTCATACTTCATCAATGCTAACACTCAAATTCTTGTTAACCTTGCACTCAAATTCTTGTTAATCTCAGTAGTGACCCCAACTCCTCACCCATCTGCTTTCAAAATGCTATGGCAGATATCTCCTCCAGGGTGAAAAACAACTCCCTGAAAACGAACTCTGATTGGACTGAGGTCATGGTCTTTCGAGGCTCCATACTCTGTGGTCCCCTCTCATGTTGTATCTGTCTCTTCCACAGTGCCCGCACCTGTGTCCACTGTTAGTAACCTAGGATTCAAACCTCATGACCAACTTTCCTTAGCCCCACAAATCAGCAACATTACCTCATCTTGCTTTCATCAACTCTGAGCTCTTCAACATATGCTTTCTTTCCTTGATCCGCCTCAAGATTTACTGCACCTCTAATTCCAAATGTGGCAGCCCTTTCAATCGACAATACCAGTAAACATTTCCACATTACAACAATTTTGTTCTCCCTCCACTGGCTCTACATTAGCTCGATAATTGTTTTTCAGATCCTCGGTACAACTCACAAATGCTTCTATTAAACCAGCCCAGTTTTCTTGACATTCCTTTTAAAAGACACACCCTATCCTGCTCCCTCTGCTTACCTTTGGCTTTTTCAGGTGCCTAAATTCTGATGTTCTCGAACTGGCAGATTTCCTTTTGTTTGTGCCTACTCTCCACGAATAGAACAAACTTCCATTGCACCTTTGTTCTCTTTCCAATCATCAGTCTTTTGGCTGCCAACTCAAAAAACATCTCTTCTCCTATGCTTCCTAGTCTTTCCCCGTTCTCTCTCATGTGGATCCGGAGCCAAAAGACAACGTGGTGAAGATGTGTTTCTATAACATAACCTTACCCAATCAAGTGTCCCCAGGCGATCCCATTGGACATACTCTGCCCACGTCAAACTACTTTAAATCGCCATCTCCCACTGGACCATATATACTATTGTAAATGAGTATCAACAAGGGGAATGTGTTCCAGTAACGGGCTCAGAGTAACATCTGATCGGAAATGAAAGTGCAGCTGAATTAAACTATGATGTCAAACGGAACTCTGAAGTGAATTGAACCCTATTGTTGAGTACCCAGCTACAATCTTTATATACGGCCCGCTGCGTCCCCCTCTGCTCTTCACCCATTGAACAGAACTAGATGGGGTGAATAAGCAGGGTATGATGGATATGATATGATATGATAGTTTATTTATATAGCGCCTATACACAATGTGTTTCAAAGCGCTTCAAGGGAAGGGAACAAGGGAAAAAACTAGGACATTCTTACATGCCATGAACAGTAAGGATGTGAAATTAACTATCGTACTCAGCCTGACGACATTTCAGATAGTGCAAGAGCTAAGACATAGATAAGGAATGGGGGGGGGAGTGGGAAGGAAATGGAAACAGACAGGCGACTACTGTACTAGGCCTGAGGACATTTCTAGTAGAGCCGGAGAAAAACAAAACGTGAGGGAGAGAGGTTCAGAAAGGGAGGGGAGGAACAAAACAAGCGACTATCATACTAGGCCTGACAACATTTCAGATAGTGCTGGATGTGGGGTTGGGGTGACAGTAAGGGGGGGATGCGATGCGTGTACAAGCTATAGCAAAACAAGAAAATATTTGGAGTCCTGCCACTCTCACCTGTCAACCCACTTCCCTCCTTTTACCACCGTATAAATGGAAAGGCACAGAGTATTGTTAGAATAGGGAATCTTCATCGTAGCAGTAGGGCTACGTGAGGCATTTTCTTTACTTGCTTGTCTCCTATGTCTGACCTATCACAGTTGATACATTGCCCTGGAATAACGCTTTAACCAGTAGGCACATTTGGGGCCCCCAAGGCCAATGCATGAAGGGAGTAGCTGCTTGCACTGCATTTTCCAGGATGAAGGTGTGGCAGCAGCAGAATCAAGCATGGCTCTGTAAATGTCCGAGTTCTAGAGCGGATGCAGCTGGGAAAGCAGAGGAGGCAGAAATGTACACAGTGCACTTGCTCTGCACTTCTGACTCCCTGCCTCACTTTTTTGTTGGTGAACATGTGCTTGCAGGGCTCTTGTTGCTCCCACTTGAAGCTCATGTGTTTTGCCTTTGAGGAAACACAGCAAAGGACACTGTGGTTGAAAACATATTTAATGCACCACTAACTGGCTGCCATGATGGTTGGCGTGTCCTCCTCTTGACAGACTTTGTTCATGAGTATTTATTTGTAACTCCTCAAAAAGGACACAGACCCAAAAGTGGGATTGCACCACTAGTCTGGCCTGTGTGGTAAGAGATAATTGCAACCTGGCCTGTTCTTCTAGTGAATAATATCCCTGCTATGGTGTTAATCTTGTAGCAGCGGAATGGTCTTACATCACTGAATGGAAGACCGGTGTTAGCAGGCACAGCAATATAATTTTCTGTCACTTTTGTTCTAACCTTAAAAACATAACCAGCATCTTACCTGTCTACAGCAACTCCTGCTTACCTGAGTTCTGTATCACCGTGGTGCACCTATGTGGGAAGCGGACGTGGGATGAAAAGGCAAAAGTTAGGCCGGTATTCTACAAAACCCCTAAAGAAGAATCGCTGGATTATAATAACTTTGAATATAAACACACACAAGGAAAGGCAGACAACGAAATGCTGGTGTATGGTTTCTTTAGTTGATCTTTTGATTAGTTATTTATGTTCTCCCAGTACAACAGCAGGTTTTCTTTATTAATATATAGAAAGGGGGCATCACAAGACACTATATACTAGCACTATACCTAAAGAAGCTGCATAACTAACAAAAGGGAAGAATAAAAAAAAACTACAAATTATCCTTTAAAAATAAAATGAAGTCCTTAAAAATATAAACAAGAGTCTCTATACAGTGTACTGTTAACTATATATATAAACCCTTACTTTGGAGACAGCCTGCCCAGGGCTGCTTCAGGATCCTTCTGTGCTGCAATTCTCTCTTCTTCAAGATGCTACTTCTGGCAGGCAGAGCAGCAGCATTTGGGTGGAGAGGGGACTAAGTCTGTGTTGGCTGGGCTGCTTATGCTGGGTGCCGCACAACAAGTTGGCAGCAGCGTGGAGTTCCTCTGGTCTCTATGGGGATGCCAGCATGGATTGCCGTTTGTGGTTCGGGGGCAGGGATTTCCTGAACTTGGGCTGCGTCAGTCTAGCAACGGCCTGAGGATTATTTGGGGCTGCCTACACAGAGCGCGGCCTTTCTCTCATGGGGTGTGCCACGTTTTACAGAGGCAGCGTGGGAGGGGCGACGGTGATGGGAGACTCCCCGCACTCAGGGAGCGCCAGTGAGCAGGGCCGCAAAGGTGCCGGGTGTAGGCAGTGAGTTTGGGCGCTCCCCTACTTGTCAGCGAGCACCTCATATCAAGCCTGAGCCATGGCAGTGAATTTGTTCACAGCGCTGATGAGAGCACCAGCTCTACCCTTCGTCACGAGGGTCGGGCTTCTTTCAGTTTAACAGCGCTTCATGAGCAACATATTTTTTTCTTGTGAAGAATCCCTCGTGTGGCATACCACGAAGGAATCCTTTACTCTTAATTCTTTATTTTCTTTTTATTTCACTCCCCTTAGGGAATTAGTCTGTTATAAACATCTCCAATGATGTTCCCAGGGCAGCAGCCACAGAACATGACCAAAGTCACAAGATCTGCATGGGTGAACGGTTGCCAGCTATACAAGGGAACAACTGGTGTTGTGCTGCTTACAGCGCAGAACACTGTCCTGGCTTGGCTTGGCTCCGGAATGAGGCCTTTTCCTGTTACTTCATGAATAAAAATGCATACCCAGTGTGGAAACGCTAAACCAGAGAGCTCAAACTAAAGAACAGAAGCAGGTCAAACAGGCCTCGAACATGAAGAGAAAATAAAGAGCCGA
The DNA here is from genome assembly GCF_040938575.1 of Ambystoma mexicanum. NCBI lineage: Eukaryota > Metazoa > Chordata > Amphibia > Caudata > Ambystomatidae > Ambystoma > Ambystoma mexicanum. The sequence continues at coordinate 924,104,802 of NC_090930.1, forward strand.
AATAAGGGAGAAACACAGCACCAAAAAAAATACACTGTGATTGAACAATCTGACAAATGAATTCCAGAGGAACATCTGAAAAACGACAACTCCCACTCTGGCAACACAGTGAATCCCACAACCCAAAAAGTTGCGTCAGCATGAGAAAAGTCCTCTCCTAAAAACCCTGTTTTTTAGCCTTATAACGCCACCCCAACCCCATCCCTCACCCATTTTAACCCCTTGACCCCACTACCCCTTATTTAATTAATGTTTGCACTGTTTTTCGGTATTATCGTCCACTCTGAAATTTACCACTCTGTAATGTTTTAGATATATTGACTGAATACCGTGATAAACCAGAAGGCATCTCACTGACTAGTTGCCTGGGATCTGTCATCCAGGTGGCCAGGACACACCCATCGCTATTGGATCCAGTTCCTGGTGGTGGACCAGTGTGGGAGGATCACCTGGATCAGGGGTCCTCGGGGAGTGGAAGTGGGACACCAACGGGTGAGACGCGGTACCCCCTTTCTTATAACACCTTTTCCCCATCCTACCTCGTAGGATACTCAGTTCTACCCCCCTCCTTTTCCAACACTTCCCTACACCAAGACAGACAACGGACCAACACTAGGGCTGTATGTCCCAACACAAGGGTCAGGCAGAGTCAGGCAATTAACAATAACTATGCACACCTGACAGCCCTTTCCCTTCCCCACAAAGATAAAAGGCGAAGCACGAAAGCACACTTCGAGTAAGGCCGAATGCACGAGGAAGCAGCTATTCCGGACCGACAGTTCAAGCGGGGGAGAAAGGCAGAGTGACCTGGAGGGACGACAAAGAGGCAATTGCTCTTGCCTTTTACAACTCAGATCTGCAAAGCCCCCAAAAGGGAAAGCATAAGACTGGGAAGTCCAGCTAACTTGTGGGCACACATGGCCCTCCCACGCGGATAGTCAAAGCCGTGAGAAACGCTTGCCGCTGTGGTGCCGTCTGACTCCCGAGATAAGAAACTCCAACAGTTCAGCACCACCGGTGAGTCAGAGAAGACAGATAGTAAAACAGAACTTTGCAGGGCCCAAGGTTGCAGGTGGCAACCATGTTGAACAAAGAACTTGTGTAATTGAACTTTAACAGAACTCTAGTAAAAGGTTCAGAAGCAGAGTGGACCGGCGTTGCGGGGACGCTCATTCAAAGGACTCTGACTGAATCCTTTTTTGGGTTGTGTTGTTTTGTTGAAACTACAAAAACCAAAAGGCTAGTGTGAAGTGTCAGTGGTCCTACGAGGGTCAAGCAAAACCCCTCGTACACTTGAAAGTCTTTGACACATTGGAGAAAACTGATTGAACTGGGAAACTAGCAAATGTGACCCCGAAAGAGGGATGCCTGCGAGTTGAGGGTAAAACAGTGATATACCCGTGAACATAGTGACGACACGTGTGAACCCCGGTGAGGGATGTCCACAATGGATAGTTGGTTAAAAAGACATTGAGACTGTTGAATGATAAGTTTTTGGATGAAAGGCCATAGTGAACCCGATCGAGGGAGGCTAACCTTGCAAGAAGGATCATAGCCTGGCTGAGGGGCATCCAAAGGGCAAAGAGCAAATGCTCGACAGGAATGATTACCAAAGGAACATTTGTTTTGTTTAGTTTTTATGGTTCAGCAGGCCTTCTAAGGCAAGAGACTTTGCCGGAAAGAGACTTGGCCCCAGAAGGTCCTGGCACCGTTGAAAGGAATTGTAACCTCGTGCTGGTGAGGCCCAGGAGTGTGCTGTGCTCTAAGGTCCTGCCTTGTACCGTGGTAAAAATGTGGAGAAGGGAGGCTCCCAGCTATAACATCCTGACTTATCATTTGTGAACACTTCTTTCTTTTCTTGTGAATATTATCCCACACTCTTTTTGAAATTAGCTGTAAGGATTGGCAATAGGTTTTTTAGTATAGGCCTTTTATTTGACAAGACGCCACTAGGACTCCCTTATTATTATTTGATGGCCTGGGCAGCCGTCTAGCCCTTGACCATAGGTACGGACACTCTCATTCTTGCCCATATACTCCAGCAGATCTAAGATCTCTCAACTGAAGAAGTCGCCCTTCCAGTCACCTGAAGTCCACCTTTATCTACAATCCACCACACTCCCAATAAGTTATCAGAAGCCCCAAGCTCTCTTCGCTGATCCATGCATTCATTAAGTAAGTCCTTGCACACCCATTTTAGCTATGGCTGCACAATACGGCATAGGTCTTTAAAGTCCCCCTCTGTCAGACGAGGTGCGATTCCTATCCTCCTTCTGGCGCCCGAGTACCGCTTCACACTCATACCTACCTCGACTGTTGCATGCTGTTTTTACGCCGACACCTGATATGCATCTAACCTGCTGGCACAAGTTTCCCTCGCCATCCCTCCTGTTTTTCGAGTGCTGCCCCAGCTGCAGGAATCAACGTTTAGCCTAGCATGCCTCCTCACATACTGCAGCCTCTACATTGCAATAAACTTTTCTGTCTCTCCCGGCTTACACTGCTACCTAACTCAGCCCCTTTGCAACATGAGGCGCTGCCTTTTGCAAGGTAAGGTACTTACCTGACTTGTACTTGATTACTTGATGAAGCCCTCCGCACCAGGAAGAGCGGCTTCTGCATTGCGATGAGGGTACTCGACTTTCCTCGATTACACTGTTACTTAATTAAGCCCCTCGTAACACAAGGCGCAGCTTTTTGCAATGTGATGTATTCACCTGATTTGTCTCCACTTATTTGATGAAGGCCCCGCACCATGAGAAGCGGCCTCTGCAATGTGATGTACCTACCTGACTTTAACTTGTTTTGTCACCTCTCCAATTATGCCCTATGTATGCATTCCTGATGTAGCTCCCCGCAATAAGAGGCAAGACTTTTCCAGTATCTATACTATGTACCAATTATGTCCCATACATGCATGCCGGAAGTAGCTCCCCGCAATAAGAGGCGAGCCTTTCCCAGTATGTATACTCTGTACCAATTATGTCCCATATATGCATGCCAGATGTCGCTCCCCGCAACAAGAGGCAAGTCTTTCCCAGTATGTATACTCTGTACCAATTATGTCCCATATTTACATGCCTGATGTAGCTCCCTGCAACAAGAGGCGATACTTTCCCAGTATGTATACTCTGTACCACCTATGTCCTATGTATGCTTGGTATGTAGCTATTCTAATCTGTTGTTTACCATAACATTCTGTAACCAAATTCTTAAGTTAAAAGCGCCTTGATGCCTCTAGGCTTTGTGCGCTATATAAATGACAAAATGAAAGAAAGAAATAATGTCAAATTACACCGTTCAAAGTAAGCTTTCGTATTACTTCTATATTGCCTATGAACGGAATGTCTATTCACTAGCAATTTCCTGTTATATTTTTTTGTTTCACAGTATATTAGTACGTTAACTATTGTAGATTCGCTAAAAAGTAATTACATTTTTATAACAAAATCATTTAGTGCCCGGAAGATACCTACTTATGTAGTAATACTTCTCGTTTCGTTTTCATATATATATATATGATGTAGATATATATATTACACAGCCACAGTAGTGGCTGTGTAGTTATGGTTAAGTTGCTGTTTCCATAGGAAGAGCACTTTTTGGGTGGCTTATAACTTCGCTCCCCCTGGATGAATCCTCACCAAACTTTGCAAGAAAAAGTATATGGGCCACTCTGAATGTTTTTGTTAAGTTTGGTGATGTTTGGTCCAGGGGGGGAAAAGTTATAGGGGGGGTCCCAAACGTCTTTTTTTCCCATAGAGTGAATGGGGGATAAACTTTGCGCACGCCTAGAGCCCAAACCCGTGCTTTGTAAATTTGGTGCCAATCCATCCAGTCGTTTTCTTTAAAACAACCAAAAAGTATGTCTCAAAAAATTAGTGATACCTATGTCCGCTCCGCTGTCACACACCTGTTCGCTCCGTGGACAAGATACCGATTGGCTAATCCGTAACGTCATGCCCACGGACATGTAGCACGTTCACTGATTGGATGTGGAACAGCGTGAAGTGCATCAGATTCTTTCACTGCGCCCGCCATCTTTCATTCGTATTTTGGTGTACACGGACATCGCCGCTAACACATATAAACCAACACATCATTGCACTTGTTAAACTGATGAAATACTGTTTCAGAAGGTGAGGGTTAATGAGGCTGGGATGGGATGTGGCAGCAGGAAGTCAAAAAGTGATGTTTTCTTGTCACCAAAGTCATACGGTAAATTGGAAGTTGCTGCTCAATATACGGCGAAGAATTACTGCGTCTGTGTTACAATGTATTTAAACTAAAATGTATTTAAAATAATATTGCAGTCAGACTGGCATCGTAGAGTTTGAAATCTGAGGCAGCCACCTGCATTGTTTGATGGAAACAGTGGGTCTGCAAGTGTATGGGAGTAGCGGTTCTCATTAATGCATTCTGATATGTTGTTGCAAAGTGAGAATGTATTTGCATTCTGAGTGAAGGTCCCTTACTTTGCTCTTTTGGTTGCGAGCTCAGTAGGCCCATGCATCCAACTAAACCCATAAGGGTCAATTGTTTTTTGATCTTGAGCGAAAGGGAAAATTCAGTAAGAATGCAGGGAGTGAAAGTTTGCAAAAAATAACATTTGATAAGGTTATGTATTAAAACGTTTGTAGGGCGCATGTAATATCAGTTCAAGAAGATTCTTTAGTGCAAGTACATTGCTGTCTGACTTTAAAGAAGACAATGGAAACGGTAAATATCATGTAAGTTTACTTTTGATGACTCTGCACCGGACTAAGTTTTAATTTTTTATTACCAGACCAATAATTTTGACAATGTAACTGAAGTACTATCTTTCTGTGTAGCTGTCATGTTTTTTACTTATGGAGAGTGCAGATTCTCAGCGTTTGTAGGCTGTCACTAGATTCACCCATGTTCAACGCTAATATTTCCTTAAAATGTCATGTATGATTACATCGATTTGTGTATCAGTTGCCACGATCTTTTTGTCTTTTTTGAAATTGTTTGCTAAAGGTTGGGTATTGATACGTATTTTCTCTTATGTTTTCCGAACAGCTACATCCTGCCTTACTGTGATTGCCATGGATTTCAGATGCCAAGTGATGGCTTTTTTGGACGCCAGATGCACCTACTTGTGACGGGCTGCCTATCTGTCACTGTTTTGTGGGACGATCGGCCAGGACCCATTTGTCCATACGCTGCAGTGGCCATTAGGAGTAACATCACATCTTTTATGGTGGTGTAGGCCGAAGGTCATGCCGACGTCTTGTAAATCGCTGTGCGACCGAAGCGGTTGCTTTATCGAAAACAAATACTGTGTGTATGGGAAAACAACAACGTGTGCCTCACCATTAACATTTTCGATGATTACCATAGAAACAAAGTTACTATTTGATTGAAACTGGGAATAGTCTGATGGTCTCGGACAGTTCATTGTAAAATAAAACTACTTTACAAATTCTAAAATGTTAATGTTTTCTTTTAAAAAACAGTTTATTATTTCAAAATGTAACGTGGTACGTTGTACGTCGCTGTATGTTCATTTTCAGGTTCTGCGTCACGGCACGTAGGTGCTTATGGGCGCATTTGGCTACGCTGGAGAGGAATCTCATCCAAAAAAGGTGTACAATATCATTAGGATTGGTTAGGTGATGAGATGTGGGAGTGTTTTCGTATTACACAAGTGTCGTAATGTCGTTAAAAAACGTAGCGGTATACGTTTGACTGAGGGGTAGGCTGCAGCCATGGGGAGTGGACAGAATGTCGGGGTCATGGTATAAGGTCATGATCCGCACAGTGTGGCTACTGGCCATGACCAGAAGGGAGAAAAGATAGGATTACAGTGGCCATGTCCACCTGGGACTGGCTTTGTGGTAAAGTTGTTTGACATTAGGAAACATTTGAAAGGGAAGAAAAAAGTGCTTGTTGTAATATGTTAACAGGGTTTCCTTTTTGCTTTTTGCAGGCTGCCATGGAAAGCGAAGAGGGGCCCTGTCTTGAACAACCACCTTCCCTTTCTATGGTGGCCATCTTGGAAAAGGATTTTTCGTTCTAATCCGGGAAGCCACAGGCGTCCCGGATTAGAACGAAAAATACTCTTTTTCAGTAGCCCACGTTACTGCTTTGCAAATCTAGATTTTTAATGGCATTTATCCCCCATTTTAGGGGTGGAAGTGTCCTTTACTGAGAAATATAAAGTAGATGGAGTCTATGCGCTTTTAAAAAAAATATATTTTCAAACTGTGAAAAGTGGTTCTTAAAGGAACATTTACTTTGTTTACGGATGGCTTTTTTTTTTTAGAAGGACAGCTAAGAAGGAAAGGTGCGGACGGAAATAAGCAAAGAGGCACCAAACAGTAATATGGGGGGGTAGGTTGACGGGGCAAAATGTTGTGCGTGTGTTATTTGTAAGCTAGGGGCAGTGTTTGTCATGCTCCTTCATTACAGCAGTGGTGCTGTTTCTTGGCGAGGAGGGATGGCCTTTGCTCATGTCGTTTTCAGATAAATAGTACTTTTGCTAAAACTATGTACTGTGTACTACATTGTTAATGGCTGAGTACGAATAGGTGTTGGAGCTGTGCAAGGGAAATGTTGAAGTTGGAAGTTCCTACATCAGTAAAAAATGTATTTCCACACTGTCCACGAGGCATAGATCTTATTGTTAAGTGTGTACGGATTCTCGGGCACGTCACCGTGCTGTGTGCCAGCATATGGTCATGTGGCATTCTCTGCAAGGTGTGCAATAAAGTCAGATGTTTGTTTACATTTTGGTTACGTACCACTACAAGAAACCTATGAAATTCAGTAAAAAAACTTTGTTAAAGGGACGTTATGGTTAAGTTGCGCTATTAAAAACCTATGAAATTCACTAAAAAAAACTTTAACGGGACTTTATGGTTCCAAGTAAAACCGAAAAACCCCTGAAATTCGCCAGTTATGGTAAGCTAAGCAACCATAACTCGCATCACCACCGTGCACTGCTAAGACTAACACACAGGACATCAAAGATGACATCGGGGCGTGGCCTGGAGCGCCAGCGATGTGGCAGCTCTACTGATGGCCTCCGCATGGGTCCGCGGCCATGATCGTAATATTGCCGGTTCCCGCCATGCTAACCGCCAACGCGACGTAAGATGAGACACCAGAGCTTCCCCTGCATCACCGGCTGCAACCTGGGCGCTTAACGGCCCCGGGTTCACAGACAACGCGGTGAGGGAAAGTTTCTCTGGTGCCCGCGCCGCTGATTCCAAGATGGCGGCCGCAACTTTGAGTTCCTGCCCCCGCGGCCCGTTGGCCTTGCCTCGCTTGCCTTGGCCCAGCTTTGGAGTTCGGATCCCTTCGGACATGCACTAACGGTGCGCGCTGGCGCCGTCTGCTCCCTCCCGCCTACCAGCCTCGCGTAGCCTCTGTGTGGGGGCTACAGACACTCCCAGCGAGTTCTGCTCCCACGGCCCCATACCAGCAGCACTCCCGCCTGGACTGGCTGCCCCACATGAGCCGCTGGAGGGACCCGACGTTGCCGGCGCTCCTTGCGCGACTGGCTTACCCGGATGATCAGCTGAATGGGCCCTGATCCACTGCAGCTCTCGACGCGGACTCGCTCACCTGCATGAGCCGAGACGTCCCGGCTCTTCTCCCTGCTGAGGCCCTCGACCCGAGGGGTCCCGGGTGTACTGGCAGCGCTCTGATCCCGCCTGCTCCCTTCTGCCCGACAGCTCCACCCTGCATCTGCGTGGGAGCCGCCCGCGCCTTCGGCGGGCCCTGCTCATCCCACAGCCGTGGCATCGGCGCTCCAGCTCTTCTCCTTGCTGGGGCCTTTTAGCCTGAGGGATGCTGCGGTGGCTGCTCCCCCCTCCCCTCACCGGAGCCTACCGCCTGCCTGAGCCCCGCTGGGTCCCCCTCATGGGGGCGCTACATTCCCCCCACTGAATCCGGGGGCCACGTAACACCTGCCATTGGGCTCCCTCCTGGAGGGGGGGCTCCTACACATCGTTGGCTGTCCCCGGCTCCACGCCACCAGTGCGGGTGCATCTGGATTCTCTGTGGCCCCGAGAGGCTACCCCTTTCCCCCCCAGCCTGAGCTACGCCGCTGATTTTCCTGGGGCACCCCTGCCCATCCCCATTTTACAGCTGAGGGGAACAGACCTACGACCCTGGCTGCCTGACCTGATCTACGGAGGTTGACCTGTGGACCTGCTACCTCCTGGCCTCTTGAAGCGAGGCCACCAAGGTATTTGATCACTCTTGGGGGGGACTTGACCATTGATTGTCTGCACTGCCTCCTGGGGCGCCCCGGCCCACTCCACTCCCCTAGCCTTGCTGTCCCCGGAATCCGTGGCCGGTGCCCTGAGTCTCGGTGCGTGGTTGCCGGGCCGAGCCCCCTGAACTGGTCCTTCACCTTGAAACCATGTCTAAAGCTTCAAAAACCACTAAATCTGGTGACATTTCCACCATGCTGCTGGCCCCGGAGAGAGGGAAGAAGTCTGACCCCCCCCCAAACTCACTCCCCAGAAATCTACTGAAGATAAGGGGTCGCTTGCAACCAAGGAGGACCTCCAGGCTTTTATGACCGACATCAAGTCGGAATTCAGGTCCTGCATGACCGAACTAACGTCCAGGCTGGAGCAAATGGAACAACGAGTCAGCAACATCAAAAGTAGGTTGGGGGAGTCGGAGGAGCTGGCTACGGATCACACTAATGCACTAACGCAGGTCCAGCGCTCTATTCGGACGCTAATGGACGGAACCGAAATCCTTGAGTTTAAGCAGGAGGATTTGGAGAATCGCTCCTGGCGCAACAACCTCCGTATTCGTGGGGTCCCTTCCACGATCTCCGATAAGGAGCTTCCCGGATACGTAAGCCTCTTTTTTCAATCTCTGCTGCCAGACATGGATGAGACACAGCTCCTGCTTGACCGCACTTACCGACTGCGGCCCCGCCGGGGATTGGACACAGAAACTCCTCCGGACGTCATTACAAGAGTGCACTTCTACACCACTAAGGAAGCCATCTCGGTGATAGGCTGTTCCAAAGATGAGCTCTCTTTCCAAGGCTCCCCATTGCAGATTTTTCTGGATCTCTCCCCCTTGACCCTCCAAATGTGCAGGTTGCTGCGCCCTCTCTCGCTCTTCTTGCGAGACCAACAGATTTGCTACCGCTGGCTGTTCCCCACAGCGCAACAGTTTTCATTTAAGGGCATTCCTCGCACCATTAGCCATCTGGACGACGCAGCTGCCATCCTCTGCCCGGACTCCCCTGGGTCTACAGAACCACACTCCTCAAGCCAGACAAGCTTTGGTCAAGACGCCGCCTCACCCAAGCCAAAGCGGACCCCGTGGTCGAGAGTCCAGCGGAACCGCAAACCCAGATAGCAGGGGCTAGTAGCTCCGAAACACATATAACGCAGGAACCACTGAAATACCCACAAGCTTACCGCGGACCCAATGCAGTCCATACCCTCCTCCAGGGTGGATGTCATCTATTTTACCCCTGGAGAGACTCTCAATTACATTTGAGATGTCGCCCTGCAACGTCCAGGGTGGCCGGGGGAGTCTCCGATTATTCAAATTCGGTCCCCCTGGTCACAGTTTGGCCCTCTCGTTGGAGGCCACTGTTGGAAGTTCTTGTCTCCCGTTGGAGACTTCCTTTAAAAACTTTCAGCCATTGGAAACCTTAATCCTGCATGTCCCTCGCGGCTATGGCTGACTCGGCTCGCACCACTTCCCCCCCCCCGCCGCAACAAGCAGACTTGGGGCTTCACCCCCCGCACCTAACTTTGAAGCTTACCACTCTAAACGTCAGAGGCTTGAACTATCCCCCGAAGCGGATATCCATCCTACACATGCTGCATAATGAGGGAACCTCTATCGCATTCCTGCAAGAAACACATCTACTCCCGACAGACTTCTCTCGCTTACGAAGCCAGTTCTACCCCCTGCAATTCCTGGCCTCCGGAGGTACCAAGAAAGGAGGCACTGCGATTTTATTTGCAAGGACCCTGAAACCTCAGATCCTAGATTCGTTGAGTTGCCCCGAGGGCCGCTTCATAGCGATCAAATGCTCAGTACTTGGTCAACTCTATACCCTGGTCTCAGCTTACGCCCCGACTGAGCCCCAGGAGGGCTTCTACCCGGACCTGGAGGATTCCCTCCTTCCATTCGTTGAGGGACAGGTGATCATTGGAGGCGACTTCAACGGGGTCCCGGACCCACTCAGAGATAGGTCTCACCCCTCGCCAGCTAGAGATCTGAAGCTGGCCACGGCCCTGCTCCACTTATTCCGTGCGCTGTACGTTGTTGACTCCTGGAGAGTGCTATCTCCTGAAGAGAGAGACTTCACCTTCTATTCATACATTCATCGTACCTTCTCCAGGATCGACTTGATGCTGGTTTCCCCCCAGATTCTGTCCTTCACAAATAATGTTAAGATTGGCTCCCGGATCCTCTCAGACCATGCCCCGGTTTCGCTCGCCTTGCGGGCTCACGACCCGGATCCACCTCCCCACCGCCAATGGAGCCTGTACAACCCCATCCTGGGAGACATGGTGTCCAAGCTGGAAGATTCCGCTAACTCCCGTTCCTCCCCACTCTCCTCACCTGATTCAAAATCCTCTGGTTGCAGTTGCCTGTGAGAGAGATAGTCCTTCTCCTTTTTATGTAGAACGTATCTGTCTCGAGAGGAAGCCACAGTGAGCGCTAAAGTATAGCAAACCTGGGGCCCCCTTCCCAAAACCAGACAGTGCGAAGGGAAAAAGCCTGTTCAGGCAGAAAAAACCCTTCGAGGAGTGCAGCGGCTTGAGAGGATCCAGAGCAAGCAGTTGTAGTGGAGTTCTTGAGGCAGGTAGCTGATGGGAGCAGGCGAAGCCGGACATCCAAAGTAGAGAAGGACCCGGAGAGAAAGAGAACCACCGGAAAGGGTACCAGCGGAGAAAACTACTCCAGAGCAAAAGGAACCAGGGCGGCTGGATGACAGCGCAGCCGAAGGTAGGGCAGAGAAGGCGTGCGCGGAGGACAGCGCACCGTAAGGGGAAACAAGCCGGAAGGTAAGGAGGAAGCTGAAAGAAGAGGCGAGGCGAGGAAAGAGAGGGAAAGGTGGTCCGAGGGAGGCGGACCGAAGGTACAGAGAAGTGACCGAGGCGATCGAGGCTGGAAAACTAGCGTGTAAACCTAAAGAAGTGAGCTAGCGCAGTAAAGGGGGTTGCAACGCGGCGATCGCTGGGAGAGGAGGAAAGAAATACTTCCCAGCGAGCGACGCCATGTTGGAAAACCACTAGACCGTTGGGTGCGTAAAGGAGAATTCACGTAGCGGAACCTCCGCTCGCCCTTCCAGTGCGTAACCGCCAACGTGGATATAAACGCCAAACAGGACACCGAATGACAGTATGCCCCCTCCTAGAGCGTAGGACCCCAGGCTTAAAGGGGAAGCGGGCATGAAACTGAGCCAACAACCGAGAGGCATGAATGTTGGAAGCCGGTTCCCACGAGTCCTCCAACCTAGGGTAACCCTTCCAGGACACCAAATACTCCAACCTACCACGGTAGTGGCGGGAGTCACGTAAAGTGGAGACCTCATACTCCATAGAGGAATTCACCTGAGGAAAAGGCTGGTCGGGAACAGCTCTCTGGTGGACGTCCGGAATGAAAGGTTTGAGAAGAGAGGCATGGAAGACAGGATGAATGCGGCTGAGGTAAGAAGGTAGTTTAAGTCGAAAGGTAACAGGATTTATTTTGGAAAGAATGGAAAAAGGACCCAAAAAGCGAGGAGAGAGTTTAGAAGGGTGAACCCATTGTGGCAAGAATCTGGTGGACAGCCAGACCTTGTCCCTTCCTTCCATTCAGGGCAAGGCCTACGATGTTTGTCCGCTTGGGTTTTGTTGTATTGACGACTCTTCTCCAAGCACCTTCTGGCAGTGACGTGTGCATCAGAAATAGACTGCAGAACCTCTTCAGCCGTCGGGGAATTGGTGGGCGACGGAATGTAGGGAAGAATAGATCTTGGGTGTACCCCATAGGTGCAAAAGAAAGGAGAGAGTCCAATGGCGGTATGAAATGAGTTATTATAAGTAAACTCTGCCGTAGGAAGCAAAGAAACCCAATTGTCCTGAAGACGATTGCTGTAGCATCTAAGGTACTGTTCCAATGAGGCGTTAAGGTGCTCAGTTTGACTGTTCGTCTGTGGGTGGAAACCAGACGACAGGGCACGTTCCATACCAAGGCGAGAACAAAGAGCCTTCCAAAACTTCGAAACGAATTGGCTGCCACGATCAGAAATGATCTTGTCAGGAAGACCATGAAGACGGAAAATATCCTGGGCGAAAACTTCAGCCATCTCAGTTGCGGTAGGAAGACCAGGCAATGGGGAAAAGTGAGCCAGTTTGGTCATGGTGTCAACTGCAACCATAATACATGTGCAGGAGTTGGAAACAGGAAGTTCTACGATGAAATCAGTAGAAATCAAACCCCAAGGGCGAGAGGGTACCTCAGGTTGGGTGAGAAGACCCAAAGGTTTGCCAGTTATGGACTTAGTCATGGCACAAACCGGGCAACTGAGTATGTATTCCTCTACATCCTTCTTGAGTTCCGGCCAAAAAAAAGAACGAGTGATAGATTCTGTGGTATTAAGCTTTCCACAATGACCTGTAGTGAGCGAATCATGACACCAATTTATGATCTTGAGACGTAGTGGACCGGAAGGTATGTATAACCGATGGTTGAGGTATAGCAAACCCTCCTTTTTGGTGTAGGATGTCTCTCCTCTGGGTAGCGGAACAGTACCTTCCGAAGCAACACCAGCTCGAACCTCTTCCAAAAAGGTTTTGGCAACCGTAAGGATCCTATTCCTGTGGAACATCGGCTCTGGGGTATGTCTTTTCTCCTCACATTTGGGACCCTTCCGAGAGAGTGCAAACGCAAGCGTATTGTTGGTACCAGGCAAGTAAGTAATTTGCAGATCATATTGGGCAAAGAAATATGCCCAGCGAGCCTGCCTGGAGTTGACACACTCCATATTCTGAAGGACCTTAAGATTCTTATGGTCCGTTCTGATGATAACGGTCTGCCTTGCTCCCATCAGTAGATGTCGCCAAGTCTCACATGCTTGTTTAATAGCCAGCAATTCTTTTTCCAGTACGGAGTAGTTGAGTTGGCTGGGAGTCAACGTCTTAGAGAGGTAGCAAATGGGATGCTCCCGTTCCTCGAACACTTGTAGCAGAACAGCTCCAATGGCCATCGCCGGGGCGTCAGTCTCGACGATGAACTGTCTGCTCTGGTCAGGATGGCGCAAAATGGGAGCAGTACAAAAGAGGTTCTTGAGATCGTGAAAACTCTGTTCTGCTTCGGAAGTCCAGCGAAAGGGATTGTTGACCTTCTTGAGTAAAGAATTAATAGGGAGGACTGCTTCAGAGAAGTTTGAGATGAATGAGCGATAGAAATTAGAGAGCCCGAGAAACCTTTGGACCTCTTTGATCGATGTCGGGGAAGGCCAGTCCAGAATGGCTGCTACCTTGCTGGGATCCATGGAGATACCTCTTTCAGAAAGGTGATACCCTAGATAGGGCACTGAAGTAGCAGCAAAAACACACTTCTCTGGTTTGACAAGAAGTTGGTTGTCTTTAAGCCTTTCCAGAACTAGTTGGACATGGGTTTTGTGATCCTCTAGATTGCCGGAATATATCAGGATGTCGTCCAGGTATATGATAATGGAGACAGACAATAAGTCTGAAAACATCCGATCCATAAACCGTTGAAAAACAGCAGGAGCATTCACCAAACCAAAGGGCATGACTCGGTACTCAAATAAGCCGAAAGGAGTGCGAAAAGCGGTCTTCCATTCATCTCCTTTGGCGATGTGTAACAAATGATATGCATTTCTGAGGTCTAATTTGGTAAACCAACGTGCACCTTGAACAGCTTCAATGATCTCATGTATTAATGGCATAGGATACGATCCCGGATGGTAACCTTGTTGAGGCCTCGGTAATCGATACAAGGGCGCAAGTCAGTGGAGTCCCTCTGCTTGACAAAGAACAAAGAAGCTCCGGCAGGAGACTTGGAAGGTTGAATGAGCCCATTCTGAACATTGGCATCAAGATAATCTCTTAGAACCTTTCTTTCTGCTTGGGTTAAAGAGAACATCCTACAAAAGGGAACCAAAGCATTTGGTTCTAAGTCTATGGTACAATCTTCTGGCCTATGGGGAGGTAAGGTCGCTGGCTTTCTTTCGACGAACACCTCCAAGTAAGGGGAACAGCACAGAGGTAGAGCATGAACCCCAGCCAGCTGTTTGGTAGACCCTGTAACAATCTGAGGAATACCGTCGTCAGAAAAACAGTTGAGCTTGCAGTAGGAGGAACAAAATTGTAGTTGATTGTCCGCCCAATTGACATGAGGGTTATGCTTTCTGAGCCATGTTATGCCAAGAATAACCGGAAAATGGGCAGCTCGAACCGGATTGTCTCGAAATGTTGAAATATGGTAACTGATAGTCCTCGGTGGTGTGAGTAATAGGTCCTGAAGAGAGAGGAGAACCGTTGACCCCTTCTACCTTTTGATCTTCTTTGCGAGTCAGGGTGCGAAGACCCATTCTTTTGGTCCAGATGATGTCGACAAAGTTTCCGGCGGCCCCGCAGTCCAGAAGTGCGAGGCACTCAACTGCTCTGCCATTGACCTTTATAATAACAGGTAGAACCATAAGCCTGGAATCCTCAGGGATGCAAGGAGCCGAAATAGAGAGAGAAACATAGGGACTGGTGGATGAATCAGAAGTCCAGAAGCCCCTCGGTACCAGGTCCCTACTGGCGCCGAGGGAAACTGTTTCCCTGACGTTTTCTGAGGAAGTTCAGTACATTCCTTGAAGAGATGTTGATCCGACCCACAATAGGCACATAGACCTTTCTCCTTCCTTCTTCTTCTTTCAGCCGCGGAAAGAGGTCCTCTAGTAGATCCAATCTGCATGGGTTCGTCTGAAGAATGGGAAGGAGAGGAGGAGACGGTGGAGGATGAGGTGGAATCGGAAAAATGAACGGTTGTTCGTTGTTTTCGGCGTTCTGACCGCCGCTCCTGCAGTCTATATTCAATTTGTAAGGCTGCGTAAAGCAGATCCGGGAAAGAAGGCGGCCTGGATTCTCTGGCGAGTTTGTCCTTAATTTCCTCCTTGAGGCCTCGCCGGAATATGGCAAATTTTGCCTGTTCAGACCACCCAGCACCCGAAGCCAATCTCTTGAACTCTGAAATGTACGATAGAACATCCGATGACCTTTGTCGGATATCCAACAGGTCCTCGCAGGCGGTGTAAGTCAGTTCGGGCCTCTCAAAGGTTTGCTTCAACAGGGTCTGAAAGCCAGCAAAATCGTGTAGATGGGATTAGCCCGGGTAACCAGCGGAGTAACCCATGCCAGGGCATTGCCGGTCATGTTCGATATCATGAACCCGATCTTTGTCTGGTCGGTGGCAAACAACCGGGCCCTGAAAGTAAAATATACTAAGCAGGCCTCCAAAAACTCTTTGACTCTTTTAGGAGTTCCATCGAACTTCCCTGCCGAAAGAGCCATGACAGGAAGTTCTGGGGATTGTGGTTCGCGGGCAGTGATCATCTGTTTCAAGACCACATTCTCTGCCTTAACAGTTTGTATTTCTTGGGACATTCCCTGAATGACCTTCCATAGATCTTGTATCTGCTCTTCTGCCGACATTTCTTCTGAATGGCGTTGCAATCTGTCCAAGCTGGAAGATTCCGCTAACTACCGTCCCTCCCCACTCTCCTCACCTGATTCAAAATCCTCTGGTTGCAGTTGCCTGTGAGAGAGGTAGTCCTTCTCCTTTTTATGTAGAACGTATCTGTCTCGAGAGGAAGCCACAGTGAGCGCTAAAGTATAGCAAACCTGGGGCCCCCTTCCCGAAACCAGACAGTGCGAAGGGAAAAAGCCTGTTCAGGCAGAAAAAACCCTCCGAGGAGTGCAGCGGCTTGAGAGGATCCGGAGCAAGCAGTTGTAGTGGAGTTCTTGAGGCAGGTAGCTGATGGGAGCAGGCGAAGCCGGACATCCAAAGTAGAGAAGGACCCGGAGAGAAAGAGAACCACCGGAAAGGGTACCAGCGGAGAAAACTACTCCGGAGCAAAAGGAACCAGGGAGGCTGGATGACAGCGCAGCCGAAGGTAAGGCAGAGAAGGCGTGCGCGGAGGACAGCGCACCGTAAGGGGAAACAAGCCGGAAGGTAAGGAGGAAGCGGAAAGAAGAGGCGAGGCGAGGAAAGAGAGAGGGAGGGAAAGGTGGTCCGAGGGAGGCGGACCGAAGGTACAGAGAAGTGACCGAGGCGGTCGAGGCTGGAAAACTAGCATGTAAACCCAAAGAAGCGAGCTAGCGCAGTAAAGGGGGTTGCAACGCGGCGATCGCTGGGAGAGGAGGAAAGAAATACTTCCCAGCGGCGCCATGTTGGAAAACCACTAGACTGTAGGGTGCGTAAAGGAGAATTCACGTAGCGGAACCTCCGATCGCCCTTCCAGCGCGTAACCCCCAACGCGGATATAAACGCCAAACAGGACGGCGAATGACACATGGCTATAAGAGATATGATTGCTACAATGATTAAAAACTTTTTTGCTGAAAACCCCAACGAAGACACCTCCCTGGCGAAATACCTGGGATGCTATGAAGGCAGTACTTGATAGGGGAGTTGATTGCCCAAGGCGCCGCTTACCACAAACAAAAGCAGGCAGCACGGACTATCCTAGAAACGGAGGTTCGCAAGGCAGAGGCCATTCACAAACGCAAAGGCTGGTCCCTGAAATCCTACAGGGCCCTGCGGATGGCGCGGCAGAAACTCGAAGCGCATTACGCTGACGCTACAGCAAATCTGTTGACCAGAACCAAGCAATGGTACTACGTCCACAGCAACAAAGCCAACAAATTACTGGTCAGTAAACTGGCCAAGGAGAAGAGCAGGAATTTCATCCCAGGCCTGCGTGATGCTCAAGGAAGGACCCATCACTCGGAAGACGAGAAATTACGGTTGGCGACAGCCCACCAGTTGGAGATAATGACCGCGACCCCGCGAGACCCAGATCTTCAGCACGCCTACATTCAGGAAGCCTTGCTTCCGCCCCTCAACCCGGAGGCGAGAGTGGAACTGGAGTCCCCGATTACTATCGAGGAAGCAGAGGAAGCTATCAAAGGTCTAAAGCCGAGGGCTCCTGGCCCTTGCGGGTTCTCCACACGCTTCTATAAACTTTTCCGCCCTCAACTGGTGGCCCCCATAACCCGCCTCTTCAACTCGTTCGCGGTCTCCGGCACCGTCACCCCATCGATGCAGGAATCTATCACCGTTTTAATTCTTAAACCTGGAAAAGACCCCCTTGAAAATAGCTCTTATATACCAATCTCCTTGTTGAACTTGGACGCTAACATCTACTCCAAAGTCCTGGCCAACCGCCTTGCCTCAATCCTCCCGAGCATTATAGATCCAGACCAGACGGGGTTCATCCTCCGCAGATCAACAAAGGACAACATCTGCAGGGCTCTAGATCTAATAGAAGTCACTGCCCAGGGTTCCCAGCAATTAGCCCTGATCGCCCTGGACGCAACTAAAGCCTTCGATAAAATAGACTGGCCTTACCTCTCTTTCGCCTTAACGGCCTTTGGCTTTGGACCAACGTTCATGCGGATGGCCCTGGCGAACTACCAGACCCCGAGGACCCGGCTGAGAGTCAACGGCCGCATGTCGGATCCTATCTCCCTCACATGCGGCACGCGACAGGGATGTCCGCTATCTCCCCTGCTCTTCGCGTTGGCCATGGAGCCGTTGGCCCAGTGAGTTCACCAGAACCCCCTCATCTCTGGCCCGAAGATCAGTGCTACCCAACACAAGATTACCCTCTACGCGGACGATGTGCTGCTGACCATCACAAACATCAAAGATTCTATGACGGCGGCCCTAGCAGAGATCCAGACTTTTGGGGACGTTTCGGGTTTCGCTATCAACTTCCACAAATCAGTTGCCCTCGGCGTGGGACTGTCCCCAGGCGAGAGAGAAGCCTTGCAGAATCTTAGCCCGCTCCAATGGAATACTCAGGCGATCCCTTATCTCGGTGTCCAGATCCCCGCTGGCCCTGCGAAGATCTACCAGGCCAACTTTCCCCCGCTCTTTGCGGAACTAGAGAAGGACCTAGCCCATTGGCAGACACAGGAAATCTCGCTTCTGGGGCGCATTACGGCAAGCAAAATGAACCTTCTCCCCCGATTCCTCTACTTATGCGCTGCCCTTCCAACCACAATCCCCCTTCCCCCTCTGCAGCGGCTCCAGAGGAAAATCGTTGGCTTTATATGGAAAGGCAAGAAAGCCTGGATTCCCCGGAGAACAATGATGTCCAGTACGAAACTGGGAGGGTTGGGATTCCCTTACCTCCGGAAATATCACATTGCAGCACAATTGGCCCAATTTCAAGCTTGGGACCTTGCCTCCAATCGCCCGAAATGGGTGGAAATTGAACAATCTCGCCTTCCTCTTCCCTTTGCTTCCTCCCGTTCATTCCCACTATTCTTAGACGCAACTGGCCAGGGATACTGACTGCCACTAAGCAGACCTTGAAAGCATGGGAATGGGCCCGCAGGCGTGGAGGCATCCCTGGATCCCTTAGCGCAGCCTCCCCGATTTTTCTTAACCCCGCCTTCACCCCGGGAGCCCGCCCACAAAACTTCAGGAACTGGGTGGCGGGAGGCCTCGAAACTTTGGGACAGCTCTTTGAGAACGATGCTCCTCTCACCTTTGAACGATGCAAATCGATTTTCCAGCTTGCAGAGACGGACAGATTCTCTTATGCCCAACTAAGGCATTGGTGCACTCACCCCCAGACTCGAGCCGCTGCAATCAGACTCCTGGCCCCCCTAGAACTTATGATTAAGGACCTGCCGGCCCGGGGTAAAATATCGGCCCTATACAAACTCTTGCAGGATGACCCCCTACTCTTCAGGCCCTCCTATATGACCCAATGGGAATCAGACCTGGGTCGAGCGATCGAAGACCACACATGGATAGACGTTTGGACGAGAACACGTACGACATCCCGATGCATTACCAATCGGGAATGCGCTCATAAACTCTTGTTGCGCTGGTATTACCCCCCCTTACACCTCCATCATTTCCAGCGAACCCTGGACCCCCAATGCTGGCGCCAGTGTGGCTCTATAGGTTCCTACTTCCACATGTGGTGGACTTGCCCCAGAGTGAAAGAATTCTGGACTCAATGCCTGGCCATTATCCGAGAGATGACCCAGATGGAGATCCCCCTGACGCCTGAACAGGTCCTCTTGAGGATCCCACTTCCGGACTCGTATCCGAGAACAGGGAGAAGAGCGGCACTGGTCTCTCAGCTGTTACTGGCTGCCAAAATCACAGTGGCTCGCACTTGGGAGTCTGCAGAAGGCCCCCTGATAATTCTCTGGTGGCTTAAACTATGGGATATCTTAATAGCCGAAAAAGTCACAGCAGCCAAAGCGGGTCTGCTTCACCGATTCACTGACATGTGGGCCCCAGTTTTGGACTATGACCGGAATTACCCGGCCTTGACTTTTAAACCCCGCTTGATCGCCCGGGCCCTCTCCCTGTAGGAGGGGGGCTCCCAACTCGTTCAGGCCGAATGAGACTTCCTCTGCCGCTGACGCAGGATCCTCTGGGGGTGGGGAGGGAAGGGAATTTGAATCTATTTTGTTTGATTTGCCTGTGGGACTTACATGCCATTATTGTCTTGTTTCCTCTGTGCTGTGTTATAAATAAACAAATAAAAAAATTAAAAAAAGATGACATCACAAATGTCATTTATGACATCACTGATGAAATCACATGTCTAGGTCCCCCTTTTTTTGTTCACTGACATATCTAAGCCAGGTGGCTTTCTTCACTGTCAGTCAGGAATTAAAAAAATTTAAAGTACTATATTTGTACACCTTACCCTTCTCATATGTTCTTACAATACTTCCTTAGGGTACAGTTACATAATATGATACATATACATAGGAGAAGAAGGAATCCTGAAACACTAGAATATTTTCTGTGCATGAAGTTAAATAGTTTGGTTATGGACACTTTCTGGTAAAAATGCAGTGTTTTTTGCTTACTTTACGTTCCCTGTATATGCTTCTATTTGTATGCATTGTGGTCTCTTTATGTTTTGTGTGTAATAGTACAATTATGCAGAAAGGGAAGCATTTGTAGGAACTTATGTTTCACAGTATGCAAAAATCTGTAATGGAAGCATTTATCTTTTTACTATTCAACATGGGAAGATTTTGAATATTGCACCTGTATGGCGCATGCTGCAGACAATGGCTAAGTTTCTTCATGAGCTTGTTCATGTACTGAAAGAACTCAGTAATGCAGTGGTATTTATAGCAATGCATTGCTTAATGAACTGTTTGGCATATATTTTTCTGCCAATATTATAATGACAATCCCTTGTGGAGGCTGTGCATGAAAACTAAATCCACATGTGATGTCATCAGTGATGTCATCTTTGATGTCAGTCTTAGCAGTGCACGGTGGTGGTGCGAGTTATGGTTGCTTAGCTTACCATAACTGGCGAATTTCAGGGGGTTTTCGGTTTTACTTGGAACCATAACGTCCCTTTAACAAAGTTTTTTTGCTGAATATATATATATATATATTTTTATAAATCAATAATCCTTTTTCCTGCAGGTTTCCCCAGTGTGAGAAACACAAAGGTGTCTCACCTGCTAGTCCCTGGGGATCTGTCATCCAGGTGGCCAGGACACAGCTATTGCCATTGGATCTGTTATCGGGGGTAAACCACTGCGGGAGGATCACCTGGATGAGGGGAGTAAAAGTGGGACACCGAAAGGGGGGCCCTTCCGTATTAATAGTCAAGGCGGGGAGAAGCGATTGCCACTGAGTTAGTGCCCTTGACTCCGATAGCAGAGCAACGCCAGCTGCTCCTTTTTTAGTCAAGTTATTGGGAGCAATGATGAGCACTGACTCAATTGATGTCATTCCATCATTTCAAACGTTTCCATTTCAGTGAAACTTGTAACATACAGGTTGAGTGTTTTAAACCCATAATGCATGGATGGTCTCCCTGCCGCCTAACCCCAGCTTTATGCACATCTTCTTCCACACCCCATTCGTAAAACACAAGAGGCATGTAACAAAAGTATTGCAGGGGCCCAAACCAGGCTAACATAGAATGTGGGTCATGGATGAGGGAGAGCAGACAATTTTATACATGTTCATTTTTAGGACCAGACTAAAATGATCTTATACAGCAGAAACTATGTTATGACGGCAGCCACTTGGCCTATGTTTCTGGTAGAAAGGGGGTTTGGAAAGGTGTGAGGAAAGCAAATGCCGAGGTGCAAACCCTGAAGTAGTGAGTGCTAATTGGTTCTTGCTATCTTTGTGATAATAGTGAAGGGTTATCTTTCAGTGGTATTCTAGTTGTCCTTTGCCCTTTCTGGGGCTAGGCTTGAGCAGAGGTCTTGTCATAGTGCATCTGTTGTTTATGGTGGTTACCGAGACCAACCTGATTGTGTCCAGTGTGAGGAATCTTTTGGAATCCTCACTAAAACCCTATCTAAAGTCTCCTTCCCGGTGGCTAGGGGAAGGCAGCCGCTACCTGATCATAACCCTGGGGGTGGTATTAGCCGGGAGGATCACCTGGGAGGAGATCACTGTAGTTCACTGCCCCAACTGGCAGACTATGAGGGTAATTCATAGAATTTAGCGCACAAGTGGCGCACGCGGCTGGCGCACAGGGTGCACGTGCGGCAGTCTGCGCTAGCCGCGTGTGCCAAAACCCATTTTAGTGCACAGGGTATTCATGGATACTAACATGCATAATCAGCCGTGGCGCAGGGTGGTGCAGCGACCCTGCAGCAGCGCCAGTTACGCCCCTAACCCTGCCCCGTGCGCCAAAAACATTGCACAAATCCAGTACATGTCACAAAGGCCAGTGGACCAGCATACAGCCCCCAACCATGAAATTGCGTGTAAAACTCTGCGCGCACCCCTCGGAATACACGTACCCCGCTCGTGCCAGGCCAATCGCATGTAAAACTTCACACGCACCCCTCAGAATACACGTAGACCACTCGCGCCGGCAAAATTGCGTGTAAAACTCTACGCACACCCATGGAATACACATACCCCGCTAGCGCCAGCGAAATTGCGTGTAAAACTCAATGCGCACCCCCGGAATACACATAGCCCGCTCACGCCAGCAAATTCGCGTGTAAAACTCCACGTGCACCAACGGAATACAAGCATGCAGCCCATCCACCCGCCCCATGGCCCGCAGACAGCCCGTCCATGGTGATGCAGTCACAGTGTCAGGGACAGTGACATGCACAGGCCCCTCCGTGGCGACCTGTGCTGCCTCCTGCCCCTGGACTGCACAACTTGTACCAGTGTTACCACCCCCACCAGGCCCCATGTGCGGCCGCCTCCTCCTCTGTACACATCACCAACCTGGATGGCTCTGCACCATCTTCCGCCGTCGCAGGCCCCTGTGGGGGCTCACCCGCCACTTCCGCTGCAGCCGTAGTGGCGGACGCGGTACCAGTCCCCTCGCTCCCGGATGATGGAATTTTCTGGGAAGGTGACTGGGCCTTGCGTCGCCAGCCGGTGAAGGCATCCCTCCCGCATCCTCCACAGCACCGTCTCCGCCCCCTTCTTCACTTGCCGCTGAGTAAAGGGAGACATTGAACACAAGCATCAGGGTACTGTACAATAGTTCCCTAGACAGAAAGCAATAGCACATGAGTGGCACTGTCAAACGTCACTTCAATCATGTCTCCCAACAGCACATGAGTCAGTGCAGACAACACACATGCAGGAACCGGCATGGCGCATGCAACAAACACTTGCATCCATGTCCACGGCACCGTAGAAACATCCAGTGGTGGGCTGCAACTCAAATGCATTCATGGGACATGCTGATCACATGCACACGCATCACCGGAGGGTCATGCATCTGGCCCCGTACACCCACAGACACAGTGGATACAAGGATGACTAGGCTGTATCAGTGAATCAACACATCGTCAGACATGTGTCATGCATCCATGGTGCACACACTACTCAGACACACAGACATGTACATAATGCATGTCCATGACAGCAGCATACATCTCTCATACCCCAAACATGTCAAAGTACAGACACAGGCATGCATATATGCGTGCATTCCGCATGCTGCTCCGCATGATGCATTGTAACACATACACCATCCATGTGGGTCACGCCTGACTGGAATCACATGCAGCACCATCATTTTCCTGCACACACACATGCATACATGACCCATGTCACACATGCATCCAAGTACCTAACTACCAGCACACTGCAATATGCACTGTTTTAAACGTGAATGCATGGGCACTTACCGCTCGACTCCAGACGGGCCTGCATTCTGAGTATCTGGTGGTGAAGCACTGGGCGAATGCGCTCCAGGACCCTCATCTGCTGGGTGGTAAGCTGGACCCGGCACCCCACTGCATCCGCTGCGTCCAAGAGGCATTGGGTCTTCTTGAGGGTCCTGAACTTGTAGTCCTCCCAGCGCTTCTGGACATGTTTGATGTCGCAGGGTGCCACCCCCTCTGCGTTGATGGCACCCACTATGTCCTTCCAGATCCTCTTCTGTCCATCCTTGTCGGCGCGCGATGGTGTGAAGAGGGCATCATAATGTCCCAGAAGTTGCTCCACCAGGATACCAACTTCCTTTTCACTGAAGCTGGTAGCCCTCTGCCTCTCTGCTGGGGGGTTGCCACTGGTGCCGGAAGGTGTTGTGTCGGACATGGCAACCCCCGAGGCAGGTGTGGGTGAGCAACTGGGTCCTGGGGCTGGGCTGTGGAGTGATGGAACACCAGTCGGGAGTCTTCTGTTACAGCAGGGGTGGTCACATCAAATGGCAGGGCACGGTGGCAACAGGCAGGCAGGCAGCAGCAGATGGCTCGTGGGAGGCTGCTCGGGGCTCTGGGGGGCAGTAATTCGGCCTTCTGGGCAGGAGCGTGGTCTTCCGTATGTTGTTGCATGGCCAGCTTGATACGGAGTGATTTGGCATGTAGAAAACAGCACGTTTGCTTGAATTCCGAGGAAAGGCCCTTAGCGCGTAAGCGCATAGGTGACGTAATGTGCGCTTTCCCTCGCCACGGGTTGAAGGTCCCACGTGGGTTTCCATCGCTCTGTACGTGCTTTTCGTGGAAAGCGGGGTGTGTGTTTTCCAGACGTTGGGGTTCACACGCGATTGCTTCACAGTGGCTACAGTGCTTCTTTCTACGAGCAGAGCGGGTGTGAGCAGCTGCCGTTTGCCGTGCCCAGTCTGCAGGTGAAATCCCTGCCTGGCCCCTGTGGGCCTCCAGTGAGTGTTTTTTCTGGGTGCTTTGGTTAATTTTTGCCAAATTTGGGCCCGCGCTCCGAGCGCTTGTTCTCCCTCCTCCCCCCTCCCCCTGCAGCCACTTCCTGGTCCTCCCTCCCTCCCGCCTACCTGCCCGCCCACACCCACCTCCCCCCTTCCTTTTGGGTGCCTTCTGGTATTAATCTGACCCTCTTGGGCAGCCCCCCTGCCCGGCAGCCCCCTCGGCTAAGGGCCCCTTAGGCAAAGGGCGGCTCCATGTGGTGTCTGTAGGTGTCCGCAGGGGATGCCTGTTGCCACCCTTGCTCATTGGTCTGGGCCCTCTGTCCACTGTGTCCACCTGGTTTGACCAACTAAGTCAGCTGTGATCTCACTGTTTCAACTGTGCACTGTCACCGTATTTAAAGCTGCTCTGTGAAACCTAGACCTTTTCTCCCTCTTTAGGATTCTCAAATTTAGGTGGGTTTCTCTACCTGTTTAACATGCACTGTCACCGTATTTAAAGCTGCTCTGGGAAACCTAGGCCTTTTCTCCCTCTTTGGGATTCTCAAATTTAGGTTTGTCCTTCCTATCTTAGTTTGTCCTGGGCCTCTCTTGCGCTCGCCACGTAAGTACTGTCCTGTGCCACTCTCCTGCTCACTTGCCTCTCGCTGTCTTGTCTGCCTATCCCTGGACCCCCTCCTCTCCCACCTACTCTATGGTGCTCTCTGTCTCCCCCATCTTTTCAAACTGTTTCACTATTGACTATCCTGCTCTCCTCACTAAGTCTGGTAGGAAAAAGTTTAAAAAGGACATCCTGGTCTCCAACCCAGGCCTCCCTATCGCTGACACCTACATCAGTGCCTCCTCCAAGGAAACTCTCACCGACATCCTCTTTGTCGTTCCTTCTCCAGATCTATGGACCCCCCCATATGGTTTCTGTTCTCTCGCCTTTCTCCTCTTATCCCATTAATGGTGGTACTCGCTGGGATGCCCTCCTGGCCTCCTTCCTTTCCTCTAAGGTCATCATAAATGTCTACTCTAATGGAACCGTCTTGGTCCAAGGCCCTGAGGCCAACCTTCATCTCTTTGTTAGACGCTTTCTGAGCCTCATCAACTTCCTTTCTTCTCCTGCTGTCCCCTCCCCCTTTCCTTGGCTACCTTGCCTACCCCTTCCCTCTCTGCCCCCTCTCGGGCGCTTTCTACACCTCCACAGGGCATACCTCTGATCTGTACCCCTCCCCGGAAGTCCTTCAAGGAGGGCAACCGTCTCCACATTGCCACTCTTAACTCCCGCTCCGCTGTCAAACACTCCTCTGACATCTGCCACTCACTGAGACATGGTTTACGTCCAGCTCTGTCACCAGCTTTTACACGCTCCTACCTGATGGCTACAAGATCCTCTCTGCGCCTAGGCCCAACCTATCTGGTGGGGTTGTAGCCCTTATCTTCCCTGAGTGGATTCCTGCCTCTATCATTCCTACGCAGGCCTACTCCTCTTTTGAATGCCTCGTCTAAAGGCTCTCTCTCTTGCCTAGCCATTCCCTTACTGTGGCTACTGTCTATCGGCCACCTGGTCAGGTTTCTTCCTTCCTCTAAGTGGGCGGACCTCTCCTCCTCACTCCTGGCCTCAACCATTCAACTCCTCCTCCTCGGAGACTTCAACATCCACCTGGATGCCTCCTGTCCCCCCTCTGAACACTTTCGCAACCTCTGCGACTCCCTCTCCCTCACTATGCTCCCCTCTGGCCCGACTCACACTGCAGGGCACACTCTCAATGTTCTGATCTCTTCAGACCTTCCCCTCTCTATCCCTCTCTCCACTCCTCTCTCCTGGAGTGACCACTTTCTCCTTTCCTCCCACCTCACTCTCCCTACCCTGCAGGCCAAGCCACCTCCGTCACTGCCACCCACCTTCTCGGTCACCCGACCCATGAAGCACATGTCAGTAGAGGCTTTCGCTGCCACCTTCTCACCTCCCCTTTTCCCCCCTGGCTGACTCTCACCCTGACATAGCCCTCTCCACTCTCCACTCTGCTATATCCGAGACTCCTGACATCCTTGCCCCTGTCATGAGAATCCGCTTGAAGACCAAAGCCAAGTGCAACTCCTGGTACGACTCAGACCTCGTCAGCCTAAAACGTAAGTGCATGGTTGCCGAGAGGAAATGGCGTGCTTCAAGTTCATCCTCTGACAAACTGGCCTACTGCAAAGGCAATACCAGCTCTCCGTCCTCACCAAGAAGAGAGCTCATATCCAGGCCTGCGTCTCTGCGGCATCTAACAACTCGGCTGAACTCTTTAAAATCTGCAAGGAACTGGCCAATCCTGCCGCAGTCTCTACCTCTCCTGTCCCTTCCCAGGCCCTCTGCACGGCATTGGCCTCTCACTTCATTTCTAAAACTCAGGACATCCTGTCCTCACTCTCCTCCTCTCACCCCCCTCCCGCTATTCCCTGCTCTTCCTCTGGCCCTTCTGCTGCCACCCCTCCTCCCTCCTTCTCTACCTTTCCCCTTTTCTCTCCAGATGAGGTTTTCTAGACAAGTCCGATCTATGAAAAGTCTCATCGAAACAGGTTCACCCCTGTTTCTCCAAAACTATCCTCCTTCGCCACTGGAGTCTTCCATTCCCCCCTGAAGCACTCCCTTGTGCACCCTCTTCTTAAGAAACCCTCTGCCGACCCCTCCTGCCCGGCTAACTATCGCCCAATCTCCATAACTCCCTTCCTGTGAAAGCTCCTGGAGAAACTGGCCATCTCCCAACTCAATCTCCACACTGAATCTGTTGGTTGTCTTCATGACCATCAATCTGGCTTCAGAGCTGCCAGAAGCACGGAAACTGCTCTCCTGAACATCCGTGAAGACCTGCTCTCCAACCTCGACTCTAACACCCCTTGCGTTCATATCCAACTTGATCTCTCTTCTGCCTTTGACACTGTCAATCATGCCATCCTTCTCAACCGTCTCCGTGATAACCTGTGTATCACTGGTCTGGCTCTGGCGTGGCTGACCTATTTCCTCTCCGACGACTCTCCCAGGTCCAACTCGGGTCCTTCCTCTCCGACATCTTTTTCTCTACCTGTGGTGTCCCCCAGGGATCTAACCTCTCTCCCTGGCTGTTCAACCAATACCTGGCACCCCTTGCCTACCATATCACCACTCTTTGTCCCAACTTGGTGCTGATGACACCCAGCTCATTTTCAGGCTACCCTCGGCCTCGTCCTCCTCCTCTTCTTCCCTCATCTGACTGTCTGTCTGCCATCCAAGATTGGTGTGCCGCTAACGACCTCTGCCTTAATGCCAGTAAAACTGAGATTCTACTCATCGACACACCCACTCCCTCCTTCCCTGTAGCTCTCTGGCCGGCCTCCCTTGGCCTTCCTCCCACTCCCACCTGAAAGGCAAAAAACCTTGGGGTCATCTTCGACTCTGCACTCTCCTTCTCCCCTCACATCTCTGACGTCTCTAAGAGGTTACACTACCAGCTGCACTTCCTTAGAGGTGTTCTTCCTTTCCTCTCCTTCCCCAGAAGCTCGCTGTCTCCAGAGCCCTGGTCCTCTCCAAGCTGGACTACTGTAACAGCCTCTATCTAAATCTTCCTGCCTCCACTCTCCGCCCTCTGCAACTTATCCAGAACAGGACTGCAAGACTTGTCCTTGGCCTCAAGACCAGGGATCGTATCTCTCCCGGACTGAAATCTCTGCACTGGCTCCCAGTGGCTGCGAGGATTAAATTCAAAACCCTCTGCATTGTACAGAAGGCCTTCTGGGGTCGAAATACCTTCAACTCTCTCTTCCTAAATACCTTCCTTCTCGAGCTCTTCGCTCATCTGCCTCCAACTCCCTCAGGGTCAGTCGCTTCTCCAAGCAACGAGTTGGTGGCAGATCACTCTCTTCAGCAGAGGCCTCTCTCTGGAACAGCCTTCATACCTCCCTGAAACTCGAGGAGAACCACCTCCAGTTCCGGAAACACCTCAAAACCTTCATCTTTGCTTCTGCTTTCTCTCCTCCCCCCCTTGCTGAGCTCCTGACTGAAATTGCTCTGGTTACCTGGCCACCCTTCTGATCTCTGGCCCAGGCCCTGTCGACTGCCCACTTGCACTGCCTCCCTGGCAACCCCTGCACTTGGGGACTGTTTTTCTGTACCCCTTCAGTCCCCTTTCCAGCACTTTGTCCGCACTTCCTTGTGCTTGCCTGTTGTTGTTTTTTTATGTGTTTTTATTTATTTATCTTATTTATTCCACTTCCCATGTACTGCACTTCCCCTCTCCCTTTTCCCCCTTACACTCTTCCTTTTTCCCCCCTTCCCATGCACTTGCACGATCTGAATGACACCTGGCCTAGTAAGATTGTTGTATGTCCTCCCTTTGTCCCCCCCCCCCTTGCCTCGTTGCGCCTTGAAACACTTGTGTATATGCGCGTTATAAATGCCATATCATATCATACTTCTTCTTTTGGCGTGGGTGTTGCCTACGCTTTCTTCTTCTACATGCAAGGCAGACGGTGAGTCGCACACGCTATTTTTCCTACTGCGGGAGTCCCTGTTAGTCGTGTACCCCTTTTTTTCGGGCATACTAGCCTGCATGTTGATCACGTATGCATTTTTTGTGTTCTGGCTGCCACAGCATGCTGCGTGTGTTCTTTTACACACACATATTTGTATTTTATTTGTATTTATTTTATTTGTATAGCGCAAACCAGGCCCGGAGGCTACCGGGCGCATATCTTGAGAGCAATGGTTACATAGGTTGCAAACAGTGATTATATATCGAACAATAAATATAGCATAGAAATAGGCATAGGTAAGTAGTACAACGATACAATGTTTGTCGAATAGTACATCCATACATAAGTTCAGAATGTAGCTTGTGCATTGGAAGTGACTAGCCAACATTTGGCTCTATGTTTGAAAAGGTTGAAGGAGGGGAGGTTTCTAATAGTCAAGGGGACAGCGTTCCACAATTTGGCTGCCAGGACTGGGAAGCTGGATCCGCCAGCTGTTTGGAGCTTGTATGTAGGCATCAGTAGGCTCTGGTTCAGGGCAGATCTAAGTGAGCGAACTGGGGTGTACAGCGTGAATCGTGAGGAGAGATAGGTGGGGGCCAGGTTATTCATGCATTTGTAGGTTAGGGCAAGCGATTTTAGTGAGATCCTTTGGGAGACTGACAACCAATGAAGGTTCTTTCTGGTATCCGAAATGTGTGCAGATCTGGGGATGTTGAGGGCTACCCTGATGGCGTTATTTTGTATGATCTGGAGCTTGTCTAGGTTACCCTGATTAATGCCCTGGTACAATGCATTGCAGTAGTCCAGTTTGGACATGACCAGGGTCCTAGCGAGGGTAGTACAGTTGTGTGTGGAGAGAAAAGGGCGACATGCTGTGATCAGCTTTCAGGTATAGGCGGCAGCGGTCGCAACTGCGTTTGTTTGTCTGTGAAGGGAGAGGGTGGAATCGAGGTAGATTCCAAGCGTTTTGGTATCTTTGGAGACTTTTATTAGATTTCCATGGATGTTAAAGGAACTGAACATAGGGTTCAGCTTGTTTAGTCTTTGCTGAGTACCTAGTATGAGGGGCTCTGTCTTGTCATCATTGAGACAGAGCTCATGTTGGGCCATCCAAGTTTGAATGACATGGTAAACGTCATTTAGGGCTTTTGAATCTACTGTGTAATCACCCGTGATGGGGATGAGTATCTGGGTGTCATCAGCATAATTTGTGTAGGTGACACCCAGATAGTCGAGCACATCAAATAAGGGTTAAGTAAATACATTATAGAGGGTAGGGGATACACACGATCCTTGGGGGACTCCGCAGGGGACTGGTGCAGGGTCAGCTGCGGAGGTGGGCGAGAATACCCTCATCTGTCTGTTATCCAGGAAGGATGGAATCCAGTTAGTGGCCATGTCGGAGAAGTGAGCTGCAGTTTTCAGGTGGTGACAGAGGATTTGGTGATTAACCAGATCAAAGGCAACAGATAAGTCTAATAGTAGTAACAGGGCTAGATTACCTTTGTCTTTGAGATCCTCAGTTTGGGTTTTGAGATTGAGGAGGGCTGTCTCCGTACCGTGCTCCGGTCTGAAGCCGGATTGTCTCGTGCCTAGTAGGTTGTTTGATTCCAGATAGTTCTGTATCTGAAGATAGGCTACTCTATCTAAGATTTTTAGCAGAAATGGGACTGTTGTGATGGGCCTGTAATTGGTTGGAACCTCCGGGTCTAAGGTGGGTTTTTTTAGGAGAGGAATAACCCAAGCATCCTTCAGGTTATTAAGGACCACTCCCGATTGAAAGGAGGCGTTGATAAAAGTGGTGATAAAAGGAGCAAGGTCATGAGCCGACTCCTTAATGATCGGGGCTGGACAAGCGTCCCCTTGGCAGTTGGAAGGTTTTAAGTTGCAGATGATTTTTTCAACCTCCAGAACGGTGAGCGGTGTGAAGCTGAACGGCACCAGGGAGTCAGGGGTAGTTATTTTAGGTGACCTGGTATTGCTGAATATAGGGGTGTGGAGGGTATTTTGTTTGGTGTTAATTTTGGATTGCAGGGTGGATATTTTGTTAAGAAGGGCATCTTGTATATTGTTGCACCAGGTGCTGTCCTTGGTGCACGTGTCCGGGGCAAGTGAGGGAGATTCTAACTCTTTGAGGATTTTGAATAATTCTCTAGTGTTTGATTCTGCCTGGGATATTCGTGAGTTGTAAGTCTCCTTTTTGGCTTGTAATATGGCCTCCTTGTAATTAAGAGAGGTGATTAGAAGGGAGGCTTTATTAGCTGCACTGGGGTGACTTTTCCAAAGGGCTTCGGCCTTGTGCTTTTCTTTGCGCAGAGCGTTGAGCTGCGGGGTGAATCAAGAGTTCAGGTGGGACTGTTGTTTGGCTTTGCGGATCTTTAGTGGAGCTATGTTCTCAATGGCATTGGTCATTAGGCTATTATAAGTGTCTACTAAGACAGTGGGGTCCTTATCCTTGTGCTGTACAGCAAGAGTGTTGAAGCAAGGGAGGATAAGAGGAAGCAGTTTCTCCCTGGTGATATCTTTTTTTATTTCTGGTAGGTATAGCGGGGGCTATGGTAGGTGTGGGCTGGGGGTTGGTGGCTGGCAGGAGGAAGGTAATAACATGATGGTCGGACCAGGCGCAGGCATCGTTAGAAGTGACATTGGTGTTACAGTTAAGTTCGGCTAGCCAGTCGAGTGTTCTACCTTTGAAATGTGTAGGATCACGAATGCACTGTTGGAAGCCTAGGTTGGAAAGGGTGGTGTCTACTTCAGCGGCCATGTGGTCCTTGGGATCTGAAAGGCCTAGGTTGAGGTCGCCTATTAACAGTATCTGAGAGTTGGGCTTAGTGTTAGTCGACAGGGTTGATGCAACATCATCAATGAATGAGCCCAGTGGGCCTGGAGGTCTGTATATAAGGTGGAGTGTTGCTGTGTTGGTAGGAGAGAGTGATAGTTTCACTGAGAGAGATTCTGCAGAGCTAAGTAGTGTGTGGGAAGCAGCTCTCATAACAATTTTGTTGCTGTGTATGAAAACGACTCCTCCTCCTTTCGACAAGTTGGAATGGCGGTCGTTTCTAATAATGGTATAACCCTTGGGTAGGGATAGAGCGAGGAGTGGGCCAGAGGCGTCATGTAACCAAGTTTCGGTGATAGCTAGAAAGTCAAGGTTCTGGACAGTAATGAGGTCTGCGATGTCAAGGGCGTGAGCCGTGAGGGATCTTGCATTGGTAAGGGCTCCCTTTAGAGCTGAGATGGGTGAGGTAGAGAGTGGAGGACTGGGCATTGCGGTTGAGTTGGGCAGTGGAAGGGCAGAGCGATTGCACGGAATACAAGGTGGTCTGGGCAGTCTAGTTGTAAGTCTGTTATTCCTTTGTTGTAGAGTACATGGAATGTTTGGAGTGGGTTTGGTAGCAAAGTGCTTGAGCCAAAGGGCTGGGTCATTGAGGTAGGGGTTCGATGGAGGGTGGGGATGGTAGAGCATGGTTGAAGGGAGAATATGGAAGGTCTTAGTGTTGCTTGCACAATAGCTGGCAGCAGTGCAAGCTGATAGTCCTAAAAGGACTGTGAATATAAGGTCAATGCTGACACAAGTTCTTAGCTGCATGTCACAGCTTGTATTTCTCTAGGGACTGGGGATGTACTTAAGCGGGCTCAGGACAAAGGGTATAAGGAGTTAAGGTGGCGCGACTAGGCAGCCAACAGCAGTGCAGAACAGGTCAATAGGCACAGTATAGGGACATCTAGATTCGAAATGGCACAATTGGGCAGCCAATAGCAGTGCAAATCAGGTCAATAGGCACAATACAGGGGCATCTAGATTCGAAATGGCACAATTAGGCAACCAACAGCAATGCAAAACAGGTCAATAGGCACAGTACAGGGACATCTAGATTTGAAATGGCACAATTGGGCAGCCAATAGCAGTGCAAATCAGGTCAATAGGCACAATACAGGGGCATCTAGATTTGAAATGGCACAATTGGGCAGCCAATAGCAGTGCAAAACAGGTCGATAGCCACAGTACAGGGACATCTAGATTTGAAATGGCACAATTAGGCAACCAACAGCAGTGCAAATCGGGTCAATAGGCACAGTACAGGGACATCTAGATTCGAAATGGCACAATTGGGCAGCCAATAGCAGTGCAAATCAGGTCAATAGGCACAATACAGGGAAAACTAAATTCGAAATGGCACAATTAGGCAACCAACAGCAGTGCAAAACAGTTCACTAGG
Organism: Ambystoma mexicanum; assembly: GCF_040938575.1. Classification (NCBI taxonomy): domain Eukaryota; kingdom Metazoa; phylum Chordata; class Amphibia; order Caudata; family Ambystomatidae; genus Ambystoma; species Ambystoma mexicanum. The sequence continues at coordinate 924,137,844 of NC_090930.1, forward strand.
CACAGTATAAGGCATATAGATACGAAAAGGCATTGGACAGGCATTACAGAATATAATTGTATCTCATGGGGATGTAGAGAGAGGCCTGAAGGAGAGGGGCAAGTAAGAGATGCACAGCGTGCAGCGGTGGGTATAGAGCATGTGGTCCATAATAGTTATAGCTGCGAGTGAATGGCAAGGGTGTCCAGCATAGGTGAGTCGGGTGGTGAGATCTGAAGTAACCGAGTGGCGTGGCACGTTGTGGCCATGGACAGCACACGTGTGTACAGCCGTGCGGGATGTAGCGTTAATTGGACACGAGCGAGAGAGATGCGCTGTGAGTTAGGCAGTTCTAGTCAGCAAATGGGGATATGCTTGTTGCAGCGCCGGCTTACCTGGAGCAGAACGGGCAGAGTTCCTGGCCCTTGGCTCCTACGGCTCCGGACAGGCTTGAGACAGGTGTAGCCTTTGTGCTACAGCCTTCGTGTGAGGCCGGCTCTCACCTGCCGGCTCTCATTGGCTGGTAAGGCTGGGGCTGGGGCCAATCAATGGCCGGAATGGTGCAGCAGAGGAAAAGTCAGGAAGCTGCTGGACCAACCTTGAACATGATGGCCATCTTAGAGGGGGGTTCGCCTCGTGGGGAACAATGACGGTCGGCTGCCTGATGCCTGGTAGGGTGCAGCAGGTGGACTGTTTGGGTGATGCCACGTTAGGCAATGCGGTGCGCGTTGGCTACAGGTGTCGCGTATCTCTTTTACTTGCTTATTTGGGATGCTTGAGCATTGCGTGACACGTCATTTCTCCTAAGAGGCCACAGAATGGGACATTCATTGTAGCTGTATATACGTGTTTGTTGTTTGTGTGCCCTTTTATACTGCGTGGGGACACTTCCACTTGCCTTCATGTGGCGGACGTGTTTAGGCCTGTGCGTGTCTTTTGGCATGCACGTGTTTCCCCTATTCGAATCAATGAATACATGTAGTTCGCGTGCGTGTGGGCGTTCCGTGTATTTCCCAGTAGTACTTCCCCAGTTACGCCCTCATTTTCATGCACTGTTCCCCATTCTGCGTGTTCTGCCCCCTTTTGGTGTGTGCACTAGATGTTGTGCGCTTTCGCTGTGCGCGTCGTGCACGGCGTTCGGGGTGTTGCAGTGACGTGTGCGCCGGTGTACGCCACCCACGGATTTGACGCACATCCTGAGGAAAACGTGCAGGGCCTTCCATGAATCGCCGGCTTTTTCACGCTTGCGCCACATTTATTCCATGAATTACCCCCTGTGAGTAGCCCGGTCCGGAGAAAATGCTAGAGCCGGTACTACCAGTCATTTTACCTGCGTTTCTTCCGGACCGGGTTACTTGTAATGAGGCCAATAGAGCTCCCCCTCAAAAAATTGCCCACATCTATGATGATAAAAACTCTTGTAGTCAACAAGGGGAAGTTAAATGTGGACATCCGACTAATACAATCTTAAGTTCTGCTAGAGCAAGAATTCCTTTGATTTCAAAACAATCATTGACTCTTTTTAAATCTCCTCCTGAAAACATTATTTATAATGGAAGTGAAGTAAATCCTTTTAAACCTAATGTGCAGAGGAGAGGACAAGCTAATTGTGACATTAAAGACTTCAAGTCCAGTAATGGCCAAAGTACTGGGATGAGGAAGAGGGATTTGGAGGCACTAGACTGCACGGTGCTGTCTAGTGATTGTAATGACCTACACCTGAGAAGGATTAGTGGATATAAAAGACCCCCTGAGGTGCAGGCCATAGGAAGCAGAAGGTGGGATAATGGTCGACACTCCAGGTTGCAGCGGCACCAGAAGTTGCAGGAAGGTTGAGATGCCGGAGCCACCGCTGTGTGCAAAGCAGATGCTGGCTTCAATAGTGTCCCTGCCTGTCGAGTCCTTGTATACAGAGGTTGTGCAGCAGGGAGCATTGTTTCAGAGAGCTTTCCCACTGAGGACTTTGTATGCATAATTTGCATGGCGGGAAGCGTTTATTTAAAAAGTTTTCCCCCAAAGAAACGTGTGCTCCAGTGGCAGTCGAGCAACGGGGTGCTCGTGGATCGAGGAACACTCCTTTCCCAACCGGTGTGGGCCACAGGACCCATAAAGCAGAAATGTACCTTGTAAAGAGAAGCAGAAGAAGCAGAAGTCACGAAGGCAGCGGAGCAAGCGGACACATATGCAGCACCCGGTGAGTTCACTATTTGTATGTGACCTGGAATGTTCTGTTGTCGCCCGCTAGCCTGTGTTAATACTTTTGAATACCAAACTAATGTAAAGGAGCAGGTTTAGCAGACTAAGAATAACTTTGCATATCAAACGGATGCTTACCAGTTGAAGTGGCAGAATAGGTACATTGGGGCAATTATATTTTCAAAGTTAACAGAAATCACCATTGCCAAAGCCAACAGAAGGCAATTTTAAAAGACTGAAACAACAATCAATATTGCCAAAACCTGAAGAGGACAATTAATAAGCAGAACAATTGTAAACCATAATGTCACAGAGAAGAAGAGGAAATGGTTATGACAGAAGCAATCCAGCATTGTCTAAGCCAAAGAAGAGCAAGTGTGATTAAAAAAAACAAACATTGTCAGCATTTGCTTGATCTGGAAATGAGAAAACAAGTGTGGCAGAAAAACTGCTCTCCTTATATTCAACCTTCAGGAGGAGAGGAGCATAATCTGTATTGCAGGTGTCAATACCAAGGGTGGAACAAACAACCTCATTGTGGTTTATGTTTTCCCAGAAGAAATAACCCATTGAAGTTGATGATACGGATATTGTTGAAAATCAAAAAGCTTTGTTGTGGCGGAAGAGCTGCCCTCTTGGTGGCCAAATTTCAGGAGGAGAGGAACATAATCTGCATTTCGCGTAGCATAAACAGCACCAATGTGGTTCATGTCTTTATAGAAAAAGTGTTAATTAGTGAAATTGCTGAAAGTCAAAAGAGTTTACTAAGTTGTTTGAAACAAACCTTACCACAGAAGTACTTGGAGTAGAGTTAGAAGCTTTTAGTCCTTGCAGGTAAGTACAACAGGGCAAGAGACCTTGTAGTAGTAGACCTCGCAGGTGAATGGACCAGGTAAAATATATTGAACCACTGTTTTGTTGTTAAAGACTGTGCAGAAGACAAAGTAGCAAAGTCACTGCATGTTTTTGTGAAGCATTGTGAAATCATCCTGACAAACTATTTGTGTTGCTATTAAGGAACTATGAAAGTGGTTTTGGTTCCTAAGAATAAATTGTTTTGAACTTTGAGTTACAAGAAACCAAGATGTGTTATTTCCTTTTTGGAACTGTTGGAAAATCCTATTGAGAGACTTGTTGGAGCAAGAAGGAACGTATTACCGGAACTTTGTTATGAACTGGAACTTTCCTAATTTGAACTGTTGCTACAAATTCATGCTATGTATCTTGGGAAAGCAACATTGCCTAGGTCACAATGAGAAAATGAGAAACACTTATTGAGTATACATTTGAAGTAAATGTGATTTTCTTCTATTTTGAATTGCCATATATTTCCATCATATGTTTATTGTATGCATATGTGTGAGGGACAGATTCCCTTTGTTAGTGTTTCCTTTCATTTACTTTGATAGGCAGGGAAATTCTCTTTAGCATAGGGGTGGTGAGGCATTTATCAAACCCTTTTAATTTAATAAAATGGCACCTTATGAAAAACCTTTACAGAATTGTCTGCCTCACATTTCTGACCCCTCATTGGCATTGCCTCTGTTCTTGTAGCCTGGAAAACAACCAGGTGTTTAGGCATTTCCTGAAAGACATGTGGTCATCCTGTGTGAGTAATCACCTGAGTAGGGGCTTCCATAGTTTGTTTGCTTAAAAATGAGAAATGGGCACCTCCTTACCGTTTCCAGTTGAATCCAGTTCAGATTGTGAATAGAACTGTGTTACCGGATTTAAATTGTGGCTTTTGGGCTACTTGCAGGGAACGTATAGTGTGTGATGCAGAGGATTTTGAAGTGGATCCTTACTTTGGCTGGGAGCCAGTGGTCTGGAGTGCTGGAGAGATGTGTTCACGCATTTCGAGTCCCAGGTGGAAGTGCATCCAACTGCTGAGTTTTGTCCTTTTGTCCTGTAGGTAGTCCAGGAAGTGGAAGTAAGCAATGCTGTCGCAGTCAGGTCGTGGGGATACTTGGGCACTGACTGCCAGGATTCTGTGTGGGAATGGCAGCTGTGGCAAGATATGATGAATGGTTCTCAAGTGAAAGAAGCAACTTCTGACTATTGCTTGTTGTTCCAGGATGGGAATGTTATCCATAAGAAATCCAAGGTTTTCAACTAGCTGAGTTAGTTGCCTACCGGTTCGCACTCCTTCTAACCAAGGAATAGTTTTGTGGTGTTTTTTGGCGCTGCTGATCATGAATTTGGCTTTTTCTGGGTTTTTGGTGGTCAATAATCAACCAGGATTGAGAAAATTGCCAAGATACAGTTGATTTTCTTTTGACTTATGTTAGTCTGTTGGCCATTTTGTGTGTCAACAGTTTAATTGTAGCAGCTGAGACCAAAGTTGCCAATTAAATACGTTTCTTGATTAGGGTCATGTAAATGTTGAAGAGCAGGGTTAAATTTGAAGCACTCCAGGCAATATTGCAGAGTGAGAACTTGAAAGGAAGCATGCATGTTCTCTCAGATCGGTGGAAAAGGCAGAACACCATCAGCAATTTGTGGCTGATTGTGTTAAATCAGCCAAATATCTAGAAGAATAAGGGTGTTTGTTCTTTGCCAGCTGTTATAAACAAATTCAATGGGCATTAAAGCCACCTCAATGTGTCCTTGAAACTTCACAAGGTCAAACAAATCTGCTAAATATAACTTGTAAATGATTCTTCTTCGTTATTCACATGGTGCTCCTCTATGAACACTGACAGTATTGTCAGATATGGGAAATTAAACAAAGGGAGATTATTAAGCCTGGATTAACTACGCCGTGACACCTCAGGGTCTGGGCGTATAACAAATGTAATAAATAATATAAATAAATACTAGCAAAAAAATGTCCCTCGCCTCTAACCTGCCTAAATCTCTCACTTTCTCCACCTCCACTCTAGCACTTCACCCATCATGGACACATCCCGAGCGCAGCTGGCCCCATCGCCTTACCTGCACTTATAAATGTCCTTAATCTATGTATGTCTACTTATGTATTATCCCCGGTGACTGTTGCATTTACTCCCCTCCACAACCTGGTCAGGATGTCCCTCAAACTCACCCCATTGTAAGAAGCTCACTGCTTTATGTCAAATCTGAGTTCTTATCTATTGTACTTTCTTTTGTGGTCAACAGAGCATTGTTTCACCTAATAAATAAAATATTTTTGTCAAGGTTGCTGAGGCCTGCATAAATGTCTAATTTATGTTTAGCCAGACGTCAAACTAAGTTGACCGTTTCGAGGTAACATGGTAAAGGGAAAAATGCTCTTTTGTATGCATTTTACTGGTAAAATCTAACAAAGCGTAGCCCTATCAACCATTAACTTAGTCTACCAGATAAGTTATAAAACACATTATATTGGCTCCTTGCAGAAGAATACATACATGATTTATACAAGTCTGCATATTCTGCGTGCAAAATGGCAGCATAAATATATAACTTCTTTTGCATTCGTTTTTAAAATTGGCTTACATCATATAATGGCATTAAAAAGGCACATTGTTTCATGGAAAGTACTACATTTGATCAAATTATTTCTACAGAACACATCAATGACGGTCCTTGTCTGAGGCACTTCTGCCTTTGTAGCTGTCTGCTACCCTGCATATGGTGTCCTGGGATATCTGCATACGTTTAACCAATCCATTGCTTCTTCTCTGAACTACCCTGAAAGCGGCACAAGCCATCTGTAGGATGTCTTCAAGGATCTGTTCTTTTTTGTAGCAGTTTCCATTGAGAAAACCTGTACCTTCAAAGCGTAATCACTCACTGGAGTATAACACTGTCGTTGGTCAGTGGAATGGAGCACATATCTTTCATAGTCTCCATTTTCCTTCTGCATGAAGTAGTTGGCCAGAGATGTTTTGAGGTTGATGATGCATCTGGGCCCACGCAGTATATGAGAAGATAATTTTTGATTTCACTGAATTCTTGATGCTAAATTTTGTGCTGAGTACAGTGCAATTCCATTCATTTGGAAGCAAAGTGGATACAATACCTGAAAGGTGATTGGAATGAAGTGGCCATCAATGCAGCTACTACAACTGGGGATAACGGTAGATTAAATGTGATACAGGACCTACCTGGCATTTTTCACTTAACCTGGCATTTTTCAGATAGATGGAGCTTTGCAGGGGAGGAAGTGCCACCACAGTGTTAATGGGTGTGTCCTAGGAAGACTGAAACAAAGGGTCAACCTACAAAGCTAAACCGATTATTTTTAATTGTAAATTCTAAATATGACATTCGTATTTAGTCATTACGCACAAAAATGTATTATTCAGTGTAGAAATGCAAACACATGCAGTCCCTGAGAGTAATCCCTTAACCTATGACGTTGGCATAAACTCTGAAAGGTCACATGGTCTCAGACCCAATAAGTAAGGGGATAAAAACAGGACCCTCACACAAAAGACTATCGCATGGAGTCTGAGAAGCAAATTACGTGAACTCTTGTCTGTCATTCATACATGTTTCCATTTAGCAATAGTGATGAGAGAGATTAGCAAGGGAATGAAATGCAATTGGCCATTAACGTACATTGCAGTGAAGAATATTATGTTTTTATTAAGCGTTTGATGCAGGATTCGTCTCACTTTTAAGTGCTGCATTAATGTATGTTTATTCCCAATATAAGGGGACTAAATGTATCAATGACCAAAGAATGAATGGTGATGACCGGGAGTTGGGGGAGGGGGGATGCTGACCGTAGATGTGGGGTGAGCGTGTAACTCGCTGAGCTATCCTGTAAGATTTTAGAAGGGAGAAAGGAAAAACATGACAGATAGCAAAATATTCAGATCTGGAAAGTACATATTGTCTACTTTGATTTGGGAAGAGCATGTAGGGTTGATAATCGGGTAAAGTCCTTTAAAAACTAAATGTATTATGTGTATATAGCCCAGTTTAAGGGAATTGACAGTCTGTGCATTCTCATTAATACCAAATATTACAAACTTCAAAGCTAAAATGATCCCTGCCATTGACTATAGTTTGGAAATCTCAGAACTGGGGCAAGCTTCAGCAATGAGTAAATTAGAGTGTCTATTTTGGAGAAAGATACTTGGTCTCCCAAATTGTGCTCCTATTGACCTCATATATATATGAATTGGAACTTCTTCCATGGTCAGCCATAGTAAAATTAAACCTTTTGCAACTATATGCAAAGATGATAGATCCTTTGAAATCTTTCTTGTACGAATGCCTTCAGAAAGAAACACAAATCAGTGAAGGTCTTGCATTAATTTGTTGACTTGTGTGATAAGATATTGACAACTCTGGGTCGTTCATTAACCTCCTTTATGGGAAATCAGGATTGGATAAAACATAAACTTTGGGATTCAGAGTGGTTAATTATGCACAAATCTGTTTCTCGTTTGAAATGATATGGCAATATTGTAAAAGTAAAGAAACACTTGGAATCTTACCATAATATATAATCAGACTTATATCTGTAAATATTGGAGAAATCAATTTTTTTGATTTGCTGTACATTTATTTCCAACAAATTAGCTTTTGATACTAATTGCACATAACGACAATCTGCCACTTGTTTGGGGACTTCTCTGCAGTTTAGTCTCAGATGCATTTATGCATAAAACTTGCTTATTTGTATGAAATTAGATGTAAAAATTATATTTGTTTCAAATTTGGAATATTTAGATTCCACAGAATTCTGGAATCGCTTAATTTCTGGTAATTCAGTTTCATTGACTTGGATTACTTTAAAATTGTTTCAATTCGTGAATGAAATAACGATGTATTGTAAATACTTCTTTAAATCTATTGATTTTTTTATCTTGAATGTATAGGTTAAAGTCTTTTTCCTCTTATATAATGAGTGCGAGCTAACTTTTTTTTTAACTAAGCGCAATGAAAGAAATCTGGTAATTCATCCCATTTTATGGATCTTTTCCGATTCCTCATTAACCTGACGGTATATAATGGCAGCGTTGAAGTTGTTCAAGGTCGATGTTGGGGAGGCTTTGCGGCACTGTATCCTAGTCTGAAAGTGCTGTGGCTGGACAGCTCAGGTATCCGCTAGACCGGTCTGCTGTTTCCATGGTTCCTTGGGTGCTAATTGACTATGTTTGGTGACTAGCAGATGTAAGGGGGGTTGATGGGGTGCTCCAAATGGGTGCCAAGCCCCAAACTGCTGAGATTTGGTAGATTGTAGGTGGTGGTTACACCTCATCAAGAAGGTCAGTTTTGGGGGGTGGGCGGGTCCTGTGCCCACCACCTAGGAGAAATGGTCCCTTCACCCTCCAACCTGGAACTGCAGTTTGCAGAAAAAAGGTAAAGCAGCTGCTCATTTAAAATAAAATAAAGTGTTGTTTCCTTTAGTGGATGCCCAGAGACCTCTACCATTTGCAAGGAGTTGGCATCACGTTGTGCCAAGTATGTCGTAATACGGGCCTGCTCTCTTAAGTCTTCTCCCAGCTGAAAGGCCAGATTAATTTTGGTTCACTGCCTCTAATCATGGGCTGAAAATGCTCCTCGTTCCATTGAACAAAAACAGCACATTGTACAGCTTAAAGTATGCTGAGAAAATTCTTGCATGGCAGGTTTAACCTAGTGGACGGTTCACGGGGGCTAATAAGCTCCCTACATATGTGAATTTGTTACACATTCATCAAAGTTTTTACTTGCCTTTTGATTTCTGAATTTGGTACAGCTTTGACTAGATTTACCAGCCTATTTTTATCTGTTAACTGTCCCGTTTGTTTAGCCATTTAAATATTTTTTTGGGCAACGTGCAGTGCAAATTGAAAGTTCGATTTCTCCTCGCTGTGTTGATTTGACTCCTAGTGCCCAGGACCTGTCTTAGATATTGTATATCCTCTTTTGCCTGTGTTTGGAGCGAGCTGCAGGTATTACGAAGAGTGGTAAATTTCAATTTGCAAGCTATTCGAGAGGCATATCTCATCTACACTCGGGCATGAATGTCAGTACTCCGAATGAAAACCGCATTTCACCAAGAGTAAATTATCATTCGCCAATAGTTTATGGAGAGTGCAAATTGAGTCCTTTCATAAAGGCGCATGTTCGAGAGACCTTGGCGTCAATGAGATGCTTTGTGATCTGAATTGATCTTCTAAAGTCTTACAATATTGCATTGCTGGGTCTCTATTTTGTACAAGACTTTTACACCAGTCTCCCCTCCTACTGTCACCCCTGTCATCCCTCTACCCCCACTAGCTCTGCAGAACAGCTCCTGCTTCTCAAAACATTTTAAAATGTATGTAGAACCTTTAATACAGCCAGGCCCAGCAAAAAGTAGTTAGTTAATAGATACAGAGAACAGCACCCTATCCCCTATGGCTGATCTCTGAAAAGGACTGCCGGACCGGGGGGGGGGGGAGCCTGTAAACCATTAATCCGGGTCACTATAAGGGCTTATGGGCTAATGGGGGACAGGTGGCCCCCTTCATGAGCCCCGGCTCGTTTTCTTTGGCCACTAAAGGCACTGGTTTTAGCTATGTTCGTCCAAAATGGCTTTTCTTCATTTGTGGGCAGGCACAGACGGATAAGAGGCCAGGGCAGCTGCCGCTTTAGCACCATGAAACTTGTGAGATCTTGGAAAAGCAAATGACATGGTCCTATTGGAAAGGGAAGATGTGCATTTTTTTAACAGCAGGCCAAAGGCCAAAGTTCGGAAGGAAATGTGAGTGGGCACTTTGTGATGTGAAAATATCAAAGGCTACAATCAGCAATTCAGAAACATAAAAGAACAGGAGTGTGAAGCTTTTGGGGGGATAGAGAGGGTGGCCAATTTGGCAGTAAGTGATCTAAAAGCTACCAGGAAAGAAAACAGTAGTGGGCAGATCACCCAATCCCAGGTACGGTAGGGGAGTGTAGGGTGTGTGGACCTAGGTGGTGGGGAGGATACTTTGATTTAACTGTAGGGGATCTGTGCATGTGTGTGCATTTCTTTCTGTGTGTTGGGAGTATAGTGCATTTTTAGGCCTAAGTACAGGGATTGTGGTTGAAGGTTCTGGGTATAACTGTATGCTCACAGCAGTGCTTCCTTGCATTGTGCTAGAAACTCTGTTTTCATAGAGGCTGCCACTTACCAGCACCGAATCAATGTAAATCCGTTACTCTACTAGAAGTATCTTAAAAAAAACAAAGTGGGGAAAAAAGGGCCGTTGCCGAGCGCTAAACGAGATGGCGGTGTAGGTCGGTTGCTCCATTCCTGAGGAACAACATATGGAGCCTTCACATACCTGAACGAGAAATGATGTGCCTTTCTTCCTCATGAAAAAGTTTATTTCAAAAGTACTTTCACATTACGTAAGTCCTGGCTCATGCAACTTACTTTTTGGTCCTCATGGCCTGGCTCGAAGTCTCAAGTGCGCTGATGAATGTGGGCAGTGGCGGCGGCAGCTGCTGTGCAACCCGGTGAGCTCTGCTGGAACTTCCTGTCAAGAAAGTGCAGCACATTGCTCCGACAACATTACATTAAGGCAAGCATTCACATTAAAGAGGAGACTTTCTTTTTACTTCTAGTAGGCTGCTGAACCTGTATATCCCCCTGCAGTGACGCCTAGGGCTACCTGCCAATATTATATATATTGAAGTGATTTTCGTATCTCCATCTAGTGGCACGAGCTAGCAACTGCATGTATATCTTTATTAAGGAGAAAAGACTGCATTCTTTCTGGAAAATATATTTTTTTATTCTGAATTTCCCAATTTCTCCCCCTATACTTGTCATAAGTGGTTATTTCTGCTGTTGCACATTTTGAAGTGCCTCTGGCTGGCAATATGGCATCTTCAACAAAAAAAAGGCCAAAATATAGAGGTTTCTCTGTCTTCTTCTAACCCTTTCAATCACCCCAACAGGGATTCCCCGTCACCTAAAGAGGAAACAGTAGACCCTACGATGCAGACTATCTTAATGGAACTTACCCTTTCATGGAAGCTACCAACACTAAACTTCAGCAGCTGGATGATAAATGGTCTCTATTTCAATCCAGAATGTCTGAAGTCGAACGAAGAGTGGGTCATGCAGAAAATATTACTAATAAAGTAGAAGCTTTGGAGACAGCTTTTCAGGAGCCGTCTGAAATTTAGGAAATGGGAACAGAAGGAATAACCTTTGTATTGTCCGGCTTCCTGAAGGAGTAGAGAAAGATAATCATATTTTATCTTTGGGCTCCAAGCTTCGGAAGGTCCTAGACCTTCTTGCATCAGTACAACTCAATATCCAAAGAGCACATCGTGTGGGTCCTATCGGCACTATACAGAACCCAGATACCTCTTCCAGAATTTTTATTTTGGCCCTCTTGGATTACAGTCATATTCAGGTGATACTAAATAAAGTGAAACAAATCAAGCAATTAATATGGGACGGCCAAAGAATTTATATTTCTAAGGATGTTTCCAATGCCACTGCCGCATGAAGAAAAGAACTCCTCGCTGTTAGAGCTGCTCTGAGGCAACTCAACGCTAGATATGGAATTATACATCCAAGAATTATGAAAGTTACTTTAAAGGGCCACACTTTTACTTTCCAAAAGACCTCAGACAGTTTATTCAAACTCGCAAGATGGAATAAATGGATACTTTACACCCTCTTCTACAGCAATCTGACTGACATGGAATCAAACGCAGTCTTCTTCCTCATTCTCACAGAATCGGAATGGAGTTGGAACTGATCCCCTCTCACCAGGCTCTACACCTCTGCAGTTCTGTTAACCAGTACAAGTTGGTGTGGGTGTTTCCAGTTAGCCACGTTCATTTGTTTGCAAGTTACTGTATACTTTATCTTAACTTTGTGCTGATCCTGTTTGTGTTCCCCCTCTCCTTGTGTGTTTTCATCCTCGTTTCATGTTATTCCAGCAGGATAACTTAAGATCATATGTCATGGTTAATTACTTGTGCTATTCCACAGTGTGAATATGTTTCTTCATGTTTTTTTAAATCAGCCAACATGATTTGTGTATATTCCTCGCTTTAAAGTTATGCCACTAAATATTAAATCTTGGAATGTTAAGGGGTTAAATAATCCCATCAAATGACAAAGTCCTTGCTTATTTAACAAGACCCATCCCGTTGATTGCTTGCATTCAGGAATTGCACCTTTCAGAAGCTGTAGCTGCTAAATTTAAGAGATAATGGGTGGGTCTAGTTTTTACAAGTGCAGTGCATGGTAAGAAAAAGTGAGTTATTACCCTTATCAGTAAAACCTTTAAATGTAAAGTGATTAAGCCCAATTCTGATGATTTGGGTAGATGGCTCCTTGTTAAACTTCGCATTGATTCAGTTGAATATGCAATTCTTAATGTGTATTGCCCTACTTCACCAGATCCTGCCTTTTGGTCTCATCTGAAAGATGACTTGATTCAAGCCAATTTAACCTAGTTGTGGAGATTTTAATGAAATCATTGACCCCCTTTGAGGATAGGAAGTCTACTGTGCATTTTAAGAACTTTAAATAACACAAGCAATTTTTAAACGTTATTTCTCAACTAGACCTCATTGATGCTTGGCGCATGACTTACCCTTCTGATTCAGACTTCACTTTTTTCCCAGCCCTCGTAATTCTTTCTCTGGGATTGATCATATTCTTCTCTCTAACTCCATGTCTAGCCTCATACTTCATACCAGTATAGACTGTATTTCCTTGTCTGACCCTGCTCCTCTTCACATAAAACCTGAGAATGCATCAAACAATCATAATTTTAACAGGTGGAGACTTAATCCAGCTCTGTTTAAAGATGATCTCTTTGCTCCATTTATTATGGAATCACATTACAATTTCTTTTGCTGAAAAAAGAAGGGATACCTGCATCTCCAATAATTGGGACTGTTATAAGGCTGTACTTAGAGAGCAAGTCATTTCATATCTTGCTAAGAAAAAAAAGAAATTGAAACAAGGATCAGAGACTATTCTGAAACAACTGAAAGCCCTTGAAAAACAATATATGCACAATCCCACTCCAAATACTTATAATAATATCATACAATTGGAAAATTAAGTATCATAAAATTACATCTAAATATTCATGTGCATCATTACTCAGATATAAAGCTAAGATATTTCAGTTTTCTGATAAAACTAGTAGATCTATGGCTTCTTATAGAAGGTTTTTGGATAGAGATATCATTGATATTTTTTCCAAATTTTATCAGCAATTATATACATCAGAATCTTGCCATATTAGCTTACAATCGCAAGACTTTTTGAGGCATCTTTCCCGCTCTTCTTATCCTAACCTAGATCTCAGCTTGTTAAATAATTCCACTACTCAGAATGAAATCCGCAAAGCAATTGATGACCTCAAAAAAGGCAAGGCTCCAGGCCCTCATGGCCCTGACCCAACGTGAAGTGACATCAAGGGAAGCGATGGAACTCCTTGACAAAACAGCTAGTGGCATCACACAGCATTGTCCCTAAGTACACTATGAAAAATATGGTTACAATATTACTGTAACGTGATATACATTTCACACAAGAATGGATCAGCATATGTATCAGCAGAAAAAAACCTGCTATAACTGCAACTTGCGAGAAGCAAAATACATAGTCCGAAATGGATGCTTATTGTACTCTAAATGCTTTTTTGAGGATTTTGTCTGCATTGTAAATTTGCGGTGTTTAAGAAGAGACTAAATCAGTGACTCGCCCCCTGAAGTGTGCCTGAAATAAATCTTTAATGAGTCTAGAAATGATTGAATGCCATTCCAGAAAGATAAATGGATCAAATGGCCATATGGCATTGGCCACAGCCCAAGAGCTTCAATCTGTAAAAAAACAAAAAAAACATTTTTTTTTAAAAACGCACTTATTTAGCGGTATCAAGGGAGACCACAGGGTTAGCAAGGGAGACCTCAAGGGTTGCAATTGCGACCCCCGGCGACCCCCTAAATGACGTCCCTGATATCTAGATGGATATTCTCCTCTGGTACGGCACAGAGAGCTGGAATATGATATGATATGGCATTTATAACATGCCTATACACAGGTGTTTAAAGGCGCGACGAGGCAAGGGAGGGGAAACAGAGGGAGGACAGAGACACTGATCCTACTAGGGCAGGTGAAATTGAGATTGCGCAAGTGCAGGGGACGGAGGAAGGTGAAAAGTGCAGGGGGGAATGGTAGGGGGCGGGGCAGTGCAGTACATAGGATAATAGTCAAATAAATACAAACAATAAATAAGGACAATAAATAAAAGTGCGCCTCGCTGGTGGCAAGTGCAAGGGTAAGGTATTGGAAGTCAGTTGATACCTTTTTTCTGTACTTTTATGAAGATATTTTGTTACCTATGTTCTAAATTGACAATTCTTTCTATATATGAAAGTGCAAATGTTATGAAATTTGACTGATTTATTTCAGCTTGTAAGGTGTGCAGGGGACGGGAGTGTCTTTAAGTTTAGATACTTTTTGTTTTATGTTTAACACATGCTCCAGTGTCAGGGCGTGTATTCCTCCCCAGCACCCAGAATTGTAATACAATTTCTCTAAATAGTTATTTAGTTTTTGAATAATTAGGTGTGCTCTGATAGATACTTCTTTTTATAAGTGCAAGGGTAAGTGCAGACATCAGGTGTCAAGTGCTAGTAGGGGCTGTAGGGATACAGAAACAGTCCTTGAGTGCAAGAGTTGCCAGGGGGGGCATGGCAGGTGTGCAACTGGCGGTATGGGGACCTGGGCCCGAGATCAGAGGGTAGCCAGGAAACCAGGGCAGTTTACAGATTCAGCTAGGAGATCAGCAGGGGAGAGGAGGAGAGAAAGCAGAAGCAAAGAGGTGCTTGAGGTGCTTCCGGAACCGGAGATGATTCTCCTCAAGTTTCAGGGAGGCTGTTCCAGAGGGAGGCCCCAGCAGAAGAAAGATCTACCACCAGCCCGCCGCTTGGAGAAGCGACTAACCCTGAGGGAGTTGGAGGTGGATGAGAGAAGAGCTCGAGAAGTAAGATATTTAGGAAGAGAGAGCTGGAGGCATTGAGGTCCCAGGCCCCAGAAGGCCTTGTGGATAATGCAGAGGGTTTTGAACTTCATCCTCGCCACCACTGGGAGCCAGTACAGAGATTTCAGTCCTGGAGAGATACGATCTGTGGGCTTGAGGCCAAGGACAAGTCTCACAGTCCTGTTTTGGATGAGTTGCAGAGGGCAGAGAATAGAGGCAGGCAGATTTAGAAAGAGGCTGTTGCAGCCTGGAGAGAACCAGAGCTCTGGAGACAGGGAGCTTCTGGGGGAAGGAGAGGAAAGGAAGAATACCTCTGAGGAGGTGCAGCTGGTAGTGTGACTTTTTAGAGACATCAGAGATGTGAGGAGAGAAGGAAAGTGTGAAGTCGAAGATGACCCTAATGTTTTTAGCCTCACAGGTGGGAGCAGGAAGAGGCCAAGAGAGGACGGCCAGAGAGTGACAGGAAAGGAGGGAGTAGGTGTGCCGATGAGGAGGATCTCGAGCTAACTGGCATTAAGGCAGAGATCATTGGTGGCACACCACTCCTGCATGTCGGAAAGACAGTCGGAGATGAAAGAAGGAGAAGAGGCGGCAGAGGGGAGCCTGAAAATGAGTGGAGTGCCATCCGCACAGCCCTGAAAGTTGGGGCAGAGAGCGGCAATGCGGTGGCCAAGAAGTTCAGGTATTGGTTGAACAGCCAGGGAGAGCGGTTGGACCCCTGGGGAACACCACAGGTAGAGATAGAGATAGAGGAGAGAAAGGACCCAAGTTGGACCTGGGAGGGTTGATCGGAGAGGAAGGAGGTCAGCCAAACCAGGGCCTGATCGGTGATACCCAGGTTATCACAGAGACGGTTGAGCAGGATGGCATGGTTGACTGTGTCAAAGGCAGAAGAGAGATCAAGTAAGATGAGGACATGGGGTGTTGGAATCGGGGTTGGATTGCAGGTCTTCATGGATGTTCAGGAGAGCAGTTTGTGTGCCTCTGGCAGCTCTAAAGCCAGATTGATGGTCATGGAGACAACCAACAGATTCAGAGTGAAGATTAAGCTGGGAGATGGCCAGCTTTTCCAGGAGTTTGCCCAGGAAAGGAGTGATGGAGATTGGACGATAGTTAGCCGGGCAGGAAAGGTTGGCAGAGGGTTTCTTAAGAAGAGGGTGCACAAGGGAGTGCTTCAGGGGGGAGGGGAAGACTCCTGTGGTGAAGGAGTGGTTGCAGAAATCAGCCAGAGCAGGAGCCAGGGTGTCAATGTGGTCCTTGATGGTTTTGGAGGAACAGGGGTGAACCTGTTTTGACGAGACTTTTATAGATCAGACTTGTCTAGAAACTGGACAACAGGGCAGAGAACGAGGGAGGAGAGGTGGCAGAAGAAGGGCCATAGGAAGAGCAGGGAGTACAGGGTGGAGGGGGAGAGGCAGAGAGAGAGGACAGGATGCCCTGAGTTTTAGAGATGAAATGAGAAGCCAGGGCCGTGCAGAGGGCCTTGGAGGGGACAGGAGAGGTAGAGACTGCAGCAGGATTGTCCAGCTCCTTGCAGATTTTAAAGAGTTTGGCTGAGTTGTTAGATGCTGCGGAGACGCAGATGCTGCGGAGATGTGGGCTCTCATCTTGGTGCAGACAGAGAGCCAGTATTGCCTTTGGAGCAGGCGCGAGGCCAGTTTGTCAGCTGATGGAGCTTCTCCTAAGCGGGTGCAAGTACAACCCAAACAACATGCTGTGCTAGCATGTGTTTCTTCTCGGTACAAGTAGTACATTACAAATGTGTACATTATGGCCAATTTATAAAATGACTTGCGCCAAACACGTGAAAGAATTCTCTAGTGGAGCTTTGTGTACGGTTTGGTTTGATTTGTGAACAGTTGTAAAAAAAACTAGCAAATGTTGGTGCCAGAAGAGTAATGTGGGGGAGATTGCTGTACCTGGACATTTCAGAATGAAAAGAGGTACCCACAAACAAAAGTGTACATTTTTGTGTTCTCACAAAACTTTATCTTAAAATCTATTGTTCTAGCTTCAAATACTGGATGATAAGTGCGAAAATAAACGACAAGGCACATACAAGCTGTGCCAAGCTGAGACAGAATTACATGAAGCATGGTGTGATAGCGAAGAGGAAGTTAAAACACTTAACTGGGACAACATTAGGCAGCACACTACGCGGTTGGTATTACATATTCACAAATGTTTACAATTTGAGGCACAAAGAGATAACGTGATGTGCCCAGAGTCACACAATGTTTGGCCTAGTACCGCAGCTGTGATTGCAACCCTGGTCTCCAGAAGCCAAAAATCAGCAAACTAATCGCCTAATTACATCACCTAAAAGTGCCTGCTCTCAGGAGAAAACGTTTTATATTCACTTTCATTGCTTCTGGAGCGAGCAGAGTTTAAGATGCTGCCAATCATGACGGGAAGCACCCAAGCAGTGATCAGTGCCACTTCTCTGTTGCTGCGCACACAAAATTTCTGGAAAGCTGCCTTGCCAATGGGGAGAAAGCGCCCTGCAGTTGTAGGTGAAGTGATTGCATTGCAGCGCAGCCTATGATCTCAGCGAACACTAAATATGCTGAGCTCTTGTAATGCATTAATAGGAATTTGAAACACAACATCAATCGCTATGTAGTAACAAAAGCAAAACGGTGTAGCCTAAAAAATAACATTGCAAACCAAAGTTTGTTCCGTAAAATTAAAGTTTCGTGATAAGCTTTAACATTTTTTACTGCTATAAGTTCGGGGCCACAACAATAATGCTGTGTTTGTGGTGTTAAAGCTTGCCTTATCTCATTTGTCTGTCAGAAACATGAAGGTAAATAGACAGATGCAGTTTAGAGAACCCAGTGGCGCTTAAGCCTTTGCCGTCCGATGTAGTCTTGATGTATTGCCCTTCTTTGAAGTGTGGAATAACGGCCTCGCTATGCTATATAAGGGATGCGAAACTGGAGCCGGCATGCTATATTTTCTCCGATGTCTAGCAAAATCCAGATGATATTTTAAGAACTGACAGTACACTGAAAGGGCAAAACATGAACGCATAGAAGTACAGGAGTTGGTATTGCCTGGTTGTTTGCGCCCAGTCTTACAGTAATAGGTTAGACTATCTGATCACGACACGCTATTTTGTGGTAATTAGTGAGTTTATTTATTAATTATTCAATGGTGTGCCACTTGTAGTGGTATGTAAGTAAAGTATATGTACAGTGAGTGGTGCCAGCGTACTCCTTCTGGAGGCATGTGCAATAGTTTCACCCTTTCTTGGGCTTTATCGAGGCACAGTTGTGATTTAAGTGTACAGTAAATTGTCTCTCATTTCATATTTTTTTACATTTATTTATTTCATGTGTTACACTCCCAAACCCAGAGGCATCACGGCGTAGGTTATTTAGAATACTTATCTGGTTACAAAATAATGTTACAGTAAAGACAGAAAATGTCAGCATACAGTGATAACATAAAATACACAAATTCAATTAACTTGACCAAGTTATTTACATGGAGAATGATTGGAAAATCCTTCAATAGTATTTCACATTAGACATTCATTCCTCTTTAGTGTTCATTAGTGCGTTAGAAAACCTTCAATTGACCAGAAAAATAAAGCTATGAGGTTCTGTATGGAGGAGGGGAAAATGGAAGAGAGAAGGAAAAGGAGGTGTTACTCGTACTAGTAAAGTAGTAGAGAAAGGACTTTTAGATTGAATCATATCATTGATCATTTGGTTAGTGACGGTCAGGTAGTGCACCTAACTGGAGTAATGTATTGACCTTTCAAGTCTGTTTCTCTTTTGGAATATTCATCCTAATTGTCTTATTTAATACTTTTGCTGGTTTAATTTGTAACCCGAGGCTAGAAAAAGATACCTTATAATAGATAGAAGGTTAAGTAAACAGGTATCAGGGTTTTACAGAACCAAGAGAATGTCATCTGCATAAGCAGCTAATTCTATCTGCACATTACCAGAAAACAATACCTTGTACTGTTGTGTCGATTCTAATAGTTTCCAGAAAGGGTTCCAAGGCTAATAATAACAGACGAGATACCTGACAGCCTTGCCTAGTACCTCTAAACAAAGGGAAACATAACATTTGTCCATTAACAAAAATAGTGGCTTTCGGGTGTGAATATAAAACTTTGATCATAGATAGAAAGGGATTGTCAAGACCATGCCACTTAATTGCATCAAACATGAAATTCCATTCAACTCGTCAAAAGCTTTTTCAGCATTGAACGTCACAGCAGCAAAACTATCATCTTATCTATTGACAATATCAAGACTATCTAGCAATAATCTGATGCTAGTAGAGTATAGCCGACCTTTGACATACCCAACTTGATCATTTTTCACTTAACTGGACAGAAAAGCAAGAAGGTGATTGGCTAAGACCTTGGCAAAGATTTCACAATCGGCGTTAATGAGGGAAATAAGCCTATAGCTGTGAGGTAGTTCAGGGTCTTTATTAGGTTTAGGAAAGACAACAAGCATATCTTCTGTAAAGGTACCTGTGGAAGTACTAGTTTCCAGAAAGGGTTGTGATGTCATCAGCGGTCAAGGGTCATGTGATGTCACTTCCGCTACCCCTGGCATTTTGGTGAAATGACGTCCCTGCTGCATATACATTTTTATTTTGTTTAGTAAAATACATTGGACTGTTTACAAACAACGAATAATGAAAATGTTATCACGGCAGTAAGGCAATGAGCAGTGCAATCCCAGATGCTCGCATAGTGAGTGAGTATGTATTCAGCCAGAGGAAAGTCCTTACAATGCGGCAGGTCGGGTGCATCTTGAAATGCCAGCTAGATGTCCCGTGAGCAAGGGGACCAAGGGCACCGCTTGCTCTTTGAAACAGCTTTGTAAATAAGGCCTTTTGTTCTTTGTTCGCCAGTGAAGCTGCTCAGCAGGAGCCTGTGCCCGCCTTATCTGAGCACTGGCCTTGTCTCAGTAATTCACGCCAATGTTTTTTTTTGAGAAATGTTGTAAAAAAACGGATATGGCCTGGGCATAATTCGCTTGGTTTATTTGGAGAATTCGCCTCTATTTTTGGTTTATACTAACTGGAACTGAGTTTCACTTGGTTTTGCTTTGTTTTTAAATAGCAAGAAATGTCACACCTATAGTTCACCGAAAACACTTTCACGCGTTGACGAGTAGCGAAGTCCTGGAAAATGAAATAGACGGTGGGGGGGTCTGCATGTGTGTGAGGGGCCAAGACTCTCGGCCTTTCCTTGGGCAACGCATTGCAGATTCCAACACTGGGGCTTTTTTGTTAAACATATTCTCAAAAACTAGGCGCCGGTGTTTTCTCTTCCGTGGTGATTCCAGTTTACCGTTAACACCTTGGCTTATTATTTCTACAAAATTAATGGATTGCAGCGCCCCCTTGTGCCGTTTTTGTGTAGTTTCAAGAGGGATGCGATAGTATGTGCTTTTCATATCAATTCAATGTGGTGAAAACACCAGGCATCCAATTTGTTTTTCTATTTGATACTGTAGTTTAAAAAAAAAAAGAAACACTTAGAACTTAACTAACGCCAGCAGTCACGTATTGAAGTCTGAAGCCTCTGAGCTCACTTTAAATGGAGGGAGCTCCATTATCTCACCTCACCCCTTTAACATGCGCCTGCCTTGATTGGCGTCCAGCACCCTCTACTCTTTTTCCCCTCCACCCGACCTAGAGCTCTAAATTGCATGTAACACTTCAAAACCAGCATTCCGGGCTCTGAAATGCATGCAGCACACTAAAAAACACATAAAGTAAATAGTGAGCTGATTCCATGTTCCATTGAAATAGTGTTTTTCTTGGCATCTGCTCCTTAGAAAAGTTTACTCAGATTTATATTAACATCCGTCTACATCCATTTCTTTTCTAGGTAGATTCCACAGTGCCTGCCTAGCTATTTCTTTGTACTCTTAATGGTAAATTGCCTCTTCGATACTGATTTGGTAGACTAAGAGCATCCCTCAAACAAAGAAACAGCTAATTGCTTGCAATTCAGTGGCCAGAGGAAAAGCCGTCTCTGTCAAAGCAGGTAATGGCGATAGTTTTGACGTTTTCAGATGTTCATTACATTTTCCATTTATAGACATGAATGCGTGTTAGCCCCGTATTCCCAGCTTAACAAATATGCAAGATGAAAAGGCTGGTCGTCGAGTAAATATGATTCAGTGAGCTGTTAGCCACTGCTGGATGGCTAAAGCCGTCTGTCGTTTTAGATTGACACCTAGGGCACAAAGAGTGCAGCTTATACAGCTTGGTACAGATGGCGTGAAAATGCTTAGCAGTTGCTCCTCTCTGTCCTGCCTGCAAGTATTAAACTTAACAACAGAGCCTAAAAAATATCCAATCAAGCAAAGCTCCCAATCTCGAAATCCTAATGGACCACACACGGATCCATATGCAAACCTTAGGGGAGTGCTTGCTCCAGCATAAAAGAGAGCAATTATTGTAGGTTAAATTACCAATTACACTTTCAGTATCATATCCCCTTACAGAATCACCTTGGGTTCTTTCTTCACTTTCTTTTGCACCATTCCCACATCGACCAGCACCACACTCCCCCGCTCCCCCACCGAGAGGGAGTGTGTACATATAAATGGGAGAAAAGAAGACGAGATGATGAAGCAATACAGGTGGGGGATGTCCGCAAAGGAGACTAGCTGGCGAGAGGCTGTATCCGAGAGATGAGAGACTGACTTGAATTAGGACGAAGTACTAGGACCAAGGAGAGCGACTCGGTCAAAGGCCTAGAATGTAGGGGGACGACTGTGGGGACGAAGGCAAATGATTAAGAACTAGGCGGAAAGTGAAAAACTATGTAGAAGGAGTATGACTACACGGAAGGAGGAGGGCTAGGCGGGAGGAAGAGGACTTAGACATGGGGAAGGATAGGGCAAAGGAGGAGGGCTGGGGAAATAAGGGGGACTGGGACAAAGGGCAAGGACTGGAACAGAGGGCGCTAGGATGAAGCAGCGAGACAAAGGAGTAAGATTGGTTTAAATAAGGGCTAATAGTACTAAATCATAGCTGTCAATTGTCCCCATGTCATGTGTGACATATTTAGCCAGTGCTCGACTTTCCTGTTCCGTTCTGATACTTGCAGATTTGTTTTTCCTGTTTATAACTATGAAGCTACAATTCCCAGCATGCAAAGTAAAAACCCAGACTGGGCCTGCAGTGTCACGCATGGCATGGTGCTCCTTGGTAGCTATGCTAAATACAAGATGGCTTGTGTGAAGATGATCGGGTAGGCGAGTCTGGCCTCTCTGAATGTTCAGATAAGGTTTCCATCCTTGGTGTCCTCACCTGGAGATATTCTCACAGCTTTGTAGTATGTTCTTGAAAGTAGTGGGTCCATAGTAGGCCCTGTGAGATTATCCATGCAACCCCTGCTTGTCCTTACAACCCGTGCTTGTCCTGTGTATTATTGACATTCCACTCTTGCTCCAAAAAAAGTAGAAAAGGTGCATAAAACGCTTCAGCTTTGTTGTTCCCATAACTTCATTGAATAGTAGGTCATTGTTAAGATGGATTTCTGAACTCTGACCTGGGGGGGCAGAGGTTCAGAAGGCCAACCTAGTTTCTTGGAACAGGGTAACCTCTGGACAAGCCAGACCAATCAGGGTAGCTATGGCAGGCAGTCAAGACTAAGTCTCAAGGGGGGTGAGGGTGACTGAAAGACCTCAATGAGCACACAAAGCAAGGACACTTACAAATGACTCCAGACCGGTGTTATATTAAAAATATAGACACATTTATTACAGGGCCTTTGTAAAATAGACCATAGCAAAGAGTCACAATAATACTGAAGTAAACCAACACATCACAATCAACACGATATATATACAAGACCAGAGGGGTCTAACGGATTAAGAAGCACGAAATATGTAGACCACCTAGATGGGGAGGAAAACGGGCAGTGCAAGTAATCTTTAGACCCAGTTCCACATCAGGAATACACCTAACTAAGAGGCAGTCCAAGCCCTACGAAGAGAGGAGCCTTATGCTCAATAGTACATGCACACGCTTGTGCCACTGGACAAAATAGGGTCTCTTCAAGGGTCACTAGCAGCTCAGGAAGGTGGATACGGCCGATGAAGAACAAGTCCTCACTATTCAAGAAGGACATCCACTTGCGGGCAGAGGCAGGTTGAGAGTGCGGGATAGAGTCGCTATTTCGCAACAGCAGTAGAAAAGAAATGGGCTCCTGCGCTAGGGGCCACCGGTTGGGGTATGGACTACTCACCGGTCCCCGACGCAGGCAGACCCAGACTTCGCCAGTTCAGTCCACTTCGCTGGCAGGTTCGATTGCGACAATCAGGACGTCTCGACACCGTGTAGTTTCCGCGGTAGCAGGCTTCAGGGTCAAGAGGGCCACAAGTGCAGCAAACTTGCACAGGTCCTTGCCACAGCAGGGCAACACGGTACCTGCGTTTACTCCGGTCAGGGCGCACTCGTCTCACTTCAGACTTGAGAATGCCAAGTGTACGAAATTCGGTGTGAGGGTGCCGTGGACACAGAGCAAGCAGTATACCAAGTTTCAAGGGCTTCCTCGAAATCGCGGCGATGACAGAGCAAACGTCCTGCGTAAGCTGGTCAGCCCACTGGTTGGCCCAGGGACACTTTCGAAGACGCTTACTTGCAGGGTTTGATGAAGGTGCCGAGAATAGTTGGTCCCACTATTCCAATGGGTCGAAGCGATTTTGCACACCTTCTAGGACGATCAAATGCAGAGGGGTCTCGCAGGAGGACAGCGGGCTCAGGGTGCCAAACCTTCTAGCGGGTCACCAGCGGTTCCTCGACTCGGCTTCTTGTTGCAGGATTCTTGGGTCCTTATCCTTTGTTCGTATTGGGAACAGACATCCCAGCCCACATCCTGGAGACACACACACAAGGCATGCAGAAGCCAGCGAAAGCTTTGGGTTTCGCGGGAAAGTGCACGACCAAATAAGGACTGACCCGGGTCGGCTCGACCTGGGGAAGGTGAAGGGGCAAGATGGCCAAAGGAAAGGACAAATAACCTCGTGGCATGGCCATTTTGGAGCCAGGCCACCTATTCGTGCCAAACGCGGTAAGCGCGGATAACATGACAAAAAAGGGTTCAAAACATAAGAAAAATTATAGCTACCACCAATCCTGTCTGTGACACACCTGTACAGTTCATAATAAGTCCAGAGAGAGTTTCTAGGGCCTTTGGAATGACTAGAGACCCAAGGATGCTGTAAAGTAAGTTACATTGCACTCTTGTTACATGTTGCACAAAAGCTGCAACATGAGGAAAGGACTAAGGGAAACAAAGTCTCCCAGTACTGACTGTCTTAAGGGCATGTCAGTTTCCCCATAAGAAGTGAGCGAAAGCCCAGAGGAGTGCGGCTGAGGGCTGCGCTTCTCTGGCAAAGGTTAGATCAGGGTGTAAAACAGCAGCAAAAAGTTTGGGGGTTGACACATGGAGGGAAAATTACATTCAAATATGAAATCTTTCCTAACAGTCATGGTGCCATTGAGGTAGAGATGCTGCCCTCCGCAAATACCAGGCAATGATTCTGCTAACTGGGTGGCTGTAGAGGGTAAAGTGATTGGAAGAACATGTTAGCCGGACCAAATGTCCAGCTTGTTGCTTCAAAAAATACGTGTACAAGTGACATCTTTATTAATATAGAAAAAAGAGTTAAGACAAGAGGTTGTCTCTATTGCAGTTCATCGGGGAAAACCTCACACTATATAGATACTGAAGTGTGGAGGTGCAACAACATATACCCCTCCTGTGATAAAGTTTTCAATTGTATTAAATAATCACAGCAAATATGATATCAATTGATCCTATATATAACATAGTTAAAACACTTACACAATACACATACACAAACACCTAAAATGGTAATAAAGTGCTCAAGTGACTCTTCTCAATCCTATCACAGAACTTCTGTTTACACCACCCCAAAACACTTTTTTCCGAAAGGTAATTCATTTCCATTGGAAGGGGGGTTCTTTTGAAGATAGGGGAATACCCTGCCCCCAATATAGAAATAGCATTCATAGCTAATTTGTGTGTTGTCTCTTTTGCATTGCAAGGGAAGATGTCTGGAGGAAGATGTTTTTAGAATTCCTTTAATAATCAAGTACTGTGAAATATGAATAGTGACCTAGATTTCAGCTCCTGAAGAATGTTCACCACTTTGAGCGCATGCGAGCAGAAACATGTTGAGCCTTAAGAGGGCCTATGATTATGATTAAGTCAGAAGCCCTGAACCCTATCTTAGAGTTCTAATCTGTGTCTATAGACCGATGGAAGATTGATAGGTTTGAGAAGTGTCACTTGAGAGCGAGACGTCAGGAATGACTTATTAAAGGTATAATTTCTTCAAGATCCCCTGTCTTATCATTTGATTGTTTAACTCAACAAGCTAAAATAAAGAATATTAACGTTGGGGTGCTATACTCAAAGGAAAGGGCCTACTTATTTTCCTAAAACCACTCATAAACTAGTATCTTCATGCACACATTGCTCTGCACTTGATGTTTTGTTAAAATCCTTGAACCAGGCATGCGTGCCTGGCGTTGGGACAAGTGCGTATAATTGTGTTTTTATCCACTTAAAATGGTGCACGAGTTGAAATAAAAGAATTCAGGTCCAAAATGTATATACTGAGGGCCCCATGCCATCCTTGTAACCTTGCTGTAAACAGGCATTTGCCACATAGGAACGGCTCATTACATCACACTGGTCCTTAATAACGTCTTTGTAATTGATAATTGGTCTTCCTTTTTTCAGTGACTGGGTTATTATTCATCACTGTGCTTCAACATGTTTTCCAAAGAAAAGGATTGCTAGGGAGACCGACAAAAGCATTCTCTGACTCGAGCCACGGAGCTCCAAAAGCAGAAGTGGAAATTGTGGCGAAGATGCCCTTAAATATAGGGCGTGACCAGGGACGAAAATAGACTTCAAATTAGGCACATGGAAACCTATTCTGCACACTGAATAAAAACAACCTAACAAGCCCATGTTAAGGGAAATGGTGCACATGCATTCATTTGTCTTTCCTGGATAGGACTCTCCTGGGCTCACACCTAGAGCAGAGATCTCAAGCTCACACCTAGTTCATTTCAGAACCATTGGAGTAAAATAAAACTGAAAGGGTTAGAACAATATTGAAATGGAAAACCTTAATTAAGCATCAGTGCTGCATTCTGAGGGCCACACCAGGTGACACTGGAGGATTACTTATCGGTAACCTTCATTACTCCTGGCCCTACTCTTCCTCGTCCCAGTACTCACATTTAAGGTGCCCCACCTACCCCAGGAATCCCTCTTCTATTTCTTTTCCCTTTAGATCCCCGTCACTCCCATGGGGGTATAACCCCACCTTCGAACTCGGCCACCTCAGTTACATGAACCAAGTCCATTCTTTATTGAGCCAGATCGGGAGGGAGAAGCGGGCCTCGAGTACTGGGAAGAGGAAGAATAGCACTAGGAGTAATGAAGATTATATATGTTATTCCCCCTCCCCCATTACCTCCACGTCTCTCTTGGTCGTCCCAGTGCCCACATATGAGGAGTACCAAGCCCAAGTTCTGAATGATGAGCACACAGCCAGGAGAAAATGCCCATCCCATCCATTGCGAGCAAAAACACAGCAGACAAGAGGAATCGCAGGGTACCAACCCACAGAAACCCGTCACCAAAGGAACACACGCACACTCTGCAAGGAGCAAGGTGGCAGTGGCAGACAAAAGCATAGCAGATGGCACTAGCAGCCGTCGCACAGTGCCCATCAGTGGAAACACCCTGTGCCTCAGCCCAGGAAGCAGCCACTGCCCCAGAAGATCCATCCGGAATGCCCAAGGAGGAAGGATCACCAGCAGACGGAAAATCCAAGAAACCAGCCTTCCACATCCCTCTATGAACCTTAGGAACAGAGGCCATGTACCCTGTACGAAGGCCTCCCAAAGCGACAAAGACACTGCCGTGCACTGGACAAACCAAAACTGCCCACGGGGCAGGAAGAAGGCCTCCCAACCTGTGATCTGGAGCCGAAAAAACACACTAAACGAGACGTGGAAGTATGACACCACCTCTGGGAGGAAAGGTGGTCCACAATGAAGCAACAAGGCATCCCCCCACAACCGCCAAAGAAGGGGCCTACAGGACACGACACACATGGCCCCACCCCCGTAGCTAAAAAAGCTACATCGAAGCAATCTGAGGGGAACCCACCCAGTACGGCACAAAAGGGGCCGTCCGGAGAGCTCACAGAACAAGCTGGAGGCCCCAAGGGGCAACCCAGCAGGTGGCACAGGCAGTGACCAGGAGAACTGGACAGCAGAGCGCATACCATCGGCCCTCGGAAGTCTGCAGTGTCGGCCGACAAAGCCGTAATGCAGAGACTGCTATGCCCAGAAAAATACCACCTGCATGAACAGGATAAGACTAGGAGCATGGCAGAGGTCGGGAAGCAAACCATTCCGCAGGCACCAGGCCAGAATACTCCCCAGCATCTAGAATATGAGCTAAGACGGACAGCCACATACCCCTCTGGTCAGAGTCTGCCACAGATGGGGACATGCCTCCCCTTCCAGAGCTGTCCCCGGGCAACAGCCTAACCCCTGCATCCCCGAGGAGCGGACCAGAGGAACGGGGACAGGAGGCCACTGCAGAAAAAACACTGGGGAGACTGCCAGTACCTGGAGGAGAGTAGACCAACACCTCTACCTCCAAAAAGGGGCTACCAGAAGAAAAACTGCCCCCAGGACTGTGACTGCCAAGAACACCACTAGGCAGAGAGGGGAATTAACCTAAAAGGCCCACTAGCCAAGGAGGACATCCGTGCAGGGGGAGGAGGCAAACCTGGATAGTCGGGGAGGCCAACAAATCTTGCAGATGGAGCGTAAAACCACCCTACTACACTACCCACTCCTGCGAGGGGAGGATCCTGCTCAACCAGATGAGGGAATCCTCGGTTACCTTTTGATTCCCCTTGCTATAGGCAAGATGAACCTGCATTTTGTAGCCTGACACCCTTGTTATGGGTGATTTTGGTCCCCACCAATGGGACCTCGAGTAGTCCTATGCTAGACTCTCCTCTTCCCTTCAGATTCTAACCACGTGTTGAGCTGAGTTAGTCCTCTGGTTTTCCACAGATAGCATCTAGGTCAAAGTATTAAAAAAAAAAAACTTTTCTTCTTCTGGTTCTCAACAAATTCGAACTTCAAGTCTACTATCTCAACGTGTGGCAAATAAGTGGGAATGGAGGGCCAAAAGAGACCCCTTTTTAAGGCATGTCCCACTTGTGGCCTGAATACAGTATATGAGGGAGATTTGCACTCAGACTGCATACACTGCCTGTACCCGACCACAAAGTTGACAACTGCACTATCTGTAGAGGTCTCCGTTCCAAGACACTCAATGATAGTAACAGAAGGGTGGTCTGCTGGTCAATGAGGGGAACTAACCTGAGTATCCCTCCGATGTCAAATCGACCAAAAGCATGGCCACTACTGTGGGAAAACCACTGCGGTAGAGGGAGCGGGCCAGGTCAGAAGAGCGGCCAGTGAAAGACCAAGCAGAGAGTCACCCACGGCTATGAACCATCGACAGTGGGGAGAGGAGGCCGCCCAAGGGCCCAGAGAGGCCATTGTCACCCAGAGAAGATTCATCATCGGGATGGAAGACGGCAAGTCGATGGAGAAGCCGAAGCACAAGCATAAGTCGAGGTCAGTGGGAGAAGATAAAACCTCATCAAAGTCACCACTAGGTCCAGACGGGGGCGCAGGGAATTCCTGAAACCCTGTGGCTAGGTAAAACCACCACGGCCATGGATGCAAGCCCCTCGTCATCAACTGCACTGAATGTGCTTAAACAATTGTTGATGAAGCCTGTCAAGGCACGGAAGACGCATAAGCACCCTTCAACCTCGTTGAAAAAGAAAGAGTGGCAAAAGGCACATACAGTGAGCCCGTCAACGACGACAAAGCACAAACATAGGGCAGCAAGCCCCTCGACGACCGCCCACAAAACTGCTTTCTCCAGCCCAAAAGTCCAGTTCGTCCACGATGCTCCATAAAACTAGCTCGTTGACAACACTCCCTAAGACCGGCTCGTCGAAGTAAGAAACACACTGAAAAAGACAGCGCTGACACAGACTCTTCATCTCTGCCTCCAATCACCACAGTGGGGAAGGAGAAAGTCCCAAGACCCAAGAAACCATGAAAGGATGGCTCGTCATCAATGACACCTCCGTCAACAGAGAAACAAAAGCTTACTCGGGAGGTGCAGCCTCCTCAGTCAAACAAGTCAACACTTCCACAACCCATTGATCACGTCTCCCCTAATAAGTACTCTGATGTAATTCCAGAGGAGATATTACAGTACGATGTTGACACCGACTTCTAGACTCAACATCAGCAACAACTCAGCAAGCAGAATCAGAACAGTTAGTTATGGTACAAGAGAAGACACCAACCAGGCCACCAACACCAGGGAGACACATTCCGGAGGAAGACAAATTAGGTGGGCAACCACAGGAAGAGGCAGGCCCAGCGCCGCTCCCAGGGCCCACCCACCTAGAAGTCCAACAAAGGGAAGTGCGGGCACTATTAACTAACCCACATGCCTTAATATCGATACAGGTACTCTTCGCTGCAGAAGGACATCACTCTGCTTGTCTCAGCACTAATGAGGCCAGTGATGCCGGTTTGGCAACCTCTGAAACCACTGGCACTGCAACACTCTCCTCCCAGACCCAGATCTACATCACAAGGAAGATCAGCAAGGTTTCACCACTGGTGCGGTCAGTACCGGAAGAAGGGGAAGTGATGGATACGGATGCGGACGAACCCCACAACACTACATCTTCGTCATCCCACTCCCCACGGCAGGTCCACGATTGGGACACAGATTCTCCACTTGAATTTCCCCAGACCGAAGAGTCAGCAAAACCGTCACACCCGGACGACATCACAGTCATGAAGTTGTTCAAGGAGTCTAGCCTCCTCGCCTCAGAGGATCAGAAGGTGTGCTTTTTCTTTGACCATATGGGAAAGAGGAGAAAGGCGGTCGTCTGAATTTCTATCCTTGACCACGTTTGGCAAGAGGAACTTAAGACAAAGAAATGCCTATTCACAACCCAAGCGTTCAAAGGTTGCCACGATAAAAAGTACAACCCGCCAGAAAATGCACCAAAATGTTTCACTTCTTAGCCGTCTCCCATGTCGGTAGTTTCAGTGGCATCGAACAGGAAGATGAAATCTGAGATGCGGAAGTGCGTGGTACCACCGGACAATGAGACATGCAAGCAGGATGCCTTGGGAAAAGAGGTTTTATTGGTGCCACAACAGTGAAAGCAGCCAACTCTCTGGTCATCATCGCCAGATATGATACAGAGATGTGGCATAAACTGGCTCCAATTCTAGAACGTCTCTCGGAGGAGAAGCATAAAGAGGCAAAAGTGATACTAAAGGGAGGGGAGGAGTCCTCCAAACTGGGGATCAACATGGCAGTGGATGTGGCTCAAACAGGTTTTAAGCAGGTGGCCAACGGGGGGTGGTCCTGAGACGGGCTTGGCTCTGATGTACGGACTTCCAAGTGGATGTCCACCATAAAGTAGTGGACATGCCCTTTGAGGGTGATGAGCTGTTTGGCCCGAAGATCAACAAAGCCCTTAAAACAACCAAGATGGACACTGACACAGTCGGATCCTTAACATCCTTACAGAACCGTCAGACTTTTCGTCAGTTTAGAGGAGCCGCGGGCAGAACATCCACGTCTTCATCCAACAGGGGATGGCAACACTCTTGGGGCTCGGGATATTACTTGGAGTGGTACAAGAGAGCATACCAGGGGTACCCAAAATCAAACGACTATAGGCAGAGTCAGCGCCGCAAGCAGCCCTCAGGATCCCAGAGGGGATGGCACGGCAAAGCCCAACAGTGACTACACGTCCCACGGTACCTTGGGAGGGAGAATTCCCAGGTTTGCCCGGAACTGGAGAAAAATAACATGCTGGATGTAGTATTGTATGGGCATCTAGGAATTCAAGCAAATGCCCCCCCCCCCGTAACCACAGGCACACAGGACCGTGCTTCTACAAGTGCAGCTCATGCTGCAATAAAGGGCCATCGAAAAAGTCCCCTGGGACCGCAGTATACTCCCGGTATTTCGTCGTCCGCAAACCAGATGGAAAATGGAAGCCCTTTCTGGACTTGGGGAGGTTTAATAAATACATCAAACCGCCAGAAGTTCACTATGGTCATGCTACAGCACGCCGTAAAGCAATGCGACACCATGACTACCTTGTGTCCCTGGATCTCCAAGATGCATACTTTCACGTCCCCATCCATCGAGGGCATCAGAAGCATCTCGGGTTCGTGGTTGGCAAGTCACACTACAAGTTCAGGGTCTTTCCATTCAGCATAAAGTCTGCTCCATGCATCTTTACAAAGTGACTGGCGCCAGTGGCGGACAATCTCCACAAACGGAGTCAACACGTCTATCCCTATTTAGATTACTTGCTAGTGCGCGCCCCATCCAGGAAGGGAGCGCAGCTCTCTATAGCAGCGACAGTGTGTCTCGTACAAACATTAGGCTTTGCCATCAAATACAGAAAATCCTTCTTGCGACCATCGAGGAAGCTTGTATTATTTGGAGCAGAAGTCTCCACCTAGGAACCCAGGGTGCATCCCTCCCACGACAGAGTAACCCCTTCGCAGTCCTACTGAAAACATTCACACCAAACAAGGTACAAACAGTGTGCCAATGCATGCAACTGCTCGGGACAATTGCGCTGTGCATACCCCTAGTCCCGCACTGCAGACACTATATGAGGCTGCTATGAGAGTTCCTGGCAGCGAGCTGGTCCCAGTTAACCAGATCATGGGGGGACAAAGTACATATCCATCCCAAACTGTACTCGCAACTTCAATGGCAGGCAAACAAGGCCAATGTCCGCAGAGGTAAAACGTTCCACGACCCAACACCCGACAAAACGCTGGTGATCGACACCTCCCTCCAGTGGTGGGGCACTCACGTGGATCAACTGCATGTCAGGGGCTATGGACTCCCCCGGAGATGTCTCTACATGTAAATGTGCTTGAACTCGGAGCAGTTCGGTGGGCGCTCAAGTCATTCCTTCCAATACTGAAAAATCAGAGAGTCAAAGTCCCCACAGACAATATCACCACGATGTATAATCTGCGAAAGCAAGGAGGGACGAGATCCAGGAAATTGTCCAAGGAAGTCAAACGGCAGACATCCTCAGCAAGCGAGTGTATCAAAGGCACGAATGGGAGCTCAACTCCTTGAGACTGCAGTCGCTGTTCCAGCGCTGGGGGCAGCCAACAATAGACGTGTTTTGGAAAGGGAAGACTTGTGTAAGATTCTTTGTTTGGACACTGGGAGAACTTTTGTTGAACTTTGGTAATTGGTTATCAGAGTTTGGGGATTTTCTTGAACTCTGGACATTTCCCAGAAGAGCACTCTTGGCGCAATAGAGCAAACCCCATTATTTTACAGCCTATGATCTAGGAATCTAGTTGGCCCGTCCTCTTATTTAGGGACAAACTCTTGGAGCCATTCCCTAACATTTAGTTTTGCGTCTCCCTTACCACATGAAACGCTTTGTATTTCATTTAACAAATATGTTCACGCTTTGTTGCACACTGTTGTAAATAAACAAACCTTATCCTTGTGTCTGTCTCAATTTCTGGTAACACAAGTGACTAATTGCAGAAACTGGCTGCCCGCCACACTTGGTACATGTTTGTCTGTTTTAATTTGTTGCGTGCCTGAGTTCCTGGGATATACCCCATCTCTTTGTTCTCATTGAAGCACGTCAAATATTTCAGATCAAGAGTTTTCAATACCTTTTTGGTGGACTCCGTCTGCCTCTTCTGCTTTCCATCACTTGCTTTTTTTAGTATGCTCCAATGAGCAGACTCAAACAGATTAAAGTTACTGCTTTGCCATAATGTAGTCATTTTCTAATTAACTTTACATCGGATACATCTAACTGCTCAAGCAAGCCTCTAACTTCACATCCCATATTCCTATGCAACCAAACAGTCTTAACCTGCATAACAATCTAAGTACATCTCGTAAAGTTATTGTTGTAGGGGTA
This sequence comes from Ambystoma mexicanum, assembly GCF_040938575.1. Taxonomy (NCBI): domain Eukaryota; kingdom Metazoa; phylum Chordata; class Amphibia; order Caudata; family Ambystomatidae; genus Ambystoma; species Ambystoma mexicanum. The sequence continues at coordinate 924,171,025 of NC_090930.1, forward strand.
TTGACATGCAACATTTGCTGTGATGCTTGTTAATTTATAACAAGTAAGGAAATGGGATTGCTAGGATGTCACCCACGGAGCTGTTTTTTTTTAAAAAAAACATAGAAGATCCAGTTACAGCACAGCAAAGATAACACAATGAGGACCAAAAACATGTTTTCGTCAATGTACTTCGGTGTATTGTAGCATGCATTATCCATACAGCTAGGTTTAAGTGTCCCTTTTTAGTACTGGATTGTAATAAGCATAATAAAAGTAAGTGTCCATAAATGTAAGCGTATTTGTGCATTTACAATTGTTCTTCCCCTTGCAAGACTCAGAGGGGAAAGACATCGAAGATCTGCCCGAGATTGGGATTCAATGGCAGGTGGAGGCCTATCGATACCTGGGCCTCACCATCGCGCACTCCCCACTTTCCACTCACGAGCGCAATACTGAAACTGCATTGTGTGGGGTACGCAGGTCCATCAGATTTTGGTCGAAACTCTCCCTTTCGTTGATGGGCAGAGCCACAATATCCAAAATGATAATATTGCCAAGGTTCCTCTATTACTTCACCAACATTGTGTACTATATCCCCCCTCCCTTCTTCAGGAAACTGGAATCCCTGCTTCGAGACTTCCTATGGGGCCAGAAGAGACACAAACTCGCCCTGCACATCCTCACGCTTCCCCATGCTGAGGGCGGCATCCAACTGCCCGAATTCCAGAGATACTATCTGTCGGCACAACTAACACATGTCACCAAGTGGCTTTCGGATGAGCCCTCGGCTGAGACTGGCCTCCTGCACCGGCTGATCACGCCAATGCACCCCAAGGAGGTAATATGGAGTTCACTGGTGGGACCCTCCGACCCACCCATGATAGTGACGCTGGGGAGACAGGTCTGGGACAAGGTTAAATCACTGCTTGGCCTTCAGCACCCCTACATGCCTCAAATCCCCATTCTGGCTGATGTTTGCAAGACCCCCCTTGAACTGCCAATTATGAGATGCTGGGAGACCTGCGGTCTCTACACATGGGGAGACCTGTTCGACGAGGGATCATTCAGAGACTTTGACTCGCTTCAATTAAAAGACGGGCTCTCACCAGGCCAGTTCCTATGGTACCAGAGAGTGAGACATGTAGCCAAGGCAAAATGGAACACATGGCCCGAGGAGCCGGAGACACACCCTCTTGTACAGGAAATGTACAACCTGAGCGAGGGCTGGAAGCCGACATTGAGACTATATGCCCAAATAAACGCCCGACCTAACCCCAGAAGTGCGCACCTGAAAGAGAAGTGGGAAGCTGACATTGGAACCGAAATCACGGAGGGCGAATGGGCACGGGCCCTGCTGCAACTGAAGGAGGGTTCACGAGACGCCAGGTTCAGGATGATTCAGCTGAACGTTCTCCACATGACCTATATGACACCGCACAGAATATCCACCTTCAACGGCAGCATTCCCTCGACATGCCCATGGTGCTCCTCTGAACACGCCGACATGATTCACATGTTCTGGACCTGTCCCAGATCACAGAAGCTCTGGCTAGCTGCCGAACAGACCTGCAGGAAAGCTGGACTGGAAAGGTACGAATGGACCCCCAAGGAATGCCTCTTGGGCACCTACCCGAGACTCAGTAAAATCAGGCATCTAGTCAAACCTATGGACATGGCATGCATACTCGCGAAGAGAACAATAGCGATGGCCTGGAAGTCGCCTGCAGGCCTGCGATTTGGACCCTGGATCAAGGAAATGGGGTGTCATGGGTTTTGACCCATGTTGAATCAATAGACTGGGTAGATGTGGGGATGAGCTGTCGCCGCCCATTATTCTATCCCAGAACAAACTAAATCAATATACTGTGTGGATGTGGGGATGAGCTATCGCCGCCCACATTCACGCCAGAATAGGAGAACTGTGCAGTTGGCACGAGACCACTCCAAAGATACAACCTTCTTGTGGGGGGTTCCACATCACCACTCTACTGTGAGGATGCCATCAAAACAATGTTAAGCAAGGGTCCTATACTATCAAGCAAAAGACCACTCTATTGAAATGCAGTAGTTCAAGACAACTCAAAAAAATGCATGCAGTACCCGCTTTGGACTCAAGGCGGCGCTAGCGGTCTAAACTCTGACAGGAGAACTGCTACTTCAGAAGCTAATCAGCCTTCTGTGACAATTGGGACTTCAAAGCTTGTTAGGTAATGGAAGATCTAACCACCTGCTGTTCCCAGAGACAATCTGATTTGATTAACAGGCCAAAAGGCTGGGAAACCTTCTCACCTCAGAAAGCCCAGGATATCACATGGTCATGCTAACCAAATGCAAAGTGGCCTCCTGGTCTGTTGACCTCAGCTTGCTGGAGCCCACACAAAATACCTTTTCCCTTGAATAGGATATGGTGAATTTGACTGTTTCCTGTCAACAAAGATCTGCCAGCCAGGAGAGACATGTGATCACTGTCATCCCCAAACTTTGGGGGCGGACTCAAACACTGCAGTACTTTGAATTGAAAGCAAATATATATTTTACAGAAATACTGATAACTCTTGGTAACCAGATGACAGAAATGTGAACTTTGGGGATCCTTAAAATGAAAACTTTGCCCACAATTCAAGCCCAAACTCCAATGTGTGTGATGTTCTGGGGCAAAACCCCGCTATTTATTGATACTACAGACTCTGTGTTTAAGCTAGAGACATGGGAATTTACTAGAGTATGTATGGACAGGCCGTGTATATGTGTATAATTTTTTAATGAAAAACCAATGTTGCATAACCCACTAAAATCGAAAATAAGTTGCCATTTCTTTACCCAAGCTCCTAGAAACGCCAGAGTGGGAACAGTGCCTACCTCATGTGATATATGATGTGTGTAGGTGATGTAAAAGCAACTGTGTAGTTGGGAAAGATGTATTTGGATCAAATATAGATTTGTGTGTAAAGATGACAGGGGAGGGCCCTCTGGCCATAAAATCTACCTCATCACTCTGACTCACAACTCAGTTCCCCCAATCAAGGGAGAAAGGAAAGCTTGGCCAATGATAAATTGAGAGAGGGGCTGGCTTAGTGATGCTGCACACACACCCACTTTCTAAACACATAAAAACACATAAAAGCAGACAGTGCAGGACAAGTGGAGAGCCCTTTTTCACTTTCCGCAGGACGCTCTGCCGGGAGACATCAGACTTCAATCCATCAATCTTCACAGACCAAGACTTTACTTCAGAAATTGTAAAGAACAGGCCTAACCCACAAGCTGAGTTCTCTTCAGCAGGCCTCAAAATCATTTGCAGACTATTCACAGCCGGGCTGAGCTGATTCTGGCCTAAAACCCTGCGCCAGAAAGATCTAGAAGCAGTGCTGTACCCAGAGAAAGCAGAGACACTCAGAAAGCAGACCAGAGATCCAGAGGACCACAGGCCGCTGTATCCGGGGAGCTGACCCAGGTGCTGCGCGCAGAGACCGTCCGTGGCAAGGGAATCGCAGCCAATCCTGACCCGATCCGGGGCGAGGTCCAGTCCTTTCAAAGCTAGGAGTGAGTACTTAGATCAGATTGTGACAGAAATAAGCTCTTAGTTAAAATAATTTAATCCAACTATTTTAATCTGTTTAGAACTGTCTCCTAGAAATCGTGTCACCTGTCATTTTCAAAGCTGTCACCTGTCAATTTGAGTTACTTTAAATCCGAAAAACGACCTTTACAAAATCGTTCATATCTCTGGAACCGTTTGTCCTAGGAACTTGGTTTAACTTTCCTCTGAAAGCTTAGAATCTCAGCTTTACTTCGGCCGTAATCACGATTCACGCACTCGTGAATTTTGCTGCAATTTGCGATGTGGCCTGATTTCTTTACCTGTAAAAAGATAGCAGCTTTTTGCTTTCCTTTGCTAAAAATTTGTTTGCCTCTTAATAACCATCCCTGAATCATTGCTAAAGTGAGCCTGAACTCGTCCCAAGTATCTCTCACTCACCCTGAACCTCCTAAAGGGAATTAAAAGCATTTTCAGCATATTTCTCACTTCATTGCCACCACATTCAAAGCACTTGGGCCTGTGTTTTAAAACTCATACCTGTTTTCTCTAAGCTTGCTGGGGTGGGAATTTAATTTCGTATTGTATTTGATTGCATTCCTGAGAACTGTGTGTGTTACTTCCATCTCCTTGCATTGCATATGGGGGGGGGGTGAATTGCCACCAGGGGAAAAGTGAACATATGATATCTTGTGAAACCATATTAGTTAGTTTCTGTACAACATTGCATCCATTTGAAACCATAAAAGTATTTTTCGCTGCCTTATCCATCCTACACCAACTCCTCATTGATTATAAAGAAGTGTGCTAGTGTCAGATTACCCATTGTTGATTAACATTATATTTTATAAGGGCGATATCGATTATTAATTTATTATAGAAGCGTGGTATCTATATTTTGTTTTATTTCTCAAATAAACCTTTTAAACTTGCAAAACAGAACTACTTCTTGGCTCAGTGGGGCAGGGGGATTCTAAGAGAGGGGTGTTATATAGGGGTAGTCATCCAGAACTCATGAACTGGACATAAAGATATATCAATAAGGGTTTCCATTCAGTATCCCAGACTAGGCATTGACTTAGCTGTAGTGTTGAATTGAATCCTCTTACAAATTGGGGGCTCATAGCCGGGGATTCCGGATTAGATCTATCACTTGTGCAGATTGATACAGTGTGCTAACTGACAAGATACATACATCCGGTCGGATCACCACGCTGTGTTACGCTGTAAAGCACTCCTCAAAAGGACGCTCTAAGGGAAAGGTCTGTTTTGCAAAAATAAAATACTAATTTCTGTAAGTCAGGACGGAAATCAATTTCTAGAATGACGACCTTGGTAGACATGAAAATAGCGAGGGAGCACCTCTTACATAAGCTATTTGTGAGAGGTGAGTGGACTCATCAGGACCAAATGGTCTGGTTGCAGGCAATCGCGCAACAGGTCACTGAAACAGGGTCAGATATATGAAGAGATCAGGGTCCCCTACATGTGGCCCTGAGTGAACTATATATGGCCCCTAAAGCCAAAGAGGAACATAACAAGATTGCCAGGATAGCGGCATACTTTTACCTGTATATGGGAGTCATACAGAATAAATGTGCTGAAGGCCATGATCTGGCAAATAGGCAACCGATGGCGTTAGAGAAGGCCCAATCTGACCTGGTCTCTTCTGAGCAGAGGCTGCAGAGGAGCCAGGAGTCAGAAAATGATAGTAGGCAGTATATCATTAAAATAAAAGAGGACATGGATAGACTGCAACAGGAGAAGGCTGACCAGGATACCAGATTTCTGGCCTTGCAGAAGGAGTACCAAGAAGGTTGGACTCCCTTCTGCAGACCCAGAAAAAGCTGGAGCAACAACTGGACTTCAACAGGACATGCATAGAGCAGGTAGCCACCCTGCAAATTCGATTAGACAGAGAGAAAGAGGAAAGCAATAAATTGATTCTGAAAGACCTGGATACCCAGGCAGAGTTTGATCAGGAGCGCCAGAAAGCTGGTGCCTTCCAAAGGCAAAGGGACGACCTGGCGGCACAGATGCAGGCTCTTAGTCAGGAAAGGGATACCTTAGGCCAGGAAGTCTGTCACTTAAAAAGGAAAATGGAAGAAAATCACCTAGCCCTCCAGGGACTGGGTGACCTCCAAAAAGAACGATAGTCAAAAAGAATCCAAGTCAGAAATAAATTCAATAATAATTTATCAAAAGATCATTGATAAGAGCACAACACTAATGGTATTTTAGTGAGGCTGCAGCTACACATCACATGTTAGGTATGGACTTAATATGCCAATGCATTTCGGAGTATACAAACTCCTTCATCAGGGCAAGTCTGTATTGAAATAATGTGAACACACAACATAAAAACACGTGCATAAATCAATAAAGAAAATTTAAACACAAACCAGAGTGTAGAATGTTCATATGAGCGTTGGAATATATGTTTGGAAATAAACAACAAAATAAATGCAGTAAGGAACAAGTAAATCAACAACATAATAAGGCTAAAGAAGTAAAAAACAAATAACAAATGGTACCTCTATACCGGTGTGTAGCCAGTGTAGCTTTTTTTAGGGGTGTCAGGCTGTCAGTAACACCCGTGGTCCAATAAAGGACAGCGGTCACAACGGCTTTCTAAAAGCATGAAAGTTAGAGTAATCAGAGGGCTACATGTGTTTAAGTGAAGCAGTTTATCTATTACAATCTAAAATGCAAAAATACCTGTAAACGCAGCACGGCCGTGAGACAAGCCGTCTGAACGCTGCAGTGCATCGCCGTATTGTGGTGTTGCTAGGAAACGGGTTATTTACATAACCACGTGACCGCATCGCGTCTATAAAACAGCGCGATGCGTGTGACTTTCAAATAGCTATGCTATCTCGATTTGTAAGTCCCCAAGGTATAAACTAAGTAATTATATAGTCTAATGGTGGTCAAGTACTAATTCTAGGGTGCATAATGTCTAAAATAAAATTATAAAATCAGCATAGAAATGAAAAAAATACTCTGTGAAAACAGCTATGTTGTTTACATACAAAATGGCAAATATAAACAGAATCAACAAAAATAAATAAAATCTGCCGCTAATGGTGGCATTGAAAACAATGCCACCTTGGGTCCCAGACTGGACATCCGGGAGGCACGGCAGCAAAGTGTCTACATCTACGTAAATATAAATCAACCAATTTAGCAGATTTAGAGCGACATGAAAATTTCTCAATCAGGGAAACAAACATAAATATTATATGTCACCTGGAAACCGAGGCATCAAATACAGAAAAAAACAACTTCTAAAGCAGATGAAATAGCACAAGACAGTGGAATACTGTCATACGTAAAGCATGATGTCCATGTACAACAAATCTGAGGTTCAAGGGAAAGTCTATAGGGTATACTGAACCTTCAATATTGGTTGCCACTGAATCACTATGTCATAGTTAAATGTAGCAATGATAGTTAATCTCTTCATTGAGCCCATGAGGAGATAAACTACCAAGTTTATCTATCCAAAAGGTTTCTCTCCTATTAAGCCGCAGTCCAAGGTCCTCATGTGGATTTTTCTTGCTCAATACCTCTAAGATCAAAAACTTAATTTGGGTTAGGTTATGTCTATTTTCGATCCAGTGGCGGGCCACCGCTGAATTCGAATTGCAGTTCTCAACAGGCGTGTACGTACCAGTTAATCTCGCAAATGTCTGCTCCTTTGATATGCAAAAACCGGAAGTTGGGCAAACAGATTCTGTACTCTTGTGTCATTTCTGAGGATGTTCCAATGTTTCTTAATTGCATTTTCAATTTTATTGCTCTGTACAGAAAATTTTGAGACGTATACTGGTACATACACGCCCAAGATTGAAAGAACCTGTTACCCAACGCACGGGGACAAATCCTTGTCTTCATTGTGCCAACTGTAATTTAAAATTGAAAGGGAACACAATACACCATCCCCGTACAGGTCAAAAAATCCTGTTGAGAACATTTGGAACTTGCGATAGCACGAACATTATATATGGTATCAAGTGTCCCTGCGGGAAGTACTATGTAGGTCAGTCCACAAGAGCAGCGAAAGTACGTTGGAATGAACATCGTTCTTGCATCCGGAACTGCAATTCGAATTCAGCGGTGGCCCGCCACTGGATCGAAAATAGACATAACCTAACCCAAATTAAGTTTTTGATCTTAGAGGTATTGAGCAAGAAAAATCCACATGAGGACCTTGGACTGCGGCTTAATAGGAGAGAAACCTTTTGGATAGATAAACTTGGTAGTTTATCTCCTCATGGACTCAATGAAGAGATTACTATCATTGCTACATTTAACTATGACATAGTGATTCAGTGGCAACCAATATTGAAGGTTCAGTATACTCTATAGACTTTCCCTTGAACCTCAGATTTGTTGTACATGGACATCATGCTTTACGTATGACAGTATTCCACTGTCTTGTGCTATTTCATCTGCTTTAGAAGTTGTTTTTTTCTGTATTTGATGCCTCGGTTTCCAGGTGACATATAATATTTATGTTTGTTTCCCTGATTGAGAAATTTTCATGTCGCTCTAAATCTGCTAAATTGGTTGATTTATATTTACGTAGATGTAGACACTTTGCTGCCGTGCCTCCCGGATGTCCAGTCTGGGACCCAAGGTGGCATTGTTTTCAATGCCACCATTAGCAGCAGATTTTATTTATTTTTGTTGATTCTGTTTATATTTGCCATTTTGTATGTAAACAACATAGCTGTTTTCACTGAGTATTTTTTTCATTTCTATGCTGATTCTATAATTTTATTTTAGACATTATGCACCCTAGAATTAGTACTTGACCACCATTAGACTATATAATTACTTAGTTTATACCTTGGGGACTTACAAATCGAGATAGCATAGCTATTTGAAAGTCACACGCATCGCGCCGTCTTATAGACGCGATGCGGTCATGTGGTTATGTAAATAACCCGTTTCCTAGCAACACCACAATACGGCGATGCACTGCAGCGTTCAGACGGCTTGTCTCACGGCCGTGCTGCATTTACAGGTATCTTTGCATTTTAGGTTGTAATAGATAAACTGCTTCACTTAAACACATGTAGCCCTCTGATTACTCTAACTTTCATGCTTTTAGAAAGCCGTTGTGACCGCTGTCCTTTATTGGACCACGGGTGTTACTGACAGCCTGACACTCCAAAAAAAAGCTACACTGGCTACACACCGGTATAGAGGTACCATTTGTTATTTGTTTTTTACTTCTTTAGCCTTATTATGTTGTTGATTTACTTGTTCCTTACTGCATTTATTTTGTTGTTTATTTCCAAACATATATTCCAACGCTCATATGAACATTCTACACTCTGGTATGTGTTTACATTTTCTTTATTGATTTATGCATGTGTTTTTATGTTGTGTGTTCACATTATTTCAATACAGACTTGCCCTGATGAAGGAGTTTGTATACTCCGAAATGCATTGGCATAGTAAGTCCATACCTAACATGTGATGTGTAGCTGCAGCCTCACTAAGATACCATTAGTTTTGTGCTCTTATCTTTTGATAAATTATTATTGAATTTATTTCTGACTTGGATTCTTTTTGACTATCATTTTTGAAATTGGATACAAGCACGTTTACCTATATACAGGAATATTTTGAAGAAAGTCTTTTTAACTTCATAACCCGTTGTTTTGGGTATAACGGAGAGCGGCTGTGTGACTAAGTTGGCCATACTTAGTCTTTTCCTTCACTGTTACTTTTCGAGTCAGGGTGTCTCCAGACTCTTCACAGCCAGCTCCCTAAAAGTATTTTATGAGAAGCTTTATTCTTCTGTTTACTTTGTTACTTCATTTCAAGAATCATCATACAAAGTGGTGCCCACTTATTCCTTTCCTTGACCTCCAAAAAGAACACCAGAACTTGTTAGAGCACACCAGGAGGGTGGAGGATGCTCTGGCAAGAAAGGAGCAGGCCAATAGGGACACAGCTCAGGAGGTAACCCTCCTGCAGCAGAGACTGGCCCAGTACTCCAGGACCAATCAGGAGGCACAGAGAGAAAATGAGGCTCTCTGTCAGCACAATGATAGGCTCCAGCAACAGGTAGCGATGCAGGAGAGACTGATAGAGTCTAGTAAGGCCTTAACTGAGGAACTGAAAGCGCAGGCTCTTGCATTGCAACGGGAAGCAGGGGCGGATAGGGAGGAGGTTCGCTGGGAAAGAGGAACTCCTGAGCATAACCTCAGGAGCCCTAGTACCAGAGGCCTTCGGCCTTCATCTCTCCCAGTCCCTGGACTCTGCCACCCCCATGTCCCCTCGCGCACATGAGCCCAGGGCCACGGAGATGGCAGATTACTATCCAGCTAGAAGTATGGGGCTCATAGGCCAGTACCTCCCAGGAATGGATGGGCGGGTATCCGGGTATGGGCACCCAAGCACAGTGCAATTTAGTGGGGAACCCCAGGAGAGTAGGCCCATTAAGGGCACCCTGAAAACCTCTGCCCAGTTAGGTCAGTGGGGGGGATACCCAGCAAATCCTGGTAGCAAGGAGGGATCTGAAGACTCCTCTGAGTGTCACAGGACACAGGAGACCAGGTCCCCACATTCTGCCAACCATTCCCAGGCTCGCAGAATCCGGGAAAACCTCCAAGATCAGCCGGGCACCTCTGGGAGCAGCGCTTCTGAGTCAGAGGATGAATGGACCAGGGTTACCCGAACCAAAAATGCCAATAAGGCAAAAAGGGCCTTGCTTAAGGACCCATTGAAACAAATAAAGGCAATCAGGAGTGTCATCACTCCTTATCATAAGAACGCCAAGTATTCCGTTTGGGAACACTTGGAGCTCTATGAGCAAATGATGCAGACTTTCCATTTGAAGGACAGCAGTAGCTGCATCCAGTACGTCAAATGGACATTCTCCCCAGAATACTCCAGTTTCTTTACGGGGCTGGAGGACCAAAATCATTTAAGATGGTCCACCTATAAGGCGGCCATCTTGAAACATTTTTCTGTTCACAGAAATCCTCAAGAGGCTCGCAAGGCAGCCTACAATTTGCAATGTGGGGAGGATCAGGCCCCACAAGAGTTTGTGCAAGAATTAAAACGTGCTTTTGCGCAGACCACCAGAAGGGTGCGCACGGATAGCAGAGAATTTATCAATACGTTTTTCCATGCCTTACCCAAATACATAATGACCCAGCTCGTGAGAGATTTTCATGAGAAAAGATCTTTAGACTGGGTCATTGAACAGGCTACCCGGATCTATGAGGTGCAGAAGCCTATCGAAAATAAAAATAACGCGCCGAAAAACCCCAAAACCAACAGCACCCCTGCTGCTGCCAAGGTGGCAGAGGTAAAGGTTACCCCCGTTTTAGGTTTGGAGATGGGGGGCCTAAAAACCTGCCTGCACCAAATAATTCACAGCCCAGAAGGCCCTCGGGCCAGTCACAGACAGGGAGTCGAGGAGGTAGTCCCACAAATGGGGTCCCCCACTCCCCTGACTATGTAAGCCCCCGCTACAAGGGAAACCGAGCAATCCTGGGTTATGTGTGGACTCCTCCAGCCCAAGGGGGGTGATCCAGCCAAGTACCTGACCCAGGGAACTTCCCTCCTAACTTCCCCCAGGAGGGCAGAAATTCACCAAATCCTGGGCAGAACTTTTTCCCCATGTATCCACGCAATTTCCAGCCCCAAAATCATCCATCCTTCTTTCCCCAATTCCCTGTGCCCAGACAACCTAATCCGGGAGCGGGGAGGCCAAGGGTGGAGGGGTACCAAAATCTTCCCAACCAGGGGTACTACCAAAGAAGGGATAGCTACAACTTGATCGCCAGGTCCAAAATATGGCACGGGATCTGGGTCACATACTGAGGGCTCAACAGAACCCTCAGATGAGCATGCCACCGCAGAATGCCCCAAACTCTGGACCTGGTGCTCCAGAACAATGACGGGGGCAGCACCCCGATAACCCACCGGTTCCCAGGGAGGAGGCACAAGGGGAAGGGGGGTGTAAAGCCTTGGAGGAAGCTTCCTTCCCAACTTGTAAACAGCCCCTGGAAAACCAGGAACCGGGAACAAAATCTCCTGCCCCTGAAAGCCTGCCTCCCAAGGAGCAGAGGGGGGGGTAGGAGAAACAAAGGACCCAAACAGACCCACTTTGTGGAGGAGGTACAGGTCTTCCAATTTGAGGGAGAGGGATCCTCAGAAGATCCTGGGAAAAGGATCTTCTCCTTCAGAGATGGGGGAACTCCTCCCAAGGAAAAATGGGTCCCAAGGGTTTCCAATCCAGACTGGGGAGATGTGGAGACTGAGCTACCGCCGCCCATCATCTCATCCCAGAACCGACAATACCAAAATCCAGTGGGTCAAACCCATCCTGAGGACTGCCTCCAAAAAGGGGGGGGGGGGTGGCCCAGAACCCGAAACCATTTCCAGTTGCCAACTTTTTCTTTCAGATTCCCCAGGCTCTCCACAGAATTCTGCCCAAATCTCTTCGCTAGCAATGTCCAAAACCAGAAAGTTAGCCCACCAGTTGTCCAAAAATGTGCATTATCTGTGCCCCCTTGAGGAGAAGGAGGGAAGATACTATGCCCCGGTAAGTACAGGGGCAGGGTACAATTTTGGCACTGGTGGACACTGGATCCCAAGCTACCCTTCTGTCCAAAAGGGCCTTTGATGAACTAAATGCAGGAAGGGGGGAGAATTACCGTATTCCTCTCACCTCTCTTCCTGGACAACTGCAGAACTTTGACGGGAAGGAAATTCCCGTTGAGGGGACTGCAGACTTGGACATTAAAATTGGGTGACACAAGGTGAAACACCCGGTCATAGTAGTGACTCCGGAGGGCACCCCTTGTTTACTAGGGAATGACCTCCTGAGAAGGTTGTCACCCCTAATAGATTGTGTAAACAAGGTCCTCTGGACCCAGACTAGCTGACCAATAAAATTAAAACAGAGTGTCAACCATGTTAGTTTAAACGGCACCTGCCACATGGTTGAACAAAAATCTGACCAAGTAGAATTTCACTTCCAGAACAACCAAACTGCAGACGTGACAGTAATAGCAGTAGGACAACAGACTGGTGATGGGGGGTCCTCTCTATTTCTGAAAATCAACCTTCCTTCCGGTTTAAGGTGGTATTCCACACTGGAAGGAAACACCCTGAAATTCTTTACTAATCCACAATCAGAAACTCGTCCAGAAAGATGTGAAATCAGCTCAGAGCCTGGCTGATATTCAGCAAATTGAAGAGCAGTTGTTCATCCCTGTTCAGTTAAATGATGGGAAGGACTCTGTTCTCGCTCGAGTGTGTGTGAACAACGGTAAGAGCTTCATCAGCGAAGCCATGTTCCGCCAACTCCCAAAAGATCCAGCCATTCCCACATTCAAACTGATAGACAAATGGGAAATGGACCTGGAAGCACCTAATTCCAAACATCTCCTGCCAAGCGGGTGTATGCTCAAAATCTCCATTGGCAACAAGAGCATAGTCCATACAATTATTGTTGGGTCGTGCCAGACGTCACTGCCGCCTTTTACTTAGGCAGTGACATTCTCAATCGCTTTGCCATTAGTTTGGACCTAATAAACTTCAAAGCTTGGTCCCGATTAGCGGATAATCCCATGGGCTTTGATGATCCAGAAAAAGCATTTAGGTCAGCTCAATTGCTACCTTATGCGGTTGAAATTCAGATTAAAGAGGAAGTCACCATCCCAGAAAGGACCTGACAATTCTCCCTGGAAGTGAAAGTCAGAAGAGGACAACATTTGAAAAACCCTGATGCTTACATACATCTAAATGCTTCTCTCCAACAGCAAGGGTTAGGGGTAAACCCAACACCATTAGTCAACATAGAACATGACACCATTCCAATAGAGGTGGATAACAGCGACTTACAGAATATTACTCTAGCCGCAGGCACCACTATTGGAATGGCGGTTGATGACCGACATTTCTCCATTGATTTAGGAAATTAACTGTTAGGACCAATCCCCAAGGACTGTTTTGACAAGGACAGTGAGGACAATACAACACCAGACAGGATTTTCACCCGGCATGGGGGGAACTTCCTGGTGTACACTTCTTGCCCTTATGATAAGGACTTGTGACTTCAGGAGGGATGAGGTGATTTTCCAGGTCCATGAGGGCTGCCTTTCCCACCTGAAGCCTCCGGTCCAAATCAGCACTCTGACCAGGGACTTCTCCACCCAGCTGGAGGAGGCCGCTGAGATAGCCAAACCAGAAGTCTTTCCAGGCTTCAGACAGATGGTGGAAGAGAGAGTCAACCTAGCTGATGCCTGTGTGACTCTGGAACAGAAGCAAAAGTTGAAACAAGTTTTCTTGGATTTCCAAGAGCTCTTTGCGGTAGACTCATATGACTGTGGTCGCACCGACATCCACACCACAACAATTCCCACGGACCCTGGAATGACTCCAGTGTTTGTGAAGCAATATCGCTTGCTTCTCGCATTCATGGAGTCCCTTACTGAAATAATTAAGAACCTTGAGTCCCGGGGAATAATCCATCCAGTCCACAGCACTTTCAATAATCCGGTGCTGGGAATATTGAAGCCAAACGGCCAGTGGAGACTCTGCGCCGACCTTAGGGAGCTCAACAAACGGGTCTATACTTCCCGATGGCCTCTGCCCTACATTGACCAAGGGCTGGCCCAGATTCAGGGGTCACAGGTATTCACAGCAATAGACCTGACCAATGGATACTGGACTGTGCCTGTCAGTAGGGAGGACCAATACAAACTGGCTTTTACCTTTGGGGGCCAGCAGTACACATGGACCCGGACTCCCTTCGGATACCTCAACTCCGGCAATGAATTCAACATTTTCCTACATAAGGCCATGCCCGACCTGGGTGCGAGGGGTAACTTGGCTTATGTAGATGATGTCCTCATCAAAAGTTCATCTGTGGAGGAACACATAGCAGAGATCCGTTATGTTCTGACACATTTGAGGGCCGCCGGAGCAAAACTTTCCTTTCAGAAAGCACAGTGGTGTAGAACCCGTGTTAATTTCTTGGCGCATGAGATTACTCCTCAGGGTCTCTGTCCCCAAGAAAAGAAAGTAGAAGCACTCCAGAAACTGAAAGACCCCACAACTCTGCAGGAACTAAGGAGCCTCCTTTGACTGACTAATTACAGCAGAAAGTTCATTGAAGGCTACGCAGAGATCACTAGACCCCTGATTCATCTCTTGAAGGGGGGGGGGTCAAGTGGGAATGGGGTCCAGAACAATCCAAGGCAGTAAGACAACTCAAAAGAAGCATCTCACAAGCGCCTTGCCTAGCTTACCCTGTCAGAAACAAGGAGTTCTTCCTGGAGACGGGGTCCTCTAATACGTGCTTGACGGCAGTATTATACCAAAAGCATGACAAGGTCAATAAAGTAATCTCCTATGCGAGCAAAACTTTATCCTCTGTGGAGGAAAAATTCAACGATTGTGAGAAGGCACTCCTGGCAACGGTGTGGGCATTGAAGAATTACCGCCCGTTTATCCAGGGGGAACACATCATAGTGGAGACTCCACACCAGCCTCTGCAATATCTCCAAAGTGACAGAATCCGGGCCGGAAATGTGAGTAATTCCCGAATTACTTCCTGGATTCTGTCAATGCAAGGCTTTCCTGTGGAGGTCAGATATGGCCAAAACAAGAAGAGTCCCCTCGCGCAAGGTCTGGCTGACTTGCATGATTGTGCCAGAGAAAACTGTCTCGAAGATGAAAGTCTAAAAATCAAGAACAACATGGAGACATACCTTAATTCCCCACACAAAGTCTTTGAAGAAGACAAGTGTGAGGGAATGCCCACTGTCTATGTGGATGGATGCTCTTACCATGTTGACAACGACGGGGAGAAAGAACTGGTGGCTGGCGTAGGGAATGCATGGGTGAAGGAGTTCACAGAACCCTCCGCTGGATACAAAATTGGTCCCCGAAGTAGTCAGGTGGCAGAATTGATGGCTGTGCATCAGGCCATCCTCACTGCTGTCCAGCATCAACTCTACGAACTGGTCATAATCACAGATTCGGATTATGTACGGAACGGGTTCGTGGAGCACCTGGTCAACTGGAAAACCAGAGGCATGTTATGCGCTAATAACAAACCCCTGAAACATGGGAAGTTAATCCAAAATATTGATGATCTGGTCACATCGAATGGGATGACCATCTACTGGAAAAAGATCAAGGGACATTCCAAAGTAGAGGGACCAGACAAAACTGGAAATGACTTAGCTGATCAGCTGGCCAAAACCGGGGCCATCCAAGGGGATCTAATAGAAATAGAGTCCCTGTTGGGGGAAATCCAGGTCACCGCTATCACTAGGTCCCAGACAAATGCTCACAATGATCTTTCAACTGCACAATGGAGTAAGGAGACCCCTTATGCTGATTTAATTACAGCTCAGAAGGGGGATCCAATTATTGGTAAGTTTTACCAACACCTTGAGGACCCTGAGAACTTTCCCCTGACGGATACCGATTACATTGGGAAAGAGGACCTAAGAGTGATGATGAAATGTCCAAAAATGTTCCGAATCCAAGACGGTTTGCTGGTAAGGAAATCCAAAGCTGGCCACGATCAGTGGGTGGTTCCTACCTCATTCCGAAGCCTGATGTTAAGTCACGCCCATGATGCGGCCACCGCCGGTCATAGGGGGTTTCACACAACACTGGAAATCTTAAGAGAGGTTGCATACTGGCCACACATGGGGCAGAACTTCGACCAATACTTGAAGGGGTGTCTTGTGTGTGCACAATTTCAGCCATCATCCCTCACACACCGTGCGCCTCTCCAAAAGAGGGGGATGACACTGCCATGGTCAGATTTGCAAATCGACTTTGTAGGCCCTGTAATCCGCTCGTCTAGAGGAAACAAGTACATGTTGACCGTTACATGCTTGTTTACCAAGTGGGTGGAATGTCTCCCGGCACCAAACTGCAAGGCAGAAACAGCAGCTGCCCTGATGATTAACCACATCTTTTCCCGTTTTGGTCTACCTCAAAGGATTGAGTCAGACAGAGGTAGCCACTTCACCAGTGAAGTCATGACAAAGATGTGGGAGATACTGGGGGTCAAAAGAAAGCTACATATTGCTTACCGGCCAGCTTCTTCTGGGGCAGTAGAGAGATACAACCGAACCATTGTGAGCATCTTAAAAAAGTTTGTGGCAGATTCTGGGCCAAGTTGGGATATCCGACTACCTCTGGTCCTAATGGCCATCAGATCTACCCCTTCATCTCCAACTAAAATGTCACCATTTGAGTTGATGACTGGATGCAAGATGATGCTTCCCCAGCATTTGCTCTACAGAACCCAAGAGCAAACGTTGATAAATGCCTCCACAACTCATGAGTATGTGGAGAATTTAAGGAAACACCTTCAGCATGCTTTTGGCTATGCTCAGCGGAATCTAGAAAGATCAGCCGAGAGCATGAAGACCCACTACGACCTGAAGACCACCCGGAAGGAATATAAGGTGGGTGATCGGGTCTATCTATACAATTTCCAAAGGAACCAGGCCAAACAGCGAAAATTCTTGCCTACATGGAAGGGACCGTTTGAAATTATAGACAAAATCTCCCCTGTGGCCTACAAGATCTGCATCCCCAAAGGCGGTTTGGCAGAGGGGGAAGACAAGTGGGTACATATAAATCAGCTAAAGTGTTGCCATCCCAGGCACACCCTGCAACAACTGGAGGAATCCACTGGAATCCCAGAGGGGGCCGCTCCAGAGTAATTCAGTTCTAACCCTAAAATATTCCACATCTCGCATATAAAATTCTGTGATCCTTGTAGATATATATATGTTCTTGTCTCCTAAGTTAAAAAAGAAAATGTATATGTTCATATCTTCTGATTCATAAAATGTATATGTTCGCCACACCATTAATAGTGGTGGAAAAATGTCTAGGAATGTGTATTGCCGCTTTGCTTTATCATCCTAGGAGAGATGAAATCATGGAGACTGACCAAGGAGGACGACCGGGGACCGGGAGCAGAGACCCGAGGGGCCCGGGGTACCGCCCAATCCTCCCATCAGGACCGGCGAGGAGAACCGATCGATCCAACTGGGTGGAGGAAAAGATGTTGAACTGTGCCACCTACAGGATTGGAAGAAGATAATGGGGATATACCAGCGCAGGGGCTCAAAACCTCCTTTGCACCCGACTTCCCCTCGACTTGAATCAAAGCGCAGTCGGGCGGGGGGATTTGTCATGGGTTTTGACCCATGTTGAATCAATAGACTGGGTAGATGTGGGGATGAGCTGTCGCCGCCCATTATTCTATCCCAGAACAAACTAAATCAATAGACTGGGTAGATGTGGGGATGAGCTGTCGCTGCCCATTTTTCTATCCCAGAACAAACTAAATCAATAGACTGGGTGGATGTGGGGATGAGCTATCGCCGCCCACATTCACGCCAGAATAGGAGAACTGCGCAGTTGGCACGAGACCACTCCAAAGATACAACCTTCTTGTGGGGGGGTTCCACATCACCACTCTACTGTGAGGATGCCATCAAAACAATGTTAAGAAAGGGTCCTATACTATCAAGCAAAAGACCACTCTATTGAAATGCAGTAGTTCAAGACAACTCAAAAAAATGCATGCAGTACCCGCTTTGGACTCAAGACGGCGCTAGCGGTCTAAACTCTGACAGGAGAACTGCTACTTCAGAAGCTAATCAGCCTTCTGTGACAATTGGGACTTCAAAGCTTGTTAGGTAATGGAAGATCTAACCACCTGCTGTTCCCAGAGACAATCTGATTTGATTAACAGGCCAAAAGGCTGGGAAACCTTATCACCTCAGAAAGCCCAGGATATCACATGGTCATGCTAACCAAATGCAAAGTGGCCCCCTGGTCTGTTGACCTCAGCTTGCTGGAGCCCACACAAAAGACCTTTTCCCTTGAATAGGATATGGTGATTTTGACTGTTTCCTGTCAACAAAGATCTGCCAGCCAGGAGAGACATGTGATCACTGTCATCCCCAAACTTTGGGGGCGGACTCAAACACTGCAGTACTTTGAATTGAAAGCAAATATATATTTACAGAAATACTGATAACTCTTGGTAACCAGATGACAGAAATGTGAAATTTGGGGATCCTTAAAATGAAAACTTTGCCCACAATTCAAGCACAAACTCCAATTTGTGTGATGTTCTGGGGCAAAACCCCGCTATTTATTGATACTACAGATTCTGTGTTTAAGCTAGAGACATGGGAATTTACTGGAGTATGTATGGACAGGCCGTGTATATGTGTATAATTTTTAATGAAAAACCAATGTTGCATAACCCACTAAAATCGAAAATAAGTTGCCATTTCTTTACCCAAGCTCCTAGAAACGCCAGAGTCGGAACAGTGCCTACCTCATGTGATATATGATGTGTGTAGGTGATGTAAAAGCAGCTGTGTAGTTGGGAAAGGTGTATTTGGATCAAATATAGATTTGTGTGTAAAGATGACAGGGGAGGGCCCTCTGGCCATAAAATCTACCTCATCACTCTGACTCACAACTCAGTTCCCCCAATCAAGGGAGAAAGGAAAGCTTGGCCAATGATAAATTGAGAGAGGGGCTGGCTTAGTGATTCTGCGCACACACCCACATTATAAACACATAAAAGCAGACAGTGCAGGACAAGTGGAGAGCCCTTTTTCACTTTCCGCGGGACGCTCTGCCGGGAGACTTCAGACTTCAATCCATCAATCTTCAGAGACCAAGACGTTACTTCAGAATTTGGTAAAGAACAGGCCTAACCCACAAGCTGAGTTCTCTTCAGCAGGGCTCAAAATCATTTGCAGACTATTCACAGCCGGGCTGAGCTGTTGATTCTGGCCTGAAACCCTGCGCCAGAAAGATCCAGAAGAAGTGCTGTACCCAGAGAAAGCAGAGACACCCAGAAAGCAGACCAGAGATCCAGAGAACCACAGGAGCTGACCCAGGCTCTGCGCGCAGAGACCGTCTGTGGCGAGGGAACCGCAGCCAATCCTGACCCGATCCGTGGCAAGGTCCAGTCCTTTCAAAGCTAGGAGTGAGTACTTAGATCAGATTGTGACAGAAATAAGCGCTTAGTTAAAATAATTTAATCCAACTATTTTAATCTGATTAGAACTGTCTCCTAGAAATCGTGTCACCTGTCATTTTCAAAGCTGTCACCTGTCAATTTGCGTTACTTTAAATCCGAAAAACGACCTTTACAAAATCGTTCATATCTCTGGAACCGTTTGTCCTAGGAACTTGGTTTAACTTTCCTCTGAAAGCTTAGAACCTCAGCTTTCCAAGGAAACTAGAACCGATTTCTTTACCTGTAAAAAGATAGCAGCTTTTTGCTTTCCTTTGCTAAAAATGTGTTTGCCTCTTAATAACCATCCCTGAATCATTGCTAAAGTGAGCCTGAGCTCATCCCAAGTATCTCTCACTCACCCTGAACCTCCTAAAGGGAATTAAAAGCATTTTCAGCATATTTCTCACTTCATTGCCACCACATTCAAAGCACTTGGGCCTGTGTCTAGATGACGTTCAACACATTAAACACATTAAGCCATTATATTTCAGTTAAACCAATACAAAAACACATACCATTCCGGTACGGAATTGGTTTAATGTGTTGAACGTCAACTAGATATGAATGAAATATCAGTCATGTGACACTGATTTTGCCTAAATACCGCCCTGATGAAGGTTCTATCCGAAATGCATTGGCACTAGCGTATTATGGGCAAACTGAGATGTAAACCCAGTGTCTGATTTTCAAAGACAAGCTATATTAACGGATATATCAGGAATGTGCATTAAACATTTCCTGTAACAAATCATACTGTTTCGAATTTTTCACTGATTTATGGTCAAGACTTTTATGTAAAATTCACAGCAGATCAATCAGCAGCAACCAAATGGAGCAAACTGTGAAGCGCCTTTCCTAACAGTAGAGTTACTTTGTTTTTTGGATATCATATGTTTGGACAGGTCCTTGTGCTATAGGACCATTTTGGATTGGCAGCTCCAGGCGAAAGCATTCTAAGTATTGAAATCAATTAATCTAATTTATCCGATAACTGAAAGACTGAATTTATCAGTGGTGCCCTCCTCTCCCTCTTCACAGGCTGAACACTGATCCCTTCAAGGGAGGGGCAGGAAACTTCTCTCTGGACCCCCACCCTGGTCAAAGGAATTTGACAGCTGTTGCCAGCTGAAAGGAAAGTTAAAAAACGGTTAAAGGACATTTGTTGTTTAAATGCCTATTTGTGATTAAGTTTTGAAAACCTTTAACTTTGCCACCTGAAGGAGGACCAATCAAAAAGTTGGCAGTTGTAAATCTAATTGTATGCTCTTTCTGTGAAGACGTGAGTGAACCCTGTACTACATAAGGAACAAAAGTTACACAAAAAGAATAATTGTGGCAAGACGATCGATGCTGCAAATATCATATTGTATACCCGTGTGCTAGGGGTGATTGCACAGATATGTACTGAATTAGGAATTGTTAGGCCAAATTGTTATGATTAAAATTGACAAAATTCCACAGAACGACAAAGGCAGCTGTTAGGCTCACCTGGTCTCTGCGGGGAGGTTGGGGCATGGTTGGAGCCCTCCCTGGACTGGACTCCCCTGGCTCAAGCTCCTCCCTCGACTGCACTGGTGTGGACTGCTTGGGTTGCTGGTTCTACCCCTGAGAGAAGGTAGGAGGCAATGAGAATGCTGCAGTGGAACTGCGATCCCCCTCGAACCCTTCGTGCCAGAATGAGATGAGCATGCGTTTTCCCATATGACCTCACCTGTGGTTTTGTAAGGATGGGCTCTCCGTCCTGCTTTCTCTCAGCAGGCGTGCCCTAAGTAGAGCAAGTTGCGTCACTGGTCCTTGTGCGTGGTGGTCCAGAACGGCTGCGACCAATCCCGCCTTGGAGTTAAGTTTTTGTAGCAATGATTATTGTTCGTATCCTTTGGTGTTGGTTTTTACCAATGATTATTGTCCGTAACGTTGTACCCTTTAGGTATAAAGATGGCCCACGGTGATGGAAGAGTGTTCAAAACTGAGCTAACAGGGATTTAGAAGACCCCACTAGAAAGGTGAGTTGGCTTTCCTGATGATGCGCAAGGTTGTAGGTTGCGCGACTAAGCGTTAAAAGTTTATGAAGTTGCTAACCTTGTGTTTTCTATCTCACTTGCAGGTTCAACCTGACGGTGCTTGATGGCGGAATCCGTGAGGATGCTGAGCCGGAAGATGTCTCCGGTGATGTTGGGCGTCCAGACAAGGTAAGAATGCAAGGCGCTGCAAGATTTGGATCAGCAGAGACAGGTAAGGTGCGCGCGGTAGCTGTAGAGTTGAAATCGAGTAAGCAGTGCTTCGAGCGATGGCGTGGATGGTCCTCAAGTAAGATGCGCGCAGTAGCTGCAGAGTTGGGATCGAGTTCGTAGAGCTTCAGGCGATGGTGTGGCTGGTCTCAGGTAAGGTGCGCGCGGTAGCTGCAGAGTTGATCGGGTTCGCAGAGCTTCAGGTGATGGCGTGGCTTGTTTCAGGTAAAATGCACACGGTTGCAGGATGGAGTTCTGGACACTGAAGAAAAGCATGCAGAACTGGGAACAGGTAAGGATCTGTAGACGGCGGTAAGCGTTATGCCGCACAAGCAGACTAACGCGAAGCACCAGTACGCGGGTGGGGCTGGCTTATATAGTCTGGCCCCAGCCACTCCCCTTCAGCCCCGCCCTCTGGCCCCACCTTACCACTCCCTCAGACTTCTGCACGTGCTCTCAATGCTTGAGGATGACTGCACCAGGCCTGGATGCACATGCCTTAGGCACACTGTGTGCCGAGCATACTTTCAGATGAGCCTGGCGCTAAAGGGGCCAGGACTGGGTCCATTGAGACCCTGTGAGACATAATGGCCCTTGACCAGTGGCCATGACACCAGCTCTCACTGAGATGGGAGTTAGATGTAAGGATAACCCACAAAATATGTAATGTATGTGTCCGATTGTATTAGAGGGCATAATTATAGAAATGTGTATTTGTGGGAAAGTTAAATTGTGGTTCAAATGACTGTGGGAGTTCCCAAGTCACATCATAAAATATGACAGCTCTTTCTGTCTTCCAACCAGAAGAAGGCAAGTGCCTTCGACCTATCACACCCGTGTGGGTGTGGTTTGTATTTCTGCCCCTACCATAAATTGAGTGATGTCAGTTGGCATGATAAATATGGGAACTTCACCACACACACAACACACACTGATTCCTTACTCCATCCTGATTTCCGTGTGATGCCCTGTTCCAGAATTCTTCATCTTGACCTGTTCCAGGCTACTTTGCAAAACCAAGGCCATCAGCATTTGCTGAACTCTTTTCAGCTAGTCCCAAACCCTGAAGCCATCCCAAAACTTAATCAGGGAAATAATTCTTATCCAGTCTGGCTTGCTACCATTCATGCCTGCCTGCTGAAACTCGCCATCCCACTAATCTACAGTGTCCAGTGACCAGAAGGGTCAATCCAATTGAATCTGCAGTCCAGTTGACCAGAACCGGCCAGCTGATCAAATTCCACCAGAAGTGCCCTGCTGCCTGTAGACCTGATCCGTGGTGACCAGAACCTGACGGTCCAATCTTAATTTACAAGTGGACTGTAAGTATCAATAGGAATCCTAGTAACCCACAGTATATTTGCCTTGTCCTACCCCAATCTATAACCCATCATCTCTTTAACTTAAGAACCTCTAATATTGTCAGAACCATTCTTGCAACCCTGTTTGTAATCCCTAGTGTTAGCGCTGATTTTCTCTGATTTGTTTTACAAGACCATAAACCATTAGTGATTTGGATTAAATAAAGTAATTCCCATAACAAAGAACAGAGTATCCGCCACGTGAAGGGTTACAATCAGCCGTGCATAACTGTGGAGATTCCGGGTGGCATTCTCTTTTTCTTAGTCATTAATATAGTTTGAATAAAACCAATCTGTCATTTAAAACCGAATTTCTGCTTTTCTCTGTTCTATTTTCTCAAAAATGCCTCTCATTCAAACGTGCATAACTTCTTCTATTTCATAGCTAGAAACCTAATTCCAACTCTCACTTAAACCTAAGACCTGTAGCTACATCCACAACAAAAATCTGCATCCCGAAACAGTGTATTTGACCCGTTTTAAAAAACACATACTGAAATTTAGGCGGTAATTCGCATTTTTGCAAAGGTTTTACACGTGTCTTTTCCCATTCAAAGTGTTTCTTAACTTCCATTCTGATTTAAAGTGTTTTCTGTTGCTCATCTTGTAGCTTATGTTGGTTAGAATCTGTTTAGTGTTGCTCTCATAGGAATTTATATCAATGTATTGATTTTTGCCCACTTTTCAATGTTTCACAAAGCCATTTTCAACTGTCAGTTCAAAAGTGTAAAATTTCCCAAAAACGCTTTTCTCTCTTGTTTGGGGAGGGAAGATTATATTCAAACACTGTACTCTGTTCTTTCATTCCTGAATACCTGCTGCTTACTTACATCTGTGTAGAATTGCTCATTTGTGAATTAAGAACTTTGTAGGTGGAAACTTTGTAGGTGGAAATCTTAACCTAAGCGCTATCTTTTCACAAGCCACAACTGTTCTTTTTGCTGTGTTTTATCTTCTGTATTGCTATAAGTGACTCCAATTGTCTTACTACTTTCTGAATTGTTTTGTCACCACATAGGTGATTGCTGCCCCTATATATATATATCAATTTGTGTTTGATTTGCATTTTAAATAAATATTTACCTTTACCAACCAGCCTGATTCCTGGTCCACTGTGACTTGGGGCGGGGGTTGGGGGTGTATTTTGAGAAGGGTGTGATATGAGTGGTATATCACTCAGAATATTGAACCTATAGACACAATAAATAAGTATTTCATCTGTGCATTATATACTAGGCGAGACCCGGGTTTATTGCCTGAGTGAAATCCTTAACAGTGGATAAACAGAAGCAGCAGGTAATCACGAATAAGAAACAGGAAACTGAATCCAAATCTGAACTTCTCTCCCCAAACCAGAGAGAAAAACGGATTTGAAACCCCTTGCAATGTTATGAAATGGCACTCAGAAATGGACAAATAAATAATGAATGTGTGTTAAAAACCTTGAAGCAAATACAATTCCTCACTAGAGCAACAATGCAATGACACTAACAATCACAAATAATGGATTACAAGAAGCATACAATTCAAAAATGAGCGGCAAGTTTAAAACAGATTGCAGCAAAATGACATGTGTGAAAGTTGCAATTTTTTCATTCCCTCCTAAAATTAACCAAACGTTTTTTTATAAAAATGGGTGAAATACACTGATTCTGAGTTTTTTGGTTGGGGGGATAGTTATAGATTCCAGGTACAAGATGGAAGTGAAAAAAGTCTCGACCTGGTAAATTGAGTCTGTTATTCTAGATCTAGAAAGGTGCACTTTGAGTCAAATGAAGGCGCGAAAATAGGAAAGGAAATCAGTTGTGACAAGAACAGTTTTACTTTACACTAATGTATTCAGGGTAGGCCACCAAAGAGGGGCACAGTAAGCTCCAGGGTTGATTCGCGAGTTCAACCCTCTCACCCCAGCACCCAACCTTGGCAGAACCAGTCCGATCAGTCGAAATAGGACTTATGGGTTAAGATTTCACAAGACGAAATTACTAAAGAGATGGCGCTAGCACTAGAAATCAAGGGCAAAGTTGCAAGAATGATTCGGACAGTTTTAACATGTTAGCAGGGTAAGGATAGGAGGACTTAGAGAGGGGGATAAGGACAAAGACAAGATAAGCTATGGGTTTAGATGGGGTGGCGATACTTACAGTCCACTTTTAGTTTGGGATTTTGGAGCGTCAATGGTTCTGGTCACTATACAGCAGGGTGACTGGCAAACAGCTGGCCAGTTCTGGTCACCAGATGGCACTTGTGGACTGGCAATTCTGGATACTAAGGATCAGCTGGATGGCAGGATAGCAGGATGCATGCAGTTAGTGGTATCAGGATGCTTCCCAAAAACACCACAGCTTTCCCTTTTGGTTATTAGGGAATTTTAGTGGGAATTTAGGCCTTACTGGAGCAGGATCAGCAATGCTTAGGTTTGCAGTGGGCCCAATGGGGGTGGGGGGGAGGGTGTGTGTGTGTGTGTCAATGTGCGTTTGCAACATGAATGCTTTTCTGGTAATCTGACATATTTTGCCATTTCTGTCCCCAAGGTGTCAATGAATTCTACCAAGTCTTAAAAGAAGCCCAACAATTCATTCTTACACTGCGAAAATCTTACATTTTTACAAAGTCTTGCTGCAGAGATAAGTCTTTAAAGTTTATTTATGAAATGGTCTTTGGAAACAAATGGCAGTCCTTGTCACCAACATTTTTTTTCCTTCCTTCAACTGTTACCAACTGTCATTTCCTTCAAAGCAAGGTTGGGGTTTCTCAGCTTACTTGAAGGTTTTATTGCCCCTTCACACTTCAAACTTCCTTGCCTTGGGAGTTCCATTGTCAGTGGGTTAGCCTAGCTTAGATTCTTTCCCACTCTGTAATTATCAGTGGGGTGTTCGTCTCTGCTGAGAGTTTATGGTGTGTCTCCCTTCCTTATGGGGAAGATTTTAGCTCTGCCATCTGGAATAACTGGTTTTTGAGAGCTTGCAAATTCAGCCCATCTGTTTTAAAATCTTTATTTACTTATTTTGAGTCCTGAATTAAAACAAACCTGTGTAATAAAATAAGCCATGTGTGTATTATCACCAACAACACAACCCCCTTTTCATTGCTAAATAAAGGCAGCTTTCATTCAACAGTTTACTTTTTAAATGGGCATTTTTCTGCTTTAGTTTTGCAAAAGCAGATTTTTACACGTGTTGAAAACTGCTAGCATTTCCTTTCAAATTCAATTTTGCATCTTCATCAGATTCCTACACTGTCTTGCAGCTATAGTTATTTTCTTGAATGCAGGAGTTTTGTCTGAAGCACAGATACCTTGAAACTGACCTGGCTCAGATAGCTGGAGTCTCTTTTGAACTACTGAGCTTTGATACATTTGTAAAGAAACAAATGTATTTTCCCTTGTTGATTTCTTTCAGAGTTGGTTTGACAGGGCCTGTCATTCAGAAATCATGCCTGGTTTTGCTGAGGCATAATAAAATATCCTGGGCATGGCACAGCCTTTTTAATCACAGTGGTTTAAGACCGAACAAATGAAATTGGCATCAAAACAGCCATTTTAAAGGGTGAAAAAGTTTCATTTTGAAAGAGAAGTTTGGGTTTCAGCAAAGCAGTGCTGCCTTTTCCCTTTATTGCATTTATATGTTTCAGAACACGCTGGCACGCTCCTTCAGTGTGTCCCCGTGTTCCATCCTGCCTGAAGTGTGCTTGGCAGGTCGATACAGCTAAAACACAGTTTTGAGGTCCTGGTGCGCACAAAAGCCAACACAGCCATTTGCTGTTTTCTGCAAACAGGCAGCTTGGTGATGTGGTGAAATGCTGTTCAGTAGGTCAATATATCCCACACACTGGCTTCCAAAGGCTGCGAGGATTAAGTTCAAAACCCTCTGCATCATCCACAAGGCCTTCTGGGGCCTAGGCCCTCAATACCTTCAACTCTCTCTTCCGAAATATCTTCCTTCTCGAGCTCTTCGCTCATCCGCCTCCAACTTTCTCAGGGTCAGTCGCTTCGCCAAGCAATGAGTTGGTGGTCAATCTATTTCTTCGGCTGGTGCCTCCCTCTGGAACAGCCTCCCTGCCTCCCTTAAACTTGAGGAGAACCATATCTGGCCCCAGAAGCACCTCACAACCTTTCTCTTTGCTTCTGCCTTTTCTTCTCCTCTCCTCTGCTGACCACCTGGCTGTAACCGGAAACTGCACTGGCTACCTGGACACCCTCTGATCTCGGGCCCAGGTCCCTCCCCCGCCTGCGTCACACACCTGCACTGCCCACCTGGCATCCCCCGCACTTGGGAACGCTTTCTGTATCCCTACAGTCCCCCTACCAACCCTTGACACCTGATATATGCACTTACCACTTGTCCGTTACTTACTATTGTTATCATCTTTTCCCATGTACTGCACTGTCCCTGCCCCCGTCCCATGCACTTGTGCGACCTGAATGACACCTGGCCTAATAGGATTGTTTTCCGTCCTCCCTTTGTTCCCCTCCATTGCCTCGTTGCTCCTTGAAACACTTGTGTATGGGCCCGTTATAAATGCCATATCATAGCATATCATCATATCATTATCTAAATATCTAAAACTTTGGAGGGTTTTCGTAGAATGGAACAATCTTCGCATAAAGCAAAATAGGGAACACACTATGATGCACACATGCTTCTTGCCTTTTAGTCCAGCTGATCTCCCTCATACTCCTCTGAGATAATGACAGTCCTCAAAATATAGCACCAAGCATACCCAGTTTCAAGGATACAGAGCCAAGCATGCTTCTTGCTTTTCAAGGATAGTCCCAGAGATTAAATGCTCTCACATTTCTTTATCAAGTCTCAGAAATATAGCACCCAGCTCCATCCATCAGGGTATGGAGTGTTTGGATCACTTTTTTTTAGCTTTGGTTCACAGCCTCTATGAAATAATGCCCAGGTCACATTTTGAGGGAACACTTTGCCCAGCTCTGTCTGCTAGGAATAGAGTATCCCACATGCTTTCTTTGGGATATGGTGCCTATCTCAATTTCACAAGGTTGTAGTGGCTATCCCACTTTATTAAGGTTATATAGTGCCCAGTTCAATTTCTTAAGGATGTGGTGGCTATCCCACTTTCTCATGGTTATATAGTGCAGCTCACATGGATAGCACCTTTTGTCTCCTTTGCTCTTTCAAGAGATGAATCCTCTCACAACTCCAGGATCTTGCAGGTAAACCAGTCGCTAACGTTGCCCCATTTCTCTTCTCTTCTCATTCCATATTTGATGAAGGTACTGAGCTTCCATGTTTCATGCCTGCTTCGTCTTTGCTATGGGTAACTGCTTTCCTCTCCCTAACCTCCCATAGCCTTTTATAGGCCACTAGTGTGAAAGTCTTTGTACATGGGTCAAAATGCGTGAAGAGCAAAATCTTCTGTGTGTTGACTTGTTATAATATATATTTCCTAAGGCAACAGCTCCCTCCAGCGCTGAATACAGACAAAGTGGGCAGTCTTAT
Source organism: Ambystoma mexicanum (assembly GCF_040938575.1). Classification (NCBI taxonomy): domain Eukaryota; kingdom Metazoa; phylum Chordata; class Amphibia; order Caudata; family Ambystomatidae; genus Ambystoma; species Ambystoma mexicanum. The sequence goes on from NC_090930.1 coordinate 924,199,668, forward strand.
CTCTGCATGACTGCATCTGACAAACATACATCTGGGCTTTTATTATTTTGTATGATGTGGTCACACAGCACCTGCCTGATGCCCCTCTATTGCTTAGAGTACTTTATATCTTGTCTGGCCCCTGTTGATCCTCCTTGCTAGCTTGGTCTCACCTGTGGATCCTCTCTGCAGCAGCAAGGCTTTAAGAGCCCCAGCGGCCGTCTTGACTCCAAGCAAATGTACCTCCCTCTGTTCCATGCTCCACAGCAGCTGACCAACGTCTCTGAAATCCTGCGTTTCACTCCCTTTGTGTTTCTCTGAATTCCACAATCCACTGCCCTCGCTAGCTAGGAAAAACCAGGTCATCCCTCCCAGCCCACACCTGCCCAAAGTAAACTTTATCAAGCAAGCTTGTTGGACTTTAACTCTGCGCTGGCCTCTACATTTGACCACCGATATCATTCTAACTACTTCAACCCCTCTCTCACACACAGCTGTGGAACTACACTCCCATCCCACAGCCAAGGATTACCACGTAACTATACCTGTGTCATGCGTATAACATTCACAATCCCACTCACTTGGCCTCCGACAAGGAATCTAATCTTGCCCTCTCTTCTGCCGTTGAATCTGTTAAATCTTCCTACTACACCAGTCTAATCTCGACTCTCTGTTCCCATCCAGGTCTTGCAACTTGCTCTACAATCCAATAAGATGCACCATATTAACTTCCTTATTCTCCTTCCTTCTCTTTCTCCCTACCATCCCTCTCCCCTCGCCCCCCATATATACTCTACTCCAGCTGAACCAGCACCCATCCTCAGGGCCAAGAACTCATTGTGTGCCCTTTCTAACCCATATGTATTTCCGACGATCAAAGAATGGGCATTTGTTAGCTCCTCTTTGTTGTCTCCTTATTTCAGCCAAACGTGTAATTGTGCAACTTCACCAGCTTTGTACAGGTTGGCTACCATCATTTCCATATTGAAAAACCTTACAGCTGACCACAGCAACCCAGTCACTGCATACCTGGAGAACGCTGGACTCTTAACACCAAACCCCTTCCCTTCAATCTGGGCTGGATAGTGGTCACTCCATGGAAGCCTCTTACCTCTTTAACCACTCCTTCCACATCTCATGGAACACCTCTATGACATGCTTCTGGTTCCGGTCCCTCTAGGGTCTGTGCTTGCTCTGCCCCACTTCTCTCTCTCTACACCATCTCACTCTGCATACTTATCTCTTCCTTTGACTTCTCAAGTCACCTATTTTGAGATGATACTTAAATCATCCCCTCTTTCCCCATATTCACCCCTGAGTGTTTCTCTCACATCACCAGCCATCTGGATGGCTCTTAATTCCTTTTACCTCACTCTTCTAAAACCGAAATTATCTACCTCCCAGCTGTTAATGCCTCACCCATAATCATATCTTGTGTATATCCTTTCCCACAACCCGATCTACTGAAACCATCCCCCAAGGCTTACAGCCTTTGAGTCCTCCTTAACAGCAACATTACTCCCAATGGTTGATCACTATAAGTGCCTCAGGGGCCAGGATTAACCTCCTGAGCATAGGTAAACTCCACCCCCACCTGGCCTACCACTCCCCAAAAACCCTGATCTCCACGCTTGTCCTCAGTAGACTTAAACTCTACTCCAGCCTCCCGCTGGGAAACCCTGTATGTTCTTTTACCCTACTCAACAAAGTGCTTTTGTGGCCTATTCCATTTTAAACATCCGAAAATCCTCTCCCACCTCTGCCTACCAACTCTTTGCATGATGGCTCTGTATGCAACACTGCTCCCACATCAAACTCATTCACAGTCTTCACATCCTCTGCCTCACAGTTCATGACAGTTTCGTCAATAATTACATATACCACGGTATACTCTTTGATCTTCCTCATATCGGTGCATAGACGCCTCATGCCCACCTCTGTGCCTGTTCTCGCTTGTCACAGGCCAGCCGAGGGGAAGCAGAATGCCTCCAGAGCTCAGCATGTTTCTATTATTTCTTTTATCATTTCCACCGGTACCTTCCCAATGAAGTGGAAATGTAGCAGGGAAAATGTGCAGAGCTGTCCCCCACCCAACAGGAGTCTGTTAGCCAATGTATAGTCAGGAACATGCCTGACACTTAAATATGCCTTGATGGACTGGCTACAGTTCCCTCCCATTCACAGCCAGACCCTCCCTCCACTTATGACTCAGGGAATTGCGTGGTGAGATCTGCGCATCTGCCTCTGCACAGAATTTACATTTTGAAGAAAAGCTTTGTAACGGGTCTGTTTACTGTTGGCATCTTTGATTATTTCAATTATGTCATCGTACGAATGGCAGAACCAACACAGGCATGCACACACAAGGTAGAGAAGTAAATGACATGACCAGGTATGAGGAGAGAGCTGGGCTATAGAGCAGCAGCATGGCCTAAGGTTTTTAGTCATAGTCTGTTGTGACGTCGGACAACTCTGCTTGTCTGGTGATGCCCTACGTCTTGTGTTGAATAAGATGGGACCACGCCCCTGCACAGGGCGAGTCCTGCGACACTGATATCAAGTATCTGTGTCCTTCCTGTGAAGAGGGCCCAGAGCCACATTACATTGGCGAAAAGGGGGGGCAGCGGTGGGCCCCCCACAGGACTCTTATCCTTCATCGAGCGCTCCGACTCTCCGTGGATGCGGTGGGCCCCCTGCCCACAGGACTCTTGTTCTTTATCGAGCACTCTGTGTGTCTTTGCAGTGGTGCACCTACACCACTTGGAAGATTGACCGTGGTTGGCAAGCAAAGTGAGTGCATTGCTTCCCACAGGTGAAGCTGGCGGTCAACGGGACCTCTGGGGAAGACAGTCCAGGTGCCAGATCTGTGCCAGATTGGCAATCCAAGCGGCAGCCACACCTGTCGCCCGAGGGCCTCAGCCCAGACTACACGTTTCTTCTCGCATTTCTCCTCCTGGCAGCGGTGCTGCCCCGTGGGGGGCAGGGGATCCACAGTGAGTGGAGGTGGCTCTGGCTGGTGGCCCTGTGAGGGATGCTTGTGGCCAAATCCCTTTCCCCCACCACATATGCATCTGATCCTGGACTGCCTGGCAGTGAGGGTCAGCTGGCAGCCCTAGTCAGGGTGCTTGTGCTGCGATCACCCTGTGACCTTGACGGTGACCATTACCACAGTGACCATTACCACAGGGTGTTTGCATGTCGAAGTGCAAGAATGACTAGGAAGAAGAAGATGGTATGTCAACTTCCAGGACCTCATCTGGGTCACACTGCAGCAGTAGCCGCCTAGAGGCCCCTGTTGGAGGACACCAAAGAGGCTTTGCAGGATATCCAGCCACCGAATTTGATGTCTCGGGTGCTCCAGCGACGCTGTGCTCATGGTGGAACATGTCCATAGTGTTGTGTAATGTCTGTGTTGTTGTTGGAAGAGGGGCGGTGTGTTGTGTATGCGTTATGTATTGTTGCTCTGTGCAATGTGCCAATGTAAGGGGAGGGGATGTGTTGTGTCTGGCTTAGCTTGGTAGTGGGAATGCAGAAGGAATGTTGTGATGTCATGTGGAGTGTTTGTGTCTAAGTGTCGGAATGCTTGAGGGAAGGTTCTATGTTGGGCAGGTAGTCAGCCTGAAGCCTGGGTGATGGGCTGCCAGTGTTTCTGTCCTATTAATGTAACTTACTTAAGGACTATGTAACTGCTTGTGACGGTGTCCTGAGAAGCTGTAATAAACCTAGCATGTCAACCTAAGAAGGCTGGGAGCTGCTTCGTAACACATTGAGCAACTAGTGCTGTTCTTCGTGGTGGCGAAAAGAAACGGAGGATGGTGCTTTGAGGGCAATGCTTCTGTTCTATTCTGGATGTGGAGTTCGTCAATTTGTCAAGACTCTGGAACCGAAGGACAACTCTTACTAGGAAGCCAACGGCGCCATGAAGGCATATTTTCACCCCATGTTGAATAGGGACTACGAGAGGTTTAGATTACGGCAGGCGCATCAAGATCAGCCAGAATCACTTGACTCATTTCATGGATGACCTTGGCACCTAGCAGTGTCCTGCAGTTTGCATGATGGTACTGATGAAATCAGGGCATAGATCATCCAGCACTGCCTGTCCCTGGACCTGAGAAAACAAATCCGGAGGGAACCAGACATCCCATTGCAGAGGATCCTCAAACTAGACCGGTCAAAGGAGCTGGCAGCATCGAGAGCCACACAGATTGAGGAGGCGTACAAGTCGGGGTGTATGGAATTGGTTCATGGGGTCATGTCGAGTCGCCATGCCAGGCTGAGAAACGGGAACAACCAAATGGCAAAGCAGGGGACGCCCAAGACTCTGGATGGGGATCAGAAATCCTGTGAATTCTGTGGAGGTTGGCTACCTCATGACCAGGTGTGCACAGCTGCAGGCCAAATCTGTGGCCAATGTGGCAAACCCAATCACTTTGCCAGGCTGTGCCATGCCCCTTGGCCGGTGGTGCAAGATAGCAGACCCCCACTGCTGCATCCCCGCCAACGAAGGGTGGCCGCTGTTGATGATAACAGAGGGTCAGTGCTGTCTCGTCTGGAAGGGGCTGCTCACATTGAAGAATCATTCTTTGTCTCAGCAATCTGCCTGGGGGCAAAGGTATCACGACGAAAGCCTTGCTGCTCAGTATCCATTTTGTCCACATCCATGTCTGTCCTCATTGACACTGGAGAGCTGATGAATCTCATGCCATCAGCGCAGTTCTGCAAGCTGAGTCCTGCGCCACTGCTCGTGTCCCTGCAGATCCGCATCTTCACGGATGGAGGAGTTTCGCCACTGCCACTGGAGGGTGCGTTCCACAGGTGTGTGGTGCATGGCCATGCTTCAGTCGCAACCACATTCTAGGTGATGCCTGCAGCCACAGATACACTGCTCAGCTGCTTAACAGCAGAAGGAGGTTTTGTTTTTCCAGGTATATCAGTTTGATATTGACGACCTGGTGGAGGAGTTTCAGGTGCTTTTTGATGGGGTAGGCTGTCTCAAAGGACATGAGGTGAGTCTGCACGTAGACAAGTCAGTGCAGCCGGTGACGCTACACCATCGACTTATCCTATTTTACTTGTGCAAGAAGGTGGAGGAAGAGAGATTGTAGCTGGAGCCGGCAGATATTATTGAGAGGTTAAAGGGCTGCACACCGTGGGTGTCACCCATTGTAGTGGCTGCCAAACCCAGCTGTCCGGAGGAGGTATGCATCTGCATGGACAAGAGTCTCTCAAACAGGGCCATCAGGAGGGAACGCCATCCCACACCCACCATGGACAACATTCTGGCAGATCTCTGAGGGGCTGAGGTGTTCTTGACCATTGATCTCAAGTCTGGATATCACCAGGTGCTACTCCATGTGGACTCCAGGCCCATCACAAATGATATGATCAGGGGTGTGTTGGCAGGTCTCCATGGAGTCCTGAATGTGAGCAATGATGTACTCATGCGTCATCACACAAGGAGAACATGAAGCGGTTGACAGCCATTACCAAAGAGTAGCTCAACATGGCTTGGCACTCAACCGAAGAAAGTGTAGTTTTCTCCAGTCGCGCATAGACTTTTTCATCTTTGTGTTCCATGAGGATGGTCTCTCGCCAGATCCCCAAAAGGTCAGACATCAAGGAAGCATCAGCCCAAGTGTCCCTGTCGGAGGTGAGGAGCTTCAAGGGGCTGGTGAACAGTCTATCCCAAACCTAGCCACTCTGACAGCACCTATGAGAGTCCTCGCGAAGAAAGACAAGAATTGGCGATGGGGTCAGGCAGAACAGGATGCGTTTGTTGCTACCGAGGCAGCTCTTGTTGCAGAGAAGCCAATACCGGTTGAATGCCACAAAGCTGGTGGCGGATGTCAGTTTGGTGAGGCTCGAAGCCATGCTTCTACAGGTTTACAGCCTGGAACAGAAGCACCAGGTGGCTTCTGCCAGCAAATCGCTCACCGACACAGAACATGGGTATTCTCAGATCAAAAGAGGTGCTGACCGTTCTATGGGGCTACCAGCACTTCCATTTGTACATTTACGGACACCCAGTGACTGTTGTCGCCAATCACAATCTACTGATCCCCATCATAATTGGGTCGACACCCCATAAGGCTCGAGTGCTGGTTCCTGCAGCTCTAGGAATATAAGGTGATGCTGCTTTTTTGGGTGTGTGCTGACAATCCCGCTGACTACTTGTCGTGGCACACGTATCAGCTGGACAACGAGGATCATGAAGCAGACCAGGATGCTGAAGGATTCGTTGCCATGATCACCATGGCGACCATGCCAAAGTCGATGTTTCTGGGAGACATCACAGAAGCAATGCATCAGGACGATGGCTTTCAGGATCTGCTGATACAGCTGCTGTCTGGACAATCGAAGACTTTTCTCTCAGCCACTCAACACAGGACACTGGAAACTCAATACTTTCTTCAGTGACTTTGGAAGGTGTGAGGTGAGCTGTCGGTGGGCCTTGAAGGCGTACTGTTCCGGGGAGCCCAACTTCTCATCCTGCTCGAGCTGCAAGGGCTGGTGCTCGATGTAGCCCATGTAGATCACCAAAGGGCCAGTAAGACCAAAGCGCATCACTGCAAGAAGGTGTGGTTCCCAAGTGGATGAGGCTCTTAGCTACTGCCTCTGATGTCAAGTAGCGATGCCTGTGTCCAAAGAGCCACCCATTGCATCTCCGGAAAGAGTCGGTTTGAAGACCCCTGGAGGATGTTCCCATTGATGTGGGGTACACAATTCTCTCGTTCATGAGGAACCTTTGTCATAAGCTGTGTTTTCCACATGAGACCCACCTGTGGATGGTGACCCAGAACCAAGGATCGATGGTCATGGCAAAAAAAAGGTGGCAAGTCGCTCCCGATTTCAAGGTGACCCACAAATGGACTGGTCTGACCGAGAGCCTCGAGGTCCATGCTGGATTGACGGATTCGAGGAAATCTGGGTTTCACGACAGGCTGAAGACAAAAGGCTAGAAGTCCATGACGCGCAAGAAGATGTCGATCCGGGACACACTGAGTCTTTAGTGTCGAGGTATCCTCGACAAATGGAAAGGAAGCCACCTGGACGTTTATGGGACTAAGTGCCTGAGTGGAGGCTTGGGTGTCTCGCCTACAGGTTGTGCTCCTGATGTTATCACCCTTGTGATGTTTATTTATTAAGGGTGGAAAGGGATGTTGTGATGTAGGACGTCCCTGCTGGTCAGGTGATGCCTACGTCCTTAGTTGAATAAAATGGGACCGTGCTCACACACAAGGCGAGTCCTGCCACACACATACCAAGTCTGTGTCATTCCTGTGAGACTCCAGGTGAAGCCCTGAGCCCCAACCACAGTCAGTTGTCAAATATTTAGCAATAATGCCCTTTCTTTGACTGGTTCCCTATTTAGCTGTGGCAAAAGTAGCCTCTGTATTAAAACACAGCAGGGTAACCCCATTAGCAGCCTAGTGTGAGTGCTGGAACCGGTCAAATTAGAGAATGTGATCTGTATTCAACACTATAAGTCTTCGTTCTCTACACTTAACTGGTCCCAGTGTGTGCTTCTCTCCCGCTAGCAAGCGAACATTTTCCAAACTTACCCTCCTCCTTCCTTTGTGACTTACCATGTCGTTAGCTCTTGTCTTTGGCCTCTGCTCTCGTCGTGTCTTAGACAACAGTGGAAAGGGGATCCCCAGAGATCCTCCTAAACCTTCTACTTTGGTGGCCATCGCTCGTTTAGATCATTATTTTCTTTGATGCAGCACTGTACACCTCACAGTGTCACTTCAAAGAAAAAATCCTAAAGCACCTGCTTTGGACCTGCTCATGGTGTTTTAATATTTGCATAAGATTTACTCTTTCTCTGGCGCGGAGTCCGGCAGTGAGTCCAGTCTGCCCAGAACTCTGGTTGTTTCGTTTGACTGTCCCTGAGGAGCTGCAGCTACTGTGATCCAGTCCCCTTTCTACTGCAACTATATATTGCTTCTTACCGCGCGGAGTGCCGTGCGGAGTCCGGCAGTGAGTCCAGTCTGCCCAGAACTCTGGTTGTTTCGTTTGACTGTCCCTGAGGAGCTGCAGCTACTGTGATCCAGTCACCTTTCTACTACAACTATATATTGCTTCTTACCGCGCGGAGCGCGCCGCGGAGTCCGGCAGTGAGTCCAGTCTGCCAAGTCCGCCTCAGACCGTCCTCAGTCCGCCCCCAGGACTTCAGCGCTCAAGATGATGGAAATGCCTCCTGGTGATTTGGAGGCATCACAACTGGCCGTCGGAGCAGAGACGCGAAATCGTCTACAACAGCTGTGGAGGCAGCATTCCAAATTGGGAAAATCCAAGGTAAGCAAACAATGCATTATTGCCGACACACTACCATTGGGAGACGATTCACGTGCAATTGCTTCTGTAACTTTGGAGAAAGCTACCTCGCTGCCAAAAAGACACGACGAGAGATTGTGTATCGCTCCGGCAGATAAGCCTGACAAGCTGGCTGAGTTAGCTGAGGTTGTCGAGGTTGTCGAATGCACCGCTGACTCTTCGGCGTCTGCAAGTATAGTAGCGGCTGCCATTAACGATACGATATTGACATTGACGTCGCTCACCAGCCGATTGTAAAAACTTTGTTTCAGTCAGCGCCGAAGCCGAAGTTGACTCCTGATCTAAATGCAATCACAGAATGTCTACTAATGAGTGAAAGCGAACACACAATGTGCGAACTTCCAAATCAACTCCCACTCGCTGCAGAAAACCCGTTAGGGCCCCCACCCACAGCATACTTAGATGCATCGGAAACCTTCTCGTTTGATATAACTGATGCAGATCTGCTGGCAATGCGGTCCCCATCAATTGGAAGACTGAAATCACCTCTATTGCAAACAAGTTCCAAGCATCCGATGCACTGACAAAACAAAATGTTGAGCAGCATGGCCACATTAACACACAGGAAAACCCAAAAATCATTACACAGATTGATACGAGGCCTGACACACACAAGGGTGCATTTCAATCAAATGCCTTAGAAGTAAAGTTACCATGCACCTTAAACAATGTTGGCGGAAATGTAGGAGTCAATGAGAAGGATCCACAGACGCCTGATGTATTAGAATTAAAGGAGCCGCAACCTCTGCTAACACCTAAAATGAGTACTTTAATGTCCCATTGATGTTGTCGCTCGCGAAGCACGGCTGACCGCCCGCTTAAAAGCAGACTTTCACCTTATGCGTGAACGCTTAAACGACAGTTTCACCAACAATCATGATAAGGGACGAACATCAGCCCGCAAAGTGAGCACCCAGCGGAAAGAAATAAATCATTCATTCCACAAAGCTGTGGCCTCGCATGACTCGACTGCTACAGTGGATGTTCTCAACTTGGACGTGTTAGAAGACTTCCAGCAAAAAAGTCGATGCAAATGGAGAACGGAAAAAAAAATTGTGATGAATCTGAAACAGGGCAAAATGAACACAATTTATCAGAAAAAAGACATCTTGAAACTAGTGTAAGTAACTCAGTAGATAATTCCACAAATCCAATAGGAAACATTTCCATCGCAGCTGGCATTCAGATTCACAATAATGTCCCTAGCAGCAACATCTATAGCACTAATGCCATTCATGAAATTGTACGAAGCACTAAATGATACAGTACGTGACCAAAATTCAATTTTGGTACTGCTAAACAACAAATTGACGCAATGGAAAAATGTAATGAGCAGCTATGCAGTCGCCTAGGCCTAGAAGCTGCTTCCACACACCAATCGCACTCTCGTTTAAACGAAATAACAAAAAGGGAGGCCTGTGAAAAAGTAGATCTTGCCGAGGCTCTAGTGGAATGTACTAAGTGGATAAGGCACAATGTTGCTGTACAACCCCGAGGCAACACAATGAGAGAGTCTTGCAGCTGTAACCAATATAACTTTGATCAGGTCACGAATCCATCACCCAATGTGCGACTTGACCATCTCCTGTTGCCATTCAGTGCAACTGAGTTAAAAGCAGCAGAAGAAGAGATCAGTGGTTCAAAAATCTATAGCACGATCAATATAACCAAGGAACATGCTATTGCTCCAATTCCCGTCGTATTGGCAAACAATGACATACGAACAATAGAGAGCTCTTTCATACCAACCTATGTCCAAAGGAATACAACCGTAAACAATGAGGCACCCACTGTACAATCCAGTACAGCGGCGAATAATGAAAAGTCAATCTCGCAGACTGGTTTTTCAAATAACACAACAGCAGCAGAGAAATAAATCTCTTTTGATATATTTACTGGAACAGCAAAATCAATAAAATTAACAAAGACTCTAGCTATGCCGAAGGCAAAACAATCCAAAACCTTGAAAACATCAAGAAAAGGTCCAGCACCAAAACGTCCACGCACAAATGATGCCAAAAAATTTATAAGAAACTTGACCACGCCTCCACGCCCTGAAGTAGTAAAAACTACATCGGCGCCAAATAAATCTGATGAACAAATTATTGACAACAATCAATCAGAAGATAAAGCAGGCACCCGTGGAAAGACCATAAAACGTGGACGTGATGACATCAGTCCATCTGTTGACCAATCTACAGACGATTCAATAAACCTGTGTGACTTATCTACGTATACTGTAGAAGACGACAACAAATTAGAATGTGATTCAAATGCAAGGGCTGACTCGACAAGGAAAGGTGATGGAACAACACAATTAACCTTTAAAGACAATAACGCGCTAAACGAACGTTATCCATTGGGCCCAGCTGGTGTACGGTCCTTGGAACTTGAAAATGAACAACCTGCCTTTTCTAATGACAGGTCTGATACACAAAGCAAACGTTCCAGAGCGCCTGAAAAGCCAGTACTGAAACTCAACCCCAAATATACTAATGCACAAACGAGAAACTTGAAACAGCAAAGCAATCGAAGTAGATCTGAGCAACAGGTGTCAACAAATGGAAGTCGGTGCAAATTGGACCTTGAAAACATTCTGGAGGATAAAAATGAAATAAACCTAAATAGAGCCAACCTGATGAGACTGCTGCACAATGTACCTGCACTGCGAAATATCCGATCAGATGACATCGGAATCGTAGAATACAAAAACGAGTCAAGATCGGATTGGGTAATCTTGCACATGAGGTCAAAAACTGTAGCAAGACCATTACTCGATGCAAAGGATGACCTATTGTTCTTTGGCTTTAATTTAGCAATTGCAGAAGAGCAACAATCTTCTCTCAAGTTGACCAACGAAAAAGGCCCGCATCACACGTCTAACACTGCTAAAAGGGAAGTCTTGAAGAAGCAACTCAAACAACAGTCAGAGTATGCAACTGACTCAAATAGACAAAGAACCAACGTATAGGATGATGCAGGGTCAAGATGCACGACCCAACTGTTAACATCATGGAATACCAGAGGTTTTGCCCATTTATTTCAAGAAGGAAAATCTCAAGACATTAAAAGTCTGTTCATCTGTCTGCAAGAAACAGAAAGACGCCATCCTGTGACGGCTACACAATCTACTTAAATCAGGCCGGTAAAAATCAAACTGGCTGTCCTTTCACTGGCTTACTCGCAATGATAAAAAAATTCCTCAGGCTGGGAAGTGATTGGAATCCAAAACCCTAACCTATTCGTACAAGCGATCACGCTTTGATCTTCAATGTACGACCAACTGGGAAATACACAAAAGCAACATCTTTTGTTATTAAACACCTACTGGAACCCAGCAATGATTTCAGACGCAGAATACTTGGCGTCTGTAACTGCGCAAATAGATAGTTGTTATGCAACATTCGACGAGCCATTTATACTAGTCTGTGGTGATTTAAACTACACGTGGTTCGACAAAATAAAAGAACGCAACTCAAATGACATACAAGAGATCCCAACCGAAACTTCTGATCGTGGCACAAAATGGGCTTACGAACTAACAACACGCAATTGCGTACTGCTGAATGGATGCACCAGAGGTGATCTTCCTGCAGCCGCAACGTGGCATCGAGGCGATATAAATAAAATCCTAGACTACATCTGTGTGTCTGAGAACTTACATGCTTTAATCTCAGATTTACACGTGAAAAAATCCTCCATAAGTGACCACAATGTACTCATTCTATCTTGGCATACACATAACACAGGAAACCAGTTAAGTTATACCGCACAATTGGACATCAATAATACCCAAAACCGACTGCGAATAAACAGCAAGCAGATCGATATATTGACAATGGATTTCATTCATACATGTTCCATCAAGCGACATGTAGAATATGCATCTCTATTAAAACAGTTTACTAGTTCAAACAAGAGGATGATTAGAGATTACACCCATCCGTTTAGTCCTGAATTATGTGAAGCAAAAAAATCATTAGCGAAAGATTTGAAAAAATTGAAGGAAAGTGGCGGCATTAATTTGTTACAACAAATAGCCACAAGGCGTCAACAATACCGACATTGGATAAAGTCCTTTAACATCATACGAGATCAGGAACAAGCGGAATTAATGTTGCGCCTATTAATTCAAAAAGACAGCTCAAATATATGGAAAATCATAAATAGTGGCCATCTAAAACAAATAAACTACCTAGCAAATGGCGTGAACGCTGCCACTTGGGTAAAACATTATAACGCGGTATTGAACACTGACTATGCCGGTAGCCTTCCAAAGTCCTCACTGAAAGAGTGCAACTGGGATGTCATTGAATCAGTTGGTGAAATTAAAAAAGCAATTCAAAATCTGAAATCATCACGATCTGCAGGCCCTGACGGGATCTCCAATGTCATGCTAAAAACGAATAAAGAAAATTGGGCACAATTCATCAAAGTCTTATTTGACCAAATTGCCCAAACATCAAAAATCCCTGATTCTTGGACTAAAGCGATCATTGTCCCGGTGTTTAAAAGAGGAAATCGAGAAGAGCCAGCTAACTATCGGCCCATAGCGCTGTTGGATACTGTGGGGAAGATATTTGCCACATTCCTGCAAAGAAAAATCTTGAAATGGGCAGAATATAATATGATCTACGACGTGAGACAAACTGGGTTTACTAAAGGAGTCGGTGTAGAACTCAATCTGCTGCTATTAAATCTGGCTAAACTAGATGCTTTAAAAAACAAAAACAGATTGTTTTTACCTTTTATTGATCTAAAACAAGCCTTTGATAGCATCAACCGCAACCTCCTGTGGCAAAAACTTAAGACGTGGGGTTGCCCAAATGAGTTATTATCACCGCTGATGGCACTACACGCTAATACTAGCATTCGCGTGCGCCTAAATGCAGAAGGCGAATTATCAGATGAAATAAAAACTACAAAGGGTGTAAAACAGGGTTGCCCTCTTGCAGCCCTGTTGTTTAAACTTTTCATTGCCGACTTGCCTGAGGCACTTTCACTAACACGGTGCTTTCCTCCCAAAGTAAACGGATCTCACGTAAGCCACATAATCTATGCAGATGACGTAGTGTTGCTCGATAGCACTGAAATAGGCCTACAAAGATCACTGTCAGCTCTACAGACCTACTTAACTTCTAGTCACCTAATGATAAACGTGAAAAAATCTCAAGTGATGGCTTTTGGACAGAAAACTAAATAAAAAAAAGTGAGTTTCAAGTGGAAAATAGACAATGAGATACTATCCAGAAGAGATGCCATTCGATACCTGGGCGTCTCCTTTAATATCTCGATCAGAGAATGGAGTTGGACCAATGAAATCCACTCTCGTATGCGAATGTTTGCCTTGCAAGGATGAAAAATGCACATAAATTATGGAAAATTGTCACTTCAACCTGTAGTGACCTTTTACTTGCAAAAAGTGACACCAGCAGTATGTTTTGGCAGCGAAACAGGGTGGAACATCAGCGCAAATTTTTGGACACAACTAGAGGGCTGCTTCTGTCGCAAAGTTCTCCATCTGCCGCAATGCGTCCCAATGGTGGCATTGAGGCACGAATTGGGTCTGGATTCCCTACATACAATAGTATTGTGTAAATCTATAGCACTTCTAAGGAAAATGAGAATATCGCCAGCATCAAAGGCATACTCTATTCTGGCCAATAAGAACCAGGACACATCTGCCGTATCAATAAACAGCTGGGAAGAGAAATTATTAGACATCTTAGAAAAAGCGAACATAAAAATGTCCTTGGTCATAAAGATAACGCAACTGGCAAAAGATAATTTCAAACAATGGAAGTGGATAAAAAATGCGGAAAAACGTGCCGCATTAACTTCAGCAATAGATTTAGGCCTGAGCGTGCAAAAAATGGGTGTACTGCCAAAGTATTTGGCTAGATTTCCATCCAATTACCACAGGAATCAGTTCTTGCGCCTACGCCTTAATCTTTATAATACAAAGGAGCGGCTGATGAGAATAAAAGACTCTACGACTATGAACGACAAATGTCGCTTCTGCCAGAAGGAGCTTGAATCAACTAAATATCTAATAATTGAGTGTTTGCAGATCACCGGCCAACGTTCCTTGCATCTAGAACGTTATGCCCCTAAAAACGGTAACATGGCTGAATGGTGGACCCATTTGATTATGGGAACAAATGTGCAGCTAACTTGTGGTGTAATTAACTTTATGGACATGATATTACCACAAACGTCGAAAATACTGGAACTCTCAGATAATACTACTAATGCAACTACAGAACTGTAGATTATCCCACGTCCGCATAACTCCAGACGTAAAATGCATAATGATGTGGGACAGGGGATTGGGAATGGGAATGACAAAAAGTTTTTCTTTTACAAAACTAAAAGTCTATAAATAAATAAATAAATAAAAAAGCACCTGCATCTACACATCCCCGGTGCTAATCGTGATCTTACCCTGGCGGCTGGGCAGACCCTCTCAGTAACAGCACTTCCGACCTCTTTAAGGAGGTTATAACGCCTCAATTTAGTTACAGAAGAGACTTTCAATATGCAATGGATTTAAAAAATACACGAGTTCATATGTAAATACATGAGTTAAATTAACAGGGCATGGACAAAAACAACATACTTGATGCTACCAAAGAGTGATATTGTTGTTCAACCGGGTGTATTATGTAAGAAGCACTCTGGTATTTGATCATCTTTCCTAAACGCAGGATCACTTAGTAATGTGTGTATAATCCAGAATAAACGGGTTATTCTATTACTGTTTTAACAATTTCACTTCTAATTATGATGTGAGTTTCAGATTATTGTCAGTATGATGTGATACTTGTTGCATGGTTTTATGGATCATCGATCTGAAATAAACTCAATGATTGAAGTCGAAATATCTAAATTGAAAGGTTTGGAGCAAGATTATATGAATGCAAAGCAAACAGAACATTTTAAATGATCTCACAGCCCTCTTAGTGCGAACAAGCAAACTGTGTCAGAGAGACGGTTTATGCTCCGAATAACACACATTTTTATGGACAGACTGCAGAGTTTGACTTCTCACTTTCAAGCCTCCACTCTAGTATGCATCGATAGGTCTCCAATTCTTGAAACCTTGTGGGATTTATGACTTGCGATTGCCATTTGTTCTTCTTTGCTGTTTTAATTATTCAGTTTTCATTCTTAAAAGTAAATTTATATAAAACTGCATTATATGTTTGAATTATGAAATAACGTGTCCCTCCGTTCTAGGTCGAAAACTGCGAGGAAAGGCTTTCTACTTTGTAAGTGGAAAGGTGTTTTGTGAAGAAGATTTTCTGGTGAGTACAATTTTCCCCAGCACGTCTATACTTTAAGCTTGGCATTGTCAGCTGCTGTAACGTGTTACCGTAGTTGTAGTGAGTTCACCGACCAGCTGTAGAAGCGAAATGATGGCCAGGGAGCTTTAGTTAACTATATACAGAATGTACAGAAACCTGTTATTCTTTGGAAATGTACAGGGGCAAGGACAGGTGGTAGTCAAGGTGGGCACCCACCGGCCATCCTCATGCATCCCAGTTTAGGCCCCCAACTGCCACACGGAGAACTCACACTATATAATTCTCCTGAGCTGCCAATTAGACCACCCATTCTTGGCCTTTATGCTATAGGGTAGAGTGGTCAGGAGCTACTAGGATGGTCCAGGGAAGGCTGCAGGATGAGCCATTCCATCAAAGGTACTTAGCTTTGATTGCTGCGCAGCACTAGCTAAAATCCTGCGTGAAGGCTTAGCAGTAGAGCAAAAGATCAAGTACATTATGGTAGCATCAAATATGCCACCACACAAGAAAATACATCTTAATCTGGGACTCAGGCAGGGCAAGAGAGGTTATTTCGGGTTTTTAAATTTGAAACTCCTCCTTTGCTAAAGATTGCAGACATGTTTCATCCTCATTAATCACCAATTGCAAATATTAAATGTGTTTTTGCTGCATGGTGACACGTTCACAAAGATTTTATAATCTGTTTCATTGAAGTCCTCACAAATAGTGTTTCTTTTCGGTTTTATTTTAAATTCGAAATTTGCCATCATATGCATTTTAGTTTAAGTAATTCTTTATTAATGCAGTTGGTTTATCTTTTAGCACAAGTAAGAACGTCTTCTGCACGAAGTCTTGATGAGTGAATAGATTTTTTCTTATTATTTTTTTTGCCCTCGGAGATGACCGTGTTTGGAAAATATACTGAGAGATTAAAATTATAAAGGAAATACAAATCCAATAAAATGCAGGATTTGTTGGTATGCATGGTGAATATTTGCTATGCATGTCGACACTTCCAAAATCCAACAACCGTAGGGATCAATATTGACACATGGCGACAGCAAGGACTGTTGGGTTTTTTCATGATGCATACTTTTTTGTGGAGTTGGAGGCTTGCTCACTGAAATAGTTTCAGATGCAAAACACAGTGTATAATAATTTTCAAAGGGACGTAAGGTAGCAAAGCTTACATTTTCAGCATATGTATACTAATAAAAGAGAAACATATCAGTTGAGGCCAGGACTCGTTAAGTTCAACAAACCGGAGAAACGGTCCTGTGTGCATGTGTATTTGAGGTTGATCAGGGTGGGACCAGAATTCCTGGCAACAAAGAAGACCAGTCCTGTTTGCCACTGGTTGAAAGGCTGAACTAGATTGGCCGTTCTGTAGGGAAATCTATACGGAACAAAAGTGAGTATTTAAAGAAAGAAAAGCATCAGTTTAAAACCAAATGTGAGCAGCAGCCTGTGCATAGCATGTGAAAAATGGCACATGGGAGGAAATTTGTAATGTTAGCAGCCCATCTGCAATGTTATGATATGTCGTTTATAACGCGCCTGTACACATGTTTTTCAATCGGAATATATGTCCTAAATTGCTGACAAGGCCCGGGGAATAAATACTTCCAGTTAACAGGAAGAATCCAGCAATCGTTTATTAATTTGCAAACTGTCCAATTTGGGGTGAAAAGCACGTCCGTTTATGGGAAAATAGAAAACAAAATGGGCCTTGCATTGTCTGTTTCCTTTTACAGAATGAAAATTAGCTTTAAAAGAAACACACAGAGTGATTAAAGATACACCTTTGATAGGAGTTTGATTGCATAAATGTGACACTATTGACCTCTTTTGTGGAAATGTGGGGAAAATTAAAATTACCTTAAAGGCTGCCGTTGTGAATAAAGCCACATTGGCCTGGAAAGAAAAGTGGCTACAGGACACGGGGGAGGCTTTCCCAGGAGAAAAGTGTGAACACTGACTTTTGAAGCTTATCTATAAAAGTTTGACTTTGCCTGGAGTTGGTCCTCAGCCAGGCATTGCAATAAAAACAAATATTCCCCCTTTTCAACTTCCATCTGTCTCTGAGCTTAGGCTAAAGCTGCTTAAAATTACAATCATTTGCTCCACAACGTGGTCTTTGGTGGCCCCCTCTCAAACAATCAAGCCCCCCACCCAATCTTCCAGGGGGAAGGAAGCATTGCACCTTTGGAGACTGGATGTCTGCCACGGGGACAGAAAGTGGCTGCAACCACTCAAGAGGCATGGGAGTTGAGTCAATAAATAGCTGAGCAACTGGATTTCAAAGCACATTGCACCGTTGCAACCAACGTTCTCAGTGAGCTCAAACTAATAGTATATGACACAAGATTTCATTATGTAAATTAGACATATGTGGATATTGTTGCACAGAAACACATGCAAGTGATTCATATATCCTCGCATCCACACACGGAGAGCCAGTTATTCTGAGCTGGGAATGGCATTTTTGTGTAAAAGTATCGGAGGGTAAAACAAGAAAATGTATTACACACCCACCATATTTCCAGCTGAGGCGAAAATTGTATCATTCGACTCCCGTGTGGGAGCATTCTGACAAACTGATTAGTAACATGATCACATGTAAGGAATATGATGTTTCAGAAAGTTACAATTGTTTAATGTCAAAATCCCAAAGATGACATCACATCAGATGGGAAGGAAACTGGGTTTGGAAGTTATTTCCATCAGACAGAGTTACTTACATCAGACTGCCCTCTTCATTAATATTCCCAATGAGTACAAAGAAGATGGTTGAGCATATCTGTTCTCAAGACCTCCACTGTGCGCTGCATCCTCAAAGATAACATATGACTACTGTGACGAATCCCAGAGTATCATCACTCCTGCCATGTGGGAACCCCTTTCCATGGGGCTGGGGAGGTGAGGACACTGCCTGATGGTCCCCCTGGGGATAGAGCTCAGCGGGAGGATCTCATGGGGAGAGTAGTGACCAACCTGGGAAAAGACATTACCCTTTTACCCCTCCCACCTTCCCTGTAAACCCAAGACTCCTATGTGTTAATACAGTACATCCCGGTTAACAACTACTGGGATGATGACGAGTGTTACCCAATTTTCCTTGTAGGGGAGAGTTAAAGTTAGTTCTCCTGAACTACTCTTCAGGTAATATCACAGTTAAATGGGGAGATTTGGCAGGCTATCTGATACATGAACTCCTTTGGGAGAGTCCATCACACTCAAGAAGAGGGGAGATGAGCAGACAGGACCCAGAGAAACCACCTGTGTGAAGACAGACCCTAGAAAAACAATTCTGTCCCTCAGAAGGCAAAGTTGATTACGATCAGGCAGAGGGTGAATCCTCATAGGAAAATAACCTTTCCAATACCAAAACCTCTTTTGAAAGGTTTTTACCTCTGTACATGGAAAACCTCAAAACTCTGAAGCCTAGGGCCTCTAAGTCCTCCCACAAGAGTGACAACATTATGGGACCCGAAGTGGAGAAGAACTCCTGAACCACTCGGACCAGTGAGTCACTAGGGAGGACACCTGCCAAGTAAGGCATTAATCTCCTTTTATTCCCAGTAATGCCAATATCTTCCACTGGGAAACCTGTCTGCAATACAGGGAAAGCCTATGCGTTGTTTATCCCATCCATACATGTACAGTTCCCTCTACTTAAGGGAAAAGACCCAGATGTCAACGTTCGTGAAGTAAGAGATGATGAAGAGACACCATCATCTAGAGCTACATCTCCTACAAGAGACGAACCAGGCCCCTCATGGGAAGCATTTTAGTAAATGCCTTTTTGAACAGGAGGAGCGATTATTCTCTACCATATTAACAACCTCTCATGGTTCTGAGGAAGTAGAGACACCCACAGAATCCAGGGATAGTGAACCTAGTATCAACGCCCTAGAGGTAAATGGAAAAGGGAAAATGTCATATTATATAACCCCATCTCCCACTCTAGGTAAGAACTGTTTCTCTTGTGAGGAGTTGGGTCACAAGACAAGGGATTCTCCCTTGAATAAAATGTATGTCCCCATTATTTCCTCGTTTCAAAAGCACAGTCCGGACCAGAAAGGTAAGAAGTTAGCCGCCACACTACCCTTCACTAATATCCTCTATACCCAACCCCAGGAGATAATGGCACACTGGGAAGGAAATCCAGAGAATTTTAAATCTAAAACTATCCTAAGGTGAAGGGTATTTGACGAATCCCAGGGTATCGTCACTGCTTCCATGGGGCCCGGGAGGTGAGGCTCAGCGGGAGCATCTCATGGGACGGGAGAACCCCATTCAAAGTAGTGACAAGCTTGGGAAAGCACATTTACCCTCGCCCCAGACCCCATCTTCCCTCTAAACCCATTCTTCACTACAGTACCCGAGACTCCGATGTTTTATTGCAATAGATCCTGATAAACAACTACTGGGATGAGGAAGCGGATGTAAGGAATGATGATCACCAATGTGAGTGACATCACATGTTCTAGCTTTTGTTGGGATCTGCTTGGCCCAGCCTCATTAAAAGGCAGAGTAAGCAGAGAATGACATCTTCTTTCTTGGTCTGGTTCGGACCACGATAGGCTGAAGGTACGCCGAGGCCGGCCAGAGAGGGGAGAACAGAGCGTCCCACTGAGAACTGCACTCAGAGAAGGCTCACCAACCGGAAAGAAGACCGACGCAGAGGCAGGCTGCCTTCTGCGGAGCAGAGCCGCGAGAGTGCAGGGAGACGGATGCCAAGCAGTGGAAGAAGTATAGAGAGCCCAGGAAGCTGGCAAATGTCCTGGAGACACAGAGGAACCAGAGAGGGACGGGCCATACCCTACAGGTAACTGGGTGGCTTATCCCAATGTTGGGGAGACCCAGAAGGAGCAAAACGCAAGAGACATGACCACTACATGAAGGGGGTCTGGGACCCATTTTTGAAAACTAAACTGCAAATTACAGAAAATACAAACTTTGCCTATTTAAGCCTGAACATCTACAGAGCTTGGCAGGAGAGTAAACCAAAGCTGTGTGGCTAGAGAAAGAGGACTGAAAATATAAAACTGAAGGGGGACTAATACTGGGGAAAGAAATACCCCAAAGCCTAAATACCAAGCTTGAATATTCAAGGGACACCCTAAGACCTTGTCAAGAGTAAACCAAGGCTGTGAGTGAAAGAGAAGAACGAGTACCCTCCTTGGCAGGAGAGTAAACCAAAGAAGGGGTGTTAAGGTAGCGACAAGAGTACCCTTCACTCAAGGCAGTTCCACAGAGGCACAGATACAGTGGAAAGACCATGGACACATGGAGCCAAGCCCTTGGGTCTTTGTGGAACTTTTACTTATTTTCATATGCTGGAAAGACTCTCGGGAAAGGGAGACAACCCTTGAGTCCTGTGAACATTTTGAAACGTTTGTGTTTGGTTGATAAGATCGTGCTGCAGGTCGGCAGTCGAGAGACATGTTCCCCTTGCACATTATTATTTAGTTTAGCTTGTGAGGGACCGAGTAGGTTTTGGACACAGGACGGTGAACTTTACTTTGAACATTCTGACACAGACGTCTTGATAAGTTTGTTTTGTTGAGGCGGGGAAGCCCCTCTTAGAGATGGGGCTAGTTAGGTCCTCTCCCCAACTCCCCCATTATACTTTATAGGAAAAGTCTTTGCCAATCAACATGCCACAATTGTGTCCGTCTCTTACTTTCAGACCCTCACACTACATTTATATAAATGAGTTATTGTTGAGTCCAACAGGTATATCTTTGCTGGATTTCTAGACAGATGAATAAACGTGCACTCTTTGTTGATGCCCTGTCAGTGTACTGTAACGTCATTTACACAGAGCCTTTATCCCATTGGTATGGCCTCAAAGCACTGCAGGTGAACGCCCCGGGGGACCATAGTCCAAGGTTTGGGAAAATTGATCAGAGGAGTTTAGAATGCATGTGTGCATTTTGGCCAAAGCGAAGTTGGGTAGGGGTGGCCAGGTCCCTACTAGCTACCCTTATGGAGCTGGCAAGTGGATGGGTGCTTTGAAGTTGACAAGGGAGTATGCAAGAGCAGTGGAACTCATTATGTGTGCAGCTAGACCACATTTCTGCTGTGGGGGATAGCTGTTCTCAAATGGCAGAGGTGTTGTGTGATGTGTCATTGGGAGGGGTATATGGTTGCAGATGTGTGTAGGTGGATGACCTTACCTTCAGCTATTTTCCATAAGCTTGGAGTTAGATACGTACCTGTGTTCTCTGGCTGGCTTCTTGTAATCAATTTGCGTATCCAGAACTACCAGCTCTCAAGGATTCAGTGTTACAGGGTACCACTCTGCCCTCCCCAAGCACAGGGTCTGTAGGTACCAGTTAGACGTTCTAATGAACAAGCAAAGCTACTTCTATTTTAGATATGAGTGTGCACAGCCTAAATACAACCTGGCGGCGAGTTTAATGAACAGCTGTTTGATTTCTATTCATAATTGTTCGGGTGGCGGTAATGAATTGGTGCCTTATCACTGAGGATTTCCAGTGTGGAAGAAATAGCTAAATTGGTTAAAGACACCTTTACTGATTCCACGCCCTCAAAGTGAATATTTTGAACATGTAAATGTGATTTGAAAGAAAAAAGTAAATACTCTTAGGCATATAGTTGGTTTGATAGGTCTTGATGTATTATGCGATCAAAACATGATCTGAGTAGGTGATAACTTCTCACCTTGTATAATAAAGAATCTCTTTGTTGAAGTTCTGTTCACAATTATTTATTTTTGAATTTGAACTTGCAGTCAATGCATAACCTGAATTAGTGATAACTTCTGACCATAAATAATAGTAATTTCAATTGATTGCATTGAGTTTAATCATTCACTCTGGTTTCAATTTATTGCATCAAATTTAAACATTCCCTCGACACGTGTTTCTCCAAATGATTAATTTGGTTCTTCAGGAGGGAGCAAAAAGATTGAGCTGAAAATAAAGTATAATAAAAATGAAAATTAGCGCCTTGATTGGACTCCTTTCTAATGATTAATTAGAAAGGTTGTGTACTGGGCGGCTGCTGACCACAAAAGTGATGGGTGGAAGGTTTCAAATGAATCTAAACCACTGGCAATTGCTCTGGGCCAACCTTCCACACCACTGTTTTTTAGACCGTCTGCGCCATTGCAAAAGGGGACCAGCCATGTGCAAATCAGTCAGCAGCTGCCGCCACCGAAGGTAGCAGCCCAGCCCGAACTGCTAGGCCAGGTCCCCTCTGCACAGAAAACCAAGCAACCCCAGACATGTTTCGGCCTTGTTGGACCTCCTCAGTGAGGTGCAGCCTGGTTCCCTGTGGCACAGCGAGCAAGGGACCCGCGTCTGGGCATACCCTCTCTCACAAGGAGAAACAAACTGACCACAAAAGTGATGGGTGGAAGGTTTCGAATGAATCTAAACCACTGGCAATTGCTCTGAGCCAACGTTCCACACCACTGTTTTTTAGTCCGTCTGCACCATTGCAAAAGGGGACCAGCCATGTGCAAATCAGTCAGCAGCTGCCACCACCGAAGGTAGCAGCCCAGCCCGAACTGCTAGGCCAGGTCCCCTCTGCACAGAAAACCAAGCAACCCCAGACATGTTTCGGCCTTGTTGGACCTCCTCAGTGAGGTGCAGCCTTGTTCCCTGTGGCACAGCGAGCAAGGGACCCACGTCTGGGCATACCCTCTCTCACAAGGAGAAACAAACTGACCACAAAAGTGATGGGTGGAAGGTTTCAAATGAATCTAAACCACTGGCAATTGCTCTGGGCCAACCTTCCACACCACCGTTTTTTAGCCCGTCTGAACCATTGCAAAAGGGGACCAGCCATGTGCAAATCAGTCAGCAGCTGCCGCCACTGAAAGTAGCATCCCAGCCCGAACTGCTAGGCCAGGTCCCCTCTGCACAGAAAACCAAGCAACCCCAGACATGTTTCGGCCTTGTTGGACCTCCTCATTGAGGTGCAGCCTGGTTCCCTGTGGCGCAGCGAGCAAGGGACCCACGTCTGGGCATACCCTCTCTGGTCCCCTTTTGCAATGGCGCAGACGGGTTAAAAAACAGTGGTGTGGAAGGTTGCCCAGAGAAATTGCCAGTGGTTAGATTCATTCGAAACCTTCCACCCATCACTTTTGTGGTCAGTACTGGGCGGCTGCCCCTGCGCAAAAGTAGTGAAACATCGCCATCTGTTGGACGAAAGCAAAAACGCTCTCCCGACCACCTAATTTCCTATTGTTAAATCTTATGACTACCGTCCTGAAATTAAGGTCTATTCGGGAGGTGAGTGTTACTAGCTGCTGTTAAAAATCCCCAAAACTGTTAGGGACTACAGGTGGCATATTTTCTAAATAAAAAAGTGTTTGATGCCGGTTCGGAGGTGCAGTAGTACGACATTACAAAAGTGTGTCCTCGACACATTGTATTGCTAGCCTAAATGCTCCTTGTTTGAGCTGACTCGAGAGTCCTCTGAATGCCCAGACTCCTGATCGCACCATTTTTATCCCACCCACCATTTAATTGTGTAAAGCAACTGTAACGGTTATAATGACGAGCTTAGAAGTCAATGTCAAGCAAGAAATAGAAATTGGTTCGACCACCTGTTAGTTATTTAGGTAAAAAAAAAAAGCCACCTGTTACATACAGCAGAGCAAACAAGTAACTAAACTACACCTCTGCCCCAGAGAGGACTGGAAGGTGGACGGACGAGGAGTCAACAAAAGCGAGACTACCGAGATCTAAGCCTAAACCAATGGCCTCTTTCGCTTCCAAGCCATCAAACTGTCCGGGTTTCTCACGCCATTGCAAGGCGGCCACAGTCATGATAATGTTCCAGGCAGACACCATTGATTTAATAGAGGAAGCCTAGCTAAAAGGCAGCAGAAAAAGAATCCAGCATTCTGAAGCCATTGTGAAGAGCTATGGATGCATTCCTGATAAGGTAGAGCCTGCATCCTAGTTTGCTTCTCATTTCTGGCTCTAGTCCACTCACACATATGCTAAGCCAATTTCTAAACTGCCTCTAGGAACCAGATAATCATGTCCCCATCAGCCGCCTCCAGTTCCCATTACCATGCTAATGTTACAAAAGGAAGCGATTACCGGTCACTTCAGGATCATGCCATCTAGGAGTCCACAAAAAGATTCCCTCTGGAAGAAGCCACTGACCTAGATTTCTAGCAGATGTCCACATGAAAAGAACAAGCACGCATGAGGAAAACCTGTCAAAGACCTCTGATCATGACTGGAGGGGAGGTGCTCTTTGAGAGCAGTCCTTTCTGGGGAACAACCCCTCCCAGAAACACCCTCCTAGTTCCAAACCATCTACCACCCTCTGTAAATAATCTAGGATCTGAGGATGAGAAATCAATTTTGTGAGAGGAGGGAGGCGTGTGATCGTCCTTGATCAAAGAGACCAGAAACAACCCACATATTCTGGAAATGACGAGCACCATCAGAAAACATTTCAGCTCTTCTTTACGGTACTCGTAAAGAAGAGCTGAAATTTGACATTTGAGGTACATTTGAGGCAGCATGTCGATCGACGCCATCTTGAGATGTGAACAACACGTCTTGTGTTTTAGTATTGCTCACTATGGTAGATGAAAAGCAGGGAACAAGAAAGGATGGAAAGAACAGCGAGTGAAACTGAAGGTGTTTGACAGAATGCCATCTGCAAGGGTGTGCAATCCTGATATTTTTGATTGTTGCTATGCAGAACAGTGGTGGTTTCCTCTCTCTAAAAGTATAGTGCAAACGTGAATACTCTGCTGGGTATTGTCTACTGACACACCACCAGCAGCAATGTGAATTTTCAACATGGCAGCTGCAGAGTACCTTCTTCCTAAAACGAGCTGCTATAATCAAATTAATTCCAACAGTCATGGGCTGCCTTTAGAAGCACTGCACCCATGTTTCCAAATACCTTTAACTGCATCTCCTCATTACCTGGTGGCAGTTCTTTGGTTAAATATAAAATGTTTGTTAGCTAAAGTGGCATACGAGGAATACAGTTAAATTGCCAAACCCAATCTGATGTCATTTAAATGTATCCACTTGGTCTTTACTGCGACCTGCAGCTGCAGAGTCGTTTGTGTATTGTGTCTGTCATACTGACCCTGAGGGCAATAGAGCAATTCTCGAATAGCCAGCATGACAGATCAGTGTGGCCCAATTATCTGGGTCAATCTGGACTACTTTAATTGCTTGGTAATCTCTGCAGCTGGCTTTTTCAAACACCGGTACCAGGCCATACACTTTAAAAGGCACAATTGGCTAGAAATGTGCACAAAAATACCTCAGATAAAGGTCAAGATAGTTTTGTCATAGAAATCAAACATTCTGATTTATGAATGTGGGCCACATGTTTTTGCTGCCCACAACTTTTTTTATCCTAGTCTGACCCTGCCTCGAGTGCCCTTATGTTCTCTGCTGGAAAACACCTTCCCATTAGAATAGGACATTTTAACTCTGGGGTTTGGGGTAGGGTTTGGGAACTTCAAGGGGGCCTCTGCATTACAATGGTGAAGCCACACTAGGGAGATAATTACTGGAGTCCTTTTGATGTGAGGCAGACTGGAGGAAGAACAGTGTAGCTGGGCAAGGAGTTCCACAATGAATGAGAAGCCAGGCATCTTGGACTTTCCAGTCCATCACATCCTTCCTAGGAGTCCCCCAAACAAGCTGCAGACAAGACACTCTGGGAGCTATCACGAAGAATAACCCTCGTAACAACAGCAGTGATGGAACCCTTACAGAAGGCTTGGAATGGACACAGCTGTGTAAAGGGGACTATATAGAGGGATGAGACCCCCCTCCTTAATTGATTCCTCTTTGGGGAAACATGTTTAAGAATCACCTTTGAGAATCTTCTCTGAACAATCACAAAGATTCCTCTGGAAACCTGGTGAGATAGGAGGCTCCCTAAAGTTCCATCTAGTGTGCAAAAATAAAGAAGGGTGAGGCGCGCACTCCCGGTCCTGGTCAATTAAACCTGATGCAAAAATTAAATAAATAGTTGGGTCAAATCCCAAAAATGGACAAGTATTCACAGGGTTAGATCCCTTCTGCTGCAAAACAGGTTCTCAGTGTTCACAGGGTTAGATCCCATCAGCTGCAGTTCTGTGGTCTGTAGTTGTTCTCCTCCAAGCGCTTTCTTATCTCAAATAATCATCAGGGAGGCTGTGTTTTCTATAGCAGGTGTAACTAATTAGGCTCTAAGGATTGTGGTAGCTGTAGTGAAAAGTTTTTGTTCTGCTCAGGTGACCAGCAACCGACACCCCTCCAACAGCACAAGTCCTTCCCAAATTTGGGGGAGGGGAGAGAACCATCTTTATGATTCTGCAAAGTGGGGCACAGTCACCCTGTGGCGCTGCCTCTGGAGCCCGGGACTCCCATAGCATCATGTGCAAAAATAAAGAAGGGTGAGGCGCGCACTCCCGGTCCTGGTCAATTAAACCTGATGCAAAAATTAAATAGTTGGGTCAAATCCCAAAAATGGACAAGTATTCACAGGGTTAGATCCCTTCTGCTGCAAAATAAGGTACTCAGTGTTCACAGGGTTAGATCCCATCAGCTGCAGTTCTGTGGTATGTAGTTGTTCTCCTCCAAGCGCTTTATTATCTCAGATAATCATCAGGGAGGGTGTTTTCTATAGGAAGGGATCTAACCCTGTGAATACTTGTGCATTTTGGGATGTGACCCAGCTATTTAATTTTTGCAACAGGTTTAACTGACCAGGACCGGGAGTGCGCGCCTCACCCTTCTTTATTTTTGCACATAAAGTTCCATCTACTAGGTGAAAAATGTATACCTTCTTCATACCCATCTCTTGGGAACCCTGCAGGGGAAACTCTGAAGGAAAGCTTACCTCAAGCTGTATACCGATACCCAAGACTATGCATGCTGAAGTGGCAAGCCCTACAAGTGTCCCCGGCAACCTTACTGGCTAGGAAAGGCAGAAGCTGGACTCCCCTTTGCTCAGTGACCTGGTGAAGGGCCTCACACTACCTAAAGGACTATAACAAGGTTCCTTGAAGCCACTGCGAGTGCCCAGAAAGGTTCCAGACATTTTTACTGCTGATTCTTAACTCATTGCATCTGCAAAATGCTGGAGGCCACAACCCATGATAACCCCCAACCCGACCCCTACCTCTAAGCGCAATACCTCTTTACCAAACTAACCATCATTTTTAAATGGTCAGTAAATTTCATTAACGTGAATATTGTGGACTAAAAAATATGTGGAGTGAATATTCTGCAACGAAATCATTCTTTCAGTACTGCTGCAAAGACCCTATGGAGTTGCCTTTGAGAGTCTATCAATTTTTAACCACTTAAACCGCCTTTGAGCTATGTCGGCCTGAGCATCGCCACCTGTTTAAGATTCATCTTCAGCCACAAGCTGTTGCCACGTGTTGAACAGCACCACGTCATTGGATTCAGTCGAGCCAGCTCACCACTGAAGCTGTATCTCTGCTTTCCTCACACGGTCACTCAAACTAACCTTTGAGCTGCACCAACGCGATATCGCCCGCCTGTCGCAAGCTTTTTCGGGCCATGAGTCCTTACTGCTTGTACAATAACTTCACTTTGTTGAATTCCATCCAGCCAACTCGAAAATGACTTGACGCATCGAAAATCACCCAGAAACCTGTCCCGACGCTGTAGAGTACCTGAAAGAAGATTGAGTTATAAATCAGTGGTTCAGTCTTTCTGTTCTTGTTTACGGTCCACAGTGACATTTAAGACCCCCTTCTATGCCATAAAGACATATTCTGGAACTTGTTTGACTTTTACAAGACTATTAGCCTGCAGACCCCTGTTATTCAGAATGCAGAGGGTCATTTTCTCCAAAGTCTGTGTGTCATTTCAGGGGTGGGTTGAAAGGTGTTAATGGTTTTCCCTTTTAGTATAATTAAAGTCCTATTTTTAAAAAACCTTATTGGACATGTCTTTTATTTTGGATACTTCCTCACGCTCACTTGAAGAGTACAGCCTTCCCTCAGCCTATACTACCTTGGAGGCAAAGGAGATATACCATTCATGCCATGCCCTTTTAACCATTGATAGGGATCCCTGCTGTTCTAGTAGTAGTGTGCGGCTGAGTATGAGCGTTGAAACCACTGCTCGTCCCTGGATTACTACGGGGACTAGTAATTTTGTTATGGAAGGGTTAAGGGAGATGGATCGGAATTGTGTGAGAAGGATACAGGGAGTGGGTAATGTGGGTCAAGGAGACGGGGACAAGCACTGATGGGGTGTCGACCTTAGGCAAACAGAGTTGGAGAACTGACTGAAAATGGCACGCAAATGGAAAGCTAGCAAAGAGAGATACAGATGTTCGTATTGCACTCGATGGACACGGTAGGAGGTGGGTTGGTGAGGAGAGACCCAAAGATCAGCACTTGGACAGCAAGCAGGAAGTTGAAGGCAACCAGGGATCGAAATAAAGATTTGATGAGCAGGCGCTAAAAGCTGTTCCTGGGAATCTGGGATCGCCCAGTAAGGAGGAGCTACCGCTCGAGAATGAGGAGCTAGAGATAGCTGAACACTACATACTGATAAGTGGGTGATAGGAGAGAAGGGACACAGATTGGAAGCAGGAGGCAATGGATAACGAAATAATGAGCAGGTGAGAAGGGGTACCAGATTGGGATTTGTGCAGGAAAGCAGACCGATATGGGGGAGGTGGGTGGAAATATTGCGTGATGCAGACAGGGTGAGTGGCTAGTTCTAGGCACAGAAATAAGGATGGGTTAGAAGGGGCACATAGATGGAAAGGGAGTGTGAAAGAACGTAGAGATGGAGAAGAGAACGGCACAGGTTGGGGGAGGTCTTTTTCCAGGCATCACATGCCTTGCAT
This sequence comes from Ambystoma mexicanum, assembly GCF_040938575.1. Lineage (NCBI taxonomy): Eukaryota > Metazoa > Chordata > Amphibia > Caudata > Ambystomatidae > Ambystoma > Ambystoma mexicanum. The sequence continues at coordinate 924,229,127 of NC_090930.1, forward strand.
GATGGTAACGTAGTGGGCAAATGGTACTTTGAGAGATGAAATCATACTGCTATCTACAATTCAATGAGGCTTGATCTTGGGCCCAGGAGTGCGACCCTTGGCTGGTAGGTGATAACTTCAGTCTGACAACAAACATGTCAAGGGGAAAGAAATACCTGCTGGTAAACTAATGGTAGCACCTAGACAGGGGGATGAAATTCCTGTGGGTAATATATTCCCAAAGGCAAGTGTGGGTGGGGTGGGGGGTAATACGTAGGCAATTGCAGGTAGGCATTGGGGACAAAGGGGACCCTATGAAGGCATCCTGCAGCTGACAAGCTCACAATTTCTGTACCTAGAAAAAACCCAAGAGAAACAAAGAACCATGCTGGGTGCTTTATTCCCAAGACTGTGATTGACCCAAGGAAGCTAGCTGTGTGCTATTTATTTATTTATTTATTTTAATTAAATTTTCTACATTTATTTACAGCGCACATAACCCGTTGGTATCTGGGCGCTAGTTTCATTGTGGAAGGGAAGGTTATTTATAACGTGCTTTCTTTTTTTTTTTCAAGCGCGGGTACCTGTGTTTGCTCAGCGTGGTCTTGCTTCCAAGACCCGCGTGTTGCCACAGAGCTATCCTCCCGTCCTACATCCCTGTGACTGTGTACCTTGGAGTAGGGATTCCTAAGATGGACTCAAGGTCGTTCATATTTTCCCCTTCACTATGTTTTAGTTCTCCATCTTGACACCTTCAGCTGTCCTCTTTTGAGTTATAATGGAAAACCCTTTGGCTTGGTAGACACTTGCCCGCTCCTGTACCCATAGGACATTGGGGCCAAAGTACAGACTGGCAGTGGATCAGGAGTTTGAAACATAGTCTCAGGGTGACCGCAGAAAACAAGGAGAAATATTAAAAGACCCCCCCTTTTGTTGTATCACAGTCTATTTACTGTTTGCTTGACCAAAGCCAGATGGGCTATCCTGTTTTGTTTCCTGTATGTTTCGTTACCGTTGTATGTCTTCAATTAACCCAACCTATTTTATAAAGGTATTGAACTATATTTTCAGTGTCACAAGTGTTTATTTGGTCTCACGCTGTCACAGTTCCAACATTCAATGGTGCATGTATAGGTTTTTCTCATGCTCTCTATAAACTAAACCCCAGCATGCAGTGGGTCGGCGCAATTGGTCTTTCTCATTGAGCTTTAGGAACTCGTACTCTACATCCTGCATGCAGCACTCTTAATTTCTAGCATTAGTTGCATTAGGTGTTACCTTCGGTTGCATCTTTTCACTGTTGGACCTTCAACCCTATTAGTGTAGCCCAGGGTTTGGTATCTGTCCATGGGTCTTCATAACTGGCTGGGTTCTAGAATTTGCTCTTTCCTAGTCTTTGCCTTATGCCCCGGCCTGCTCGTCATCTGTGGTCCCAGAATCAGAGACTCATTCATACCAGCGATTCACATCTCTCTCTCGGCTGAATCTCACTCACACACTTTCTCCATAATACCCCTGTCTTCTGCTCACCAGCAGGGATTCTGGTCTGGTGCTCTGATACTTTGAGAGTTTCCTTTTTAGACATTCGCCAAGAGGAAGTGAAGCAGAAGTGGTCGTTCGTGGTCGCAGTATCCCAGTATTGCAGTATCTTTACTATTTCCCTTGATGAGGAGGAGCCTGTGACCTGTGCGTAACACAAGAAACTATTTATCCCTCATTGCTGCGCCGAGCGCACGCAGAGAGGTAGTGGAGCAGAAGTGGTCATTCGTGGTCTGTCTGGGATGGGAGAGGCGGAGGAGCCGGAACTAATTCCCTGTAGTCCTCATTCGGCGGTGGAGATAGCTGAGGACTCACGACTATCCCCAGTACTGGTAAACTGAGATGTTTTGACTCTGGACCTAGTACGAGCGAGAGACTGTCGGGGGAACGCCCCCTTTGATCCCGGTCGAGTGAGCGGGGCGTTATACATACTGAATGCGCTCGCGGCTAACAGTACATAAGTCACTAAGGTCGCATGGAGAACAAGTTCCTCTGGAACACGGTTGACAGTTGACCATCCCCGCTATTCGACGCCGTATCCATAAGGCAACTTTTTGACACCACACATTGCTATTTCACCTGCATATATTGTCTGGGATAAAAGAGGGGCAGAAAACACATGGACTAGCGTAAAGTGTGCCTCTTCTAGTGTGACAATCATTAACAATCTCCATTCTTGGTGCTGGCTAAGATGAAGCTTCACAGTTCACTAATGCACGATGATACTAAATCCCCAGAGTGGGATGGCTCTTTTACAGAGCCTTCAGTGGCTGTGGCACAACAGGCTCCACAGATTGATGAGAACAATTCAGCAGCTAACTGTAGCCAATTGATACAAGCTCAATTACATATGCAACAGCTGCTTCACACGCCTGTGGTAGGTTTGGCATTGTACCAGGGGCAACATCCAATAACGCATTCCTGGAAGCGAGGCCTTGAGTATACCGTAACCACAAGGAAGATTCAAAGAAAAATTGAGGATCACTTAAGAAATAAAAGGAGTAGAAGTGTGAATGACCAGGAAACTTCATCTTCTGTTCAGGGTTCTACTCTGCAGCAAGGGGTAGGAGGAAGAGAAATCACAGAGTCAAGATGTTCTGCACACTTGAGTGAAACACCAACAGAAAGGGAGGCCTTGGATGCTTGGGCCGAAGGAATGGAGCCTACAAATTGCACCCAAGGGGACCCAATAGAAGAAGAGAGGATCAATGAAGAACCAGAGGAGACGAACTCTTTGCCGATAATTGCATCACGGCAGGCCGCACCACAATCGAGCGAAGCCACACTACCAGCGCTTAATTTTGTTCTGAACTCCCTGGTGTCTGTCTTTGAACTGTTAAAGGCATAAGTTCAGATACAAGCAGGGGTTCTGTTGAAGCTCACAAAAGCAACAGCAAACTATGACTCATCCTTGGTAGGATGCAATAATGCTATCAATTCCATCCTGGTCCCCACTTTGAAGGATCTACGGCTGGAGGTTGCCAAACATGGGATGGATTTGTCAGCAATCCAATTGTCCCTTGTTGCAAAAAGGAAATAGGAAGGCACCAATAATATGTTACTGCAAGATCCTTTGACTCAATTGAAATCTATGACCCAAGCAGCAGAGGGAGAGGGGGGACAGGGTGAATGTCATGATGCCTACCCCCAGGCATCCGGACCAAGCCCATCAGCCCCAGGAGCAGGCATCTAGACATTTAGTAAAACCTCGGCAGCCTTGGCTAGAGGCTATCTGGATTCAGTCCTGGCGCCTTAGGCGCCAGGCTCATAGTCATTACTTACCTCAGGCAGACCATGCTGCAAATGACTCTAATCCAACATGAAGCCTGAAAGGGACTTTTTTTTCTACAGGGACTATTTTTTACTCGGTGTGGTTCTAGGGACTTCTTACCTGGGACTACTTTTGAGGCTATTTAAACCACGCCCGACCAGCAACACACACTTCGCGTTATTCTGCATCCAGCAGCGTAACGCTCACCGTGCCTGCAGCCTGCATCCAGTCTTCTGCCACGCCCGCTTCGAATCCGGAGCTCCTAAAACAAAGAGGAAAGAAAGGGAGAAGGTTAGAAAACGGACTTATTTCTATTCCACACCTGATTCTGGATCCATCTCGTCTCCGGACCTGTAAAGAACATCATTTCTGCGCGCCGCACCTCCAGCTGCAGCGCCGCGCCATACTCACCAGTCTTCACAGCATCCTTCGTGTCGGCGTTGTCTCCATCATTTCTTCGCCGAACTTCGGCACCTAGAAGACAAAAGAAAACCACAAGGTGAGCCGAGGAAACCAGCAAATATAATTCTTACCACCATATACTTACCTGATTTACCACCGGAGGCATCCTTTTGTGACTCTCCATATTTTCACTTGCCGCATCTGTAAAGAGAGACAAAACAACATGTTTTCCACGTGCAACATTTACTGGACAGCGCCGGGTAATACAGACTCTTACCTGAGCGCCACCAGCTGCCACAAGAGCATCTTTTCACGAGCCAGCTGCAAGACAAGAAAGGAAGGGGGGAACAAGAGTGAACATCGGACATATAGAACTCTATGAACTTAATACTTACTGGTCCTCACCAGGAACCTCAGAGTCAATACTCTCCGGAACTCTCCCAAGCCTTCAAACCAGTGAAGTAACTGGAATCGACGCGCCCCTGCAAATCCACGCAGGATGGAGAGCTCATCTTTCAAGAATATAAGGTGAGATTGCTGTGAGGGCATTTCGGAGGTGATTAGTTGGGGAGGACTGTGGGGGTGCCATCACTTGAATCCACAAGTGGCTAAATCCATCTCTCCACTTGCAGGAGAATATTTCTACGGGTTAAGCAGACAAGATTAGGAGGGCAGATCCAGTCAGTCATCGCTGCACTACGCATCACGTGGGTGGAGACCGCAGCTTTCCGGGTCCGACCGACGCCCCTGTGGGAGCCAGATGAGCGTAACAGTGAAGGAGTCAAACGTACCCTTTGATGACACTCCCCTGTCGCAGTCAACTTTAGAAGAATTCAGAAGACTGGCTAACGTGGTAGAGGGGTCTATAGAGGGAGATATAGTCCCCCAGCAGATTACATCAGAGGCCTCCCCTCAGGATTTGGAACCAGCCACGCAAACTAGGTGTATTGCTCTCCTCTGAAAAGTGCACGGAACTACCATAAATCACCAATGCAATTATAGAGCAAATACTTCAACCCATAAACAGACAGACACAATAACTCACAGCCACGCAGCTCTTTACGGCTATTTATTCAAAGATTACAAGTACATAGAAATAACTCAAAACTAACATGGACATAGATCGCAAAAGAAGTAAAGAAGTCAAAAGAAATACATCACCGTGAGCGTAATTCTTGTCCTCATCTCGTCCAGAAGCGGCTGGAAGACTCCGGGGGGCAGGCAGGAAGAGAGTGCTACAGCTCACAGGAAGGCCAGATGGAGCGTCCTTCTCTGGCTGAAGTCTCACCTGACCCCTCCGGGTTTCCGCATATATAGGAACTCAAAAAAAGGAGTTAATTCTCGAACCTTCTGGAATTGCACCTGCGCAGTTGAGGAACAGCCGTCGGTTGCCAGCTGGGTCAATCGAGAGCTCCCCCCAAGGAACGCAGGGCCTCCCTGCTCTAAAAACATGCTCCACGGAGAACAGTAGCAAGTCATAACAACATTAGCTTTTCCCAGCAGAAATGGCCATGACTGCATACCATGTTTGAAAAAGCATGTTTGTCTCAGCACTGTGAATCTAACACTTCAGCAAAATGTGTGCAGCCTTTCACTGCGGAGTGAAGTAAATATCCAACATGGCTCTGAGCGCTCCCAGAATGCATTGTGCGCCCGCGCCATTTTAAACCAAGCATAAATTAAGCAGAACATTCCACCCTTTGGATATTTATCTTCCGTAGCCAGATGGCACTGGAACTGGTCTCTGAAACCTACGAAATGTTAAAACTAAATTGGGAACTCATTGAAGGCAACAACAAGCAATTATAATAGACAAAATAATATAAATGCAAGTAAAAATATAACGTAGTGTACCCCCAATATCAGGTATCCATGAAAATAACCAATCCCACCAGTTTCTGTTTTGATCTTGAGACACATGAGAAATAAGATCCCTCAAACCTCTAATATGACTTTCAATGGATCGTGAGTGGTCACTCAAATTGAAGCAACACATACCTTCAAAGGCATTACACCCTAAATTATGTTTCAGCAATAGATAATGAACAGCAGCTCTGTTTTGCAAAGTAGCTTTTCTAATAACTTGACTATCAAGGAGTAATTCTTCTAAAGCTTGCGAAGTATGATTAAGACTTTTAACTACTAAACACGCTAATTTCATCAAAGATTTGTAACCTCCAGCAGCTAAACCCCAAACACCTACTAATGAAAGGGTTAATGCTAAAACCTCAGCTTCTGATAACACATGTACATGTGAATCACAGTCAGGAGATAGTCCCATAGATTCAAAGGTTGACCTTTTACCTCGAGTTATCGCTGAGTGTAAAGGAAACATCATTAGTCCTAATCGAGTCAAAGCACATGGACCTCCAGAAATGTTAGCTGGAATATAAGTATATGTAATGTTACCACATGAAAAGAGCCATCCTGTTGGAAGTTTCACATGATTCAAATGACTAGCAGTTATCACTGTATGATTGCAAGACATAGGACCTCATTACACGGAAGGCGGTAAGGGTTAACGGTCACCGGTAATGGTACCGGTGACCGTTAACCCTTACCGCCTTACTACAGGTCCCTTTGCGGGTTGGTACTTTAACCCGCAAAGGGACCAGGGTGCTAATTACGGTACCGCAATTTGCGGTACCGTAATTAGCACCTTCCCCATTCTCATTATGCCCTATGGGGCAAAAATGGGAATGGGCAAGGGCAATGGGGGAAGGGGGAATTACCGCCCCGCCAACCTTGGACTAGGGCGGTAATTCCCCTTTCCTCGAAGGCGGTGCTGGTATTTTACCAACATGGACCCACCGCCTACCGTGTAATGAGGCCCATAGTGTTATTTACACTGGTGCATTTGCGTGACATTCGTGAACACAGTCTCCTCTCGAATGTGGTGTGATTGTATTGATCAGTCAACTCTATTTGTCTGCATTTACCAATTTCTTGTGCTTTGCACGTCATAATATAACATACATCACCTTGGGTTACATTGTACGTGATCTCACGTGTCATATTTCTCCACTTCTTGACGGTTTCTTGGCAGAAGCGGCAATATTCGTAGACTGAAAAAGATTGTCTATGGTCTGAGTCTTGAACTAAAGAATCATTGTGTGACGCCGAAAATATGCTTTAAAACCAGAACAGGCGTCGGCACCGCTACTAAACATGTAGTCAATAAAGCTTCAGCATTGGGCACATCAGATAAACAAAAGTGTGATATATTCAGCACTTGCTGTGCCAGATAGACCCACATATTTTCTTCTTGAGTAATCTTAGGAGAGTGGTTCCTCCGTCCTACAAAGGGCTCCTGCGCAACTGGCATCAAGGTTGTTTTCACTTGCTCCTGATGTGTTTGTCGCAATTCACGGATCCATGTCTTCGGTCTGGCGGGCTTGTCGGCACTGGCATAAGGTTGCTTGGGGACAACATTATTCATCACTATCAGTATCCCCTTGATCACTGGCACAGATGTGACATTGTATGCTGGTGACAGAAGACTTTTTAACCCGTCCAAATGGAGTCCATTTAGTGCCACAGTCACACCAACCAGACCCAGGATCTACAAAGCAAACCCAGAAAAGAGATATCAGTGTTGTACATCACTCTCTGAGGTAACATTTGTCTGCGGGTAGATATTGCCATTTCCTTCTACCAGGCTCCATTACTAAAACCACTTGATCTTTGCCTGATGAAATGACATCTGCTGGCACTGGTGGACCACTTGGTTGTTCCACCCACACCTTTGCACCCGGTACCATACTGTCTGAAGAGCCAAAACCACGATCCCCACGGGTAGTTAACACTGTAGGAGGCTCCCCTTTCTTAATCATGGACAACTTAACGGGAATGACTATCAATTGGGCCACTCGATCACCCTTGTGGATTGATAACAATTGATCCCCACTATTCATTAGGATGACTTTAATCTTGCCTTGCTAATCAGCATCAATTACCCCTCCCAACACTTGAACTCCCTTCAATGCTAGGCCAGATCTAGGGGCAATCCATCCCATATGCTCTGGGGGAATCTGTACTCCAATCCCTGTTTCAATTACAACTATTCCTCTTGGGTCTAATCTGATTTCTTCATTAGAATGCAAGTCTACCCCTGCTGACTCTGGAGTTGCTCGATAGGGAGCTAAAGAGCCTGGTGTAATTTCCCAGTATAATAGTGTTTCTCTGACTGAATTGGATTGAACCTGCAAAGTAGGAGTCATTAATCGCATCAAAGGAGTTTCATGTTCATACACAGGCCTATTGTTCAACACTTGCACCGCATCAAACACACGATCACGCCAGCCCGCCAAACTACCGTCTCCAGATTTGCGCAACTGTTCTTTCAGTAACCCATTCATTCGTTCAATTAGCCCTGCTGCAGCTGAGTGGTAGGGAATATGATATACCCACTCAATGCTCTTTTCCTGACAAAACTCCTGGACTAATTTGCCTTTGAAATGTGACCCATTGTCACTTTGAATCTGCAAAGGCACTCCATAATGTAATATGATCTGATTTAACAATGTGATGGTGTTCAATTGGGTTGCACCGTTGCACGGCAAATCCATCAAATATCCCGAGTATGTATCTACAATAGTGCATGCATCCTGACAACCTCTGCTGATTGGCATAGGACCGATATAATCAATCTGCCAAATTTGATCTGGTAATTTTCCTCTTCTCAATGTGCCTTGAACAATTTGAGGTATAGGTCTATGCAATTGGTGTTGGCACACGGGACACTGCAAAATAATGGTTTTCACTAATTCTAAAGGAAGACTGATGCCTCGTGCTTGTGCCCACCTGATAGTAGCCTTTTCTCCAAGGTGCCCACATTTCTGATGGGCCCATTTGGCCAAACCCTCCATATCATCTTCCCGAGCCTCTGCATCCACTGAGGCAATCTTGGTGTGTTCATCTGCAACAGAATTAAAGCAATGTTCTAATGAATCTGTGGCACAATGCGCGTCCACATGATATACAGTGACTTCACTTTGTAACAACATTTCTGCAATATCTTGCCACAATTCTTTTCCCCACAACTGTTTTGAATGAATCTTCCATCCATTCTTTTGCCAAGTTGGCAAACACACTGCCAATCCATCCGCCACTGACCATGAATCTGTGTACACATAACACTGACCAGGGGTCTCTTGTTTCAATGCTTGGTAAACTGCGTAAAGTTCTGCGAACTGACTGCTCTTTCCTTTCCCTGTCGTTGTCAACATCTTTTTGGTTTTGGGATTGTACGACACTGCTTTCCAGTACCGCTCAGTTCCCACGTATCGGGCTGAACCATCCGTGAACCAAGCATGCTCTGTTTGTTCCACGTTCAAATCGCTGTAAGGTACTCCCCATTTCACAGGAGACTCACGTTTTTCAGGCACTTCCGGTGGTATGTAATCTGAGGGCGGTATGTTGGCTACTTGCTCATGTAATTTTGCCACTCCACCCTTTCCTGATTTGTCTGTCTTGAATGTACCATTTCCATTTAATTATGCTGGCTTCTTGAGCATGTCCTATTCTATGTGTTTTAGGAGAGCTCAGTACCCATTGCATGATTGGTGTTTCTGGCCTCATCAATACATCATGGCCCACCGTCATTTGCTCAGTATCAACAAGAACCCAATAACATGCCAGCAATTGCTTCTCAAACGGAGTATATGAGTTACCAGCATCGGGCAACTTACGACTCCAAAACTCTAATGGCACACGTTTCCTGTCTTGTTTCTGCCACACACTCCAGTTAGCATAAGTGGCCCGCACAGATACATTTAATTCCATTTCGCCTTCCTTTAAGGGCCATAGATCAAGCACCTGCTGCACGGTGTCTTTCGCCATCTCAAAGGCTCTCTGCTGCTCTTCCCCCCACTGAAACTCATATTTCTTTTGTGTCACCTTGTAGAGGGGGGCCAATATCTGCCCTAAAAGGGGAATGTGCTGTCTCCAAAACCCAAACAGTCCTATTAACTGCTGAGCTTGCTTTTTGTTCGTTGGAGTGGTGAATTCAAGTATTTTCTGTCGAGCTTTTGGCACCATTTCTCGATGCCCATGATGCCACTGAATCCCTGGAAATATCACTGTTTCAGCTGGACCTTGAATTTTACTCGGATTAATCTCCCACCCGTCCTTTTTCAATCCTTCCATAAGGACATCTAACTGACTTTGCACGCTGTGCTCATCCTTGCCCTGAATCAAAATGTCATCAATGTAATGAGAGATTTGTATGTCAGGTTTACACGGTATCTTGTCTAAGTGCTCTGCCACCAGCCGGTGACAGATAGTCGGACTGTGCATGTACCCCATTGGTAGTCTTGTGAAAGTGTACTGACATCCACCCCACGTAAATGCAAACTGTTCTTGACACTCTTCAGCAATCGGCACGGAGAAAAATGCGTTAGCTAAATCAATCACTGCATACCAAGTCCCCTCGAACTTTTGGACATTTTCAATCAAAGTGATAGCATCTGGGACTGCGGGCACTAAGGGAGGAGTGTGTTTATTCAACTCCCTGTAATCCACCGTCATCCTCCACGATCCATCCTCTTTTTTAATGGGCCAGAGCGGATTGTTCCATGATGTGGTAATAAGGCGTAATACACCCGCCTCCACATACTCTTTGTTGGTGTCTGAAATTTCCTTGTGCCCCCCAGGAATGCGATATTGTTTCATTGCTACCCGCTTGGTTGCTATTGGCACTTGCACTGGGGGCATCTTCAATTTGCCTACAGTAATGGGTGTACAAATCAATGCACTCACCCCAAACTGGTACGTTTTACCGCCAAGTCCCAAGGTTAGCCCTTCCAAAATGTCAAAACCAATTATATACTCAGGTATCGGGACAATCAACACTTGGTATTTCTGCCTCTTTAAATTGCCTATTTTCATCTCCATTCGCGTTTGCACTGCGGAGGTCTCCTTTCCCCCTAAACCTGTGATCGTGAACTGTTTTCAAAGAGGCCTCCGCTCCGGTGTCTATCAATGCTCGCACCCCTTGTGTATTTTCTGGCCCCCAAAGAATCTCAACATCAACATGAGGCCCCCTATCCACTTTTATGCGGGCAGACACTGCCGGAGCTTGGCCGAAACCCTAGTCAAACTTCGAATGAGTGTGACTTGACTCCGCCTCTAGCATCGCACTCACCACCTTTCTCAAATCAGCGTATGTCGGTTGGTACGGGGAAGGTGTCCCCATAGACCCTTCATCTTGTTCTTCTGCAGGGGGAGCGGAAGGTCAGGCATCCCTCTTTGGCTACTTGTTTCTTAACATGTTTATAGCGCTCTTTGTTTTCTCCCCTATATATAATTGATGTAATTGTGTTTTTTTATATTCTCTTTCCTTACCTCCTCTTTCCTTACCTCCACTATGCATTTAAAGTTTCCTTTGGTAACTAATTGATGCAATAAAATAAAAAAAATAGCGCTCTTTTGCTGCAAGTCCTCGTTTTTTGTATAATTCATACATTACTCTGGTTTCAATGCCATCAATTTCTTCATGTGGCACACCATCTTTTAACAAAGCCAGAAACATGTCTTTTCGGGACACTCGGGAGTCTCTGCTATCTTGCTGCCTGCCTTCAGTTCTTCTCTCACTATGCCCCTCTCTCTCCCGTGGCTTGTTATCGCTCTTGTCCCACTCTCCCAAATCTGCAAGTTTCCGAATGGCATCTGCTACCTCGTCAGTAGCTTTGCCCGTCATGCCTATGAGCAAAGTCATAATGATACTTTTGTATGCGGGTGGCGCAGTTCTAATCACCATGTTTCGAGTTGAAACTGAGAGCGGCACGGCTCCCATGTGATCAGGAGCATCTATGTGAATCGCCTCTTTCATAGCATGCTCTCTGACTTTTTGAATTGCTTCTCTCAATGTATACCACTTCGTTTCTTCACTAGGCCAGTCTGTGGTAATGGGGTATTTACGGTTACATGCTTGGGCTATCAGGTGCAACAAAGACACCTGCGTATCTTGACCATTTGCATCAGGGGCCGGTCCTGCTCTTAAGACCTCCTGTACATTGGTATCAATTGACAGGGGTAAAAAATGCAGTGAATGAGTAGACTCTACCAACAACCCTGCAGCACCCCCATCTAGCAATCTCACCATCCATGTCAATAAAGCTTTCCCTGATTTTTGCCTCAAACGGGTAATAATTTCCCCAACCTCCTGTTGTGTGTAATCCTCCAGCATGGTTAAATCCACCATACCACCACCAGGATTCTGCGGGTGTGGTCCGGCGCGCCGCCTTATAACAGGTTTCGCCGCCACTGTTTTCTGTTTCACCTCTGGTTTGGGGTCAGACTCTTCTGCAGAACTACTTTCTAAACTGGTGGAATCAAAAATATCCCCATCCCATATGTCTGGATCCCAGTCGGCGCCAGCGGTAGCGATTACAGTTGCCACCTTTCTTTTGTTGACCCCTCCCCTTCTTTTCCTATATTTATAACGAGCTACTCTGACTGCTGCCCTCTCGGCCACCGCCTGATATGTGTCGGCCTTATCTTTAAACAGTTTCATTTGAATCTGCTGCATTAACGCTGTCTGCCTTTCTGCAGCTATATCTCTCTCTAATGTAAAAACCTCATTTTTCATATCCATTTGTCTCTGATGTAGTTTCCTATAAGCATGCAAAAGAACCCAACCTTGCCTACCTAATGCCACACATTCTTTACCACGTTCTACTGAAATTTGTTGCAAGCATGCAATTACATCAGCCGGATCGGCATCCCCCAATCCTTGATCCCAAGTCTCACTTAGCCCGGCACCACAAGCCCATGCCTGAGCCAACTTATCATATGGACTCTTAGTCCAGCCTGGAATGACAACATCAGAGCATTCACCGCCAGCGGTAACACTCTTTTTCCTGAACAAACTATTAATTATTGCAAAATGGTACCTCTTTATATCTATTTTTTTTCTTTTCTCTGCAATCACTCCCACAAGCACGCACACACCATCAAGGAAAGAAAACAGCTTAGCACAGTTCAACACTCACTGCCAACTTACTTTCTCTTGCAAGATAACCGAAGCCTATGTACGTTCAAACAGATGCTGGAATATTTGGAACACTTCATCACAAATAACCCTGCTCACAGCGCCATAATGTATTGCTCTTCTCTGAAAAGTGCACGGAACTACCATAAATCACCAATGCAATTATAGAGCAAATACTTCAACCCATAAACAGACAGACACAATAACTCACAGATAGCACTCTTTAGAAGATAATCGGCTCTTTATGGCTATTCATTCAAAGATTACAAATACATAGAAATAACTCATAAAACTAACATGGACATAGATCGCAAAAGAAGTAAAGAAGTCAAAAGAAATACATCACCGTGAGCGTAATTCTTGTCCTCATCTCATCCAGAAGCGGCTGGAAAACTCCGGGGGGCAGCCAGGAAGAGAGTGCTACAGCTCACAGGAATGCCAGACGGAGCGTCCTTCTCTGGCTGAAGTCTCACCTGACCCCTCTGGGTTTCCGCATATATAGGAACTCCAAAAAAAGGAGTTAATTCTCGAACCTTCTGGAATTGCATCTGCGCAGTTGAGGAACAGCCGTCGGTTGCCAGCTGGGTCAATCGAGAGCTCCCCCCAAGGAACATAGGGCCTTCCTGCTCTAAAAACATGCTACACTGAGAACAGTAGCAAGTCATAGCAACGTTAGCTTTTCCCAGCAGAAATGGCCATGACTGCATACCAAGTTTGAAAAAGCATGTTTGTCTCAGCACTGTGAATCTAACACTTCAGCAAAATGTGTGCAGCCTTTCACTGCGGAGTGAAGTAAATATCCAACATGGCTCAGAGCGCTCCCAGAATGCATTGTGCGCCCGCGCCATTTTAAACCAAGCATAAATTAAGCAGAACACTAGGCCAGAGACCGGCCAACGCCTTTCTAAATGTAGAAGGAGGGCTAGGAAGAGCGATGCAAGGAGGAGGAATAAAGACTCTCTAACACTTATGAAAGAGCAGAAAAAAACGAAGAAGCAAAAAAATATGAAATCTAAAACAGAAATAAATTCCTTCTTTAAATCACTATTGAGATCTCCAACAGTAGTTATCTCAGTGGAAGAAGACATCTTAAATTCTACAACTACTAACGGGAAGGAACCCAGGGGAAGAACCTCAAAAGAGGGGCATCCCGAGATAATAGGGCAAAATCAGAAGGCCAAAGGGCTGCTCCTGGAAGGTGTCCTGCAAGAAGGGATTGAAATTATAAATGTAAGTGTGGGGCTTCAAACAGACTGGCAAGAATTGGAGAGTAAGAACAAGAATGTGCAATCCAACAAAAACATTGAGAAAGGGGTTAATACGGCCCAGAGTGGCATGGGGAAACCCCACTCTTCAATGAACTGTTGAGACCCAATTAGGTCTAAATTACCAGTGGTGCCATCTTCCTGTTGAATAAACGCCCCGCAGGGACATCAAGGCCAGCTACCATTGCAGTAGTGACTGATGCACAAGAGGCGAGTGTGAAAATAGTGCCATTTTTCTTTAAGCGTTTGAATAAGGAGCCAGAAAAAACCTCTATGCTAGAGGAAGTGAGAACGGGGCAAAGCAAGCATTCCATGATTGACATGAAATTCAGTGGAGCTGGAAAGTCGGCAGAGGCTGGGGGGTTGTTTGCCAGTCCTCTATAATCCAGCAACATTCGACGCAGCTGGTTGGTCAAAATAGGAATAAAGAAGAAAAAATCTCAACCTTTGCGATGCCAAAAATCTGGCTCTCTTCAACATCAAAGAATAATAAATACAAGTCCCTTTGTAGAGGTGTCATTTTGTCAAACTTTAAAAGGGTAGCAAATCTCAATCTCCTAAATTCACAGGACATTCAATTTGGGCGGTTCCCCAACCTCCAGAACCCTTACATGGTGGAAGTGGGTCTTACATCGTGAGAGGGTCAAAAAGCTATAATGGGGGTAGCAAGAGAACTAGAGAGTCAGGGGCTCTCAGTTTCTCACACAGCCCCATTGGAAATCCTCAAGCCGAACCTTTCTACCCCGAAGTGGACATCCAGTGCAAGTGAGGGCTCTGGGGAAGAATTGAGGACTGATGGCACACTTAGGAGGCAACAGGACGATGGAGAAAGCTCTCAAGACAATGCCCTCTCTCTTTTGCCAGAAATCTTAACACAAGTGTTACAGAAAATGGGTGTGGGCACGCAGTCTCTTTAGAGAGACAGAGCTGTGCCTGATTATGTTGGAACACGCAGGGTCCTAACACTTTCACCTCCAAAAAAATGAAAGAGCATCTTTTCCATGATGCAGATATTTCGATCCTACAGGAAACCTGGTTAGTCAAGCCGATAGTAATCGAAGGATTTACAGTCTATACCCAACCTGCGCTCCAAAATGCAAAAGGCAGGACAGCAGGTGGTTTGCTGATGGCGTTTAAAAATATTACGATTGGAGATTCCATAGAGTTCCATAAAAATAAAATGGGCATTCAAGCCTGTAAGGTCACTTTAAAACAAATTTTTTAGTTGATTTTTATCAATGTGTATTGTAACCCCGCCTGTTCCAGACTTCAGGATTTTTTTGGACAAGCTTGCCATGTTGCTGGAAAAGATCAAAATGCTTTATAGGGGTGTTCAAATAATACTGCCAGGGGACTTGAATTCTCAATGTGTTCCATTATCACAGGAGAAAGCCAATAATAGATCTCTGAGAATTTCAGAAAAGGGCAGAATATGGGTGGAGTTTCTGGCTGGTTGGGGGCTGAACATGACAAATGGGTCATTACCGGGGGATATTCCATCATCCCCAACCTGGCACCGAGGCCTTTCTGCTTCGACCCTTGACTACATCTTCATGTCAGCAGACCTTTTCACACTAAATGTTTCCCTGAGCTTTAGATTGGATGGAGGGAGTGACTACTCTCGTTTAGAGCTGACCTTCTCTGATATTGCCATCAGGTCACCAGATAAACAGACACAGATCCTTACGAATAGAAAAGGGAGAATACGCCTCCCTAAGTATAAATGGGAAGGTGGGGCTCTCAACAGCAATTTAATGGAAATTCCTGACAACATTCAACAGGAAAATTGTCAGCCTGAGCGTTTTGTCAAATTCGTCTGGTCAATATGTCACCGAGTGTAGGAGGAGGTGGGAAAAATCAATTACATCGCCATTCATTTGACGAGGCAACAAGGCAGGAAAAAAAACTGTTGAAGCAGAGATTGAGACAATTAAAGAAATTGGATATGAGCAGGGAGGACTAGAGGAGGGAATCTAGATTTCTGTGACAGCAATATAAATAGTGGTCCGTGGGTAGAAGGATGCTGCGCCTACAACAGGATGGTGAATAAATGTTTAAAGGGATGGTCTAGTAAAAAATTTTATTTAAAAAATAGATAGGCAACATAAAA
The DNA here is from genome assembly GCF_040938575.1 of Ambystoma mexicanum. Lineage (NCBI taxonomy): Eukaryota > Metazoa > Chordata > Amphibia > Caudata > Ambystomatidae > Ambystoma > Ambystoma mexicanum. The sequence goes on from NC_090930.1 coordinate 924,245,185, forward strand.
AAAATACTAGCATTCTCTTTTTTAAAACTTCCTATGTAAAATTTTGAGCTATTCAAGCTCAAAATTCGCAAAAGCAAGCACATGGGCGCATCCATTTTGTGAAATGGAGGCCCTCATGTGCTGGCTTTTGCTTTTGCGGCACTAATGAAGGAAAAGCCAGCCAGCTGTAGTAAACAAAAGCTACTGCTGGGTGGCTTTCCCTTCATTAGTGCTGTACGCGGAGGACGGGGACCGGAGACCAGAGCAGGAAAGCTGCAGCTGAATCTCGGTAAGTGCTATTTATTTTTTTTAACAAAATAAGCACTAGCTGCGGTTTTCTTTCTAAGTTTTCCGGGCTGGAGGAGCCCGGAAAACTTAGAAATAAAACCGCAGCTTTAAAAACGTTGTATTTATGTTTGCGGTCGCTTTTGAAGCGACCGCAAACATAAATACAACGTTATTGTGTTGGAAAACGCTGCAGTTTTTCTTTCCAGGTTTCTGAGGCTCCTCCGGTTCGGAGGAGCCTGAGAAACTCGGAAAGAAAAACCGCAGCGTTTTCCAACACAACCGCGTTGTTTCTGCCTGAATCTGCTTTCCCATTTGGGGCTCTCGGGTTCCCCACGGGGAGCCCGAGAGCCCCAAATGGGAAAGCAGATTCAGGCAGAAACAACGCAGCATTGCGGAAAACAACCGCGCTTCAAAAGCGACCGCAAACATAAATACAACGTTTTTAAAGCTGCGGTTTTATTTCTAAGTTTTCCGGGCTCCTCCAGCCCGGAAAACTTAGAAAAAAAAACGCAGCTAGTGCTTATTTTGTTAAAAAAAATAAATAGCACTTACCGAGATTCAGCTGAAGCTTTCCTGCTGTGGTCTCGGTCCCCGTCCTCCGTGTACAGCCCTAATGAAGGGAAAGCCACCCAGCGGTAGCTTTTGTTAACTACAGCTGGCTGGCTTTTCCTTCATTAGTGCCGCAAAAGCAAAAGCCAGCACAGGAGGGCCTCCATTTCACAAAATGGATGCGCCCATGTGCTTGCTTTTGCGAATTTCGAGCTTGAATAGCTCAAAATTTTACATAGGAAGTTTTAAAAAAGAGAATGCTAGTATTTTTTTATGTTGCCTATCTATTTTTTTAAATAAAAATGTTTACTAGACCATCCCTTTAAGTTAATTGGCAATAAGGATTCCAGAAATTTCTGGTCGGTTATCCACCAATTAGAGGGCAATCCAAGCAGCACACAGTGTAATCTGGTGCCGGAGAGTGGATGGGTAGATTACTTGTCTCTTTCTTTTGAAAACCCTCTGGAGGCCACATTTAGTCCCGTTAAGGATGTCACCTGGCTCTCCCTCTTGATGAACAGACCCTGGTGGAATTAATCACTAATTCCTCAACCTCGAAAGCAGCTGGTTCAAATGGACTAATTTATCAAGTCCTGAAGAATAATCCCTTTCTTTGGGCAAAACTGCTGTTCTGGTTGTATAGAGAGATCCTAGTGAGACAAAAGTTTCCACTTTTGTGGAAAACTGCGATAATTATCCCGTTATTCAAGGGGGCGACCGGACGTTACCAGCAAATTATCGTCTGATTGCCCTCCTTGACATCAAAGTAAGTTGTTTATGAGGATTCTCTTGGGGGAAATGGAGAGATGGGTGAAAGATGCAACAATTCTTTCCAAGCACCAAACAGGGTTTAGAAAGGGTCTTTCCACTGCCCTGAATGGGCTTGCCTTGAACGTCATGAGCGAAACTGGACCTCTTGCAAAAGGAGGTCCAGTTCCTACAAGAGGAATGTTAGTGCAAAGGTAAGTTTCCGGTCCTCCCCCTCTTGCATCTTGTTCCACCATGCATTTTGTTCCACCATTCTTCCGCACTATAGGTTGAGAATATTTTAAATTCTGTTTTTAAATTCCGTTCCCAGCAATTTAGTTCTCAGGTCCCTCAATTTCGGGCATGAGGTCACAAGATGTCTTAGCGTCTCTATTTCGCTGTTACAGAGTCGACAGTTGGTATCCATTATCTCACCCTTCCTTTTTCTCATATTTTTATCTCCATCGTGTGGAATAAATTCAGTCTTCGTTTTAAGAAGATTTGTCTTCTCCTCAGGCATGGGAATTTTAAGTGCTTCGTATTTAATTTAGCACCTTGTTTCCAGATGAGTCTTTCATGCATGCATGATTTGAACGCTGTTCCACAGTTTCGATCCGGTCTGTTTCCCATAATGTTTTCTTTACTGCATTAAGGTTTTTCTCCAATGTCTCTTTAGTCGTTGATAGTTGTATCAAGATCTTTTCACAATTCTTTTTCCAGATCTCAAAAACTTCATTTGAGTTATTCATTCGCTCTGATCTCAATAATTTGGAATTGCGGCACACCTTCTGTTTCAATGATCTTTCTGCAGATGGAATACTCTAGCATTAATTGACAGAAGGCCCAATTCGTACTTTGTACATGCATTTGGTGTACTTTGGGGCACTTTAAGGATCCTCTTCCAGACGTGTTTTCACACTGTGACTACAGGAGAAATGGACATTCGAACATTGCCTCGGCTCCATGCATTAGTACCCAAATAACTTTGGCTTTGTAGAAGTTTACAATGGGTTGGTATGAGAATTTCCCATATTTCTTATGCAGCAATGCTCCTTGCACTGCCAAGGCTTTACATTTTGTTTTTATTTTCCTCATCATTGGTTTGTCCGTGATGCTTGCACTTATTTGCACTCCCAGATAGTTCACTTGGGATGTACTCCTAAATATCTTGTTCACCAAGCTCCATTTCGGTTGGGCTTTCTTTGATCTTTTTTTGCTTTTCATTGGATGTTCATTTCTATTAGTCTCCAATTCTTCCTAATGAGCCTTGTTACATGGTGACCGTGGTTAGAATATTTCAATGTTTATAGGAAAGGAATATCTCCCTTCTCCAGCATGGAGTGTGGCATGGATTCACATGCTCATGAATATTGCCCGTCGTCAGGACGGGAATCCTCGGTAAAAGAAAAAACAGTTTAATTTCCACTTTAAAACTGTTTTTCTCCTCTAAACCAATCACTGTCCTCCAAGTCATACCGCCCCCATCCAATGACGGTCCTCTCCCTAAGCCCTGACGCTAGCAGCCATCTTCAGATTTTTACCACACACTTCAGTGTTGGGAGTCCTCGAGTTGCTCTCCGAGCTATTTGTATGTTTTTTCCAAGTAGTTTTGCAGAAGAAAAGTTTGATTTTTGTTTCCACCAGAGCCTGTGTGCTCTTTCCTCATTGGCCAGAACATGGACCCGTTGTCGGTGAAGTTTTACAACCCTCAAGGGCGAAGATGCTTCGATGTTCCTGGAAAGCCATCTTGGGCCTACTTTGCGCCCTCCGACCATGATGGAGGAGAAAAAGGAGGGAAGGACCCTCTTCAGGCCCTGCAAAAAATGCAGGCTATGGAACGTCTTCTTGGAAGACAAACATCTACAATGCCTTTACTGCTTGCACCCAGACCACCTGCCTGGGCTTCTAAAAGAAGACAATGGAAGACTGGTATAGCAGGCTGGCTGCATGGCTCAATTCAAACAAGGTCTCTGCGCCGTGCTTTGAGCAGGATCATGCCTCACCCAGGTCCAGCTGGTCCGAAGAGCTGTCTCCCTCTGGGAGTCCTTTGAGGCCGCCCCATCCGTGGGGGTCCAGGATAAGGCCAAGAACCGCAAGTCTGATTCCACCTGGTTTGTCACTGATGCGGGTCCCAGGTTGGATAGGCCACGATCACTATCGCTGTCCACCTCCGTAGCCAGCCTGCCATCGAGCTCCTCCTCAAAGAGGAAGTCATCCACCCAGGCCAAGTTACAAGAGAAATCCACAAAGCCTAGGCCAGAAGAAGAGAAGACTGTGTAGCCCAAGCATACACAACCGACTCAGCCGAAATTCTTGTTGAACACTTCGCCAACACCTGCTGTGATGGCCACATTGCCGATCCGACGAGGGTGACTCCTTGACCCAAAGGGTATCCCTGCCTCCAAGGCGCGACACGGCAGCCGAGGTGGCAAGCACCCCTGGGGTGTGGAGGGGCACTGGTCCAGATCCCGGATCTAAACCCTCTGGGAGTAAAAAAGGGGGGTGAGGAGGCCCCAAAACAGTTGTCCAAGGTTGGCGTTCAACCGATGGACATCTCATCCACAGACGATGACCAGGAGTCTGTCCATACGGTCCACGTGGACGACGGTGGCCCAGGGCCTAGCGATCCATTGTTCCCTTTGCAGCCAAGGGACATATCCATGGACATCCTGTTGCCTTTCCCCACTCTGGTGACTGAGATCCAGCAGAGGGTGCCCCAGCACTGACACCTGTGTTGCTGCAGGCCCCTAATCAGCCTCCGCGTAAGAAGAGAAAGCATCATCCGATGCCTCCACATCAGCTTCCTCCACCACGTCCAGCCAGACTCCACTAGCGGACCCGGTTATGCACACGGACACTGGTACAGACACGCCCATGGGAACTGACAAAGATGAGGACCTCATAGAGTCCACCAAATGAGGTGGGATCATTCCACTCCATGATCTTCAGGGCCTCCGAGCTGTTCCAGATGGTGCCCAGGGAAACCAAGAAAGAGCGCTTCTTGTTTCAGCGACGTGAGTCCAAAAGGAAGACTATCATGGTGGTGCCCTTTCTGGATGACATTTGGGAGGAAGGGCTAGCCCTCATGAAGAACACATGCACGGCTCCAACCAAGCGAGGCGGGTTGGAGAAAAAATATAGGGTGGCAGACTTTGCACCCAAGTGCTTCAGGTCACAACCGTCGCCAGACTCGGTAGTGTCAGCTGCCGCAAGGAAACGTTTTGCTAACCCGGCTTCATCATCAGTTCCCCCAGACAGTGAGAGGAAGAAGATGGACGCCATGGGGAAGAAAGTCATTTACACAACAGCATCTATGATCAAGGCGGCTAATGCTCTGGCTATCTTGGCCCAATATGACAGTGAGCTTTGGTACAAACTGTGCCTGATCCTGGAATGCCTTCCCGACGACAAGAAGGTGGAAGATCTTGCCCTCTTTCAGGAAGGGGAGGTGACACTGGACCATGCCATTACGGTGGCAGTGGACATCGCCTACACAGGTTTCCGGCAGTTGGGAAAGTCTGCCTTTGTCAGCAGGGATGGTTGAAGGCCACACACTTTGGTCAGGCCGTTCATGCGAAGGTGCTGGACGTGCCCTTCAACAGAGAAAATCTGTTCAGGAAGGCGGTCAACTAATCACTTCAAGCCATAAAGACAGATAAGTAGATGGCACATTCCTTTGGCACTCTTCAACAGCATTGCTCGTCGTCTTTTCACTCCTCCAGGGCTAAATTGAGCAAATCATCCTAGGGATTCTCCTTATCATAGAGACAACCTACCCGATATAGCATGCAGGAATCCTAGAGTGGTTGTTCCCAGGCCTACGTTAGCAGAGGTCAGCATCGCCGGCGCCTGCAGGGCAGGGTGCCAGCGCCCAAGCAAGCCCTAACTGGCCAACATGTCAGGCCCCCACTTGTGCACCCAAGTGGAAGGCCGGCTGGTTAGGTTTGTCAGCGAGTGGAGGAAGATCACCAACACGTGGGTGCTGGATGCTCTCGCCCAGGGACACAGCTTGAAGTTCCAACGCAGGTGCCCACATATTCCACCAGTTCCCTGTCAGGAGCTCCAAACCCCTCAGCTCCTGGAAGAAGTGTGAGCCATATATGGAAAGATGTGATAGCGTTTGTTCCCCAACGACTCCAGGGGTCTGGAGTCTATTTCCAGATACTTTCTGGTAAGAAAGAAGACAGGGGGTTGGAGACCCATCCTGGACCTGCACCGTTTGGACAAGTACCTGAAGTCCCAAAAATTCAGGATGGTCATGTTGCAGAATGTGCTCAGCCAACTGGAGGAAGTGGATTTCTTGACATCATTGGACCTAGAGGACATGTACTGCCATGTCCCCATCAACAGGAAACAGCAAAATGTCCTACGGTTCGTGGTGCAAGGTCAGCACTACCAGTTGAAGGCCTTACCATTCGGCAGCCCATCTGCGTCTGCACAGCATACACGTATACCCATACCTGGGCGATTGACTGATACGCACAGGCTCTGGAGATCTGGCTGACGAGCGAAGGAGACCGTCCACCTTCTGACAGAGCTGGGATTCTCCGTAAACTATATGAAGTCCTGCTTGATGCCATTGCAGAACGTGCCGGTCCTCTGTGCCAGACTCAACACAGTGACTTGCCTGCCGTTGCCCTTGGAGGAGAGGCTAGCAGCCATTCAAGAGAGGGTGCAATGACTGTCGTCACCGAAAACGGCCATGGTGCGGGCCATCAAGCCGTTGCTGGGTATGATGTCGTCCTGCATCTACCTTGTCCATCTCTGCAGGTTGCAGATGCGACCCCTACAGGAATTCTTGGAGCACGTTGGATACAAGTGTCCGGGAGTTTTGCGGACTAGATCCCTCTGAACGAGGAGTTCCGGCGGGTGACAGAGTGGTGGGGTGGGCGCTCCCACATCACCATGGGGACAGTATTTCAAACCCCTGCCACACCAGGAGATGGTCACCACGGATGCGTCGCTGGAAGGTTGGGGGGCTCACACAGGACGTCTACTCGCCAGATTCCTGTGACTTCCAGAGGAGAAGGATCTGCACATCAACATCCTGGAGCTATGGGCAGTGTTCTGGGACCTCACGTATTTCCTACCATCTCCGAAGAGCAAGGTGCTGAGGAGCTTCAAAGACAACACCACCACCATGTTCTACACATCTGGAAGCAAGGGGACACTCGATTCCTCAGCGCTCTCCAAGGAAGCTCAGGACTTGTGGCACTGGGGCATTGGACAGGGGATGTCCCTCGTCCCTCTCCACCTGGCAGGCGTCAAGAACATCATTGCAGACTCCCTCAGCAGGGAGCTGCGATTCTGCCAGGAGTGGGAACTTCGTCAAGATCAGGTGTACTGCCGGTTCATCAAATGGGGCAGACCCATGATCAATATTTTTGCCACAGTGGCAAAATCCAAATGACAGAAGTTTGCCAGCAGATTCCAACAACCGAGGAGCTTGGAGGACGTGTTCTCCCTCCTGTGGGAAGGTCTGTTTCTGTATGCTCTCCCCCCCGTTTCCTCTGCTGCTATGTGTCATCAACGCACTCAGACTATGTTGATTCAAGATGCGTGGCCGAGGCAGGTTTGGTATCCGGACCTGCTCTGCCTGTCGGCGTCACCGCCAATCAAGTTGACGGTACTTGCGGATCTACTCAACAGAAAGGGAGGCACAATCTTTCATCACAACGCAGGATCGCTGAGCTTGAGGGTATGGCTTCTGCAGCCTTAAAGTTTGGAGGTTATGAGTTGCCAGCAGATGGCAGGGAAGTCCTCACCAAAGCCTGGGCATTGTCGACTGTAAAGTGCTACGGCCATAAGTTGAAGCGTTTTGCTACGTGGTGCCAGTTGCGGAAGATTACCCCTCTGAGGTTCACGGGTTTCACAGATTCTTACATACATGCTGTCCTTGGAAAAAGCTGGAGTGGCTCACACTTCCATCAAGGTACACCGGGCGGCCATCCCTCGCTACACCTGATCCCCGGGTAGATCCTAGCTGTGGTCCCACATACTCATCAAGGAGTTCCCCAAGGGGCTTTTCCGATCTTTCCCGCTGGGGACGGCTCCTGCCCCGGCATGGGAACTCAACATGGTCCGGACTAGGCTCACGGGGGAACCTTTTGAACTTGTACATCAAGCCCCACTCCAGTTTCTCTTGTGGAAAACGGCTTTCCTTGTGGCCATCACCTCTGCCAGACATGTGGGTGAGATCCAGACCCTATCCTGCAAGCAACCATATCTGACTTTCCACGAATCAAGGGTGGTACTGCGTAAGCACCCTTCCTTCATGCCGAAGGTTCCGTTGGAATTCCATCTCAACAAACTTTTGGTGTTGCCTGTTTTCTTCACAAAGCCTTTGTTGACGGCGTAGAGGGCCTTGCATTCGCTGGACATTGCTGGTGCCTTGAAGTTCTACGTAACACGCACGAAGAGTTTTCGGACGACTTCTACATTGTTTGTGAACTTTGGTCCTGTGAACCATGGTAAGGCCTTGTCCAAAGCTTCAATTTCAAGGTGGCTATGCAGCTGCATCATGTACTGTCATTGAGAGCCCATTCCACCAGTGTGATCGCTGCAACAACGGCATTCTTTTCTGGTGTGCACATGCTTGACATTTGCTGGGCTGCGACATGAAGGTCTGCGCATACCTTCACGAAGTTGCACTCCGTTGACAGGGATTTCAAGGAGGAGTCCAGAGTCAGCCAGGCAGTGCTGCACAACCTGTAAGTGTTAATTGCTTCTGTTGAGCCTTGCCACCTCCCGTGGTTGTGTAATGTGGTACTACTGTGTATTCGTTTTTCATGAGCATGTGAATCCATGCCAGACCCCATGCTGGAGAAGGTTTGTTACTTACCTGAAAATATTGTTCTCCAGCATGAGTCTGGCATCGATTCACAGGCGAAACCTCCCTCCGGCCCCTCTGCAGCTCGTCTTGGTAATGCTGCCACTTTACGTGCTTGCCAAATCTGAAGATAGCTGCCAGAGGCAGGGCTTAGGAAGAGGACTGTCTGGAAAAGATATATGGACAAAATGTTTGCAATCTGGAGAGGTGGGGGGGGGAGCAGAGAGTAATTGGGAGACTTTCTGAATTTCCTTAACTCCATACACGATCAAATTAAGTTCAAAATGGAGGTAGGTTCCCCCAAACTATATTTTCTGGACTTAGAGTTGGAACTACAGGAAGGAGAGATCATAACTAACATATTTCACAAACCCACCAATGTTAATAACTCCCTTCACTACCTTAGCCATCATCCTTAGCATTTCAAGGATAATCATCCTTTCAGTCAGTTTATAGACACTGCACAAGACAGAACTAGTCCTCTCAAAAGAGCTGAGTTACTTATCCCTAAGAACAAAAAGGGAGATATTCCTTTCGTATAAACATTGAAATATTGTAGCCAAAATCACCATGTAGCAAGGCTCATTAGGAAGAATTGGAGACTGACAGAAATGGACACCCAATTGCATAAACCTTTCCCACAGCCACCCCTTATTGCTTACAAGAGGGGGAGAAATGTACGTGGCCAACTGGTCAAGGCAGAGAAGACACCCACTAGTACACAACTTACATTGGGTAAGAAAAAGAGCGGCACCTTCCCTCACCTCCAATGCAATAACTGCAACAACATAATAAAAGGAAACTGGCAGACAACCCCATTCAGGGACCAAGATCAAGTTGAGGAACTTCACCACGTGCAATTCAAGCTCAGTGATTTACGGACTAAGTTGTGCTTGTGGGATTTATTACGTGGATCAGAACACACACAGAGCCAACGAGCGATGCAATGAACATAAAAGCAGTATACACATAAGGAACATCAAATCACCAGTGGCTAGACATTTTCTCTCACTAAGACAGACCATCTCAGAACTAAAGTTTATTGTACTGGATATAGTTCACAGACCACAGAGAGTGGGTCACCTAGGAAGGTAACTGAACCAAAGGGAATTAAACTGGATAACAAAATTGCACAGTTTGACCCCAAATGGAATAAATGAGGATTTCCATCTGGGAGTATTCCTGTAAACTCCACTTATTGTGTAAGGGGTCTATGAAACAGTTGATTATGACAAATAAAACTGCAGATTCAGAGCATGACTGCCCCTGAGATTCATTCAACTGCAAAAGGCTTGCTCCCCAATATTCAACATTACATATTCAACCTTGCAGGGAATGTTTAATTGGAATCAGCAGAGACATCAGCCAAATATTCAGATTTTCAATGATACCTTTGTTGGCATCTTTGCCTCCTATTATTGCTACCACTGTTGAGATAAATATCACGACTCTGTGCGAGTGCAGGCAGCAAGCTCTTGTACATTACTGGAGTTTAGTATACAGGGCAGCTGGACTATAATGAGCCACGACACATGAGTAGGTATCTGAATCTTGGTAACTTTTAACTAGAGAGATCGACCAGGAATGGCAGTCTCTCGCTGAGCTCTGTGTGGCGTCTCTGAAAATCCTGTAAAATAGCTTTGGAGGCAGGCCGGGGTGTTGTGTCAGTGCAGTTGCGGTGCGGAACGCGGCCAACCTGGACTGTGCACCTTTCAAGTCCTGGAAGGCCTGGTGCGACTAGTCTGACAGTGCTCCCGGAGCGAGGCAGCTGCTGTGGTGCCGTCCTCTGAGTGAGCGGGCTCCAGGCCAGGCGCACTTGGTCCAAAGATTTTTGGTGGTGATGGGCTGTGTTCCCCGCCTGCCGCAAGTGATCTGACCCTCGTGTCCCAACCCGGGGCAGGCGTGGTGCGCTTGGAGAGCCTGGTCGTGGGCTCAAGGTGAGCAGCGGCTTGGAGGGAGACCCCTGGAGGGGCACGTAGAATGCAGCCCGCTGAGCGGCAGAGTCTGTGTGTGGCGCCGCAGTAGCTTGCAGGCAGTGTGGAGCGCACTGACAGCATCCGCAGCATCTAGTGGGCCGGTGCACACCCCCTGGATGAACCTGGGCTGCTAACTGCATCGGGAGCCTGCTACACACTCTGAGGCCACTGCAGTCTGACTGTGGCACTGGGCTTAGTACAGCTTCAACAGGTGCCCCTGGGTTGATAAGTGGAGGTGACCCCCCCGACCCCTGGGCTGCAGGTGACTACGAGGACAGCCTGCTGTGAGCTGGAGGGCATTTCTGCAGGCGGGTGTGTCCTGAAGTAGCCTGTGGTGGGATACAGTGTGTGAAGCGGCAGCCCAGGGAGGTGAAGGCCCGGGCCCTCCTGATCCCCCCCACCCCCTGTCAACCCCTCTCAACCCACCCAGGGGGAGCAGGAGTTACCACCTATATCTGGCTGGAGGGAGGCCTGGCTGGACCATGTCCAGCAGTGTCTGGATTCCAAGGGTGAAAGGAGGCAGGAGCTTTGGACTGTGGCGGAGCGCCAATCTGGGCTGAGTGGACCAGTATCCCCTAGTCCAAGGGCATGTGGTGCACGGACCGGCTTTCTTGGGTTCACCCCTGGCTGAATAGATCTGGTGGACCACAGGACAGAGAAGTGAGAGGCGCTTGGAGGCCCCTAGTGGTGGCTCAAACCTGAAGGGCTGGAGACCGGGCTATTGGATGTGCGGTCCAAGGTGGGATGACTGTGAGAGATAGCTTAAGCCTCTGGTCACCCTCCCTCACCCCCCACCCCCTCCAGCTGCTTTTTTTGCCCCAGCCTTATTGAGCTATGTGTCTTTGTTCCTTTCCCTGCTGCTTCCTGTGAGAGGAGGCTGCCGAGGTGCGCTGGTCCTGCCATGGGGGAAACTGACAAGTTGCAGAGGAAGCTTACATTCCAGGGGGCCTGTCCGCCTGGACCCCCCCCCCAGGCTCAGTCACAGGCGGGCGAGACAGAACCCACAGAGTCAACCTCTGGAGGGGCTGGTCCAGTGCCAGAGGTGGATATCAGGGAAATATTGCTGGACCTTAAGGCGGGCATCAGTCTGGACTCCAAGCTGGACTCGCTCTCCTCCAAGGTTGGTATGTTGCAGCGCCGCCTGGACAAGCACGACGATCGGTTGGATGAGGTGGAGCACAGGGTGTCTGGTCTGGAAGATGGGTCGGCGTCGCTTACGGCCAGGGTGCAGCTCAACTCAGTGTCCACCAAGAATGAGGATTTGGAGGGCAGGGCCCGCAGGAACAATATCCGTCTGGTCAGGATTCGAGAGCGCCAGGGGCAGATCAAGATGGAGGAGTATGTTGAAGCTCTCTGCAGGGAGGACTTTGGAGGGACGGAGCTCTGCCCCTGTTTGTGGTTGAGAGGGCTCACTTTATACCGGCGGCTCAGCCAAAACCGGGGGCAGCCCCCCGTCCCATCATTGCCCGCCTTCTGAACTATAGAGGCCGGGACACAATGCTTCGCTTGGCGAGGCAGAAAGGGGGCCATCAATATGGCGACAAATTTTAGGTCTTCCCAGATTTCTCTGTGGTGGTGCAGGCATCGAGGAGGCCTTTCGCAGGGGTTAAACGCTGTCTTAGGGACAACAACATTCCATACTCCATGTTATTCCCTGCAAAGCTTCGCATCCAGCATGATAGGAAAACATAATTCTGGATGAGATCGGCAGGCTGTATAGCCCCAACAACATGAGACCACGGAATGGGGCTAGGGACAGGAGGTCCAATAAGACCCTTGAGGTCGGGTTGTTGGTGTTGCCGAACCGGGGGGGGGACAGATCGGATGCCTAACAGCTAACTATGAGACACTGGCATTTATAGCCATAAGTTCGGGCTGCCTTGGAAATATGTTATAGCTACCCATGAGTGGCTGGGCCGACACAGGACTGGTCGGGCACTAGTGCCCCGAGCGCAGCATTTTTCAAGTTTTGTGGTTGGGTGAGGGGGGGAACCTTCGTCTGGGTTGGGGGTTGCTCGTAGGGGTGGGGGGCTACGATTGGGGTTTGATAGGGGGCTGCAGCGGCAGGTTGGGTGGGGGGGCTGAGACAGTGCGCAATTGGTGGGGTTTGTACTGTTATGTTTGTTTGGAGTCCGATTCTTAGCCTGGTGATCCACTGGCTAACAATAATCAGCAGCAGCCACACTATTGATTCAGAGGGACAGCGTCCCACCGGACCAGTGTTTATATGTGAGGATGGCCCTTCGAGTAGGCACCTGGAACATTAGGGGGAGTGAATTATCCCTCTAAGGCCAGGAAGGTAGCACACTATCTTCGTAGACACTGGGTGGAGGTAGCTTTTCTTCAGGAGACCCACCTCGTCCTCTCCTCGGAACACAGATGAGGTTTGCACTGGGGCTGCCACCGATACTTTATATCATTTTTTTCGTCCTATGCCAGGGGAGTGGCTATCCTGATGGGTAAGGGGGTTACGTTTCACCTGGTTTTTGGTGGCAATGGATGACGAGGGGAGGGCAGTTGGTTTGCTGTGTCCTGGAGGGGGTGAAGGTGGCACTGGTGAACTCATACGGACCGAACGTAGACAATGGTAATGCCTTTGATTGGGTGATTGTTCAGTTGGATGTGTGTCAGGATGCCACCATAGTTTGGGGTGGGCATCTGAACACAGTGATGGACCCTCTGCTGGAGAGGTCGGTGGGGAGGCCAGGGACCGGTGCCTAAAGCAAGTCTGCAGGTGCAAGAGATATGTAGGACATATAATCTTGTGGATGGTTGGTGGAGGCAGCACAGTGATATGCGCAAATACACCTTCCATTCCTGGGTTCATGGGACCAGCTCTAGGCTGGACTACATTTTGGTTTCCCGTGCTGGGGTCTTCGCGTGGGGTGATTGCTGGATTCTCCCCTGGACCTTGTCGGACCAATCACCTCTGATCCTTGAGTGCTTGGTGGGCAGGGGAGGAAAGGGGGCCCACTATTGGCGCTGTAAATCCGATGTGCTGCAGGATTCAGTGTTCTGCCAGGAACTACTGGATGAGATAAAGACCTACTTTGAATTAAAAGAGGGCTCTGTTGTCACGAGATGACACCCTGAAAGAGAGAGGCACAGGACACCCAGGAAGGGTTTCGGGTGGTTGTGCCGAAGTAAGGTGGACAGAATAGTACACACACAGCTGAAAGTAATGAGAACGAAGAGTAGTCAAGTGTAGCAAGGAATAAGGTACAACAGAATGGATTCCCTCTAGGGGTGTATGCAGATATAGGGAAAGAGTATTCCACGAACCTTAGGAAAAACTCTAGCTTTCTGCACAGTTTGCTATAACAGAGGCCCACGCTGTTTGCTCATGACTTGGAACAACAGGTATGGGTGTCGGTAACGTAGAAACGAGACAAGGGAAGGGGCAGAGATTGCCTGAAGGAAACCAACAGACAAGCTCTGTACAAAAGGGTCTACGAACAGTACAAGAGAAGATACTTACAGACAAATCCAGGAAAAGGAAGTTGATAGCAAACTAGCAGAAGGAAATGAAGGGAAATTCATGTAACAGGATTAGATAGCAGAGAACAGTAAGGAACAAGGTTGAGTGCTCAGAGGAGCAGGGAAGCAATGAGCAAGCCCACAGGAGCAGGGCTGTAAGGTAGAGAGCCCAGAGGGAAAGGTCTTAGGGCAGCGGAGTAAAACAGGATGAGCAAGCCCACAGGAGCAGGGCTGTAAGGTAGAGAGCCTAGAGGGAAAGGGCTTAGGGCAGCGGAGTAAAACAGGTTGAGCAAGCCCACAGGAGCAGGGCTGTAAGGTAGAGAGCCTAGAGGGAAAGGGCTTAGGGCAGCGGAGTAAAGCAGGCTGCACGGCAATGAACCCAGAAGGGCCGGGCAGCAAGGTGTGAGCCCAGAGGGGCAGGGCCGCTGACCGTAGAAGGTTGCAAAGGACTGTAGAGGGCTGCTAGGCCGAGAACCCAGCGGAAAAGGGTAGGTAGTAAGCAGCGAAGCGTGATCAGCTGCAAGGTAGGAAGTCCCGAGGACAAGGGCTGTAGGCAGCCGGAGTGCAGAGCAGGGAGCCCAGAGGACAAGGGCTGAGGCTGGAAAGCAGCAGAGCGTGATCAGCTGCAATGTAGAGGGCCCGGCAAGGCAAGGGCGGAGGCTGGAAGGCAGCAGAGCGTGATCAGCTGCAATGTAGAGAGCCCGGCAGGGCAAGGGCAGAGGCTGGAAGGCAGCAGAGCGTGATCGGCTGCAATGTAGAGAGCCCGGCAGGGCAAGGTCGGAGGCTGGAAGGCAGCAGAGCGTGATCGGCTGCAATGTAGAGAGCCCGGCAGGGTACTGGATCCAAAGCCGGAGTAAGGAGGAACCGCATACAAGATCCGTAGCTCAAAGCAACAAGGTGCCAGAGAGACTCCTAATGCAAGAGAGAGAGCTCCTGCAGGCAGCAGTATTTATACCGCCCAGCCCAGCACAGAGGCAGGCTAATTGGTCGCACCTGGCTAAGCACCCCTGTAGACAATCCGCCACCTCCCTCTCTGTTCCTGAGCTGGTGGAAGCAGAGGAGAACCCTAGGGCTTCTGGGGATTGTAGTTTCGAAGATGGCGAATAGGAATGGCCAGGAAAAGATGGTTATAGCCAAGTGCATTGTGGTAAGTGTAGTTAAAGCCTCGCAAATGGGAAATAAGGTCCATATTGATCGTAAATGTATGCGCCCATGGTGCAGGCATGACATCTGTCTCCTTGCAAGGTGTCCTCTGGGAGTGTTTCAAGTGCTACTTTAGAGGGTTGTGCATGGCGAAGGAATATGGGATCCTCAGCAGATCAGGGAAGACCTTGGGGAAGGTGTGGCACGGCTTAAGCGGCTGGTGGGTGTCTATGAGTCCACTGCGCATCCCAAGATCCTGCCGGACTTCCAGGGGGGAGTTTGATTGGTTTAGGGCAAAATCTGACCAGGAGATCCGATCTCTGGGTAGGGGCCATCAGGTGCGCCAGTACCGGGAGGGACAGAAGCCTGGTGCATGGCTGGCTCAGCTGCTGGTGACAGATAAAATACTGCAGCAGGTGGAGTGATTTAGAGACCCCCCAGGGAAGCCCCCTGTATGTGGAGGAAGACATTGTGGCTGAATTCTGCACGTTTTATAGGCACCTGTATGTGTCCAGGTACTCGCAGTACTCTAAGAACCTGCAGCGCTACTTAGAAGAGGTGGAACTGTACTGGGCGGAACTGCAACTTGACAAAGCTCTTAACCGAGAGATCTCCCTGGAGGAGGTAATGGTAGTGATCAGAGAGCTCCTGGGATCTAGGTCCCTGGGATCTGACGGCCTGTCAGGGGGGATTTTTTTTAGGGTGTATGCCCTCATCCTTGCCCCAGTCCTGCTGTGGGTGTACGTGGAGTTGGTTGCCTTGGGGACACTTCGCCCTCATTACCCGAGGTGAATATCCTTCTGCATAAGAAGGGGAAGCTGGCCGTGGATTGCGCGTAATACCTGCCAATCTCCTTAATCAATGTGGATAACAAGATCCTTGCTAAGGTGAACGTTAATCGGCTGCTCTCCCTGATGCCCGGCCTTGTGCTGCAGGATCAGGCTGGGTTTGTCCCTAGGAGGAACACGAGAACGGACACGGAACACGGAAACGTTCGGGTGTGTCTTTTTTTTGTGTCTTGGGGGCACTTGAACTGGAATCACAGGCTGATGCAGTCTTTTCTTTTTACGCCGAAAAGGCATTCAACATTGTTGAATGGCCATACTTATTCGCAGTCCTCCAAAAATGTAGACTTGGTGCTCATTTTCTTGCATTGGTGTCATTCCTCTACGTTAACCCGGCAGCGAGGATCGTGGTGGATGCACAAGGTCTGAAAGCTTTGATATGGGAAGAGGGAGGCAGCAGGGTTGCCTGCTTTCCCCTCGCCTCTTTGCTTTAGAAATGTAGCCGCTGGCGACAATTCTGAGCAAGGCCTATTCAGCGGGGGGTTGAGGCTAGGGCCACATAGGCTGATTATCTCCTTGTATGCAGATGACGTGGCCCTCTTAATCAGTGACCCGGTGTGCAACCTTGGCCCTGTTATGCAGGAAGTGCTCAGGTTTGGTGAGTTCTCGGGTTTCAGGATCAATCATAGTAAATCAGTGGTCTTCCCACTCATGGACGGTACAAGAGTTTTCGAGGATGAGTTGGGCCTGAAGTGGGAATCTTCTTGGGTGCGGTACCTGGGGGTGGTGGTCTAACGCAGCCGCTATTAGTTGTTTCAGGATAATTCTGGGCAGACGGTTGGGTCTCTCCAGGAGGAGGTGGCGAAATTGCGGTTGCTCCCGCTGCTGGGCCAAATCTCGATTGTAAAAATAATTGTGCTCCCCAGGATCCTGCATCTCTTCCTCAATGCGCCTCTGTTTCTCTCTGGTGGCTTTTTCCTACAATTACAAGGGCTCATTCTTGACCTGCTCTGGACGGGGAAGCCGGCGAGGGTGGTGTTTACTACGCTGACACAACCGTTTGAGAGGAGAGGTCTGACTTTGCCGGATTTATAACATTATTAATGGGCAGAACAAGTGCACGTTCTGGCACATTGGTATGCCACCCACTTTATTCGGCCCCATTTTTTGGTGGAGAGGCGCTGGCTGCCTCAGACCTATTGTGTTCCGTGATCCTTGGGGCCTCAGGGGTATTGCCCAGCTCCTTGAATGTCGTGAAGATTACCTGTACGATTTGGAAGAAGGTTGCGGGCAAGTTGGGCACTTGCACATTATATTCACCCCTCCTCCCTGAACGACATGTGGTAGGGCTTGCCATAACAGGAGAGCAAGCATATTTACTGTGGGTGGAAAAGCTGGACATTGTCACTTTTGGGGACTTTTTCATTGCGTTTCTTTCCTTACAACAGGCAAGGGGTAGAGGTGGGGACACTGCTTTGGATATTTTCCTGTATTTCCAGGTGCAGTATGCACTCAAGGCACTAGTCCTCTCATTTCCTAAGTAACCTCCGACTTGGGTGTTATTACAGGGGGTGATTCAATTTCGGGGAGAGGGCCGCCTGGTTTTGCACATATAGAGTAGTCTCATGGCAGATATACCATGGGAGGCTCCAAGCTGGTGGTGGGAGATGGATCTCGGCAAGGGTATAGCGGATGAGGATTGGACATACGTGCTAGGTCAAACTCAGAGGGTATCATTAAATTCTAGATTCAAGCTAATAGACTTTAATTTCCTACATCAGGTTTATCATACCTCCTTGTGTTGGATGTGGGGTCGCTCCAGCAGGGTTTCTTCATTTGGCTTGGGAGTGCACGCAGGTCTTCCACTTTTGATCAGCTGTGCTGGAGAAGGACTCCCTGATTACTGGGGCACAATTGGAGCTGGACTCTGATTGCGCTCCTGGGATGCACACTGTCCGTGCTGCAGGAAATGAGATGCCTGGCAGGGTTGTTTTTTGTGATGGGTCATAGAAGGGTGGCCATGGCCTGGGGATAGGGTCACCCTCCTAGTGTGCAGGGGTGACTGTAGGATGTGGCATACTGTCATGACATGCAGACTGCATTTATTTGAACTCTGCTGCTGCACGTCTGCTGCCGGGGGAGTGGGCTCTGTATGTACAATAGCTAATTACAGCGGCTGAATAAGTATGTGGTATGCAATTGTGGGCAAACTTTATGTAATATGCATTGCCGATATACATTGTATTATTTTCAGGCATGAACCAGCCATGGCTTCCTGGCCCGTCACTTATGCACCCCAGTGGGAGGCCGGCTGGCGAATTTCGTCAGCACGTGGGAAAAGATCACCATGGACAGATGGGTGCTGGACGCTGTCTATAGACCCCTGGGCCCCATCAGTACCTTCAATGAAGATATCACCACTGTTATCTCTGAGAAGCTAAAAAATTCCTCTCAAACCTTAGTGTTAGGAGACTTCAACCTAGGGTACAACGATATCAATGACCACCTGGCCACTGCCGTAGCCAATACCCTGTCAGAACTAGGTTTCACGCAGATCGTGAATACTCCCACACATACCAAAGGGAGAACTCTTGACTGGATTGCCACTCATAACTGTAACCCCTCTATAACAGCCATTGCCCCCCAAATATGGTCAGACCATCACCTTATCTCCTTTACCCTCAACACTAAAAGACCCACAGTTTTAACACCCACTCCCGCCATACCCACTTTAACCAGAAATAAGAAAAATATCACAGCGGATAATATTCTGCCCCACATCTTACCCAAACTTAATTCTCTACTTGACCATATCGACCCAGGCATCCTAGTGGAGGAATTCAATAATGCTATGTCCATTGCCCTTGACAGAGTTGCTCCACTTAAACCTAGGAACAGCAAACCAAAAAAGCACCTGAACTCCTGGTTTACACCCCACCTAAAAAACTTAAGACTACAGAATAGAAAATGCAAAACAGCATGGAACCAGCATCCTACCGCTGAAAATAAAACTAACCTAATAAACATCTCTTTGCAAGAAACCTATAATAACAGGATCACCCAAGCCAACTCCAGTATGAAGGAGCTATTCTCCATCCTAAAAGAATTGGAAACTCCTATCGCAGTACAGGATGACTCCATTAAAGATAAAAGCTGCTGTACAGACATACAACTGGCACTAACCAACAAAGTGGCCAACCTCCAAACTAAAATTGCCCTAAAGAAAGCCTCATATACCAACCCAAACTCCTTTGGACAAAACTCCCACACCTAAACCTAAAGAATCTATACAATTCCGTTTCTCTAAGGTCTCAGTGATTGAGGTAGTGAAGACCATTCTGACTCTTAAACCGTCTAATTGCAAAGGTGATCAATGCCGCGCACAACTGATCAAGGACGTGGCTAGAGATCTAGCCCCCTTCATCACAAAACTTATTAATGCCTCCTTCACTACGGACACCATCCCACGCAACCTAAAGGAATCCTGGGTACTCCCCCTTCTGAAAAAACAAACACTGGACCCCAACATTCCCACAAATTATAGACCCATCACCACGGTGCCTTTCTTACTAAAAATATTAGACAAGGTAGCGTACACCCAAATCCAGAACTTCATTGAGATGAACCATCTCCTTGGCACCCGCCAATCCAGTTTCTGTCCACAACACGGCACAGAGACTGCCCTTATTGACTTAAAGGCCCAAATAGACTCACTCAGAGACTAGGGCAAATTAGCTCTCCTCCTCCTTCTAGACCTCTCAGCCGCTTTTGATTTGGTGGACCATAGAGTCCTATGCAATCACTTGGACTCGGCGGCCCACTTCTCAGGGGAGGCTATAGTCTGGATACAGTCATTCCTTAGTGTCAGGACCATGAGGGTGTTCTCCCCCGCAGCGGCAGCAGGCCCGATACCTATCACCTGCGGAGTGCCCCAGGGATCCTGTGTCTCGCCAACACTCTATAATATCTTCACCAAGCCACTCTTCGACGATCTCGATAATCTGGGTATCACCTATACCAACTATGCAGACGATACCCAGATTCTCCTACCACTTACTGGGGATTATGTTGAAGATCTGGCTCTGGTGAACAGAGTCCATAGCATCGTTCAAGCATGGATGGCCAACCATGGCCTATGCTTGAACGATGACAAAACAGAGCTCATCATCCTGGGCACTGCAGCCCGCATCTCCAAACTCAACCAAAACTACTCAGCCTTCATCATCGATGGCAACACTACCAAGGTCGTCAGAGAAGTAAAAACCCTAGGTTTTTACCTTGATGCGACACTATCCCTATCCAAACAGGTGAACTCCCTGGCTTCATCCACGGCCTACACATGTAAATTAAAATGAGCTGGGAAACAATTCTTATCAGATGACAGCTGTCTTATCCTAGCCAGAGCCCTCATCTTATCAAATTTAGACTATTGTAACGCCCTTTACATAGGGACAACTAAACAAATCATCAATAGAATTCAAGTGCTCCAAATAATGCACTTAGAGCGGCCCTAAGTATCCCTAGAAGAGCACATATCTCAGAAATAAGACGTAAACACAAATGGCTTTCCACCCAAGGAAAAATCAACCTTAAATCTGCCTCCCTCATCCACAAATGCTTAAACAACAAACCCCCCCGCTACCTTTCAGAACTTTTTAATAGAAAAAATCCCACTAGACTTACAAGGACAGTCAGCCCTAACTGCCTCCTAGTGCCCAGATTTAAACTAACCACTATTGGAGGATCCAGCTTCCCAGTCAAGGCAGCTCAATTATGGAACGCCCTACCTCATGCACTTAGATCTGACCAAACGTTCAACAACTTCAGAAAGAACACCATAAAATGGCTCACCAAGAATGCGATATAAATGGCACTCTACCCCTCGCACCTCCACTCGTACTTCACCTGACACGCAATGACCTACTATATTGTTCATCATAGATTTGACTGTTTGGCTGCGCTTTATCTGCACTTGTACTTGTCTCACCTTGCAGAGTCAAGAAATGTCCTCTTTGCCTGCTCTGTAACTTGTAACGTCTGTAACTAAGCTGTAAACCTCCTTGTCTCTTGCGCCCTGCTACCTCAGGGTCCGGTGCGCACAATAAATAAATAAACAAACAAACAAACAAACCTTGGAGTTCCAAAGCAGGTGTTCTCGTATTCCGCTGATTCAGCGACAAGAACAATACGGACCACAGCTTCTGCAGGAGGTGCGGTCCATGTTACAGAAGGGGGCAATAGAACTGTCCCCCAGCATCTCTGGGGCTTCCGGAGCATTCTACAGATACTTTCTGGTTCGAAAGAAAATAGGGGATGGCTTGGAGGCCTATATCTTCATTGTCTCAACAAGTACTTAAAGTCCTAAAACTTCCAGATGGTCACGTTGCAACACATACTCGGCCAGCTGGAGCAAGGAGATCTAGAGGACGCCTACTCCCACATCCCGATTCACAAGAAACACTGCAAGTTCCTACGATTCGTAGTTCAAGGTCAGCATTACCAGTTCAAGGCTCTGCCTTTCTGCATGAAATCAACCCAAAGGTTTTTTCGAAGTGCCTGACCCCAGTGGAGGCACATCTTCGTATACAAGGCGTCCACGTATACCCCTACCTGGACGACTGGCTGGTGCATTCCTACTCACACACACGCTCTAGGAGGCAAACACACATTGAAGACTGTACGTCTGCTGACTGAGTTTCGGTTCTCAATAAACTTTGCAAAGTCTTGCTTGATGCAATCACATTACGAGCTGTTTCTAGGTGCCCAACTCAACACAGTGACGTGTTTGGCGTCACCCTCAGAGGAGCGGGTGAGAGCCATACAAGGCAAAGTACAGCGCTTGTCGTCGGTGCAGACGGCGACGGTTCGGTCCATCAAGTCGCAGCTTGGCATGATTGATGTCATCCTGCTTCAGCCTCGTTTGCCTGTGCAGACTTCACATGAGACCTCTCCAGGAGTTCCTGGATGCCAGATGGATGCAGGTGTAAGGGAACTTTGCGGACAAGATCTCGCTCAACGAGGAGTTCCGTCGGGTGATACCGTGGTGGGGCGTATGGCCACATCTCATCCAGGGAGATCCATTTCAGGTTCCTCCTTATCCGGAGACGGTAACCACAGACTCCTCTCTAGAGGTATGGGGAGTCCACACCGGACAGTTGCAGACCAGAGGCCTCTGGCAACCGGCAGAGAAAGACCACCACATCAACACCCTGGAACTTCGGGGCCATATTCTGGGCCCTCAAGTCTTTTCCCCTGTCGTTGAAGGGCAAGGTGGTGAGGATCTTCACAGACAACAGCACCACCATGTTCTACATCCGGAAACAACGGTGGACCCGCTCACCAGCGCTTTCCAAGGAAGCCCAGAACCTGTGGCGCTAGGCCGTTCCTCAAGGCAGGTACCGTTTCACCTAGCGGGAGTCAAACACCATAGCTGACTCACTCAGCAGGGAACTGCGCTCTTGCCACGAGTGGGAACTTCGCCAGGACCAGGTGGATTTTCTGTTCGGCAAATGGGGCCAGCCCCAGATCGATCACTTCGCAATCGCGGTTAATACCAAGTGCCAAAGGTTCGCCAGCAGGTTCCCTCAACCGAGTAATGAACACACCCATACAGTGCCACTGCAGGATAATACTCTGGCATCCGACTTACTATATATGTCAATAGCCCGTCATCCAGCTGCCGCTCTCCCGGGACCTTCTCGACATGGCCGGGAGTGAGGGGGCGATTCTGCAACAGAGACCCAGAGTCTCTGAACCTAAGGGCATGGCTCCTGCAGCCCTAGAGTTTGGAGGTTATGCTTTACCCGCGGAATGTAAGGGCATCTTGGCCAGAGCCTTGTCAACATTGAAGTGCTATGGACATAAATGGAAACGCTTCTCTGTGTGAAGACGGACTCGGGAGTTTGCCCCTCTGCGTGTTACGGCTCCGCAACTCCTACCATACTTGCTTTCCTTGGCCAAAGAGGGTCTGACTCACGCCTCTATCAAGGTGCATCTCGCTGCCATATCCAGGTACACCAGGACCCCGGGCAGAACTTTGCTGTGATCTCGCAGGCTTGTCAAGGAGTTCCTCAAGGGACTCTTCAGGACTTTGCCTCCAGTGAAGCCCTCTGCCCCGGCTTGGGAGCTCAATGTTGTACTAATTAAGGTCATGGGAGGGCCCTTTAAACCTATGCATAAGGCCACCTGCTCAAGTTAGTCTCGTGGAAGACAACTTTCCTCATGGTTATCACCTCGGCCAGCAGCCTTACTTTACTTTCCACGCTTCAAATGTGGTACTGCGTACACACCCCACCTTTATGCCAAAGGTATCATCGGAATTCCACCTCAACCAACATTTGGTGTTACCTGTCTTCTTTCCGAATCAGTCGCCAGCTGAAAGGGCCCTGCCTTCCCTGGACGTTGCTCGTGCCTTGAAGTTCTGCGTGGCACAAACAAAGAATTCTCAGAACACTTCTCAGTTGTTCATCAACTTTGGACCTATAAATCAGGGAAAGGCCTTGTCGAAGGCTTCCATCTGCAGGTGACCCTCTGGCTGCATCATGCACTGTCATCAACTGGCTAGCTGGCCGCTGTCAGGCCGGCCGAGAGCCCACTTCACCAGAGCAATTGCAGCAACCACAGCGTTTCTCTCTGCTGTGCCCCTGCTCGACATCTGCAGCGCTGCTACGTGGAGGTCCATGCACACCTTCACAAGGTTCTACAGCATGGGTCTGGCATGGATTCACATGCGACCCGTCCCGCCTTCCCCTCTTTGCCTCAGACTACCACTTTACATGCTTACCAAATCTGAAGACGGCCACCAGTGGTGGAGCTAAGGGAGAGGATTGTCTTTGGATGGGGGGCAGTGTGACCCAGAAGACAGTGATTGGTTTAGAGGAGAAATACAGTTTTGAAGTGAAAGTGAAACTGTCGTTTCTTTTACTGACAACAGGGAATATTCACGAGGTAAGGCATTAGAAGGGGAGGGAGTCATGAGGGTTAGCAAGAAACGTGACAATAGTAATTCAAACCAAAAGAAAAAGCCAAAGTTGTGAGTGGCGAGTTTAGGATATGTTCCTCAAAGGGTTTGTAGGTCATATAGCTTACAAAGGAAAACCTTTGATTTGACCATAGAACATAGGTCAGGGTGTCACCACCAAAATGCTGATGGTCTCTCTAGGATGTATGTCATCGACTAGAGGTATGAGATTCATCCTGGAGTGGATTAAATCCTCCTGTCCCTTAGTCTGGGGGGGGAGGGCGAGTGTTAGGGAGAATTCTCTGTTTAGGCTGAATTTCCTAACCTAGTGAGTCCCCCAGCAGCTTTGCTGGATTTCTGGAGTTAGTTTTTTTCTCCTGCCAAGAGTGAGACTCTTTTTCTCCCACTCTTGGACATGATTATGGTGTTCCTTTGACTGTTAATGTGTTTTATCGGCTATGGGGTCCTTTACTCCATAGGGTCTCATGTGTTTTTACTATGTGTGTTACACAGCACCCTCCGTGCAGTGACACAGCGGTGTCATAGTGACACCCCGCCATAGACTCCATACCCTGGACTGACTACTGTCTTCCAGGGCATGTAAAGTCCCCATTGTCTTTACTAGTCCCAAATCATGAACAGAAACCAGTACAAACCATCATATTGTGGACGTACTGGTCACGGAAATTCGATTGCCCCGGGGTCTGTTAGTCGAGGGGGCACGTCTCCGTCCCCCCTGATCGAGTTTTGGCTGGTGGCAGTGGATACTACTTTTTATATTCGACCGCGAATATATCCCTATGGGATTTTCCCATTGTTCGAGGCTACCAGCTTTAATTATTTAATTCTCATAGCCTTGAACATACCGCCGGTTTATTTATTTAATATTAATTCACCGGCTGGTATTTTTTGCCAGGACTCGATTCTAAAATGGCGTTTGTGTTCTCTTCTGTGACTCCAACCCAAGTCGAGCCCTTTGTTCCACTTTTGGCGGGCTTCTCCACAGAAGCCTCCAAAAGTGGTGCCACTCTGTCTGGGTACCACAGGAGGTGTGGGAGGGGGTTTAGGCATCCTGGACTGAGTTACCTTGGTAACTCAAGTCGCACTCTTGTGTAATTGGCCCAAGTGGTGAGCCGGTCGGCTCACCACTTAGCATGTTTGATTGACAGCTAGGCTGAGTGAATGGGGGTGTGCTGCATAAAAGCAGGGCTTTGGGGACTGGAACTTCAGAAGTAATAGGCAGAAACCTGTGCAGTTCCCTCTGGGACCACTGCAAACGATTTAAGACTACAGGTGTTTGGCAGTAAACCCACTTGGTAGCAGTCTGTACCACACAGATTCACTTGGTAGCTGTGGCTGAGCAGTCAGACTTCCCTCAAGAAGAGTTAGGCAGTATACAAAGCATTCACAATAGGTCAAAAGGAACACAGTAGAACAAGCAAACACTGACCAGAGCTTGGTGTAAAAGAGATATAATTATCTATTTAAAATCACATCTAATAAAACACACAGGCACTAATATTGAGCAGTTCAAAAACACGGTCACTAAAAGATATACACTCCCTTAAAAGAATATTAGACAAGTCTTAAGTAAAGCCCCACTTATTTTCAGACAGCGGTGAGCGCTTAACGCAGATGGCACTCTAATAATTCATTTTAAAAGGGAGAGAAAGGCAGAGTATAAATTGAAACAGATCCCAACACTTTCACAAGAACACAGCAAGAGAGGAAGGCAGAGTCAAACCGTGAAGTTAGAGTTCAGAAAGCCGGATCCACTTTAAGAGGATCAGAACGAAATGTGTCCAAGGTCACACGGTTAAAAAGTACACAAAAGTCTCGAAAAGGTTCAGAAAGAGTTCGACCAAAAGAAAGGGACCAGTTAGATGGTCAAGGCGGCCAGCTCAGTCCAGAAGGTTAAGGGATTATTATTACCTTGTAGCAATCTTTAGAAAGGGAGGCCTGGCGGACACAGTACCTTAAAGTGGTGAGAATACTCCAGCGGGGGCAGTTGTTCCTGGCAGCGGATGCAAGTTGGTGCTTCGTCCGGGGGAACAGGGGATCTCGTCGGGGAGGAAGACAGGAGTCGGTTGCACTGACAGGGAAGAAACCAGCTGCGGAGTTCTCAGTTAAAAGGAGCGGTCCTTTTGTTCGCGGTCCAGTGGTAAGTGCCTATCCGGTTGCTGGGGTGCTTGGCACAGGCAATTCGACCACAAGACGTCCTGGGATGCGAGAAAAAGAAGGTAAACTGGTTGTGCCCACCAGTCGGGGGAAGAAGACTCTCCAGCAGGGAGATCTTCTCTGTCGTCGGGAAGTGGTGAGTCGGTTCCGCAGGGCTCCACCGGTGGTGTCGTCATAGCAGGTCGGCTCAGCTTCTCCCTTGTCGTATTCTCAGGTCCTGTGGGGACTTCTGAAGTTCCAGTCCCCAAAGCCCTGCTTTTATGCAGCACACCCCCATTCACTGAGCCTAGCTGTCAATCAAACATGCTAAGTGGTGAGCCGGCCGGCTCACCACTTGGGCCAATCACACAAGAGTGCGACTTGAGTTACCAAGGTAACTCAGTCCAGGGTGCCTAAATCCCCTCCCAGAGTGGCACCACTTTTGGAGGCTTCTGTGGAGAAGCCCGCCAAAAGTGGAACAAAGGGCTCGACTTGGGTTGGAGTCACAGAAGAGAACACAAATGCCATTTTAGAATCGAGTCCTGGCAAAAAATACCAGCCGGCGAATTAATATTAAATAAATAAACCGGCGGTATGTTCGAGGCTATGAGAATTAAATAATTAAAGTTTGTACTTATTTCTGTTCATAATTTGGGACTAGTAAAGCCAATGGTGACTTTACATGCCCTGGGAGACAGTAGTCAGTCCCAGGGTATGGAGTCTATGGTGGGGTGTCACTATGACACCCCTGTGTCACTGCACGGAGGGGGCTGTGTAACACACATAGTAAAAACACATGAGACCCTATGGAGTAAAGGACCCCATAGCCCTTAAAACACATTAACAGTCAAAGGAACACCATAATCATGTCCAAGAGTGGGAGAAAAAGAGTCTCACTCTTGGCAGGAGAAAAAAACAAACTCCAGAAATCCAGCAAAGCTGCTGGGGGACTCACTAGGTTAGGAAATTCAGCCTAAACAGAGAATTCTCCCTAACAGTTTATAGGAGAAATACAGTTTTGAAGTGAAAGTGAAACTGTCTTTTCTTTTACTGACAACAGGGAATATTCACGAGATAAGGTATGAGAATGGGAGGGAGTCATGGGGGTTAGCAAGAAACGTGACAATAGTAATTCAAACCAAAAGAAAAAGCCAAAGTTGTGAGTGGCGAGTTTAGGATAGGGTCAGATGGCTGGGGGCTGGAAAGAGGTTGCTAAATGCAGAGAAAAGGCGACAAATTTGGTAGAATTGCGACTGGGTCAAACTTTAAAAGGGGGTTCTTTGTAAAGGTTGTAGGGATTCTGGCTAGTCAAGTATATCATTGCCCAATTTTGTATCCACGTGGAGAGTGAGACTAGCAATGCTCACTGTTAAGGTAGATTTTCATTTGCATGTATAATCTCCTCCACATGTGAGTCCTCCAGCACATGCACTTATGCATTTTTGGTCTGTTCCCCTGAGTGAGTGACACCTTTTTCCACACTCACTCACACTTCTGCCCTATCGTTTGGGATACTCTGTATTTCTTTTTGTAACTCTTTTTTGGATAAATGTTTTCCTCCATGTTCCATGGCATCTGTTATTGACTTTTGCTACACAAAGCACACTCTGTGCAGTGTCTGGGAGCCCCTTAGGCTTCACTTTTTATGTTCTATTTTTTTCCTTGTGAGAACCTATGTTCCCAAGGGCAGGGGATATTCAGTATCCTTCCTTACTTTTATATTGTGAGATCAGCACACCCCACCTTATGTGGAGTGCTGAGGAGTTACACTGTTATCCCCTTACTCACTGCTTCTATAACTTTTTGGTTAGAGTGACAGGCTAACCCGAAAGGCTGATGGCATTCATTGTATCCTACTTTTGTGCAATTTTTACTTCCAGGCTGTACTCACAGCCGTGGTAGTGCACAGAAGGGTCACCATTAACCCAAAATGGTGACTGTATTCTTGTTTTGCCATTTCTTGTTTGATTGTGCCTTCTTCTGCAGTTCTGGGTGGGGGAGGTCCTGGTTTGACTTTGGTCTTCAGCAGGAATCCTTTGTGAAGCTCGCCAAGGCTTAATTGTGTCTGTGAGGACAGAAAACGGGGGAGAAGTCTGAAACTGCTGTTCTTTGTCTTCTGGTATGCCTACCCGGAACCAGTTCCTACTGCCACCACCCAGAGTTTGATTGGAGCATGGGGGCTGTTTGGCTGAGTTCCTGCATAAAAGGCATGGATCCTGGGGCTGAAGACAAGCTGGCCTCTGGAACAGAAGAATCAACGAGGAAGAAGAGCAGAGATGTCCGCAGCTACTTCCAGACGACTGTAGATGCCCGCTGTGTAATCACTGCTGCTCGACCCTTTCTTCCAATCATCAGGAGATCTCAGAAGAGGATATCACTCCCCTTTAGACAGGTGGGACCAATCAGTCCTGAGATTGCCTGCATTTCGAGCTATCACATGACAAGCTGTGACCTTCACGGGCTGCAGACCGCCAGTATTCTGGGACCTGTGGCCACTGTGCAGTGCAGCATCTTTTGAAGATCGAATCCTCCGTAACTTTGGTGGACTCCTTCTGAAATTCCAGAGGCAAGATTCCACTCCTTGAAGTTCCCTCACCAGAGTGCAGGACCAGGAAAGCGAAACAAATCGACCGGGCAGTAATCGTTCTTCACTGGTGCTTCCCAAAAGGAACCAAAATCATAGAACAGCGAAGAATTCATTGCTGAGAGCCTCTTCACTCGACTGCTACTGTGGGATTCATTCCAGTGTCCCTCCTTTTGTCTGCCTGACCAGGAATCCGGTGACCAGGTCTGCTGCTGCTGCATTGTGGGGGCATCGTGCTGCATCCTCTTCTTCACTTGTAAGGTACAGTGAGACTTGGTAGAACTTCCCTCGAGCTGAATTGTGTGTTTGGGAGTATGCCCATACATGTTTGCTCAGGCCTAACACCCGTCCGCCTACAGGAAGACTTATCTGAAGTCCCTAACTCTTGTTCCAACAAAGATTGTTGCTTGCTGCGAAAGACTTCCTCTGGAACTTTTGAACTTTCTACAGCCGTGCCTTACCCGTTGTGCCCTCTAAACGGACTCTGAGGCACCCTCAACTAGTGTTAGCGATGGACTTGAAAAGTGTTAGGCCTCTGTGAAATTAATACAGAGTTTTTACTTACCTTGTGTTGGTTTTGTTTAATTTATTTTACCTGAAACAGTTATTACAAAAGTACTGCGAATAATGCATTGGTTTTGCTAAAGTTAAATATTGAATATCATAGTACTTACTTTTTACCTTTACTTAGTGTACATATAAAATAAACCATTATTTTTATATAGCTGTAAGTGTGAGTGTTTCTTTGGCCTGGGTGTATACTGTAAATTCCTTGTACCACCTACAGCCCTTTCTCTCTCCTAAAATCATTCTGGCTGCTCAGCCGTTGCTACCAACATACTTGTGTGGTTCGGGCCTATACTGAAAGTTGGAGCCCTGTGTCCCAACTGTGAGTCTTCACAAGTCCTACCTTTAGTGGACTCTTTTTTTATGTTTTATTTATTAAGCTGCTTATGGCAATGTACATGCCTTTTGCAGCCGTAGAGGACTTTTGTAAAACTCCCTCACACACAGAATCTCTTGTCTTGCAAGAAACGTATTGTCAGAGGGAGGACTTGTGAAAATTGTGCTCACAGAACTCCGAGACCTTTGACCAGTACCACGTATACCATGTACACATAAGGGGCTGTGTTCGAGGAACTTGCTGTATTTTGAAGGTTGTGTATGTCTAAAACATTTTACAAGACAAACACAACAGTGTAGCTTTTGTTTAATTCTCTTTGAATTAACCGCGAAAAGGAGGATTTCGACATATCATTGCATTTTGAACATTTGCATGCACTCATGTTTGGGAATCGTTGGTCCACTTTCTTGTCTGTTGCCTTGCAGTATTCCGGCTTCCAGCAATCTGCGGACCGGTGCTTCGTGTGTGGACATCTCATCATGGACATGGTAAGGAACGTCAGTTCTAATGACTGCACATACACACGTTATCTTTCGGTTGTATGCTCAACTATTTGTCAGCATTCCGCTTAAAGCTGAGAGGGCTATGTTTCAATGAGAAAATCAACATTATGTTACAAGTACTGACTTTTAGCTTTGAGCTAAATGCATCTGCCAGGATGAAAAATAAACATTGAGTTGTTTCATTCCGCACACACATAACTACGGGAATTTGAGGGTATCGTATATTCCTCAGGCACAAACGCACCTGTTTTCTGTGTCTGTGACTTGAAATGGTGAAAAGAAATGACGAGCTCAGATCTGTACTGCCTGAGGGAATATATGATCCTATACTCATGTGAAACTGTTTCTTTAATCAACTAGATTCTTGAACAGTAAATCCTTCTTCTAGAAACACAGTATGCTTTAGGAACCTGGAATTTTAGGTTGCACTGTCCTTGCTATAGCTACCCATAGCCTCATGCATCACTCATTGTCCAGAGCAGCTGTGCTTCATTGCCCAGAGCAGTCCACCTTGGTCAAGTTAGGAGAGTAATATGACATTAAGATGGGTGACCAAATGACTGCCCCAATTTGGGCAAAGTCCAATGGAACCTGTACTACTTTGTAATGATAAAGACACTAGGCCAGTGCGTCAAATATGAAGTAACCAGAAAAATGTTCTTCCGCACCAGCGTTTCTCAGGTATGAGAGCTTGAAAACTAGGCAAGCATGGAAGCCGGTCTTTGAGGCTAGAAGCGTGTGGTTGGGACACATACTATGTAAGAAAACGCATGTAGGTGAACAGAAGCAAGGATAAACATGTTCTGCTTGGTGAATGGCACCGTTTGTTCTAGGCATTCATGAAGAAGAGTGTTATTATTTTTATTGCATATTTAAACTGGGCTGAGAGCAACAAAGGACTCATTACAACACCATCAGAGGCACTCATTCCGTCTGCCTGAGGCTGCCTGCAGAGGTCTGGGAACCTACAAGAAGAGAAGCATCCAGGATCCCTCTAGGGGCTGTTCAGGTGATGGCTGACCCCAACACAGCCCTCTTTGAAAGGCCTTCCCACCTCCAAAAGGGGGCTTCAATTGGGCTGAGAGCAACACAGAATTCATTACACCACCACCAGAGGCACTAATTCCATCGGGTTGAGGTTGCCTGCAGAGGTCATGGGACCTACAAGAAACACCCATGATTGATCTAGGGCCTGCTCATGTGAATTCTGACCCTAAAGCCAGCATGGTATCTTTCATGGATTAACATGCTCATGAATAGTCCCTATCGTCAGGCTGGGAATCCTCTGTAGTATTAAAGCAGTTTAGCATTAAAGCTCAAAAACTGCAAGTCACTTATATAGCATTGCTGTCACTTTGGGTCATACTACCCCAGCCAATGGCACTAGTCCTCCTCAGCTCCATCCCAGGTGGCCATCTTCAGATATTTACTGCACGTTTACGTGTTGGGAGTCGACGTGTTTTGCTCCCTGTGAGAGGCCCTCTAGTTGACTTTGAGAGGACCTCTGCGCAGCCATGGCAGATGTCAGCAAGAAGAGCCTTTTCAGGCCCTGCTCGAAATGTCGCCTCATAAACATTTTTGTGATGATCGACATGAAAAATGTATCTATTGCCTGCACCAAGACCATGATGTGGTTGTCACCTCCATTTGCCAGTCCTTTTCCACAAAGACACAGAAGGATCACCATAGAAAGTTCCATAAATCTATTAACGTAACTGGAAACTCTTACAATAACTGATTAGACAGCATGTCCCAATTTCTCACCCACCTGGGCTTTGTGTAGATGGTTAGATTAATTCCTGTTACAAATACGCAGTAGATATTTTCTACAGATACCACTTTCCTATTCAACTAGATATTTTCTACAGATACCACTTTCCTATTCCACATGTACAATTTGTCAGTATAAATCTTATTAATGCAGTGTTAACCCTAACTCCATAGTCTTTAGAGATAGGTGTCTAAAAGAAGAGGGGGGGGGGGAGAAATACTTTAACACAAACCTTAATGAGATATCAAGGAAAGGAATCATATCAATTCATCACACAGGTAACAAAAATTACAAAGTGTATGCAGAAAATAATTTTGATTAAATAGAATTAAGTTTGATTTGGGTTCCAGGTCCACACCACTGTCATGATGCCCTCTACATTCTGTTAGTTACGTCACTTAGTCAGACATTTAATATTGTGCAAGAACGACAACCACTGTTCAATGCCCTCTCTACAGAACCACTATAGTATTTAAATCAGGTCAATAGAATAAAGTAAGACTGAATTTCCTATGGTCCCAGCAATCTCTCCTTATTGCATCAATATGTGTGCATTCTTACCTAGCTAGAGTTCCTTTGCATATCCTCAAATTGCTGCTTGTGTTTTTATTAACTTCCGCAATTGTTCTATCCTGTATGGTAAAGCCGTACATATCTTTTGGTTAAGTATCAATTATAGCCCAGGTTTCCAAGTTTTGATCGTTGATCATACAGTATGAGTCTCCAAATTATTCAAATTGATTTACCTTTCTCTCTGATCGACCCTCCCAGGGACAACTTGGCTCTTTCCTATCTTCTATCTCCCTTTACGCATGCGGTGTCCCCCAGGGGTCTAACCTCTTGCCCTGGCTTTTCAACCAGTACCTGGCAACCCTCGTCTACTGCATCTCCATTTCTGCTCAGCTTTCCAGTGCTATGCTGACGACGCCCACCTCATTGTCAGGCTTACCTCTGCCTCCTCCTCTCCTTCCCTCATCTCTGATTGTCTAATCCCCATTCAAAATTGGTGTGCCGCCAACGATCTATGTCTAAATGCCAACAAGACTCAGATCCCCCTTCCCTTGGCCCTCCGCCTATGCCCACCTGCATGGCCAAGAACCTCAGGGTTATATTTGAGTCTACACTTTCCTTCTCTGCACACATCTCTGACGTCTCCAAAAAGTCAAACATGTTATTGCACCTCCTTAGAGGTACTCTGCCTTTCCTCTTCTTCTCTCAAAAGCTCACTTTCTCCCAAGCTCTGGTTCTCTCCAGACTGGATTACTGTAACAGCCTCTTTCTAAATCTACCTGCCTCCACTCTCCGCCCCTTACAACTAATCCAGAACAGGGCTGCAAGACTTATCCTTGGCCTCAAGCCTTGGGACCGTATCTCTCCAGCCCTGAAATCCCTTCACTGGCTCCCAGTGGATGCAAGGATTACATTTAAAACCCTCTGCATTGTCCACAAGGCTTTCTGTGGCCTGGGTCCAAAATACCTTCAACTATCCCTGCGTAAATACCTCCCCTCTCGAGCCCTTTGCGCCTCTACTTCTAACTCCCTCAGGGTTAGTCATTTTGCAAAGAAACGAGCTGGGGGTAGAACTCTGTCCTCTGCTGGTGCCTCCCTTTGGAGCAGCCTCCCGGCCACCTTGAAGACCATCTCCGGTTCCGGAAGCATCTCAAGACCTTCCTCTTTGCCTCTGCCTTTGCTCCCCTTCTCCCCTGTTGATCTGTTTCTCCTCTTGGCATTGTGCACCTGGCCACCCTCTGTCATTCAGGTCAGGTACCTGCTCACCCTGCCCTGCCTCCACGCCACCCTTTGCACTAGGGTTCTGTTTCTGTACCCATACAGCCCCCTTCCCACTTTTCCTCTGCACTTATCAGATATACCTTATCTGACCATCTCTCACCTGTCACTTGCTGGCTGCACTATCATGGTTTTATCGCCCTTATTTATTTATTTATTTTATTTAATATTCATTCTGTTTTTCTCTCTGCTGCTCCGCACTTTCCACCCCCCCCCTTCCCCATACACTTGCACTTTCTTAGATGTCACTGGGTCTAGTAAGATCGCTGTCTTATTTATTTGTTTCCCCTTGTTCCCCTCCCTTTTTGCCTGGGTGCGCTCTGAAACACTTGTGTATGAGCGCGATATAAATAAAATATAATTTCATTACCTGCGATCAGTGTACTGCTCCCAATACATTTCTATGTGTTTTTGATTGGACTATTTAATAATCAACACATTATATTCAATCTCCTGATTAGGGTTGCTGAAAAAGGTTAAAAAAATACACTTCTCAGAATTCTACCATGCCAGTTCAAAAAGTAAAGTGTGCAAGTTAAGGTGACATTAGATTTAGTGTTCCCTATGTTGCAGGTCCTTTACCTTATCTGATTCATGAATATACTTCGACTAGCACTCTTTTTTGCCACGACCATCAAAGGAAATACCAATGTTTTTTCTTGTGCTTCTGGCCACTGCAACACCACTTGCCTTAATGCTACAGGAGGGTAGCATGTGATAGGAAGAGCTTCTGTAGGCTTTACTTTCAGATCAGGGGGAGATAGGAGAGGAATCTGACCCTAGTCTAGCGGCACCACATCAACCGATGCCTCCACCAGCACCTCATCAACCAGTGCATCCACCAGTTCCACCTTTTGCTCCTGTGCCTGCAGTTCCATTGGGAACACCATAGGCACTCGGGATTTGTCGTTAGACATCTTGTCCACTTGGTAAACCTTGGTGATGGAACTGCAGCACTGCCTACCTCCTTTGGCCCCTCAAGTTGCCCCTAGTAGGAGCTCTCCAGCACTGCCCTCACAGGAAGATGTAATCCCCCAGCCTCTGCCTCCTCGACCACCACCTCATTTGCTAGGCTCAGTGGCTGCTTTCACGGATACATATACCGGACACGTCCCAGGGTACGCATGCTACTGATGATTATGATGAACTAGTACTGGCGGATGGAAAAAACCTCTTGTGGAGGTGCCCTCCACAAGTTCTCCACCAGATGAAATAGGTTCCTACCGTGCACTGTTAACACAAGCGGTAAAGCTGTTCGACCTGATCCCGGAGGAACCGAAAAAAGGTTTCCTGTTCCAGAGGTGTGAAGCTTCCAGAAAATCAGTGATGGCCATCCTTGTGTTATATGACATCTGGGAGGATGGGTTGTTGGTCATGCGGAATCCTTGTTCAGCTCCACCAAAGAAGGATCTTCTGGAAAATAGGTTACCCCTACTGCCCAAGTCCCTCAAACTCAGGAGGCCTAAAGACCATAGTCTTCGCTAACTATCTCCCTCAGGGACTTGCTAGGGCCCTAACGGGATAGTCTGGTTGGTATTTCACTCTCCACCTGATGGCCGAATCCTCAGCTGCTCCTCACTCACATTTTGCCTCTGACCACCCCCACCAATCCCCTACTCATCTTTCTGTCCCACTCTCTCTCTCTCCACGCTGGTCCTACTGTTCTCTCTTGCTTCTCCTATCTCCACCCACCAACTGTTCACTCCCCACTTCCTGTACTCCGCTTCCCGGTCTTACCACTCTCTCTCTTCTCTCTGCCCTCCAACTGCCTTCCGATTGTCTGCTCCCAATACTGTCCCTGCCTCTCATGTCTCCCCTCTCTCTCACCCACTCACACACAGCCTTTTCTCACAACTATCAAAACTCTCTCTCCCTTTTTTCAGCCTTCAAATTAATCTCCCACTTACTCAAACACAACTCAGTTTGTACCATCCTCCCCAACCTAACACCTTGCCTTCACTCCCTCCCTAGACTCCAACAGCGACCTCCAACTCCTTCTCCACCTTGTGCACCTTCCTTGCTGGTCTCTTGGTCCACCTCACCTGCTCCTGACCCCAACTTCAACACCTTTTATCCACTACTGAAATTGGTGGCTTTCGATAGCTTGGCCCGTCCTGCTCAGGAGTGGTTGCCATTGGCTCTATAATTCAGCTGCTACCCTTGGCCAATCTCTTCCAGAGCTACCCCCCTAGGGGCCTGGATTTTCCCTAGAAGTCTTTAGAAGACCTTCTAGCCCTGCCCCATTTTCAGACTCCATTCTCCTGCAGACAGCTATGTCCTCAGACAGGTTGTTTGACCCTTGGTTTTCTTCTCTCCTGGTTGAGTTTGTCTTCAAACAGGGTTTGTGAAGTGTTCCTCCATTTCCCTTTTCCCCCACAGTTACCTTTCCAGTCTGTTCTTCTGCTGATGTCCCACTGCTCCCCTGTTGTCCATTTGGGGATGGTGGGGCGGGTGGGTCCCTGGTCCTCCATTTAGCCTGGTCCCTGGTCCTCCATTTAGCCTGGGAAGGCAAAATCTCAGTTCATTCCCATTTTGGTACCAAATCCTTCCCTCTTGCTCTGGTTACACCCAGGTGCATTCTGGTACCTGTAGTTTAGGTTTCCCTTTTGATGCTATTTCTTGACTGGACCAGGGGTGCTTTTCAGGCCTTTGAGGGCTCAGGGGCCAACTGCAGTTCAAGTGCTCTGAAATAGAAGAGAGACATGGCCAGGACAGAGGCTTATGGGTGTAGGGATGGGGACAGTGGTCCCAATAGCCCTGCATGTATTCAGACACCTAGAAGAGCAAGGGCTTGGGGTTCCTCTGAACTCCCAAAGCTCCCTCTTTTGAAAGGAACGACTCTGTCACACTTAACATATGATGCCAATAGCTGGCAAATGGTGTGAATACCAATTGCGTAATTAATCAATTTATAGGTTTTTTTTACTGCACACGTTCACCACCATACTGCTCTCAAAGCACGTGGGCCCGGTCTGAGATAAAGGCATATTGTGTCCCTGCCCCAGTATCACAGGACCTTATTAACCTTTTTGCAGGGAATGGCACAAAAATAGAATAAAAGAAAATATAAGATGGACAGCGTACCAAAGAAGGATGGGAGTTTGATAGTTTGTGGTGATGAGTCAGAGAAGAGAAGACTGTATTGTACGTGGGAATGTATAGTATGGGTGAATGAGGGGCCTGAGATTTGCTCAGGCTGCCCTAAGTAACCTGTGTGTAAGGGTGTCAATGGACATCGATTGGGTTCATAGTCTTTTTTTTTTTTTAAAGAAAAAAATGATCTAGATGGAAAGGCTATGCTGCCCATGGCCGAGGACAACAAAGTCCTTTAAACATATATACGTTTCTGAGGCTGCTGGAATCTGCTTAGATCACATTCTATGCATAGGCCGACATCTAGTGGAAGCTGCTGAGTATTACAGTTGTTGTTTTCGAAACTCGAAAAGGGACCTTGACAGGGCGTGCCAGTACTACTATCCCTAATGTGACCACCACCCATGGACCTTTACGCGTCGAGGTCCCTCAGATAGTTGTTTTCTGCCATCATCGACGGACGCTTAATCTCGAGTTCCTATATCGGCTAATGCCATTGATTTGAAAAATAATTAGTTAGTTACTCTTTCTATCTTTTTAATCGCTGACTTTCGACAACATCTTCGGCAGTGAAAAAGGATGAACGTCAGACAAAGACCTTGCTTCAACACACCCCTTCAGCCTTGTAAGGCCGCACCGGGCCCCGGCCCAGACAGTAGGGAGAGTGGGGGGGGGCATTTTTTAGGGCTCTAAGAGAATGCGTATTCCCCTTTACCCTCTCTATATTCACCTTGCTGCTCTTCCTTTAAATTCTGGAAAACACACCATTTAAATTTTGCCCAAGTTACAATAAAAGGTTTCTGTGGAAAGACCACACCGGGTGTGCAGTCTTTGCCTTGCACGGGACCACGACAAGGGCCATTGTCGAGCTTGTCAGCTCTTCAAACCGAAAACACTCAAGGACCGAAAGACAAAGCATTGGGCCCACTATGCCATGCAGGTCAAGGCCACCTTGGACGTAGAGGGTGGGTCCAGCGACGGCAGCATCACCGTCTTTTTGTACGGCGAAGGTGATGGGGAACCGGTCATGTCCCATGTGCTAGCCCCCGACCCTAATAGGCTGGTGGCGCTGTTACGGGGACAACACCCGGCGGCAGTAGCACACAGTGCAACTCACACCAAGCACATACCCCGTGGCCGAAAGTCGATGACGCCATCTTCGACACGGCCAGACACGGTTCCTAGGGGGAGGTCCACAGGTTCCCTGTTTTCTGGGCACTCAAGATCTAGATCGCCACACAACAGGCCCCAAAGACATACGAAAGGCGCAACGCAGACACCGTGCCTAATATATCGGCCGAAAGCCGAGCGTTGGAGGACGCAGCTTTGGACAGCCCTTCTGCCAAGATTCGACATCATACTACGTCAAAATCAGCAAAAATCCACCAGTTCCTCGAAATTATCGCAGCTGGTCCAAAAGCATGTGCCAGAGATGCTCCTCAAAGGGAGGACGTCGAAAAAGCATTCCACCAAAAGCCAATCTTCTAAAACTCCCCATTCCCACAAGGAGAAGGGTAGTACGCCTCACAAGGAGAAAGAGATTACTTCCCTAGGGGAGGGTACCTTAACAGCTGCTATGACACATAAGCAGCCTACTCCAGAGATACCACAGACTCCTCTGCCACAGACTCCTCTACCTCCAAATCCTTTTAACATACCAAGTTCCTCTCGATGTTCATGTGAAGACATTGATAGAGTAATTCGTAGAATGTCTTTCATGGCCAATTTCTTTGACAAAACCCACAGGCATTACACAGCCTACAGAATACGCGACCCACTGCTGGCGCATCCACATCTCAACCCCCAACAAAGAGGCCACGTCCTGACGCCCTCTTAATTACTCCTCAGCAAGACCCTGTCCAATATGATCTGTATGATCCCAATTCAGACACTGAGGACCAGAATACCCAAGGTGGGGAGGATCAATATTAGGATGATGACGAGGACGTTTACGTCATGGGCTCCCCCGATCATCTTGATGCATCAGTGGCTGATTAACCTGTAGACAATCAACCCCAGTTTAATGATCTGCTTTTAAAAGCAGCAGAACACATTCAGATCCAAACCCAAGAGACCCAATTGTATAAAGACTTTGTGGAGGACATAATAGGGGATAAAAAAGCTGTGACCCAGTTTATACCGCTCCTCCAAACTATACCAAGAAAAATACAACCATCACTAGAGATGCCAAGCCAAACCGTGGCCGTGAACCCACGTATTGTAAAGATGTTGTGCTCTGCGCCTACAGATTCACTTTACATAAGGGGTCAACTTAAGCCAGGCTCGTTGGTAGTGACGACTACACTAAAAAGGGCAAGAACACCGCTAGCGTCTTCTGAAGCACCCGCAGATAAAGAAAGCAAACAATTTTACACTCTAGGGAGAAAGGTGGCTACCTGAGCAACTTTTCAGACAAGGATCGCAAACAACACCACATTATTGGCGAGTTACAACTGCCATAAGTGGGATGAGGTTGCAACTCTAATGGCATCAGCGCCTGAACCCCTCAAGTCACAGCTATCCTTCACAGTAGCGGAGGGAAAGGCAGTATCAAGTTGCATACTTTAAAAAAACTTGGATGCCACAGATAACGCCGGCAGAATCATCGCCAAGGGGACAATATTAAAACACCATGCATGGCTTTGCCAGTCGGGATTCAAACTGGAAACACGGCGACACTCCTAAACATGCCCAAATAATCAAATGTCCTGTTTGGGGAAAGCCATTGAGGATGCTTTAAAATCATCAGCCAAAGAATAGTATGACGCTCTTAAATCTTTGGGCCAACTAACTAATAAGCCACCAGGCCAAATGGGCAGAAGCAATTTTCGCCGCTTTCGAGGTCAAAATTCACAAAGGGGTTCCAGTTACAGACAAAGCCAGGGCTCATCCCGGGGAAACAATCAGAGACAGGCTTTTCAAGGTTTCCAAAGAGGCCAGCGCAGATCTCGTGGCTGGGGAGATCCTCCACTTCCAGAGGTGGAGCAACACCTCCTAAACAATGACCACCACCTTCAGGTCCCCTCCCTTGCCTCTCCAGTAGGAGGGCGAATAACAAACTTCACCCAAGCATGGGAGGGAATCACCATGGACAAGTGGGTGCTATCAACTGTAGTGGCAGGTTATTGCGTGAAACTACTTCAGCAACCCACAAACCATCCCCCGTGTTAGAAACCAGCCACGAAGGAGGAGCAATGCATCCTCCTGGAGGAGGTCGCAATCCTACTGCTTAAGGACGCCATCAAAATAGTCCCAGCAAACCAGGTAAACAAGGATATCTATTCAACCTACTTCCTAATGCCAAAGAAAGATCTAACTATGCGCCCAGTATTAGACCTACGCCCTGTAAACACCTATGTCAAGCCACAAATATTCTACATGACAACGCTACCGGAAGTAATCCCACTGCTAAAACGGGAGGACTACATAGCAACATTGGATATGAAAGATGCCTATTTTCATATTTTAATGTTCCCAGCGCACAGAAGATTATTGCATTGCAAGATCGCAAACCAGCACTACCAATTCAAAGTGCTACCCTTTGGCATAGCATCCGCTCCAAGGGTATTCATCAAGGTACTGGCGGTGGTGGCAGCGCAACTATGCAGGGAGGCAATCCCAGTGTACCCCTATGTGGACAACTGGCTGATTACAGGGAAGTCTCCCCTAATTTGCAGGAAAAATACTCAACCATAAACCTTCTCCTCCAATTGGGCTTCTCTATAAACGAGAAAAGATCAAGCCTAATACCAAACAAGACCAAACAGTTCCTAGGCGCTGTCATAAACACAGAAGAAGGGCTAATCTTTCCATCAAGGGAAAGAGTACAAAACATTTTACTGCAAATACCTCAATATCAGGCTTGTCACCAGATAAGCGTACGCAGAGGTATGCGTTTGCTAGGCATGATGGCATCTTGCATTTACCTGGTCCCACATGCACGTTTTCTCATGCGCCCCATGCAGGAGTGGTTGAGGGCAAAACAGTGGTCTCAGGCAAGCGGTCAGTGGGACGATCTAGTGGTAGTTTCGCCAACACTAGTACAAGACTTTTGCTGATGGACGAGGGAGAATCTGTTGGAAGGGAAAACCCTTCCACAATCCGCAAGCATTGGTAACAGACGCGTCACTCTCCGGGTGGGGGGGGCACATCACCTTCATCTCAAAGCACATGGTCTGTGGATTCACATCACATCACAGCACAGAACCACATCAAGCTGCTGGAACTTCTAGTTGTATTCAAAGCGCTTCAGGCATTCAAAGCACAGCTGACAAATCAGTCGGTACAGATACTAACCGACAGCACCACTGCAATGTTCTACATCAACAAGCAGGGGGGCACACATTCTCCAAGTCTGTCCAAGCTAGCACAGAGAATATGGAAATGGGCACTCAGGTGGAGGATGTTCCTATCTTCCCAACATGTTCCAGGGAAACTCAATACACTAGCAGACTCGCTAAGAAGAGATCCCCTACCAGAGGAACACGAATGGCAACTAGACAGAAATGTCATAGACCCCATCTTCTCACTATGGGGTTACCCCACGCTAGACTTGTTCGCTACAAAAGAAAACAAGCAATGCCCAGACTTCACGTACAGGTTTCCCCAGCCAGACTCCAAAGGGAACGTCCTATGGATGAGCTGGTCAGGGAGATTTGCTTACGTGTTTCCCCCTACTCCTCTAATGAGCACAGTAGTGAACAAGATTCACAGAGAACACATGACGCTCATCCTAGTTGCTACCATGTGGGCAAGACAACTATGGTATCCACATCTGCGCAAACTGGCGATGTGTGATCCCATCAAACTCCTGTGCCACACCAATCTGTTGAGCCAACACGGGGGAATAACAGTACACCCTCAACCTCACTCAATGAACCTGGCAGCATGCTCCTGAAGTCAAAGAGTTTGGACATCTAAATCTTCCACAAAGGTGTATGGACTGTTATTTCGACAAGTGGAGGAGATTTGTAATTTGGTGCCAGTCTAAACAGATGAATCCTGTAGAATGTACTCTATCCCACATTCTCAACTACATGCTCCACTTGTTAGACTCAGAGTTAGTATCCAACTCTATAAAGGTCCACCTGGCAGCTTTATCAGCTTACACCACCTCGCAGCGTAAGGTATCATGGTGGAAAGTTCCTGTCATTAAAGCATTCATGGAGGGAGTAAAGAGACTCCAACCTCCAATTTCAAACCCACTCCCAGGCTGGGATCTCAACGTAGTACTTGCAAAGCTCATGGGACCCCCCCTTTGAGCCTATGCATACATCTAGTCTAAAACACCTGACGTATAAAACCGCCTTCTTAGTGGCTATTACATCCATAAGAATAGTTAGTGAACTTCAAGCATTGTCAGGGCAGGACCTATTATGTGTCATACAGAAGGATAAATTGGTTTTACGAACACACCCTAGGTTTTCCTCTAAGTTCATTTCCAAATTCCACGTGAACCAATCCATTGAGCTACCGCCTTCTTCCAGAAACATACAAGCTCAGCTGAGAAAAAACTCCATACACTAGATGCAAGGAGGGCGGTCCTCTACTATGTAAACAAGACCAGACTGCTTAGAAAAACAGACCAACTGTTCGTCTCTGTAGCAGCAGGCGGAGAAGGAGACCGCATTTCCAAAAATGCCATCTCCAGATGGATAGTCGGATGCATACAGATATGTTACTTATTATCAAGCAAAACACTGCCTTTCACACCAAGAGCTCACTCCACAGGGGGAACAGGAGCTACTTTGGCATTCATCGAAAATGTCCTGCTGGACACGATTTGCAAAGCAGGTACATGGAGCTCAGTACACACTTTCACTCATCCGTACTGCATTGACACTCATTAAAAAGCAGATACACAGGTGGGACAAGCGGTTCTAAAACATTTATTTTCCGCTGGACCATCTTACAACCACCACCTTCTCCAAACACTGCTCGCTAATCTCGCTCGCTAATATCGTATTTCTGACGCTTGTATCTGCTTAGATTCACACGCGCCCACCCTTCCTCCCCTTGGAAAGAAGGTGCATAGATGTTTTCATGAGCTTTATCCGGACATATCTGCTTTTATATACCTGTACTCATGCTACACTTCATTCTACCTCATGTCAGAAACAAAGCAATCTGAGGAACCTCAACGTGTGAAGGACCATGGGTACAGTGGACGTCACACTAGGGATAGTATTACTGGCACGCCTTGTCGACGTCCCTTTTCGAGTCTCAAAAACAACAACTGTAATACTCTGCAGCTTCCACTAGATGTAGGCCTATGCACAGTATGGGAATCAAAGCAGATACAAGCATCGGAAATAGGATTACGGTGAGTAATATATCCCATATGTGTTTTTATAAATATAGATGAAGATATAATGGAGTAGGAATTGAAGAGCAAAAAAGGTAGGTAGAATAGGCAAAAGATCAGAGAAATAACTCTAAAGATGTACATCTTTAAAATAAGAGACAAGGACAGAAGTTAAGGAGCAAATCTGTCTTCAGAGAAGAAGCAGCTATGAGCTATATGATAAAATATCCATAATTCAAAGCAGCCTATGGGACATTGAAGAGATAAGAAAAATGATAAGCTGCTACGTGTGATGCTGGTAAGTCAGAATCTGAACACATGGCAGTTATAATTTGTGGAAACCGTACATTTTGGGTGAGTATTAGTTACCGGCCAAAATTCTTCACAGCTTTTTGATCCTTTCAGGGTTAATCGAAGTGAAAACAGGCTGATAAAAACAAAAACATCTCTAGATAATCATAGGATAAGGTGAAGTTATTATAATGGCAGTAGGTCAGAACATTTGCACTAATAGTGAGTGTACACAGAACACGTCAAGTGCTTAGAAAGCCAATTATGAGTGGGAAAGCAAATTATCTTGGTGAACACAATTATTAGTCTAAGCAAGCATTTGATACTGATTTTTATGCTAGGTCTGAAGTGAAAGTACAAGTAGTGCACGTGAGTAACATCATCCTTTAAATTAATACTATGCAAAGCTTTGTAGAAACTTCCTAGCAACTTTACGAAATGGCCACTAGGTGTCCCTGTACAGTTAAAGAGGGAAGTCAGTGCAGGATATAACACCGGGTTGGCTGTTTATCTGAGGAAATGCCACCAAGTCGTTTAATGTATGAAATTGTTGATCCCTAGTTTAACTGACACTTCTGTTTTAAACGGGAGGTAATAATTCTTATTAGATCATGGAGATTGTTATTGACCTCTCAGCCAATCAGAATGTTTAAAGTGCAGTCAAGAACTACTATAATTGACTACATTATCTCTGTACAAGCACACCGGGAAACAGCAATGACATTTCCAAGCTAGATTTTTTCAACAAGACACTTCCTCTCTGGGTGGACCTCTTTATTGGCTGCAACATGCCGTTTACCACTGGGACGAAAAAGCTAAATCCTTGGAAATACCTTCACTTACTTGAGAAACTGTTCATTTTTACAGTAAACCTGGTGCATGCTCATGTTACACCTGTTCCAATTCAACCAAGTTGCAACTAAAATGCTTACATTATGAAGACAGCCTTTTTTACATACTACAAAATAAAGCAAGCCACATTTAACTTTCTAACACGGTTTGTCCATTTACTTTTCTCACTTCTTTACTTCGCCAAAACTCCAGCACATGTATCGCTATTTCCACCATGTGCCAATGGCCTTATAGACCTCGT
Organism: Ambystoma mexicanum; assembly: GCF_040938575.1. Taxonomy (NCBI): domain Eukaryota; kingdom Metazoa; phylum Chordata; class Amphibia; order Caudata; family Ambystomatidae; genus Ambystoma; species Ambystoma mexicanum. Next base: position 924,289,406 of record NC_090930.1, read on the forward strand.
GAGGTGTCATTATCGCTTGGGATAATGGCCCTTCCCCAACGATCCCTCCCTTAGTCTGTAAGTCTAAAATACAGATTGTGCACTGCAAGTGTGTGTATTGGTGGGCCATTAAGTAATGGTATCAAGGTGGGTACGAGATGAGTATAATGGCAAAGGTTCTCCAAGATCCTAAGTGCCTGGCAACTGAAACTGCCTCGCATGTGAATAGCCGAGAACATTCCTGTTCTCCTGCCGAGAGTGTTTGCCCTGCGAATAGTGGAGCCGCAAGTGAGAAACAGCGGAGTTCGGCGATTGTTTCTCTGGAAAGGCTGCATTTTTTCGTTAAAAGAAAATTCCTCCTTTTCAAAGAGACGTTCAGAAATTATACATTTATGGTAGTGTACGTGAGTCTCGAAATCGATTGGCTCCCAGGTTTGCGAGTCACAGCACTAGTGCTGTTCCTCGCATGTTCAGATAAATAATGCTTCAGTGGGGCCTGCGCGTGCTGCTGGCCATCTGCTCATTTGACCTTCCTATTATCAACTAAGTGTGAGATTGAATCTAGTGAGTGTGTCCGCCGTGTACCGCTTCACTCTGAAGGTTTGGCTTTTGGTGTTGTTCAGGTGTTTAAACTTAAGCTGCAGGTGAGTGGAGTATGGGAGAGAGACATGGGGCCTGTGCTGGGAGGAATGCTAGTATCTACGTGCGTGGAAAGGTCTTTGCTATGGAGGGTTGCAAAGCCTCTGACCGATAAAGTGGGGGGTGGGGAACCTGAGGGAGCAGGTGATGCAGGAAATGTCTGTGGGAAGTGGCGGGAAGAAGAGGTTTTCTTTCATCTTGGCGTGGACTGCCATCGGTCAGTTTTTGTTACTGTGGCGTAACCTTTCAAAAGGTGCGAGTACCTGGATATTGTTGATGGCAATACGTGGCGAACGGGGAAGGTACTTGCACTATGATATGAGTACTTGGCCATATCATGGCAAAACGTGTGCTGGATGGGCTTAGACTGGGCATATGTACCAATACCTGGTATATGATGCAGGCGCCTAGGCATTTGATTTCAAAACCTGCCACATGGTGCAAGTATCTGGGCAAATGATGGCAGTACCTGACAAATGCTCAGTACCTGGATATGATGTCAAAAATCGCCAAACATTTAGTTACCCTTTGCATGCTAGCAATACCTTGCTTGTGATAGTTGACACATGATAATACTACCTGGGTATATAATGGCAGTAGCTAACAATGAGGAGAGTACCCTGCATAACTGGCACATAACAATGGTGTGAGTACCGAGGTATACGATGGTAAAACAAGGCAGTACATTAATCACTTTCACTATACGATATGTAAATGATTGTCGTTGTTAATGCTGATTTGATTCTCGGATGTGGTTCCTATGATGGTTTTCACAATGTTAGTGTGTTTGCATGTGAAACAGTCACCCAATAGAATAAGAGTTAAAAGAGATGAGGAGGTGGTAGAATTAGCCTACCTTTTCTGAAATACTAGTGTAAATGATTCAGCTGACAGTGCTCAGCAGCATCTTCATCTGGAGCATCTGGGTAGCCCCGTTTCAGGTGACACTGAAGTTTTGTAAATAGAGGTGCAGCCTAAAGACCATGGGGTGAAATGATGTAGAGCAATGTGGGGTACAGATTTATGGCATAAATGTTTTGTGCAGTCCTGGTCCCAAAATTAAAATGACCTCCGCAAAAAGCACCAAGGTCCTTCCATAAGGGCCCACTGACAATTGTTTTTAAACTCAAGAAGGTATGTGCGTCAAATATGCCAATTACATTCAGAGGGGCATTAGCGACAAAGTATCCATCATAAAGACAAAAATGGCTTTAACAGAAAAGCAGGAGGGATAGGGGCTCCTGCAGACAAGGTAGACCCCTGCATTCCTCCTCTGTCCCGTTATTCGCTTGAAATCGTGTTATCACTGGATAGCCCTCCGCCAATACGGCAACACGGTAAACCGTGTTGTAACGTTAGCCAATCTATCTACTAACGCATGTTTAGTTGGGGTATGCAGTTGCAAACAATTGAAAGGGGCATTAACCTAGCTAAAGTATGGTCTCCCTACTCTGATGTTCCAAGTAGAACCTCACTTGGGAATTAAACAATTCACCCAGTCAAATGTCCAGTTCTAGGATCCGGCAATATCCCCCAGACACCACACTGTAAACCAGCACTTTGCACTCATGTAGTCTCATACCAGTCATTCTGCCAGCACTAGCAACTGGCAGTCTACCACCCTCTCCACACCACTGCCCTGCACATTACAACCTGCAGTGTCATTATTCATTCGGGATCTACTAAAGGTTAGACACTGATTTGTTTTTAACGTCAATCAATAACTCGGGGCATATGCTTTCTGTGTCTTTGAAATATTTTGTATGCATAGCTGTGAGATTGGGATTCAGCAGTAATCATTAATTCCTTACAATATTATCTAAATCATCTCGTTGCATCTCTGTTTTGTATTCTTTGAACTATTATTTGTTATCCAGTGCACTGGTAGCTAATTTCCAGTCCTACTAGGCCATGTCGGTGGCAGATGAGTACTCTGACTGCCATGTAACGTATCTTAACATGACATCCTGGCCGAGTGAGTTTCCTGTCAAAGGATTTATAGAAAGCGGAAGTTCCGACAGAGGTGTGGGTATATTTATATCAAAGACCGCGTGAGAATTAAGACATTGATGTCAATGGGAGCTTTTGTAGTCCTTAATTAGAGGATAGCTCAAGCACAATGTGCTTCTATTGGAAATAGGACGGTGCTGTGCATCATGGGTTTGATCCCCAATCTGGGTTGATTCAACGCTTCACACTTTGCTCAGGTCATAAATGGAGTAATCATTGTGGCTAACAATTACGATAGGAAGTAACATTGGATGCCAAGTGCTCGGAAACTGGATTCCTGGTGATAGGGGTGTTATATAAAACACTATTAATATTTTAATTGTGACAAATCCAGGGAATTAGCCCGCCCCCTCAAGGGTGAGTCACCCCCTTTGGGACTAGGGAGGTGAGCCTGCAATGCAAAACCTGGCGGGTGTAACGGCACCCGCGAGCAGAGCACGTTGGATGAACCGGCACATGCAGAGTTGGGCCGGCGCTTCCAAAGTCCCCATCCCCATTCAGCACTACGGTGTAGAATGGGGATGAGGAGGCCCTTGATTCCGGCACCCAAAAATGGGCAAGTACCGGGTCCGACTAACTCGGCATGACCCAGTTCTGGCCCATCACGGGTGCTGGAAAAAATGCAACTCCGGCGGCAGCCGTGCCGTTTTTAACGGCACAGCTACCGCCAGAGTTGTAATGAGGGCCAATGACTTTCTATTAGTGAGTGACAGAGGCACAGCGTTAGTGCCTAGTCAAGAATCACGCCACACCGTCACTAATAGAAAGCTATTGACTGGCACTTAGGGTACCGCCAGCTCTCACAATGTAAAGTGTCACTTACATTGTGTGAGCTGGCAGCGCCCTTTATTTGCGGCACCCATGTGTGACCTCACCACTTGATCACGCCTTGAGCCGGCTCTGCCTACGGGACAGGGAAAATGGGATCCCACAGGTGGTGACCCCACCTTCGAGGTCAGGACATCCCTAAAAAAGGATGTGCGATATCCTGCGTTGTCCCAGAAAGCCAATGTTTTTAATGGATATATGGGAATTACATCAGACAAATATAGAAATGGTCATGAAGTGGGTGCTGGTGTGGTTTCTTCATTAATGTTGCCCTCATTGTGTGGAACAGAGAAGGAATGGCATGATCGGTCTCTTACCAGGGGGAGAAATAAATGACTTGTGAGAACGCCCAAAGAGAGAGCAAGGGCAGGAGTAAGAGAGCCATGCCAGCCTGCAGAGCCGCGATTATAATTTTTCATTTATAACACGCTTAATACCAACAAGTGATTTCTAAGCACGGGATGGGGATTCAAACCTGTGTTGTGCTGTGTTGACTTGCTTCCAAGACAAAAGCATTGCCCCTGAGCTAGCCTTCCTCCCCAGCGGGGGTGGGGAAGCTGGCCTCCTGGGAGGTAGCAGTCACACACAGACGGCATGGAGTGCAGAGGAGCGATATAGCCTGCAGAGCATTTCTTCCTGTGGTCAGGCCTAAGACTGCACAAACTGCGGTCAACTGGTGCTGGTAGGAGCCACCACCAAAGTCCTGCGATGAACCGATGGGAAGCACTGGAAACCGTTCAGCGAGGCGCAAGAGAGCAGACAAACCGAGCCGTGCTGCTGCCTTTCCCAAGGAATTTGACTGCAAGACTACAGGTATGCAATGCGTTCAGGGAACTGGGTGGAGGGCAGAAATGCCTGCACATACCCCATGGCGGGGTGATATCAGAAGTACCCCAAGCCGAGGTGAGAAGGCAAACAAGCCTAAAGTGAGTGAAGTAACACCTAAGCTGAACCCGGAGGCGGCCACACATACCCCAAGCCGGGGCGAGAGTCTGAACAGCGCAAGCTGGGCTTAAGTACCAGAGAGCCTAAACCAGGACGAGCCCCCACTTACCTGAAATCGGGGGTGAGAATTCAAACAGCTCAAGAGGTGCTTAAAGCAACAGAGAAATTGAACCAAAGCAAGCCCCCACCACCCAAGCTGGGGTGAGAAGCTGAGAGAGACAGAGGCAGAAAGGCTGAAGCATGGCTAAGAGAATAAATACCCACAACGGGCTGCGAAACCAGAGAGCCCAGGATGGGGCATGAATCCAGAAGGCCCAGACAGGGCCACCCACAGACCAACACCAGGAGGGGCTGTACAACCCAAAACCCAGGGAGGGGTGGGAGCCAAAAGGGTTCCACACAAGGCCCTGCTACTCCATAACCTTTGTAAAGACTTGACCTCATAGAACAGTGACAAGGAATAGCAGGCCAGGAGACCTAGAGACGCTGCCTAATTCTTTAACTACCAGGTGGGAAGCCCAAAAGGGTACAACGTCCTTTCATCGTGGGATGTTTTTTCGCGTTGTTTTTTACTGCAAATTATTTAACGAAAAAAAAACATCTAATTTTTTAGGGGGAGTTACAAAATGATATATATGGGGTGTGGGTGTTTGGGAATAGATAAAAAATGAAAGAGATGGGGGGTTTGGGGAGGGAACCCCCAAAAATAATGTTAAAAAATGTGATGGGTTTTTTCGTTAAAAAATGTTCGGTAAATAACCCCGCGAAAAAACATCGAACCCTCAAAAGAGCTTGTTGAACTATTTGATTGTAACCATGGATTGGGGCAAGAGTCCCAGAAACATTGGCTGGTGGCAAATCTGAATTCTGTTCGGAGAGGAACACTCCTCAGAACCCGACAAGGGGTGAGTGGGGGCAGAAAACAGCCAGAGATCTACCACTTGGGCAAGAGGCCACAAGTGGCTTTTGTGTTTTGATCGGTTCTTTTTCTTTACAGTGGTAGGGCTAGGATCAGGCTAGATTAGATTTTCTTCTAGACACCGGACAGCCTTTGTGTTAACGTTATCCTGACATGCACCCTTTTCCTTTCCTTTTGTCAGTGTAGGGATCTGAGTTATAGGGCTAGTATAGGGTTTTCAGAAATAAAATGAATCAAGTCGTCAGGCTCATAATTCTTACCACATTATTAATTTGTCTCCTGGTCATGGATACCTTGTGTAAGGACTGACTGTGACGAGGAGGAACAAAGTGGAAATGGCTTTTCTGCACACTACTAGAGACTATGGATTGGAAGGGGGCAGAAAAAGAGAGATGGTCAGAAAAGATCAAAGTGAGTTAGAGCAAGAGAAAGATGAAGTGGGAGAGAAACTGAAAGAGAGGCAGGGAAGTGAAGGTTTGAGTACAGAGAAATAGAGAGGGAGAGAGACTGCTTATTTATTGGCTACTTTACCCTGGGCCGCCATGAATAGGGAACATTCAGAAGTTAGCTAGATGACACTATATCACGACAATTAGCCACAACCTGCGCACCCCTCCACCCTGAGAATCAGACCCCTCTGGTGAGTGGAGCTCAAGCAGGGCTTTGCTATCTGCCTGTGCTTTTCGACTACTATCCGAGGCCTCACCAGCCCGTTTTGTTTTTCTTTCCCCTAATCACTCTCCCCGCCCCTGTGCATCTCTCCCGCCCAGCGCATTGGTGGAATTCTGGGTCACCTGACCCTAAATGTCCTCAACTTCAACGCTCCCAGGGTAGCCATGCCCAGGCAGTTAGCAAACGGCACAGGCGAGGGGTGCCTCCTGATTGCTGGGTGTCCTGGCTCTGCAACAACATCTGCAACCCGATTGTGCTACGAACAGATAAGGGGCAACGCCCAACCCTGCATGGGCTGTCCAATTCTAACCTAGGCCAAATCTGCCCAAGCAAGGCACATTTACCTTTACCAAGTTGAAGGCTGTGCACCCACTGGGATCTTCCACCTAGGCAACCCATGTAAGAGAGTATTGCAGTATAGTATTTTTGAGCTCTTCATCTAGTTCGCCCTCCAATAATTATATTTTTTCTGCCTGCATCTGGGTGACCTTGACAAAAGCAAATTGCATTGTACTATATTCTGTCCTGCATGTAAGTTTTCCCACAGTAAGGCATTTGCAGTACAGTGTTATATGGTGTTCTGCAAGTAAAGACTATTGTAGCTTGCTCTACTGTGTTCTGTATCCATGTCTTCCATGTCAACCTACCCATCCCACAGAAGCACACCGACCAGGCCCCCCGCCTATATCCTACTTTTGCACGTAGCACACAGAACCTCACAAGAGAGTGACTAATCCCGCTTCTCACAACTAAGACACCTACAAACAATGATGTTGACTCCTTAGTAGACCAGTACAACTCCCTATTATCCAATGCAGTGGAATCCTTAGCCCCCCTCAAGCTGCGTAAAGAAAAAAACGAACCACAAAAACACATGGTATACGACACATCTCCACTCCCTACGAGCAAAAAAGAGAGCTGCCGGAATGACATGGCAGAAGGACCCGAGCACCTCTAACAAGGCACTATTCGCAGAAAAGTCTAACATATATAAGCAATCCATTCTAGCCACCAAGGCAGCCTCATACAACAGCAGAATATCAAAAGCCATCTCTAGCTCACGTGAACTTGATCTGGCCATCCTGGTGAAGGGCGTTAAGCCCTCACCGTGCAAAGGAGACATCTGTCCTGCCACCTCAGTCAATCAATGCCTGGCACCACTTTCCCCCCTCATCACAGCCATTGTGAATGCCTCCTTTGCCTCCAGCATGGTCCCCTCCTGTCTTAAAGAATCTTGGATCACCGCTCTGTTAAAAATCCATCACATACCAATTATCGACCCATCGCCACCGGTCCTATTCCTTCTGAAAATCCTAGATAGAAGCGCTTGCACCCAAATACAAGCCTTTCTGGAAGATCACTCCATCCTCATCCCCCACCAATCCGGCTTTCGGCCTGGTCATGGAACTGAAACGGCCCTCCTTGACCTCAAGAATCAACTAGACGATGTTAATGATGTAGGAAAACTCTCCCTCCTGATGTTGCTTGATCTCTTTGCCGAATTCGACCTGGTAGATCGCGGGACCCTCTACCATCACCTGTCATCTGTTGCCTACTACTCCCTAGAAGCAACCAGCTGGGTTGCCTCCTTCCTTGAAAACAGAACCTCACAAGTCTTTGTTGGCGAAGCCTCAGCCCGCCTACTCCAACACCATGCACTGTCTCTCAAGGCTCATGCGTATCCCCTACCCTCTATAATATTTACCCACAACCTTTGTTCAACTACATAGACTCCCTGGCTATCTTCTTCACAAATTACGCAGAGGATACTCAAACACTCATCCCCCTGACATCCTCTTACGACCAGGACTGCACCACTGTAAATGCGATCTACACAATCATCCAAACTTGGATGGCCCAACACATCCTATGTCTTAATGATGAGAGGACTGAGTTGCTCCTAATTAGCCCCTCATCCCGTCTCTCAAACCTTGACCTGGCTTACCAGCTCTTCTCTATAGAAGGCCACAATAACCCTGTCTCCACATCAGTCAAAACATTGGGTATCTACCTTGACGCCTCTCTCAACATGACCCTCCAAATCAGCAACATTGCGCCTGCAGCAGCCTACACGACAAAACTTATAGAAGCAAGCAGACCTTTTTTATCCACCACCAACTGCCTCTCAGTAGCCCGCGTTCTTGTGTTGTCCAAACTAGACTACTGCAGCGCCCTACTTTGTTGAACCTCGGACAAAAACCTAAACAGACTCTAGGTCATTAACAACAATGCCCCAGAGCCGCCCTGGACTTGAACAAATCTAATCACATCTCTGAGTTAAGGAGGTCAGTCCACTGGCCCCCCATCCAGGAAAGAATACAACTTCAAATCCTCACGATTGCACACCGCTGCTAGCGAGCAAAGCCCTGATTTACCTCGCCCAGAGGATCAAGAAATATTCACCAACCAGACCACTCGATCTTCCAACAGCTAGCAACTATTCACCACCAGATTCAGACGGAAACGTGCAGGTAGCGCCCAGATGCCCAAGGGCTTGGTGCGCTGCTGTAAATGCTCAAATAAAATAACATTTAATTTAAAAAAGCCCCGCCACATTTTTCTGTTTTGCTCTTCATAGAGGTGTCCAGGACACAAGTGTATTGTATTATAGCATATTTTGTCCGCAGGCGGTCTAGAAAAAAGTATTGCACTACACTGTAGTGTTTTGAATTTAGTTATTTCCACGGACAAGCATACTGTACCTACTGTGCTATGCATCCAGGTGTCCCAAGCAAAAGCGCATTGCTTGGTGTGTTCTGCACCGAAGTATTCTCAGAGTAAAGTGTACTGCACTGTATTATAATGTGCTGCATTAAGGTCACCTAGACTACAGCATACTGCATTTCACTATATTATATGCTGCATCTAATTGTTCCCAGAGCAGAGCACGCAACACCATTACATTTTGCAAACAAAAGCATATCGCATGTTACTTGGTGTTCTGCACCTCAGTGTTCCATGCCACACTATGTTGTCATGTTCTCCATCTAGCTGTCCTAGACTACTAAAGCACACTGCACTGTACTATTTTCTGATCTACATCTAGTTGTGCCTAGGGTTACACAGTAATTACTTTCCCCACTTAACCCTTGGACCCTTTAAAGACTAATGTGTTCAGCATCTAGGCATCTCAAGCAAAAATGTATTACATGGTATGAATTCTGCTTTACACCTAGGTTTCCTAGACAAAGTTTAATCACACTGGACTTTTTTTGTACTCTGCTCTTTAGTGCTTCCAGGGTAAAGCACACTACACTGCATTATATTGTATTCTGCATCTGGGAGTCTCGCCCTAATCGCATTTCTTTGTTCTTTTAGAGGCTCCATAACAAAGTGGTCTAACTTTTTATTTATTTATTTTACATTGCACTATATTGTGTTCTTCATCCAGGTGTCCCCAGGGTAAAGCACACCATTCTGCACTGTACTGTATTCTGCACCAGGATATACACAAGTAAAGTGGTGTACCACACACTAGGAGACAGAATTTAACCTCCTGGTGTCCCTAGGCCAAAGCGTGTCGCAATGAACCTCTCTCTGTTAGGATACCTTGGAGTGTTGTTTTGTTCTTCACTAAGTGATAACCTGTGATTTATCACTCACTGGCACACAATCCCACCCCACAATTCTTGGACAAGAAACAGCCTGTATTAGGAATCAATATCTTTTTTTAAATTAAAGTAAAATCAATTCAAAGGTGGTCCCCTAACTCTATGCTGGGGAAGTCATCTCAGAAATATATCTAGACATAGGCAGCTGATTTACTGAAAAAAAAGTTTGCCTGCCTGTGAGGATTTCACTCAGATGTAACTAACATATACACGGTTATTCCATAAATCGAATGATCATAGTCCTGAACATTTCTAAACCTGCATTTTTAAGTAGCACAATGCAATTCCTATTTCCTTACACTCTGCTTGCCTGCCAGTGTATTCAAATACTTCGTACAGCTTATGCACACTTTCTTTTCATGAATGTCAGATTTTAAAACATATTTATTTTCTTCACTATCAATAATAACAAGCATTAGTGCCGGAAGAAAGGTTGTATAGACATCAACATCACTATCTTTTATTTGCATGAAAAAGTCATATAAACCAAGGTGAATTGCATCTCAATCTACAGACTTGTGTTTGGGGGAGCTATGCTATCACTTTAGAATGAGCAGAATATTGATTTATCTACACAATGGGCCTCATTACGACCCAGGCGGTAAGGGGTTTACGGCAGCGTAAACAGCGCCGACCCTTACCGCCTGAGTACGAGGTCCCTTAGCGCCATGGAGGTTTTAACACCAATCCATGGCGCTAAGGGACCATGGAGTTAATTACGCCACCGTAATTTACGGTGGCGTAATTAACGCCTTCCCCACTCCCATTATGCCCTATGGGGCAAAAATGGGAATGGGGAAGGGTAAATGGGGATTGGGGACTTACCGCCCCGCCGACCTCGGAATGGGGCGGTAAATCCACCTACCACCATGGCGTAAACATAGTTTACGCCATGGTGGTAAAGTCACGGCCCAGGCGGTAACTTACCGCCTGGGTCATAATGAGGCCCATCCACCCTATGATTTTCTGAAAGGACAACTATTTATCCATTTCCCTTTGGTTTGGGTATATTTAATTCGCAGTATTCTCATTTCAACACAATGTCATTGGCGTTATGGGTGTGCTGGTGAAAGAGCTATAAATGCTGTGAATGTGTTTCAGTGCGCAGGTGAATGTGTATGGGTGCGCAAATGAATGGTGAAAGCGTGTATTTGTTTGCGTATGCGCTGGGAGCCGGGCCTCTGATTTGGGGCATGGGGGGACATTTTTCACTGGGCATTAAGGTTAAAGCCAGTATGATAAGTGCTATGTGCCGGGACTGGCCTACATTTGCTGAGCCAGTCTGGTTAAGTTTTCTTATTATGACATTTTTACTGGGCATCAAGATGAAAGCAAACATGATAATTGTTATGTGGTTAGACTGGCCTACATTAATTACTGAAGCCAGTCTGGATACATTTTATAACTGCCGCATGGCATTTTGTTTTTTAAAATGTTTATTTGTATTCGTTCTCGACATCAAAGTATAGAGATTCAACAGTACATAAATAGACACTGGTAGACATCAAGGTATAACATTCAGCACCGTTGTGTACAATACATTTACTTATTAATTAACTGAGTCCCCAATAAGCTACCCACTGGTTGAAGAGGGTACATCCTGTGTCATAGTACAGCCACTCGGGAGTTGCCCTCATGAGCCCCATCCTCAAGAGCCCCAATTAAGTCTCTAAGGTTAAGCCATGAAATATAGTTTTCCCTAAACAAGAGCTAGTAGCTTATACAGAATCCAGGAATGCTTGTCCAGCATTTTTGGCATGAACAACTTGAATGCCCTTTTCCTTCATCAATTACCTCCTGAAAATAAATCCCTCTACCATTTAAGCATGACGCTGGGATGCAGTGGAGGTGTTGGGTCTTGTGTCCATTTATATAGTTTGGAAATAACAAGCTTACACCCCCGTGGTGCAGCTATGTATTTCAATAGACGAGATGGTGGAGACTCAGAGGGGAAATTGGGGTCCCAGGCACCGAGGGACTCCCTCATTGTGTGTTATTCAAAGATTGGACCAAGCTTCCTGAATGAACCTTCTGGGTATACATCCCCCAGACGTCTGATGCCCAACTTAGCCCAAGAATCAGAATCTATCTGTCACAGGTCGGTCCAAGGGATTGTATCCCCCAGAGTTTCGCCTCTGGTGCCTTTGGCACTGTGATGGTGGTGCTATACGGCATCTAATGTGAAGCTGCCTGGATCATGCTTATGTGTATACTGCATGAACACGGAAACTAGCAGAGGCGGCAACTTGTAGGGGTACACTGATGTGCACTTGTTCCGTAAGTGTGGGGGATTGTCGGACATCCAGTAGCACACAAAGTGGGCCTGGTCTACTAGGTCCTAGAATGCCATATCAGGCGATCGAAGTTGGTCAAAGAACCGCCTTCCCGGGTACATAGGAACGTTTTGAAATAAGCATAGCATTTAAGTGAGTATAAGCATCTTAATGAGACCCGACCCCAGACCGACAGCAGTAGTGTCTTCCATCGGAACAGTCTGTGAGGAAGCAGCTTCAAAGGTAGCCCAGTGGTTTTCTGCCAGCAGTTTCAAATTATCCAGTGAGATCCTCACACCCAAGTACTTCACCGAAGAGTCGTCCCATCTGTATTCTCCGATATTAGATGGGCATGGTGTTGCATAGGTGAGGGGAAACAGCTGCGGCTTGGACCAGTTTACACAGAGACTCCAACGGTCCAAACCGGGACACCTCACAAGTCAGCGGCCCAAGGTTGGCCTGTTCTTTTTTACATACAGAAGGACCTCGTCTGCACATAAAGAAGTTATTTATCTCCTCTCCCCCATTGCCAACCCCCCGCCATACAACTGTCTCAACCTTATTCCCAGCAGCTCCATGACGATGTCAAAGTGAAGCGCAACGGTGGACAAACCTGTCTGGTCCCTTTTCTGAAGCCAAAAGATTTGCTAGTTGTTCCCAGAGCTAGAACCTTGGTTGACTGGTTGGAGGATAGCAGCCAAACACAGTAAAAAACATATCCCAACAGGCCCATCACTTCCAGTACTGTGAAAAGGTATTGCCATAAGAGGTAGTCGAATGTTTTCTCAGCATCTAAAAAGGCGGCCTTAGCTCAGACTCCATGATCGAGTTGAGCTATTATAGCAAGTTGCCTGCGTAGGTTAAGCACTGTCGTCCCTGCAGGAAGAAAGCCAGATCGGTGAAGGTGCATGAACAGTGCTACATGTGCTATAACTCGAGATGCCAGGACGTTAGCAAATAATTTGGTATCAAGGTTGAGTAGGAAATAGGCCTATACTAGTCTGGGGCAGAGCTCCCCATGCCAAGGACTCCTGCCAGACTTTAACCAAACAATGGACCAGCGCTGGCCGTACTCCTTGTAAAATTCGGCTCCCAGTCCATACAATCTAGGTGAGTTTGCTGTAGGAAGATCCCGGATTGCCGCAAGAACCTCCTGTGGTATAATTTGTGACTATCGCCTCTAGGGCCTCTGCACCTAACTTGCCCAGGTGACGCTACGAAACATAGCTCTGTAGATCATCCAAGTGAACTCCATCATTAGCTGTGTATAGTGTACCATAGACGTACTGGAGTGTGCTTAGGATACCTGCAGAGGTGTTCTGTAGCACCCTGCCCTCACTGCAGAGGGCCACAATGTCTGCACTGCCTCTCACCACAGGCCAGCCACACCGGTGCACCATACATATGGGCCAACACAGCCCACTTCATATGACAAACTTCCTGGTCTGCAGCCTGCCTGAACCTATCTATCTTTTGCTTCAGCAGAGGGAGCCATGTTCTGTCCGGGGTGCCTGCCATATGTAGCTCCAGGGTCTTAATGTCCTTTCCCAGATCTAACTCCTGCCTTACCGTGTAGAGGACACCATCTCTATGCCTATACATATCCTCCTTACATAGACTTTGAAGGGTTCCCAAGCCGTAGCCATATGAGATGTAGAGCCAAGTTAGCCTCAAAGTAAATAGCAGTTGCCATGTCCAATTCCCCCTTAAAGGCGATGTCAAGCGTTGGCTGGGGATTAAACCGCCACATAAACTTCCTCCTCCGCTCCTCATCAGAGACCAGGGTCTACTTTATTGGGGAATGATCCAAGAATGTGTCGGGAAACATGGGGCAATCCACAGCCTTGCAGATCAAGGCAGGGTTGGTTAGGATAAGATCAATGCAGGAGTACATATTGCGTACCGAAGAATAGAGGAAGTCAGCCTCGTCTCTATTGATGGTACGCCAGAGATCAACAATCTCAAAAAAAGACACTGCTTTTTCCCTTTCTTGTGCCGTTAATGTAAGGGACCTGAGCTTTGAGCTGGATCTGTCCCAAACTCTGTCCAATATAGTATTCAAATCTCCCGACCAACTCATCCATCAACCAACGATTTTAAGGCATTTATCCGCCAGGGTTGAGAGGAATTGGAGGTTGTCAGTATTTGGGGAATAAATATTGACCAGTGTCATGTAGGACCCGAACAGAGACCTGTGTAGCAGAATCCATCGCCCCTCGTGATCTATCTCTACTGACTGCACTGAGAGCGGAAGAGTTTTGTAGATGAGTGTTTGCACCCCCGACCCCCCTTGGAAGTTGGAGGAATAGGGCGTGAAGTAAAAGGTTGGCCCCTGTGACCTAACAAAGGGGACTGGGCCTGGTCCTGCATAGTCAGACTCTTGAATCAATAATATCTTGGAATGATGACGCTCGCAGTATGCCTGAACCTTTCTAGCTTTGACCACATTGTTCAGACCTCGAAAATTCCAGCTTTCAATTGTACACCGCTCACCCATTATCTAATGAAATGTGTGTACTCGCCTTCCCAGTGCCCGTAAGACAAGAGTATTGCTGGCAGTTGGCCATTGCCCTGTAAACCCAATCATGCTGAGATCATTTAAAGAAATGAAACAATTCCCAACACCCACAACAAATAACGCCCAATACATCCCCCACTGCCCTCCCGAACTAGCAGTGGTACACCCATTCCCCAAATTCAACTACGGCTATCGCCTGGGGTCACAGGGAGCCAGCCTAATGGACCCCAGACAAAGGGGAGGCGGTGGCTTCAGGAGTATCTTAATCAAGTAGCAAAGCAATATGGGCTACTACTTTACATGCTTACTTAGTGTCTTCAAGCAAACTGGTAGCGACAAAAGCATAGCTCACCGGTCGCCACCCCCACGGGGCCTTGCTCCAGTGCATTGTTCTAGATGTGTGTCGGGCGGGAGCGAGTCCAGAAAGCAATAAACCTCCTCTGGGCCAATGAAAAAATTAGTTTTGTTGTCTAATGTCACCCTGAAACAGCATTGCATATTTGATGCCCCTGTCTCAGAGACGTTACTTGGCCAGAGCAAAGCTTTGACGGGCCTTCTGGGTGGCCAATGTAAAATCCTAATTGAATGAAACCTGTACCTCATGGTATCAGAGCTCCCGCAGTGCACATGCATGGCATAGAATAGTGTCTCTGTCTCAGTAGATGAGCAAGCATACTATTATTGAGCACAGACTTTGCCCCGGCTTCGGAGCTGGGCCCAGCTATCTATGTGCTCTCTCAACCAGGAATCGAGAGGAGAGGGGAGGATCCTGGAATATTTCTCTGATAAAGATTTCCATTAAAAGTTCCATGTTGTTGCCGAAACAGGCTCATGCAGGCCCACAATTCAAACATTATTCCTACGGGATCTCTACTCTAGATCCTTGCTTCGTGCCTGGACGACCTTCAGATCAGATTGCAGGCGCTGCAGTATTCGCCTCTTTTGGGCATCTCCATCCTCCAAAGCACTGGTGCGCTCCTCTACTTAAGTTATTCGACCGCTCTCCTTGACCATCCTTTGCTGCATCAGGTTGACCCTGCACACCAGGCTGTGGAGCTTGCTGTTCACTGACTCAAACCCCCACCCCTTCTTCAGCAGGGGCGGGGGCATATCAGGGACATATTTGGTGCTTCTGTTGCAGCATCCCTCAGTGAGGCAGACTGCTCTGCCATGATTTCCTGGCACCTCGCTGGTTATCTTTGTCCGCCCCCAGAGTCATCGCAGGGTTGACACTGATGCTACTACGGGACTTTGGTCAAAATTGAAATGTTCCTGTCTCTGATTACCCTTGGCCCTGGGGGCGGTAGTCCAGAGCAAGAGGGGCTTCTCAGGCATCCTTGGTGGGGGTTACAGACTCCAATCACTGAGCCCCTGCAACCATAGGTGCTTGAAGTGGCCCCCTGTCTCCAACTGTCCACCGAGGTACGCCAGAAGTGGAAGATGGCGGCACCCTCTGCAGCACCACACAGTCAGCAGCAATGAGGGCTCGGCTCTGCACACTGAAACCCCCACTCACTCTCAACTGCTCATGTTCTCAGCCTCGTGAAGCCCAGGGGGCAGGGCACAGCCCACGTCACAGGTCCTCCTGAGCACTCCACTCACCCCCCACGGCCACTGGGCACCAGCCGTCGTCGTTCTCTCCAAGACAGCAGTCCATGCAGCCACTGCAGAGGCCTCACCGGGCGTGCCTAGCGTCGGAATGTCTCCCGCTCTTGAGGCCTCCTGCGGTGCCGCAGCCTCCTCACGTCCCTAGATGCCCCTCTCACGCCAGGCCGAGAAAGTCAGAGCAAGGCACTCTTTGTTACGCCACTCTTCTGCTATGGGGGTGGTCTCACCAGGCCCCATCTGCAATTGCTGGGTTTCGATGCCTCTCAGGACCCTCCACGACGGTGCAGAGAACACTGCTACTCCAAGTGCCGCCCACCTCTGCCGGAGCTTGTTGTCTATGCTGCCATTTTCACAGTGGCATCAAGTGCCTGCATGGCTTTTTTATTGGGCATCAAGAGTAAAGCAAACATAAGTGTAATTACGTGGCTAGACTGGCGCAGCTATTCTGGGTATATTTTCTTACTGCACCATGGCATTTTTTACTGGCAAAGCCAACAGGAGTATGTTCTTATATGGCATGTATTGCTGCAGCCTGCATGGACTTGTAAAAGCAAAGCCAGCATTACATTTTTTTAAAAAAATATTCTGTCATATATTGTGAGCAAAGTCATCATAAAAACTCGTTGGAAAATGCTCAAGTTTACTGTTGGTGACTTGCATCGATTAGATCCTTCCATGCATTAGCCTACAAAACCGAATGCAAACTGTGTGGCTTTTCACCCACATTTTTACATAAAGTATACTGTAACATGCAACATTTTAACCCATTATTTTAAAACTGTTTTTGGAGGAGAATATCCCTCCCCTACGAACCACCGTTGGTTGGTGTGGGTCCCTTTGCTAT
This sequence comes from Ambystoma mexicanum, assembly GCF_040938575.1. NCBI lineage: Eukaryota > Metazoa > Chordata > Amphibia > Caudata > Ambystomatidae > Ambystoma > Ambystoma mexicanum. Next base: position 924,306,252 of record NC_090930.1, read on the forward strand.
GTTTGCTTGCGCATTTTCACAAAAAAACATTTTTTTAAACTCGCCAGCCGCATCTGCACAACCTACCATCTCTCCCTAGGATTCTGAGAGTAAAAGTATTAATATAGTATACATCAATTTACTTCTCCTGGATAAACAAGGATAACACATACAGCACTTCCCAAAAACATATGATTCCCTTCATGACTATGCGTGTATTTGTTTATCAATTTACAAGTTTGCAGAGTGCGTTTTTGTGCTATTTCAGCCTGCATATGATGGCAGAAGCTACACATGTGCAATTAAAACGAACTATAGTGTGACTGTACAAGTTATAGGCTATTGTGTTTTTTACACCGTGCTCCACTGCCATTTTCATGGTGTCGTAGTACTACAGGATCTGAAAAGAGAGGCTGGTATTTGGGGATAAAGGGAAAATGTAAGATAGCTTTGCTGTTATGTTGGCGCAGTCAGTGTGGACGTTTCCAGGCACTGCATGTAGGCATGTTTCTAAGTGTTTGAGTAGTCGGGAGCACTTGAGTTATTTGTATCCACCGGAAGCCTTGCGTGCCTGTAGTGCGATGATGCAGTAGTAAGGACTTTGATATGCAAAGGGGTGCATGAGATATTGATTTCTAATGTTTTGATGTGCGTTGTGCAGAACTGCACACACGATGCCGAGTGGGTAGCTTTAAGGGTATATGTGAGGTGGACAGTAGAATTTGGGCCTTTTAGGGCAGCAAAGACCTTGGTGGACATCTGCAATATCTAATCTGGTGTAGCCACGCTTATAATCTGTAATGGTGCCCCCTGAAAGCGTTATTGTGAGGAGAATCCCAGAGTTTCCTAGAGTCGAGTAATAAACTCGTAACCGTCAGTGTGAATCACAATGGAAAAGAAAACAGGGACAACTGCAACCCCATACACGTGTTTTAGCCTTGGTGGGCCTCATCAGTGAGGTGGAGCTGTGCCTCTCTGAGCACAAGGGAGTCCACGTCTGGGTTCCCCCAGGTAACTCAGGGTGACATGTGTATGTGGTTGCTGTTGGTACTCTTCTTAAGAAGGGAATTGCCATAGCATTTCGGTGCTGGACTGCCCATGTGGGCAGGACAAAGACTGATATGCAAATGGATATTGGCCATCTGTGAAAGGTACAGTGAACAAAAAGCGATGGTTGCGAACTCTCAAAGTGGGAAAATCCACAGAACAGGTTATCATGCCATGTTCTTTTTGGAGAGGGGTGCCTGCTACCTTTCTGAAAAATATTTGCAAAAATGTGTTTGGTGAAGTGCTACCTATAGTTATTCTGTTAAGTATGCTTTTTCACTATGTAACCAGCAAGCAACCTGTAACCTACGCCGTGATACCTACGGGTTTGGGCATATTAACAAATGTAATAAATAAATAAATATTACATTTGCTAAATGTGAGTATAAACAAAACTGGACCATTCCAAAAGTTAATTTGAACATCTGATTGTTGTTACTATGATAGTGTTCACGAGGATCTACGAAGAAGTTTTACGCATTTTCTCTTCCACCCTTTGCCCCTGCTACTAAAACTACTACTGTTTTTTATGAAAGGTAACCCCAAGCTCCCCACTTTCCCTCCATCTCACCACCTCCTCAAACTACCTCTTTCTTATGACCCCCAGGTCCCGTGTATAGTTTGGAGTACTTTCGAAATTGGATTTCATAAAAAGAATTTTGCAGCTCTTTCATAGTGCCATTTTCACGTTAATTGAAGGGATTCCAGAGAATTGTGCAGCATCCTATTGAACATGTCCTCACGCATGCCATGGCATGACTGTCAATACTATTCATCATATTGTTTCTCTCTCGCTGTCACCCGTGCTGCCTTTAGCCCTCAATGGCTCTTTGAATGCACCCTTTTCCTTTCATGCTTGTTGTATCTGTCCTTGGTCTCGTTGCCCATGTCCCTTTGTTTTGTACTGGAATCCATCTTCACATTTCACACTCTTTCCACCTTCCCTCTAGATTCTCCAAGCCCTGGGGAAGTCCTACCACCCGAGCTGCTTCCGCTGTGTGATCTGCAACGAGTGCCTAGACGGGGTGCCCTTCACTGTCGACGCAGACAATAAGATCTACTGCGTGAGGGATTACCACAAGTAAGTCCTGACACATGTTGCATATGTAAGAAAAGTGTTGCCTTCAAGTAAAATGTTGACTGTACAACATAAAGGCTTTGTATGTGAGATTTAGGGGGACTGTCTAGACACGCTAGAAGTGGTAGGGCCTCATAAGTCTTGTATGAAAAAGAAACAAAATTATCACACTAGAAGTGGTAGGAACTCGTAAGTCTCGTAAGAAAAAGAAACAAAATTATCGACTATGTAAGATGGACAATGGTCGTTTTGTTCATAATCAAGCCTTCATGGATAAAGTTTGTGGAAGCGGCTTTTGCATGGTCGCCAAATAGCATTAATTATACAGATAGCGCATGTCTGGCACAACATTGATTAATTACGTTTATAGCA